>NC_133124.1:205204725-207604725 GCF_048418815.1 Hemitrygon akajei | reverse complement strand
TCCTTCAGTCCTTAACGTTGTGCCAATTTTTACCATAATCTAAGATCAATCTAACCTTTATCTCTCACGTTGCTCTCCATTTTTCTTTCATCTATGTGCCTATCTAAGTCTCTTAAATGTCCCTAATACATCTGCCTCCACTACCCCCAGCAGTGTGCTCCACGCACTCACCACACTCTGAGTAAACTAAACTCTACCTCTGGTATTCCCCTATACTTTCCTCCAATCACCTTGAAATTATGCCCTCTCGTGCTACCCATTTCCACCCTGGGAAAAAGTCTCTGGTTGTCCACTCTATCTATATCTCTTATCATCTTGTACGCCTCTATCCAGCCACCTCACATCCTCCTTCATCCCAAAGAATAAAGCTCTACATTTCAAAGTTTAAAGTTCAAAGTAAATGTTATTATTAATGTACATATAGTTCACAATATACAACCCTGAAATTCATTTTCTCACGGACATGCTCATCAAATCTATAGAATAGTAATGATAATCACATCAATAAAAGATTAACCGGAGTGCAAAAGCCAACAAACTGTGCAAATGCAAATATACAATGACTAAATAGCAATAAATAATAAGACATGCTCTCTAATCCAGGCAACATCCAACTAAATCTCCTCTGTACCCTCTTTAAAGCTTCCACATCCTTCCTATAATGAGGCAATCAAAACTGAATATTTCAAGTGTTGTCCAATTGAAGTTTTATAGAGCTGCAACATTACCTCATGGTTCTTGAACTCAGTCACCTGATGAATGAAGGCCAACACATCATATACCATCTTAACCCCCCTATCAACCTACGTGGCAAATCTGAGGGACGTATGACAGTAATCCTCAAGATCCCTCTGTTTCTCCACTCTGCTGAGAATTCTGCCATTAAGCCTGTATTCTGCCTTCAAGATTAACTTTCTAAAATTCCAACATTCATCTCAAGTAGGAAGAACAATAAAGCTTTGCAGAACTAATTATTAGGATGGTAGGACATTGATATGAGGAGAGATTAAGTCAGAGGGGCCCATGTTCATAGAATGAGAGTAGAAGATTTGAATAGAACTAGACAAGACTAGGTGCTGGAAGGATATTCTCATAGAAGGTGAGTCCAGCGATTGTGATAGAGGTCGCAGCCTCAGAATTTGGGATATATCCATGCTGAAGAAAAATTTCTTCACCCAGTGGCTTGTGGACTTATGGAATTCTCTGCTACAACGAACAATGTCGTTAACTGGTGTCATTTTTTTCAAGAAGGAATTAGAAGTATTTCTTAGTGATAAAGTGTGGTGGTGTGGTAGTGTAGCTCAATTGTTTTACAGTGCCAGCGATCTCCAATCAGTGTTCTATTCCTGCCACTAGCTGTAAGATGTTTATATTTTCCCCGTGACTGTGTGAGATTCCTCCATATGTTCCAGTTTCCTCTCACACCCCAAAGATGGACAGTACGTTGTGGGCATGCCATGTTGGCACCAGAAGTATGGTGACATTTGCGGGTTGCCCCCAGCACAACCCTCCAGCTGTGTTGGCCATTGTTGCAAAACAACGGATTTGCCTGCATGTTTTGAAGTTTCAATGTACATGCGACAACTAATCTCTTTATCTTTTTTTAGGGGATAAGGGAAAGAAAGAAGGAAAAGAATATTAAAGTGAATGATCTGCCATGACTTGTAGGGTGGTAAGGAGTCCTAGATTATTTCCATGTTAACTGCACAAAACAATAGGAACGCCATTCAAACTGCTTCCAAATTTTACATCGTGGAGTTGAATATGCTGTCCTGCATTCCATGTCGAAGGAAGGTGGGCTAGAGGGAAGGGCTTATAGAAGGAATTTAAGAATTTAGTGCCTTTGGAACTGAGTCATCTGCATCAATTTCTAGGCTGCACCTCCCTCAGGGAATCTGTTATTATAAGTGTGAACTACCTTCCACTGGATTCAACTACAAAAGAGACGATTTTCATTTAGATAGTGGATTGAACAAGGTAAGGTTCCCCAAAGCAATTCCATTCTCCATCTCCCAGGGATCTGGCAAATAAACCATCTGAACAATTCATTCAAATGCCATTCTATAACACTTACTCTCTGCTATTTCTTGGATTCTACTTAATCGCCATGTTTCTAACGTTGAATATAAAGCAACTACGAAAGAGTATTTGATTGAACATTTCCCAAGATCTTCTCTTTTGATCATAAATAATGTTTGTAAAGTTGTGTTATTTATATTTTTCTCTTTCATTAAACACTTCTTTTCCTCCATCTTTTCTGCTATTGCTCTCTCGATATATCTTCTCTGTTATAGATTGTTGCTTTTCAATTTATCAGAATCGAAATCAGAATCAGGTTTATTATCACTGGCACGTGTTGTGAAATTTGTTAACTGAGCAGCAACAATTCAATGCAATAGATAATATAGAAGAAGAAGAAAGAAAAAAATCTCTCTGTCTCCTTTGTTCCTCTTTCTTCATTATCTATCATTCTCCCATCTTTTTTCTTTGGAGCATCAGAGGCTGAGGAGAAACCCAACAGAATTTTTAATGAACTATTTCCTTGGGTAAATATGCCTAGTACTATAGAACATGTATATAAAAATAAGAAGGAATGATTAGTGTTATTGTCACATGCACATTGAAACATCAAAATGCGTTGTTTGTATCAGATCAACGATTATCGTGCTGTGGGCAACTCACAAGTGATGGTTGAATTTGGGAGGAAGTGAGAGCACCCAGAGGAAACCCATGCAGTCACAGGGAGAAGATACAGACACCTTACAGACTGTTGCGTGAATCCAACACCGATTGCCAACATTGTGAAGACATTGTGCTAACTGCTATCCTACCGAGCCACCCACAGTGAGGGAAATTAAAGGACATAGTGGGGCAGGTTTAGTTTGAACACAAAGAGCATTTGGTACCTATTTGCTCGAGGTAGTAGTGGAAGCTTGTAGTGTTTCAGAGACTTTTAGATAGACATATCAATATGCCCAGAAATAGAAGGATATGGATCATGTACAGGCAGAAAGAGTGTTGTTGAATTTGGCATTATATTCAGCGCAGATATTGAGGGCTAGAGGGCCTATCTATGTTCTACATTAGTAAATTTATTAGGTACACTGTATACCTACTCCTTAATGCAAATATCTAATCAGCCTATTATGTGGCATCAACTCAAAGCATAAAAACATGCAGACATGGTCAAGAGATTCAGCTGTTGTTCAGAGGAAGCTTCAGAATGGGGAAGGAATGTGATCGAAGTGACTTCGACCATGGAATTATTGTTGGTACCAGAAGGGTGGATTAAGTATTTCAGACAATATTGATCCCTCGTGATGTTCATGCGCAACAATCTCTCGAGTTTATGTAGAGTGGCACAAAAAGTCAGTGGCAGTTCTGGTGGAAAAAAATGTCTTGTCAATAAGAGAGGTCAGAGGAGAATATCCAGACTGGTCAAACTGAAAGAAAGTCGACAGTAACTCAACTACCAGGATGTTACAACTGTAGAGCACAGAAAAGCATCTCTGAACTTTGAAGTAGATGGACTAGAGCAGCTGACGACCATGAACAAACTTCAGGGACCTCCTTATTTGCTACAGGAGGTATCTAATAAACTGGCCACTGTATGAATGTTCTATCTTCTTTTATTTTCAATTTATCCCTGCTTACTGTATCAGTAAATCTCTTCACAACCCATTTCAACCTTTTGAGACTCTGCTGGGTCACAGGGAGATTCCATTCTTCACAAACTTTCCCTGTAATCTATTCCTCCAACATTCCCGCCAGCTCTGCCAAGGTTCTTCAACTTCCCTGCACCGTGTAAGTAATTTTCAGTGATCAACCAGTCCTTTTACTGTATGAGAGGGAAATGGAACACCCAGGAGAAAGCTACATGGCCAAAGGGGAATGTGAAACTCCACACATGGAGAATGCTGGTGGACTTTCAATTTGTGAGCTCTCTGTCTCCCCCAAAATAAATTGGGACTCGCTGCCAAAAAAGAATTGGCAATATTGAGAATGATTTGCAGAGGCAAAGGGAGAGAGCCAGAGAATAGAGATGAATACCCCTACCAAGAGATGCAATAGTCTCAATGGGCTGAATGGTCTGGGCTGCTTGACACCTGTGCATGCGGCATACTTAGCTGCACACTTGACCTCAGTGAAACTGAAGTTACAGGGTTGTGCGTAGCCAAAGATGTTTCTAACATCCTAGAGTTAGCTTCTTGACGCTGTTGTACGTGGCTGCTGTACACCAGATGAGTTTCTCTGTGATTCACCATTGGGATAAAGAAGGCAGACATTCCAAGGAACTTAATACCAAGGGGAAACAGAGGGAAAAGAAATATTTGAGGTATCTTCAATTCCCGCCAACGCAGCTGGGAATTTAAGTGAATTACATGCATCTGGTTCAGGATCACAAATATTATTATTGGAGAGAGAAAGTAGAAGGCTGTAAGAAAGAATTGAGTGAGGAGGAAAGGAACATAGGGTTGGAACAGGTGGGTAATATGGTTTCAGTCATTAACAATGCACTAATCAGAATCAAAATTAGGATTGATACCACTGGCATATGTCAGGAAATTTGTTGTTATGCAGTAGTAGAACATTGCAATACATAATAATAAAATGTTTAAATTATAGTAAAAGGTATATGTATATTTTTAAAAAAGTAGTGCAAAAAGATATCTGAGGAAGAATGGACAATATGGAGATATCAATGGAAGTGTACCAATTCACAGAAATGGAGGGAGTTTGGATGGAAAAACTTGATTAGATATTTTATTACACCCTCTCAGAAATCCCATTATGATAGTAACCTCCCTGTTTGCTGGGGAAATTGTGGAAATCAAAATGCAAATCATTATCATATTTTTTGGGACTGCCCTGTTATCAAAAACTGTTGGAGGGGGATACACAATGCCCTACAAGACATCTTTAAATGTGATATACCCTTGGAGAGTAAGACCATATATTTTGAATATATTCCTCGAGAATGGTTGAAGAGATAAATATTAAATGAATATACTGCTGGTGGGTGGTAAAAATCTCTTACTAGGAAATGGTTATCACAGGAGAGTCCAACTTTAAATACCGGTATATGGATGGAAATTACAATGGACATTTACAAAATGGAGAAGATAACAGCATCTGTTAGTCATAAGCTGGAACAATTTGATTCATACTGGGGAAAATGGTTTAACTACATAATGCCTCATAGGCCTGATTTTATTATCAATGGATCTGTTGTAAAAAAAAAAATCACTCCCTACTTGTACATAGTTCTTTCCTTTTACTTGTTTTTTCTTCCACTCTTTTCTATAAGTGTATACCCCAGATAAATACTTTGTGGAGATTTTGTGATATATATGATTATATGATATATATGTACAATGTCTGAAATACATCTTATGGAAGTGTTTGTTTGATGAACTTCAATAAAAAAATAAATTACAAAAAAATAAGAAAAGTAGTTAGGTAGTGTTCATGAGTTCAATTTCCATTCAGAAACTGAATGACGGTGGGGAAGAAGATGTTCCTGAATCACTGAGTATGTGCCTTCAGGCTTCTGTACCTCCTCCCTAATGGTAGGCAATCCTGGGTGATGGTGGTCCTTAATGAACGATGCCGTATTTTTGAGGCATGTCTCACTAAAGATGCCCTGGATGCTGGGGAGGCTAGTGCCCACGAGTTCGCAGCTTTCTGCAGCTTATTTCGATCCTGTGCATTGACCTCCACCCCCCCCCCCCCCATACCAGATGTTGATGCAGCCAGTCAGAATGCTGTCTGTGATACATCTGTAGAAATCTGTGAGTGTCTTTAGTGACATATCAAATCTCCTCAAACTCCTAATGAAATATAGCTACTGTCATGCCTTCTTTGTAGCTGCGTCAATATGTTATTGTTATTTCAGAGGGACAGAGTCACGGACATACTGCAGATAGCACCAAGGCTGCTGGCAAAGAACTAAGGCTGTAACTTTATACTGTCGTCAACCACTCTATAACTGCATACTTTGTGTGACTAAGCTTCAGCTCATCTGATCCAACTGCATTCCAGACCCCTACTTTTGCTTCTGATCTGCCCACATTCCTGACTGTCCAATGTTCCAATCCCTGACCCACAGGTCCAACTCTAGTAGCACACTGTCTGCCAATGCCAGGCCAGCACTGGCAATGAACATCAATGAATTCTGATGAAAGAGTCTTAGCCCGAAACGTCAGCTGTTTATTCCCCTCCATAGATGCTGACTGACATGCTGAGTTCCACCAGCATTTTCTGTGGGTTGCTCAAGATTTCCCGCATCTGCAGGATCTCTTGTGTGACACTGAATGGGTTCCAGTTTTAAAAATGTCCTTAAGTCAATTCTGTCCATAAGTCATATAGTAAATTGCAACCATGCCTCCATGGTATTGTAATGAATGGCAGTAAAAGCACATAAGACTGATTAAAAAAATGCTATTACTAAAAGCATACACGAGGAAATCTGCAGATGCTGGAAATTCAAACAACAACACACACAAAACGCTGGTGGAACACAGCAGGCCAGGCAGCATCTATAAGGAGAAGCACTGTCGACGTTTCGGGCCGAGACGTCGACAGTGCTTCTCCTTATAGATGCTGCCTGGCCTGCTGAGTTCCACCAGCATTTTGTGTATGTTGATTACTAAAAGCGTGAATGGGTGTGTGGGGTGGTGGACAGAGAGGGTGAGAGAGAGAGAGAGAGAGAGAGAGAGAGAGAGAGAGAGAGAGAGAGAGAGAGAGAGAGAGAGAGAGTAAGAGAGAGGGATTAGAGAAAGAATGAGAGAGAGGGATAGGGAGAGGGGAGAGGGAGAGAGAGAGAATGCTAGTTCTGCTGTTTGTAGGAATGATCATATGCACGTAAGTCAGGCTTTTGAATTTAATAGTATAATGGGAGCTCATTTGTATGTGCAGGTGTTCATAAGTCAGGGGTTTATAGCTCAGGAACAGCCTCTATTTGATTACTTGACACCACAAGGCTTCAAATGCAATCCATTCATGACAAACAAAATTCACTGGACAGCACTCTGGAGAATGTGCTCTGTTTACCAACACTCTCAATAATGCTCTGCTGAAGTCATAATGACCACAAAATGACTGGATTGTAGTAGAAACCCAATTTGTTCACTGACTTCTTTAAGAAAAATAATCTGTGGCCTTCACTAGTCTAACCTGCATGTTATTACAAGTGGGTCCAGAATAGTGTTATGGGGGGAGGAAAAATAGCTAACATTGGGGATCTGAAATAAGAAAAAGTTAAAACAGGATATATAGACAAGATCTGGGTATATGCTGGTTAAGCAGCAACTGTGGAGAGAGTGTAAGAATTCATGCATTAGGTTGATGGTCCTTGCTCAGAATTCAAACCCTCAACTACTTCTCTCACCAGATGCTGCCTGATCCATTGAATTAAGGTTTTAGGTTAAGAAACTCTTTGCTCAGAAACATGAACTCTGTTTCTCTTTCCACAGATGCTGCCTGACCTGCTGAGTATTTTCATTGTTTGCATTCTTTCTGTTCCGCAGCAATGTAGATTAATACTTCCCCCTCTGAAATGGTTCATTTGGAGGGCAGTGAAGGACAGGCAATAAATGCTGGTATTACCAGTGGAATCAACATCCTATGGGAGAGAGTATGAGCCTAATTAAAGCATGAATGCATGTGTGGACTGGCGGGACTATGTGCCCTGTCTTTGAAACACATTTATAATTCCTTGAAAGGCTAGATGAAAATTGTTTTAAGAAAGTGGTAGGTAAAATCACCCTTAGCATCTGTGTCTTCCATGCACAGTTCTAAACTTTAACTGTTCTCTCCCCACAGATGCTGCCTGACCTGTTGAGTTTTTTTAGTGTGAGTATTTTCACTGTGAAATTGTTCAAGCCACAATCTGAGCTTCCTTTAACTGCACAGCTGGGTTCCCTATCCCTCTGTGTTCAGGTGACAGCTAACCAAAGCTGCATTGTTTCTGCAATGTTTGATGAATCCAGCGACCTCCACTTGTCACATCGAATGTTGCTGCTTTATTGATGTAAACAAAGAGATTCTATAAGCCAATGAGAATGTCAGATGCATTGTGCACAGAGTGGTGCTCTAAGCCAATGAGGATGTCAGATGCATTCTGCACAGAGAGATGCTCTAAGCCAATGAGAATGTCAGTTGTTTTGTGCAAATATCTGCATGTATTGTCTACCTGGGCAGAGACAACAGCCAAATCTCCTCTTTTCCTATATCCCATATTAAAGCAATGCAAGTTCAAAAGGAAAATGTCCTGTTAATGAATTAACCGTAATTCTGGGAGACGGGTGTGATTTCATCTTTCAGATGAGGATTTGTGTCTGATGGGTGCAGGAGACAGACTCCATCAGCAATTATTAAACAGTGTCTGAATAGGCATTGGATGAACATAAAACATAGAACAGTACAGCACAGGAACAGGCCTTCTGGCCCAAAATGTTATGCCAAACCAGCTAAAAAGCAAATGAAGAAGACCCAGCCACAAATCCCTCCTACCTACACAATGTCCATATCCCCCCCATCTACCTTGCATCCATATCCAAGCCAAATGTTTCTTAAAAGCCTCTAATGTACTTGCCTCTACCACCATATCAGGCAGTGCATTCCAGGCATCTACAACTCTGACTAATAACTTACCCCTTACATCCCCTTTGAACCCACTTCTTCTCACCTTCAATGTATGCCCTCTGGTATTAGACATTTCAACCCTGGGAAACTGTCTGCTCTGTCTATGCCTCTCATAATCTTATAGACCTCTCTCAGATCTCCCCTCAGCCTCTGCCACTCCAGAGAAAACACCCCAAGTTTATCCTGCCTCTCATGATAGCACATCCTCTAAATCAGGCAGCATTATGATAAATCACTTCCGCGCCCTCTCCAAAGCCCCATCACCCTTCCTATAGTGGGGTGACCAGAGAGGAAGAAGAAGAATACTCCAGATGAGGCCTAACCACAGTTTAATAATGTTGCAACATTATCTCTAGATTTTTGAACTCAGTGCCTCGACTAGTAAAAGAAAGCGCTCCATAAGCCTTTTTAATCACCTTATTGACCTGTATAGCCACTTTCAAGGATCTATCAACTTGGATCCCAAGATCTCTCTGCTCAGAAATAGTGTTAAGGATCTTTCCTTTAACAGTGTACTGTCTCCATGCATTTCCCCTACTAAGGTACAACACTTTACACTTATCTGGGTTAAACTCCATTTGCCATTTCTCTGCCCATATCTGCAACTGATCTATATTGCGCTGTAATCTTTGCCAGTCTTCTTCACTCCACCAATCTTGGTATCATCCACAAACTTACTAATCCACCCATCTACATTTTCATCCAGGTCATTTATCAACATCACAAACAACAGTGGTCCCAGCTCAGATCCCTGCGGAACACCACTAATTACTTCCCAGCCCGAATAAGTCCCTTGGACCACTATCTTCTGCTTTCTATGCGCAAGCCAGTTTGGAATCCAAACAGCCAATTCGTGGTGGACCCCACGCATCTTAATCTTCTGGACCATGACCTACAGGAGTATAGGCTAAAAGTGCTGGAAGGGCGGGGGTAAATTAGGCTACCGAGATTTATAATTGCTCTCACATCTAGATATTTAATTAGAGATACAGCATGGAACAGGTCTTTCTGGCCCAATGAGTAATACTGCCCAGCAACCCACCTATACTAACATTTACACTTTAACACTAGGCTAATCACAGGACAGTTTGCAATGACCAAATAACCTACTAGCCCATATGTCTGAGGATTGAGGGAGGACACTAGGGTACTTGGAGGCAACCCACACGGTCATGTGGAGAACGTACAAACTCCTAACGGACGGCATTGGAATTGAACTCCAAACTCCGACGTCCCAAGCTGTAACAGCCTCACGTTAATCACTACACTAGCTTATCCTTGCAAGTGGAAGAAGTGCTACACCCCCCATACACCTCCTCCTTCACTACCATCCAGGGCCCTAAACAGTCCTTCCAGATGAGGGCACATCTCACCTATGAGTCCGCTGGGGTTATATACTGTCTATTGTATATTGGTGAAGCCCGACATAGATTGGAAGACCGCTTCATCGAGCACCTACGCTCCATCTGCCAGAAAAAGTGGGATCTCCCAGTGACTACCCATTTTAATTCACTTCCCATTCCCATTCTGATATGTCCATCCATGGCCTCTTCCTTTGTTGTGATGAGGCCACACTTAGGTTGGAGGAGCAACATCCTATATGCCATTTGGGTAGCCTCCAACCTGATGGCATGAACATCAATTTCTCAGACTTCCAATAATGCCCCCCACCTCCCACCTTCACCATTTCCCATCTCCTTTTCCCTCTCTCACCTTATCTCCTTGCCTGCCCATTGCCTCCCTCTGGTGTTCCTCTCCCCTTTTCTTTCTTCCATGGTCTTCTCCCTCTTTCACCAATCAACTTTCCAGTTCTTTACTTCATCCCTACCCCTCCAGGTTTCACCTATCACCTGGTGTTTCTCTCTCTCCTCCCCCCACCTTTTAAATCTACTCCTCAACATTTTTTCTTCAGTCCTGCTGAAGGGTTTGGGCCTGAAACCTCGATTACTTTTTTTCCATCGATGCTGCCTGGCCTGCTGAGTTCCTCCAGCGTTTTGTGCATGTTGCTCCGATTTCCAGCATCTGCAGATTTTCTCTTGTTTGTCACTATACTATCATGGTGCCCACGTACTGAGATGCAGTGGATAAAGCTTCCAGTTAGATCACAACATACATTATTATACTGAGATAGAGAAAAGAAAACAGAATACAGAGTGTTGGGCTGGAGCCACAGTGATAGCACTACAGTAGACTGGGAGAACAAGAGTTCATCTTTAACACACGAGTGGTCTGTTCATTGGTCTGATATCAGTGGGATATAAGCTGTCCCCAAGTCTGGTGCTATGTTCTTTCAAGCTTTTGTATCTTATGCCCAATGAGAGTGTGGAGATGGGAGCAAGACTGGGCTGGTTGGAGACCTTGATTATGTTGTCTGCTTTCCCCGTGCAGTGGGAAGTGGAGATAGAGTCGGTAGAGGGGAGGCTGACTTGTGCGATGGACGGTGTTCACAACTCTCTGCAATTTCATGCAGTCTTCGGTAGAGAAGACACGTTGGGCTGAATGGCTCACTATCTCGAATGTTTTCAGTGCCACTCTAAGCCCCTTGTGAAAGCTGTTCGCATTCACCCCTTGTTCATTCCAGCTGCATTGTGTCTGGGTGCGAGGCGCCTGCAACTAGCACAGCTGACAGCTATTTTTAACAGGTTATTGATCTCAGCAAGCTCCAAACCAAGGGCCTCCTCTCTCGGGGATCCCGTGCTTCTGTCATCCATGAGGTGCAATACAATAGTCTCCCTTTAGAATAAATTAGTCCAATCTTCCAAGACATATGAACTGTCCCAATTTCCCAGTTCCCAGAGCACTCATTGGAGTAAGTGCAATTTCCTGCTATTTCCCCAGCCAAAATAAAAGCAATGGTGAGGAAGAGCTGAGATGCAGTGCAACAGGTTTTCTCCTGCTTAGCAACAACATAGAAGTCTGTTAAGCTCTAGGGAAATAGGTACTAAAGGCCAAAGGGCCTTCTTCTGTGCTGTATGACGGTAATAAAACTACAAGACAATTACCCTTATTTATGTCCTTTCCTTCAGAATATGTTCTTTCTTTCTTTTTCAATGTTTTTATTAAGTTTCAAACTAGTAAACATAACAATAATGATAATGATACAAAGAGATTGGGATTACATTAATAACGTACATTAATAACATGTACAAACACAGATTCCAAGTAACAAATGTAGTTTAGCCTCCTAATCTCTTAGTAACTAACCATGGAAAAGATATTTTATAAAGAGAGAAAAAAAAACCCTAAACTAAAAAAAAGATTGGGCTGCCATATTTCATCAGCTAAAATTATAATTTGTCGTTAACCCTGCTCTTCTATACCTGAGCAAAAAATTACTAATAAAGGATTCAGAAAGGGTCAACTTACATCATATTAAAATATTGAATAAATGGCCTCCAAATTTCTTCAAATTTAACTGAAGGATCCATAGTACCGCTCCTAATTTTTTCCAAGTTTAAACATGCTAACATTTGGGGAAAACCATTGAAATGTGGTAGGGGGATTGGAATCTTTCCATTTAAGTAAAATGGATCCTCTGGCTGTTAATGAAACAGTTGCAATTGAACAACAAGCTGATGAGGATAAATGACTGGAGTCTATCTCTGGTAGTCCAAAAATTACAGAATATATTCAAAGTTCAAAGCAAACTTCGTATCAAAGTCCGTATACAGTCAGTCACCACTTTATTACGTACACCAAATACAGCTCATTGATGCAAATATCTAATCAGCCAATCATGTGGCGGCAACTCAGTGCGTAAAAGCGCGCAAGCATGGTCAAGAGGTTCAGTTGTTGCTCAGACCAAACATCAGAACGGGGAAAAAAATGTGAGCTAAGTGACTTTGACTGTGGAGTGATTGTTGGTGCCAGACAGGGTGGACAGAGTACCACAGAAAGTAATAAAATGGCCATTGAGTGCATTTCTTGGTTATTGCTGAAAAGTGAATCTCAATAACATATCACTAAGGCTTGCAAAAGAGTTAGTCAGGTGATTTTGTGCATCATCCCCGTCCCCTGTCTTCTATTGTGCAAACTGATTGGTCCTTGTTTGCTCCTGTCATGTTTTTTTTAGCCAGTAATTAACAGGAAGAGGCCTATGCCTGCCGGGCCTCAAACACTATTAGGAAAACTGTGCAGGGTATCCACGGGAAAAACACTAGACTGAGCACAATCCAGCTCATTTAGTGCCATAGAGACCTATGTCACAAGTTCAAGCCTCTTGACCCACCATATCCATGCCAACCACCAATCACCCAATGGTATTAATTCCATTTACCAAGAATTATACAGCACAGAAGCAGACCCTTCCACTCAACTCACCCATACCAGCCAAGCTGCCATACTTGTATGTCTCCAATCTGCCCTGCAGCAGATTGGCTATTCCAGGGCTTCTGGTTGGGGAAGAGTCTGAATATTTTGAGGGTCACGCTCATCTATGACTGACTTTTTGTCACAACAGTGGTGTATTCACTCAGATCCACAGATGAGTCCTTGAACACAGTCCAGTCCACTGACTTGAAGGAATCTCATAACCATTTCTTTGCCTCCTATGACCACCCCTTTGTTGTCACAAATCTCTGGAGCCTTGCTCTTTAGCCTCTGCCTGTATGCAGTTTGGAAAAGACAGCCAAGTGATCAGATCAGGTACCAAACATCTTCTCAATTAAACAGCCCTTACTATGATTTCACCTAAAGCTCCTCCCTCTTACTTTAAACCTTGTTTTTGATGATTCTGCTATGGGTTAAAGTTTTCCACCATCTGCTTTATCTATCTCTTCATATATATAGATTGGCATCCATTAGTCTCGTAAGACCACGGATTTGCGATTGGAAGGTTTCCAGAGCGCAGGCCTGGGTAGGGTTGTATGGGAGGCCGGCAGTTGCCTAAACTGCAAACCTTCTCCTCTCCACACTTCATAATGTTGTACAATTCATCATGTCGGCCCCTCAGCTTTCTTTACAGTAAGGAACACAGCCCCAGCTTGTCCAGTCTCTCCTCATAGCTGAGAAACTTCATCCTAGGCAATATTCAGCGAATCTCCTTTGAACCTTCTCAATAGCATTTAACAACAGAGTAGCGATACTGAAGGTCATGGCATTAAAATTTGTGAAGCACCGGAGATAATGAGTATCTTAGAGTCAATCTATGCAGGTCCATCGACCCACAGAGTCTGTTGCAGCCACCAAGCAGCCACTTACACTCAACTTTTTTTAAAAAGTTCTCCACACATTCTCAATTTCCACCAGATTTTACCGTTCATCCACACAGGTTAATCGATCGAGCAACCCTACATTCTTCAGAATGTAGGAGGAAACTGGAGAACGGAGAGAAAATCTTGTTCTCTCTTTGTGTGTAGGTTGTCACTGATTCTATTTTTTTCTCTACTGTGACTGCCTGCAATAAAATTAATCTTAATGTATTAAAGTAGTATATGGTGACATGTGTGTTTTAACCTTTGAACTTTGAACCTTGTGCCACGGGGAAAAGGTGAAAAGTCCAGCACTGGGGTCAGCTGGAGCTATGAGGAAGCTGCCACTTGATGCATCACTATGGTGAATAATCATTTAGAATTCTCATTGGGTTATGGCTTAACTGGGTATCACATTAAATAGTGTGCATTAGAATAGAATAGAACTTTATTATCATTGCTCAGAACAATCAGATTGCGATCCTACTCCAATCTGTGTGAAACAGATATCTGCAATGGATATGCTCTGGCTTTTAATTTAAAAAAAAGTCCCATATATGCATGTATCAAGTGACTTTGACCATAAGGCCATTGGCAAGCTGGGCTATAGCATTATTCAGCTGTATAACAGCCCTCGGGAAGAAGCTGTTTTTCCACCATTCTATTTTGGCTAAAATGTTTCTGCAACTCCGACCAGATGGAAGGAGACTGAACAGACAGTGTTCAGGATGGGATGGGTCTTTAATAATGAAATGAGCATGCCATAGGCTTCAAGAGTTGTAGATCTGATAGCTGAAATCTCAATGATGTGCTGAGCTGTTGTAGTCACCCTTTGGAATGTCCTGTGATCTATCTTGCTGCAGCTGGACTACAATACTGTCATTCCATATGTCAATATGCTCTCTATCACACATCAATAAAAGCTAGCCAGCAATTTTTGGGGAAATTAGCTTTTCTTAAGCACTTTGGAAAGTATAGTCACTGCTGTGCATTCCCAACTATTAATGCAAAAGAAACCTTTGTGTTTAATTAGTTAGCTAATAACAGGTTGTCAGGATGTCCAATGCTTTCTACAGAAGCTAAAGAAAGGAGCAGGATTATAGATTTGTAGTTATCGCTTTTTTTTTGCTCATAAATCTACAGAATGGATCCTTGGCAATTTGTTGCCATTACTGGTGTGAGAACACATTGCTGAGGGATTCGGGAGACTGCCCATGCTTGAAAGAGCCTAGGTTCACTTGTCTCGACTAGTCAATAACCTCTGCATTGGTGACAACTGTTCTGTTTCAATGGAATAGGCTGTCCTTTACTCTACTTGCAGGTCAATTTTTCTTCCACGTCTGACAGAACTCAATGGCTTTGTTTCAGACAGTCGTGAATTATATGATTACAGAGCAATGAAGAAAAAAAAACATTTGATACATTTTACCTGTAAATGAGCCACACAATTTGCTCTGTTATTTGCATTGCTTTGGTAGCTTCACCTCTCGTGTATATCCATCCATGTCTTTTCCCAGTGGATCTGTTGAATCTGCATCTATCATCCCCTTGGGCCATATCTTCCCAATTGCAGCAGTTCTGCTCAAAACGTATTATTATTCTTGCCTTGCCTCTTTCAGTTGGTCACTAATCCTATTATACATTCATAATCTATTTATATTGTGATTGCTATTTCCCAAATGCTCCCCAACTCATCTTTTATGAACAGCCCCTTCTAATTTATTCAATTATAGTCCTTTATCCCTTCATAATTTTAATCTACCTTTCTCCTCCAAAGTGACCATTGACAACTTCTTACTTCTTCCTGCATACCCAATTTCTTCATACAAGAGATGTTCAGGCTCTCTCCAGTAAGTCACTGGTATGGAACAATCTTTTAGCATTATAGAGACTTTCCTCCATCAAACCCTACTAATATCTCGAGGTTTTGTTCCTTGTCTACTTTTGTTTCACCATCCAATTTCTCTCTCACTTTCTTCTGCAATTTGATATTGCAAAGTGCTGTAGAAACACAAGTGTACCGAAATCTTCTCCTTACTTTTGTCACATATGTTCTTTGGCCTATTATTATTTTCCACGTGGTGGGTTGGAAATACATCTCTACCAAAGTAGCTTTAAGACACTCCTTCCCTCCGGTTAAACCATGTTTTGGTTCCTTTCTTACTTCCTACCTGGGAATTTGTCTAACTAGTTCAATTCCTTATTTGAATCACTCCTGTTCCTTTAGCTCTTACTTAGGCCTCAATCCAGCTGAACTAAATCCCACCCCATCTCACTGCCAAATGCCCCCTCCAAAAGAATGCTTTTGTATGTGATTGTATTCCCATCTTTTTTTTAAGCTCAACCTATTTATATTCTGATTGCTATTTTCCAAATGCTCCCAACTGAAACGTGTCCATTTCACTATTTTTTTTCCAGAATCAGCTCCTCATTCCTAATCGGCTAGAATCATCTTGTTCAAAGAAGCTTTTGTACTTACACTATCAAACCTGTTTGTTCTTTTTGCTATTCTTGCTTCCAGTCAAGATGGTGCCAGCATACAACATTCCATCGGTCAACATCTTCCAGATAGGAAACAAAAATAGCTAAGCTTCTTTTACTTACTTTATGCCTGTTTTTCACCTTAAATGTATTTTCCTGGACTGTTACAGCCTACAGTTTACAGTTTGGAGATTGTTTGAGTGATCCAGAGCTTTACTGGCTCCGAGAATACTTTGGGAAGCCAGCGCATACTCGGACGGCACCAAAGTGACGGGGCATGAGCCAATGTTGAACTTGATCTCACCATTTAAAGAGTCCACTAATCACTGATCAAAGTGTCGAGGAAGACTGAGACATTGCAGTGAATGTAGAGTGTGAGTGGTAGTTTCAGCGCCGAATGCCTGCCTTGTGATCACTGCCGGAGGAGGAGGAGGCTGTGAACGTCCTGTCGCTGTGTGACTCGCTGTGGCAGGTGGGTTGAGCTCTCTGTCTTGTGTGGTGTCCCTCTCTGTTGATGAATGTTGGTGATATCGTAGGACGGTGTCGTGGTTCTCCGCTTATGGATTGGACTATTGCCTTTATGGATTGTGGACTTTTACAGACATGGTTTCTATATTCTGTATTTTCTATCGCTATTCCTTCTCTACTTTGTTGTGCGAGGGGAGGGCGTTTGAGAGTTGATGTCCTGTTAGTATTCTGTTCTTTTTTGGTGTGGGTGAGAGGTTATTTTTGGGGTTTGATGTTCCTGTTCTGTTTTATGCAGGGAGGAGGGGGGTTTTCAGGGGTTGATGATCAGCATGCCATTCTTTTTTGTATGGGGGGGGCAGTGGGTTTGATGTTTCTCTCTGAAAGACTTTCATGTTCTTTCTTTCGTTTCATGGCTATCTGGAGAAGACAAATTTCAGAGTTGTACATGGATACATGCTTTGATAATAAATGAACCTTTGAACCTATTATCATTACATATATACAAAATCATATTTCAAGTTTCCTCTTATTACTGCCTCATAGCTCTTGCCTGAAAATTTACTTCTTTAACCCAGAGGTTTCCAGCCTGGGGTCCATGGACCCCTTGCTTATTGGCATTGGTCCATGGCATAAAAAGAGTTAGGAACCCCCTCTTTAACCCCTCACTCTTTGGTTAGCTAGAGTATGCAGTAGAAGGGGAAATAGAAAAAAAATGGAAGAGGGAGCACTATAAATTCTGACTATGAATGGTTATGTCACCATGTCCAGAAAGGAGATGTCCCAATTTGTTAGGGATATGTGTATAGAGTCGTAATGTAATATAGAACAGAAACTCAATTCTGTGGCTCAATTCATCAATTACTACTAAGGAGCCCACCTAAGCCAGTTTTATTTGCCTAAGTTTGGCCCTAATCCATCTAAATCTTTTCCATCAATGTATTTATCCGAATAATTTTTAAATGCCATTCTTGTACCTGTTTCCCTCCTATAGAGAACTATTTGTCATAATCTTTGAATTCACGAGATCAGAGGTCAGCATGAGTCCCATCAGACTGAAAAATGGCAAACATGAGAACTGTATTTGCAAGGGTACACTAAAGGGCATTCAGTCAACTCCAGCCTAGTCAGCTTAATAAACACGAGAGATTCTGCAAATGCTGGAAATCCAGAGCAACACACACAAAAAAAAAACAACGCTGGAGCATCTCTGCAAGTTAGGTAGCATTATGGGGAGGAATAAACAGTCAACATTTCAGACCGAGATCCTTCATCACAATTAAGCTGACATCAGTCAGCTTAATTTTAGTGGAAAACAAGAAAGAAAATTGCAGATGCCAGAATTTAAAATTAAAACACAAAATACTGGAATCATTCAGCTTGACAGGACACATCTGTGGGAAGAAAGGCAATTAACATTTTAGGTCAAAGAACCTTCCTCTGATGCTGCCTGACCTGCTGAGCATTTTATGCATCTTTTTTTTATTTTAGCTTATGGTTAGTGGTGTGGAAATATTGAAAAACAGTAATTAGAAAGAATATGTTTAACCACTGGGAAAAGTTTGAGCTATTAAGGGGAACTAGTACACTTTGTTACAGTTAAATTGTATTTGATTAACCTGACTGATTTTTGGTGAGCTATGCAGAAAAGGTTGATGAAGAGAATGTGGCAGATGTTGCTGATGTGAATTTTCAATAAGCATTTGAGCAAGATCCGTATAATAGTCTGCTTGGTGCAATAAAGGCCCACGGAATAATGGGGCGAGAGGATAGAAACTTGTCTCGAGTTCAGAAAGTAGAGAATGCTTCCCAGCCCGGGCAATACCCATGGAAAGAGAATGGAGCAACATTTTCAAAATGCATACTTTTTTCTTTGTGTTGTGGATAGTGGTGTTCTACAATGGTTGTTGCTGACAATATTCTAATTTCTATAGAGGATGATGAGTGGATGTGAATACCTAAAGTGAAACTTCAAAATCCACGCACAACCTCGGAAGCATGCTAACCATCAAGCAGGAGAGACGCATGGAGTTATACGTAGAGTGATGAGGTCATTCATTTGTTATATGCTATATTGCATGACGTGGGCAATCATGGACTTCCTATGACCATGATTGTCCTTGGCAAATTTTTCTTCCCAGAAGAAGGCAGTGTCTTTACAAGACAGGTGACCCCAGCCTTTTTATCAATACTGTTCAGAGATTGTCTGCCTGGCACCAGTGGTCACATAACCAGGACTTGTGATATGCACCGGCTGCTCGTACGGACATCCACCACCTGCTCCCATGGCTTCACGTGACCCTGATCGGGGGAGCTAAGCAGATGCTACATCTTGCCCAAGAGCGGCCTCCAGGCTGGCGGAAGGAAGCAGTGTCTTACACCTCCTTTGGTAGAGACGTATCTCTACACCGCTGCCTGTGGTGATAAGATAAAAGATTTTTTATTTGCCACATGTGTATTGAAACACAGTGAAATGTATTATTGTGCACCAATTACCAGCATAGTCCAAGGATTATGCGGAGGGTAGCCTGCAAGTGTCATGAAACTTCCGGCACCGACATAGCAAGTCCTCAACTCAGCAGCCCAAAGGATAACAGTACATCTTTGGTATGTGGAAGGAAACCAGAACATCCAGAGGAAAGCCACGTCCAGGCTCTTATCAGATAGTGGTGGGTATTGAACCCCAATCGGCGATCGCTGGCATTGTAATTGCCTAGTCACGACACTGCCATGCTGCCCTGTGTGAAAGCTCCACACAGTCAGCACCCAGGATCAGAGTTATGAAGCTGTAGAGTAACAGCATAATACCTGTGCTGCGGAGTCAATCAGGACATTCAAAACATATATTGGGAAGGCATTATTTTTACTTCATTGAGACACAGAGTGAAATAGGCCCTTCTGGCCCTTCGAGCTGCGCTGCGAAGCAACCCCCGATTTAACCCTGGTCTAATCACAGGACAATTTACATTGACCAATTAACCTACCAACTGGTATGCCTTTGGACTGCAGGAGGAAACCAGAGCGCCAGGAGGAAACCGATGCGGTCAAGGGGAGAACGTATAAGGTCCTTACAAGCAGGAATCGAACCCGGGTCATTAATACTGAAAAGCATTATGCTAACCACTAAGCTATCACGCATTTGAGATTAAGTATTATACAAGTCTGCAGAAAAAGGGCCTGAAACAGAATGCACTGCAGGGAGCAAGTACGGTATGAGTTTGATGGGTTAATGATGGCTTCCTGCGCCATAGGGGTTTTACCATCCTATAAAACCTCAGCACACACTCCCCATGGCATTATTCTTTTCTCTTCCATTACTTATCCAGGTAGTTCCTCTCCTTAGTCTTTCAAATATGTCATTCCCTTCTGATGTCATCCTATATCTTTGTGACTTTAGGGCATAAAGTGGCATTATAGGTTAACTAGCCACTGTAAATTGCCTCAAGTGTGTAGGTGAGCAGTGGAATCTGTGGAGAGTCAATGGGATTATGGGGAGAATAAAATGGGATTTGTGTAGTATTAGTTTCGATTCAGCGAGCTGAAGAGCCTGTTTCAAAGTCTAATTCATTGTCATATGAGCAAGTACATGTATGCTTGGTACACTAAAAAAAAATTACTTGCAGCAGCATCACTGGCCCGTGGCATCCGAGATGCAACATAAAGAAGGAAAACATCAATTAAATGGTTAGCATTATGCTATTACAGGTCTAGGGTGTTCAGGAATTCAATTCCAGCATCGTCTGTAAGAGGTTTGTGCTTTCCCCCTATGAACCGTGTTGGTTTCCTCAGATGGTCCAGTTTCTTCCCACAGTCTAAAGACGTACTAGTTAGTAGGTTAGTTGGCCATTGTAAATTGTCCTGTGATTAGGCCAATGTTGAATAGGTGGGTTGCTGTTGGGTGATGAGGCACATTTGGCCAGAAAGGCCTGTTCCTTGCCATTTCTATAAATAAACACAAATTATACATAAATTATGCCTGGAGTTGGTGAGCAATGAATAATGAATATCTTGCTTTAGAGCTCACTAGTGAGAGGGACCATAATGAATCTAAGGCCAAAGTAGACAGGCTATTATGATGGAGGTTGAGAAAGAGGCAATTTTGGAGCTTTTGGATCAATAAGTCCCTGGATCTGGACTGGATATACGCGATGGTACTACCGGGAGTAAATGAAGAGATTGTGGGACCATTGACGTCTTCACTGGCCAGAGGATTAGTACCAGAGGATAGGAGTATGACAAATGTTGCCCTTTTGTTGAAGAAAGGTAATTCTGGGAATTATAGACCACTTAGCCGAGTGTCAGGTGGCCAAGCTATTGGAAAGGATTGTTAGAGACAGGATTTATGAGCATTTGGAGAAGCACATTCTGATTAGGGATAGTCAATTTTGTGAGAGGCAGGTTGAGCCTCATGAGTTTGATTAAACAAAATTGAAGTTTGAATAGCGGACATGGTGTATATGGATTTTAGTGAGGCGTTTTGACAAGTTTTCCCAAGGCAAGCTCATTCAGACGGTTATGAGGCATGGGATCCTGGAAAACATGACTGTGTGGAATTGGAGTTTACTTTCCACAGAAGGCAGAGCATGGTAATAAATGGAGCTTATTCTGCCTGGAGGTCTGTGACCAGTTGTGTTCTGCTGGGATCTGTTCTGCGACCCTGCTCTTTGTGATTTTGAGAAATGATTTAGTTGACAAAGTGGAAGGGTAGGTAGCAAGTTTGCAATCAACACAATGGTTGATGGTGTTGTGGATAGTTTAAAAGATTGTTGTAGGTAACAACAAGTCATTGACAGGATATGGAGCTGAGCTGAGAAGTGGGAGATGGATTTCAACCCAGAAAAGTGTGAACTGAATCACTTTGGAAAGTCAAACTTGAGGGCAGAGTACAGAGTTAATTGCAGGATTCTTAACAGTGTTGAGGAAGACTAGTATCTTGGGGTCCATGCTCACAGATTCCTCAAAGATGTCGTGTAAGTTGATAGGGTGGTTAAGAAGACATATGTTACATTGGCCTTCATTAGTTAGGGAATTGAGTTCAAGAGTCATGACGTTATGTTCCAACTCTATAAATCTCCAGTTAGACTACACTTTAAAATTGTGTTCAGTTCTGTGGGAATGATGTGGAATGTGAGGATGGAAAGATTTCAAAGGTACATTCACTGTCAGAGAAATGTATGCAATATACATTCTGAAATACTTTTTCTTCGCAACCATCCACAAAAACAGAAGAGTGCCCCAAAGAATGAATGATAATTAAATGTTAGAACCCCAAAGACCCCCCCAGCTCCCCTTTTCCACGCGTAAGCAGTAGCAAAGCAATGATTTCCCCCTCCCACATCAGGAAAAAAAAAGAATCAGCAGTGAAGATTTACAAGAATGCTATCTAGATTAAAGAACATGCCTTATGAGGAAACATTGTGCCAGCTAGGGCTTTAGTATTTGGAGCAAAGGACGATGAGAGGGGACTTAGCGGAGAGGTATACAATGATAGGAGGCATGGATGGGGTTGACAGCCAATGTGGCAATGGCTAATATGAGAGGTCATTTTTTTTTAAAGGTGAGTGGAGGAAAGTTTAGAAGAGACATGAGAAGGAAGGTTATTACATAGTATGATATGAAGAAAGGTAATAAGAATAATTCTAGGAATTATAGACCAATTAGCCTTGTGTCACTTGCGGGCTGCCCCCAGAACATCTTTAGATTGTGTTGGTTGTTAACATAAATGACACATTTCACTGTATGTTTTGATGTACATAAGTTAATCTGAATCTGAAAAGGTAGGCACACCATTATGGGCCAAAGGGCCCACACTGTGTTGTACCATTCTATGTTCCCGATTCTATCTCTTTCACAATCTGTTTGACCTTCTACCATCAGGAAGGAGGTACAGAAGCATCAGGACTTGGACTGCTAGTCTGAGCAACAGCTTCTTCCCTCAGCTGTGAGACTAATGAATGCCCTGCCGCCACCGAGGCCTTGTCATCAGGAGAGCGAGCTGTTTACTGTTTAGCAGTGCTGCACCTTACTAATGAAGTTTGAATTACATTTTATTATTTTACATATAGTAAAGTATTTTGGTTTATGAGCTGTGTATAATGTATGCTGTGTAGGTGCACCATGATCTGGAGAAATGTTGTTTCATTTGGTTGTATAAATGTACAGACAGAGGACGATAAACTTGAACTTGAACTGACTAGGATTAAATGTAGTAATCTGAAACATTAATGAAGCTCAATAAAAAAATATTATGTTTGTCCTGCTGACGAGAAGCTCCCTTTTCAGAATTTTGGTCTTGTAATTTTACCTTCTAACCATTTGTGAAGATGTAAGCGATATCTGATGGCAGGCACTTTTTGTATTGTGATCAGTTCCAGCTGCTCACTCAATGCAGAATGACAGACCACATTCTGGTGCTTGGAGCAGCAACATTCCTGAAAGCCAGCTTTCAATAAAACATTGCTTGCACAAGGTCTGGGTGAATGGCAGCCTCTCTTTTACAATTTCTTTGGTGTCTGTCAATTGGAAGGGATAGATATTGTATATATGAGCGAAGTTGAGTCTTGAGACTTAGATAAACCTTTCTCTTCGACTTTATTCAGAGCATCTTCATATAATTCTAAACATGAAAAATGCAGATTGGCTCTGAGAGAAAATGCCAGTTCAATACATATTGAAACCATTAAATCTCTATCTTTATCCCAACAACAGAATCCGACTGACAACTGAATCACACTGCAATTTCACATCCTTTCAAACCTAACACATTGTTAGAAAGCTGTTAGAGAGTGAATTATGTAAAATGTAAAATGGAAAAGCTTTCCTATCTCTTTGGCGATGGTTTAATTAAATAATAATACTGACTTTATGTCTCCTCATCCTTTGTTGAACGTTTTCTTTTGTAACATCTGACTGGCCATCGTGGAGCAGAGAAAATTAACAGGAGATCTAGTTGAGATGTTCAAAACTATGAAGGTGCTTTAATGAGGTACTTGAAAAGAATCCCTTTGCAATGGCAAGTGCTTTGATAGCCAGAGGACACAGATAATCGGCAAAGAAGTGGAAAAATAGGTGAGGATTAGCAGCGAGTGAAATTGACCCCAATGCACTTAGGACTCCTGACTCTAAGTCACTAAAGCACCACCTCAGGTGGGTCAATCCTGCCAATGAAACAAGGTACACCAAGGAATCTGATGGAATCTGAGAAACTACTGGAAGATATCAGACAGTCCACATGTTTTAGATTAAGCCGATCTAGTCTTTTCCAATTACATGTGTATTCACAACATTATTCTTGTCATCAGTGAGCCGTGTGAAAGTTTCAGTTGAAATCAGACAGGGGTTGGAATTGGTGGGACACTGACGAATAGGTCCTGAAGTAATACAGCACAGAACCAACTTATATTAGATTACCCAATTGCTTAGCTGAGCAAGTCTTTTTGCCCATGTTCTGCCAAGCACCTGCTGGAGGAAGATGGTGCCCGCTAACCAAGGGTGACATTCTCCAGGTGGATCACCAAACTACTCTTTCACTCCCTTTATGTCTTCTTTCTCTTCCAAATGAGGTTCTGCTACTGTTGGAGCCTGTGATCTACATTTTGGTGGTATGTTTTCCGGCCGATCTGCTGCACTGCTGTCTCCGAGGGTGCTCAGTGAGGTTTGAGCTAACTGTGTGGCCAAGAAGCCTGGAGACAAGTGCAAACCTACAATTGACGCCACTTCCCACCGATCTCGCCAATCCAAGCTTCAAGGGAGATTGAAATAATCGAGGTGGGCAGGTGTTCAATACTATCTACCAGCCTCTTGCTTGCTACTGCAAGAGGAAGGTGTCTGTATGTGGCGGTGTCTCTCTCTGCCTCTCACATGCTGCTCCTGGAGGAAGGTCCCTGCATTCAAATTCTCTCTCTCTCCTCCCTCTCATTTGACGCTGCCGAAGGTTTTTGCTGGAATCCCTCAATCCTGGACAAGGTTTAATCTCAGTACTTTGTGAATTAGACTTTATAGTTCACATTATGATGTGTTTCCGGTTTTTCTTTTTCTTGTTGTTATTCTGGGCGATTTTGATCGGGACGGTCTGCAGGCAATGACGCAGTGCTAGACTGAACTAAACTGAGCTGGACTGATGTTGCCCAAACTCTTTCGATTTTGTGCTTTATATTCTGAGTTTTTCCTTCATTGTGTGTGTGTGTGTGTGTGTGTGTGTGTGTGTGTGTGTGTGTGTGTGTGTGTGTGTGTGTGTGTGTGTGTGTGTGTGTGTGTGTGTGTGTGTGTGTGTGTGTGTGTGTGTGTGTGTGTGTGTGTGTGTGTGTGTGTGTGTGGTGTAGTGTATCGGGGGGTGAGTTTCAGTGTTTTTCTTTGAACGAGTTCCAATGATTTCTTTGTTTCATGGCTTTCTGTGGGAGACAAATGTCAGGGTTGTATGCTACACATACTTTGATAATAAGTGTACTTTGCATCTTGAATCCTGATTCTCTATATCTATGGAACCTGTCTGAACTCTTTTCTCTACAACTTCCTCTACAGTGAAATGAGTCCTTTGTGTTAACAATCAGCACACCTAAAGATGTGCTGGGGGCAGCCCGCAAGGGTCACCACCCATTCCACCACTATCACAATGCTCAGCAGGACAATACAGAACACAACAAGCAACAGCACAACAAAATTTCCTCTTTCCTCCCATTCACACACACTGCCTCCTCCTCCCACCTCCCTTCCTCCCCCTCTCGCCCTCACCTCCTCCCCTCCTTTCTTCTCCCTTCCTCTTCTTCCTCATCCCTTCCTCCTCTTCACCTCTCCTCCTCCCTCCTACTCCCCCTTCTCCACACTACCCCTACTCCTTCTCCCCACCACCCCTACACCCTGCCTCCCTCTCCACTTCCATCCCACTACCCCTCACCCCACCTCACCTTTTCCCCATCTCCTCCTCACTCCCTCTCATCTTCACCTATCATCAGTACCATTTGTTGGGCAACGCACCTGTGGAATTTTGGGTAATTTTATGTCCAAAAATTAAATGTTTTTGCCACTGTTGCTATGTCGCAGTCATGGTACAAATTGGAGAGCAGCATATTTGCCACTGTGACCTCTGATTGTCACAGTTCACCTTTGCTGCCATGTTATTTTTAGAATGTAAGGATATAGAATGCGGTCACCATGGTGATCTCGAAGAGAGGCAGCTGATGAAGAGGTGGTAAAGTGGGGAAAAGGTGTTTCATTAATGAATAAAGGTTGTGCAGCCTCGCTTTCCCACCATTGGAGTCATTAAATGCTTCACAGCACTTCACCTTTATAGTCTCTCCGGGAGACTCCATAACCCTTTAGGTTGCATTGTTCGTAACATTGGGGCATTGCTCATCTCATCAAGTGGTAGTGAGGTCGAGGAGATGGCTGTGGATATGGGCAGGAGATACGTGATGACTGGAGGCCTGGAATAAGCGTGACACTTTAGTGTGGGAGGGTTTGATGGGTGGGGGGTGAAACACAGTTAATCAACTCCTTCTGAAGTACTGTGTGAACGTGACAGTAGATCTGTAAACATGGATGATGCAGTGGGAGGGGGTGGGGAAACTTCGGGGTTCTAAATTTTTTCTGTCATTTATTCTTTGGGGTTTTTTCTTCTGTTTCATGGATGTCGGTGAAGAGTAAGAATTTCTGGTGGTTTGCTGTATATGTTATCTGATATTAAATGGGACCATTGAACCACTGAATGTCTATGAGGGCTATGCATTTGGGAAATTCTAGGCAGTTTCTAGAGTAGGTTACACGGTCGGCACAACATTGTGGGCTGAAGGGCCTGTAATGTGCTGTAGATTTCTATGTTCTGTGTTCATGCATAGAAAGTGGCAAACTGAAACAATAACCCAGTGAATCCAAGATAAGATTGGGGGAGCGCTTGTTTAACCCCTTCACCTCCACAAGACCCTCAATCCATTGCCCTTAATATTTAGAGAGCAAACACGAGGAATTCTGAAGATGCTGGAAATTCAAGCAACACACGCAAAATGCTGGTGGAACACAGCAGGCCAGGCAGCATCTATAGGGAGAAGCACTGTCGACGTTTCGGGCCGAGACCCTTCGTCAGGACTAACTGAAAGGAAAGATAGTAAGAGATTTGAAAGGAGCGGGGGGAGGGGGAAATGCGAAATGATAGGAGAAAACTGGAGAGGGTGGGATGAAGCTAAGAGCTGGAAAGGTGATTGGTGAAGGTGATACCGAGTTGGAGAAGGGAAAGGATCATTGGACTGGAGGCCTCGGGAGAAAGAAAGGGGGGGGGGGAGGGGGAGCACCAGAGGGAGATGGAGAACAGGCAAACAACTAAATATGTCAGGGATGGGGTAAGAAGGGGAGGAGGGGCATTAACGGAAGTTAGAGAAGTCAATGTTCATGCCATCAGTTTGGAGGCTACCCAGCCGGAATATAAGGTGTTGTTCCTCCAACCTGAGTTTGGATTCATTTTGACAGTAGAGGAGGCCGAAACGTCGACAGTGCTTCTCCTTTTAGATGCTGCCTGGCCTGCTGTGTTCCACCAGCATTTTGTGTGTGTCCCTTAATATTTATTTCATCCGCAGCAGGAGCATTCTAGCTGCCTTGTATCCTCCTCATGGATTAAACTATAAGACATCAGAGCAGAATTAGGGCATTCATTCCATCGAGTCTGCTCTGCCGTTCCAGCATTGTTGATTCATTATCTCTCTCATTCCCATTCTGCATGCTTCCAAATCTTTGGAACAGTCGAACATTCAACCAGGTTTCAAATCAAGGACCTATCAGCATATTCCTTAAATATACCCAATGACTTGGCCTTCATGTTGCCTGTGGCAATGAATTCCACAGATTTTCTGGTTAAGGAAACTCCTCTTTAGCTCTGCTCTAAAGGAATGTCCGAGTATTCTGAGGCTGTGCCCTTTGGTCCTAGACTCTCTCACGACAGGAAACATCTTCTCCACCTCTACTCCATCTAAGCCTTTCAGAGTTTGATAGGTTTCAGTGGGACTCCCCCAAGATTCTTCTAAACTCCAGCGAGTACAGGCCCAGATCCACCAAATTCTCTTCAGGACAGTAGCTTCTAAAACTCTCCAGTTTCTGCCACCATTAACGACATGACAAGCAGATGCGGGGAAACTCAGTCCCTGTGGATTTTTCTCCAATTCATGCCCCGCACTGACCTGATGATGTAGCACCATTCTTTCATTGCCACTGCACCTCAATCCTTCCCCAGTAACACTTTGGAGAATCCTCACCAGAAGGATTGCAAAGGTTTGAACGAAGACACTGCCATGTCTACCTTAATAAATTCTTCCTTTCATAATCTTGAAGGCCTCCCTCATGTCACCTCACTGTCTCTCTCCCAAGGAAAAGAGGTTCAGCCCATTTGGGTTAAACACAATCTGGCAAATCAGTTGCCTGAGCTCATCTGACCAACTTGGACTAATTCTTCAACCTAGAATCATCCAGCACAGAAACAGGCCCTTTGGCCCATCATGTCCATGCTGGGAATCAAATACCTATCTTTGTCACTCCGACTTTGCAGAGCAAGGTTCATGGCCTTTAAAATTAGTATTTCAGGTGTTTTTACTTACTGTGAAGGGCACAGTAGCATAGTGGTTAGCATGATACAATTACAGTTCCAGTGACCTGGGTTTGATCCCACCAACGTCTGTAAGGAGTTTGAATGGTTTTCCTGTGTCTTTGGGTGTTCCAGTTTGCTCCGACGTTCCCATTAGGTTAATTGGTCATGTGGCTGTATTTGGGCAGCATGGGCTTATTGGGCTGAGGCAATAAGAGCATAAGATATAGGTGCAGATTTGGGCTCTTTGGCAGTCGAGTCTGCTGCACCATTTCATCATGGCTGGTCCATTTCCCTCTCAGTCCCAATCTCCCTGTATCATTTCATATCCTGACCAATCAAGAATCTATCAACCTCTGCCTTAGATATACCCAATGACAGGGCCTCCACAACCACCCATGGCAATGCATCCCACAGGTTCACTACTGTCTGGCTAAAGAATTCCTCCCTCATCTCCATTCTAAAAGGAGCTCTCTCTATTCTGAGGCTGTATCCTCTAGTCTTAGACTCTCCCACCGTAGGAACGATCCTATTCACAACCACTGGATCGAGGCCCATAGGTTTCAATGAGATCTTTCTCATTCTTCTGAATTCCAGTGAGTACAGACCTAGAGCCATCAAAAGCTCATCGTATGATAAGCTTTTCAATCCCAGAATAATTTTCATGAACCTCCTTTGAGCCCTCTCCATTGTCAGCATATCCTTTCTTAGTTAAGGGGCCCAAAACTGCTGACTAGGCCCTAAGTGAGGCCTCATCAGTGATTTATACAGCCTCAACTTTGATAATCTTTTTTAAAAAAATTGCTTTTATATTCTAGCGCTCTTGAAATGAATGCGAATATTGTAACTGCCTTCCTCATCAGTGACTCAACCTGCAAATTAACCTTTAGGGAATTCTGCACGAGGATTCCCAAGTCACTTTGCACCTCAGTTTTTTGAATTTTCTCATCACTTAGAAAATAGTCTTGTTATTCTGTGGTATCTCTAAATAGAAAAAAGTAAATTGTGAGAGTACTTGCGTCCACCACCCCTTCAGCAATTGCATTCCAGTTTTCAACAACTATCTGGAGGAAAATAATCCACACTAGATTTTCTTTTACACAGGTGGGAATTTGGACATATTGACCATGCTTCATCCTGGCTTATAAATGTATCGCCACTCTTCTATTGTTGAGCTTCAATCCTGAAACACTTTTTATTTGATCTCAGGATGTAGACATCATTGGCCATATCAGCTTTTACTGTCTGTCTCTCATTGCCCCGGGTCCTTCACGTTGCTATACTCAGGAATGGTAATGGGGATAAGCTCCCACTACCTATTAAATGGTCCCAGGAGCGTATGTCTCAAATGGCCTCTGACAACCAGCTCCAGCTCCTGGCCTTTACGCTTGGCTTATTATACTAAGCCCAGTGGGACTGTTTCTCCTAACAGGAGAAAGGACAAAAGTAGGTTACCGGTGCCTTAAGACCAGTCGTTTCAGGCAGATGGGGCTTGCTGGGCATAGTTCATCTAGGAAAAGGAAAACTCTGCTGTCTAATGACCAAACCTACTCATGGGAAATGCTTTGAGAGTAAACTCTGAGGAGAAAAATGCGGAGCAAGAGTCCCTAAGACAGTTGCACAATGACTGGCATTGTTGGTGATGCTGCTGGTGCCAAACTGCATCAGTCTCTGCCAGTCCTTTGGGTTAATTAGCTGCACGGAGAGGAAGTGCCTGCTGCATGGACAACAGCTTGCCCTCTATATCATATTCCTTGGCTTGCATATCACATAGACAGCTGGAATGCAATTTCCACGGTTGACCCATCTGCATTGTCTCTGAACTAACAATGTTGGTGGAAGTGACTTATACACCAGACTGGGGAAGGCCAGTGGCTTTTCTTCCCTGAAGTAAATGCTGGATAAATTCAGCAGGTTGGGTGGCACCCATGGAAAGTCGTCAAAACATTCGGATGCAGCCCAGGCGCGGAGGCGCAGAGAAAAACACGGAAGCAGACCAACAGTTCCCTGACTTTACTGAGAACTGTTGCAGAATTTAAAGAAAAAGAAAAAAAACCCAGTAAATGTTAGGCCGACAGGGCCACGAACTAAAACTCTCAAACTGAAAGTTAACTGCCAGTATCACAATAACTAAATATTAAAAGAATATCGCTTCTTTCCAGTGTCAGTCAAAATGGTAGTCCTCTTTCCCGGAAAAGGACAAAGGTAAATAGGTAGCACAAATGTTGCTGTGCTTTTGGTCAAATCTCGACAAGACTAGAACGAAAAGAAGGGAGTTAAATTCTGCCATAATGAGACGGTAATTAGCTGGAACGTACATATTCATGAGCGCATTTGCCGAACCTGTTACACAGCCTGCCTGGCGGGGGTGCGCGGACCCTGCAGCAGAGTCGGTAGTTGTGACAAAAGCGAACCAATTAACATTTTAGGGTGGAGACCCTTTGTTAGTTTGGCACATAGAAAAACATAGGAGCATTTTTCTAAATGCTGAGAGCTTCAAAGCCATTGTATTTCAGTGGGAGTTTAACCATAAGACTTTAAATCATAAGAGCAGAATTAGGCCATTCAGCCCATCAAGTCTCCTCGTCCATGGCTGTTTTATTATCCCTTTCTTCCTTATGTATTGTTTATTTCTTAATTCCAATAATGTTTGGGTAAAAAGTCCAAAAGACTCAAGAAGATTATAAGAATAAAGTTCTAAAGATTTAACACTAGCTTTATTGGTCATATGTACTGTATATCGAAACAGTTAATGAAATGTACTGCTTGCATCAACAACCCACACAATCTAAGGATTGTGCTGTGGGCAGCACCAAGTGTCACCAAACTTCAGTGCCGACATAGCATGCCCTGATATAATCCAGCAAAATATTTTATAATGTCAGCATGCACTTTGCTTTACAAATGAAGTTATTAAAATGCAATTAATAGGCAGAATCTAAAGACAAATCATGTTTGTCTGTGGATGTGTAATTGCCTATGCTAGTCATTAATGTCTCGGGGAGCTCAGTAGGGGCGAATGGTTTGGTAAACACAAGCAGTTGATGGGTAGTCTTGAATATGCACATATTATTCTCAAGTTAGCTACAATTTATTATCACAACTGAAAACTGAAATATTTGCCTAATGTTTATAATAACTAGAAATACCTAGTTTTGCCAAGCAATAATAATAAAATGCCCAAAATCCCAAACTGAAAGCAAATGAAAAAAACAATAAAACCAATCCAAAAAGTTCTCAGATATAAACACAAGAGATATGTGATGCTGGAAATTTCCAGTGATGTGATAGAGTAGAGGTTAGCACAACAGTTTACAGTACAGGTGACCCATGTTCAATTTCCACCACAGCTGGTAAGGAATTTGCACTTTCTTTCCCTGACCACATGGGTTTCGTCTGGTCCATGGTCCAAGGACCTACCAGTTGGTAGTGTTAAATACCCCATGGGTATCTTGTGACTGTCTTATGACCATGATGTAATTGAGTATCTGGTGAGCATCATGTAATGGTCTTGTGATGGTGGGGTGATGTAATTTCCCGCCAGTGTGAGGTCACATGATGTAATTTTCCCGGCAGTGAGAGGTCATGTGATGGCCTGTTCCAACAGGTATAAAACGGGAAAGCCTTGCTGTGACGCAGGTTAGTTCGTTGTTTAATTCGTCAGTTAGTCCATTATGCTGCGTATTCGTCTCATGATGCAGTTTTGTTTTAAAGTGGAGTTTTACTTTCTATCTTAAGTCTCAAATGTTATTGCCGGTAGTTTCGCCATAGCGCTGCCAGTTTTAGTCCAGTCAGAGAGTGAAGAATTTATCGAAGTGCGGGAACCCGAAGGATCAAGTAAAGTTGGTGTCATCAGCGGTAATAAAGGATCGACCTTATTTAATCTTCGTTCAAAGAGATAGTAACCTGCATCCAAGATAATCCCTGCTATAAGAGCAGAAAGGATTGGGCACAGCGTTACTCGCCAAGGAAAAGGTCAGTTCCTTTAAGCTGTTTTTATTTCCTTCGTCGTAAATCCTGGCAAGACATATTTCGGCTGGGATCAGCAGTAACGTCATATCATCGAGGAATTCGTTACTTCAGGAAAGTCTCTCCTAACTGACTGTGTACATCATTTGGTCTTTCGCATTTACCACTTTTAAAAACTGTGTTCACATTTATCGCTTTAAGAACTGTTTGAGTTGCCGTATAGAAGTTCCGGTTAAGTTAGTCGTTTGTTTATTTTTCATTAGTTGTTGAGTTGAGTTTAAGTAAATGTTTCTTTGTTTATAAAAACCTGTCTCAATTCTATATTCATTGTTGCCATATCATAACATTAGGTTAATTAGCAATGGCAAATTGCCCTGTGATTAGGCTAGAATTAAATCGGGGGACAGCCGGGTGGCATGGTCGAAGGGCCAGAAGGGCTTATTTTGCACTGTGTCTCAATAAATAAAAATAAATTAATTAATATTGTGCGAGTTGCACTAAATAAGATAAACAATTTTTCTTCTGTCATCATCCCTTTTCATTTATTATTAACTTATTTCTTGCCAACTCACCATGTCATTGGAACATGTCAATTGCTTTCTTTATTGTAGGATTCATTTTGAAAACCCCAACTCATTCGTCATGTGTTTCCAACTGCTGTTGCTTCAAAATGACAGAGGTTGAAGTACTGATTAATTAGCTTAAGTAGAACATGCAAAAACAGTCATCAGACAAGCCTCAGGAAGGCTTCTGAAAAGATGTCTGAGTAATTAACTTTTAAATTGCATTAGAATATAGTTATTTGTAATTATGTTACTCTAGCAATATGCATCAAAAGATCATATTTTCTCAGGATATAATTAATCAGTATTTAATTGCCTTACATTGTCCATTATGAATTTCAATATCAAATACAGAATGTATACGAACGATCAGCTAGCATCTTAGAGAGAGGTTAAAGTTTCAGATTGTAATGGTGGCATAAACTCTAAACACTAACATGATTCTCCCTTCTCTCATGCTTTGTGTATTTCTAATAGGCTTAGATTTGAATAACATCTTCATGTTGTTAGATTGCAATTAATTATGCGCAAGAGCGCCAATCCCTGTTAACTGCATTGACAACTCTTCTCTTCTCTTGCGAGCAGCAATAAAATAAAGACCTAGTTTATCAGTGAAATAGGGACCGAATTTATCTCATTTTGTCAAGTCAATGACAAATACTGTCTCAGATAACACAGATGGAGAAATGTCTGTACCATAGGAGGTGTAAGGCGCTCCTTGACTTAACTGAGTTGTAGCACCTGCTTAGCCATCCCACCCAATCAGGGTCACGTGAAGCCATGGGAGAAAGTGTTGGATGGTCATACAAACATCTGGTGCATATCACAAGTCCTGGTTTTGTGACAACTAACGCCAGGCAGACAATCTCTGAGGAGTATTGATAATGGTTGAGGTCACCCATCTTGTACAGACACTGCCCAGAAGAAAGCAATGGCAAACTGCTTCTGTAGAAAAATTTACCAAGTGCAGTCATGGTCATGGTAAGAGCACGATCACCTATGAGAAGGCACGTAACGAACGAATGAGTAAGACTTGGATGTACACAAGTGGTAAGTCTTTTGGAAATACTGAGAGACAGAGGGATGCCCGAAGGTGACAGCACAGATAAGTGAAGTGATTAAAAAAGCATACTGAATACATTATGGGCATACTGTGCTGAAATGCTATCTGCCCTCACCACATTGTTAGAATGTATTGGTTAAAGCTTCCAGTTTAAGATGGCGCTGGTGAATCTCAGTGACTTCTGAATGATGAAACAAGGAAAACAACTAAATACTTTGTTAATTCCTCATTATCTGGCAACAATCATTGCAAGCAATAGTCTGTAACTGCCCTTTGAATTTGGAGCAAAGTTGATGTGGCAGAACCGAGGAACAGCAAGGGAGAGAGTGAGGAAGATCTGAGGTTCGTTTGATTTAAGCGCCAGGCTGAATTGGAAAGTTGGGGGACAGGCTAAATCAAGACGGCAGGGTCCAGGCCGCAGAGCATATTGAGGCAACTGAACCTGATGGTTGGACAATGATTTAGGCACCAGGCCAGACTGAAAAGGTCAGGGTACAAAGGCTCGAAGCAAGGACTAGGCCAGTTCAGCTCGCTGCTCTGCTCTGCGCTGAACTAAGGGTCTGTGTACAGACTGTGTTTGTGGACCTCAGTGCAGAACACTGTTTGCTTGTGTTTATTGTTTGTGTGGTTTGTTTTCTTTTCTCTGTGTATTTTAGGCGTTTGCTAGTCTTCTTTATAAACACGTTCTAATGTGTTTCATAGCTTTGAGGCTGTCTGCTAGGGGACGAATCTCAAGATTAAACATATTTTGAGAATAAATATTTGTTGAGCTTTGATGCATCCCTCTATACATTTTTTTGTACACATGACAAATAAATAAAATCTTGGATCATTGGCTGAGACTGGAACTGTGCTCCAGTTGTTGGACAGATTTTGGTCGGTTGAATGTGCAGTTCTAGTTGCCACGCCATAGGAATGTTGTGAAAAGATTCATCAGCAAGTTTCCTGAGGTGGAGTGTTTCAGCTATGAGAAGAGACTGTTTTTTGTCCTTGGAAAGGAAGAGGGGGAGATCTAATTAAGATATACAAGTTATGAGTGGCATAGATATCAGAATTAGTTTTACTATCACCAACCTAATTCGTGAAATGTGTTGCTTTGTGACAGCAGTACAGTATGTAACGCTTGCTTTGGCTAGCAACTTTACATAGGGGGTGATAGCCCCTCGCCTAGCCAGACTTAAGATGTTGATGTGATGTTGCGTGATGTGTTCCCTGTTACAAATCAGTACCCCAAAATAACAAACAGTACACAATATGCGATTAAACTATTAAGCTTTATAATTTTTACTTTGACTATATGGTTAGTAAAGAGATCAGGAAAAAAGAAAAAGGGCCCAAGTTTATGAAATGGTCTACTGTGCAATGTTGGAGCTCACTGATAAGCCGATCGTCCACCATTGACTTCCTCCGATCGTCGCTGCCCTTCGGACACTCACTCCAAGTCATCGCCGTCCGGCGATCTACCAACTCTCTCCATTCGCGTCATCTCTCCTCATCTCTCCCCGGCAAAGGACTGCAAAAATCTCTCTTCCAGACTCACAAGAAAGAATAACAGCATTCCAAACCCTATTATCTCCAGTCATAACCCAAACATTGCTGCTCCAGAGAAGCCATTACATTATCAGTGAAGCCCTACAGCATGTTACAAGTATAAGACATAAATACATGTGGCTTGTTCCACATTGGTGAGACCCACCTGTTCTTTCCTGACTAGATTTATTACAGCCTTTGTACACAACAGTTCCTGTACCCTACCATAACTTCCCTGTCTCATTGGAACGTACCTATGCAGAACTCCACACAAATATCCCCTGAACATTTGCCACATTTCTTCCATACTTTTCCCTGAGAACATCTGTTTCCAAGTTACACTTACTTACTCCAATTAAACACTTTTCTAACTTGTCTGTTCCTATCTCTCTCCAATGCTATTGTAAAGGAGATAGAATTATGATCACTATCTCCATAATGCTGGCTTGTTCTCCCTCCCACTGCAGGATATCTTGGGCATGATCTGAAACATCCCAGGCCCTGGCACCTGGGAGGCAAAGTACCATCCGAGTTTCTTTCCTGCATCCACAGAATTACCTGTCTAACCCCCTGACAATAGAGTGCTCTATTACTGCTGCCTTCCTTTTCCTTTCCCTACCCTTCTAAGCCATAGGGCCAGACTCTGTGCCAGAGGCACAGCCACTGTCGCTTCTCCCTGATAAGCTGTCCCCACCCATCAGTACTCAAACAGGAGTACTTATTGTCAAGGGGTACAGGCACAGGGGTACTCTCAAGTACATGACTCTTCCCCTTCCCTCTCCTGACTGTGACCCACTTGTCTGTCTCCCGTGGCCCCGGTGTGACCACTTGCCTATAACTCCTCTCTATCACCTCCTCACTCCCCCTGACCAGGCGAAGGTCATCGAGCTGCATCTCCAGTTCCCTAACTCGGTCCCTTAGGAACTGCAGCTGGACACACCGGGTGCAGGTATGGCCATCTGGGAGGCTAGGAGACTCTAGGACTCCCACATCTGTCACCGAGCACAGAAAACTGGCCTCACACACATACTTCCTCCTTTCCGCAATTAACACAGGTAAACCTACGTCATCTCATCCCGTTAGTGCCTAAGTCCATTGAGCCAAAGCCCTATCGCTCTGCTGCCTCTCACTCTGTTGCCCGCCCCGAACTCTGCCCTCTGAATTTGTACAGTAAATGTGTTACCATGGTACTGGAGAGTAGCAAAATCATTGAAATAAACAAAAGATGCTGGAAGAAATGTTTCCATCAACACCTGTTTTTCAAATTTCCAACATTTGCAGCTAATGGAATATGAGTCTGCAGATGTTTGAACCTAGAGCAATGCACACAATATTGGAGGAATTCAGTTGGTTAAGGTGTGTGTGTGTGTGTGTGTGTGTGTGTGTGTGTGTGTGTGTGTGTGTGTGTGTGTGTGTGTGTGTGTGTGTGTGTGTGTGTGTGTGTGTGTGTGTGTGTGTGTGTGTGTGTGTGTGTGTGTGTGTGTGTTTGTGTTTGTGTTGGTGGGGGTAGGTGGTTGGGGGAAGGAAATATTGATGTTTCAGTTCTGAGGCAGGGTTACTAACCAAAACATTGACAATTCCTTCCTCCCCACCCTCACAGAATGCTGCTTGATCTGCACTTAATAGTTTTTCAATGGGTCTTTGACTGAAAACCAGAATAAATGCAAAAGTTTTGAATGTTGATGAAGGCTGCTTGATCTGAAAGTGAACTTAATTCCCCTTTCTGCTGATGTTGCCTGACCTACTGAGTCTTTCCAGCATTTTGTTATGTTTATTTCAGATTTCTAGTATCTATCTAGTATCTAGTTTTCTATTTTTATTATTGAGGTTTCAGTTCCCGATGATGAGGACTAGAGTATTAAAATCACCCAATCCTTCCTCACTGCTTGTCCATTGTCCTGTTGAAACACAATTCATAACATAATGTTGGATTTTTCTTCTCCATCATCAGATTTGGGAATGGTCCAAAGGTTTGTTTATTATCAAAGCGTGTATGTAGTATACAACTCTGAGATTCATATTCTACAGATAGCCACTAAACAAAGAAAAACCATGGAAGAAAAACAGCAAACCCATTCCCCCACACAAAAAAAGAACGGCAATACAACCATCAAACCCTAAACCTCCCTCTCTCGCACAAAACACAACATGAACATTAAACCCCAAGCTCCCATTCCCTGCACAGAAAACAAAGCACAACAAGAACATCGGCCCCCAAGCTCTCCTCCCCTTCACAGAATAGATACAATGAGAAATAATGGGTGAAAACACAAAATATAAAAGCCATAAGAATGTAGAAGTCCATAGTCCAAAGTCCAATCCATAAATCCAGAACCACAGCAACATCATTGCCCATGAACCTGTAAACACTATCTCATTGTTCCCTTTCTCTTGTACTGTTTATTTTGTACTATATAGTAATTCTTAAGTCACTATTCACTTTATATTTATGGCTGTGAGGCTAGGCACAGGGCCAATGCCATATTCAGATCTGCTGATGACACCACTGTTGTAGACCGAATCAAAGGTGCTGGTCTGAATCTGCATATAAGAGGGAGATTTCTCCTCCTCACTGATGATCAATACTGGAGCACCTCAGCAGCGTGAGCTTAGCCCATTGCTCTACTCTCTCTATACTCATGACTGTGTAGCTCAAATGCCATCTATAAATTTGCTGATGATACAACCATTGTTGGTAGAATCTCAGGTGGTGATGAAAGCGTATGAGATGAGATATGCCAACTAGTGGAGTGGTGTCACAGCAACTGCCTTGCACTCAATGGCTGTAAGATGAAAGAGCTGATTGTGGACTTCAGAAGGGTAAGATGAAGGAACACACACCAATCCTCAGAGAGGGATCAGAAGTGGAGAGAGTGAGCAGTTTCAAGTTCCTGGGTATCAAGATCTCTGAGGATCTAACCTAATCCCAACCTATTGATACAGCTATAATGAAGGCAAGACAACGCCTATACTTCATTAGTAGTTTGAAGAGAATTGGTATGTCAACAAAAACACTCAGAAACTTCCATAGATGTACCATGGTGAGCATTCCGACAGGCTGCATCACTGTCTGGTATGGAGGAGCTACTGCAAAGGACCAAAAGAAGCTGCAGAGGGTTGTAAATTTAGTCGATTCCTTCTTGAATGCTGGCCTACAAAGTACCCAGGACATCTTCAAGGAGTCGTATCTCAGAAAGGCAGGGTCCATTATTGAGGACCTCCAGCACCCAGGGCATGCCCTTTTCTCACTGTTACCATCAGGTAGGAGGTGCAGAAACCTAAAGGCACACACTCAGCGATTCAGGAGCAGCTTCTTATAGATAGTGGGGTCAAGGGATATGGGGAGAGGGCAGGAACGGGGTACTGATTGTGTATGATCAGCCATGATCACAGTGAATGGTGGTGCTGGCTAGTAGGGCCGAATGGCCTACTCCTGCACCTACTGTCTATTGTCTTCCTCTCTGCCATTTGATTTCTAAATGGAGATTGAGCCCTTGGACCCTAAGTCACTTTAAAAATATATATTATTTCAGTTTTTGCACTATTTTTTACTTATTCAATATACATATACTGAAATTTATTTATTTATTACTTTTTACAGTTTTTTTCTTCTGTATTGTGTATTGCATTGAACTGCTGCTGCTAAGTTAACAAATTTCATGACACACACCAGTGATAATAAACCTGACTCTGATTGAAAATCTGACTGAGTGGTGCCATAACAACAACCCCACACTCAATGTTATCAAGGAGCTGATTATTGACATCAGGAGGAGGAAACCAGAAGTCCATGAGCCAGTCCTCATTGGAGGATCAGAGGTAGAGAAGGTCGGCAACTTTAAATTCCTTGGTGTTATAATCTCAGAGGATCTGTCCTGGGCCCAGCAAATAAGTGCAATTATAAAGTAAGCACGGCAGTGCCCCTACTTACTTGGGAGTCTGTGGAGATTCGATGTGACATCTAAAACTTTGACAAACTTCTACAGATGTATAGTGAAGGGTATATTGACTAGATTCATCACAGCTGGTGTGGAAACACCCATGCTTTTGAATGGAAAATATTGCTAAAAATAATGGATATGGAACACTCCATCACGGGTAAATTCTTCCCCACCATTGAGTACATCTACATGAAACGCTGTCGCAGGAAAGCAACATCCATCATCCAGAACATTCTCTCTTCTTGCTGCGGACATCAGGAAGAAGGTACAGGAGCCTCAGGATTGCACACCACTAGGCCCAAGAGAAGTTACTTCCCCTCAACCATCAGGCTCTTGAACAAAAGGGGATTACTTCACTCAAATGTTCCCACAAGTAATGGATTCACTTTCAAGGACTCTACATCTCATGTGCTCGATATTTATTGCTTATAAATTTCTTTATTTTGTATTTGCACAGTTGCACATTGGTTGAACATTCAAGTAGGTGTGCTCCTTCATTGATTCTGTTTTAGGTTACTTTTCTATAGATTCATTGAGTATGCTCACAAGAAAATGAATTTCAGGATGGTATATGGTGGCATATATATACTTTAATACTAAATTTATTTTGAATTTCGAACTTTGAAATTTGAACTTTGTTTGCTGCCACACAACAACAAATTTTCTGTCACTTACTTTCTTACAGCTTGTTACGCTGTTCGTGCTTAGTGCAGCAAAGAAGGTCTTTCACCTTTGACCATACAGTCGCACTCAGATGTAGAAAGATTCTTCATTGCTGTTTCTGTAACAATTTTGTTTCACCAGTCTGGGTTGCTACCCCTGAGCTGAACCCCGAACCTGGAGGACTGATGCACCACTCTTAGTTCTGCCTTTAATTTCACCTGTTTGGCTTGGGTGACCCTGCCAAGAGTCAAAGCATGAAGCCCTGACTCCAGCCAGCATAGCTCTCCAGGCCATAGAGGCACGCAGGCCTTCAAACCCTATGTGGGCCTCTTGGAGGATGTCATATAAGACAGTGAGAACAAACTTGATTCTGATTATGGCCAGGTTTCACTGTAATGCAGCAAATACTGGAATAGGGAAGAAGTGTGGTTAATCCACAACTGACAATTGGGTGATTTTATTTATTTTTCAGGATGTGGGCAAAGCTGGCAAGAACAACATTTATTGCCCATCCCTAATGTGCGCTGTTCTGAACACCTCACAAGACAAGCTTCAGCAGGAATTTAAGTCAACCCTCTACTGATCTGGAATCACATACCTCCTGTATCTAAAAAAGTGTATGTTCGTGGTCTTCTGCTACTGTAGCCCATCCACTGCAATGTTTGACATGTTGTGTGTTCAGAGATGCTCTTCCACACACCATAGAAACATAGAAAATCTACAGCACAATACAGGCCTTTCGGCCCACAAAGCTATGCTGAACATATCCTTACCTTAGAAATTACCTAGAGTAACTCATAACCCTCTATTTTTCTGAGCTCCATGTACCTATCCAGGAGTCTCTGAAAAGACCCTATCATATCTGCCTCCACCACCATCGCTGGCAGCCCATTCCATGTACTCACCACTCTCTGCGTAAAATACTTACCCCTGACATCTCCTCTGTACCTACTTCCAAGCACCTTAAAACAGTGCCCTCTCATGCTAGCTGTTTCAGCCCTGGGAAAAAGCCTCTGACTATCTACACGATCAATGCCTCTCATCATTTTACACACCTCTATCAGGTCACCTCTCACCTCCGTCGCTCCAAGGAGAAAAGGCTGCGTTCACTCAACCTATTCTCATAAGGCATGCTCCCCAATCCAGGCAACATCCCTGAGAAACTCAGTAAAACCGTCATAACACATGGTGTCTGAGTTACTGTTGCCTCCCTGTCAGCTTGAACCAGACCAGTGGTTCTCCTCTGATCTCTCTCATTAACAGAGCTCTTTCTGTCAGAGAACTGTTGCTCACTGGATGTTTTTATTTTAGTTTTTCACACCATTCTAAAGGCTGCTGTGCATGAAAATCCCTGAGATATTCAAACCGCCCCTCCGAGAACCAACAATCATTCACTGTCAAAGCCAGTTAGATCACATTATTTCCCCATTCTGATGTTTAGTCTGATTAACACCTGAACATCTTGGATTACCCATATCAATGGCTGAATAGATATTTCCATTAACCAACAGGTGTAAAGGTATACCTAATAAAGTGACCACTGAGTTTTTATGTTCTTATACAGGCTAACCCCCCTCTATCTTTCAGTCCAGATGCAGGGTCTTAACCGGAAATGTGGAATGTCCATTTTCCTCCATAGATGACCTGCTGAAATCCTCCAGCATTTTCTGTGTTTTTTTCAATCTCCAGCAACTACTTTCTCTTGCGTCTCACATCTAAGCCATAATGAGTAAAGATTTCTTTCCCTGAAGAACAACAGTGAACCAGATAGATTTTTTGTTACATCTATTTCTTTCAATAGGCATGTTTATTTTATTCAGAAATATTTAATAAATTAACTACAGTTAAATTTCTCCACTGCTGTGGTGGAATTTGAATTTTTCTTTCTGGATAGTGTAAATTTTTTTTTAGGAACAAAACTTCGAAGTTTAGAATTCAAAGTAAATTTATTATCAAAGTACATAAAGGTCACGGCATACAACCCTGAGAGTCATTTCTTGCAGGCATACTCAATAAGGACATTAGAACATAAGAAAAAGGAGCAGGAGTAGGACATCTGGCCCGTCAAGCCTGCTCCGGCATTCAATAAGATCATGGTTGATCTGACCATGGACTTGTCTCCATGTACATGCCTTTTCCCCATAACCTTTAATGCTCTACTGTGTAAAAATCTATCCAGTCTTGTCTTAATATATTTACCAAGGAGGCCTCCACTGCTTCATTGGGCAATAAATCCAATAACCATAACAGAATCAGTGAAAGACCACACCAACAGGTCGGACAATCAGTGTGCAAACGGTAACAAACTGCAAATGCAAGGTTCAGAGTTCAAACTTAACTTACTATCAAAATTTGTCACCAAATACAACCCCAATATTCATTTTCTTGTGGGCATAATAAATCCATAATAAAATAATAACCATAATCGAATCATTGAAAAGACCGAAAAACTGGGCGTTCAACCAGTGTGCAAAAAACAACAAACGGTGCAAAAAATATATAATTAATAAATGAATAAATAAATACATGAATACATAACTAAATAAATGGACATATAGATAGACAGACAGATAAATAAGTAATAAATATTGAGAACATGAGATGAAGAGTTCTGGAAAGTGAGTCCATAGGTTGTGGGAACAGTTCACCGATGGGACAAGTGAAGTTGAGTGACATTATCCATTTTGGTTCAAGTGCCTGATGGCTGATGGGTAATCACAGTTCCTGAACCTGGTGTGGTGAGTCCTGAAGCTCCTGTACCTTCTTCCTTCTGGCAGCAGAAAGAGGAGAGTATGACCAGGGCGATGGGGGCTATTATGTGTGCTTTGGTCTATCTGAGAACTTTAACTAAACTTCTTTTAAAATTGCCAGATAATCAGTCACCTTAACTGACACAGAGCCATTTAATTAATAATTCTGTTTATTAATGCTAATGATTCCATTCAAAATCCTTAACTATAACACCCAAGGGGGAGATTCTGGGAACTGTTTATTTCCTGATGATTATTAATTGTTTGTGTTTAACCCCCAGAGCAATCATTTGGAAATAGAGAACTTAAAGGCAATTGATTGCTTCTAGCTTAATGAGTTGTTGACTGACTGACCTGGTCTATGTGAAAGCAAGAACCTATGGGGATTCTTATTCCCTTTGCAGTTAAGGACACGGGATGTATTGCGATGAGCTAGCTTTGGTGAAGAAATAGACTTAATTTCTTCTGGGAAGTTAATCTATTGTTTTTTTTTGTTACAAAATATTATAGCAAAGGAGGAGGTCTTCTGGCTTACTAAATCTATATTGGCTCATAGCAGAGGAAACCCATTAATCCCTTGGACATTAGTCTTCCTGAAGTGCTGATCCAATTCGATTTGAAATGCATTGATTCTACAGACACCCTTTCAGGTTATAGGACCCTCTGTGGAAAGATGAAGTTGTTTTATTTCCTTGGGTTCCCTTCTATATCACTGGCCCACCACTGAAAAAATGATGCCAAGTTCTTGTACCACCCACAGATTAGAATAGCTTCAACCTAGTTATCTGGTTTAAACTGATCATGATCTTGTATGCCTCAATCAAATCTCCACTTTACCTCAAAGAGAACAAGTCCCATCTTCTGCAGACCCTCTTCTGAGGTAAAATTCCTCAAGATTGGAATCAGGCAAGAGATTCAGATGACACGGTAGTCTAGTGCTTAGCACAACACTTCACAGTACTGTCAAACCAGGTTCGATTCCTATCGCTGCCTGTAAGGGAATTGTACGTTCTCCTCATGACTACATGGGTTTCCTTGAGGAGCTCTGGTTTCCTCCCACGGTCCAAAGACATACTGGTTGGTAGGTTAATTGGTCATTGTAAATTGCCCCATTTTTAGGCTAGGATTAGATGCCGGGCAGCATGGCTGAAGGGCCAGAAATGACCTGTTCCATGCTATAATCACAATAAATAAATAATCTTTTGTGTACTCAGTTTAGGGCCTTCCTGTCCTTCTTCATGTGATAACCAGAACTAGATGCAATTCGATGATTATGGCCTAACCAATGCTTTATAAAGTAGCAACAGACCCTCCTTGCTTTTAAACTTCACATTGATTATGTCTCATGCTTAACTGACTACACTCTTCATATTCTGCCTCTTTCAAGGATTTATAAACATTTATACTCAGGCCTCTTAGTTTCTGCATAACCTTTGAAATCAGAATATGATGAGATTTAGCCTACCAGGTCTTTCCCAGCTTTATATCAAGCTCTATCATCGATTATTTTATGTTAAATTTCATTTTCCACTTAACTGCCCATTCTGCCAGATCGTACTTCAGCTGTTAATGGTGTCAGAAATGATCAACAGGCGTACATTTTTATAGCATCTTTCAGAATGTTACACCCTTCAAAGAATTTCAAAAATAAAAATGTATTTCCAATGTTATACTGTAGGAAGCATAACAGCTCAAGGAAAACTTCTATCACACTTTTATAAGTTTCGTGAACAGGGTGGTTAAGAATGTGCGTGATTTGTTAGTCTGGGGATTGAGTCCAAGAGCTGTGATGTAATGTTGCGCTCTACAAAACCCTGCTTAGACTACACTTAGAGTATTGAGTTCAGTTCTGGTCACCTCGTTCTAGGAATGGTGTGGAAGCTTTAGAGAGGGTGAAGAAGAGGTTTACTAGGATGCTGCTTGGATCAGAGAGCATGTATTATTAAGAATGCAAGGTTTAGGAGCAGAATTAAGCCACTTGGCCCATCAAGTCTGCTTGTGCCCATGATGGAGCTGAATATGTTTACAACTCTCTGAAGCTTATCTCGATCCTGTGCAGTATCCCCCGAACCCCATACCAGACGATGATACAGCCGGTTAGAATGCTGTCCAGGGTACAAATGGAGAAATTTGCTGGTGTCACTGTTATTGTCTGCTGTAGTTCAGGTGTTTCCAAAATGGAAAAGACCCCCAAGTCACTGAAAACAAAGTGATGTGTCGGACTACCCATGAATCAAATGAAAAATGCTATGAAACACTCAGCAGGTGCAACGAGGCAGCATTTGTGGAAAGAGAAATATTTGACATTTCATATAACAAAGGTGAAGCATTATCTGTTTCTCGTTCCACTGATGCTGACTAATCTACTGGGTATCTCTAGCTGTTTAATTGTTCATTTGCAATTGGTTTACAGTGAAAAACAGTTTTGTATGCTGTCTATACAGATCATTTCAAAATATAAGTATATTGAGGAAATACATGGGAAAAACCTTAAGACCATAAGACACAGGAGCAGAATTAGTCCATTTGGCCCATTGAGTCTGCTCTGCAATTTCATCATGGCTGATCCATTTTACCTCTCAGCCCCAATCTGCTGCCTTCTCCCCATATCCCTTCATGCCCTGACTGATCAAGAATCCATCAGCATTTGACTTAAATATACCCAAAAGTTGAGCAAGCTAGGGCTTTTCTCTTTGGAGCAAAGGATGTTGAGAGATGACGATAAAGATGTACAAGATTATGAGAGGCATAGTTAGAGTGGGCAGCCATCTTCTTTTTCCTAGACATCAACAGCTAAAATGAGAGGATCTACTTTTAAGGTGATTGTCTGGTATGGTGGGGGGTGGTTGGGCACAGGATCAAAAGAAGTTACTGACAAATGTAAAATTACTCAGCTCCATCCTGGGTACGAGCCTCTGTAGCATCTAAGACATCTTCAAGGATCAGAACTTCAGAAAGGTGGCGTCCATTATCAAGGACCCACTTCACCCAGGACATGCCCTCTTCTCATTGTTACCGTCAGGAAGGAGGTACAGAAGCCTGAAGGCACACGTTCAGCAATTCAAGAACAGCTTCTTCCCCTCTGCCATCGAATTTCTAAGTGGGCATCGGCTGGCACCGTGCCAGCCCTTGGCCACTACTAACCCAGCGAGGCTGAAGGAACTGAGACGCCGGGTACCCTGCCTCTTGCCTCACACAGACAGGTAGCAGTGTTGACGCCCACCAGGACTTTTGGACCTTCCTATAGACTCTGGGATTGCCGGAGATGGCTGATCCCTCGGGTGGGAGCAGTGTGATGCTTTTGGGGGGTGGGGGAGGCACTGTCAACAGCCCACCCCTGCATTTCTAACAACCTGTACTGTTTATTGTTCTTGTGTTAAAATACTTTTGTGGGATTATGGTGGGAAGTTCCAGTTCATTTATTGTTACATTTTAGCTTGGATTATACGGTTATTTACTTCTGTATGTGTGGGTCACCATAACTGTAACCAGGGTTTGTGATGGTCACCTCCCCTGCCTGTGAGACTGGTTGGGTTCACTCTCCGGGTCATGGTACCTGGTCTGCTTGTGCTTATCACAATATTACGGTTATTGAGTTCAACAAGCTTCCTTGTCTGTCATTATGGACTAAATGCTCACTACAATGTATATACTTAGTGTAAGTGATTGATTTATTTATTTCTATATTTATCATGTAGTGCTCTGTTCTGCTGCCACACTTTACAAATTTTGTGACATACGCCGGTGATATTAAACCTGACTTTGATTAGATGACTGTATAGAGAGGGATGTCAGAGGTAGGTTTCATACAGACAATGGTAAGTGCATAGAAAACACTGCAGGAGTGGTGGCAGAGAAAGACACATTTGGGATATAAAGAGACTTTTAGACAGGCACACGATTGAAAAAGAAATGACAGGTTACCTGAGGAGGGGAAGGGTTAGGTTGATCTTAGAGTAGGTTAAAAGCTCGGCACAGCGCTGTGGGCCGAAGAGCCTGTGCAGTGTCATGCTGTACTGTTCTGTTTTCTAAGTTCTAACTCTTGCATAATAAAAATGAACCCTTGATATCATATTCTACCTATCATGGACCTTCCATCCTATTTGTCCACCTGTACTGCACTCTCCCTGTAACTGTAACACAATATTCTGCATTAATTGGCTTTATTACCATCACACCTACCAAGATACAGTGAAAAGATATGGTTTGCCTCCTATCCAGACAGGTCATTCGACCCATCAGTACAAGGTAATACCACAAGACATAATAGCAGAATTAGGCCATTTGGCCAATCAAGTCTGCTCCACCATTCCCATCATACAAAGAAAAGGGCGCAGAATTACAGAGAATGTGCAGTGAGGTGAACAAATCAGGTGAGAAGGCCATTAATATGCACAGCAAGCTCGTACTGGTATCAATATGGTAATGAATACATAATTTGCATTGCTACATTCATTCGATGCAGAGTCGCCCTTGGGATCTTATTCATCCAAGACCTCTGTTTAACAACTCATTGGAGAATGTGGTACCACTAGCTGTAAAATAACACTGCAGTGGAGTGTAGCCTGGTCGTGTCCTTTAGGAGAAGAAGAAATTGGATACTTGCCAACTGTCTTTTGATCATCCTGCTCCAGGAAAGATTCTCTTAGGGTGGAAAGAGTTCAGAAAAGATTAACATGAATGTTGTTGCAACTCAATGAACTGCATTATATGGAGAGGTTGGTGGGCCAGGACCTCATTCCATGTAGTGTAGGCATGATTTAAAGATGACCTTTATTTGCCACATGTACATCGAAATGCATTGTTTGCATCAAATCACATCAGCAAGGATTGTGCTGGCTAGCCTGTGAGTGTTGCCCACTTCTGGGGTCAACATAGCATGCCCCCAGCTCACTAACCATAACCTAGGAGTTCCAAACCTTTTTTATGCCATGTCCAATACCATTAAGCAAGGTGTCTGTGGACACCAGGTTAGGAACAATATGTCTTTGGAATATGGGGAGAAATCTGAGCACTCAGTGGAAATCTATGTGGACATGGAGAGAAGGTACTAACTCCTTAGAGGTGACGGCACGATCGGCGATCGCTGGTACTGTTAAGTGATGCATTAGCTGCTGCTGTGCCACCCACAGATTTTAGAGAGATTTACAAAATCATGACAGTGCAAATGCACACAGTCTTTTTTCCCCAGGGTTGGGGAATCAGGAAATAGAGAGCTTAAGTTTAAGGTGAAGAGAGGGGAGAGATTTAATATGGACCTAAGGGGCAACTTATTCACACAGAGGGTGCTAGGTTTGTAGAATGAGCTGCCGGAGGTGTTTGGTGTAAAGTTCCAACTACTTTTATTGTCAAAGTATGTATACCATATACAAGCTTTAAATTTGTCTCCTTACAGGCAGCCATTAACCAAAGAAACCCAAACTAACCCATTAAAAAAAGATTGTCAAACATCCAATGTGCAGAAAGCAAAGAGTCATGCTAGCAATAAAAATAAGCAGACGGCATCCAGGAAAAACTGGGTACAATAAAAGCATTAAAATACAGTTAAGTAAATTCTTTTAAAATATACTTAGAGAGGTATATTTAGGACGAGCATAGATTGGCACCTTGGTCAGAATAGACGAGTTAGGCTGAATGGCCTGTTTCACGTTGTCTGCCTCAATGATTCTTCTTGTATTTTAATTTCCACCTCCCATGTTGGAGAGTGAAATCCTGTATCAGTATCAATGGTCCAAAATTCTTAATAACCGAACCACCTTGTTATGTTACCCCCAAACAGAGTCTGAAACATTAAACAATGGGACAGCTAAGAAACTAAAATCTGGAAATGTAACATTTAGATTCAGAAATCAAAGTTCAAAGTCTAAAATTAATTTGTTATCAAAGTATATATCTTCACATACTACCCTGAGATTCATGTTTTGCAGATATTCATAATAGATACAAAAAAAATACATTGGAATTTCCCACCTTCAATGCTGCCCTCACCCGCATCTCTTCCATTTCATGCACATCTGCCTAGTCCCATCCACCCACCACCCCAACAGGAATAGGGTCCCTCTTGTCCTCACCTACCACCCATCCAGCCACAAGTCCAGCAAATAATTTTCTATAACCTTCACCATCTTCAACAGGATCCCACCCCCAAGCACATCTTTCCCTCCCCCTCACTTCACGCTTTCCACAGGGATCGCTCCCTATGCGACTCCCTTGTCCATTCATCCTTCCCCACTGATCTCCCTCCTGGCACTTATCCTCGCAAGCAGAACAAATGCTACACTTGCCCTTGCACCTCCTCCCTCACTATCATTCAGGGCCCCAAACAGTCCTTCCAGAGGAAGTGACACTTCATCTGTGAGTATGTTGGGGGCCATCTACTTTATCTAGTGCGCCAGGTGAGGCCTTCTGTATATCAGTAAGACCCGGTGTAGATTGGGAGATTGCTTCACGGAGCACCTTCGCTTCATCCAGCAGAAAAAGCGGGGTCTCCTGGTGGCCACCCATTTCAATTCTACTTTCCAGTTCCATTCCAACATGTCAGTCCACGACCTCCTCTACTAACATGATGAGGCCACACTCAGGTTGGAGGAGCAACCCCTTATATTCCATCTGGGTAGCTTCCAACCTGATAGCATGAACATTGATTTCTTGAGATTCTGGTAATTGTTCCTTTCCCCCCTTCACCATTCCCCATTCCCATCTCTCACCTTACTTCCTTACCTGTTCATCAACTCCCTCTGATGCTCCTTCCCCTTCCTTTTCTTCCATAGTCTTCTGTCCTCTCCTACCAGATTCCCCCTTTTCCAGCCCTTTATCTCTTTCACCAATCAACTTCCCAGCTTTTTACTTCATCCTGCCCCCCTCCCAATTTTACCCATCACCTACTACCCCGTACTTCTTCCTCCCCACCCACCTTCTATCCCTGACTTCTCATCTTTTTTCCAGTCCTGAGGAAGGGTCTCAGCCCAAAACATCGACTGTTCACTCTTTTCCATAGGTGTTGACTGGCTGGCTGAGTTCCTCTGGAATTTTGCATGTATTACTCTGGATTTCCAGCATCTGCAGAATCTCTTGAGTTATTGAAAAACTGATGTTAATGAAAAAGCCCGAAAAGTTGACTGCTCGTTTCCACGGATGCTGCCCGACCTGCTGAGTTCCTCCAGCTTGTTTGTATGCGTTGATTTGACCACAGCACCTGCAGTGTACTTTTTGTGGACAATCAATGTGCAAAAGAAGACAAACTGTGGAAATATAAAAAGAATAAACAAATAAATAAGTTTTGAGAACATAAGTTGTACAGTCGTTGAAAGAGAGTCCCAATTAATTATGGAATCAGTTCAGTATGGCTGATTTTCTGAAACTGATCATTTCAATATTAAGTCTAGAGAGATCAAATGTGGCAGCTTTCAAGATAAGCTGCTGTGTGCTAGCTTCGGCAGCACATATACTAAAATTGGAACGATACAGAGAAGATTAGCATGGCCCCTACGCGAGGATGATACGCAAATTCGTGAAGTGTTCCATATTTTAAAAAAAAGTTAAGCTGCTATTCCTACAATTTGCAATACCCTTGATGGAACAATGTAAACATCAAAGACAGATCGGACATGAGATGGAAGAAAGCAACAGGCAAATGGAAACACAGACACTCTTGATCAACGAATATAGCTACTGCTTGTAGACATCTTTCTTTTGTTTCATCTGTGAGTTCTGTGGCAGCGGGTAAAGGAAGTGCTTCTATTTGGAAGTGACCTCTTTATCAGGCACAGGAATGGAACCTAGTGTGTTCTTCTGCTGCTGTAGCCCATCCTCTTCATTTTTCGTTGTGTTGTGCATTCACAGATGCTCGCCTGTACACCATTGTTGTAACACGTGGTTATTTGAGTTACTGTCACCTTCCTGTCAGTTTGAACCAAGCTGGCCGTTCTCCTCTGTCCTCTCTCAACAACAAGGAATTTTCGCTCACTGGACGTTTTTTTTTGCATCATTCCCTGTAAACTCTGGGGACTGTTGTGCGTGAAAACCCCAGGAGATCAGCAGCTTCTGAGACACTGAAACCACCCCAACTGGCACCAACAATCATTCCACAATCAAAGTCACTCAGATCACTTTTCTTCCCCATTCTTATGTTTGTTTGAAGAACAATTTGTTTGTTGTGATACAGCATGGAGTAATCCCTTCCACCCTTCAAGAAGTTCCACCCAGCAAACCACTTATTTAATACTAGCATAATCATGGGACTATTTACAATGACCAGTTAGCCAACCAACTGCTACGTCTTTGGAATATGGGAGGAAACTGGAATACCCAGAGAAAAGCCACAAGGTCATGGGGAGGACTCCTTACAGACACCGGCGGGAATAGAATCTGGGTCGCCTGCACTGTAAAGTGTTGTGCTAACCACTACGCCTCCATGCCACCTGAATCTCTTGACCATGTCAGCATGCTTTTAAGCATTGAATTGCAACTGCATGTTTGCCTGATTAGATACGTGCATTAATGAGCAGTCGTACCTAATAAAGTGGCAGCTGAGTCCAGATGCAAAGGAGGTGTTTTTCGCACTTGTAAGATTGAAGCGAGCGTCTTTGTAATCTCTGTGAACAAACGTCTAGGGGAGTGGGAAAGTGGAATCTGACATCAAAAGAAATAAAAGGCTGATCTGAAGTATCTCTCAGTTACTCACACATAAAAACTCATGATCAGGATTTACTGACCTATCAGATCATTCTCTTTTATCACCAGAATGGAGTAATTCTGACCAGAATCCAATAATTCAATTCTATATTGCCTTGGCCGCATTTTATGAATGCCAAGGACTTTTTTTCTCTCCAGAACAATAATTTGTAAATTTAAAAGGGAATCATAATAGAATTCCACTGCTTCTGTATCACCAGGTTGTTGACTGACTGAATATAATTGAAGACTGACCACCTAACCCATAGGGAAATATATAAATTACAAAGTTGAGCTTCTAGCAATGTCAACGATAAGCCTCGTTGCATTTACATTTTATTGAAGGCTTAAAAATTATGGTGTGTTAGATGGGAGTTTGGCATGGCAGCAGTATTAATGATTAATATTACCTACAGTTGTGACATTACAGTGAATTACTGCAAAATGCTTATTGCAGGGTATTTCTGATGAGCAGCCAATATTGAAGACTGCAGGCAAAAGATGAAAACTCTTCTCTTTCTGCTCGATATTAAAATACAAGTTTGCTGTAAAAAGACTTTCCTCATTTTGAGTTGCTGCCTGTGATAGTTAGGCCATAAGACATAGGAGCAGAATTAGGCCTTTCGGCCCATCTAGACTGCTTCGTCATTCTATCATGGCTGATCCCGGATCCCACTCAAGTCCATACCACTCTCTTCTCACCATATCCTGCGATGCCCCGACTGATCAGGAAACTATCAGCTTCTGCCGTAAATATATGCACAGACTTGGACTCCACCGCAGTCTGTGGCAGAGCATTCCACAGATTTAGTCCTCTCTGGCTAAAAAAAATTCCTTCTTACCTCTGTTCTAAAGGGTCTCCCATCAATTTTGAGGCTGTTGATACTTAACAGCACATACAGAACATAGAACAGTATAGCACAGTAAGGCCCTTCAGCCCACTATTTTGTTCTGACCCTAAAATCGATCTACTCCTCCTCTTTAACATAGCCCTCTAGTTTTCTTTCATCCATGTGCCTATCTAAGAGTCTACCAAATATCTGCCTCTGCCACCATCGTGGCTAGCAGGTTCCAAACACCGACCACTCTCTGGGAAAGAAAAAAAACTACCGCTGACATTGCGCCTATATTCTCCTCAGGACAACTCTGAGTCAGAATCAGGTTTAATATCACTGGCATATCAGATGGCAGAGGGGAAGAAGCTGAATCATTGATTGTGTGCCTTCAGGCTCCTGTACCTCCTCCCTGACAGTAGCAATGACCTCGGTTTGGGTGGATCCTTAATGATCCTTAAGGCATCGTTCCTTGAAGATGTCCTGGATGCTACGGAGGCTAGATCCCATGATGAAGTTGATTAAGTTTACAGCTCTCTGCAGCTTATTTTGATTCTCTCCCCCGCACACGCCTGCATACCAGACGGTGATGCAGACAGTTAGAATGTTCTCCACGGTATCACTGTAGCAATTTGCGAGTGTTTTCGATGACATACCAAATCTTCTCAAACTGCAAATGAAAAATATCCAGTTTTGTGTCTTCTTTGTATCCTCTCTCTGTACAACAGAAGCAAAGATGATCCCAATAGCAGTAAAATTGCAAGCAGGGTTGGCACAGAAATGATGGGCCAAAGTGCCTGAGCCCATTCTGTACTGTTCTCTGTTCTAGGTAAATAAAATGAGTCTGTTGAGAACTTACAAAATTACATTTGCCATTTCTGATACAAGCTTTATCATTTTAGAATTTTTAAATACTACTTATCTACACCCCCCCCCCCACCTACCACAGGAAGAATTGAAATGTTGCCTCGCCAATTATAATGGCAAAGCCTGTGACTAAACAGATTTATTGCTAAGTCATGAATTGTATGATTGAGAATGCACTTTAACTAATTAGCACTATTTGCATTTAATATATGTAAAAATTCACATTATGCTCAATGGTATATCACATGTAGGAAGACTGAACTGAATTGCAATGTTCGGCTAGAAATCTAGATGTCTGGACTAACAGTCAAGGGTCATGAGCTCAAATCCCACTGGGGAGCTTAAACACATTGAAGTAAATTTGATTCTAAAAGAACAATGCTACTTCTGTAGCTGCACTGTTAAAAATATCCTGGCTGGTATGTCAACTTCATAAGACCATAAAATATCAGAGCAGAATTGGGCCATTTGGCTTTTCGAGGCTTCTCCGGAATTTCATCATGACTGATCCATTTTCCTTCTCAACCCCAATCTCCTGCCATCTCTCGATATCCCTTCATGCCCTGCCTAATTAAGAATCTATCAGTCTCTGCCTTAAATATACCCAATGACTTAGCGCTCACAGCCGCCTGTGACAACGAATTCCACAGATACTCCATGCTCAGATACAGAAGGCTGAAGGCAAACACTTAATGATTCAGGATCATCTTCTTCCCCTCTGTCGTCTGATTTGTGAATGGACATTGAACCCATGAACACTACCTCAAGAACAACTAAACTCTTCTCAGGCTTCCAGCTGGGTACAGGTATAGACTTTAACCTAAGTTTCGATGACAAACTCTGCCATCTTCATCAAGGATGATGCCTTGGCATGAAAAGTCCGGTGGTATTTACACCCCCATCATCCATCCCTCCTGATTGGTTTGCATTCATCCAGTCTGTTTTCCACAGTCCCGCCTTATTTACAATTGAATTCCAGTTCTTACTTAGAGCAAGATCTCTGCCTTTGTTAAAATTCTTTTCTTCTAGTTTTATATCAATGGCTTCCTTCACCAGGCAGTCCCAAAAGCCACTGGCACAGCAGTATAGTTTTGTGGCGGTTGAAGTTAATCTTATGGCATTGTGAATGCCATGTTCTGCTACCGCCGATTTCTCCGGGTAACCTAAATGGATACATCTCCTGTGTTTCCTGATGTAGTTTTCCACTGTGTGCCCCATCTGTCTAATATACATTGCTCCATATTCACAGGGAATCCTGTAAACACCAGCTGTCCTATTGTAAACAAGGTGGGACAGTGGAAACCTGATTGGATGAGGACTAACCGATCAGGAGGGATGGGTGACAGGGGTATAATTACTACCAACTAGATATGCCCAGGCATCATCCTGATGAAGATGGCAGAGTTTGCCATCAAAACATTGGTTAAAATCAATACCTGTACCCACTGGAAGCCCAAGAAAGGTTTATTCGTCTCTAACACAGAAAGCAGTAGATCCTCTTTTGCTACCTCGCTACTTTCTTGATTTCTAATTTTGCATTTGTTGCACGGAACAGGGCGAACCCAAACGCAGGACGCTGGCACGAAGATAGAGTTAGAATGCAGGCGAGGGCGTGAGTGTGACTGGAACTTGACATGAAGGGTTGCTGGAATTGAACGGCAAACAAAAAGGCAGGTGGCAGGCAACCCTTATCTTGACACAGAGCGTTGCTGAGCTGAACGGCAGATGGAGAAGCAAACGACAGGCAATACTTACCTTGACACAGAGAGACAGAATTACACAGGTAAACCTCGGTACGGAAGTAAAACTGAGGATACACAATCCTAAGCGGGCGGGAACATGAATTACCACACTGGCTAAATCAACGATCTGGCGATGAGTGGATGCAAAGCCGAGATATTTGTGTTGCAGGTTTAAATGAGAATCATGGGTGTCACAATCAAAGGGAATTAGGAGAATATGAGGAATTAATGGTCGGGACACACACACACACACACACACACACACACACACACACACACACACACACACACACACACACACACACACACACACACACACACACACACACACTTTGTTTTTCTCTATTACTATGTCCTGCATTGTACTGCTGCAGTAAATAAATGGCATATAATGGTGATATTAAACCTGATTATGATTCTTATTCTGACTTCCCACGAATGATGCTGCTGGAACTTAGCTCCTGGTAGGGTCACCCATGGCAGTAAGGTTAAGAGGAGGTTCCTGACAAAGCACAATCCAGCCACAGCCTCAAAGGAGGAGCTGATGGAAGCTAATGACCCATCATAACAGCACTGTAGATGGAAAAAGGCTGCAGCAGTGAAGGACTCTTCAGCTGTCTTGCACACCATGCCTCTGTAACCTGACCCTGACCTGTGAAGTACCATGTGATGGCTGCCTGTGTAACAACCTCCCAATCTTAAACAAAGTAATGCACAGGCTTTCTCCATTAATGGAATAATCCTTTGGGAGAACATCATACTCGGCCTGAGTGATCGCATGACTCCTACATTCTGTGTGTTGTCTGTACCGATGAGCCTTCAATGCTGCAGCAAGCAAATTTTTCATTGTACCTGTACCTTACTGGAGGTGTGCACATGTTAATGAACTTGACACCCAGATGCTGATATCACACTTGGGGTGAGGAACTACACAACAAGTGATTGTCTGCAGACGACAAGCGGAGACAAGTGCAGAGCCTCTCAACTAACCAGAGGAAGTGCTGGCTAGTAAACCATGATATACTGTGTAGCCTCTTGAAAGATGTAATATATATTATAAGGAGCCTATTTACAATAGTCTTTTATGGCTTTATGATGCCCAAATGCTTCACAACAATTGCAGCACTTTCGGAGTGTTCTGATCTCAGTAACACAGTAAACAGCCCTCTTCAGGTTCCCAGATGACAGCAATGTGGCAACAGTAATTTTTTCTAATGAAATTTGGCTCAGAGATAAACACTGGTGCTAATTCCTCTGGTCTTCATTGAAGTATCTTTTTGCATCCACTTGGGAGAGCAGATGGGGCCACTGCTGAACGTCTGATTTCTAAAAGGGGCTGTGACTGGTCTGTACTTCCCAAGTACTGCATGCAATGTCTGTGTTGAAGCTCAGGAGCAGGACAAACTGGACTTGGTTGGGCTATTAGAGCCAAGGGAGAGAATTGAATGCAAAGCAATTATGAGATGGGTTTTCCCATTTCTCTAACTTCCCATAATTTTCCTGTCCCCCCCCCCCCCTTCCCTCATCTTCCATAGACGCTGCCTAACCCGCTGAGATCCATACTGACCTTACTTCACAGTTCAGAAACCTTCAATCTTTTCGGTGGCGCACTGTATCTTTCAGGGTGGCGCATCTAGACCTGTGGAGTAGTATCAGATTTAGCAGGTGTCTTGTCAATGATAAGATTCTCGTCGTGCCGTTGGACCTATGGAGTGGCATTGGGTTGGACAGTTGGATTGTCTAAGACACCATTCTGGGGTTCCCACGTCATGTTGCGATCAGTGACATGATCATCACTGAGAGGTAAATCCGGTGACTGTAATGTGTTCGTCTTGTTGGATGCTGTTGACTCAGGTGTGTTCTTTGGTTGAGCATCCAGTATCTGGTCCACACGATGTCTTCATATCTAAGCTCCAATATCCACTGTGTACATCAGTGGTCCAGTTCTTGTAGATACCCTACCAGGTGTCCATTTGTTTTTCTTCAATAATCACACCCTAGGACTTCCTGTCTAATCTCAAAGCTCCTTATTGCTTCACTTGGCAACTGACTGAACGGTTTATTCTGCACTTTCCACCATAGATCTGGTTTCAGGAGGTGTATGCCAGATCTCAGATTTCTGTTCATGAACAGCATTGCAGGAGTTTGATTTGTCATCACATGAAAAGCGTTCTGAGACACAAAAAGGAAATTGACCACCTTGTGCTGTAGAGAAATGACCTCCGTGTCCATCACTTAATGGACTTCTTGAAGGTTTGGATAAACCTTTCAGCTAACCCATTTGTCGCTGGGTGGCGATGAGCAGATTTGAAATGTCAGATGTCTCTTTTCTTCATGAACAGTTGGAATTCTTCTGATATGTATTGTGGTCTGTTGCAACCCATAATTTATTCTGGTAAGCCACTTCTGGTGAAGATAGTCCCCAGAGCAGAGACAGTCTTTACTGATGTGGTTGACCTCATTGGTATAACCTCCGGCCACTTCGAATGAGCATCCCCAGCAATCAGAAACATGGAGTCCATGAAAGGCCCAGCAAAGCTTTTCCGTGGCGATGACAGCTACTCTCATGGGTGTAACGGTATCTGTAGAGGTGCATTTTGAACTTTTTGGCATCCCAAACAGCTTTTGGCTAAGTTTTCAATCTGCTTATCTATTCCCAGCCACTACACATAGCTCTGGGTGAGACTCTTCATCATGACTGTACCCAAGTATCCTCATGCAGATTTTCTAACACTCTGGTGCACAGTTTAGAGGGAACCACAACATGAGATCCATACATCAGTATTCTTTGACATACCAACAGTTGGTCTTGTCTCGCTGAGAACTCTGGAAACGCAGGATTACCATGAGCTGGCATACTGATTTCACAGACTTTTGAAAATGTCGAGTCATTCCTCGCTGCACTTTGTATTTCAGAATTTGTTACCGGCAACCAGTCCACCGATGCGGTGTGGAACACTTCTGCTGGGTCACAGTATGAAGACCTTTCTTCTTCAGTTGCCAATAGTGAAAGATGTGACAAGTCATCGGTGTTGCTGTGTTGTTTGGTATGAATGGGCTCCTGGGAATAGTGCCCAGTGTTGTAACTGGGTAGCAGACATCACTGGGATTCCTTTCCTGGGATTAATCTGTCACTGGCGTAAACTTTTGTCCCTAGAGGTAGTGGTGGAACTTCTTTATTCCCCATTCTAGACTAAGGGCTGCTTGGTTGATCTGTACGTAGTTGCATTCAGTGCTTGTCGATGATCTTGAAGCAAATGCAATAAGGGGATCCATTGCATGCCAGTCTGATGGGCAAGGATGGGTCATAATGGGTGAACAGTTCATTTGATGTTATTAGTCTGTTTCCTTGAATGCTTTTTCACATCTTTCTGACCACTACTACCACCGGGTAGTAGTTTACAAGACCCAAGTATAATCTGAGCTGTGACACATTTTATGGTTTGGGTGCCTAAAGCACTGCTTCAGTCTTCTCTTGTGCCTTAAGTAAATCATTAACAAGAATGGTATGTCCATAAAATGCAATTTCATTCTTTAAAAACTCATATTGTTCTCTCTTTGCATGCAGACCATGCTCACTCAGCCTGGTAAGCACTTTACCAAGGTTCTAGAGGTGTTCTTCATCAGTTTTGCCAGTCATAGTAATGTCATCAAGGTAACATTGTGTTCCTGGGATATCTTGGAGTGTTTGATCCATTGTTCTATGCCAAATTGCTGGAGCTGATGTGACACCAAAGATGAGATGATTATACTGGAACAGTCCCTTGTGAGTGGTGATTGTGAGGAACTTCCTGCTTGACTTCTCAATCTCCATTTGCCGCCTCTGGTTAGTGCTACCATTTGGGCTGACATTGCCTGTTGATGTCACACTGAGAGCTTTGATTGAGTGCCAGTCTAGTTGGAATTTTTTTCTCAACTATTCACATTGGAAATTGCTGGCCCTCCACTTCATTTTAATACATAAAGCTCTGACTATTGTGTTTGGTCTCCATACATCACATTTACTTTCAGTTTGCCTTTAAGAGACGCTTTGTTGCCTGTGTAAGTCTTTAGCATCACTGAGGTCTTCTCTGATGGTATCTTAGAAAATAGTTTGGTGTAGTCAGCCTCTGAAATTATGGACAAAGCTGACTCCAGATCCAGTTCCATTTTCAGTTTTACACCGGACACATCTATTTTTGGTGCAGATAGTGCTTTGCTCTGCTTGAGTTATACTGTGCAGTTCTAGGCATGACAGTTTACTTTGTCAGACTCTGTGTTGTCTGAATCTGTTTTACATTCGGTAACTTGATGCATTTGCTTAGTTTGGTGTTTGAGACTTTTCACTTGATTGGGCTTTTTGTCTGACACTCTCTCAGTGTGACCTTGTCTGTGACACTTTCTTTGAAGCAAGTCATTTGCATCATGGGAGGATCTGCCACATTGATGACATTGGCTTTTTGCCCCATTCAGGGACGTTTCATGCATTTCACATTCTAACCTCCTTTTCTGTAGTTCTGTTGCATTCTTTACTGTATTCTCTAACGATATTGCAATGGTCAGAGCCTGTCCTAAAGTTAGGCCTCTTTCTGATAATAGCCTTGTTTGAGTGCTTTGACTATGCATGCCACATACAAGCCTGTCCCTTAATGCATCAGAAAGTCCATCTCTAAACTCACAGTACTTGGAAATTTTGTGCAGTTCTGCAATGTATTTAGAAAGGCTTTCATCATTTGACTGGTTCCTTTTGTAAAATCTAAGTTTTTCAGCTCTTACCAGTAGTTTAGTGTTGAAGCGATTTTGTAAAATAGTACTAATTTCATAGAAACATAGAAAACCTACAGCACAATACAAGCCCTTCAGCCCGCAAAGCTGTGCCGAACATGTACTTATTTTAGAAATTACCTAGGGTTACCTGTAGCCCTCTATTTTTCTAAGCTCCATGTACCTATCCAGGAGCCTCTTAAAAGACCCAAACGTCTTGTTTGCTGGCTTTTCAGCAGTTACTACATTATGTAAGGGACTGTACATTCTTGGGCCCATTAAGTTTAGAAGCATAGGGGCTTTTTTTTGCTCTTCCACTTTGTTCGCATTGCAATACAGTTCCACCCACTTGATATACGACTCCCAGTCTTCATTAGCGCTATCAAATTTGTCAAGTGAAGCCATCATCACGTTAATTTCACTTTAAATTCTGCACATTTTTCGCTGATACTATGCCCTGTACTCATGTGTTTGTTAGTGTCTGTGACATGCTGTTTTGTCTTGTAACTGTTGGTGCAGTTCGTGAATTTCTCTGACACTCAGGTGCGTACCCTTTGCCAATTTGGTGTGCCTGTGCATAACGTATCAATTAAATAAAAGCGTGAACTCGGGGGATACACTTACCTGGTTGAATTCACATTGTGGCCAGAGAGAGAGAGAGCAATGTGAGTGCATAGACAACAGTGCATACGCAGACAACAGATCAATACATAGTGCTAAGGGGGGGCAGGGGGGAGTCATTGCTCTAAAAGAAATCGATCCATCATCACACTTCCCCTACCTTCTTATTCAAAATTCAAAGTTCAAATTAAATTCTATTGTCAAGCTACATATATGTCACCATATACAACCCTGAGATTCATTTTCCTGGGTGCAGACTCAGCGAATCTACAGAATAGTAACTATAACAGGATCAATGAAAGATCAACGAGAGTGCAGAGGCCAACAAACTGTGCAAATGCAAATATCAATAAATAGCAATAAATAACGAGAACATGAGATAATAAGATAAAGAGTGCTTAAAATGAGATCATTCGTTGTGGAAACATTTCAATGATGGGGCAAGAAGGCGTAATTATCCTCTTTTATTCAAGAGCCTGATGGTTGAGGGGTGGTAACTGTGATTGAACCTGGTGGTGAGAGTTCTGAGGCTCTTGCACCTTCTACCTGATGGCAACAGTGAGAAAATAGAATGACCTGGGTGGCTGGGATCTCTGTTGATGAACGCAGCTTTCCTGTATTCTTCCCCCTTCTTTATCAATCCTGATGAAAGGTCTCAGGCTGAAACATAGAAAATCTACAGCACATTACAAGCCCTTTGGCCCACAAAGTTGTGCTGACAATGTAATCAACTCTGGAAGCTGATTAGAAATTCCCTACCACATAGCGGTCTAATTTTCTAAGCTTCATGTACCTATCTAATAGGCTCTTAAAAGACCCTATTGTATCCGCCTCCACCACCTTCGCTGGCAGTGCATTTCATGCACCCACCACTCTGTGTGGAAAACCTACCTCTGATATGCACCTTGTACCTACTTCCAAGCACCTTAAAACCATGCCTCCTTGTGTTAGCCATTTCAGCCCTGAGAAAAAGTCTCTGTCTATCCACACAATTAATGCCCCTCATCATCTTATACACCTCTATCAGGCCACTCCTCATCCTCTGTGCCTCCGAGGAGAAAAGGCCAAGTTAACTTAACCTACTCTCAGAAGGCATGCTCTCTAATCCAGGAAACATCCTTGTAAATCTCCTCTGCACTCTCTCTCCATAGCATCCACATTCTTCTTGTAATGACATGATCAGAACTGAACACAGTCCTCCAAGTGGGATCTAACTAAAGTCTTATATAGCTGTAACATTACCTCACGGTTCTTGAACTCAATCCCATGGTTGATGAAGGCCGACACACCACGCGCTTTCTTAACAACACTGCCAACCTGTGCAGCAGCTTTGCACGTCCTATGGACATGGACCCCAAGATCCCTCTGATCCTCCACACTGTCAAGAGTCTTACCATTAATATTCTGTCTTCCAACTTGACCTACAAAATGAACCGCTTTACACTTATCTGGGTTGAAGCCCAGTTCTGCATTCTATTGATGTCCCGTTGTAACCTCTGACAACCCTCCTGACTATCCACAACACCTCCAATTTTGTATCGTCAACAAACTTACGAACCCACCCTTCTACTTCCTCATCCAGGTAACTTATAAAAATCACAAAGAGGGGGGGTCCCAGAACAGATCCCTGCAGAACACCACTGATCACCATCCTCCATGCAGAATGCGAACCATCCACAACCACTCTTTGCCTTCTGTGGGCAAGCCAATTCTGGATCCATAAAGCAAGGTCTCCATGGATCCCATGCCACATTTCTTTCTGAATAAGCCTCACATGGGGAACCTTATCAAATGCCTTACTGAAATCCATATACACTACATGCACAGCTCTACCTTCATCAGTGTGTATTGTTACATCCTTGAAGAATTCAATCAGGTTCTTAAGGCATGACCTGCCCTTGACAAAGCCATGCTGACTATCTCTAATCAGATTCTGTCTCTTCAAATGCTCACATTGATTATTTCCCTCCACAGATGCTGCTAAGTTCCTGCACCATTTTGTATGTTTTACTCTGGATTTCCATCATCTGCAGAATCTCTTGTGCTTGTGAGATGGGGCTGACTCTTCTGCAAAGGTATACTTCAGTTTTTATTCAGATGTATAACGCACGTGCTTTCTTTGCATCATTTTCTCCATAACAGTTGAGAGCTATTAAAATCTGTTTTTTTCTTCTTCTGCTATTTATTACATTTAGAGAAACAGTGTGGAACAGGCCCTACTGGGCCAATGAACCACATCACCCTAAAACTCGCCTATATTAACCTCAGCCTAATCACAGGACAACTTACAATGACCAGTCAACCTACTAATCGGTACGTCTTCGTAGGAGGAAATCGGAGCACCTGAAGGAAACCTGTGTGTTCTTGGGGAGGAAGGTACAAACTCCTTACAGATGTCATTGGAGTTGATCGGTGTACTCATGTTGCTTTACTACGTTACCACCTCCTCTATCGCCGGTTCCCGTTCTTGCTTCCATTGTTTGTAGGTTCACCCTCGTCTCTCTCAATCAAAGGTGAGCAGGGAGAGATTTAATAGGTCGCTTTTTCACCCAGGGAGTGGTCAGTAAATGGGATGAGCTGCCAGAGGAAGTGGGTGAGGCAGGTCGCGTGGATAGGAAACGTGGGCAAAACGGGATTAATTTTGTGGTAGCATGACACTATTATAACACCCACAGTCCTCGGTCGGTGCTCAATAACTGCTGCTGCCTTTGAGAGGTTGGTACACTTCCTGTGACCATGTAGCTGTGGTTTCTTCCTACAACCCTTCCATACAGTTAGGGTTAGTGAGTTATGACTTGCTATCCGAGCTGTCACAATCCTCGCTGATTTGACTTGACACAAATGATGCATTTCACTGAAGAAACAGGAGCAGGAGTAGGCCATCTGGACCATCGAGCCTGCTTCACCATTCAGTAAGATCATGGCTGATCTGGTCATGGACTCATCTTCATCCATCTGCCTTATTCCCCATAGCCCTTAATTCCCCAACTATGCAAAAATCTTTCCAACCCTGCCTTAAATAAACTGAGGCAGCCTTCACTGCTTCATTGGGCACAGATTCACCACTCTCTGAAGAAAGCAGTTTCTCCTCATCTCCATCCTAAATCTACTCCCACAAATCTTGAGGCTATGTCACCTGGTTCTAGTCTCACCTACCAGTGGAAACAACTTTCCTGCTTCTATCTTATCTATCCCTTTCATAATTTTATTAGTTCTTATAAGATCTCCTCTCAGCCACCTGAATTCCAGCAAGTACTGCGAGCCCAAGTAACATATAAAGCTAAACTTTAAGATCTTTATCCGTAATCTTGGTTGGTGTGGGCCAGCCGGTACGAAGGGTTCGTTTCCGAGTCTAAAATAATGGCCAAGGTTCGTACATCCTTAGAACATTGAGCAAGTGTCTTCCACCTTGGGAGGGTGATGCTTGCTCTTTTGTAAGCCACTTGCAATTAGCCTGACCATTCTACCCCACAGCCCCGCTTTCCAAGTGATTTTCTTTCCCCCGTTCCCTTTCACAAAGCCACTGGTGAATCTATTTCTATCAGCCTTTCATCCAAGCCATAAATTAATATATTGCCTGATGAAGAAATTCCTCTGGATATATAAAATCGTTCTGCTGCCAATTACCTGTTCCTGATTGGGGCGAGTCTGAAGAAGTGCTAACCCAGCAGGAAATGATGACTTTCGTGGATAATTTAATACATTTTTTTTTAATAGTCAGAAAATGCTACCAGGCAGAGAGAGTCACTCTGTAAGTGTCAAGCTCTGTAGAAGAATGATATCTCCACTATAAGCTGAAATTGTGTAATATAGAAGTATTTGAAATTACCAAGGAATCGGGATAACGTAGCTGTCACTCGGTAATATAAGGTACATCCCACTGATGCTGAAATCCATGTCCGATCCTTTCACAGCTGTGGTTGGCTCCTGTGTACTGAATTACTCCTGTTTGAATTACACAGCTGATTTGGGTACTGGCAGTGATGTATCACCAATATCTAATCTGTGCAACAGTCACCTTCCTCGCCTTTGTCTCATCCTACTGTAAAAGCTGAAGATTTGATAATGTGCAACAGCCAAGAAGCACATTTTACTGTGACCCTGAACCCCAAATCATTGAGGACCAATACTGACGTGGGAAATTGGCGACTGCGGCTTGGGCGGTGAGGTTGGTTTTGGGAGGACTAGAAAATAAAAGTAAGCTTCTGATACTGAGGCTTTATAGGACATTGGTAAGACTTCACTTGGGGTATTACGAGCAGTTTGGTATCCGTAATCTAAGAAAAGAAATGCTGGCATTGGAGGGGGTCCAGAAGAAGTTCACACAGGAAGACCCGCCTTCTGAAGCTGGATCCTGGACTTCCTGTTGGGTCGCCAGCAGATAGTAAGGATAGGCTCTCTCACCTCTACCCCTCTGAAACTCAACACAGGAGCCTGCCAAGGCTGCGTTCTGAGCCCCCTCCTCTGCTCCCTATACACCCACGACTGTGTTGGTACGCACAGCTCCAATCTGCTGATCAAATTTGCAGATGACATGACATTGATAGGCCTTATTTCCAACAACGATGAGACGGCCTATAGAGAAGTCAATGCCCTGACACAGTTATCCCAAGAAAACAACCTCTCCCTCAATTTTGAAAAAACAAGGGAGTTGATCATGGATTACAGGAGGAACGAAGGCAGGCTAGCCCCTATTGACATCAATGGGACTGTAGCTGAGAGGGTGAGTGGTTCCAAGTTCCCTGGTATACACATCACTGAAGATCTCACCTGGACTGTATGTATCAGCTGTGTGGTGAAAAACTCACATCAGACAGCTGAAGAAGTTCAGCACGAGACCCCAGATCCTCAGGACTTTCTACAGGGGCACCATCGAGAGCATCCTGACCGACTGTGTTATCGCCTGGTACGGGAACCATCCTGCCCGCCATTGCAGGTCACGTGAAGAGAGTGCTGCGGACAGCCCAGCGCATCTGTGGATGAGAACTGCCCTCTGTTCAGGACATTTATATTTGCATCACAACTTGGTATGGAAGTTGTCCTATCCAAGACCAGAAGGAGCTGCAGAAGATCGTGAACGCAGCCCAGCACATCACACAAACCAATCTTCCATCCTTGGACTCACTTTACACCACACGCTGTCAGAGCAGAGCTGCCAGGATAATCAAGGACACGACCCACCCAGCCAACACACTTTTTTGTCCCTCTTCCATCCGGGAGAAGGTTCAGGAGCTTGAAGATTCGTACGGCCAGATTTGGGAACAGCTACTTTCCAACTGTGATAAGACTGCTGAACAGATCCTGACCCGGATCTGGACCGTACCTTCTAAATATCCGGATCTGACTTGCACTACCGTACTTTCCCTTTTCTATTTTCTAACTATGATTTATAATTAAAATTTTTATTATATTTACTTCGATTTGTACTCCAGGGAGCGCGAAGCGCAGAATCAAATATCGCTGTGATGTTTGTACCCTCTAGTATCAATTGTTTGGTGACTATAAAGTAAAGTAAAGGTGTGTATGAAGGATCATCAGGGACTTCAGCCACCCCAACCACAAACTGTTTCAGCTGCTACCCTCTGGCAAAAAGTACCACAGCATTAAGGCCAGGACCAACAGGCTCCATGACAGCTTCTTCCACAAGGCCTTCAGATTTATCAATTCACATCGATCGAGGTGCATATCTGACTGTACATCGATCTGGGTGCGTATCTGACTGTACATACGAGGGGTGATTGATAAGTTTGAGGCCTAAGGTAGAAGGAGTCAATTTTAGAAATCCTAGCACCTAGAAAACCTAGTAGAAGGAGATAATTTATTAACTTCAAACTTTCTGCATAATCACTCAAAGAGTTGACCTGCACGTGCTTGCAACGAGAGCTGTATAGCTCATCTCTTTCTACCTTAGGCCACGAACTTATCAATCACCCATCTGTGGACACTTTCTGGAGGTCCAAGATCCGTATGCTCCACGACCACTGGACTAAGTGTGTAAATGTAGGAGGGGACTATGTTGAAAAATAAATGTGCTAGGTTTTCTAAAATTGACCCCTTCTACCTTAGGCCACGAACTTATCAATCACCCCTCGTACATGTAATCAAAACAATTATGTATACAATTTTAGTGTTTTGGCAGTATCCTCCCACACTTCCCTTCTTTATTGCTTGCACATTGTGACAGAGATGGGAAATAAAGAGTTTTTACTCCCTTAGATGTAAGAAATAAAATAAATACAGTGCAAATACAATGATCCTGACAATGAAAGAGTTAATGTACGAGGAGCATTACATGGCTCTTTGTCTGTACTTGCTGGAGTTTAGAAGACTGGGGGCTGGTGTAGTGGGATCACATAGATTTGTATCAAAAGTTGAAAGGCTGAGATAGAATGACGTGGAAAAGATGTTCCCTATATTGGGGTTGTCTAGAACCAGAGGACACAGCCTCCGGATAGAAGGATGTCTCTTTAGAACAAAGATGAGGAAGAATTTCTTTATGAACATGAGAAAGTCTGCAGATGCTGGAAATCCAAAGCAACACATACAAAACGTTGGAGGAGCTCAGCAGGTCAGGCAGCGACTGTGGAAAAGAATAAAGAGTTAACGTTTCAGGCTGAGACCCTTCTTCAGGATGGGGAAGGAAGAGCGAAGATGCCAGAAATAAAAAGGTGCAGGGAGGTGAAGGAGGCTAGCTGGAGGGTGATAGGTGAAGCCCAGATGGGTGGTAAAGGTCAATGATTGGAGAAGAAAGAATCTGATAGGGGAGGAGAGTGGACCATTGGAGAAGGGGATCCAGGAGAAAATAATAGGCAGGTGAGGAATTTCTTTAGCCAGGGGGTGGTTAATCTGCGGAATTCATTGGCACAGACATTCGTGGAGGCTAAGTAATTGGGTATATTTAAAGCAGGGGCTGATAAGTTCATGATTAGTAAGGGTCTCAAAGGTTTCAGGGAGAAGGAAGGGGAATGGGGGTTGAAAGGAATAATTAATCAGCCATGATGGAATGGTGGGTAAAACTTAATTCCGCTCCTGATTTTTTTTTTATGACACCCGTTTTCTCTTGTGAATGTGTGGATTTAGGATGGGCGGCACAGTGGTGACTCACAGCTTCAGTGATCCAGGTTCAATCATGACCTCAGTTTCTCCCTGTGTGGAGTTCGCATGCTTTCTCCTGTGATCATGTAGATTTCCCCCAAGAGCTCTGATTCCCTCCCAAATCCCAAAGACATGGGTTGGTCGGTTAACTTGTTGCTGTCAATTGCCCCGATCATGTATATGAACAGTAGAATTTGAGGGGAGAGGATGGGAAAGCGGGGAGAATGTGTAACAGGAAAAATCAATGAGACAGTGAGATTATACTGGGAGTTGACATTGATCCAATGAGCTAAAATCTACTGTAAACCTCTGTAGACACGATAAACAAAAAATTCAAATCTGCTAATTAGGACTCTATTCCCAAATTTTTGAAAATAATCTGTATTATTGATTGAGATGACAATGTGGTAAACTGGATCCGCAGATTTGCAGATGACATTAAGTGGAGAGGGGGTGGGGCGCAGTGTCGTGGACAGTGAGGAAAGCTATCGAGGTTTGCAGCAGGATCTGGACCAGCTAGAAAAATAGGATGGAATTTAATGCAGACAAGTGTGAGGTACTGCATTTTGGGAGGACAAACCAGGGTAATACTTGCACAGTGAGTGGTAGAGCACTGAGGAGTGAGGTAGAACCGAGGGATCAAGGATTATAGATATATCATTCCTCAGAAGTGGCATCACAGGTAGATAGTGTCATAAAGAGTACTTTTGACATGTTGGACTTCATAAATCAGGCCATTATATGCAACAGTTGTGATGTATGTTGAATTTGTATAAGGCATTAGTGAGCCCAAATATATGGTATTGTGTGCAGTTCTGATCACCTAACTTTAAGAATGAAACCAGTAAGCTTGGCAGGAAATTTACACAGATGTTGGTGGAACTTGAAGACCTCAGTTATAGGGATAGATTGAATAAGTTTTTTTCTCTAGAGCACCGTAGGGAGGGGGAGTGTTGATCCTTTGCTGTTGCTTCTGCATGGGAGAAGGAGGGGACTTTGGGGTTCTAATATTTTCCTGTCATTCAATCTTTGCAGTTCTTCTGTTTTGTGGATGTCTGCAAAGAATAAGAATTTCAGGTTGTATACTGTATGCATTCCCCAATGCTAAATAGAATCATTGAGCCATTGAAAGTGGGGACATCTCATAGAGGTAACCAAGAGAAGTGGTGTAGATAGGGTAATTAATGCAGATTTTTTTCCTTTCTCCTCACGGAAGTAGATATCACAGGATTAGGGGTGAAAAGTGAAATTTTTTTTTAAGGGGAATCTACATCACTTAGCAGGTGGTGAGATGTGAAACAAGTAGCCAGCAGAAATGGCAGAGCGGGTTTAGTTGTAGCATTTAAGACTGGAATTGAGGCGGCAGGGTCTGGGCTTCAGAGCTTATTGAAGCAACTGAACCTGTGGCTTGGATGATTTAAGCACAGGGCCAGACTGAAAAGGCCAGGGCTTCGAGCCCAAGGCAAGGATCGAGCAGGTTCAGCAGTGACATTTCACCTGGCTCTGCGCTGACAAAGGGCCCATGTACAAACTCTCTTTGTGGACTTCCGTTCAGAATGCTATTTGGTTGCATTTAAAGTTTGCACGATTTGTTTTTTTTTTCTCTGCACATTGGTTGTATGACAGCCTTCTATTTTTTTTTTGAGTTTCTCTGTTTCGTGGCTGCCTGTTAGGAGGCAAATCTCAAGGTTGTACAATGTATACATACTTTGATAATAAATATACTTCGAGCTTTGACCTTTGATTAAAGAGAATTTTGGATAGGTACATGTTCAAGAGGGGTATGGAGGTCTTTGGTCTGTGTGCAGCGATGAGGAAGAACACCAGACTGGGACAGACTAGATGGGCTGAAGGGCCTGCTTCTGAGCTGTAGTACTCTAAAGCTCAATGAAAAAAATTGATTTTCATTGACTGAAGAAACGACAGAACAGTGTACACTGAATCATGCCCATTCCACATGTTATTTAGAAAATAGAACAGTGAGAGTTTGTGTTTCACAAAGCTCCCTCAAGCAGTGTGTTTTGGTAAGCAGATAGTGTCTAAACAATGGATAAATACTAGCCCGAAAACTGATAATTAGTTTGCCAAGTAGCACCACATGTTCTGGTTCATCATCCTGAGAGGGCTAACAAAGATTAATTATCAGTTTTGTGTCCTGCTTGATAGACAGCACCTCCGACAGGAATGCCATTATGTACTCATGTAAAATGGAAAACACAGCAGTGTGATAATGACCAGTCCAGATAATCAACTAATGATCTTGATTGGAAGATAAACATTGCAAGTGCACCAAGAAAGTTCCCTCTGCTAAAGGTATCAAAGTGAAACTGAGTCAAAATTCTCTCGTCAACTCAACTGCCCACATTAACTTCTTATCATACTGCTTGTGCCCAAGTCCCTGGCACAGGATTTGAACCCACAACCTCCTGATTTAGAGGTGAGAATGCTACCCACTGAGCCACAGATGACACAACCTAAGTGCTGAGCTGTGTGTCTGTTTCACAGGTCACCATGCATTCCCCCAGTCTAAGTCTTGCTGCTACAGAGATGGAAGTGGCAGATGGAAAAATATAAGCCTTGGATATGATCCAGGGTGAGAATAAATTATCCTTTCCTCTGCATCTAGATGGACTAATACAGTAAGTTTTTGCATAAATTAAACATAAATGAAGTGTTAATTATATAAAGTGCAGTTTCAATCGTGAGTTGTGATCCAGCAATAAATTTATATTATCAACTACATTATGTTACCAAACCTAGTAACCAAAGCCCTAGACTAACTAAAGACCTCTGTCTATAAATTCTTGCTGTGTGTGCAATGTGAAATGTGCTCTATGGTAGTCACAATGCGTTGTACTCCTCTTCGTCACTCCCCAATGAGTCTGCTGTTCTGGTTCTTGTTGCAGGAGTGATCGTTCTCTCCCTCACTGTGAGACGAGCCTGTTTGAGATACCAAAGTGTTGGGATGGACTGCAGTTTTTGATGGACTCCAGATCAAGCTCTCTTTGGTAGGCTTTGCCTTTACTTCCACGGTGGGCTGGGGGTGGGAGGGGGTCAGTGCTTTTGCCGGTGCAAGTGGGGGGGGGAGAGAAAGAGGGTCAATGCTTTTGCTTCTGCTTGCGTGGCAGGGAGAAGGGAAGGTAGAAATGAATATTTGCAAAACAGAGGTGGACATTGTATTGATAAGCAAGAGATTGACAGGTAGTCAGAAATATCAAGACAAGATTGTAATCAGATCAACTGTAGTCTTGCTAAATATCAGTGTCATGGTCCCTTCTAGCAATCCCCCACCTGGCTATTTACCTCAGGAATTGGGCCTCAATCCTCTTGTTTAGTTCCCAATCATTCCCAGGTTCCACTAACTACACACACCTGCTTTCCATCAGCAAATGCAGTATAAAAACCCTGTGATCACAACAAGGAGCTGCCAGTTTGTTGGTCGACTCTGGTGAGAGTAACCTTGTTTCATGGTTCTTAGGACAGCCAGCTCTAAGTCTAGCATCGCTCCTGGATACCGATACCACGCTCGCTACATCAAGAATGCCTCCTGACTCTGCCTCCGTGCCCTGCCCTTGGGTTCATCCACTGCCTCGGTCATGTAACAATCAGAGCTGATTTAAGGGGTTGAGAGGCCTACTCTCGCTGTTAAGTTGTTTAAATGTTATTCTAGAATTCTTAACAAGAAGCTGCCTTATCCGTGGCAACCATGAAGCTTTGGGTGTTGCCAGAAAGCCATCTAGTAGACGGAATCTCAAGAGAAACTCCCTCATCTACTCAAACAAGAGCTGCAACCATGTGCTGTCCCCACTGTGGAAGAGTCAAATGGGATTGGACAGAGAGCTTTACTCCTCATCTGCACCTGTCCTAGGAATGTTTGATGGGACTGGACAAAGACAGCTTTACTCAGTATCTGCACTTGTCTCTTTCTTCAAAAATCACAAAAATACTTATTACAATTTACAGTCTACAATACCTCAAGATACTACAACAAACACATTGATAATAACAGTGACTAACACAATTACAAACACAAGCTAAATTAAAATGTTCCCATTTCTGTCAAGCATCCCGTGGTGCCCAGTGGTCCTAGAACCGGTAACCATGGACACTGCATGTTCCCTCTGTATGGTTACCTGGGCATGAACATATCCCCAGAATGTCATCACCAGGCAGTCCACTTGGGCAGAACACTCTGCTATCTGCTTCCAGGACCTGACCAACAGATAGCAATTTTTGCCAACCCCCAGAACAATTTTACCAGGGCATCCTCATCTCTTCTCACCTCCATCCTTACTAGATGATCACTATTAAAAAAAAAGGACAGGGCTAAAATGCAAAAAGAAGTTGAGGAGCTGCCCCTGTTGAAATGTGAAACGGGGCTGCAGCCTTGCATATTCCATGTATATATGGCACACAGTTTCTTCCCCAGCCTGCAGAAGCAACAGGTGGCTGGAAAAAATGTATACGAATTAATGAACTTGTTACAGGGCACCACTCTTGGAGTGTTTGATGAAATAAGATAGAAGGAGCTTTGTTCGGTATTTGTACCTGCCCTGGAGTGTTTGGTTTGCTTTGTTACCTAAAACACTCAAAAAATTCAACAGATGTACCATGGGGAGCGTTCTGACTGGCTGCACAGAATCGCTAGAAGCTACAGAAAACAGTCAGCTCCATCATAGGTATTAGCCTCCATAGAATCAAAGACATCTTCAAGCACTGGTGCCTCAGAAAAGTGGCATCCATTATTAAGGACCCCCATCACCCAGGACATGCCTTCTTCTCATTGTTACCATCAGAAAGGAGGTCCAGAAGGCACACCTTCAGTGATTCAGGAACAGATTCTTCCCCCGGCCATCCAATTTTGAATGGACACTCAACCCATGAGCACCACCTCACTTTATTATTTCTAGTTTTTGCACTATTATTTTTAATTTAACTATTTAATATGCAGAATCAGAATGAGAATCAGGTTTATTATCACCGGCATGTGTTGTGAAATTTGTTAACTTAGTAGCGGCAGTTCAATGCAATACATAATCTAGAAGAAAAAAATAAACAAAAAATAAATCAATTATGATATTTGAATATTGAATAGATTAAAAATCATGCAAAAACAGAAATAGTCTATATTTAAAAAGTGAGGTAGTGTTCATGGGTTCAATGTCCATTTAGGATATTGCATATACTTACTGTAATTTATTTATTTCTATTTTTAGTCATGTATTGCAATGTACTGCTGCCGCTAAGTTAACAAATTTCACGACATATATCAGATTCTGATTCTGACAATGCAGAGAGAGCTTTAGTCTATATTTGTACCTGCTCTGGGAGTGTTTGATCAGAGAAGGCAGAGAGATTTCCTCAAAACCCATTCCTGTACTGAGTGTTTAATGTTTGAAACCTCTTCTCCCCTGACTGAATTCGTTCTTGGTGCGCACCTTAAGGCAGGCTCTCAGGTGATGTGCCAGAGGGCTGTGAGAGGCAGGGAGAAAGAGACCACCATCAGAAGAATTGGAGAGGAGACAATTAAAAGGGATTTGAACTTTAAAGCCTCATTTGTATTCAAAATCAGAAAGTAATTTCAAGCCCTTCATTATGTTTTGAATTTGAGAGAGATGAAGGATGTGGGAGGCAAGGATTGAAGAGTTACATAAAAGGAATGTAACTGCGGTACTTTCCCAGTGTAGTGCTGGTCCATCACTCTCCAGCAGTGTGAATCAATGTATTCTGCTCTCTTGAAATGCAAATAAGGCCACTGCTTCAGTTGCTACTGTCAGTCCTGTAATGAGTGGTTTAGTGATTGCCCTGGCTCCCCTACTGCAACGGATGTAGAGGTGAAAAATATGCAGATCTAAGGAGAGCTGCAGTTGCCAATCTGCATCTGATCTAGGAAGGTTATCTAACTCTGCATCAACTCCTTCAAGGTACTTACCGCCCAATACGCCACTGGCATTTAGGACAACAATGATGGTCTACCATCTGTCTCTCCATACCAACACACAGATAAAGAAGAATTCTTCATTGCTGTTTCTGTAATCATTTTTTTTTTGACCAGTCAGGTGTGTTAGCTGAACCCCTGAACCTGGAGGTCCTTAGACCTGTTTGGCATGGGTGACCCTACCAAGAGCCAAAACACAAGGCCCTGACTCCAGCCAACAAAGCCATGACTCTGTGGGTCACTAAGGCATGCAAGCCTCCAAACCCTACGACAAGATTGTGGTCCTCTTGGAGGTCCTGTAAAGTGTGGCCACCTTAATCCCATTCCCTCTCCTTTCCCCTTTATTCTTCATTTATCTATCTAGTTTGTTTTGAAACTCCAAAGTAAACAGTCATTTTGTGAGCTAGCTTTCCTGAGATGGTAAACACACAATAGTCTCTAGAGTTTACAGAAAATGTTGCAGAAACATCCAGTGAGAGACGGTTCTGTGGATGAAAATGCGTCGTTTTTGAGAGAGGTCAGAGGGGAATGCCCAGACTGATTCAATCTGACAGGAAGGTGATAGTAACTCAAATAACTTCATATTACAATAGTGCTGTGCAGAAGGGCATCTCTGAACACAAGCTGAATTGTGTGGATGGGCTACAGCAGCAGAAGACCATGAACATACACTCAGTGGCTACATTATTAGGCATGAAGCTAATAAAGTGGCCATTGATTGTATATAACTTGGCTGTGTTTCTATACTTCATTCCCTGTGTGTCACAAGGGGTGGGGCATTGAAGGCAGACCCAAATGCAAGACACAGACACTGAAGTACTGGGAACTGGATTGGACTAGAGTTAGGGATGGTACAGGACACAGACTTGAGCTAGGACTTTGGCTAAGAAAGCTGGACCAGGACAAGGAACTGTAAACTAGGTGCCTGGGCTTGGACTTTGTGCCAGAGACTGGACAAGGACCCAGAACCTGGGTCTTGACTCAGGCTTGGACCCCAGAACTAGGTGAAGACATGACATGGCTACAGGATTGGACAATGCTTGGATTCTTCAAGGTTGTCCTGGGCAGGACAAGGTACTCCTGGGCTGGGTGAGGCACAAGGACAGGACAAGACCCCAAAGCCTTGACTTGGTCCTGGCAGAACAGGGAACACAGAGACATGGAACACAGAGCCAGGACCCCTCCTTGGGAACAGAACTTGGGGCCAGGGCACTACACAGAGTCAGGACCCCTCCTAGGGAACAGAACTTGGGGCCAGGGCTCTACACAGAGTCAGGACCCCTCCTAGGGAACAGAACTTGGGGCCAGGGCACTACACAGAGTCAGGACCCCTCCTAGGGAACAGAACTTGGGGCCAGGGCTCTACACAGAGTCAGGACCCCTCCTAGGGAACAGAACTTGGGGCCAGGGCTCTACACAGAGTCAGGACCCCTCCTTGGGAACAGAACTTGGGGCCAGGGCTCTACACAGAGTCAGGACCCCTCCTTGGGAACAGAACTTGGGGCCAGGGCTCGACACAGAGTCAGGACCCCTCCTTGGGAACAGAACTTGGGGCCAGGGCTCTACACAGAGTCAGGACCCCTCCTTGGGAACAGAACTTGGGGCCAGGGCTCGACACAGAGTCAGGACCCCTCCTTGGGAACAGAACTTGGGGCCAGGGCTCGACACAGAGTCAGGACCCCTCCTTGGGAACAGAACTTGGGGCCAGGGCTCGACACAGAGTCAGGACCCCTCCTTGGGAACAGAACTTGGGGCCAGGGCTCTACACAGAGTCAGGACCCCTCCTTGGGAACAGAACTTGGGGCCAGGGCTCTACACAGAGTCAGGACCCCTCCTAGGGAACAGAACTTGGGGCCAGGGCTCTACACAGAGTCAGGACCCCTCCTAGGGAACAGAACTTGGGGCCAGGGCTCTACACAGAGTCAGGACCCCTCCTAGGGAACAGAACTTGGGGCCAGGGCTCTACACAGAGTCAGGACCCCTCCTTGGGAACAGAACTTGGGGCCAGAGCTCTACACAGAGTCAGGACCCCTCCTTGGGAACAGAACTTGGGGCCAAGGCTCTACACAGAGTCAGGACCCCTCCTTGGGAACAGAACTTGGGGCCAGAGCTCTACACAGAGCCAGGACCCCTCCTTGGGAACAGAACTTGGGGCCAAGGCTCTACACAGAGTCAGGACCCCTCCTAGGCAGCAGGACATAGGGCTAGGACTTGTACACAGAACACAGAGAGACAGTTCACAACACAAGGTAGCAGTAAACAGCCAGACCTACCTAGCGAAGGCATGGACACAGAGACAGTTCCAAACAACAATATACAGTTCCTTGTCTAGACACAGCAAGGCTCCAGTCTTGCTCCAGCAGTAGAACTTGACAGCGATACAGGCTGGGCTTCAGAGGAAGGTGGTGTTTCATCATCTAGTTCTTACATCAGTTGAGCAAATGAAGTTGAACCCAAGAACTGTTTATGTAGCCAGCCCAAAATGAGAATCAGGTGCTTCAATCAGAGCACCCAACAGAACAAGGGAAAACCGGAAAATCTGGAATAAGCAACGATGGACCAGGCCGTGAACTGGAATACAGACTTCACGGACCGGACCATGACACTGTGAGCAAGTCTCTGCAATCTCAGGTGTCTTTAAATTGTTACAGACTCCACAAAGCCCTGTGAAAATCATAAAACTGCAGCAGCTGGACATCTGATAGAGATACCTAAGTGCTAGGATCACACAGCAGGTCAGGTAGAGTCAGTAGAAAGAGAAATAGCAACACAGACACAAATGCTGGAAGAACTCAGCAGGTCAGGCATCACCTGTGGAGAGGAATAAAAAGTCGATGTTTCAGGCCAAAGACCTATCACCTTGACCAGAAAGGAATGAGGTTTATTGAACATGGGTAATCACAGTTTTTCCATGACCCTGATTGTTCTTGGCAAATTTATCTACAGAAGTGGTTTGCCATTGTCTTCTTCTGGGCAGTGCCTTTACAAGACGGGTGACCCCAGCCATTATCAATACTCTTCCGAGATTGCCTGCCTGCCGTCAGTGGTCACATAACCGGGACTTGTGATATGCACCAGCTGCTCATACGACCGTCCACCACCAGCTCCCATGACTCCATATGACCCCGATCTGGGGCTGGGGCGTGTGGGGTGGGAATGCTGAGGGGTCACAGAGATGGACACAGAGATGGTTCAAAACACAAGGTAGCAGTAAATGGCCAGACCTGCCTAGCAAAGGCATGAACACAGAGACAGTTCCAAACAAAAATATACAGTTCCTTGTCTAGACACAGCAAGGCTCTAGTCTTGCTCCAGTGGTAGAACTTGACAGGTCGCTGAGGATAGTGGAGGGAAGGAATGCCTCACACATCCTTTGGTAGAGACATAGCTCCACCTTGCCACCAAAAGGAATGGGGAAGATGCCAAAATAAGAAGGCGTGAAAGGAATAACGGTTAACTCTTCGGGTCTGTGACCCTTGGCCAAAACACCAAAAGCAAAAGCTTTTTGTCTTTAATTGTTTCTTTGATATTCTTTGCAAGACGAGTTTTCATATGCACTGGTTAATGGCTTGGCAGCCAGCATCTCTGTTAATCTACTGCAGCCGTTAACATCTGGTTTCAGTCTTACAAGCTTGCTTCCACAGGTGTAGCAGTAGGTTAGTGCGGTGGTTAGTACAATGCTTTACAGCAACAGATGTAAGTTAGGGGTTCAATTCCCGTCACTGTCTAGAGGAGTTTGCCCATTCTCCCCGTGACCGCTTGGGTTTCTTCCGAGTGCTCTGGTTACGTGTTAGGGTTAGTAAGTTGTGTGCAATCCACGTTAGTGCCAGAGGCATGGCCACAACTTCCTTCAGCAGTTCCTTGACGCAAACGACACATCTCACTGTACGTTTTAATGCTCTGATGTACACAGGACAAAGTAAAAGGTAAACCTTTCTTTACATTTAACTGGACTAGGAGCTGTGAGGATAAGACAGAATGAATTTTCAGATCTAGAGATGTCCAAGAAAATTCATAGTGAGCGAAGTAACTCTTAATGTGAGCACATCCTTCTGCTTCTTGAGTCCTTAGCTCCTAGTGGAGCACTGGCCACTGATGACCTCAGATCGATGCTCTGATAGGAGTTCGTCAACATTTCTGTAATGCATTATATCCACTGTACAGGGGATTGGCTTATACCGCTCCACCAGAGCCCTATTGGCTGGCCTTACCCGTTTCCACCTCTCATAAAGGGGATGTAGGGTTGGACTTTGAGAGGCGAGGTGACTACATAAAGCATGGTAACAGGCCATTCACCCCATCAAGTGCATGTTGACTATCAAGCACCCATTTACACTAAACCCGTTAGTCATTCTCCACGTACTCCCATCAATTCCACCCTGGGTAGGGGCAGTTAGCCAAATAACTTACCAACATGCACACCTCTCGGATATGAGGGGGCACTAGAGCACTCAGAGAAATCCCATGGCGTAACATGGAGAACATGCAAACTCCACACAGTCAGCAGCAGAGTTCAGAATTGAGCCTGGGTCACTGAAGCTATGAAGAAATGGATTTACTGCCTCTGCTGCAGGACTGCTCCAGTTATACAAGATCCCACAAACAGTCAATTGGTAAGCACAAAATCTAACTTGGAAAGGATAAACGTTAATGAACTGAAAGAAGTTCTCTATTGCAAAGGCAAATGTAACAATACTTTTGAACTACATCAGAGCGTTATGCTATTAGGCTGTGATTTAGTCCACTGATTTAATTGTTTAAGGTTCACTTTGTGGAGTTAACCACTGTTATTTATGAACTTTTAACTTTAATTTGTTCTTACATGAGGCAGCAAGATACTCTTCCATTAACCCTATAACCTCAGAAAAACTCATTCTTCTGCTTTGTGTTGGTGTGAAAGCGAAGAATACGATCACAATCTCAAAGAAAGCTGCATCCAAGGAGGCTATTTGGCCCATCATGTTTATTCTAACCCCATATCAAAGCAATCTGGCTTGTCCCATTTCTTCATCCTCTATCTATAAACCCGCATGATCTTTGATATTAAGGGTGTAACCATCTGATATGTGAGCAGTAGGATTAAATCAGGCTCCACTGTTCACCTCTCAAGCGTATTCAGGTTCCCTACCACAGGCCACGTAAAATGATTTTGCCTTTTGTCACCTTTTTTTTACCTTCTCTTTTCATGCAGCTTCATTTTATATCTTTTGGTTCTTGAAACCATTGCCAATGGGAATAGTTTCTATCCATCTATTTTCTTTGTATATGAGCAGTACGGTGGTACAACTTGTGGGGATCCTATGACCTGAGTTTAAAAGTAAATTTTTTCAGTGGCTTCCCACAGTGAAGTGGCATACCCACACTTACCTGTTTGATTATTGAGAAAGGTTGCATATAAAGATATATTTTTTAATCTGGTGACCTTTTTAATTAACTAGCTGCCATCCAAAACTCTTAATTCCTGAAGATGTTTGCATTTCTGTAACTAAGTGATATCTGTGTAGAGGTTACATGCTTGGCCATTGCTACAACGGACTTGGAGAAGTTCAATGGAGCAGAACAGAACTGAAGCAGAGTCGAGGAGGTGGGGCTGGGGTTCAGGTCCGAGAGATAGAGTTACCTCCTCTACCTAATGATTTGGTCATATGGAGGAAAGGCACTGATCATGATGGGAACACTCTGAGAGCTAGGATAGACTCAATGGGTGAATGGCTTGCTTACAAGATGCAAGGAGAAATGACTTTTCAGTCAGATCCTTTATAATTTCTTCTGTTATTACCCATTAGAGATGTTTATCAGGAGTGCGTTGTCAATGATACCTCCCAACCATCCAACAATCTGTTTGACCCTCTACAATCAGGCAGAATGGTACCATAGCATTAGGACAAGAGGAGCTAGAATGGGGAACAGCATCTTCCCCCAGGCTGTAAGACTACTGAACTTCCTGCCACCACCCAGGCCTCATCATATATGAAGCACCAGCAGCGTTATACTGTTTACTTTTTAACCTATATCATATATGTCAGTTATTATTTGTTTATTTATTCATGGTAATATTACTCTATGCCGGCTGGTGGCGTAATGGCATCAGCACTGGACTTCGGGGCGAAAGGTCCCGAGTTCGAATCCAGCCGGCTCCCTTACACGCTCTCCATCCGTGCCTGAGTTGAGTGTCGAGCTAGCAACTCGACCTCATTAAAAAAAAACCTGGAGAGGGATGGGCTCTGCCAGGTTTCAGATGCCCGGGGCACACCGTACGAGGAGCAATCACCAAACAGATCAGTGCAAAAACTTGACATGACGGCGCCCTGATGACTCCACCAGGAGTTAAGGGCACACACACACACACACACACACACACACACACACACACACACACACACACACACACACACACACACACACACACACACACACACACACACACACACACACACACACACACACACATTATTACTCTATGTATTATGTGTATGAGTTATTTGTACAGTGTTGTGGATGTTGGTCCGGAGGAATGTTGCTTCGTTTGGCGGTCTACATGTATACGATGACTGATAGTAAACACGAACAAGAACTTGTTGCAGGGTGATCTACCCCAGCTTGTCTGCTATTTTACTGCATCTTTCTCACACCTTTTCCAAAGCCTTCACCCCTTTCCTAAACTGTGGTGGCCAGAACTCTGCCCAACACTCCACCCGTGCTCAAACATTGTTTCAGAAAGATCGATCACCACCTTTGTGTTTCTGTTATTCTCTCGCATCTAAAACCTTACAATCCTGAGTGGCTCTTTCGCCATTTTCTCACTCTGCAGAAAAAAATGGCCACAACTATAAAGATTTCATCAAAACTAAAGGTGGAGAATTGCTTAACCTGTTTTAATGGAAGCTGATACAATGGAGGCTTTGATGGCAGTGAATATAATTACAGCTTTGTTTTGCTGATAGTGCACTTCAAATTATGGAAGGTTCAAGCACCACTCAGAGTTTTCAGTGCAAAGGCTAGGCTGATAATCCTGTTCAATTTTGCTTTCTTCATCACACTAGTAATTACAATTCATGTGAAGGGCACTATAAATGTAATACTATTGATAAGCCAAGAAAATCAATGTTAGCAGGCCTTTAGCATGAGGTGCCATTGTTTCCTATGCTTATTCCCCAGAACCAAGTCCTTAATGTAAGCAAAAAAAAGAAGAGAGGCAAGCCTACTCAATACTATTCAAACAGTGGGAAAGTTCAAGCGTAAAAAAGTCTGCAGATGCTAGAAATCCAAAGCAACATCACTCAGCATCTATGGAAAAGAATAAACAGTCGACGTTTCGGGCCGAGATACTTCTTCAGGACTGAGAAGGAAGGGGGATGATGCCAGAATAATTGTCTGTGAGCCTCCTTCATGATCCACAGACTTGTGGGGGGAGGGAATCCTGGATTCAGATCCAGTGACTGAAAAAAGAATGGAGATATGGCCCCATGTCGGGATGGTGTGTGATTTACATGATGCAGAAGGTGGCAAGAGGTTAGTAATCAGTTGGAATAATAATATTATACACACTACTTCATTCACTAACATTTGGTGAGACTTGAATTGGGTAGTTACATGAACATTCAGAGAATGGAAGGAAATGGATCATAGTGAGAGGATATTTGATAGAGGTATACAAAATTATGCGGGATATAGATAGAGTAAATGCAAGCAGGCCTTTTCTCTGAGGTTGGGTGGGACTACAAGTAGAGGTGATGGGTTAAGGGTAAAAGGTGAAATGTTTAAGAGGGAATACAAGAGGAAGCTTCTTCACTCAGAGGGCGGGGAGAGTGAGGAACAAGCTGTCAGCACCAGTGGTGCATGTGGGCTCGATTTCAACGCTTGAGAGAATATTTTTGCACTACTGATTTAGTTTATAGTTATATATTTTTTAATTGTAATTTATAGTACTTTTTATGCATTACTCTATAGTGCTGCTGTAAATCAGCAAATATCACAATGTATATCAGTGATATGGTGGTATAGTGGTTAGCACAACGCTTTACAGTACCAGCAATCCAGGGTTCAATTCCTGCCACTGTCTGTAAGGAGTTTGCACGATCTCGCCATGACCACGTGGGTTTCCTCCAGGTACTCCAGTTTCCTCCCACAGTTGAAAGACATACCAGTTGATAGGTTAACTGGTCATGTAAATTGTCATGTGATGAAGTGAGGATTATATCTGGGGTTGTCGGGCACCACGGATCATAGAGTTGAAAGGGCCTACTCCACGCTCTATCAGTCTCAAAATAAACCTCATTCTGATTCTTTGCCCTCCTCTAGGGTCTATGACTCACCTCAACTAGGGATCAAAGGGGCAAATTAGCCTATCAACCTCAATACCATTGGGATGTGGAGGAAACTAGAGCATTTGGGGAAACCTACTTAGATACAGTGAGAACATGCAAACTCCACACGGACAGCACACGAGGTCAGCTTTGAATCTGGGCCTCTGGCATTGTGAGGCAGTGGCTGTACCAGCATGTTGCTTTGCTGCCCTTCATGAAAGGTCAATAAATTACCCCCTCTCATGAATACCAAAAAAACAGCCGTGCTACCTTCACCAATGTCTGCCGTGAAGGACAGCTACTAGGCTGAGAGGCAGGATGTGTCAAGTATCCAATGAACATCGCCTCACAATGCCAGAGTCCCAGATTCAATCCTGATCTTGTGCACTGTCTGTGTGAAGTTTGCATGTTCTCTCCATACCTAAGTGGGTACCCCCAGATGCTTTAGCTTCCCTCTAATAAGAATTAGAATCAGGTTTATTCCTGAGATAGATAGAACATGGAGTAGGCCTTTCTGGTCCTTTGAGCTGCACCACCCAGCGACCTCCTATTTAACCCTACCCTAATCATGGGATAATTTACAATGACCGATTAACCAACCAATCGGTATAGAAACATAGAAAATAGGTGCAGGAGTAGGCCATTTGGCCCTTTGAGCCTGCACCACCATTCAGTATGATCATGGCTGATCATCCAACTCAGAACCCTGTACCTGCTTTCTCTCCATACCCCCTGATCCCTTTAGCCACAAGGGCCATATCTAAGTTCCTCTTAAATATAGCCAATCAACTGTTTCCTGTGGCAGAGAATTCCACAGATTCACCACTCTCTGTGTGAAGAAGATTTTCCTCCTTGGAAAAGAAGAATGTCTTTGTATGTCTTTGGACTGTGGGAAGAAACTGAAGCACTGGGAGGAAGCCCATGCAGCCACAGGGAGAACGTAAAAACTCATTCCAGGCAGCGGCGAGTATTGAACCTGGATTGCTGGTACTGTAAGGCATTGTACTAACCATTACACTATCATATCACTGGCATATCTCATGAGGTTTGCTGATTAATGGCAGCAGTACAGTGCAATACATAAAAAATACTATAAACTACAATAAGAAATATACATAAAGATATAATTTATATCAGTAGGTCAGAAAGAGAGCAAAACTAGTGAGGTAGTGATTATCAGTTGGCTCATTAGGGGTGGAACAACATTTCACTTTGAAAATTCCCTTGCTGTTCTTTACTATTGTGTGTTTATATTTGCTGAAGCTGTCTTATAATAGAGGGAAGAAAATGTTGTAAATGAATTGACTGAAGCAGGCTGATTCAATTTCAGCTTTAAGCAAAAAACACAATGTGGCCTTTGAGTTCTGAAGAGCAACACCATCTCCCGCTGTGAAATCCATCAGCAATCTGACGCTGAATTGTGGTCCCTCATTAAATAGGTTCCAGGTGCCATCAGTAAACATACAGAAACTCAATAACTTCAAGCAAGGTCAAGCATAGAAGCATGGACTTCTATAGCTTGAACAAGAATCCCTATTTAGGCTTTAAATCTGGCGTTTTGCTGATAGAGATGTGTTCTAATGTAAAAAGGACATCACTGTATAAGGCAGGAGAACAAGAGAATTAGAATTTGAGTTGTTTGTTTAATATTTCTTTGATATATTTCTATGAGGGCTCAGCAGTAGAAAGGGTGAGCAGCTTGAAGTTCCTGGGATTCAGCACCTCAGACAATCTATCCTGGGCCTAAATATTAGTACCACCAGGAAGAAGGCACACCAGCAGCCATACTTCATGACTAGGTTGAGGAGATTTGCAATGATGCCCAAGACTCAAGCAAATTTCTACAAATGTACCATAGCGAGCATTCTGACTGGTTGGTATGGAAGCTCCATTGCACAGAACTATAAGAGACTTCAGGTAGTTGTAGACTCAGCCAACTCCATCATGGGCACAAGCCTCCCCGGTATTGAGGACATCTTCAAAAGGTCCTCATCATCATTGAGGACCATCAACATTTCCATCTCCCCATTACTGCCATCGGGAAGGAGATTCAGGAGCCTAAAGGCTCACACTTTGCATTTTAGAAACGATTTCATCCCCTCTGCCATCAGATTTATGAACAGTCCATGAACACTGTATAGCACATGGATGAAAGAAACATGGAGGACTATGTGGGAGGTAAAGGTCAGATTGATCTTGAAGTATATTAAAATGAAGGCATAACACTATGTGCTGTTAGATAGCTACTTGGAGCTTAGAAAAATAGAAGGCTATATGGTAGGGTAATTCTTGGCCGTTTCTAGGAAATTCTAGGTAGTTTGGCACAGCATTGTGGGCCAAAGGGCCTGTAATGTGCTGTAGATTTCTATGGTCTAAGTTTTATCTTGCTAATTCTATTTTGCACTCTTTATTTATTTAATGTAACTTATAGTCATTTCTTATTCCTGCACTACTGCCTCAAAACAAAATAAAAACCCATCACAATTCCCAACCATCTCTTCCACCATCGCCTCACAGCTTTCATGTTGATGCCAAGGTGACAGCTGTTGCAAAGGTTCATTTGAATGGGAATTGTCTGCCTTCTGGTCACGCTTACTTGTATTATTGTGGGTCAGCCCATGTGATGGCCCCAGGCTATTCCTCCACCAAGGGCATTAGATTGGAACCCAAGCCCTATCCATATAGGCTTGGGAGGGCTGTCATAGGTGTATATTACAGTCACACTATACCAGTGGACAGCCTCTTAAAGTCCAATCCAACCCAAAGTCACCATCATGAGAGGTGAAAATGGGGTAAGGCCAGCCTACAGGGCTGTGGTGAAGCTGCACAGTGGATTGCAGAAGCATTGATGAACTCCAACCATACCATTGACTTCAGAGGACGATGGAGACAAGAGGTCATCGATGGCCTATGCTCCACTTGGAGCTGAGGGCCCAAGTAAGTAAGTATCCCGTTGGAGGAAGGAATGAAAGTAGTTGCATTAAGAGGATGGGACAGTAAGCTGTTTTTCTTTACCAAGATTTGTCATGTATTCAGACATGAAGATCAGTGACACAATTATCACCTTGAAGAGGATGGGACAGATTGTGGGCATATCAAAAAGATGCCTTCAAGCAGGTAAATAAATGGTCCAACACTCTCCTGATTTATGGCTGCAGTAGGAATTCCTGTGAAGGGGTATTGTCCTCAGTGTGCTGGCAAATATTGTGATCCTCCAAGAGGACTGCACCCTTGTCATGGTTTGGAAGCTTGTGTGCCTCAATGACCCGGAGAGCTATGTTGGCTGAAGTCAGGGCTTTATGCTTTGGCTTTTGGAAGGGTCACCTGTGCCAAACAGGTCAAAGGGTAGAGGTCAGACTAAGAGTGGTCCACAGGTCCTCCAGATTCAGAGATTCATCCCAGCAATAACAACCCTGACTGGTTAAACAAAAAGAGCAATGAAAAATCCTTTTATTGAGTACACTGGTATTTCTGAGTCTTCACCTGGGACTTGCATGACTCACAGTAGTGAAAACCGAGAGGAAGCTACTGATATGATGAAAGAAGCCCTGAACACCTCCAAAGATGGAGGACCTTCATTGATGCCCTAAATGCCAGTGGCATAACAGATAGTATGTAAGTAGGTAATATCATGATGAATAATTACCCTATGTACAAATTAGTAGCCTCATTTCTTCCATTACTGATTTTATGTAGGGTCTGTTGATGTTCCAATGCATTTTATTTCACTTCATATTTTATCATTATATTTTCAAACAACATTTCATAAATTTGAAGTAATTTAACCACTAATTCAGTGGGAAAGTACAGTATGTTCCTCACTGATTATGTCTTTCCATTTGCTGGCAGAACAACAGTGTATCGTGTGAATAAACACTTTCAAAGATTAAGACATGGGAGTATTATTGACTTACAAGATTCTGCAGATGCTGGAAATCCAGAGTAACACACAAAAAGCACTGGAGGAATTGAGAAGTTCAGGAGCATTTATGAAGAGGACTGAAGAGTTGATGTTTCAACCATGACCTTTAATCAGAATTCTTGGCTCGAAATGTCGACCCTTTATTCTTCTCCATGACACACTGAATTCCTCCAGTTCCTCCAGTATTTTGTGGCATGGAAATATTGCTAGTTTTAATAAGTAGAACTATTTTTAATAAAGCTTCCATTGGCAGTTTCTTTTGAGGTTAGCTTCTTCCTTGTTTTTCTCCGGTAGTATATAGTCTTTTGAGCCAATAATCTGTATAGAATGCATCTTTTCACTACTACAATGTTAAGTTATTTCCGTATGAAAGCACATTCACTGCATAAATGGGAGAAGTACTTTCAAGAGCTTGCATTCAAAACAATGTGCTGTGGTTGACTTGACAGAGTGAAATTCATTCGTTCGCGTCATATGATGTGGGCGACCGTGGTTTTTCCATGACTATGATAGTTCCTGGCAAAGTGGTTTGCTATTGCCTTCTTCTGGGCCATGTCTTTATAAGATGGGTGACCTCCATCCATTATCAATACTCCTCAGAGATAGTCTAGCTGGCCTCAGTAGTCACACAACCAGGACTTGTGATATCCTCCAGCTTCTCATACGACCATCCACCACCTGCTCCCATGGTTTCACGTGACCCTGATCGGGGAGCTAAGCAGGTGCTACACCTTGCCCAAGTGTGACCTGGAGGCTAGTGGACGGAAGGAACGTATGCTTTGGTAGAGATATATCTCCACCCTGCCACCCAATGAGTGACATTGGATACCTAGTCTTCACGAAATTCAGCCTCCCTGCCATTGACTATGTTCCATCTTCCTACAGCCTTAACAAACAGAGCCAAGATAATTGCAAACATAATCCCAATCAATCATTCTCTCTTCACCCCCTTCCATTGGGTAGAAGGTACAAATGCATAATAATATACCACCAGGCTCAAGGACAGATTCTACCCTACTGTTGTAAGACTTTTGAATGGACCTCTTATATATAAAAAAAATCTATTGTTAACTCACTCTTGTGGTCACTCCGAATCATGTTCATCCAGTGGGAATGATGATGGATGTTGCTTTTCTACGGTAATGTCTCGTGTAAATGTGCTCCCAATGTTTGGGAAGGTTTTACTTGTCAAGTACTGGGCTAAATCTACTAGGAGTTTCCGCTGGAAGGCATTTGTGTTCCCATACTAGGCTGTAATGCTGCCAGTCAACACACTTTCCACCATAAATCTGTAAAAGTTTGCCAACATTTTCAATGACATACCGAAGTGGAAGTAGAGGCACTGTCCTATTTTCTTTGCAGTAATATTTATATGATTGGTCCTGGACAGGTCCTATGAGATAGTGACACTCAGGAATTTAAAGCTACTGATGCAGATTTGATTGACCGCTGCTCTATCAGAGGGCCTGTGCTCCAGGGCAGGTCTCTACCTTCTTTAAGTGCAATATATCCTGAGGCACGATAAGCAAGGGAGAACCCCTGCTGGTGTCCTGATCCCTATTTATCCCTCCACCATCACAAGCCTTTTGAAGACTGCTGGGCTCAATTTATCAAAAATAAGTACTTTCTTTCCAACACAGGCAAAATGCTGGAGGAATTCAGCAGGCCAAGTAGCATCAATGGTGGGGAATAAACAGTCAATGTTTCAGACCAATGCCCTTCATCAGGACTGGAAAGGAAGGAAGAAGAAGCCAGAATAAGAAGATGAGAGGGGGTAAGGGGAATGAGTACATGCTGGCAAGTGATAGGTGAGGGTGAAGCTAGGAGGGTGGGGGAGTGGGGGTGATGTGGGAAGCTTGGAGGTGATAGGTGGAGGAGGTAAAGAGCTGAAGAAGAGAGGATTTGATAGGGGAGGACAGCGGACCATGGGAGAAAGGGAAGGGAAAGGGGGAACGTGTGGAAAACAGAAGGGCATAAAGACAAGCCAGAATGAGGAATGAGAAAAGAGTGGAGGGTGAAAGGTATGCAAAATTATGAGGAGTGGATATCAATAGGCTTTTTCCACTGAGGTTGGGTGAGACTAGAACCAGAGGTCAAGGGTTAAGGGCGGTAGGTGAAATTGTCAAGGGGAACATGAGGCGAAAATTCTTAATTCAGATGGTGGTGTGACTGTGGAATCAGCTGCCAGCGCAATTTCAGTATTTAAGAAAAGTTTGGATTTGTACATGGATGGAAAGGGTATGGAGGGTTATGGTTGGGGTGCAGGTTGATGGGACTAGGCAAAATAGCAGTTCGGCATGACTAGCTGGAGACCCTGTTTCTGTGCACGTAGTGTTCTGTGACTCTATGACTCTAAATTACTGGAAGTTAGAGAAATCAATATATATGTATTGTTCTGGATTTCCAACATCTTCAGAATCTCCTGTGTTCAATACATTATTTCATTTTTATTTTGTTTGGAAGTATTAAAGGGATATTTACTTGCATGCAGTTTTGTTTTATATATCAGAAGCTGCATCCTTGGGAGAAAAAAAAAGGATTACAATTCCTGTTTATACCATCCGCTCTCTCACAGGGTGAATTATCAGCTCTCTGCTAGGCAGACACAGGACATGTGGGAAATGCTCAGCAGGTTAGGCAGCATCTGTGGGAAGAGAAACAGGCCTAATGTTTCGGCGTGAATACTCCCTGTCAGAACTTCTTCAGAGTCGCACAGCAAAGACCTTTCAGCCTACCGAGTCAGTGCCAACTGTGAATGCACCCATTGTTACAGTATTTATTTATTTTTTACAATTCACCACATTTCTAGAATTTAAAAAGTTCAAAAAGGTCAGATATTCATTTCTTGCAGGGAAGAAAATACAATAAGCACAATAGAGTCAATGAAAGACTGCACCCAACAAGGCAGACAGCAACCAATGTGCAATAAAAGAACAACAAACTGTGCAAATACAAGAAATATATATATATATATATATATATATATAGAGAGAGAGAGAGAGAGAGAGAAAGAAAGAAGGGAAATAATAATAATAAATATTGAGAACATGACACAAAGAGTCCATGAAAGTAACTTCATGGGTTGTGGGAACAGCTCAGTGATAGGGTGAGTGAAGTCAAATGAAGTTATTCCCTCTGGTTCAAGAGCCTGATGGCTGAAGTTAATAACAGGTGTGATCCTGAGGATCCTGTACCTTCTTCCTGATGGCAGCAGTGAGAAAAGAGCATGGTCTGGATGGTGGAGATCCTTAATGATGGATACTACCTTCCTGTTACAGTGCACCATGTAGATGAGCTCAATAGTTGGGAGGGCTTTACCCATGATGGGCTGTGCCATATCCACTACTTTTTGCCCGTTTTCCATTCAAGGGTATTAGTGGTTCCATACCAGTTCCTGATGCAACCAATCAATATAATCCCTACGACACCTCTATAGAAGTTTGTCAAAGTTTTAGATGACATGCCATACGTTCGCAAATTTCGAAGAAAGTAGAGTTGCTGTGATGTTTTCTTCATCATGGACCTTGCTGTACATGGTAAACTCAGGACAGACCCTCTGAAATGATAGTACCAAGGAATTTAAAGTTGCAGACCCACTCCACCTCTAATCCTCCAATGAGGACGGGTTCTTGGACCTCTGGTTTCTTCTTGAAGTCAATAATCATCTCCTTGGTCTTGCTGACAGTGAGTAAGAGTTTGTTGTTGCGGCACAAACTCAGCCAGATTTTCAATCTCCTTCCTGATTCTCACCACCTTAAATTCAGCCTGCAACAGCTCCACAAAGTCAGCAGAACTTAAACATGGCATTGGAGCTGTAATTAGCCTCACAGTCATAAGTATAAAGCAAGCAGAACAGGGGGCTAAGCACATAGCCTTGTTGTGCACTTGTGCTGATGGAGGTTGTTGGAAGAGATGTTGTTGCCAATCCATATTGACTAGGATCTACAAATGAGGAAATTGAGGATCCACTTAAGCAAAGATGTATTGAGGCCTAGGTCTTGGAGATTAATGAATAATTTTAAGGGGAGGTAGGGTTAAGTGCTGAGCTGTAGTTAATGAAGAGCATCCTGATGAATGCATCTTCATTGTCCAGATGTTCCAGAGAGAGTCTTTAGTACTTGGCAGGGTACCCCATCTAGGCTGGATGCTTTCCATGGGTTCACCCTCTTGAAGGATACTCTGACATCAGCCTCAGAGACTGATATTACAGGGTCATAGGGGTCTCTGGAAGTTCATGAAGGTCCCTCCATGATTTGATGATCAAATCTCAAAGCAAGCATAAAAGGCATTGAGCTCATCTGCGTGCAAAGGCTTGTTGTCACCTCCATTGATTGGTTTCACTTTGTAGGATGAAACAGCATTCAAGCCCTACCACGGCTGTTGAGTAACCTTCAATGATTCAAGTTTGGTCCCGAGCTGGCACTTTGCACACAAGATTGCTTTCCGGAGATTATACTGGCCCTCTTTTACTTAGCCTGGTCATCATCCATCAATGCCACCGATCTGACCTCAACAGACTGCAGATCGCAAGCTTCATCCAGGGCTTCTGGTTCCCTCCCAGCAATCCCGATTTCTACCACTCATCTACACTGGATGAAAATCACAGAAGCCAGCTAACCTATACACCTTCAGAATGTAAGGAGAAAGTGGAGCACGCAGAGAATGACTAGTTTAATTTGTTACATGAACATTGAAACATCAAAACACAGGGTGAAATGCGTTATTTGCATTAAATTAAATGGAGTGGGAATCGCCGTCAAGCGTAAACATGATTGCGGTGCCAACATAGCATACCCACAACTTACTAACATTAACCGTAGCTATACATCTTTGGAATCTGGGAGTAGACCAGAGAACCGGGAGAAGCCCCATTAGGCCACGTAGAGAACAGATAAGCTCCGTGCAGCAGCACGAATAGAACCTCGGTGGGTGATCTTTGCTCTCTAAAGCCGTTGAGCTAGCCGGTACTCTACTGTGCCACTCAACTATTGTGGTGAACTACATATACCTGTCTGGACACGCCCCCCCCCCCCCCCCCGCTGACTGCTCCTGTGGCTCCTCCCACTGACCGTGGCTCCTCCCACAGACTCCGGTATAAAGGCGATTGGGGCCTGAGCCCTGCCTCTCAGTCTCCAGGATGTAGCATGGTGATCAATTGCTGCTTGTTCTTTCTTCCAGTCAATAAAAGCCGATATCGCGCCTCACGTCTCAGAGAGTTATTGATGGTGCATCAACTATGCCAGCATGCCACCCATACGGCCACAGGGAGAATGTGAAAGCTCCACACAGATAGCCCCTGCCATCAGTTCAATATTTATTGGCAGCCAGGTCTGCAACTGGAAATTTGGAGTTGAGCCGAAGGGCCTGTTTATGTGCTACCTGACTCTAAATATTAACCGTTTTACAATTCCCCACATACTGCCTGACCTGCCGTTTGTTTCTAGCTTTTTTTGTCTGTCTGTTTTGCATTTCCAACAACTTCAGTTCTGTCTTTCTTTTACCTTCACTCTCAAAAGCATTTCAGCTTGTTAATGAAGTCAGCCGCCTGCCTCACACAGTCTTTGTTCTACTCTGAAGCAAATTTAAATATTGAAGACAACCTGAGATAAAACAGGGCATCACTTGGAGCTTTTTATTAAAATGATTCACTCCACCGTTAGATAATGACATTGCCGCAAAGCTTTGTACAATGAATCAGTGCCTTTCAATCAGGGCTCTGTGAAGAGTAAAGTGAAATTGTTGATGTTGATTACATGAATGTTAAGTGATATGAATAGTAGATATCTCAGATGCAATCATTCATCCTGCTACTTAGAAAGAGAAAACAAAGGAGAGATTCAATAGAAAGGTCTGAAATTGTTTTCCTGTTATTTATTTTTCTCCCTGCGCTCACGTAGATGAGGGTTGCGTGAGACTGATGCACTATACATAGGCTGTGGAGGAGCAATCTTTCTACAAAGCCTCTCAGCCCCAAACGAATTTCAGGAAAATACACGTACAGTGTGCGCATTGGGAAGGACACTGATCAAAATCAGGTTTAATATCGCTGACCTATGTCTTCAGGTTTGTTGGCAGAGGCACAGTGCAAGGCATAAAAAATTACTACAGCTTGCAATAATTAAATAGTAGCAAAGGATGAATAGTGAGGTTGTGTTTATGAACCATTCAAAAATCTGATGGTGGAGGGGAAGAATCTGTTCCTAAAACACAGGCTATGGGTGTTCAGGCCCCTGTCACTTCTCCCTGTTGGTAGCAATGAGAAAAGGGCATGTCCCGGATGGTGAGGGTTCTTGATGATGGATACTGCCTTCTTGAGGTACCATTTGTAAACTGTGGTTTGGTGTCTTATATTTTGTATTTTTCATTCATCTTTTGCCATTTGCACAATGGGTGTTTGATGTTTTCTTCGAATGGGTTGCATGGTGTTTCTATGTTTTGTGGCTGTCGGTGGGAAGACGAATCTCAGGGTTGTATACTGCCTATATACTTTGATAATAAATGCACTTTGAATCTTCAAAACTTTTGAAGATATCCTTGATGTTGGAGAGCTTTGTGCCCAAGGTGGAGCCACAGAGAAACATTGAGTGGGAAGCACAGGAGAGAGCATTCAGCCTATCCGGTTCATTCTCTATATAATGCCCTTCCCACCGTTCTTCATCCCATCCCCCCACCCAATCCTTCCACGAATCCCTCGTTTCTGTATTTGTCCTGTATACCTTTGATTATGTTAGTGTTATTAGCCTCAGCATGAAAGGCAACTTTTCCATGTAGGGGATGGTGGGTATATGCAACAAGCTGCCAGAGGGGACAACAGTATCACATAAGAAGCACTTGGATAGATAGATGGACATGCAGGGCTTGGAGATTAATATGTACACAGGAAATTGGGATGAGCTGGATGGGCATGGTGGTCAGCATGGACTTTTTGGGCCGAAGGGCACATATCTATGCTGTATTGCTCCATGACTATTTGACTATTACACAGCAGTGAAATCATTACTCTTGAGTAAGGGAATTTATTCTTATTCTAATATTCAAATCACAAACAAGAGATGGCCTTCCATGGCCTTCTGTCGTCTCCTATCAGGTTCCCCCTTCTCCAGCCCTTTATCTCTTCCATCAAGTAACTTCCCAGCTCTTTACTTCACTCCTCCCCTTCTCCCAGTTTCACCTATCCCCTACTACCTTGTACTTCTTCTTCCTCCCCTCCCCCCCCCCCCCCCCCCATTCTTACTCTGACTTCTCATCTCTTTTTCCAGTCTAGGTGAAGGGTTTCAGACTGAAGCTTCAACTGTTTACCCTTTCCCATAGATGTTGCCTGGCCTGTTGAGTTCCTCTCCAGCATTTTGTGTGTGCTATTTATTCTAATATTGCTGGGTTTGGTTCTTTACAGGTGGCAGCATGTTTTCCAGGTCTTGCCCTTAAAACCATTTCATAAGTATGAAGGTCACACCTGGGACAGTACAATGACACAACGGGTGGTGCAACCGCACAACTCCATTAACTTTGGTTCAGTTTCCATCGTGGGTGCTGTCTGGGTGGAGTTTACAGGCTCACTCTGTGACTCTCTTCAGGGCACTCTGCTTTCCTCCCTCATTCTAATGATATGCAAGTTGGTAGCATTACAAATATCTGCCCCTTAGTAATAACAATCAGAGAGGCACAGAGAGAATCTGTTTTTACCGACAAGTAACCTTCATTGTCTCATATGGACTCGCAAATGAACTACCTGTGTGCACACCTACTAGGATTCCCTGACCCTCCATGAAGAGTCAATGAAAAGAAAAGGTGTTGCCCGGGAGAGGAGGCTACGCTGTCCAGGAGTTCCTTGTAGTCCCCATAGGTCAACATCTGAGGGGACCTCCCATCTGTGATGGCTGGTCTCTGGTGGCTGGAGAGTTATTGCTCCCTCATATTTGAAACTCCCAATTCTTATCATGCTTCTCATCAGTTCAACGGATGCATTTCCATCCCATTGGCTCAAGGCCACCTGACCTACGTGGCCCACTTTCTCATTCTATCCGGTTCAAGGCTACAACCAGTGTTGTGCTATGGCTTCTGCTCCCAGCCTTGCGTTCCTTTCAACTCTGACCAGTTCAAGTCAGTTAAACTAGGTGACCCGGACACAGAGTCCATTGAGATTACAGATGGCTCCTCCTTCAAGCCTGCCACTTTACATAACAAATACCTACTCGTCTGAGAATGGTCTCAGGTTTAGCAAGGCATTAGTTGAAACTCCTTGTGTCCACATTCAATTGCTCTGATTAGATCATCCCAAAGCAAGAATCAGTTCAGAGTTCACAAAATGGGGAGCTGCAAGGGCAGATTCACAAAATGGCCACTCCATCCCCTTCAAGCACACGGCAAGAGCAAAGACAATTGGCTTGTCCGCTTCCACTGTCCTTGATTCATCCAAATTCACTGATTGTAGGCTATAGTTCATTCTGGCCAACATCTCCCTCCTCCTCATCCAAAGCTGTTTATCTTAGGATCTTTATCCTCCTCTCATTCAGATGACTGCCCATAAGACTCCCATGGAAGCCCAGTAGGTGTGCAACACTTATATAAATAATGTTAACATTTACTTTCTAAATTCACACTTTATACCAACAATCTACTCTGCTATTTCATGAAAGTATTATCCTCTAATTTTTGTATTGCTTCAGTCTTCCACCTTCTCAGTTGATATACATTAGGTAATACAATTATCACTGTATATAAAATTAGCATTACAGCAGCATGTGATACTATTATCACCCACGGATGTATTTGAGCATTTGTTCCATAATACCAAAATGAACTCCAAAAGCCTGAGTCACTCAATATTTCATTTGCTCACCAGCAGCTGCTTTAATTACTTTCTGGTGTTTAGTCCATTTATGTATTATCTGCCTTGCCTCCCCCACAACACGTGTCCAGTCTGCAGTCAAATGACGTATTGGTGGCAACTCAGTAACAACATCGACCCACAGATTTTCATATGTATCCTTGCGATAGATCTTGAAGTTCTCCTTCATTACTGTGTCTTCTGTTGAATGAATCAAAGTTCTTCCTCCAATAGCCAGATTGGAAGTTACATTCCCTATGGTGACATTGTGACTTTCCAAAGGGCATTGTTGTTTCCCTCTGTTGATATAACTCATAAACATGATTTCCCATGCTGAGTTCATCAACTTCATCATGTTTGCCTCCAACTTCCACCCGGCCCTCAAATTTACTTGGGCCTTTTCTGACACCTCCCTCCCCTTTCCCGATCTCTCTGTCTCTATTTCTGGAGGTAGCTTTGCATTTAACTTCATAGGGCCCTGCAGAGCTTGGATTTAAAAAGAAACCCAATGATTCTAGCATCTACCTGGACTATACCTCATCCCAAGGTGTCACTAGTAAAAATGCCACCCCCTTCTCTCAGTTCCTCATCGCATCAGTGTCTTCATCGCATCTGCTCTCAGGATGCAGCTTTTCAGTTCAGAAGGATGTCCTCCTTCTTCAAAGCAATGGGCTTTCTTTCCTCCTCCTTCAATCCTACCCCCTTTGTGTTATGCTGAGTCTTACTCAGGTGTAATTTTTGCTCTTATTTCCAGCTTTGTTTGTAATAAGTCCACATTTTCTCTCTGATTTGCAATCCCATTCAATCCAGGCTCCCAATTGTCTTTGGAATCAAGCCATCCATCTTTTATTTTTTTCACCCAATTCCATCTCAGGGTAGGGGAAGCAGGAACCAACATTTTTTTCTTTTTCTTTTTATTTTCTTGACAAACCTCCTCTGATTCTCAGACCGAGAGAATGGAAAAACTCCCCCTTGGTTAGATCTGTCAGCATCTTCTTGAAACAGTTGTTCCAACCCCAAATTTTCCAAATCAGGATTACTAGGTACATCAATTGTCAAGTCTCTGGAATCAGGATTATCATGTACATCAATGGTTACGTGCTGAAGAACATTCCTCTTTCTCCCCCACCAATTCCAATTGTGTGATATGGTACCATCTCCATTTACCTGGAGAGATCAGTACCCTGTACACTGATGGACCTGCTTTGCCCTATAATTTCATAGGCCCCTGCAGAGCTTGGATTTAAAAATAAGCTGGGTTAGTGTATGTTATTGGCCATTGTAAATTGCTTCTAGTGTGTGGGTGAATGGCAGAATCTGGGATGACTTAATAGGAATGTATGCAAAATAAAATAGGTAGGGAAGGATTAGTGTTTGATAGTTGTCAGGGATTCACTGGGCTGAAGGACTTGTTTCCTACTGGACAGGGCTCCAGTCTGTTCAATTGCACCATATGAGTACAATCTGGCATTATTCCTGTCGATCTTTATTAGCACCCTTTTCCTGTCTCCGCATCCTACTTGTGATAAGGACACTATAAATGCACCATGCAGTGGCCCTCTAGTCCTGAGAGAAAGAGAGAACTCAGCCCATCTCTAGTAAAGAGAAATTTGGTTGTTCACCTCCTTGTCTCTTTTCCAACATAACTGCGATCTGCTCTTGTGATGGATATTCACTTTCTGGGGATATTTATTGCTAACCCCAGCTTTCTAGCACAGCAGCAAGACCTTTCCAAAGGGTCAGAGATGTTTCAGACAAGTTTAAACTTCCAACCAATATTCCTTCCTCAGTCTTTGCTGCAAACAAGCAAGCAATGAGGTCCTGTAGGCCCATATATAATCAATTTAAGACAATAGGGTTATGAGCATTGGCCTGCATCAAACCAGACAACACTGGCTAAGTATTTGCACCAGATTGCGTTCAAGCAATCTTCCAGACCAGACTGACATTGTCACTTGGCTCATCAAACATGGTCACAGATATGGTTGATCAATCAATAGTTGGGATATTTGTGTATTTAGAGTAAACCCTTACAGCACTGAGTTTGGATGTCTGGGATCTCTGTCCCCTGAAGCTTTGTGAATCTCCTTTTGAGTTTAGGGCTTTGTGGACACACTCTCCTCCTGTACTCTCTGTACTCTGCTCCTGAGCAGCGCCACCTACTGTACTTCACCGTTACTGTATAATATTATGTGGGGTATCCAGTTCAGCTAAGTTACCTCTTAATCAAAGATTATGATGGCAACCTCATTTTACTCTACAACTTTATAGCAGATTGGCACCGTCCTATCTGACGTTGGACTGGATTAGACCATAAGACATAGAAGCAGTATTAGGCCATTCAGCCCATCGACTCTGCTCTGTCATTCCATCATGGCTGATCCTGGATCCCACTCAACCCCATACACCTGCCTTCTCGCCATATCCTTTGATGCCCTGACCGATCAGGAAACGATCAACTTCTGCCTTATGGACTTGGCCTCCACTGTAGTCTGTGGAAAAGCATTCCTCGGATTAACTACTCTCTGGCAAATAAAAAATTCTCCTTACCTCTGCTGAATTTTGAGGGTGTGTCCTCTAGTTCTGGATACCCTCACCGCATGAAACATGATCTCCACATCCACCCTATCTAGTACTTTCAACATTCGGTAGGTTTCAATGAGATCCTCCTGCATTCTTCTAACTTACACTGAGTACAGGCCCAAAGCTGCCAAATGCTCATCACATGTTAACCCCTTCATTCCCGAATCATCCTCGTGAACCTCTTCTCGACTCTCTCCAATGACAACACATCCTTTCTGAGATATGGGGCCCAAAACTGTTGACAATACTCCAATTGAGGTCTGACTAGTGTCTTATAAAGGCTCAGCATTATCTCCTTTCTTTTATATTCTATTCCCCTTGAAATAAATGCCAGCATTGCATCTGCCTTCTTTACCACGGACTCAATCTGTAAATTAACCTTATGGGAGTCTTGCATGAGGACTCTTAAATCCCTCTACACCTCTGATGTTTGAACCTTCTCCTTATTTAGATAATAGTCCGCACTGTTGTTCTTTTTACCAAAGTACATTATCATACATTTCCCAATACTGTATTCCATCTGGCACCTTTTTGCCCATTCTTCTTATTTGTCTAAGTTCCCCTTCAATTGCATTGCTTCCCCATGACTACCTACCCCTCCACCTATCTTTGTATCATCTGCAAATTTTGCCACAAAGTCATCAATTCCATTATCCAAATCATTGACAAGCATTGTGAAAAGTAGTGGTCCCAATGCTGACCCCTGAGGAGCAGCACTAGTCACCGGCAGCCAACCAGAAAAGGCCCCTTTTATTCACACTCACTGTCTCCTGCCTGTCGGCTATTCTGCTATCCATGCCAGTATCCATCCTGTAACGCCACAGGATTTTATCTTGTTAAGTAGCCTCACGTGCAGTACCTTATCAAATGCCTTCTGAAAATCCAAGTAAATAACATCTACAACCTCTCCTTTGTCCACCCTGCGTGTTACTTCGCCAGTCCAGAGGGTTGGATTTAAACCCTTTCTCTAACCAACCCACTCCCATAGCTTCACAGCTCTTTTCACTGATTCATATTCCTGAAACTAAACTGAAAACCAACAACTGGTGTTGATACGATTTGCTTAGATTTTCTTGCAGACACCGTAGGTAATTGTTAGATATACTGTCCAGCTTCTTGGACTGAATGGAAACTCAGGCTAGTTTATAGCTGACTGAGTGTTTGATGGCTCTCATCCTGTACCCACTGGAAACTAAAAGACTGAGGGGATCGCATTGAAACCTATCCAGTATTGAAAGAGCTACGTAAAGTGAATGAGATAGATATATATTCCTATTGTGGGGAAGTCTAGAACCAGAGGAGAGGAGTCTCATAATCGAGGGACGTCTATTTAGAACAGAGCTGAGGAGGAATTTCTTTAGCCAGAGGATGGTGAATCTGTGGAATTCGTTGCCACAGACGGCTGTAGAGACCAAGTCATTGGGTATATTTAAAGCAAAGGTCGATAAGTTCTTGATTAGTCAGGGTGTCAAAGGTTACAGAGAGAAGGCAGGAGAATGAGTTTGAGAAAGATAATAAATCGGCCATGATGGAATCGCAGAGCAGACTCGATGGGCCAAATGGCCTACTTCTTCTTCTGTCTTACGGTATTATTATGTGCAGTCCAAGGGATGGTACATTTTCTTTCCTGAGAAAAATTAGTGAACCAAGTGAGCTTTTACACCAATCAGAGTCACTTTTACTGATGAGTTGGTTTGGTTCTGGACTTTTATTTAACAAACTGAATTTATGTTTGCCAGTTACCATACTGAGATTTGAACTCATTAGAACAGACCTCCTGCTATTATTTCCAAACCACTGCCCCTTTCAAATCCTGTGAACTCATCTTTCGTTTGGTGTCCCATTGCCATCACCTTTTACCTGGTGTCTTGAACTTCTAGTATTTAATCAATGCTGACGTCCAGCCTTCCATCACAGATGCTCCCTTTCATTCTCCCCAGCTTTAACTAACTCTGCTTTGCATTTACACATACCCATCTCAAAGGTTTAAGAAGTTCTGTGGCAGGACATCATCCGGAATAATTAGCCCCTCCATTTCTCTCCGATCTATGTGCGATATTTCTACTATCTTCCTAGAGTCATGGAGTTGTATAGAATGGAAGCTGACTACAGACCTAGAGAAATATGGTCAACTAAAAATTAGCCTGGCTAGCTGATGGTGTAGTGGCATCCACACCAGACTTTGAGGGGAGTGATCCTGGATTTAAATCTAGCTGGCTCCTTGCACACTCTCCATCCATGCTGGGTTGAGTGTCGAACTAGCAACTTGCTCTTGTAAAAATATTCAGACAAAAATGTTAAGGTTGCCACACGATGCACCACAACAGCACTAAATTAGCCTGGGCATTTAGCGCAGAAAGAGGCTCTTTGGTCCGCAGTTTATATTGACTTGCAAGCACCCATCACGTTAATCCCACTTATTACTCTCCCAATTCCCATCAATCTTCTACCACACACTTACCTACTAGCAGTGATTCACAGTGACCAATGAACAGAAAATTTCTAGGTCGTGGCAGGAGACACTAGTGCAGTCATAATGAGAACATGATAACATTGGAGATCAGGATCGAACCTGGGTTGCTGGTCAGCCAAACAGCGACTCTACTGGCTGTGCCACTGTGCCATTCATTCCCCATTGTTGAGGAATGAATGAAAGGCTCGTATTTCTACTCTACGTATAAGTTTTTTTTCCCTATCTCTGCCTCTCCTAATTTTATAAGAATTTACCAGGTCTCCCCTCAGCCTCTGATGTTACAGAGAAATCAACCCAAGTTTGACAAACTTCTCCCTATACTTAATGCTCTGTAATTCAAACAACATCTTGGTGAATCTTGCCTGCACCCTATCCAAAGAATTGCACAGATTACTCCAAACGCAGCCAAACCAAAGTTTTATATAGGTGCAATGTAATTTTCTGCTCAATGCTCAATTCTGATCGGTTTTATGACCAATGACGATAATCTTCCCATGTACCTTCCTGACTAGCCTGTCTACTTGTGTTGCCACTTTCAGGAAGCTATGGACTGTCATCCAAAAATGCCTCTGTACACCTGTGCTCCTAAAGCTTCGACCATTCACTGCATAATTTCCCCTATATTTGACCTCCCAGAGTGGTTCAGTTTATGCTTGCTCAGATCAGCCATCATCTGCCATTTCTCTGTGCAATTTATGTCCCTGTTGTATCCTTTGTCTGCCTTCTTCACTATCCATGACTCCACCAATTTGTATGTGTAATGCCCTGGTTCATATTTTTTTAACTGTTATGCTATCCGTATTTCATTTTGTGCTGTTCTCTGAAAGCTGCTTATTTGGGATACTGTTGAAGATAAGAGAGAAGAGAATTGTGTGCCATCCAATTAAGATGGCTGGATTAAGGGGAGGTTTCTCGGGTGAGGGACACTAAGGTTGGGCTTGGGGCTTTTGTTCAGGAGATGAAGAGAGAAGACACAGGAGAGAAGAGGTTGTAGTACTAATACTGGATCTCTCTGAAGAGGAAACATCTTCTCCAAATCCACTTGTCAGCTTTTATTCTTCCAATCACCAATGGATACAAGCAGAGCCTGTCCAATCCTTCATGATAAGGCAAAATGTCCACTTCAGATATCAGTCCGGTAAACTTTTTCTGAACCGATTCCAATCCCTCCAACATCTGTTGTTGCCATTAGTATGTGATCACCTTGATCACATCATTGAGTTGTACCCCACAGGGCACAGAATATCAGGACTTTGCACTACTGGTCATGCCTCAACTGTGTGCGCCTGTGCTATTGGGGCTGGACTTCCAGAGCCTATCTCTCACCTCACATCTCCGAGAGTTATGGATGGTGCATCAATTTTATTAGCTGGAAGAGAGAGCACTATCAGCAGCAAGAGACCATCACACAACATCCTGGAGACTGAGGGAGGAGCAGTGCCTCCAATCGCCTTTATACAGGGGTCTGTGGGAGGAGCCACAGGAGCAGTCAGCAGTGGGGGGCATGTCCAGACAGGTATATGTAGTTCACCACACAGAGGACGATATCAAAGTTCTGGGTCTGTGATTTATGGATTGGACTGTAGTTCACTTATCTCTTTCAGTTTTATGTTTTATATTCCGTGATTTTGCCTGATTTTTCATGCTGCTGTTTTCATGATTTGTTTGTCTTTTTGCGTGTGGTGGGTTTTTGTTGCCGTTTGCATGAATTTTTTTTGTGCTTGTGTTGGGGGGGTGGTGTGATGCTTTTTTTGAATGGATTCCGTGGTTTTCATGGTTTCATGGCTGTCTGGAGAAGATGAATTTCAGGGTTATATACTGCATGCATACTTTGATAATAAATGTATCTTGAACCTTGAATCTTGAAGAAAGCATCCATCATCGAGAACCTTCACTATCTGATTCTGAATGGCTTCAAGATGGCAAAGCCGATGGATTGTAAAACAGCTCTTCCTGAAACTCTAATCAAGTGTGTGATCCCAATAGTACAAATCAAATTGAGCAGTGTTCCCTGCTTCCTCATGCCCCCCACTCCAGGTCTCCTTTCAAAACTTAAATATCATTTGTGACTGAGAATCTCCAACCCTTCAGTTTAATTAGAAAAATAAACAGCTCCCACCCCGATCAGTATCTATTGCTTAACCAAAATGAGTTTGGTTAATGAACGTGGGCACTTTCTTTTCAACCCATAATACAGGATCTGGGAATTGTTGGCAAGGTCAGCATTTTCTGCCCATTCAAAGGTCCTTTTGAAGTCAAAGTTGAGGCATAAAACTCATGATTGTTTTATTAAGTGTTACAAGAACCAGAAAGAGGAGCCTAGAGAATAAAGTTATGGTAGAAGTAATCATTGTCGTCTCATACTTAGACTGGAGATCACAAAATTCCAGTGATAGCAATTAATCTATAAAATAGGCAGGTTCAAGGAGCATGGCACCTGTTACTGAAAATTAAGAAGCTTCTAGAAAAGGGCAAGGTTTAATTGACACGGTTTGCAGTTGGGCTCTGCATTTCATGGTTATATGTGTTTCTGGTTGTTCCTTATTGTTGCTATTTTGTGCGATTTTGATCGGGGTGGACTGGCCTGCAATCAACAAATGACATAGGGCTAAATTGAACTGAATTGAACTAACCTGAATAATCCTGAACTGGTTCAAAGACTCTGTGGTTTTGATGTTTTACATTTTGTGTATTTTTCATACATTGTTGGCAGCTTGTGCAATTTGTTCTCATTTTTTGTGCATTGGGTGTTCGATGTTTTATTTGAACAGGTTCCATGGTATTCCTTTGTTTCATGGCTGTCTTCAGGAAGATGAATCTCTGGGTTGTGTACTTTGAATCTTTGAATATACAAATACAAGCAAGCATAGGAAAGTTAAACTACAAGAAAATAACACTTCTACACCCCTTTCCAAAACCCTCAAGAAGGTGATGATGAGCTACCACCTTGAGATACTTAGCCTTTCTGGTGAAGGTGCTGTTAGGGTGGGTGTTCCAGTGTTTCAACACAACAATTCTAATTGGGATGGTGTGTGACCTGGTGAGGGCACTCTTGTGTGCTTGCCACCCTTGTTCTTTGTGGTGGACACATGACACAGAGCTAGATTAAACTGGAACTGAGCTGAACCGAATATGTCTGGAATCTTTCGATTTTGTGTTTTATATTTCGTGTGTTTTGCTCGTTTTTTTGCCATTTGAGCGATTTGGCTTTTTTTCACATGGGGGGGGGGTGGGGTTGATGCTTCCTTTGAACATCCTGATGAAGAGTTTCGGCCCAAAACATTGTCACTACCTCCTCCCATAGATGCTGTCTGGCCTGCTGAGTTCTGCCAGCATTTTGTGTTTTTATGTTCTATGGTTTTCTTTGCTTCATGGCTGCCTTTGGGAAGATGTATCTCAGGGTTGTATACTGCATACATACTTTGATAATAAATGCTTTGAATTTGAATTTGAACAACGACAATTCATTTAGTATATGGTACACGTTGCACTCCCTGTGCACAAGTGCAGGAGGGACCAGGTCAGGGAGTAAACTTCAGAAACAAGAGTGACAGCAATTGAAGGAATGGCCACTGACAGGGAAACAATTAAAATGAGAGATGATCGAGAAACCATAAATGGAGGTGCAGTACAATCCCGAGAGATTGGAATCAGATTCAGATACCACTGACATATGTTATTACATTTGTTGTTCTGAGGCAGCAGTGCAATGAAAGGCATGAAAACTGCCAGAAGTAATTTTAAAAAAGTACATTTTGTTTTACAATAAAATATGATGAAACTGAGAAAAAAGATGTATAATGAAGTAGTATTCTTGGGTTCATGGACTGTTCAGAAATCTGATGGTATGGGGACGAAGCTGTTCCTAAAATGTTGACTAAAACACACAAAATGCTTGTGGAACACAGCAGGCCAGGCAGCATCTATAGGGAGAAGCACTGTCGACGTTTCGGGCCGAGACCCTTCATCAGGGTTCCCTGCGTCCCTTTGTTTCTCCCGTTTTTTTGTGTGTGTTGCTTGAATTTCCAGCATCTGCAGATTTCCTCGTGTTTGCTAAAACGTTGAGTGTTGGTTTTCAGGCTCCTGTATACCTCCCTGACGATAATAATGAGAAGAGGCCATGGCCCAAATGGTCAGGATCGTTTATGATGGATGCTGCCTTCTTGAGGTACTGCCTGTTGAAGATGTCCTCGATGATGCTGAAGGAAGACCGTGAGGCAAAGGGGTTGAAGGTACCGAGATTAGAACTTATAGACCTGACTCCCACTCGTTCTCTTTGCATCTCATATCATTTCAGAATCAGAATCAGGTTTAATATCACCAGCATACTGTACGCCGTGAAAATTGTTGTTTTGAGTCTGTAGAACAATGCAAAACATAATAATAGAGAATAAAACATGAATTACAGTTTATATATATATATATCAATAGTTAAATAAGTAGTGCAAAATAGAAATAAAAAACTAGTGAGGTCGTGTTCATGGGTTCAATGTCCATTCTGAAAGGATGAGGAGAAGAAGATGTTCCTGAATCGTTGAGTGTTTTCCTCTCCAGGCTTCTGTACCTCCTTCCAGATGGTAGCAATGAAAACAAGGCATATTCTGGGTGACGGGGGTCCTTTAATGACGGATGACAGCTTCTTGAGGCTTCGCTCCTTAAAGATGTCCTGGACAATGTGGAGGCCAGTGCCATTGATGGAGATGATTATGTTTCAAAACTCTCTGACGCTTATCTCGATCCTGTGCAGTATCCCCCGAACCCCATACCAGACGGTGATACAGCCGGTTAGAATGCTGTCCAGGGTACAAATGGAGAAATTTGCCGGTGTCACTGTTATTGTCTGCTGTAGTTCAGGTGTTTCCAAAATGGAAAAGACCCCCAAGTCACTGAGAACAAAGTGATGTGTCGGACTATCCATGAATCAAATGAAAAATGCTGCAAAACACTCAGCAGTTGCAGGCCAGGAAGCTTTTGTGGAAAGAGAAATATTTGACATTTCATATAACGAAGCTGAAACATTATCTGTTTCCCTTTCCACTGATGCTGACTGGATATTTTCGGCGATTGTTCATTGGCCACTGGTTTATAATTGCCACATGTACTGAGATACAGTGAAAAACAGTCTTGCATGCCATCCATTCAGATTTTTTTGAAATATAAGTATATTGAGGAAGTACATGGGTAAACAGAATTAGGCCATTTTGCCCGTTAAATCTGCCCTGCCATTTCATTGTCCCCCTCAGCCCCAATCTCCTGCCTTCTCCCCATATTCTTTCATGCTCTATCAACCTCTGCCTTAAATGTACTCAATGCCTTGGCCTCCACAGCCGCCTGTGACAATGAATTCCACAGATTCACCACCCTCTGGCTAAAGAAATTCCTCCTCATCTCCATTCTAAAAGGGCAATTCTCTATTCTGAGGCTGTGTCCTGTGGTCTTAGGCTCCCGCACCACAAAAAAAACCATCCTCTCCACATCCACTCTATCGAAGCCTTACAGCAGCAGAGTTCAAAGTACAGCGTTTTGTCGAGTTAAAGGGAAAGTTGCAGCGCAGTTAGGCAAAAGATGCAGGTTTCATGGTGAGGTAGACCGTGAGTTCCAGAGTTTATCGTTCCAGAGGTTATTCAATTCTCTTATGACAGTTTGATAGGATCTGTCTTTAAGCTTATGGTCTGTGTTTTCAATCTCTTTTTTAATCTCCTGCCTAATAGAGAAGGGAGGATGAATAGAGAATGTCCAGCATGACTGAGGTCTTTGAATATGCTGGTTGCTTTACTGAGGCAGCTAGATGTGTAGTCAGAGTCCATGGAGGGGAGGCTAGTTTCTATGATGTAATGAGCTTTGTCCAGAACGCTTGTTTCCTATGGTCTTGGGCAGAGCAGTTGCCACATCAATCTTGATGCATCTGCATAGGACTCTTTCTATGGTGTGTTACTACCTGTTACATCACTGGCATTTAGGGCAGCAATGAAGGTCCTCCATCTCTGGTGGTGTTCAGGGCTTCCTTCATCATGACAGTAGCTTACTCTCAGTCTTGAGTGGAGACTCAGGAATACCATCACACTCAGATGTAGAAGGATTCTCCATTGCTGTTTCAGTAACAATTTTGTTTTGCCAGTCAGCGTTGTTAGCCCTGAGCTGAACCCTTGAACCTGGAGGACCGGTGGACCACTCTTAGTCTGGCCTCTGCCCTTTGACCTGTTTGGCATGGGTGACCCTACCAAGAACCAAAGCATAAATCCCTGACTCCAGCCAACATAGCTCTCTGGGTCACTGAGGCACGCAAGCCTCCAAACCACAACAAGGGTTGGAGGCTTCCTATGGTGCACCTATAAAAAATGATGAGGGGCACAGGGACATGCTAAACTTCATTAGTCACTGTCTGTACTTAAATCAGATTTCCAGTATCTGCAATTTTCTAAATTATCATGCCTCTTATGCTTTCTGAAACGGAGGGGTTAATTATTAATTCACTGGACCGCATGTCAAAGAACACGTTCTGGTTCCACAGCAGCATTAGTTTATTAAAAAAAACCCTATTGCTCCAGCCAGCATTAAGAAGAATCTCCAGCAGTAACATGGCCGTATTCCACACTGTCAAAATAAATATATTTCTGGAGCAGAATCTGCCTGTCAGTAGGCATTATTAGCAGAGCGGTAGATAGAAGTCTCACTGTTTATTATTCAGAAGGCATTCAAAGCAACTGCAAACATTTGCTTCCCTCTCCCCCCCCCCCCCCCCCCTCAACCCATAGTGGTACAGCTCTCTCTGATACTCTTCCTCCCATGGGGCTGTGGGTCTGAATTTGTTTCATTAGTTCGGTCAGACCTTTCAGCTCGTACCTCCTGAGATTAAAATTGAATTGCGGAGGCAAAGCTCCAAGAAGCTTCCCATTAACTTCCCAGCGAGAGCTTTGAAAAAAGTGCCTCCCGCTTGAGTGCAGGAACTGAGCTGCGAACGTTACGTGAAAGGTCCCTCACACTGCGTGTGTGACTGCGCCAGTCATTCAGAGGTCAGGACTAATATTCATGAGTTTAAACCCCATAGAGAACTTGAGTAGCACTTCAAAGTGTCTGGAAGTTAAATGCTAGCGTCAGTCAAAGTGGCCGTAAAACTCTCAAGTTGTTGCAAACATTCTGTTTGTTGAGCATTGGCTCCTGCGGACTGTTGCACTGTCAGCGTTGATGTCTTTCAGATCAGAACTAGAGTTATTTATCATATGGTCACCTAAGCAAGTCATTTGCCTGCATTTGGCCCAAATCCCTCCAAGCCTTTCCTATCCACATAATTATATAATTGTGCAGATGAACCTTCCCTCCTCTGCCAATACATGGCTCCTCTGTAGAGAGAGATAAGCGTACAATGTTCCTGGGAGTTCACATCACGGATTACCTCGCCTGGTCCCGTAATATCACCTTCCTAAACAAGAAGGCACAGCAGCACCTCCACTTCCTAAGAAGATTGAGGTAAGCAAGGCTCCCCATCTTCTTAACTGCATTTTACAGGAGCACCATTGAGAGCAACCTGACAAGTTGCATCTCAACTGCTGTGAGGACAGACGAACATCAGATCAGAAGTCCCTAAAGAGGATTGTGAGAATGGCTAAGAGAATCATAGGGATCTCCCTACCATCCGTCGGAGACACTTATCAGGAGGGCAGTTGTATTGGAGGGGTCATGACTGTCACATGCCCATTACCTGGTCGAAAGACACACCACCTGCCAATCAAGGTTTGACCCCCTCCTTGCCCATCAATGCACACCAAACCATTGGCCCCTTTAATTAGCCTTGTACTTGGCCTCGGGCAATTGGCCTTTGTAATCAGCTTAACTCAGCTGGCACCGAGCCATTGGCTTCCCTGTGAATTACCTGGGATGGACTCATCAGCCCTGCTGCAGTATAAAGGAAACCACATGTGCTTGTCCCGCACTCGTTTTTACTATCTCCGAGGGATCACCCTGCTGTTGGTGAGTTGTGCATTGAATAGGGTTGGGAGTGTGAGTATTGTCCCTGAGCAGAAGAGCCGTGCCTGCACAGAGTCAAGAGGGGCATGTATCGTATTGACTTTTCCCTTGGAGGTGTGTGTGTGTGTGTGTGTGTGTGTGTGTGTGTGTGTGTGTGTGTGTGTGTGTGTGTGTGTGTGTGTGTGTGTGTGTGTGTGTGTGTGTGTGTGTGTGTGTGTGTGTGTGTGTGTGTGTGTGTGTGCGTGTACTTTGTTCCCACATGATTTTCCCATATTCATTATTAATTGTCTGCATGTGTTTTATTGCCGATCCAACTACTGTAAATTGTGCGTGTGTGTGTGTGTATTGCTCCTGTTGCCATGTTCCCACGTTTTCCTTCTGTAAATAAAATCCTTTACTACCAAGGCTGCGTGTCCGGAGTTCTTGCCCGTGAGACCTATGGAATCTGTTTCCTCACTCACAACAGCACTGTATGCAGGACCCACCCATCCATCCAGCATCCTCTTTTACTTTCTACCATCAGGCAGGAGACCACGATGCATAAAAACAAGAATGGTCAGGATGAGAAAACTTTTCTTCCCCCAGGCCATTAGGCTTCTGAACTCCCGACCACGTTACATTGGAATTGTCACTGGTTAATCTGCTCCCATAGAGTATTTAACATTGATGCACTTTAAGTGTCTTTCATCTGCAGATTTTATCATTTCCTTTATAAGTTTCATGTGTTATGTATACTGCTGAGCTTTACACGCTGGTTCAGAGAATTGCTGTCTCGTTTCTATAAACATTATATGGTTAAATACATTATATCCATGTATGTAGTTAAATGACAATAAACTTGACTTAGCTTTCCCCTTCCTTTTCAGTTCTGAAGAAGGGTCTCAGCACCAAACGTCAACTGTTTATTTATTTCCATAGGTGCAATTCTATATTTCAATAGAATATTCATTTTTATTGACCAATGTTAAAAAGAAGAGAAACTGTCCAAATACAACATAAATAAATAAATATTTTTGAGAGCATGCGCTGTAGAATCCTTGAAGGTGAGTCCATAGGTAGGGGAATCAGTTCAGAGTTGAGGTGAGTGAAGTTGTCCATGCTGGTTCAGGAGCCTGATGTTTAAAGGGTAATAACTGTTCCTGAACCTGCAGATATGGGTCCTAAGCTCCTGGACCTCCTTCCTGATGCAGCCTGAAGAAGGGAGCTTGGCCTGTATAGTGGGGGTTCTTGATAATGGACTTCTTCTCAGACCTTTCAATGTCTGCACTGTTTCTGTAAGATGGCGGAGGTCTTCAGTGCATGGAAGGTGGCTATTCTGCCTAATACATCTGTGCCGACTCTCTCCCAGACCGATTCTACACTACTCACCGGCTGCTTCTCCATAGACTTCCAGGTTTTCCCTTCACATTCAACTCCCCCTTGAAGGCCACAATGAGACCCGCCTTCACCACATCTGCAGCCCACGCATTCCAGGCTCCATCCACATGCTGCATATGGACCCCTCATATCCGAGGGCTCAGCCTTAAACTGAGATAAATGGGAAGTCCCTTAGCCAGAGCCTACTGGTTATATGGAATTCAACACCACTGAGGGCTGCGGAGCCCTTCTGTTCGGACGAATTTAAGGCAGAGATTGATAGAATCTTGATTAATTATGAGGTTAAGGATTACAGAGAGAAGGCAGAAAAATGGGGTTGAAATACCGTATCTTTTCCTACCATAATTTACATACCTCTGTCATATCAACTCTCGCCTCCTCTCCCTTTAGGGCAGGAGTTCCCATCCTTTTTCTGCTATGGAGCTTTATCATTATCCAATCGGTCCGTGGACCTCAGGTTGCTAACCCCTGCTCCAGGGAAACAAGGCATCTCTCCAGATATCCCATCCTCCATTCCAGCCGACATCTACCTGCTCCCCAGCTTAATCATACCCATCCTACATCATGGCAATCGGAACTTCACACAAGTGCAGCCTAACCAATTTTCTGTATAACAGTAATGTGATGTCCCACACTTGTACTCAATACCTCAGTCAATGGAGCAATCCGTCGTAACAACCCTGTCAACCTGTGTTCCAGTTTTCATGGAACTATGTATCTGCATCTCATGGTCTTTCTGTTCAACAGCAATCCCAGCTATTCACCATAACGCACAGTGGAGAGCATCCTAACATGCTACGTCAGGGTGTGGTATGGAAAATGCACTGTGCAGACAGGGGGGCTATACAACAAGTGATTAAAACTGCCCAACACATCACTGGCACCGCCTACCCGCCATCAAGGATATAGATACAGAAAGATGCTGAGAAAGGCCAGCAATATCATGAATGATCCCACCCACCCTATTTACGGACTGTTCCCACTCACATCAGGGAAAGCTCTACACAGTATCTACGCCAGAACCACTTGACCTATAAACAATTACGTCACTCAAGCCATCATGCCGATCAACGCATCCACCCGTTAATCTACACCACCGTGACAACATACATGACACCTAGCATCACTATGGGTGTAAGTTCTCAGTCTGGTATGTAGCAATTACTTGTACATTGCGTTTTACAGGTTTGCTTTGATATTTACACTCAAGGGCCAGGTACAAGAGTACAGGAATGGAACCTGGTGTGGTCTTGTGCTTCTGTAGCCCATCCACTTCAAAGTTTGACATGTTGTGCATTCAGAGATGTTCCTCTGCACACCACTGTTGTAACACGTAGTTATTTGTGTTACTGTAACCTTCCTGACAGCTTAAACCTGTCTGACTTTCCTCCTCTGACCTCTCTCATTAACAAAGCATTTTCGTCCACAGAACTGCTGCTCACTGGATGTTTATTTTTTGTTTTCTGCACTATTGTCTGTAAATGTAGAGACTGTTGTGCTTGAAAATCCCAGGAGAACAGCAGTTACTGAGATACTCAAACCACCCCATCTGGCACCAACTTTCATTTCGCGGTCAAAGTCACTTAGATCACATTTCTTCCCCACTCTGATGTTTGGTCTGAACAACAACTGAACCTCTTGACCATGTCTGCATGTTTTTATGCATTGAGTTGCTGCCACGTGATTGGCTGATTAGATATTTGCATTAATGAGCTGGTACACCTAATAAAGTGGCCACTGAGTGTAGATTAATTGTGATTTTCATGCGTATTGTGTATTTTTATGCTGCATCAGATCTGCTTCATTCTTTTTTACACTCAGGTGGTGAAGAATGACAAGAGACAATCCTGAATCTTGAATCTCCACGCTATGGATGCTGTGCTGGGATAGGAAGCTGGGTCTGGCAGTCTAAAGCAGAGGTCCTGTGAGCAGCCCCACTGTGCTGCCCATAAGGAGCTGTACACTTATCGTTCTGCAGGATAAGCAGAAGGCATCAATTAATGCTTAGTTAGATGAAAGTTCTTTGTAAAGAGTCTTTGTTGATGCTTTGCTGCACACTTGAGTGCTGGGGTGGAGGGTGCAGATGCTTTTTTTTCTGGTGGGGAAGGGGCGGGTCATCGCTTTGCTACTTGTGTGTGGGAAGGGGGAGTTGGGGTGGCTTCGGAGTTCTAACATTTAACCGTCACTCATTCTTTGGGGCGTTCTGTTTTCATGGATGTTTGCGAAGAAAAAGAATTTCAGAATGTATATTGTATACATTTCTCTAATGTTGAATTGAACCTATTAAACCTATTGAAACAAATTTAGTATTAATGTACATATATGTCACCATATGCCACCCAGAGTTTCAGTTTCTTGTGGCCATTCCCAATAGAACAAGGAAATACAATAGAATCAATGAAAAGCAACACACAAACAACCGATGTATATAAGAAGACAAACTGCGCAATATGAAAATACAAATAGAACCATAGAACCTTACAGCACAGAAACAGGCCCTTTGGCCCTTCTTGGCTGTGCCAAACCATTTTTCTGCCTAGTCCCACTGACCTGCACCTGGACCATATCCCTCCATACACCTCTCATCCATGTACCTGTCCAAGTTTTTCTTAAATGTTGGAAGTGAGCCCGCATTTACCACTTCATCTGGCTGCTCATTCTACACTCCCACCACTCTCTGTGTGAAAAAGCCACCCCCCAATGTTCCCTTTAAACTTTTTCCTGCTTCAGCCTGAACCCATATCCTCTGGGTTTTTTTTCTCCCCCCGCCTCAGTGGAAAAAGCCTGCTTGCATTCACTCTGACTATACCCATCATAATTTTATACACCTCTATCAAATCTCCCCTCATTCTTCTACACTCCAGGGAATAAAGTCCTAACCTATTCATCCTTTCTCTGTAACTCAGTTTTTCAAGTCTCGACAACATCCTTGTAAACATTCTCTGCAATCTTCCAACTTTATTAATATCCTTCCTGTAATTTGGTGACCAAAACTGCACACAATCCTCCAAATTCGGCCTCACCAATGTCTTATACAACCTCACCATAACATAATTTATTAATGCTTGCAATTAATAAATACATACATATACAGAGACATATATACATACATAAATACATATAGACATGAACATCAAGTAAATAAATAATATTCAGAACATGAGTTGTAGAATCCTTGAAACTGAGTCTGTAGGGTATGGAATCAGTTTAGTGCTGATGTGAGTGAACTTATCCATGCCGGTTCAGGAACCTGATGGTTGAAAGGTAACAACTGTTCCAGAACCTTGATAGAATTGAAAGGATTTTGGGGAGCTGCCTTCAACTGCTTACGCCCTTTAAGTGAAGGACTTTAGAAGAGAAATTAGACCCAGTAGCAACGAAGGGGCAGTAATGTATTTCTAGGTCAGACGGGGCATGAATAGGAAGCAACTCCCCTTCAACACATTTAGATTTATTCAGGCAAAAAGAGCATACAAAGTGAGCAAAGCACGAAGGTAATAAATTGCAAATGTTTATTTATTTATTGAAATACAGCACAGAATAGCCCATCCAGTCCACCCAGCAACTCCCGATTTAACCCTAGCCTATCATGGGACAATTTACAATGACCAATTAACTTACCAACCGATACGCCTTTGGACTGTGGGAGGAAATCCACACGGTCATAGGGAGAACGTACAAACTCCTTACAGCCAGTGGCAGGAAATGAACCGGGATGACTGTACTGTAAAGTGTTCTGCTAGCCACTAAGCTATCGTGCAAAAGCAGATTTCCCTGCAAGTGTGCTGCATCAATGTGTGGTGATTACTGTTGTGCCACAGATGGAGTATGCCTTCTCTAAAGCTCTACATAGACATGCTCTAATTCTTGGAATGTACTCTTTGACATCTTTACAACTCCAAGTCTGTAATACACAGCCAGGCCACAAACAAGAAACCAGTTTGCTCGTGTTGAAACTCTCAATTTTCAATGCAATGTGTAATATCCAAGAGTAAAAGCACTTAGCCACTTGGCTGATTTAATGAGCCAATATGTAGCTGTCAGCTCAGGAATTAGACCTTACATAACTCCTTCATGACCAGAGTATATAATTATCTCTCAGTTATCAATGAAATGGAAGGAGAAATAAAAGAGAGTGACACAGAAGATAATGACGTCTACCTCAAGAATACAAATTTGTTCTACAAGTTAATTTGTCATTTTTATTCAGAAAGTGCAATTACTTAAATATGTTTTTTAGCTTACACTGAAGGAGTGTACATCTCTGGTCCCGTCTTCATTCCGCATGCATTTTCATATGCATAATCAAATGGCACATCAGTTGCTGTTTTTGAAACCTCCTGTGTCAAAGTTCATAGACACAGGCAATTCTGCAGATGCTGGAAACCTAGAGCAGCACACACAAAATGCTGAAGGAATGCAGCAAGTCAGGCGGCATCCATAGAGAAGAATAAACAGTCGATGTTTCATTGCCTGAAAGTTCAATGTTCAAAGTAAATTTATCATCAAAGTATGTAGATTGATGAATTGGCATATAGGAGAGAGATTGTAAATCTGGCTGAGTAGTGCCAAGACAACAACCTCTCAGTTAATATCAGCAAAACCAAGAGCTGATTATCGACTACAGGAGGAAGAAGCTAGAGGTCCTTGAGCCTGTCCTCGTTAGGAGAATGGAGGTGGAGAGGGTTAGTGTGTTGAAATTCCTCAACTCAAGAGATTCCGTAGATGCTGGAAATCCAGAGCAACACACACACAATGTAGGAGGAACTCAGCAAGTCAGGCAGCATCAGTCAATATTTCAGCCCGTTAACCCTTCATCAGGGCTGATGAAAGATCTCAACTTGAAATGTCAACTGCTAATTCTCCTCCATAGATGCTGCGTTTCTCCAGCATTTTGTGCACATGTGTCAAAGTTCTCCTAGATTCTTCACGGTTGTCTCCAAGATAAAACAATTTTACCTCTGCTCCCTGGTCTGGCTCTGCTATGCTTGGGGAAAATATGAGGTCATTCATCATGGTATATTTGTTAAATTATGGGACATTGGGTGTAGTATTGTTTTTGTCAGGGACCTAGGTGTCTTGTATACAAGTCATTACAGGCTAACATCTCATAGTCAAAGAGTCATAAAAAGTACAGTGCAGAAAAAGGCCTTTCAGTCCAGCTAGTCCACGCCGAGACCATTTAACCTGCCTACTCCCATCAACCTGCACCGGGACCATAGTCCTCCATAATTCTACCTCCCATGCACCAATCCAAACTTCTCTTAAACGTTGGAATCTAAGCAATTAGGAGGTCAAATGATACATTAATCTTTAATATCTTTATTTGAATACAGGAGTAAGGAAGGCTTGCTACATTTCCATAGGGCCTTGGCGAGTTTTTACCTGAGCTATTGTGTATAATTTTGGTTAAGAAAGAATGTGATTGTCAAAGATGGGGTGCAGTGAAGAAGGGTTAGCAGATTTGTCGTATGATTAGAGACTGAGAAGACTGAAACTGTATTCTCTGGAATTTAAAAGATCTCATCAGAACTTAAAAAGAATGGAAGACTAGAAGCAGGCAGGATATACCATGTGGCCAAGGAGTGAAGGACCAGTCTGAGAATAAGAGGAAGGTCACTTGGACTGTCAGAGGCTAAGGGGTGATCATACAGAGGCTGATAAAATTATGAGGGATATAGATAGGACAGATATTCAGAAACTAGGAGTCTAGAACTGAAGGATGGTTTATCCTGAGAATCGAGATGCAAAGGGTAAATTTTTCTCACAGTGGGTGGTAGTTGTCTGGTGCGAGTTGCCAGAATAGATGATAGGGGCAGATACATTCACAACATTTAAAAGGCATTTTGATGGGTTAGATAGGAAAGGCGTGGAATCATGCAGAACTAAATGTGTCAAATGGGATTAGCATAGATAAGCGTCATATTTGGCATAGATAAAATGGGCAAAAAGGATTCATCTCTGTGGATGATGATTTTAATACTTGGGGCTGAAAGAGGTGCACGCGTGGAAACCTCTTCCCTGGAGGACTGTGGATATTCAATTATTGTGTTTATTCAATGCAGAGGATGACAGATTTATGGATAGTAAGGGAGTTAAGAGTTAATGGTGCCAAAGTCAGGGAGTCTTGAAGTAGAAAGCAGAAAGGTTGTAGATTGGTCGGCAAGTCCAGAGGGTAGATACTCGACATTGAGTTTGCGAGAATGGGCCAGAGACCGGAGGATGGAGGTCCAATGTCTGAGAGTCCAAGTCCAAGAACTGGAGGCCCAGTGGTGGCTTGCTCTCAGCATGGAGTCCTGCTTGACTGTGAGTATGGGGTAGATCAGTGGGAGGCTGGGAAAGGGATTTGGGTTTGCTGTTGTTCTATTGTCTTGATCTGCAGCTGCTTGTGTTGTTCTATGTTGTGTATTGTGCTGCTGTCATGTTGAACTTTGTGGGCATGCTATGTTGGTGCCGGAATGTGTGGCAACACTTGTGGGCTGTTGCCAGCACAGCCTTAAGTGTGTTGGTTGTTAATGCCAATGAGCAATTTTACTGTATGCTTCGACGTACGTGTGATAAATAAAACTAAATCTGGATCTGATGTGGTGATAGGAGACACAAGACAGGCAGAGGCTGGAATCGGAAGCAACAATCAGTCTGCTGTAGGAACTCAGTCCTGATGCAGGGTTTCAATCTGAAGCATCAACAACTCCTTTCCTCCCATAGATGCTGATTTATCCACTGAGTTCTTCCAGCAGGCCGTTGGTTCGATATGGAGACAGCAATAGCAGTGTACTTGCTCAAGTTGAGTATGATGTTTTCCTAAAGGATAGTCTATTGGTGGTCCTCGGGTAGCTTCCCTCCCCCAGGCTGTGAGGCTAATGAATACCCTAGCACCACCGAGGTCTCATCACCAGGACAGGAAGCTATTTACCGTTTACCTGTGCTGTGCACATTGCATGCGTTTTAAATTATATTTAATTAACTTATTTATGGTAATACTGTTTTTTGTTTTACTTGCTGTGTGATATATGTATTGGGGGTGCATACGGCCCAGAGGAACACTGTTTCATGTAAGTATGTATGTAAGTTAAATGATAATAAACTTGAACTTGACTTGTCTTGACTTGAAATGTTAGAACATAGAACATAGAAATTTACAGTACGTTACAGGACCTCCGGCCCACAATGTTGTGCTGGCCATGTAACCTACCCTAGAAACTGCCTAGAATTCCCCTACTGCATAACCCTCTATTAGATGCAAGATGAAGTGAAGCATTCAAGATGTTAGGGGGTAACCTCAGTTTTAAGCCTTTGTATGAGTAGAAGTTAGAATAGGAGGCAGATGCAATAAATCTTGATGCGAGCATGTAGATGGATTGACGTTGTAGATGCCAATCCAGGATTAATGTAACGCTGGGATGTTTGCGTAGATTCCCTTAATGGAGGACACCTGTGCGTGGGGAGGCTGATGCATGGCCAGCCGCTTCACCGCTTTCCACTGCTACAGCCTTCTTCCGCCTTTACTACCATTGTGATGCATCATCATCGGCTCCGCTATCAGGTCTTGGTTGGATCGCTCTTTATCTGGAACCTTTCCACCATGACTGACCCCACTAGGAGCTAAATTCCAGATGGCATCGCTCTTGCCATCTCAAGGACTCACAAGCCTCTCTGGTATGATAAGGTGACGATCCTCAGAAAGGATATGGAGATAAATGCAACTGAGGAAGCCATGATGGTGTTGGATAGCAGAACTCAGAGGGTTAAATGGTTTACATCCACTTTTATTACTTACATTCTTATCACATGATCCAGAATTGAATTAATCCCAGCATTGAAAGTACTCTTTATCTTTTACCTGTACAATCTATGACCACCTCTTGATCATATTGCCTGGTGTGTCAGTTTCTGAGGGCTGAATGGCTTGAATGGAGATTGTTTCTAATGACCCATGACCCTATCTAGAGACCATGCACAGCTTTATCAACCAGACTCAAGGGAAAATGCACAACTTATGAAAATATCTTATGTTTACAAACCATTCCTGCTGTAAAACACCCAAGCGTTAGTCAGAATCCAACTGAGTTTAATTGCACACTGGTCACAATAACTGTTTAGCAAATTATCTGCCCCTGAGAAACTAATTTATTATGCATTCATTGCAATTCCCTAAACATTCATGCATTTCAAAATCTCATAGTTTGCAATATATAATTTGTTTCTTTTAATGTTTATGATGTTTCTATTTAAAATGTATGCGTTCCAGTGCTTAGCTTCTTGGATGATGTTTAAAATGTTAATTATAACTTGATTTCCTGGATTCAGTCTATAAGAAATGATTGGGCATAAGTTTACTCCTGCTGGGCAATGTACAGTGAGCATTGGAAGATGGGAAATCCAAGGATGATCATTGGGGGTGCTTGTGGAGAAATCACTTCGAGGTTACCACCTTGTTCAACCATGTGCAAATTCTGTAAAGCATTGTTCCAAAACTCAGAACTATTGTTGTGTATCTCTACCACCCATCCCACAATCTCTTTAACCCACCACTATCAGGAAGGAGGTACAGGAGCATCAGGACTGCCAGACTGGGTACCAGCTTCTTCCCTCAGGCTGTGAGACTAATGAATACCCTGCCACCACTAAGGTCTCATCACTAGGACAGGAAACTGCTTACTGTACTGCTTATTGTTCACCTGTGCTTTACACCTTGCATGCATTTTAAATTATATTTTATTAACTTATCTGTGGTAAAACTGTATTTTGTTTTATGTGCTGTGTATGATATACGTATTGTGGGTGCATGTGGTCCAGAGGAGCGTTGGTTCATTTGGTTGTATATATGTAAGTCTGATGACAATAAACTTAAAATAGACTTGACTTGACTTAAAATGTTAGATTCAAGATGAAGTGAAGCCTCCGAGAAGTTTGGGTGTAACCTTGGTTTTAAGTCTTTGAGTCTGTGGCTTGATCTTTTATATTCTGTATTTTTCACTCATTTTGTGCGATCTGTTCTTTTTTGTTGCTTGTTGGGTGTTTGATATTTTCTTTGAATGGGTTCCATGGTGTTTCTTTGTTTCATGGCTGTCTGGGGGAAGACAAATCTCACGATTATATACTGCATACATACTTTGATAATAAATGCACTTTGAATCCTTGAATCTTTGAGTACAGGCTAGAGCAGGATGCAGATGCAATAAAGCTCGATGATAGATAGATAGATAGATAGATAGATAGATAGATAGATAGATAGATACTTTATTCATCCCCATGGGGAAATTCAACATTTTTTCCAATGTCCCATACACTTATTGTAGCAAAACTAATTACATACAATACTTAACTCAGTAAAAATATGATATGCATCTAAAATCACCCTCTCAAAAAGCATTAATAATAGCTTTTAAAAAGTTCTTAAGTAGTTTACTTAAATACATTGAGTCCTAACCCCGGCACTTTAACATATCTTACTCCTGGCGGTTGAATTGTAAACATGTGAACATGTAGATAGAGGGAGGGGCATGTAGGGCGGTGGCATGAGATTCGGAAGAACTAATAGAAAATACCACAGGTGCTGGGTAACTGAAACACAAATGGTTAGGTATCAGAAATACTGAAGAGGTCAAATCAATGAACTTGCGTTGGAACTGAGAATGAAGGGACTCGGGCAACCTCTATGCAGCTATATGCATGCAAATAACCCTCTGCAAGGCTGTCTTCAAAATTGTCTGCCCAGAGATACAGCACTGTGCAAGAGTCTTAAAGCTGATTTATACTTCAGCGTCAAATGAATGCCGTAGGTACGGCGTAGCCGTGTAACCTACGCTGTACTCTACGACCTACCCTACGCCATAGCCTGACACGCACCTCTCCAAAAATGTAACTTCGTGTCGCAGCGACGCAGACCACAACAACTGGATTGGTCCCCTTGGTAGCATCGCATTTCCTCCTGTCTATAGGCATACACTGATGCGAAATAAATGGTTGGAGACGATGAACCAAATCGTCAAATCTACCTGCTGACATCCGAAAATACTTGAAATGCATTTCCTCGTCCGTGTCTCTCAGTGGCCGGACAAGCACAGAAAATTCACCCTCCTTCTGCCTCAATCCGTTCAATGGTCGTACATAACCATCTCCTCCGACGTCATCTCTCTTTTCTGCATTGCAGTAATTTTAATAAAAGTAACCCTTGTTCAACATTTATTAGCCCCAACTCCAACATGATGCGCTCAGTACACGAAGGAACTCTACACAGTGGCATAGAAAACCCACCGCCAGCTAGCGTTTTGGCGGTGAATTGCAGAGCGACGCAGACACACCAGCGCACAGGTATGAATGCTCACAATGGCGCAGGCCACTTACGAAAGCTGCGGTGTAGGCTACTATGCAGAAGTATAAATCAGCCTTTAGGCACATACACAGTATGTAGCTAGGGTGCCTAATACTTTTGTACTTTACTGTATATTGAATAAACAGGAAGATGAAAGGGAAATAGAAATAGGAGTACTTAGCTTTGTATTAACTCAGTCGTATTAAGTGTTATTTGATAACTGAAAAGACTAATATACAGTTCTGTGCAAAAGTTTTAGGGTCCCTAATATATACCTAAGACTCTTGTATAGTACTATATACGGTAATTGCCTGTACAATAGAAAACGTGAATGTTACAATATTTAGTTCTCTCCATGATCCCAGATGAAGGGTCTCAACTGGAAACACTGACTGTCTATTTCCCTTCTCTGACACTGCCTGACCTGCTATACTCCTCCAACAGTTCATTTTTAGCTTTCTATATGATGTTTAAAATGTTAATTGCAATGCAAGCTGAGCGTATGTAGGAGGAAATGACTTTCACAACATTTGAAAAGCATCCAGATGAGCATCTGAAACCATGGAAAGTATGGAGAGGGGCTTGCAAGCAGGATTAGCTGGTTGGCATGGACGTAGTCGGCCCAAGTGCTTATTTCTGTGCTGTATGACTTTATAACCCTAAAAGTCTTTTGCATCTATAGAAAGGTAGAAAAGTACAGCACAGAAACAGGCCATTCAGTCCATCTAGTCAATGCCAAACCGATTCCCCTGTGCATTTGAATTGGTATATCAGACTATGGTGCAAACAGGATACGTTCAACACTACTTCTATAGAAGTTTGTTAGAGTGTTCAGTGATATGCTGAACTCCCCCCCCCCCCCCCAACAACCTCTAAGAAAGCAAAGATGCGGACATACCATTGTGATCATCCAGATCATGTAAAGCTTGCAACACTGAGGAAAATGGTGATAGACTTCAAGGGCAAGAGGAGAGATTAACAAAATGAGACTGACCTACAGAATTCAGAAGGAAAATAGCCTGGCAGGAAGAATGGGCCCAAATTAATTAAAAATAAAAGTTTTGCAGCCCTAACTTAATTTGTCAAGTTAAAGACTGCATTTCTATTGGCCACTGCTTCAGATCTGTCTGGTAAAATTCCCAAATGAAGAAGTTTGATTTTGAAAATGCATTTTTATTAATAGAATCTAATTAACTTATTTTATTAATTCAGAACATTCACTTTTCTTTGAGCAAAATGTAAAACTTTATTGATAAAGCTCTTCTATTGTGAGTTCGGTCAACTGCCCAGTAGGGTTAATTAGAAAATGATGAACTTCAATCACAATGTGCATACTAAGATCCTACCTAAGGCCCCAGAAACATTGATTGATGTGTGGTGCACTTTTGCAGGAGGCAACCAGCTGCCACTTGGCAAAGACATTGAAAACAAAGCAATACAAAAGATTGATGTTAGACTTCTACCTGCAGAAAATGCTCTGCTAATGTAGTCTCTAATACCCCACCTACAAATAATGAAATGAAACAAACATGGGGCTGGTTTGGTACCTTGTTCAGATCAATCATAATTTCCTGCACTTTCCTTGCTCGCTCCAATCTGCCACTTCAATTCGTCATTAGCAATCGCTTAATAGCTCCATTTAATATCAGAGAATGTATACAATATTCAACCTGAAATTCTCACTCTCCACAGACCTTCTCGAAACAGAAGAAGAATCCCCAAAGAGTGAATGACAGAAAAAAAATGCAAGGAACCCCCCTCCCACACACAAGCAACCCTCGTGCCTCCCTCTTCCCCCACTTATTCTAGCATAAAGCATCAGTATTCCCACCACCCACCATGCAAGCAGCAGCAAAGCCCCCAAAGCGAGTCCGTGGTCTACATTACATTAGATTTTTGATTGTTTTTCTACTTTGGTTTGTTTCCTCTCTCTCTCTCACCATCATCTCTCTCCTCTCCTCCTTGGGCTAAAGGTTAAGGCTATGGCTCTGCAGCTGCTGTTGCTGGAACCATGTCTTTCCTCATCACCCACTCCAGCAGGTGTTGGGGGTGGGATTATTTCTTAGAGTGGTACAGCACAGAGACAGACAATCTTGCCCATTGCATCCACGCCAACTACCCACCGCACATTTCTTATTTTATTCTGGAGAAACTCAGCAGAACGTAACATCTATGGAGGGAAATAAAGAGTTGACATTTTGGACTGAGGTCCTTTGTCAGAGTCCTGATGAAAGGTCACAGCCTGAAATACCAGTTATTTATTTCCCTCTAGTGCAGGGATTCTTAACCTGTGGTCCGCAGACCTCCTGCTTAATGGTATTGGTCCGTGGCAGAAGAAAGGTTGGGAACCTCCGATCTAGTTGCTGCCTTACTTAATGAGTTCCTCCAGCATTTCATTTTGTGTGGCTCAAGATTTCCATCATCTGCGTCTTTCTGCCATCTTATTCTATCCTCTTCCCTATTAAATGCAGCTGGATTCTACTGCTCACCATCACCAGGGGCAGTTTACAGTGGACAATTAATCTATCAACATGCACATCTTTGGGATGTGGGAGGACACTTGAGCACATAGGGGAAGTTACTAATTAAAAGGAAAAATTGCTAATCAAAGGGAAGATGAGCAAATTCTATACTCACAGTGCTAGTGATCAAAATTGAACCAAGGTCAGCGAAACTGTGAGGCAGCAACTCTACCAGTTGCATCTTCTAAGAACACTGAGCGATGACAATAAGAAATAGAGGAGATATTATCTTGCCACCTAACCCTAAGATTCTGAGGAAAAGAGGAATGAGAAGGAAGAACTATTTTAACCCGGAGGATAGCTATGATTTGGAACTCTTTGTTTGTATTGAATCAGAATTAGAATCAGAATCAGGTTTATTATCACCAGCATGTGACGTGTGAAATGTGTGAACTTAGCAGCAGCAGTTCAATGCAATACATAAAATAGATGAAAAAACAATAGCAATAATAGTAATAAATAAATAAATCTTATTCAGTATACTTTATACATTATATGTATGTTGAATAGATTAAAAATCGTTCAAAAAGCAGAAATACTATATATTAAGAAAAGTGAGGTAGTGTCCAAGGGTTCAATGTCTATTTAGGAATCGGATGGCAGAGGGGAAGAAGCTGTTCCTGAATCGCTGAGTGTGTGCCTTCAGGCTTCTGTACCTCCTACCTGATGGTAACAGTGAGAAAAGGGCACGCCCTCAGTGCTGGAGGTCCTTAATAATGGACATTGCCTTTCTGAAACACCGCTCCTTGAAGATGTCCTGGGTACTTTGTAGGCTGGTACCCAAGATGGAGCTGACAAAATTTACAATCCTCTGCAGCTTCTTTCGGTCCTGTGCAGTAGCCACTCCATACCAGACAGTGATGCAGCCTGTCAGAATGCTCTCCACTGTAAATTTATAGAAGTTTTTGAGTCTATTTTTTGACATACCAAATCTCTTCAAACTCCTAATAAAGTATAGTGGCTGTCTTGCCTTCTTAATATCTGCATCAATATGCTGAGACCAGGTTAGATCCTCAGAGATCTTGACACCCAGGAACTTGAAAATGCTCACTCTCTCCACTTCTGATCCTTTCGTCTTACCCTTCCGGAAGTCCACAATCAGCTCTTTTGTTTTACTGACGTAAAATGAAAGAGATGATTTGTTGCTGTGGCACCACTCCACTAGTTGGCATACCTCACTCCTGTATGCCTACTTGTCACCTCCTGAGATTCTACCAACAATGGTTGTATCATCAACAAATTTATAGATGGTATTTGAGCTATGCTTAGCCACACAGTCACGGGTATTTAGACAGTAAAGCAATGGGCTAAGCACACACCCTTGAGGCGCACCAGTGTTGATTGTCAGTGAGGAGGAGATGTTATCACCAATCCACACAGACTATAGTTTTTTGGTTAGGAAGTCAAGGATCCAATTGCAGAGCGAAGTACAGAGGCCCAGGTTCTGCAACTTCTCGACCAGAATTGTGGGAATGGTGTTATTAAATGCTGAGCTATAGTCGATGGACAGCATCCTGACATAGGTGTTTATGTTGTCCTGGTGATCTAAAGCAGTGTGGAGAGCCATTGAGATTGCATCTGCCATTGACCTATTGTGGTAATAGGCAAATTGCAATGGGTCCAGGTCCTTGCTGAGGCAGGAGCTCAGTCTAGTCTATTGGTGGGCAAAACAGAAGACATCAGGTCAATGGGGAATAGGTGGGGAAATGTGACTGATCTGCTCAGAGCCAGTATTGACCCGATGGGCTGAAGAGCCTCCATTTGTTGTAACAGTTCAATAATGCAATAATAGGAGGTCAGTACTGTTAAATCTGATTCAACACTAATGTCAAGATGTTGACATAAGCCGCAAAACCAAAGTCATGTGTGACCAGTCAAAATCTGAGTCATCTTGGTTTTTTATCAGCATGAGGGACGTTCTGGCTAACCTGACTAATCTGACTAAAAGGCTGGGGAATGCACAGAAGAGGATATCATATGTTGTATGTCCAGCAATATATCTGCTCCTGATCCCATGCACTCAACTGAAGGTAGTACTTGTTGGGTATGAGGAATATGCTGCCTGACTGAGGCGTTGGTGGCAGGGACATCAGAACCAGGTTTACCATCACTGACATATGTTGTGAAATTTATTGTTTTCGGCAGCAGCAGAGTACAAGACACATAAAATATGTTAGGTTATAATAATAAATATAAAATTAAATTAATGTATTGCAAAAAGAGAGAAAATAGTGACGTAGTATCCATGTGTTCATGGACCATTCAGAATTCTGATGGTGAGGGGAAGAAGCTGTTTCTAAAGTGTTAAGTGTGTGTCTTCAGGCATCTGTATCTCCTCCCTGGTGGTAATTATAATAAGAAGGCATATTCTGGATGGAACAATAGACGGTTTCAAGAGGCTCTTAGACAGCACATGAAACAGAAGGATAGGGACATTGTGCGATTGGGCATTTGATTATTAATTTAATCAATATTAAGGGCCTAATGCCATGTTCCTGTGCTGTATTGCTCTATGTTCTATGTTCATTGCACAGTGGAGGGATTGCCACAAAAAGGATGGCACAGAAGACCAAAGGTTGGTATGAAAGAAAGCTTTGTGTTTATGTGATTTGTTTCAGATATCTCTGCAATTCTGCCTATCTCCTCCTCCTGGATCCACCCCTTCTTCCCTTTCTCCTATGGTCCACTCTCCTCTCTATCAGATTCCTTCCTCTCCTGCCCTTGACCCTTCCCACCCACCTGGCTTCACCTATCACCTTCTAGCTATCCTCCTTCCCCTCCCTCCATCTTTTAATTCTGGAGGTCATCCACCTTTTTTTCCAATCTTGAAGAAGGGTCTCAGCCAGAAATGTCGACTGTTCATTCATTCATTTCCATAGATGTTGCCTAACTTGCTAAGTTCTCCCAGAATTTTGTGTGTGTTGCTTTGGATTTCCAGCATCTACAGACTTTCTCATGTTTATGATTTACAGCCAATGACTTTCTTTTGAAGTGCGCTCTCTCTGAACTTCTTCTATTCACAGAGGGAAACATTAGAGAAATGGGCCTTATTGAGTCTGGTTTATTTACTGCCCATTAAGCCACAGGCAATTATGGCACCAATGAAACTCATCCATCTCTGGCCATGTTCAGGACCCGATCAAGTGCCAAAGCACAAATCTCTGACTCCAGCCAGCTTAGCTCTTCAGGTTATTGAAGCATGCAAGCCTCCAAGCCAAGACAAGGTTGTGGTCCTCTTGGAGGTCATTGCGTCTGTACTAATCATCATCCATCTTCATACTAATCTTATCACAACATATTTTGTTCTCCTCATGTTCCCATCACCTACCTCAAGATTCTGACCCTCATCTACATACCAGGGGCTATTAACCTACCGATCCACACTTCTTTGGAATGTGGGAAGAAACTGGAGCACCTGATGGGAATACCATGAAGAAAGTGCAAACTCCACAGAGGTAGCTTCAGAGATTGGGATTGAATCCAGGTTGTTGGAGTTGTGAGGCAACTGCTCCACGACTGTAATTCTGTGCTCCTCCAAGGGAAATTTGTTGACTGTACCTTCATAATGGAAGTGACTTGCTTCCATTGATTCTAAGTCTAAGTAGAACTTGCAGGCTCTCCCACAAAGATCTTTCTCCTGCAGTTCTTCTGAAGGGCCTCAGCCCAAAATGTCATCTGTTTACTCTTTTCCATAGATGCTGCTTGGGCTCTGAGTTCCTCCAGCATTTTGTGTGCATTCCTTCTCGATTTTGGCTGTCTTTTGGCCATGGACCCCAAAAGGTCAGTGAGGATGGTGCATATTTTCAAGGAGAACTGAGGTATGAATTGTCCTTTTTCAAAACTCCATCAGTTCCAGAATCATTCCCTTCAATAGCAAATTTAATTTCACAGTGTAAGAAAAGAACGAGAGAGGAGAATGGTTGTCATGGATAATCCTGTCCAATTTCAGCAGTAGAGAAAATACTAGGATCTATTATTAAGAAAGTGATGGCAGGGAAATAAATGTGAACTTGGCTAGAGTCAATGTAGATTAATGAAGAAGAGTAATATTTGACAGATCTGTTAATTATTAGATTTTCTAACAGAATAGATGTGAGAGGCAAACCAGTAGATATAGTAGTGCATTTGGACATTTAGAAGGCCTTTAATAACCTGAACACAAAAGCCCATTAAGTGCATGTGGGATCTGTATGGATTAAGAAATGATTAATAGAAAATAAAATGTGATAAGATAGGTAGTTTCCAGATTTGGAAGCTATGAAAAGTTGGGGACCTATAGAAACCAACTTGGGGCCCCAACTCTTTCAAATCCATAGCATCACACAAAATTCTGGAGGAACTCAGCAAGTCAGGCAGCATCTATGAAGGGGAATAAATAGTTGACATTTCAAGCCAAGTCCTTCCTGGAATGGTAGTGAGAAAAAGCCAGAGGGGAAGGAGCACAAGCTATCAGGTGATTGTTGAAGTCAGGTGGGAGGGACAGTGCATGTGGGGGAGGGGGTGTGAAGTAAGAAGCTGTGAGGGGATAGGTAGAAAAGGTAGAGGGCTGAAGAAGAAGGAATCTGATAGGAGAGCAGAGTGGACTATAAAAGAAAACAAAAGAGAAGGGAACCAGAAGGAGGTGAGGAGAGGGGAAAGGGTAAGGGGGGGGGGGCAGAATGAGGAATTTGAAAAGAAAAAAGGAAGGAGGGTAGAAATGACCAGAAGTGAGAGAAATCAATGTTCATGCAGTCAGGTTGGAGGCTTCTCAGAAGAAATATGAGGTGAAGAGTCTTCCAACTTGAGTGTCCTCATTGTGGCAGTAGAGGAGGTCATGAACTGACATGTTGGAATTAGAATGGAAGGGAGAATTAAAACAGCTGGTCAGTAGAAAATCTCTGACGTGGCAGACAGAGCAAAAGTACTTGATGAACCAGTTCCCCAATCTTTATCACATCTCACTAATATAGATGCCACAACAAGAGATCTGGGTACAGTAGATGTCCCAGATAATCTTGAAGAGGAAGTGTTGACTCACCAGGAAATGCCATTTGGGGGCCCGGAATGGTGGTGAGAGAGGAGATGTAGGGGCAGGTGCAGAACTTGTTTCACTTGCAGGGTAAGTCCCAGGAGGGAGCTACAGAGAAAGCAGATCCCTGTGGAAAGCAAAGAATTGGCAGGGGGAGGTATTGATGAGGATGGGAAAAGTAAATGTAATAATCCAAGCTTGTTGGTGATACAAAACCGAGTTGCAGTCAGAGTTGTGAGTGAAAGAGGATGTGGCAACTAAGATGGGGGTGGGGGGGGGAATATGAAGTCATCTATTTTTTGGTCAAAAAAGTATGAAATCAGTGCACTTCTAAATGGTGAGTTTGAAGGGTATTGGAATTGAAAGAAACGTGTATGTCCTTGTTCAGTGAACATTAAAAGCTAATCTGGAGGTATGGTAATCAATTAGAAAGACAGATGATACATTGCCTTTCATTACAAAGCGATTTGAGTGCAAGTGTCAAGACATCTTACTGAAATTATATTGGACCCAGGTGAGACAAAAGATGGAACACTGCGTACTAGTTTAGAGGGAGTGCAGCAATGATTCTCAAGACTTATTCTAGGTATGGGAAAACAGTTATTATGTAAGTGAAGACAAAGCAGACCGGTTTATACTCTGCTGAGTTCAGCAGAGTGAGAGGTGACCCCATGATATTGAAAGGGGTTTTTAAGGGTAGTCCCAAGGATGATGCTTCTCCTGATTGCTGTGATCAGAAGTATGGGCCATAGGGTCAAAATAAGAAGATGACCCAGAGATCGGATGTGAGACTAGGTTATTCATCCATTCTATGCTGCTTCCTCACTTAGGACGTAGACAAGAAACAATTCCTTGACCCAAAGGAGAACAAATCTTTGTAACTGCTCAGCCAAGTGGAGATATGTCAGTAACAGGACATATTCAAGATAGAGAAATTTAGATATTTATACATTAATTGAATTGATGCATCATGCATCCTTATCTAAGAAAGGATGAGTTGGCATTGGAGAAGGTCCAAAGGAGATTTACAAAAATGATCTTTGGAATGAAAGTATTAATGTTCGAGGAGTGTTTGATGTCTCTGGGCCTGTACATGCTGGAGCTTAGAGTAAGGAGGATCCCCTCATTAGAAAACTCACTGAAAACTATTGAATATTGAAAGGTCAAGATAGAATGGATGTGCAGAGGACGTGCAGGAAGACGAATCTCAGGGTTGTATACTGCAACATACTTTGATAATAAACGTAATTTGTATTTTAATGTTTCCAATAATAAGATAGTTTAGGGCCAGAGGACACAGCTTCAGAAAAGAGGATCATAAGCTTAGTTATTAGAAAGGGTGTCAAAGGTTACAAGAAGAAAGCAGGAGAATGGGATTGAGGATGGGGTGGAGCAGACCCGCAGGACTAAATAGTCAAATTCTGCTCCTTTGTCTCAGGGTCTCATGTAGTGAAGAGGTACTGAAATAGAAGATCAGTTGGATCGTAATGAATAGAGAAGCAAGAGCAAGGAGCAGAATGGGTTATTCTGTTTACGTTCAGGAAGTATGCATGAGGCATTTTCTCTGTCCTCGTGGTAATCTCTTCTCATGTTGGACTTCAGAATTTAGTGCAGGAGCGTAGTGCTGGACTCGTCCAAAAGACTGTGGTTTTCAAATCAGAATATCTAGATTGTAGTTAGATCCTCAATACAAGGATATTAGTCCTGGAGAGGGTGTGGCTGCTGTTGTTGGAAATGCAGCAGCAATCAACAGTCTGTGGTAGTGCAGTGTTCCCTCAGTACTGCACTGGACTGAGTACACTGGGTTGGTCTTGAGGAAGGCTCTTTGACTCATAAGCAACAGTGCTAAAACGGAGTTGCCTCTTGATGGGTAGGACTTCTTCTGGATGGCTGCCAGCTGAAGGAAGATGGAAATCCAGTGGGATTAACTGGCACGCCTTTGGCACAAGTTCTTCCTCAGGAGCTGGGAATGGGCCTAGTAACAACGGAGAGCTCTGTTCAATCCTTGCCTCTGGCACTGTTTGTGTGGGGTTTGCACTTTCTCCCTGTGACCACATAGGTGTCCTCTGGCTGCTCTATTCCCTCCTGTATCCAAAGGCATGTAGGTTAGAAGGTTATTTGGCCTTGTTCTGGTGTGCAGGTGAGTGACAGAATCTGGGAGGGATTGATAAGAATCTACGGGGAATAGGTTTAGTGTAGGATCAGTATAGATGGATGGTTGATGGTCGGCACAGATTCACTTGAAAGTTCACTTCTTTGTCCCTAGTTCCAAAACTCAAGCCAAGGATGTAAGAACAGCAGTACTTTTCAAGTCCCAGCCAAGCTGAGTCTCTCAGCCCCAAATTCCTGGAAGAGGTCTGATGAATTCAAGTACTTTGACATTCCCCAGTTAATTAATTAATTTATATATTGAGATACAGTGTGGATGAGGCCCTTCCTGCCTTTCAAACCACACCACTCAGCAATCCCTTGGTTTAATCCTAGTCTAATTAGGGGTGATTTGCAATGACCAATTAACCTACCAACTGGTAAATCTTTGGACTGTGGGAGGAAACTGGAGCACCTGGAGGAAACATAATGGTCATCATGGGGAGAATGTACCAGCTCCTTACAGGCAGCAGCAGGAATTGAACCTATGTTGCCTCTTCTGTAAAGCATTGTGATAAACACGACACCACTGTGTCTGCAGGGTTGACTAACAGAGAAGAAAGGTCTGAAAGATTGTTCCTAGCCCATGCTGATTTACTTAATGTGTTACTTGCTGGGACTGTGCATTTGTTTTCAGCAGGAGAGTTGATAGCTTGTCCACAAGAGAGTGAGAGTGAGAGTTATCCCTTACCATGAAGAGATGGTGTGAAGATCATGGGTGTACAAACATATGGATTAGGAGCAGGATAGACCACTGATTGTAACCTTAATTCCACACTCCCACCCACCCACAATTACCTTTCACCCTCTCACTTAACAAATATCTATCTTCATCTGCTTAAAGCATCTGCATCAACTGTACCAATTGCCTGCAATGTGATACTTTAGGTGATGGTAGAGGCAGCTACATTAGGGACTTTTACAAGACGTTTAGACAGACACATGAATGTGAGGAAAATGGAAGGATATGGACATTGTGTACGAAGAAGAGATTAGCTCAGTTAGCCGTTTGATTGGAAATTTAGTTTGCTCGGCACAACATTGTGGGCCAAAGGGCTTGTTCCTGTGCTGTACTGCTCTATGTCCTATGCTCTGTTTGCAGAAGAGACTCATCACCATTTGTCTCATCTCTGTCTTATTTTTAAACAATGATCCCCAAGATCTACATCCTTCGACAAAAGGAAACATCCTCTCTACATCCACCCTATCAAGACCTTCAAAGATCTTTTCTGTTTCAGTCAAATCCCATTTCACTCTTCTAAAGTGCAATGGATATGACCCTAGCCTGTCAAACCTTTCCTCATAAGTATCAGTCCAGTAAACTCTTCTGAACTGCTTCCGATATGTTAACGTTTCTTTAAAAAGGGAACAGTACTTCTGCTCTCTTACCAATGTCCAAAATAACTGAAGGGTCCCGATGAAGGGTCTTGGCCTGAAATGTCAACTGTTTATTTCTCTCCATAGATCCTGCCTGACCTACTGAATTCCTCCAGCATTTTGGGTGTGTTGTTCTGAATTTCCAGCATCTGCAGAAATTCTCGTGTTTATAACCTGTATTTGATGCCTTTAATTTCTATAGCAGTGACTGTTAGCTTTCTCCCAACTTTTCCAAACACTCGCCTGACCTGCTTAGAAGCTTTATCTGAGTCATGCACTAGGATACCTTTGGCAAAGGTGCATCTTCTGGCTAGAGAAATTGTAAGCAGACATGAGGAGGAGATTGGGGGTGGGGGGGGGGAGGGTGTCCATAATGTCCGATGATGACAGGAAACCTGTGCGGGAAAGTTTTTAAAGTGGAAAAGTTTGGGATGGTTCCACTCTCCACAGAAGTCTGAGTCCAATGAACAAGCATCACAAACTGGGGTCTTCTTTGTTTGCAGTGGATGTCCATGACGTTTTCTGTGCCCTTTGCTCTCCACAGAGCACTGCAGTACTGCTTTTTTGGCCATTGGATTTCACTGTTGACCTCATCCACCAGTCTACCAGAGCCAACTTCGCATGTGGGGATAGGCATGTCCCTAACTCGCTGGGGCATGAGGATGCCAGCTACCCTCACTTGCTTTAGCCCACCTGTCGAAGCGGTGAACCAGGATTGTGGCCCCTGCTGCATGCAAACAGCAAATTGCAGCTGCAGATGAGAGCTGAGTGTCCATTGGGAACCAAAGATGAGTGAGCTGTCCCAGAATGGACAGAACAAGCCCTTTCAACAGAGGTGCTGCCCTTCCCTGGGCAACCCAATACACCCCGGAGGAGGAAAAATGGACACAAAGCACTCAACCATCTTTATTAATGTCTTATGCTGTTAAAAATCTCAGTGAGTGGTACATCCAAATCATTTTCATGTAAAGCTAATGCACAATATTATTAAGAAGTCCTTTGGGACATCCTTTGTCTCATTATGGAATATTGCCTCAAATGTCAATTGCTGGCTGTAAAGAGTTCAAAAAAGGATTTTCCACTCACAAAGCAACTTTTCAAAAGGAGGGAAAAGCTTAAAGCAATTAATATTGTTAAACTTTACTGTGATAAAGGATGACAAGCCCATTGGAGCTAATATTTCGTGAATCACGTCCCTCCATTGTATTAACCCACCACATCTGAGCTTACTTTAGTCACCGCCAGGAGGATCACAGCCTTGGTGTTGGGTTTGGAGACTTGCGTGCCTCAATGACCCGGAGAGCTATGTTGGCTGGAGTCAGGGCTTTATGCTTTGGCTCTTGGTAGAGTCACTCATGCCAAACAGGCCAAAGGGTAGAGACCAGACTAAGAGTGGTCCACCGGACCTCCAGGTTTGGGGGTTCAGCTCGGGGCTAACAACCCTAGCAGGTAAAAGAAAATTGTTACGGAAACAGTTCTTGAGTCTCTACCTGGGACCTGAATGACTTAGTGAAAACTGAAAGGAAGCTACTGACAAGCTGAGGGAAGCCCTGAACACCACCAGAGATGGGGGACCTTCATTGCTGTCTTAAATGCCAGTGACACAATGGGCAGTAAGTAAGCACGGTACTTAATTCAGCATGGACTGCGACCGCTCTCCCAGACCTTTCTCTTCGGTTAGTCATACCTGAAGATTATCTGGGCTATCTCTAAATGCTTGGGAATTCATCAGATATGTTCTAGGAATTTGGGGCTGAGAGACTGCATGATGCCAAATCTGAGGTGCTGTTCCTCCACTGTGTGTTTAGTAAGTGATAGATATGACGTCAATATTGTTTAGAGATAGGTATATTGCTCACTCCCTGCAAAAATTGGAAATTGGTATGTTCTTATCTTATTTACTGAGATACAGAGAACAGTGTTTGTTCGCACGTCAGCTGGATCATTCATTCTATATATACAGCACTGTGCAAAAGTCTTAGGCACATATATGTAGCTAGGGTGCCTAAGACTTCTGCACAGTACTGTACTTGTCTACGTGGAGCGGAGAGCAAGTTTGCAAATCTGGTGGGAGCAAAGAATATTGGTGAGGATGGAGTGCCATGGAAGGGGTGTGGGACAGGTGGCAGAGGAGTGCCGGGGCGGTGAGTGGCACGGGTTGCAGACACACCCAGCCCTGAGACATTAGGCAAGGCCATTTGATTCCAAACAATTGGTTTATTGATCATTACAGAAAGTTTCTCTGGTGCTTCCCGCTCCCTTCCCTATCCCTTCCCCTTTCCCCAACCATGATTCCCCTCTCCCTTCCCCCTGCCCACTCTCAGTCCACAATAGAGACCCATATCAGAATCAGGTTTATCATCACTCACATATGTCATGCAATGTGTTTTTTTTTGTGGCAGCAGTACAGTGCAATACATAAAGTTACTACAGTACTGTACAAAAGTCTTGGGCGTCCTTACTATAGGTATATGTATCTAAGACTTTTGTACAGTACTGATGCACCATCAATAACTCACGCCGAGACTTAGGTAGTGAGATATCGGCTTTTATTGACTGAAGAACAACACTACATCCTGGGGAAAATGAGGGAGAGCAGCAGGCCACAGTCGCCTTTATACAGGGGTCTGTGGGAGGAGCCACAGGGGTAGTCAGCAGGGTCTTGGGAGGAGCCACAGGAGCAGTCAGACAGGTATATCTAGTTCACCACAAGTACTATATGAGAGCAATCATTGCCTCATAACCTGATTTTGCTATGTTGGTTTAGCAATAAATGTTGCTTTGGGTAGCAAGAGTGGCCATTTTTCACTGAGGTACAACTATGGGACCTCATTGTACAGCCCACAAGAGTAGGCAGGAGCTTGATGTCGTGCATTTAATATTTCAGATGTATTTGTATAATCTTGTGTATAAGGTTGATTAAGCTTTCTTGACCATTTAAATAATAAATTAAAGGTTTTATATATATATAAATATGTTAATTGGAAACATCATCACACTAGCACATGATACATGCGCGCCTCACTTAAAGTAAAAACCAAGTTACACTTGCATTCTCGGACTCTGTGCGTTTCTTTGAATTAGTTTAATGTTTTGAAGTTACAAAACATAACACCTGGTTTCACAACAAGTCCGTATGAAGACACTGTTAACAGTGCACCAGTCCCGTGGCAGAATAGACCTGGCCCTGTTTTGTGCTCAGGGTTCTGCAGCTGGGGCATGAACCACTGCAGGTTTAATCACGTCTGTCTGCCCGTCTGGCATGATCACTGGTTTTCTGGTGCCATTCCAATGGCAAGTTAGAAACCCCAGAAAGAAGTGGTTCTGTGCCACTGTGAACCAGGTTTTGCACTGTTTCCAGTCAGACAAAGGGTCTCATCCTAAAATGATGACCATCCATTTCCCTCCATAGATGCTGCTCGACCCACTGAGTCCCTCCAGTGTTTTTTGAGTTGCTCTGCTGTTTCCTCTTTATACACTGATCACTCATGAAATTACCTGTATCTTCAACCACGTGCGATCACCCACAGATCTCCGATCCCAAAATCTCCCATGTTTATCACGCCTCTATTTTTCACAATTCTGTCATTCACCTAAAGATCTTGCTATCTGTTTGCTCATCTGTTGTTATCATTAACTAACTTCACTCCGTATTGATGAGGCGATTTTCCTTGCTGTTTTTGCACCAGCCTCCTTGGCAGAAAATGGCATTTTGATCTTCATTTGGATAGGCTGCAGCAACCTTAATTTTATGGTATATGTATCAAGCTGGATGTAGGGAACTGCAATCTGATGCACCAGAGACTGAGTCATCCATTGCAGAAGCAAGAATAAGGAAAGGGAAGATATAGAATTCTAAATGAAATGGATGATCAGAGGCCTGTGATATATTGGATAATAGAATAGGTCACTGAAAGGTATAGAATGAGAGGTGTGCTCAGAAGAGAAAGGCTTCAACTTCTTAAACAGACGAGGTTCTGCAAATGCTGGAAATCTTGAGAAACTCCCGTAAACTGCTGGAGGAAATCAGCAGGTGAAGCAGCATCTAAGGCTGGGGTCCATGGACCTCTCAGTTAATGGTAGGGTACCATGGCATAAAAAAGGTTGGGAACCCCTGATATATCAAAAGGAATAAAGAGTTGACATTTCAGGCTGGAAAATTTCATCAGGCAGGGAGAGGAAGGGGGGCAGAAACCAGAATGAAAAGGTAGGGGGAGGGGAAGGTGTATAAGCTGGCAGGTGATAGGTAAAAACAGTTGAAGGGGAATGTGGATGAGGGGAGGAGGGCGGATATAGTAAGAAGCTGGGAGGTGATAGGTTGAACAGGTAAATGGCAGAAGAAGAAAGAATTTGATAGGAGGGAGTGAGTGGAACATGCTGGAAAGGAAAGAAGGTTAAGAACCAGAGGAAGGTGATCGGCAGGTGAGGAGAAGAGTAGGGGTACGGGGGAAACAGAATGGGGAATAGAAAAAAGGGAGACGGAGAATGGGGGGAGAAATTGCCGGAAGTTAGTGAAATCAATGCTTGCATTCCTATATCACTAAACACAGTGCTGTGGAACAGACTGCGGCAAATTTAGTTCCAATAACCAAAAGTACACAACTTGTGCTCAGCATTCTCCCTCAAGCAACTGTGTGTTAATAATAAAATCATGTGGTGGGGAAGTGTTGATTGCAGGTTAGACACTGTCAAGGACACGGTAAATCACTTCTTAATCTTCCATGCCAGAGGGGCTTTTATGGGGTTTTCATTTAAATATTTAGCTCTAGCAGGTTAGAAATATCTCTGAATGGTACTGTGCCTTGATAGGAACAACTATCCACCTTTGAGATCAAACCAGTGGAGCCTAAGATGGCAGCAAGACTTGCGTAGGTAAGCATCGAGAGGAGGACTTGGACAGCAAACCTTCTGACTGGGTCTTAAAGAGAGCTTGAGTCTTGGGCACAGCAGAGGCCCTGCCACAATATGCTGAAGCAAACAATACAAAGAAAAGAGATAAACTGTCCAAACCTTTGACCACACAGCAGTTCACCACCCTTAGCCATTCCCCTTAGCACTGAGGCACCATGGCTGCATTGTTCGTCGTCCACAAAATGCACCTCCGTTACTTGTCAACAATTCTGAGAGTACCACCCAGACATACAACCTCAAGCACCGTGACGGACAAGGGCAGCAAACTCGGGAGCATCAGAACCTGGTTATCTGATTATTGAGATACAGCCCTTCCAGCCGCACCACCCAGCAACCCCCCCCCCCCCCCCAACTTAATCCTAGCCTAATCACGGGACAGTTAGCAATGACCAATAAATCTATGAACTGGTACATCTTTGGACCACACAGTCATGGGGAGAATGTATGAACTCCTCGCAGGCAGCGGCAGGGATTGAACCCTGCATTGCCTGCACTGTAAAGCATTGTGCTAACCACTACGCTACAGTGCCACCCTTACCCTCTATCCATGGGCCATTATCTTCTCCTATCACATTCCATCTTCTTCAGACCATTGCCTCTCCACCTATCCCCTCCCAGCTTTTAACATCATCCCCCCTCCCCCACACATGCACCTTCCTCCTCACCTGGTCATACCTGTAAGCTGCCGATTTGTACACCTTCCCTCCCCCCCCAACCCCCATTCTGGCTTCTGTTCCCTTCCTCTCCATACCCAGTGAAGATATAGAAGTTACTATAAATTACAAACTGCATAAGCAGCGTAGAAAAAAAGTATGGAAGAGTGAGGTAGTGTTCATGGGTCATGGACCATTCAGAAATCTGATGACAGAAGAAAAGAAGTGGTTCCTAAATCATTGAATATAGGTGCTCAGGCATCTTTATATCTAGTAATTTGAAGCTTTCAATCATCTCCGCATGACAAGAAAGAGAAATTATATATTATGAAGTACTACATCTGAGAACAAGGATCAAAGAAAGGCTGATTCGGTTCATCTCTTGTGAATATACTCCCCTGATGTGTGATTGTGTCACTACTAGTATGTAAAGTTGGAACATTGTTGTACGACTGAGAGATGGGCACCAAAATAGGAGCCGTGCAGACTCATAGACAGCAACCTTGTTACAGTGATTGTAGTTATGGATAGAAGTTTAAGAAATTGCTTTTGTTTTCGATGAAAGACAAAATCAAAGATGCTCAGCATCTGAAATGAAACTGAAATGTTAAGCATCTGAAATGCTTCATGTTACAGAATGCAGATCTTACCTATGTTAGAACTGGTTAAGAGAGAGAAGAAGCAGTTAGTTAGTTTTCAATTGAAGGGAAGTTGGTCAAGGGATGAGTGAAATAACGACATAGGAGCAGAATTAGGCCATTCGGCCATTGTGTCTTCTCTGCCATTCCATCAAGGCTGATTGCGAAGAAAAAGCATTTCAGGATGTATATTGTATACATTTCTCTGACATTAAATGTACCTTTGAAACCTTTGTTACCCCTCTCAACCCCATTCTCCTGTCTTCTCTCCATAATCTCTGACACCCTGAGTAATCAAAACCCTATCAAGCTTTGCTTTAATTATAACAATGACTTGGCCTCCACAGCCATCTGCGATAATGAATTCCACAGGTTCACCACCCTCTGTGTAGAGATATTCCTACTCATCTCTGTTCTGAAGGGACACCCTTCGTGGCCTCTTGTTCCAACTCAAGTCAAGTCAAGTCACTTTTTATTGTCATTTCCACCATAACTGCTGGTACAGTACACAGTAAAAACAAGACATTTTTCAGGACCATGGTGCTACATGAAACAGTACAAAAACTACACTAAACTACGTAAAAACAACACAGAAAAAAAAAAACTACAGTAGACTACAGACCTACCCAGGACTGCATAAAGTGCACAAAACAGTGCAGGCATTACAATAAATAATAAACACGACAATGGGCACAGTAGAGGGCAGTAAGTTGGTGTCAGTCCATACTCTGGGTATTGAGGAGTCTGATGGCTTGGGGGAAGAAACTGTTACATAGTCTGGTCGTGAGAGCCTGAATGCTTCAGTGCCTTTTCCCAGATGGCAGGAGGGAGAAGAGTTTGTATGAGGGGTGCGTGGGGTCCTTCATAATGCTGTTTGCTTTGCAGATGCAGCATGTAGTGTAAATGTCTGTGATGGTGGGAAGAGAGACCCTGATAATCTTCTAAGCTGACCTCACTATCCGCTGCAGGATCTTGCGATTTGAGATGGTGCAATTTCCAAACCAGGCAGTGATGCTCTCAATACAACCTCTGTAGAATGTGATGAGGATGGGGGGTGAGAGATGGACTTTCCTCAGCCTTCACAGAAAGTAGAGACACTGCTGGGCTTTCTTTGCTATGGAGTTGGTGTTGAGGGATTAGGTGAGATACTCCGCCAGGTGAACACCAAGTAATTTGGTGCTCTTAACGATCTCTACCGAGGAGCCGTCGATGTTCGGCAGAGAGTGGTCACTCCATGCCCTCCTGAAGTCAACAACCATCTCTTTTGTTTTGTTCACATTCAGAGACAGGTTGTTGGCTCTGCACCATTCTGTTAGCCACTGCACCTCCTCTCTGTAAGCTGACTCGTCGTTCTTGCTGGTGAGATCCACCACAGTCATGTCATTGGCGAATTTGATGATGTGGTTCGAGCTGTGTGTTGCAGTACAGTCATGGGTCAGCAGAGTGAACAGCAGTGAACTGAGCACACAGCCTGGGGGACCCCGTGCTCAGTGTGATGGTGTTGGAGATGCTGCTTCCAATCCAGACTGACAGAGGTCTCCCAGTCAGGAAGTCTAGTATCCAATTGCAGAGGGAGGTGTTCAGGCCCAGTAGGCTCAGCTTTCCAATCAGTTTCTGAGGGATGATTGTGTTGAATGCTGAACTGACATCTGTGAACAGCATTTGAAAGTATGTGTCTTTTTTGTCCAGATGGGTTAGGGCCAGGTGGAGGGTGAGGGTGATGGCAATGGCGTCATCTGTTGTGCAGTTGGGACGGTACATGAACTGCAGGGGGTACAGTGAGGGGGGCAGCAGGGTCTTGATGTGCCTCATGACAAGCCTCTCGAAACACTTCATGATGATGGATGTGAGTGCAACGGGACGGTAGTCATTGAGGCAGGACACTGAAGACTTCTTCGGCACGGGGACGATGGTGGCGAGCCTTGAAATATGTTTGAACGATGACACTGCTCAGGGAGATGTTGAAGATGTCAGTGAGAACATCTGCTAGCTGGTCTTCACATCCTCTAAGCACTCAACCAGGAATGTTATCTGGTCCAGCAGCCAATCTCTCCACTACTGAAAACATCCTCTCCACATCCACTTTGTCTAGACATTTTAATATTCAATAGGTTTCACTAAGATCCCCCCTCTTTTTTCTGAACTCCAACGAGTACAGACCCAGAGCTATCAAACACGTCTCACATGTTAACCCTTTCATTCCCGGGATCATTCTCATGAACCTCCTCTGGCCACTCTCCAATGCCAGTCTCAGATAGGATAAGACCAAGTAAGTAAGGGTAACAGTTATATAGCAGTAAGAGCCAGGTTATACTACATTGTATCATTTGTTGTCGACAACAAAACTGTGCGGCATTCCCAGCAGGCCAGATTATAAAAAGAAAAAAAGTAAACTGCAAGAACAGATAGAAATAGCCATTTCTAATACAAAAGGAAGAGTGAATTACCTAAAATTGGACTACTCAATAGTCCAGAAGGTTGTAACATGCCCAGACCTATTATGAGTTGTGGCTCCTCAAACTTGCATTGGTCCTCCTTCTCTCAGTTCAGCGGGGTTGGTGGTGGTGGGGGACCAGTCATAGGTCAATATAGGATAGGGAATCAAAGTGGCAGAGTCATTCCTGCAGGCTCAGTACAGGTGCTCTGTGGAGCATTCTGCATTTGGTTTCTCAAATTTAATAGTGGAGTGTGTGTGTGTGTTTTTTTTTTTGCTTTACTCCAGCTGAAAGCAGCCCGCTGAGACGTTAGGAAGGGTTATGATGTTGTTAAATTGTGTTAACAAGCAGAAGAGACAATAAGAGCTGTAATTTAAGGACATCACAAAAGCCATGAAACAAAATTGGAAGCTGTGCCATGAAAGGCAACATTGAAAGCAGGGAGGGCAGAGTGTAGATATGCAGAGCTTTCTTCTAACCTTGAGAAGTGGCAGTGTCTTTCAAACACATTGAAGCAATTTTATAGTCACAGTTATAAAGGAAGAAATGCCTCTTTGGAATACAAAAAGATTGAGGGAGATTTGAAGGATTTAGACAAAAGGAAGATTGTAATTAAATTGTTGTTGCAGCAATTAAGTTACTGCAATAGTGATTAGAGACCTGGACTATCGATCTAGTAATCCAAGTTCAAATCCCACCTGGAGAGCAGCAGAATTTTAAGTTCCTTCAAATAAGTCTGTAATTCTGAAAATAATGCCAGCCTCAGTAATGCTAAGTGTGAAACTATTGGATTTTTACAGAATGTTGTCAGGTTCACTGATGCCATTTAGGGAAGGAAATCTGTTATTCTAACCTATAATTCCAGACCCTCCATTGTCGTTCACTGCTAACTGGATCCTTGGGAATTGTTAAGGATGGGCGATTTATGCCGGCATTTCCAGCAATGTTCATATCACAAATAAATAAACAAGATGATTCAGAATAAAATACTGATTTGTGTGTATTGATCAGATTGTCTGCTCAGTAGTGAAGTTCCTGTAGATGACACTCAGTTTCCACCTTATTAGATACACCTGTATACATGCTCAATAATATAAATCTCTAAACAGCCAATCATGTGGCAGCAACTCAATGCATTAAAGCATGCAGGTATGGTCAAGAGGTTCAGACCAAATATCAGAATTGGGAAGAAATGTGATCAAGTGCCTTTGATTGCTGATGCCAGATGGGGTGGTTTGAGTATCTTAAAACTGCTGATCTACTGGGACTTCCACACACAACAGAGAATGGTGCAAAAAACAAGAAAAAACATCCAGCGAGCACAGTTTTGTTAGTTGACAATGCCTTGATAATGAGAGGTGTCGGAGGAGAATGACCAGAGTAGTTTAAGCTGACAGGGAGGCGGCAGAAACTCAACTAACCACATGTTACAACAGTGGTGTGCAGAAGAGCATCACTGAATGCACAATACATCAAACCTTGAAGTGGATGGGCTACAGCAGCACAAGACTATGAACGAACATTTAGTGGCCACAGTATTAGGTACCGAAGGTATCTAATAAAGTGAGCAATGAGTGCATGCCAACATTACCAGTAATATTCACATCACAAATGAATAAACAAGATAGCTCAGAGTAATATCCTTACTTTTGTATTTTGTGTTCAGTGGCCCCAACTAATGAAGACTGTAATCCCATACGTCTTCCTCACCATGGTATTGATGTGCACAGCTCCCTTTGAGGGTCAATGGACTCATGTTCTTATGGAATTAACCTTGGAGACAGGTGGAATTCCCTCAGCCAATTGCCACAATTCATGACCTGGTCGCCAACACATCAGTGCTTGTGGGATCTTACTGTGCATAAATCCAGCTGCCATGCTGTCCCCGCCCAGTAATGCGTACACTTCAAAAAGGCTCTGTCCTTTTACCTGAGGTACAGAAAGCTGCAAAGTAATTACAGAGGTGGTTGGATTTGCTGTGGGAATCCCAGCCCTCAAAGGTCACTGCACAGGTTGATAGGGTGGTTAAGAAGGCCTGTGGGATGCTAGGCTTCATTAACAGGGGGATTGAGTTCAAGAGTAGAGAGGGCATGTTGCAACTCTACAAATCTCTGGTGAGACCAAACTTAGAGTATTGTGTTCAATTCTGATCACCTCATTATAGGAAGGATGTGGAGGCTATGGAGAGGGTGCAGAGGAGATTTACCAGGATGTTGCCTGGTTTGGAGAACAAGTCATATGAAGCAAGGTTAGCAGAGCTGGGACTTTTCTCTTTGGAGCATAGAAGAATGAGAAGGGACTTGATAGAGGTCTACAAGATTATGAGAGGCATAGATAGGGTGAAAACACAAAAATATAACTGCAGATGCTGTGGATCAAAGAATACGTACACGACGATGGAAGAACTCAGCAGGTCAGGCAGCATCTGTGAGAAAAGAGTAGCCAACATTTCGGGCCGAGACCCTTCATCCTGATGAAGGGACTTGGCCCGAAACGTTGGCTACTCTTTTCTCACTGATGCTGCCTGATCTGCTGAGTTCTTCCAGCGTCGTGTACGTATTCATAGATAGGGTGGACAGTCAGTATCTGTTTCCCAGGGCACCAATAGCAAACACCAGAGGGCATATGTACAAAATTAAGGGAGGGAAGTTTAGGGGAGACATCAGGGGTAAGTTCTTTACACAGAGGGTTGTGAGTGCCTGGAATGACTTGCCAGGGATGGTGGTGGAGGCTAAAACATTAAGGGTATTTAAGAGTCTCTCGGACAGGCAGATGGATGAAAGAAAAATGGAGGGTTATGGGGTAGTGTGGGTTTAGTACTTTTTTTTAAGGATTATATGGGTCGGCACAACATGGAGGGCTGAAGGGCCTGTACTGTGCTGTAGTGCTCTATGGCTCTATGGTTCTCCAAGAATAGCTCCATAAGGACACAAGGAACTGGAGTGGGAGTCAGTCATGTGACCCCCCCCAGAACCCGCTCCAGCATTGACTAAGTTTACTGCTGGTCTTTTGCTGAGTTTTTCCACTCCTGATGCCTAAACTTCAGTCAAGACCTTCAGTCTTATCTGTAACAGCGCTCTTACTTTAGGGAGATTATACTGCATCAACCTATATTTCATGTCCTTGGCGTCTTTAATGATGGATACTGCTTTCATGAGGATTGCTTTTGAAAATGCCATCAACCCATGATAAATGTATTTAAATTCATTAGACTGTCTTGGAGATTAGGGAATTAGTTGTCAATAATGACAATCTTGAATGGTGGGTCCTACCTCCCAACCAGAGAGGAAATATTTCCAGCTTTTGAAGCAGAATATACATGGTAATATTATTTTAAACAACAAACATTTTAAATGAAGAACATTTTATTCTGAGGAATAAATTCCAACAGAGACTTTAATGTTATGAACGGTTTCCAGAACACGAGCTAGAAGCAAACAGTACTGAGTACAGATGAACACCGTGTCCATCACTGACAGAAGGACCTGGGAAGAGATCTACTTTGGACTTCGGCCAGGTCTACAGAATTAGAATCAGAATCAGGTTTATTAACACCGACACATTTCGCAAAATGTGTTGCTTTGCAGCAACAGAACAGTGTAGTACTAAGATAGTAAAAAATTACAAAAAGAAAGACATACACACTCAATCAGGGTATTTCATGATCTTCTGCTACTGTAACTGATCCACTTCAAGGTTCAATATGTTGTGCATTCAGAGATGCTCTTCTGCACACCACTGCCGTAATGCATGTTTAGAGTCACAGAGTCAAAGGAAACTACAGCACAGAAGCAGGCTCTTCAGCCCATCTAGTCCATGCCGAACCTTAAGCTGCCTAGTCCCATCGACCTGTGCTCACAGCAGAGCCCTCCATATGCCTCCCATCCATGTACCTATGCAAACTTCTCTTAATTATTGAAATCGAAATTGCCTTCACTATTTCCGTTTGCAGCTCCCACTTCCCATTTACACCTCTGCCAGAAAACAGCCTGTCCCAATCTACACTTGCAGCTTGTTCCACTCTCATCACCCTCTGAGTAAAGAAGTTTCCCCTCATATTCCCTTTAAACATTTCACCTTTCACCCTTAACCTATGACTTCAAGCTGAAGTCTCACACAACCTCAGTGGAAAAGATGTGCTTGCATTTACTCTATTTTTTATTTTGTATATGTCTATCAAATCGCCCCTCAATCTTCTATGCTCTTGGGAATAAAGTTCAAACTTATTCAACCTTTCCTTATAGCTCAGGTCCTTCATTCCCGGCAACATCCTTGTAAACTTTTTCTGCAATCTTACAATCTTATTTACATCTTTCTTGTGGGTAGATGACCAAAACTGCACACACTACTCCAAATTAGGCTTCACCAATGTCTTATACAACTTCAACATAACGTCCCAACTCCTGTACTCAGTACTTTGGCTATGGAAACCAATGTGCCAAAAGTTTTCCTTACAACTCCATCTACCTGTGATACCACTTGGAATGAATTATGGACCTGTATTCCCAGAACCCTTTGTTCTACCACACTCCTCAGTTCCCCACCACTCACTAAATGCAATGCCTCACACTCATCAGCATTAAATTCCATCAGCTATATTTCAGCCCATTTTTCCATTTGGCCAAGGTCCTGCTGCAAGTTTTGATAGCCTTCCTCACTGTCCACTAGAGGCCCAATCCTGGTGTCATCTGCAAATTTGCTGATCCAGTTAACTATATTATCATCCAGGTCGTTGATATAGATGACAAACAACAACAGTTCCAGCACTGATCCCTGTGGAGCAGCACTAGGTACAGGCCTCCATTCAGAGAGGCAATCATCCATTACCACTCCCTGGCTTTTCCCAGAAAGGCAAAGTCTAATCCAATTTGCTACCTCATCCTGAATGCCAAGTGACTGAACTTTTCTGACCAACCTCTCACGTGGGACTTTATCAAATGCATTACTAAAGTCCATATGGATAACATCCACTGCCTTGCCTTCATCAATTTTCCAGGTATCATCCTTGAATAATTCTATAATATTGGTTGGACATGACCCAACATGTAAAATGCAATGCTGACTATCCTTAATCAATCTCCATCTACCCAAACACTCATATATTTGGTCCCTTTGAATACCTTCCAATTACTTCCCCACAAATGATGTCAGGCTCACCAGCCTATAGTTTCCTGGTTTATTCTTACAGCCTTTATTAATCAGTGGGACAACATTAGCTAATCTCCAATACTCCAGTAACTCACCTGTTGCTAAGGTGAGTTTTTGCTCTTACCCCCTCATAGGGTCTGAGGGAACACCTTTCAGGCCCTGCAGATTTGTCCACCATGATTTGCCTCAAGACAGCAAACGCCTCCTCTAACCTGTATAGATTCCATGACCTCGCTGTTGCTTTGCCTCACTTCTATAGATTCTGCCATGTAAGTACAGGTACAAAAAAATCCATTTAAGATCTCCTCCATCTCTTTTGACTCCACACATATATTACCATTCTGATCTTCTAGAGGACTAATTTTGTCCCTGGAAATCATTTTGCTCTTAACATATCTGTAGAAACCCAAGGATTCTCTTTCACCTTGTTGCTAGAGCAACCTCATGCCTTCTTTTAGCCCTCTTGATTTCTTTCTTAAGTGTTCTCTTACATTTCATATTCAGAATCAGAATCAGGTTTATTATCACTGCCATCTGATGTGAAATTTGTTAATTTAGCCGCAGCAGTTCAATGCAATACATTAACTAGAAGAGAAAAAAACTCAATGTCCATTTAGAAATCAGATGGCAGAGAGGAAGAAGCTATTCTTGAATTGCTGAGTGTGTGCCTTCAGGCTTCTGTACCTCCTACCTGATGGTAATAGTGAGAGAAGGGCATGCCCTGGGTGCTGGAGGTCCTTAATAGTGGACACTGCCTTTCTAAGACACCGCTCCCTGAAGATATCCTGGGTACTTCGTAGGCTAGTACCCAAGATGGAACTGACTAGATTTACAACCCTCTGCAGCTTCTTTTGGTCCTGTGCAGTAGCCCCTTCATACCAGACAGTGATGCAGCCTGTCAGAATGCTCTCCATGGTACAACTATAGAAGTTTTTGAGTGCATTTGTTGACATGCCAAATCTCTTCAAACTCCTAATAAAGTATAGCTGCTCTCTTGCCTTCTTTATAACTCCATCAATATGTTGGGACCAGGTTAAATCCTCAGAGATCTTGACACCCAGGAACTTGAAGTTGCTCACTCTGTCCACTTTTGATCCCTCAATGAGGATTGGTATGTGTTCCTTCTTCTTACCCTTCTTGAAGTCCACAATCAGCTTTTTCGTCTTACTGATGCTGAGTGCTAGATTGTTGCACTAGCTGGCATATCTCACTCCTGTACGCCCTCTCGTCACCACCTGAGACTGAACTAACCATGGTTGTATTGTACACAAATTTATAGATGGCATTTGAGCTACACCTAGCCACACAGTCATGTGTGTATAGAGAGCAGAGCAGTGGGCTAAGCACACATCCTTAAGGGGTGCCAATGTTGATCATCAGTGTGGAGGATATGTCATCACCAACCCGCACAGATTGTGGTCTTCCAGTTAAGAAATTGAGGATCCAATTACAGAGGGAGGTACAGAGGCCCAGGTTCTGCAACTTCTCAGTTAGGATTGTAGGAATGATGGTATTAAATGCTGAGCGAGAGTCGATGAACGGCATCCTGACATAGGTGTTTGTGTTGTCCAGGTGGTCTAAAGTCATGTGGAGAACCGTTGACCTATTGTGGCAATAGGCAAATTGCAATGGTTCCAGGTCCTTGCTGAGGCAGGAGTTCAGTCTGGTCATGAGCAATCCCTCAAAGCATTTCATCACTGTCAAAGTGAGTGCTACCGGGCAATAATCATTAAGGCAGCCCAGATTATTCTTCTTATGCACTGGTATAATTTTTGCCTTATACTCCTCAAGAACCTCATTTGTTCCTGCCTACCTATACCTGCTATACACCTCCTTATTTTTCTTAACTAGGACCTCATTATTTCTCAAAAGCCAATGTTCCCTAAACCTATTATTCTTGCCTTTTGTTCTGACAGGCACATACAAATTTTGTACTCTCAAATTTTCACATTTGAAGGCCTCCCAATTACCAATTAGACCTCTGCCAGAAAACAGCCTGTCCCAATCCACATTTGTCAAATCCTTTCTGATACCATCAAAATTGGCCTTTCTCCAATTTAGAATCTCAGCCCGAGGTCCAGACCATAATCACTGTTCTATAATCACTTTAAAACTAACAGCATTTTTTGTGTGAAGAATGACAGTTTATTTCCCGTGAGCTCTATATGTAAAAGTTCAATTTTTTAAAAATGTTATTTCTTTTTCTCAATATCTTGCTCTGCTGCCTCCTTCGCTCGCTTGGCATGGATTCCAAACAAACGGGCATTTGCTCGGGCCATACAAAGACTTGGGAAAGCCTTGAAATTCTTCTCATCCTCTGAGATTACCCTAGCTTTCTCCTTCTTGTACACATTCTTAATTGGAATGACGGGATCAGTTAGCTGAGTTGCCACTTTAATTTCTTCAGCTGTGGAATCTCCCTCCTTGGGTGCAGAAGCCTTTCTTGGGAAGACGATCAACTTAGAGCGATATTCTTTTAGACGCTGAACGTTACACTGAATAGATTCTGTTGACTTGTTGCGACGCCTATAATCAACCGCAATACCAATAGTACGTGCCAGTCTCCTGCCTTTAATTCTTCCAAGCTGAAGCCTCATCCAGCACATACTTTAGTGTGATACCTTACAGTGGGACATCTACCAACTGGTCTAAGGGGGCCAGCAACTGGTCGTGGAGCAATGCGACGCGCTTTAGCTTGCCGTGCCTTCCGTCTGCGTATTTTTCTGGCTGGCTCATTGAACCAAGTACGGACCCTCTTCTGCCAATCCTTGTGGAAATGAGGGTTCAGGATCATCCCATTCCGACTTAGAGCCATTGTTGCTTATTGAACGGGGAAAGCACCATCTGCAGAAAAATGGCCGCGGGAAAAGAGAAGCAAAACTAACAGCATTATTTGGGTTCTTGTTGCGTTTCTGATAGCTTGAACCAGTCTTTCCATTCTCCTCCAAACTCTCTCATTAAAGAGGCAATTTGCCCACAGAAGTGATGCTCAATTAATTTTTTCAATCTGTCACTGCTACAGTCGGAAGTTCCCACCTGCTTCAAAATGGCAACAATCATACCAGAGCTCAAGAAGAGTAGTGTGGGCTCCCTTAATGACAATCATCCGGTAGCACTCACATGATGAAATGCTTTGAGAGGTTGGTCATGGCTATAATCAACTCCTGCTTCAGCAAGGACATGGACCCACTGCAGTTTACCTATCATCATAATAGGTCTGCGGCAGACCCAATTTCATTGGCCTTGGATCACCTGGACAATACAAACACCTATGTCAAGATGATGTTCATTGACTATAGCTCAGTGTTTGGCACCATCGTTCCTACAGTCCTGATGAAAAAACTACAGAACCTTGAACTCTATACCTCCCTCTGCAACTGGCTTCTCAATTTCCTCATCAGAAGAGCACAATCTGTACGGATTGGTAATAACACTGGGATGTGTGCTTAGCCCACTACTCATCTCTCTCTATTCTATGCTCAAATGCCATCTGTAAATTTACTGATGATACAACCATTGCCGGCAGAATCTCAGATGGAGATGAGGGTGCGTACAGGAGCAAGATTTACCAGCTACTTAAGTGGTGTCGCAGCAACAACCTTGCTCTCAGCGTCAGTAAGACGAGACAGCTGATTGTGGATTTCAGAAAGGGTAAGATAAAGGAACATGGATCAGTCCTCATAGAGGGATCAGAAGTGGAGAGAGTGAGCAATTTCAAGTTTCTGGGTGTCATGATCTGTGAGGATCTAACATGGTTGCAACATATAAAGAAGGCAAGACCATGGCTATATTTCATTAGGAATTTGAGGAGATTTGATTTGTCACCTAAAACACTCAAAAACTTCTACAGATGTACCGTAGAGAGCATTCTGTATGGCTGCGTCACCATCTGGAATGGGGGGGTGGGGGGTGGTGCTACTGCACAGGATCAAAAATAGCGGCAGAAAGTTGTAAAATTAGTCAGAATGGTGTAGAACTGTGGCCAGCCACACAGTGATGGGTGTAGAGATAGTAGAGCAGTGAGAGCAAGCGTACTTGAAGTATGCCAGAGTCGATTGTCAGCAAGGAGGCGTAATTATTAATTTGCACTGACTGTGGTCTTCTCTGTAACATCTAAAAACTCTCCTAATACATGTACTGCTTTTGCTAGTCATTAGTAACAACATTAACTGCATATTATCCTTTGCAACTACATTGATTCTGTTAGTCTTGATTAGGTCGAACGGATGGAGAGTCTTAATTAGGTTAACATGGACAATATTGTTTCTCCATTGTACTAGAAGTGTGACCAGCATTCGTGTTTGGGTGCTTTTGATGTGCGTTTTAGCAGGTCAGCACAACATTGTGGGCTGAGTGGCCTGTTCCACTGATGTACTGTTCGACGTTCTATCAATCACATCTCAAGTTACTTCTCGCATTCTTAATTGTCATGTTGCAACAGGGTGCCATTCATCCCATTGGATCCATGCTAGCTCTCAGCAGATTGATCCCATTGGTGTAATTCCCTTTAGCTTTACAATTCATTATCTTTCACTTGCTCTCATGGGGTTTAGTGCTACATCTTCAGAGATCCATGATCTTGGGTTCGATCCTGACCTGTCAATGTAGGGTTAGTACATTCTCCCTATGACTGAGGGATTCTCCAAGGACTCCAGTTTCCAGCTGAAAGCTGCAGGAAGTTGTGAAGTCAGTCAGCTCCATCATGGGCATAAACCTCCTCGGCATCCAGGGCATCTTAAATGAGTGATGCCTCAAATAGACGGCATCCATCATTAAGGATCCCCATCACCCAGGACATGCCCTCTTCTCAATGCTACCATCAGGGAGGATATACAGGAGCCTGAACGTGCACACTCAATGATTCGGGAACACTGTCTTCCTCGCTGCCATCTGATTTCTGAATGGGTATTGAACCCATGAACACCTTCAACTACGTCTCCTTCCTCTTTTTGCACAACCTATTTAATTTAACTTCTTAATATATATTATATATTCATAATTATATATGAAGCTGATTATGATCATGAAGCCAGTTGATAAGCAATATTGCAGGAAACACAAAGGCCATTTGCACAGATCAATGAACTGCCCTGAATTGATTAAATAATCCTATACATATTCCTCTGCACAAAATTTATGCAGAATTTTTGTCAAAACATCAATCTCTCATTTGACTGTTGACCCACAAGCAGAAGTGTATGGTTATTTTAATCTCTCTTTCATGCCTGATGTCAATGATAAGTCCAGCATTAATTGCTCATCTCTGATTGGGTGGGTGAATGACAATCATGGACGCCCATGAGGTAACGGCACTCCCATGGTGCTCTTGGATGAGGAGTCCAGGAAGTTAGTGAGCGTGAAGGAATGGCAACGTAATTCCACATGGGAACGGAGTGTCATTGTAGGGAGAATGGCAAACGGCAGTTCTTGTGGTCCTATCACCGTCTCTCCTAGAGAGCAGAGTTTTTATGTTTGGAATGAGCTGTCAGAGCAGCCCAGGCAAGCAAGCACGGTGAATTTTGTAGCAGGCATGTGCTGCATCCACAATGTACTCATAACAGAGTGACTAAATGTTCCCATTCTGATATGTTGGTCCGTAACCTCCTAAACTGCCCAATGACACCACAGTCAGGTTGGAGGAAGGACACCTCATATTCTTTCAGGGTAGCCTGCATCCTGATATGAAAATCAATTGCCAACATCTGATAATTTCTCACACTTCTCTCATTTTCCACTCCCCATTCTGGTTCCCCTGTCTTCACTTGCACAATTCTCTTCTCCTGCCCATCACCTCCCTCCAGTGACCATCCTCCTTCCCTTTCTTCCATTTTACTTATTTATTATTTATTGAGATATAACGCAGAGCAGAACAGATACAGTGCAGAACAGGTTTCCCCTCGCCTCACTTCCTTATTTTGGTTTCTGTCCCCTTTCTTTCTGCTGATGAAGGGCCTCATTCCAAAACATAAATGATTAAATCCTCTCCATGGATGTTGCTTGACTTGGTGTGTGTGTGTGTGTGTGTGTGTGTGTGTGTGTGTGTGTGTGTGTGTGTGTGTGTGTGTGTGTGTGTGTGTGTGTGTGTGTGTGTGTGTGTGTGCGTGTGTGTGCGTGTGTGTGCGTGTGTGTGTGTGTGTGTGTGTGTGTGTGTGTGTGTGTGTGTGTGTGTGTGTGCGCACACGCGCGCACGCTCTTTTATTTGCATGACCTGCAGAGAAAGGTTGTTGTCATGACACCATGTCACTCAATTCTGTATCCCCAACAGGCAACAGGCAGGCAAGTGAATGTTTTAGAAAAGGAGGCAAGTCAAATTTGAAATGTTCAAAGTCTTTGACTTTGTTATACTAATTTCCTTTGACAATGACTTACAGTAATTGCATAGGAAAAAAGACTGGAACTGGGGAAGGCCTCTTGGTCCCAGATAATCATAGACTATTCAAATTTATTGCAACACACACACACAATGCTGGAGGAACTCAGCAGGCCAGGCAGCATCTATGAAAAAGAGTGCAGTCAATATTTCCGGCTGAGACCCTTCATCAGGCCAGCTGAGTTCCTCCAGCATTGTGTGTGTGTTGCTTGGATTTCCGACATCTGCAGATTTTCTCTTGTTTATGATTGAAATCAATTGCAATGTCAGGTCTAACCATCCAGGCTCCTTCATCCTAAATCTGCTAATCTAAAATCAGTCGATGTCCTTACAGTGATAAACTTGGAAAATCCTTGAGGTCAGGCAAGATCTGTTGAGAGAGAAACAGAACGAGTGCTTCAATTTGATGATCTTTCACTAGGACTGAGCGATAAAATGTCTTAACTCTGTTTCTCGAGCTCTAATAGTGTTTCTGAAACACTAACTCTGTTTCCTGAGCTCTAACTCTGTTTTTGAATCACTAATTTTGTTTCTGAAATGTCAATCTTCTTTCTCTCGCCATTGTCTGACGTATCGAGCATTTCCAACTTACTTGCTTCTTCCTCGATTGTCCTTTGGGGAAGGAAATCTGACCTGGTCTAGCATGAATGTGGGTCCCAGCATGCAAATGTGAATGACTCTGCATTGATCTCACTAGTGTTCTAGGGGATAATTATGCACAGATAATGTTTTCTGTCCCAGGGACATGCACATCCTGTGAACAGGCAAACATAATACTCCCGGTAATACAATATTTTTGTAGCTGAGTTACAGGTAGACAGGGTGCTGAAGAAACCTTTTGCCATTTCAGTCAGTGGGTTGAGAATAAAAGTCATGGAGTGACTGCACAAGACACTGGTGAAGTCGTACTTGGAGTATTGTATTCAGTTTTTGCTGTCCTACTATAGGAATGATTTTGTCAAGGATCAAGGACCAACCTTATTCGCCACATACATTGACAGTACAATGCAAAAGTCTGTGGGAGGAAGTGGACAGTTGATGTTTAGGGCAAAATGCTTCTACTGGACTGGAAAGAAAGAGGGAAGGTAGAGTACTGTGCAAAAGTATTAGGAACATATGGACACTGAGGGTGCCTAAACTTTTGCATCGTACCATAGTAATTTTATGCATTGCACTTTATTTATGTTGTGAACAGAATATCATGACATACAATGATTAAACCTGATTCTGAAACGGGATGCTATTGTGGACTCAGGGGGCAGTTGAGAGGGGGAATCATGGTTGGGAAAGGGGAAGGGAGAGGAGAGGGAATGGGACGCACCAGCGAGCCATTCTGTAATGATCAATAAACCAATTGTTTGGAATTAAATGACCTTGCCTGGTGTCTCAGGGCTGGGTGTGTTTGCACCTACGCCACCCCCTGCCCCTGCCACTCCTCCTCTGCCACCTGTCCCACACCCATTCAGCAGCACTCCACCCTCGCCATTCCCAACATCCTTTGTCTCCCGTCAGATTTGCAAGATCGCTTTCCACTCCATGCTGACAAATACAGTACTGTGCAAAAGAGTCTTGGGCACTATCTATATACTGAAGGCTTTCCACAGTAATGTATTAGGAAATTGCTGTGATGTGTTGGCACTACATGAAACAAAAAAAATGACACCATTCAACAATTATATAGAATAAAGAATGATATAAAAATAGTTAGAAATATAGATACGCTATAAATACATGAACACCAGCATACATTTACAATGTAAGCAACACTATAACAGCAGAATAAAGTTGAGCTTTGATTCTTGAGATACAGTGGACAGCGTGTACCTTTTTTCCAGGGCAACGAGAGTCAATACCAGAGGGAATCCTTTTGAGATGAGTGCAGAGAGATTTAGGAGAGATATCAGAGATAGGTTTTTTATACAGAGAGAGATGGGTGCTTGGAACACACTGCAAGGGATTGTGGTAGAGGCTGTTATGAAAGGAACACTTAAAAGACTCATAGATAGGCACGTGATAGCAAAACAATTCTGGAGGGTTATGGGCTGTGCAGGAGGAAAGGGTTAGATCAGTGGTAGCCAACCTGGGGTCCAGTCACCTCTTGCTTAATGAACATAGAACATAGAATAGTACAGCACATTACAGGCCCTTCGGCCCACAATGTTGTGCCGACCCTCAAACCCTGCCTCCCATATAACCCCCCACCTTAAATTCCTCCATATACCTGTCTAGTAGTCTCTTAAACTTCACTAGTGTATCTGCCTCCACCACTGACTCAGGCAGTGCATTCCACGCACCAACCACTCTCTGAGTGAAAAACCTTCCTCTAATATCCCCCTTGAACTTCCCTCCCCTTACCTTAAAGCCATGTCCTCTTGTACTGAGCAGTGGTGCCCTGGGGAAGAGGCGCTGGCTGTCCACTCTGTCTATTCCTCTCAATATCTTGTACACCTCTATCATGTCTCCTCTCATCCTCCTTCTCTCCAAAGAGTAAAGCCCTAGCTCCCTTAATCTCTGATCATAATCCATACTCTCTAAACCAGGCAGCATTGGTATGGTCCGTGGTATGGTACCATAATGGTATTGGTCCGTGGCATAAAAAGGGTTTGGAACCCCTGTGTTAGCCTGATCAGGATGTAGTTTAAAAAGACAGCACAACATTGTGGGCTGAAGGGCCTGTACGGCACTGTGCTGTTCTGTTTTAGAACCATAGGTTTAAGGTGAGAGGGGAACAATTTGATGGGAATTTGAGGGGTAACTTTTATGCATAAAGAATGAAATGCATGTGGAAAGAGCTGCCAGAGGAAGTGGTTGAGCCAGGTATAATAATTTTTAAGAGACACTTGTACAAGTGAATGAATTACAAAGCTTTTGCTGGCAAATGGGTCTCGCTTGGATGTTAGCATAGAGCTCTGTGCTTTGTGAATCTACGATACTAGTTATAGAATTCTACAGCACAGAAATGGGTCCATTTCGCCCACCTTTACCATTCTAACCATGATGTTTATCTCCACTAATCTCATTTACCCCTAACAGTCCTTGTACACTTTACCTGCATAGTTACATACTCAAAATACTTCTAAATGTTTCAATTGTGTTTGCCTCTACCACTTCCTCTGATGGCTCATTCCGGATAACTACTACACTATGTGCGATAAACTTAACCATCAGATCTCTCTAAAATTTCTCTCATCTCACGCTTAACCTGTGACCGCTAGTTCTAGATTTTCCCTCCAAATTTCCCTAGACCTCTCCCGAAACTTTGGGCCAACACCGCAGAAAGTTGGTCACTTATTCCAAAGAGCTATTGAATCAGAATCAAAGTTTAAAGTAAGTTTATTAACAAAGTATATTAATGTCACCCTAGACAACTGTAAGATTCATGTTCTTGTGAGTATTCACAGTAAATACAAGAAACACAATGAAAGACCACACCCAACAGGATGAACAAACAACCAATGCAAAAGACAATAAACTATGCAAATACAAAAAAAAGAAAAAAAGAAATAATAATAATAGCAATATATATTGAGAACATTGAGAACTTTGAAAGTGTGTCCATAGGATGTGGGAACAGTTTAACTTCACTCAACTTCAATTGGACAATCTCTAAACTGAGATAGGCCAATTGAAGTTGAGTGAAGTTATCCTCTCTGGTTCAACAGCCTGATGGTTGGGCCGCAATAACTGTTCCTGGTGTGGGTCTGGAGGCTCCTGCACCTTCTTCCTGATGGCAGCAGTGAGAAAAGCGTATGACCTGGGTGGTGCCTGTCCTTGAAGCTGATGTTGCCTTCCTGCGCCAGTGCTCCCTGTAGATGTCGTTTTACCCATGATGGACTGGGCTATATCCACTACTTTTGTGCGGTTTCTGTTCAAGGGCATCAATCACTGAAATATACCGTGAAATGTGTGATTTATAGTAGCAGTACAGTGTAAGACATCACAAATATTTATTTCTTTATTCAGATACACCACCATACTATGCTAAGTTAGAATAAAAGAGAAATGGTGAGATGGTGTTCATTGCTCCATGGACCATCAGAAATCAGATGCCAGAGAGGAAGAAGCTCTTCCTAAATCAATTAGTGTAAGTCTTCTGCTCCGGCACCTCTTCCCAGATGGCAGTAATGGAAAGAGGGCATGTTCCAAAATGGTGATGGTCCTTAAAGATGCACCTCCTTCAGTCACTGCATTTTGAAGATGTCCTTGACGGTGGGAGGATTATGCCCGTGATGGAGGTGGCTGAGTCTGCAAGCATGCACCTTGGAGGTTCCACACCGGTCGGTGATGCAGCCAATCAGAATGCCCTCCACCATACACATGTGGAAACTTGCAAGAGCCCTTGATGACGTGCTAAAATCTATTCTTTCTCCTACTGAAGTAGGAGTAGTCCTTCTGTGATTGCATCAGTCCTGCCATATGTGGCCAAATGCAGGTGACTGTGTTGAGAACCGTTATGGCATGCCAGCAAAATCCATTGGAGCCTGTATGCCAGGCACTGATGCAACAAGTGAGAATGCTCTCAGAAATCTCAAGAGGAGGTCAGCAGGAGACGCTCTTGGAGTGAGCACTGTTTCAGATTCGCTCCATAACCTTTACTTTTTTTAACCTATGATCACCCTTATTTAACTTACTTTTACCTACATCAAAAGATTCTTGCTACTTTTTTGGACTTACCTTTAAGAGTTTATTGTGAATTTTTGAAGAAATGGCTCTTAGATCTAAAGGGCGAGAAACTGGGAAAAATCCTAACGGAAACGGAAAAAAGCAGATTGATCCTAAACGTACTGAATTGACTTATGAAATGTTATTGGAGGTCTTAAATGAAAAATTTGAAGAACAACGACAAATTTTTAAACAAGATTTAAAGGCTTTTCAAGATTATATGGATAAGACGGATTCAGTAGTTAACCAGCAGCAAGTTCTAATCGCAACTCTGCAAGAAGACGCTCGGAAGCGAGATTTGATAATTGAAAAACTGGAGCAGAATTTACTTTTGGCGATTAAACAAGTGGAAACACTTAAAGCCAAGAGTGTCGACTTTGAGGATCGGTCCAGAAGACAGAACCTACGCATACTTGGTCTCCCGGAAGGTATTGAACAAGGGGACCCCTCGAAGTACTTTGCTCAACTTTTAAAGGATGCGTTCCTTTCTGTATTTCCAGACAGTCCTCCGTTACTCGATCGCGCTCACAGAATTATGCGTCGATCAACAAGTGCTTCAGCTAAACCACCGGTTGTAATTGTCCGATTTCACTATGTGCATGTTAAAGAGCAACTTATTCGTGTGGCTCGGCGTGTAGGGATGGTCAAATTTCAAGATCACAACTTCCGTTTAGTAGAAGATTTTAGTCCAGAAGTAATGAAGGCAAGGCTTCTTTTTAAACCTCTGATGTCTGGATGTTATGAGAAAAATCTAAAACCTGCGCTCTTATACCCTGCGAAGCTCAGAATATCGCCTCCGAATGCTCCACGGCAGGTCTTTTTTTCTACATCTGAAGCGAGAAGATTTTTGAATGAGAACTTCCCTACTGCTACGGATTCTCATTCCTAATAAATGAGTGATTTTGATCGTGCAAGATGGTTTTTATTTCCAAAACCAGATTTTGTTTTTGGCTATTGGTGTAGGTTTACTTTATATTTTATACTCTAGTTAAAGTTTTTTTTTGACTTACTAATCTTGTTATTTTACTTACTTCAACCACTGTACTTTATCTTTGGTTATTATTATTAATCCTTTGAAGGTGAATTTTTTTTTACTAAGATGGCGGTTTCTTCTCTAAAATATTTTTGGGTTTTTTTTATTTCGCCATTTTTTTATCTCTCGTCTTCTTCCTACAATGCATCTCTTATCACAGTTTAATTTTTTTTTGGTGTTTGGGTTTTTAATCCGATTTATAAGTTACCAGTGATTATATTCTTTTTGGGTTTTTTTTACGATTAATTATATTAAGAAGTTTGGTTTTAGTATAGTGATTATTATTTCTTTAGAGTTTGGGTGGATCTTTTTTTCATCCTTTATATACGGAGTTGTCTTCTGCTGATATGGGGGTAGAGTTAGTTTCATCTTTCCTTTTTCCCAGCCTATCCCTGGCTGGGATGGTCTTTTTTCTTCTTGGGTGGGGGGTGGGAGGTCTTTTTCTAAATCTTATGGTTCTTATACTAGTTTTTTTTAGTTTTTTCATTTGGGCTGATTTTAAACTACAAAAATGTCCACTATGTCATCACTTCCGGGTCCGCCCCTTATTTTTGTTCCTCTTCCGGGTGTATGAGCTCATAATTTGGTTAACCCTTTATATACCAAAGGGTTGATTTCAGAAATATGGCTCAGACTATTAATTTTGTCTCTTGGAATACTAATGGCTTAAACCATCCGATTAAACGGAAAAAGATTTTCAAAGTATTCCAAAGACTTAATGCCCATATTATTTTTGTACAAGAAACTCATGTGAGGAAAGAGGATAGTTATCGCTTTTTTAGGTTTTGGAGGGATCAACAGTATCATTCGAATTCGAATGCCAAAGTAAAGGGAGTTTCAATTTTTATTGACTCCTCTATTGCATTTGTCCAACATGATATCTTTTCAGATCCGAATGGTAGATTTTTGTTAATTACTGGCTTACTTTTTAACAAAAAGGTTGCTATGGTTAATGTTTAAACTCCAAATGTGGATTGTCCCGATTTTTTTAAGTCCTTATTTACTTCTTTACCTTATCTAAATGAATATAAGTTAATAATGGGTGGTGACTTTAATTGTTGTTTAAATCCTTTGATGGACAAATCTATATCTACTCAGACTTTACCTAATAAGTCGGCCACTTGTATTAACTCTTTTTTGACTGATAATGGAAATTTTGATATTTGGAGATTTCGGCATTCTAAGGACAAAGAGTTTTCATTTTTCTCACATGTTTATCATTCCTACTCGAGAATTTATTATTTTTTTATTGACTCTTGTTTTATTCCATCGGTAATTGGTTGTAATTATGATATTATAGCCATCTCTGACCATGCTCCATTAAAACTTTCTATTAAATTTACGGATACAGCTTCTAGTGCTAGACAATGGCGATTTGATTCTACCTTATTGCAAGATCCAGATTTTATTAAATTTATGAAGGAACAGATCGATTTCTTCTTTTCAACTAATTCCACGGATGATATTTCTTGCAGAATACTTTGGGACACTTTTAAAGCATATATACGTGGAAAGATTATCTCCTATTCTGTTGGTCTGAGAAAACGCATTAAGATGGAAACTCTTTTATTGGTTGATAAAATTAAAGAGATTGACAAGAAATATTCGATTACTCCTAGCAAGGAGCTTTACAAACAAAGGGTTGAACTTCAAACGGAACATAGTTTATTACTTACATCTTAAATTGAAAATCAATTAATGAAAACCAGATCTGATTTTTATATACATAGTGATAAATCGGGTAAACTGTTAGCTAGTCAATTGAAGAATGCTTTGGTTAAACGTCAAATTACTAAGATCCATCAGCAGAATGGGGATCTGACAGTTAACCATGATGAGATAAATAAATCATTTCAAGATTTTTATACCTCCCTGTATCATTCCGAATTCCCTAATGACCGTAATACCATGTGTGATTTTCTTGGGAAATTGAATTTTCCAAAATTATCATCAGACGATCTTTCAATATTAGAAACTCCTATTACGGATGCAGAAATTAAAGGGGTTATTTCCTCTATGAATTCTGGGAAAGCACCAGGTCCAGATGGGTATACAGTAGATTTTTTTAAATGTTTTTCCGCTACTCTTTCTCCTTGGTTATGCAGGGTTTTTGAAGAAGCAATTAGATTGGGCAATCTGCCACAATCTTTTTATAGAGCTTCCATTTCTTTAATACTGAAGAAAGATAAAGACCCTACTGACTGTGCATCCTATAGACCAATATCTTTATTGAATGTAGATTCCAAGATCTTTTCCAAGTTACTGGCATCCAGGCTGGAGAAGGTATTACCCCAAATTATTTCGGAAGATCAAACCGGTTTTATTAAAAATCGCTATTTTTTCAATGTTAGGAGATTATTGAATATTGTTTATACTCCTTCACATAGCACTTCAGAATGTGTTATTTCATTAGATGCGGAGAAAGCATTTGATAGAGTTGAATGGCCATATTTATTTTATGTGCTTGAGAAGTTTAATTTTAGTCCGACATTCATTTCCTGGATTAAACTGATATATCATACTCCAGTAGCCTCGGTGCTTACTAACAATCTAAGATCTCCCTTTTTTCGTTTATTTCAGGGTACTAGTCAAGGCTGTCCTCTTAGTCCATTATTATTTGATATTGCTTTAGAACCCTTGGCAATTGCTATCAGAGAATCACAGAACATTTTTGGCATTAATCGTGAGACAGATATACATAAGTTATCATTATATGCAGATGATTTATTATTATTTATTTCTGATCCTGAGAAATCCATTCCTGCAGTGTTATCATTGTTGGCTCAATTTAGTGATTTTTCTGGGTATAAATTAAATCTTAATAAGAGTGAATTGTTTCCTTTAAATAGACAGGTTCCAATTTATGGAAATTTACCTTTTAAATTAGTTAATGACTCTTTTATTTACTTAGGGATTAAAATCACAAAAAACTATAAAGACTTATTTAAGGTTAATTTTTTACCCTTAATTGATCAAATTAAATGTTTGTTTACTAAATGGTCACCACTATCTTTATCTCTGATAGGTCGGATTAATGCTATTAAGATGGTTATTTTACCCAAGTTTTTATATATATTTCAAGCGGTACCAATTTTTATTCCGAAATCTTTTTTTGCTAATGTTGATTCAAAAATTTCCTCATATATATGGCAGAATAAAAATCCTAGGTTAGGTAAAATATATTTACAGAAGGCAAAGAAGGAAGGTGGATTGGCATTGCCTAATTTTAGATTTTATTATTGGGCAGTTAATATCCGATATTTGATATGTTGGTTAAAGGATTGGGATATATCTTTTAGCCCTCATTGGGTGAACTTGGAAATTAAATCTGTACAAGGATTTGCATTGGGTTCTATTTTAGGGACTTCTCTTCCCTTTGCTCTTTCTAAATTGCTGAAACAAATTGACAACCCGATAGTTAAACATACTTTACGTATATGGTTTCAATTTCGGAAATTTTTTGGGTTGACTCAGTTTGTTTTAAATATTCCTATTGTATCCAATTGCTTTTTTTATCCTTCTATTATAGACCAAGCTTATTCAGCTTGGATGACTAAAGGATTATTATGATTTTCCGATTTATTTTTGGATAATTGTTTTATGTCTTTTGAGCCATTATCTAATAAATATAATTTGCCTAGATTTCATTTTTTTAGATATTTACAGATTAGGAATTTCTTAAATACTGTACTTCCTACTTTTCCAAATTTTGTGTCTTCAGGTATTTTGGAGAATTTGTTTGAACTAAATCCTTTTCAGAAAGGGCTAATATCAAAACTTTACAATATAATTATGAAGATACGTTCAGAGCCCTTTTATAAGACTAAAAATGATTGGGAAAGAGAACTTAACCTTATTATCCCTATTGAGAATTGGGATAAAATTCTTCAATTAGTTAATACATCATCTATATGTGCTAAACATTCATTAATACAGTTTAAAGTTGTGCACAGGGCTCATATGTCCAAGGATAAATTGGCTCGTTTTTATTCCTATATAAATCCTATTTGTGACAGATGTCATTCTGAGATAGCGTCTTTAACTCGTATGTTTTGGTCGTGTCCGCTTTTGAAAAAATATTGGAAAGATATTTTTGATATTATTTCTGCGGTATTGAACATTGATTTACAACCTTATCCTATTACTGCAATTTTTGGTTTACCGATGATGGACTCACTCCATTTATCCTCTTCCGCTCGTCGAATGATTGCATTTCTTACATTAATGGCTAGAAGATCTATTTTGTTGAATTGGAAAGAAATTAATCCTCCTACCGTATTTCATTGGTTTTCTCAAACTATGTTATGTTTAAATTTAGAAAAAATTAGAAGTGTTGTATTTGATACTTCTATTAAATTTGAAAAGATATGGAGACCAATTATTCAATATTTTCATATGATGTAATATGACCCTGTTCCAAGCCTATTTGTTTTTCCAGTTTTGATTGTATATATGTTGAGAGGATCGGAGTTGACGACACTGATGATTTTCTATTGTTGTGAGATATTATAAACAGCCCTTTTTTTCTATTTTTTCTTTTTCTCTTTTTTCTTTTTTTGTTTTTTTCTCTATTAGTTATTAGATTATTAGATTAGTTTTTTTTGCATAATTTTTTTTTCTTTTTTCTGTTTTTTTAAAAATATATATTATGATATACCAAGGTTTGACTTGTTTATTTGTATATTGTATTGTTCATGATTTGGGAATACTCATTTATACTGTAATCATTGCTTATGTATTCTCTCATGTTTAGTTGGAAAGTGTATGTTTGTAATCCCATTATCTATGTATCATTTTATTTTGTTGATATTAATAACAATAATAAAAAGATTGAAAAAGGGAAAAAAAAAGAAATCTCAAGAGCACCTCTTCAGGCAGGTGCTGATCCCTCCTAGTGGCTCTGTCTATCTATGTACATCAATTTCTCTCACTTCACTTTCACTGCATCCATTAATATTTTTGTTCTTTCATTGTTTGTCTATTCCCCCCCCAGATATCATGAGTCACTCGATTTTAATAATGGCTTCTGATAATATATTCTGCACTATAATGATTCTTACAATGAAAAATATTGCTAAAGCTTCTAGTGCTAATAGTGTATTCATGACCTCTTGTTATTGGTTTACAGTCAGTGAGAATTATCTATCTTTCTGTCTCTCAAACTCTTTCATAATTAAACGTTCCTGTTAGATTGTGGGTACAGATGTTGTAATTGAAAATCAAGCAATAGCAGACTTGCTAAATAATTACTTATGTATACTTAGATGCCAGCTGTGCTTCAGTGAGTCTATGCTCACACCTCTGAGATAGAACGTTAAGGGACCGAGGCTCGTGTTTGAGATTTAATTTTATTTTTATTTATTTTTATTGAGAGATACAGCAGGAACTGCTCAATGAGCTTGTGCAGCCCATTTACAGCCGTGTGACCAGCGAACCTACTAACCCATCTTTGGAATGTGGGAGAAACCCTGCGCGGTCACGGGAAGAACGTAGAAACTCTGTACGACAGTGGCAGAATTGAACCCCCCGGGTCGCAAGCACAGAAACGATCATTGTCTGTCAAGTCCAATGGTGACAGGAAACCTGAACAACACACACAAAAAGCTGGAGGAACTCAGCAGGCCAGGTAGCACCTACAGTCGATGTTTCGGGCATCTGCAGATTTTATCTTGTTCACGACAGGAAACTTGCGCGGTAGAGTGTTTAAAGTGGAGAAGCCGATGAACTGGGGCGGTTCCACTACCTCAAGCTCAGCAGTCTGGGGCCAGTGGTAGGAACCAGTGTCTTCCTTGGTTGCAGTGGATAACCATGACGTCTTCTTGTCAAACCCTTCTCTCTCCATGGAGAGTTGCAGTACCGCCTTCCTGGCTATTGGATCTCTCTGTGGATCTCATCTGCCCAGTTGGCTGTAGCTGACTTCACATGATAGGACAGGCATGTCCCTATCTTATTGGAGTATGAGCCCATCAGCTACCTCACCTTATTTAGCCTGTCCGTCGAAACATTATACTGGGATGTGGCCGCTGTCACATGCAAACAGTTGCTTGGAGCCAAGGTGAGAGCTGAGTGTCTGGTGGGGACCAAAACTGAGTGAGCAGCTCCCGAATGAACAGGATAAGCCCCCTAACCAGAGGTTGCTACCCTTCCCTGGACACCCCGTACACCCCGGTACTGTAAAAGCATTACTCTATGCTATCATGCACCATAACAGAGAAAATTCAGTGCAGTGTTGAAGGTGTGCTTGGGGTGAAGAAAGTACTCTCTTTGGGACAGGATGTTAAGCCATTTCCCTTCCCAATGCAAAAAAAAAAAAGTTTTAAGATTAAAAGAACCGCCAGGACTTGAGGGCCTGAGTTATAGGGAGATATTGGGCAAGCTCTGTCTTTGGATCTTGGACCGCAGGAGATTAAGGGATGACCTTGGAGATTGTGAGCATTCACCCTACCTTTGCTCCTCAAGATCATGAGGGGTGTTGACTGACTGAATACGCACAGTATTATTCCTAGGGAAGCAAACTGAAAACTAGAGGACATAGGTTTATGAGAGGGAAAAGATTCGAGACCTGAGGGACAACTTCTTCACGCAGAGGGTGGTGCATATGAGGGACGAGCTGCCAGGTGAAATTGTTGAGGCAGTTTCAATGATAACATTCAAAGGACGTTTGGATAAGTACCATGGATAGGAGAAGTTTAGAGGGATAAAGTCCACAGACAGGCAGATGGAACAAGTGTGGTGGGCACGATGGTTGGCATGGATGAAGAGCCTGTTTCGCTGCTGTATGACTCTGTGACTCTATTACAGAGATAGAAAAATGCTCAGTTAGAGCTCTACAGAGATTGGAAGACAAGAATGTTTGTGGTACCCTTCAAAGCCTCTACTAGAGTCAATGTGTTTTACAACTAGTGAACCCAGTTACTGCTGTAATATTGTCGAATGTGGCAGCCAATGTCTGATAATTGGGACTAGTTTGTTAGATGCTATGATTGGCATGAATGAGATGTGCTGAAGGGCCTGCTTCTGTGCTGTATTACTCTATGATTCCCATTGATTTACATCTGTGCTGTTCCCCCACAGGCTCCAGGAGTCTGAGTTCAATCGTGAACTTGGGTGCTGTTAGTGTGCTCCCACTCCTCTTCACTGAGATGCATTGCTCTGTAGATTAGCCGCTGTAACTTTGCTTAAGGTTGTCAAAACTGGAATGGTAATGGGGGACAAGCTTCCACTATCTATTAAACATTCCCAGTGGTGTGTACCTCAAATAGCCTCTGCAACCATCTCCTGGCCTTCACGTGTGGCCTAGCTTCTAAGCCTGGTGGAACTGTTTCTACTGACAGGAAAATGGGCAAAGGCAGGTTACTGGTGCCTTAAAACTTGTCACCGGCTAGATGGAGCTCATTAGCCTTAGCTGGCAGCTCACCTAGGAGAAGGAAAGCTCTGATTTCAAACCTCCACTATATGTACTCATGGGGAAGGCTTCTGGAGTAAACTCACAGGGAAAAATCTGGAGCTGAAGTCCATAAGGCAGTTCTGCATTGAGTTCAACGCTGACCAGCAACTCCTGCGATGCTGTTGGTACCAAACTGTATCAGTCTCTGCCATTCCATTGGGTTCATCAGATGCGTAGAGAAGGGGAGCTTTCTACATGGGTAACAGCTTGCTCTCCATGTTGTTCTGCCCAGGCTTCTGTATCTAGACAGGTAAGACATAATATCCAAGGTCAACCCTGACCAACAGAGGCCTCAAATCAACTCAGCTTTCCTTTCTGTGCAAGTTAATGGCAAAAAGAATCAAAAGGGAGTTGAAAGGCATGAGTGAGAGAGAACATGTTGGCACCTCAGGAAAATAAGGAGAGGAACAATGGAACTGATGGATGCCATTTCTATCAGCAAGCAGAGGGCCAAATGGCCTCAAACTCTGTCATAATAAACACAAGGTGTTGAAGAAGAATGTGGGAGATGTCCTGGTCAATCATTTTGCTTCAAACAGTGCTACAGATTCATTGGTCAATATTGCATTGGAGTACGTGGGGGCTTGCTGTGTGCAAATTAGGTTCTTTCATTGCATCAGTGACCACAAAACAACTGCAATTCAATGGGTAGGCAATGCTTTACAACATCCTTATTTTCGGTTTCCCAGTGGTGAGTGAGAAAGCAAAAATAATCGTGAGGATGAACTTGCTAGGCTTAATTAGTACAGAAAACAAGGCTAATAAAGAAAATAATGAGTTTAAAAATAAATAAATCTTTAGGGGCTGATGACTAACCTGCGAGGTTTTGAAGCATTAAAATGAAAGACTTTTTCTTTACACTTTGCTTATTCTCTCCCCTTCATTGATGTTAGTACCTGTGAGGTAATCTCCATATTGCCCATGTTCCAATATTTAATCTCAAGATGACCAGAGTTCACTGAAGCATCTTTGCTCTGAGTATTTATTTCAGAGACAGAGTATTCTTTTTTTGCCAAGTATTGCAAGGTGGCATTAAGGTTTTGGTTGTCAAAGTAACTGGATGGTATTCATTTCATTGGCTGACCTGGTAATGGAAGCCTCCAGTGTGTGGAGCATCAAGGGGCTGAGTGTGAGAGTTGGGTCTGATCAAGCATTATCCAGCCTGTTGTAAATCTCTAGAACGACAGGGCTCTGAGTCAGCTTTAGCCACGTGGAAACCATTATGTCCCAGAAGACTCCGTTTATTTCTGGCTCACTGCCTACCTGCTCTGTACTTCCTCTGTAACAGTTTTACTTTAGCTTGTGTAATGCCTCAGTCTACTTCCGTGTGGAATGATCAATCTTAATACCATGCAGAACAACGGCTGTCATGTGACGATAATAAACCGCCACAAGCGGTACTTCCAAGTTCCCATTCCCATTCCAATATGTCGATCCATGGCCTCCTCTTGTGTGAGGATAAGTCCACCCTCAGGGTGGAGGAGCAACACCTTATATTCCATCTGGTACCCTCCAAGCTGATGCCATGAATTTTGATCTCTCCTTTCAGTGAACAAATTCCCCCCATCCCCTTCCTCTATTCCCCACTCTGAACTTTCACTTCTTCTCACCTGCCTATCACTTCCCCCTGGATAACTTTCTCCTTTCCTTTCTCCTGTTATTCACTCTCTTCTCCTATTGGATTCTTTCTTCTCCAGCCCTTGATCCTTCCCACCCACCTATCACCTTCCAGTTAGCCTCTGTCCCCTTGTCCCAACATTTTTTATTCTGACAACTTCCCTTTTCGCTCTCAGTCTTGAAGAAGGGTCTTGGCCCGAAATGTTGACTGCCTACACTTTCCCGTAGATGCTGCCTGACCTGCTGAGTTCCTCCAGCATTTTGTGGGTGTTGCTTTGGATTTCCAGCATCTGCAGACTTTCTCATGTTAATAATAAACTGATTACCACTTAGATACCAAAACATTTTTGCTCACATTTCTCCATTGATTTGAATCTGTGTCTTCAATCTTTCAATTCAGGTCCTCGCTACTTATCCACTCTAAGTTAGTCATAGCTACATGGTTCCATCTACCTTCGCTCAACTTCTTTACTCCAATGAGCACAGCTCTAGCCCTGCCTGTCCAAACTTGGGCAAAAATCCCTCAACCCTGGACCATTCAAGCAAATCTTACATGCACCATCTCATTCTCATGTTTCCAGTAATAGGCTGGTCAGAACTGAACATCAACACTACAGATGCAGGTTCTCAGTACAAAATATTGACTATCTCTTTACCTCCACAGATGCTGCCTGATCTACGAAGTTCCTCCAGTAGAAAGTTTTTTTTTTAGCAAAGTACTCCATATCCATGAGATCATACGACACAGGAGCAGAATTAAGCCATTCAGTCCATCGAGTCTGCTCCACCATTCCATCGTGGCTGATTTATTATCCCTCTCAATCCCATTTTCTTGACTTCTGCTCATGTCCTTTGACATCCTGAATAATTAAAATACTGACAACCTCCGATTTAAATCTGCCCCTTCACTTGGCAATGAATTTCACAGGTGCATTACCTTCTGGCGAAAGAAATTCCTCCTCATTTGCATTTTAAATGGGCATCCCTCTATTCTGTGACTGTGCCCTCTTGCTATACTTCCCCACTGTCGAAAACATTTTCTCCACATCCACTCTATCTAGGCCTTTCAATAGTCAATAGGTGTCGATGAGATCTTCTAAGCTCCAGTGACTATAGGCCAGAGTCATCAAACACTCATCATAGGTTGACCCTTTCATTCCCAGAATCATTCTCATGAACCTCCACAGGAGCCTCTCCAACGCCAGCACATCTTTTCTTAGATACAGGGCCTAAAACTGCTTACAATACTTTGATCATGTCCTTATAAAGCATCAGCATTACATCCTTGCTTTTGTATTCTAATCCTCTCAAAATGAATGCTAACATTGCATTTGCCTTCATCACTGCCAACTCAACCTGCAAGTTAACCTTTAGGGAGTCCTACATGAGAACTCCAAGTCCCTTTGCACATCTGATTTTTTCTCCCTGTTTAAAAAATAGTCTATGCCTTTATACCTACTAGCAAAATGTATAACCATACACTTAATTCCATCTTTTACTTCTTTGCCCATTCTCCCAATCTGTCTAAATCCTTCTGCAGACTCTTTGCTTCCTCAACACTACCTGCCCCTCTACCTATCTTGCGTCAACCAAAAACTTGGCCACGATTTTGTCATCCAAATCATTGACATATAACGTGAAAAGAAGTGGTCTCAACACAGACTCCTGTGGGACACCATTAATCATTAATAGCCAATCAGAAAAGGTTCCCTTTGTTCTGACTCTTTGCCTCCTATCGGTCAGCTAATCTTCAATCCATGCTCGTATCTTTCCTGTAATACCACAGCCTCTTATCTCGTTAAGTGACCCCATGTGAGGCACATTGTCAAATGCCTTCTGAAAATAAGTTTACAACATCCACTGACTTTCCTCTGTCTATCTTACTTATTTCCTCGAAGAACTCCAACATATTTGTCAGGCAAGGCTGCACCTTAAGGATACCATGCTGACTTTGGCTTAGTTTATCTTGTGTCTCCGAGTACCCTGAAATCTCATTCTTAATAATGGATCCAACACCTTCCCACCACTGTAGTCAATCTAACTGGATAATAATTTCCTTTCTTCTGTCTCCCTCTCTTCTTTTCCAGTCATGCAGAACCATTCCAGAATCTATTGATTCTTGAAAGATCATTATAAATGCCTCCACAATCAGCTACCTCCAATTGATCTAAATAATAATTTATATATATATTCAGCATTATCATCTGGTATTTGTATATTCTTGTCAGCTAAGACAAGAATATACAAATTGAACTCACATGAAAAAACGTAGTATATTTCAATAACCAGGCTTGCTTCGTGCCTTCATTTCAAAAGTTTGTGCACATGAACACCAGCCCCCGTATCATCTGAAGGGGCAGCCTGAGGGGGGTGTTTATTGGTGAGTTGAACCATCAGTATAAATTATATCATGGTATCTAGGCAACACAAATAAAATACTCGAGGAACTCAGCAGGCCAGGCAGCGTCTATGGAAAAAGAGTAAACAGTTGACATTTTGGCCCAAGACCCTCCATCAATACTGGGAAAAAAAATGATGAGGTCAGGGCTAGAAGGTAAGGGGAGGGGAGGAAGAAGTAAAAGTTGGTAGGTGATAGGTGAAACCAGGGGTGAAGTAAAGAGCTGGGAAGTTGATTGGTGAAAGAGATAAAGGGCTGGAGAAGGGAGAATCTGATAGGACAGAGCAGAAGGCCATGGAAGAAAGGGAAGGGGGAGGAGCACCAGAGGGAGGTGATGGACAGGTAAGGTGATAAGGTGACAGAGAGAAATGGGAATGAGCGAAAGGTGAAAGGGGAAGGGCAATTACCACAAGTTTGAAAAATCGATGCAAGTTTGAAAAATACGATGAGTGTGGATGATCATATCAACCATGATTAGTCAGGGTATGAAGGGATATAGGAAGAGGGCAGGAGATTGGGATTGAGAGGGAAATGGATCAGCCAAAATGAAATGGCGGACTGCACTCAATAGGTCAAATGACCTAATTTTGCTCTAACATCTTATAGCCTTATGGTCTTATTCTTTTGGGCAGCACAAGCATAGCAGCTAGCGTAATGCTTTACAGTGCTGTAAGATCAGGCTCAATTCTCGCCCCCTTTTGTAAGGAGTTTGTACTATATGTTCTCCCCAGGACCACTTAGCTTTCCTCCAGATGTTCCATGTACTGGTTAATGGTATCTAGTTGGCGTCTGTGTTGATCGTCTGCAACAGTTAAGTGCTTGTTAAAGACATACAAACTGACACAGATGTTAGGGCGGCACATTTACGTAGAGGTTAGAGAAATGCTTTAGAGCGACAATTACCACCGTTGCCGGTCTTCTCGTGACCACATGGATTTCCTCTGGTGCACCCAAGGGAAACCCACACACCATCCAGTTTCTGAATGGACATTGAACCCATTACTTTTTTTTGCACTTATTTAATTTAACTATAATTCACAGTTTTCATTGTTATGTATTGCAATGCACTGTTGCTGCAAAAACAACTAATTCGATGATAGATGCCGGTGACATTAAACCTGATTCTGATTTTGTTGAAGAGAATTGCGCTTTATTCCCAGGAGCATAGGAAAGTGGTGGGAGATCCTTTAGAAAATTACAAAGTAAAGGCGCATAGACAGAATGAATCCATGCAGGCTTTTCCAGCTCAGGTTGGCTGAGACCTAAACTAGAGGTCATGGATTTAGGGTAAAAGGTGAACTACTTAGGGGGAATCTATGGGAATCCAGTTCACTTCCACATTCCAAAAACAATTGGGATAGGGTGTGGCCGAACTTGCGGACTACCCCCCTCCCCAGCATACATTTAACTTTACACTTCAATGTACATGTGACAGATAAATCTAATCTTCATAAACAGCAAGCAACTTAAACAATGCAAACACGAGGAAATCTGCAGATGCTGAAAATTCAGGCAACGCACACAAAATGCTGGTGGAACGCAGCAGGCCAGGCAGCATCTATAGGGAGAAGTACAGTCAACATTTCGGGCCGAGAATCTTCGTCAGGACTTGCTGCGCGTAAACAAAGTTGTTCTGGCCATGACATTTTCCAAAGCAGTATAGTTTTGCAATACTCTCAAGCATGCTGTTCCCTGAGAGCAAAGACAACCATTAAACGCTTTGCTTTCTGCTTTCTTAAGTAACTTGCCATTCTTGAACATGTTATTCTAGGCTCCTCATGGTGTCTTTTGTTCCCTGTGTTAAAAAGATTAAAAAGAAGAACAGCCAACTGCACTGCTGATGGCTTGCAGTCAATAAAATATCTTTGTTGTGCAAAACCCCAGGGTGGTTCAGGCTTAGTCAGTTCAGAATGGTCACCGAGTCAAAGATGCAGATGTCGGGGGAGAATTTGGATTCAGGTTCAGATTCAGGTAAAGATTTCTTAATCAGACGTACATCAAAAGATACAGTGAGATGCATTATTTGCATTAACAACCACCACAACCGAAGGACGTGTCACGTCCAGCCCGCATGTGTCGCCACACATCGCTAGTGTGGCATGTCAACAATGCTCAGCAAAATAAAGTAGAACACAACAAACAACAAAATAACAACAGCTAAACAAGCCCCTTTCCTCCTTACCCCCACCCACACAGGCGATCTTCCAACCCCAGGAATGACCCTCCAGGAAATTGCTCAGGAGAACTTTTCAGGATTTTCAAAGTTCAAGAGAGGATGAGATGGCAGACATAGGTTGGAAGGTATAATATTAAAATTCTCCCTCTGTTTTCAGATTTCTCCATAGCATCAGACTCAAGGACAGATTCTGCACACTGTTAGCAGAGCCTAGAAAAGACTTCTCATTTGCTAAATGATGAACTGCTGATCTCCCTGTCTACTTCACTGCAGCCCTTGAATTTTATTTGCCTCATTATACTGGACTTCATCGGTACCTGCAACACTATACCCTCCATTTTGCTTTCCTATTATTTACATTGTAGAATCATAGAGTACTAGAGCTCTTCAGCCCATCTAGTCCATGCCAGTCTGGTCTTCTGCTTAGTCCCATCTTCCCGCACCTGGACCATTGCCCTCCATACCCACATCGTCCATGTGCCTATCCAAACTTCCCTTATATGTTACAATTGAACCTGCCTCTACCACTTCCACTGGCAGCTCATTCCACACTCACAATACCCTCTGCGTGAAGGCATTCACCCATTGCTTCCCTTAAATAGTTCAGCTTTCACCCTAAACCTATGACCTCTATTTCACCCAACCTGAGTGGGGGGGGGGGGGAGTGGAAAGAGACTACATGCATTAATTCTATTTTAACACTTCATATTTTTATACCACTATATTAAGAGTTCCAACCTTTTTTATGCCATGGCCCCTACCATTAACCAAGGGAAATGTACACCCCAGGTTGGGAAACATCGCTTTGTAAGATCTTCCCTAATTTTCCTCTGCTCCAGGGAATAAAGTTCTAAACTCTTCAACCTTTCCCTATAAAATCAGGTGTTCACATTCTGGCAACATATTAGTAAATTTTCTTTGCACTTTTTAAAGTTTATTGAAGCCTTTCCTGTATCTAGGTGACCAGAACTGCACACAATACTCCAACTTCGATATATGATCTATCTGGAGCAGGTTTCACAAGAGTTTCACTGTATATCAGTACCTGTGACATCATGAGACAAATATCTATGTACACCCCTGCAGTCTGAAATCTCACCAGCATTTCTGCTCATTTTGGATTGACACTCACCTCTTAAGGTGATCCTTTAAAGTTCTCTCTCCACCAGCGGCTGCAGACTCCACAACCCAGACTCTAAGCTTAGGAACTCCTTCCAAGAACTGCTCCACCTCTCTCCCTCTCTCCACTAAGATGGTACTTAGAACATTTTGATTATTGGTGAAAATACCCCTTTGTGTTGCTTAGTGTCAGCGATGCGAACCTATAACTGCATCAAAGCCACTGTGTTACCATTGCTACATGGGATCCAGGACATCTTCAAAGAACGATGACTTAAAAAGGTGGCAAACGTCATTAAGGACCTCCATCATACAAGACATGCTCTCTTCTCATTGCTACCATCAGGGAGAAAGTACAGGAGCCAAAGGCAAACATTCAATGATTCAGGAACAATTTCTTCCCCTCTGCCATCAGATTTCTGAACGTATGTTGAATCCATGACACTATCTCACTTTCTTTTTCTCTCTTTTTGAACTATTTATTTAATTTAACATATGCCAGTGGTATTAAATATGGATTCTGATTCTGATTCGAAGACTGCAGAGCTGTAGAGATAGACGGGAACGAAGGTGTTAATCTTTACATTTCATAGATTTCAGACTGCTAAGAAATAAAAACTAAGTGACAGGTAAGGGAATAGAATATAAAATAAAGGCCTCTCATTTATAATTTTTACAGAATAATGGAATTTAGTCCCCTGAGCCAATAAGAATTTTGGAATGTCATTTGCTGAGAATGAAGCTTGACTTGCTCAGTCACTGAAAATTAATATCCTTGATATTATCCCCTACATGCCAAAAAATTCTGATTGTTGTAAAACAGATGTCCTTTGAATCACTTTGAACAAAACTACTCCGAGCAAAGGATATGTTGCTTAAATTGCCACCTGGAATTATAAAAATAAAGCTGCAGATTTTGGTAATCTGAAACAAAAGCAAAAATTGCTGCAAACACTCACCAGGTCAAACAGCATCTGTAGAGAGAACAAAAGGGTTACTGTGTGACAAAGGGTCTTCAACTTACAATATTAGGCATTTTTTTTCTGTGCACAGATGCTACCAGGCCTGCTTAATGCTGTCAAGCATTTTCTATTTTTAACTTAAGTTGTCGTGAGGACACCAGTCCTCATAAAGGTATTTGAAGTGGAGAGAGTGTTCAATTTTAACTTCCAGGAGGTCAATGTCTCTGAGAACCTAACGTGGACCCAATATATTGATGCAGCTATAAAGGAGGCACAACAGCAGCTATATTTCATTAAGAGTGTGAGGAGTTTTGGAATGTCACCTAAAACACTCATAAATTTCTATAGATGTACCATGGAGAGCATTCTGACAGGCTGCATCACTATCTGTTACGGGGAGGGGGGGGGGTGGTGGCGGTGGTACTGCACAGGATTGAAACAAGCTGCAGAGAATTATAAACTTAGTCAGCTCCATTATGGGTGCTAACCTCTGTAATATCCAAGACATCTTCAATGAGCAATGTCTCAAAAAGGTGGCATCCGCCATTATGAATCCCCACCACCCAGGATATGCACTTTTCTCATTGCCACCATCAGGAAGGAGGTACAGGAGCCTGAAGACACACACTCAATGATTAAGGAACAGCTTCTTCCCCTCTGGCATCCAATTTCTGAAAGGACATGAACCAATGAACACTACCTCACTATTTTACTTCTTTTTTTTGTGCTACTTATTTAATTTAATTATTTAGTATATATATATACACACTTACTGTAATTCACAATTTTTTTTATTATTATGTGTTCCATTGAAATGCTGCCTCAAGGTTAACAAATTTCATAACATATGACAGTGATATTAAACCTGATACTGATGTGCCAGGTAGTTATGGATGGATTTTGGAGCTTAGAAATGCAGGGTATATCTACATTGAAATTCCAAACAAGAGGAAAACAAAACAACAGGGTAGTAATTTCTGGGTGAGGGTAGTAATTTCTGGTTTGCTACCTGTGCCACGAGCCAGTGAGGATAGAAACAGGATGATTTGGCAGATAAATGCGCGGCTGAGAAGCTGGTGCAGGGGGCAGGGCGTCGGGTTCTTGGACCATTGGGATCTCTACTGGGGGAGGTATGAACTGTTCGAGAGGGAAGCATTACACCTGAACCTGAGAGGGACCAATGTTCTTACAAGCAGGTTTGTTAACGCTATTGGGGAGGGTTTAAACTAATTTGGCAAGGGGATGGAAACCAGAGTGAAGGGACTCAGGATAGGATGGATAGTAAGAAAAAAAGAAAAGGTAACCTGCTGTCAGACGGTCAAGAAGGGCAAGCAGATGACAGGACAAAATTGCAGCCAGGAGGGTGAGTATCAGTACATTAAGCAGGAAGAATCAAAAAGGGTAGCAAATGCAGCACTCAAAGTGTTATATCTCAATGCACAGAGTGTAAGAAATAAGGTGGATGACCTTGTTGCAGTTTTACAGGCTTTCGAGTATGATGTGGCCATCACTGAATCATGGCTGAAGGATGGTTGTTGTAGGAAGCTGAATATCCAAGGTTACACACTGTATCAGAAGGCTAGGAAGGTAGGCAGAGGGATTGGCGTGGCTCTGCTGGTAAAGAACGACATCAGAAGATGTTGAATCCTTGTGGATTTAATTAAGAAACTGCAAGCGTAAAAGGACCCTGTTGGCAGTTATGTACATGTTTCCAAACAATAGCTGGGATGTGGACCACACATTACAATGGGAAGTGGAAAAGGCCTGCCAAAAGAACAATGTTAAGATAGTCATGGGAGATTTTAACATGTAGGTCAATTGGGAGAATCAGGCTGGTAATGGATCTCAAGAGTATGGATTTGTTAAATGGCAATGAGAAAGATTTTTAGAGGAGTTTGTCATTGAGCCTAGTCGGGGATCAGCTATACTGGATTGGGTGCTATATAACAAACTGGATTAAGGAGTTTAAGGTAAAGGAACCCTTAGGAGGCAGTGATCACAATATGATTGAGTTCAACTTGAAATTTGATAGGGAGAAAGTAAAGTCTGACATAGTAGTATTTCAGTGAAGTAAGGGAAATTACAGTGGGATGAGAGAGGAGATGGCCAAGGTAAATTGGAAGGAGATGCAGGCAGGCAAGGATGAAGCAATGTAGCAATGGCCTGAGTTTCTGGGAAAAATGAGGAATGTGTAGGATAGATGCATTCCAAAAACAATGAAGTAGTCAAATGGCAAAGTAGTAGAACCGTGACTGACAAGGGAAGTCAAAGCTAATGTAAAAGCAAAAGAGAGGGCCTACAACAAGGCAAAAATGAGCGGGAATCCAGAGAATTGGGAAGCTTTTAAAAAATTACAGAGAGGAACTAAAAGAATAATTAGAAGGGTAAGGATGAAATATGAAAGCAAACTGGCAAACAATATCACAATGGATAGAAAAAGCTTTTTCAAATATAGTAAAAATAAAAGAGAGATGAGAGTGGATATAGGACCACTAGAAAATGAGGCTGGAAAAATAAATAATGGGGGACAAGGAGATGGCAGATGATGTAAATTAGTATTTTGCAGCAGCCTTCACTGTGGAAGACACCAGCAGTGAGCCAAATGTTGAAGGATGTGAGGGAAGAGAAGTGAGTGCAGTTACTATTACAAGGGAGAAGGTGCTTAAAAAGCTGAAAGACTTAAAGGTACATAAGCCACTCCGACCAGACAGACTGCACTCTGGGGCTCTGAAAAAAGCTGTGGTACAGATTATGGAGGTATTAGTAATGATCTTTCAAGAATCACTGGGCTTGGTTCCAAAGTACTGGAAAATTGCAAATGTCACTCCACTCTTTAAGAAAGGAGGGAGGCAGCAGAAAGGAAATTAAAGACCAATTAGCCTGACCTCAGTGTTTGAGAAGATGTTGGAGTCAATTGTTAAGGATATGGTTATGCAGTACTTGGTGACAAGATAGGACAAAGTCAGCATGGTTTACTTAAGGGAAAATCTTGCCTGACAAACCTGTTGGAATTCTTGTAGGAGATTACAAGTAGGATAGATAAAGGAGATGCAGTGGATGTTATATATATGAATTTTCAGAAGGCCTTTGACAAGGTGCCACAGATGGTAATATACAAGATTACCAAGTGAAGAGCCCATGGAATTACAGGAAAGATACTAGCATGGTTAGAACATTGGCTGATTGGTAGGAGGCAGTGAGTGGGAACAAAAGGATCCTTCTGTGGTTGGCTGCCAATGACTAGTGGTGTTCCACAGGGGTGTCGATACTGAGACTGTTTCTTTTTATGCTGTATATTAATGATTTAGGTGATGAAATAGATGGCTTTGTTGCCAGGTTTGAAGATGATACAAAGATTGGTGGAGGGGCAGGTAGTATTGAGCAAACAGAAAGGCTGGAGAAGGACCTAGATTAGTAGAATCAGCAAGAAAGTGGCAAATGAAATACAATGCTCAAAAATGCACCATCATACTTTTTGTAGAAGAATTACATGTGCAGACTGTTCTCTAAATGAGGAGAAAATCCAATCCAGAAATCTGAGATGCAAAGGAACTTGGGATTCCTTGTGAAGAGCAAAGTTTAACTTGCAGGTGGAGTTGGTGTGAGGAAGGCAAATGCAATGCTAGCATTCATTTCAAGAGGTCTAGAATGTAAGAGCAAGGATATGATGCAGAGGCTTTATAAGACACTGGTGAGGTCTCACCTTGAGTATTGTGAACAGTTTTGGGCTCCTTTTCTAAGAAAAGATGTGCTGGCATTGGAGAGGGTTCAGAGAAGGTTCACACGATGATTCCAGGAAAGAAAGGGTTGTCATACAAGGAAAGTTTAATGTCTCAGGGCATGTACTCACTGGAATTTAGAAGGATGAGGGGGCATCTCATTGAAACCTTTCGAATGTTGAAAGGTCTAGACAGAGTAGATATGGCAAGGATGCTTCCCATGGTGGGGAGTCATGGACAAGAGGACACAGCCTCAGGGTAAAGCAGCATCCATTTAAAACAGAGATGCGGAGAAATTTCTTTTTCAGAGCGTGGTGAATTTGTGGAAATTGGTACCACAGGAAACTGTAGAGGCCAGATTGTTGGGTGTATTTAAGGCAAACATTGATAGGTTCTTCATTTGTCACAGTATTACAAGGAAAAGGCTGGGGAGTGGGACTGAGGAGGGAAAAAAAAGTATCAGTCATGATTGAATGGCAGAGCAGACTCGATGGGCCAAAATGGCCTAATTCTGCTCCTATTTCTTATGGTCTTATGGTCTAAAATCTGCAGGTGCTGAAAATCCATGCAACACACACAAAATGCTGAATGAACTGAGCAGGCCAGGCAGCATCTATGGAAATGAGTAAACTGTCGACATTTCGGGCAGAGACTCTTCTTCAGGACTGAGGAAAAAAGACGAGAAGTCAAAATAAGAAGTGAGGGGAGGGGAGGAAGAAATACAAGGTAGTAAGTGATAGGTGAATCTAGGAGGTGGGGAAGGGTGGCAAAGAGCTGGGAAGTCAATTGGTGAAAGAGGTAAAGGGCAGGAAAAGGAGCATTTGATAAGAGGGGACAGAAGGCCATGGATGAAAAGGAAAGGGGGAAGAGTATCAGAAGGTGGGTAAGGATGGGAAAAAGATGGGAAAAGAAATGGGAATGGGTAATAGTGAAGGAGACATGGGTAGGGGGGTATACCTCACTTCCGGTAGGAGGTTCGAGAAATCAGTGTTAATGCCCTCAGGTTGGAGGCTACTCACAGAATACAAGGTGTTGCTCCTCCAGCCTGAGTGTGGCTTCATCAAGGTAGTTGAGGAGGCCATGGACTGACATGTCAGACTGGGAATCGGAAGTGGAATTAAAATGGGTGGCCAGCGGGAGATCTTGCTTTTTCTGGCGGACAGAGCATAGGTGATCGGCGAAGCAGTCTCCCGATATACAGGAGGCCACGATGGGAACACTGGATACAGCAGATGACCCCAACAGCCTCACAGGTGAATTGTCACCTCACCAGGAAGGTCTGCTTTCAACCACATCTCTTCCACTTTGTGCATGTCTGTCCTCACCCCATCCTCCCGCCACCCTACCAGGGATAGGGCTCCTTTCGTCCCCACCTACCACCCACTGGCCTCCACACCCAGCACATTATTCTCCGTAACTTTTGTCATCTCCAGTGGGATCTCACCACCAAGCACATCTTCACCCCCCTCCTCACTTTCTGCTTTCCGCAGGGATCACTCCCTGTGCAACTCCCTCCACAATGACCTCCCTCCTGGCACTTATCTTTGCAAGTAGAACAAATGCCACACTTGCCACTGCACCTCCTCCCTCATTACCATTCAGGGTCCAAAACAGTCCTTCCAGGTGAGATGGTACTTCACCTATGAGTCTGTTGGGGTAATTTTCTGTGTCCAGTACTCCTGGTGTGGCCTCCTGTATATCGGTGAGACCCAACGTAGATTGGGAGACCGCTTCATTGAACTTCTACACTCCATCTGCCAGGAAAGCCCAGATCTCCCAGTGGTCACGTATTCTAATTCCACTTCCCATTCTCATTCCAACATGTCAGTCCATGGCCTCCTCTACTGCCGTGATGAGGCCACACTCAGGTTGGAGGAGCAACACCTTATATTCCTTCTGGGTAGCCTCCAACCTGATGGAATATATGTCAATTTCTCAAACTTCCAGTAATGGCTTCCCCCCCCCCCCCCCCCCCACTCTCCTTCACCATTCTCCATTCCCATTTCCCGCTCCCACCTTATCTCCTTACTGGCCCTCTGGTGCTTCCAACGCATTCTGTCCTCTCTTATCAGATTCACCTTTCTCCAGCACTTTATCTCTTTCATGAATTGACTTCCCAGCTCTTTACTTCACTGCTTCCCCCTCCCTCCTCCTGGTTTCACCTGTCACCTACTACCTTGTATTTCTTTCTCCCCTCCCTCCACCTAATAATGACTTCTCATCTTCAATCTCCAGCCCTACTGAAGGATCTTGGCCTGAAGCACCAATTGTTTATTTACTTCCATAGATGCTGCCAAGCCTACTGAGTTCCTCCAGCTTTTTGTGTATGTTATCTACATTGAAATTGCACTATTTGTCTACTGCTTAAAATATTCAAAAGCATGAGTTATAGGAAGATACATTTTCATTTTAATACTACAAGATACTTGGAATTTTTGTAACATTTAGCATCTCAGAGATGTTTCGTTTAACATCTACTGTTGACACATGACATATGTGATAATAGGTTTTTAAACCTAGATGAGCTCAGTGCCTTTTAAGTTCAAAGTTCGAAGTACATTTATTATCAAAGTACATGCATTATATACAACCTTGAGATTTGTCTCCTTACAGGCAGCCACACAACAAAGAAACCCCATAGGAAGGGAAGAAGCTGTTCCTGAATTGCTGAGTGTGTGCCTTCAGGCTTCTGTACTTCCTTCCTGAAGGAAACGGTGTGAAGAGGGTAATGGGGGTCCATAAGAATAGATGCCACCTTTCTGAGGCACCACACCTTGAAGATGTCTTCAATGCTATAGAGGCTAGTACCCAAGAGGGAGCTGGCTAATTTTGCAACTTTCTGTAGCTTATTTCGATCCTGTGCAGTAGCCCTCCCCCCTCCCCATACCAGATGGTGAAGCAGCCTGTCAGAATGCTCCGCACGGTACATCTGCAGAAGTTTACGCCTCTCTTGCCTTCTTTATAGATGCATCAATATGTTGGGCCAGGTTAGATCCTTATAGATCTTGACACCCAGGAACATGAAATAGCTCACTCTCTCTACTTCTGTTCCCTCTATGAGGACTGGTTAGTGTTCCCTTATCCTACCCTTTCTGAAGTGCAGAATCAGCTCTTTGCTCTTTCTGATGTTGAGTGCAAGGTTGTTGCTGCGACACTACTCAACTAGCTGGTATGTCTTGCTCCTGTATGCCCTCTTGCCAAAAATGGTTGAATCCTCAGCAAATGTAAAGATGCCATTTGAGCTACGCCTAGCCACACAGTCAAAGGTACAGAGAGAGTAGAGCAGTGGGCTATGCTCACATCCCTGTGGTGAGTTAGTGCTCAGCATCAGCAAGGAGGAAATATTATCAGCAATCTGCACAAGCTGTGATCTTCCCGTTTGGAAGTCGAGGATCCAATTGCAGAGGGAGGTACAGAGGTCCAGGTTCTATAGCTTATTGATCAGGACTGTAGGAACGATGGTGTTATACTGAACACTGAGCTATAGTCAATGAATTGCATCCTGACATAGGCATTTGTGTTGTCCAGGTGATCCAAGACTGTGTGAAGAGCCATTGAGATCACATCTGCCATAGGCTGATTGTGGTGATAGGCAAATTGCAGTGACTTCAGGTCCTTGCTGAGGCAGGAGTTGATTCTCGCCATGGCTAACCTCTCAAAGTATTTCATCATGGTGGATATGACTGCTACTTGGTGAAAGTCATTAAGGCAGCTCACAGTACTCTGGGCACTGTATAATTGTTGCCTTTTTGAAGCGGGTAGGAACCTTTGACCGTAGCAGTGGAAATGTCATTGAATACAGCTGCCAGTTGGTTGGCAAAGTTTTCAGAGGCTTACCAGGTACGCCATCGGGGCCTGCCACCTTGTGAAGGTTCACCTCCTGAAAGACAGCCTGACATCGGCCTCCGAGACAGAGATCACAGGGTCACTGGGTGCCGCAGGAATCTTCACAGCTGTTGTTATATTCTCCCTTTCAATGTGGGCATAAAATGCGTCAAGCTATCATAAAATGCATTGCTGCCATTCATGATGTTGGGTTTCGCTTTGTAGGAAGTAACGTGCTGCAAATCCTGCCAGAGGTGACGTGCATCCGATATCGCCTCCAACATTGCTGAAAATTGTTTCTTCACTCTTGAAATAGCTCCCTGCAAATTACACCTGGTTTTCTTGTTCAGACCTGAGTCATCAGACTTAATCGCCACAGATCTAGCCCTCAGCAGGCGATGAACCTCCTGGTTCATCCACGGTATAGGTAACAATAATAAATCAATTTACCAATTTAATGTACCAAACAACTTTAGGGACCTGTTGCTGATCATCGTACCAGGAAGGCCAGCCCAACGACCTGTGAGATTGCCCCTCCATATTTACACTTGTTAAGAACAAATTTATTGAGATATAACAAACACGAGGAAATCTGCAGATGCTGGAGATTCAAGCAACACACACACACAAAATGCTAGTGGAACGCAGCAGGCCAGGCAGTATCAATAGGAAAAAGTACAATCGACATTCTGGGACTCGTCCTGACAAAAGGTCTTGGCCCGAAACGTCGACTGTACTTCTTCCTATAAATGCTGCCTGGCCTGCTGCGTTCCACCAGCATTTTGTGTGTGTTTATTGAGATATGGCATGGAATAGACCCTTCTGGGCCTTCGATCCACATCACCCAGCAATCCCCCCTCCTAATCTCAGGACAATTTACAATGACCAATTAACCTACCAAACCAGTATGCCTTTAGACTGTAGGAAGAAACTGGAGTACATGAGAGCGTACAAACTCCTTACAGGTAATGGTGGGAATTGAACCCCGGTTGCTGGTATCACACTGTCAAATGTTGTGCTAACCACTGTGCTACCATGCCACCCTATGTGGGGGTGAACATAATCTGTGTATAAGGAGGGTGAAGCAAGATGACACACTCCTGACCAAAGAGACCAAAGCTAATTATAGAGCTGGACTTAACTTTATGATTGATGGGAACTGGACTTAGCTTCACAGAACTCCAGTGAGTTTGCTGAATCAGAGAAAAACTAATGAAGGCCTCAGCGTCTAATAAAAAATAGAGTCTTGTTGGTAAAAGCCCATCAGAGTAAAACCAAAATGACTGTCTCTATGAACAGTGCTAATCAGAATCAGAATCAGGCTTAATATCATTAGACTATATCGGAAAATTTGTTGTTATGCGGCAGCAGTACTTTGTAATACATAATAATAAAAACTGTGAATTATGGCATGCTATATATATTCAAATCTTTAAATTAAATAACTAGTGCAAAAAGAGAGAACAAAAGTTATGAGGAAGTGTTCATGGGTTCAATGTCCATTCAGATGGGTTGAGTATCTCAGCAACTGCTGATCTCTGAGATTTTCAACCTCAACAGTCTCCAGAGTTTACAGAGAATGGAGCGCAAACCAAAAAACCATCCAGTGAGTGGCAGTTCTGTGGGTGAAAAATGCCTTGTTAATGAGCGAAGTCGGAGTAGAATGGCCAGACTGGCTCAAGCTGACAGGAATGTAACGGTAACTCAAACAATGATGCGTTACGCAAGCGAGCATCTCTGAATGCACAACACATCAAACCTTGAAGCAGAGGACTGTGCATATACACTCAGTGGCCACTATCTTTGGTGCAGGAGGTGCCTAACAAAGTGACATTGAGTGTAAACATCCTGGTGATAACCGTATTGAGATAAATTGAATGTTATCAGACTGTTTGGGATTACAGCATTAGGCAAGTCAATAATGGGCTCCCTACCAAGTCTTCATTTTTTATCTTTGTGATGTATCACGTACAGCATTGTAGAAGCACATTGAGTTTTATTTAGGAGGAGAATTTTCTTCAAACACAAGTCAATTTTTGCAATTTTGGGAAATGTGTAAAAACCTAGCTGTAATGCTCTGAATATCTGTTTGTGTTAAACATGTGGGATTATCAGATCTTGTTTGGAAGCTTTGAGGAAGGGCATCGATTGCCTGGCATGGCAGGAGCTAAAGAACAGTCCGTGTCAGTGCCTTCCGTGTTCACATACTGGGTGATGGAAGGTGGACCATGGAAATCTGTTCCACTACAATGGGAATTCAGCAGCTGTGTTTTTGTTTGCCTTTGAGAAGGTTCTGGGGAGTTACCTTGTAGAATGGCTGCAGTCCTTCTGTTCAAGGTGCTCCCATGGCATTGTTAGGTAGTGAGTTGATGCAGATTATGATGAAAGAGCAGCGAAATATTTCTAGGTCAGGATGATGAGCCACCTGCAGGCGACTGTGTTGCCATCTGCCTCTGGACTTCTTGTCCTAAGAGGTAGTGGTTGTAGGGTGGAGAAGTGCTGTATATGTAACTTGGACAAATAATTGCAGTGCAATTTATAAATGGCAAACACTACAACTAGGGAAATTAAGGATTCAGATTGTTGTCAGGGAACCACTTATGCAAGCTGGATGGTGTGAAGCTTCCTGGGAGTTGTTGGACGTGTATTCATCCAGGCAAGTGGAAAATCTTCCTGCTGGTTGGCATCTTGTGAGATGGTGAGATCTTTGATTATCAAGAGGTGAGGTATTCACCACAGATTCCTTGCCCCCTGACCTGTTCTTTGTAGCTACTGTAACTCTTGACCCCACAATCTATCTCGTTATGATCTTGCATCTTATTGCCTAGCTACACTGCACGCTCTCTGTGAATTTTGCACTTTATTCTGCATTGTTATTGTTCCTCTTTGTTCTACCTCAATGCACTGTTTAATGATTTGATTTTTGATTTGATTGAGACAAGCTTTTCACTGTATCATGGTACATGTGACAATAATAAACCAATATCAGCACCAGTGGTGACCCTCAGGAATGGCAAGGACTTAGTCATATAATGTGTCAAGGGTAGGTGGTTAGATTCTCTAGCTGGATATGGTTATTGCCTGCTAATTTAGTGGTGGAAATGTTATTTATCCATTTATCAGTTTACTCCTGAATGTAGGCTCGATCTTGCTTGCATGTAAGCATGGATTGCTTCATTTGCTGAGGAGTTATGAACAGAAATGAGCATTATGCAGTAACTACCAGACATACTTGGATGGAAGGAAGGTCACTGACGAAGCAACTGAAGAAAGTCGTGTTGAGGACACTCTTCTCAATCTTTCTGAGAGCGGGATGATTAAACTCCAACAACCAAAGTTACATTCCTTTCAATATAGTCATTGGTGTGGTTTCCCTTTGATGCCCAATACCTTCTAGTCCACCAGGAAACCTTGGTGCCACATACAATCTAATGCTGATGTTATGCCAAAGGGTTCACTCTTGACAAACCTCTGGAACTCTCCTCTTTTGTCAATGCTTTGGTAAGACCTGAAGCTCTAGTGATCTTGACAAAACCCAAAGTGGGCATCGATAATTAGTGAGTAAGTGCCCAAATAACATTGCCCATGGTGGACATCTGTCAATTTGTTTATGATGGAGAGTAGACTGTTCAGGAGATAATTAACTAGATTGGATTTGGAACATAGAACACAGAACAGTACAGCACAGTACAGGTCCTTCAGCACAAGTCATTGTGCCAATCTTTTAACTTACTCAAGGATTGTTCTAACCATACCCTCCAATATAGCCCATATGCTTCCATTTTCTTGCATCCATGTGCCTATCTTAAATATCCCCAAACTATCTCTCCCCAGTTCAAGTCCAAACAATCTAATCCATGCTTTGACAACTCCCTGTGTAAAGAAGCCTACCTCTGACATCCCCCCCCCAAAAAAAAAAAATCACTCACCTTAAAGGAGGTCCTCTGGTATTAGCAATGGCATCCCATAAAAAAGTTCCACATTATACATCCTATCAATTTGCTTATCCTCCTTCACTCCAAACAGAAAAACCCTAACTTGTTCAATCTTTTCCTCCATAAGACTCGTTCTCTGATCCAGGCATCATGCTGGTAAATCTCCTCTGGACTATCTCTAAGGCATTTATATCCTTCCTATAATGAACTGAACACAATACTACATGTGTAGTCTAACCAGAGTTTTATTATTACAGTACTTAACCGTGCAGCTCCTGAACTTAATCTCCCTACTAATGAAGGCCAACACACCAACATCTTCTTGATCACTCTATCACCTTGCACCATAACTGTCAGTGATTTATAGATTTGGACCACTGCTGTTTGCCAGTACTGTGAAAAAGTCTTAGGCACATATATGACCAGGGTGTCTAAGATTTTTGCACTGTACAGTATTTGTCAAAATGGAGCGGAGAGTGAGGCTGTAAATCTGGTGGGAGCAAAGGATGTTGGGAATGGTGAGGGTGGTGCACCATGGGAGGGGTGTAGGACAGGTGGCAGAGAAGGAGTGCCAGGGGCAAGGGGTGGCCCAGATGCAGGCACACACAGCCCTGAGACGCCTGGCAAGGTAATTTGATTCCAAAGAATTGCTCATAGATCATTACAGAATGTCTTCCTGGTACTTCCCGCACCCTCCCCTCTCCTTTCTCCTTTTCCCAACCATGGTTCCCCTCTCTCTGCCCCCTTCCCACTTTCAGTCCACAATAGAGACATATATCAGAATCATATTTATGTTATGAAATTTGTTTTTTATATAAATATGAGCGTCTAAGACTCTTGCACAGTACTGCAATGGGAACAAACTTGTACAATTTTCTACATTGGTGGCTAGATGCCAAGGAAACTGTACTGGAACAGCTTAGGTAGAGACAATTCTTCTGCACTACACTTAGGAAGTTGTATTGTCCTCTAGTCTTTGCTGTGTCCAATGCTCTCTCTTAGAGTGCTTTGGTTTTCTCCCACATTCTAGACTTACAGGCTGATAGGTTAATTGGTCATTTAAAATAAAAATTATTATGTTACCTATGCACTGGGGCAATTAAAGCACCTTGGATGAAACCAAAAGCATTCAAAAGAAACCCACATGGTCACAGGGAGAACTCCATACAGATACCACCGGAGAGCAGGATCGAACCCATGTCACTAGAGCTGAGAGACGTCTGCACCACTGTGCCACCACGTGGATGGAATCAAACTGGCTATTGGCTGGAGACTAGATTCAGTGATGTTGGAGGACTTCAGGAGAAAGCAAGCTGATTGACGCTGTGCTGTTCTGCGAACGCTTTGCAGCAGCTTGCTCTGTTAGCCAGCTGAGGCTTATTCTGCCCGAGGCTGCAAGCTGGAAGGTACTGAGGCATCTAGTACTGCACACGGAGGGAGCTCTGAGGTAAGAGTGCCTCATGCCAGCTGTACACTCGACACAGGGACCGTCTCACTAATTGCATCTGCTCCGGAATTTAGAAGATTGAGGGAGGATCTTATTGAAACGTATAAAATTCTAAAGGGATTGGACAGGCTAGATGCAGGAAGATTGTTTCCGATGTTGGGGAAGTCCAGAACGAGGGGTCACAGTTTAAGGATAAAGGGGAAGCCTTTTAGGACCGAGATGAGGAAAAACTTCTTCACACAGAGAGTGGTGAATCGGTGGAATTCTCTGCCACAGGAAACAGTTGAGACCGACTCATTGGCTATACTTAAGAGGAAGTTAGATATGGCCCTTGTGGCTAAAGGGATCAGGGGGTATGGAGAGAAAGCAGGTACAGGGTTCTGAGTTGGATGATCAGCCATGATCATACTGAATGGCGGTGCAGGCTCGAAGGGCCGAATGGTCTACACCTATTTTCTATGTTTCTATGTTTTAGATCTTCAATGCATCTTCCAGGTCTTTGGTATGTACGGGGCCACTGAACATATGGCATCAAGAGCATCGAACAGCAGCAAGATCAAAGACCTACAACGAGAGCAAAGTCATTATCATAAGGGAAACAGATATCTTACAAACAGCCTGTAATTAGACATGGTGCTCATGCTCCCCAGATACAAGTGCCTGACATTATTCTAACTGCTTGTCATCTACCAAGTGTTTACCCTTTGTATAATCATTTGCCAAGCCTTCCAGGCAACTGAATGAATCCTATCACCTGACATATTTTGGTGACCACCCAGTGGAAGGTGGCTGTCTCTGCACCTGGGCTCACATATTGCAAGACAACATCTCAGACTGTGGGTCTAGCTACCTCACGATAGATCCTCTAGGAGTCACAAGGAGGTGAGTGTCTGAATGAGAAGAGAACAGAGTGGGTGTTGATAGATTTAGCTGAGGAGACTAACATGGAGTATATATGCTCACATGGAGTGGGCTGAATGGCTTAGACTAGGAAAACCTCCTGTTGATCTTATTCTATATCTGCCATTCAGGTCAAAATCCACCATGGACCATCCCAAGTCCAACTGAAAAGGAGGAGGTTTGGGCATGGGGCTATCAACCCATTCCCGTAAGAACCCAGTGCTATAGAAACATGAACTGAAGCTCTCAAGACTTCATCCCTGAAAAAGGAAGGATATTCACCAAGAAGGTGTAAGATGGGTTACACTTGCTGACAACTGGAAAGACTAGTCCAGGCCAGAGTACTCTGGAGAGCTGCTGTTGGCTGCCTTGTTCCCAGCAGGAAGAAGAAGAAGACAATCCAAGTTACTTCTGACAATGGGATTACTTTCCCCAGAATATGGAGAATGATTTCATAGTGTCACAGGATGACTAATGTAAAGAAGAAAAGCATATGGCCAATCATGTATGATTGGCCAAATTTGTGTAAGAGCAACTCCTATTCCCCCATCATCTCCCCATTGCCAAGAAAATTCCTTCCTTTGAGACCCTTATCCAACTCCCTTTTGAATGCAGCCTAGTCTATCATCAAAACTATCTCCCCTTCATTAACTCTAACTGCAGTTTCTGGCGCCTTGGGAAAGCAACCAATTCTGTTACTCTGAGATCGGTTTTGCTGAGGAAATCCTCAAGAGGAGTCAATGCAGGATGGGACACAGATTGACCACGAGCCAGTTAAATGGTGCAAGGGGATAAAAGGCCTATCCTTGTTCTAGTCCAGCTATGGTTATTTTCTCTGGAATGGCAGTGGCTGAGGTGAGATATGATAGAGATTTAGAAGATCAGAAGAAGCAAAGATAGAAAAGACACCTTTTTGCCCCAGGTTCAAACCGTCCAATACTAGACGGCATGCATTTAAGGTGAGAGAGGATAAGTTGAAAGGAGATATGTGGGGTAGGTTTTTTACACAGAAAGCGGTGGATGCCTGGAATGTGCTTCTGAGAATGGTGGTGGAGGCAAATACAACAGGGCTATTTAAGAGGCTCTTAGTGAAAGTGCAGAGAATGGGGGGATAAGAACAGTATGCAGGTAGAAAGGAGTTGGTGTCATTAAGTTAATCAATTTGGCACAATATTATGGGCCAAGTTCTGTTTTGTACTGTATATTTATTATGTTCTCTGTATCATATTAGAATCTCTGTAGATCAGAAATGGTCCATGTAGTTCTATCACATAGTTCTATTTGCCCATGTTACACCTCTTGTTGGCAGAATCTCAGATGGTGGCACGAGGGCATACAGGAGTGAGATATACCAGCTAGTTGACAGAAATTACACTGCAGATGCTGTGGTCAAATCAACACGCACAAACAAGCTGGATCAACTCAGCAGGTTGGGCAGCATCTGTGGAAACAAGCAGTCAACATTTCAGGCTGAGACCCTTCATCAGGACTGAAGAAGGAGGGGTCAGGGGCCCTATAAAGAAGGTGGGGGGAGGGTGGAAGGTACCAGGTGAAAAACCAATCCAAGGAAAGATCAAGGGGTGGGGGAGGGGAAGCAGGGAGGGGATAGGCCAGAGAGGTGAAGAAGGAATGTAAGGGGAAGGCACTATGGGTAGTAGAAGAAGGCAGAATCATGAGAGAGGTAATAGGCAGCTAGAAGAGGAGGCAGAGTGAAAGTGGGATGGTCGAAGGGAGAGGGAGGGAATTACCAGAAGTTGGAGAATTCGATGTTCATACTAAGGGGTTGGTGACTACCCAGACGGTATATGAGGTGTTGCTCCTCCAACCTGAGTTTTGCCTCATCATGGCAGTAGAGGAGGCCATATATGGACATATCCGAATGGGAACGTGAAGCAGAGTTGAAGTGGGTGGCAACCGGGAGATCCTGTCTGTTGTGGCGGACGGAGCGGAGGTGCTCAGCGAAGCAGTCCCCCAATCTGCGTCGGGTCTTGCCAATGTAGAGGAGGCCAGACTGGGAGCACCGGATGCAATAGATTACCCCAACAGACTCACAAGTAAAGAGTTGTCTCACCTGGAAGGACTGTTTGGGGCCCTGAATGGTGGTAAAAGAGGAGGTGTACGTACAGGTGTAGCACCTATGCTTGCAGTGATAAGTACCAGGTGGGAGATAAGTACCAGCTAGTTGATTAGTGTTGTAGCAACAACTTTACACTCAACATTAGTAAGAACAAAGAGCTGATTGTGGATTTCAGAAAGGGCAGAACAAGGAAACACAATCCAGTCCTCATAGAGGGAGCAGAAGTGGAGAGAGTGAGAAATTTCAAGTATCTAAGTGTCAATATCTCTGAGGACCTTAACTGGTTGCAACATATTGATGCAGCTACAAAGAAAGCAAGACAGCAGCTATATTTCATTAGGAGTTTGAGGAGATTTGGTTTGTCACCTAAAATGCTAGAAAACCTCTACAGATGTACTGTGGAGAGCATTCTGACTGGCTGCATCACTGTCTGGTATGGGGTGGGGGATCAAAGGAAGTTGCAGAAAGTTGTAAAATTAGTTTTGTTTTAATTTATTTCTGTTAAATACACAGATAAATATATGATTACTGTAATTCAGCTTTCTTTCTCTCTATTTTCATCTATTGCAGTGTACTGCTGCCGCAAAGATAACAAATTTCTCATCATGTGCCAGTGATATTAAACCTGATCCTGATTCATACTCTTGAACTTAATAGACAATAGACAGTAGGTGCAGGAGTAGGCCATTCGGCCCTTCTAGCCAGCACCGCCATTCACTGTGATCATGGCTGATCATACACAATCAGCACCCCGTTCCTGCCCTCCCCCATATCCCTTGACCCCGCTATCTATAAGAGCTCTATCTAACTCTCTCTTGAATGCATCCAGAGACTTGGCCTCCACTGCCTTCTGGGGCAGAGCATTCCACATATCCACTACTCTCTGGGTGAAAAAGTTTTTCCGCATCTCTGTTCTAAATGGCCTACCCCTTATTCTTAAACTGTGGCTTCTAGTTCTGGACTCACCCATCAGCGGGAACATGCTTCCTGCCTCCAGTGTGTCCAATCCCTTAATAATCTTATATGTTTCAATCAGATCCCCCCTCATCCTTCTAAATTCCAGTGTATACAAGCCCAGTCGCTCCAATCTTTCAACATATGACAGTCCCGCCATTCCGGGAATTAACCTTGTGAACCTACGCTGCACTCCCTCAATAGCAAGAATGTCCTTCCTCAAATTTGGAGACCAAAACTGCACACAATACTCCAGGTGGGGTCTCACCAAGGCCCTGTACAGCTGCAGAAGGACCTCTTTGCTCCTATACTCAATTCCTCTTGTTATAAAAGCCAGCATGCCATTAGCTTTCTTCACTGCCTGCTGTACCTGCATGCTTGCTTTCATTGACTGATGTACAAGAACACCTAGATCTCGTTGTACTTCCCCTTTTCCTAACTTGACTCCATTTAGATAGTAATCTGCCTTCCTGTCCTTGGAAACTTGGTTGTTCCTAAGAGATATTGATTAGGACTTTGGATTGTTCACTCTCGATGGCTGGAGGTTGAGGGGCAAGCTGAAAGAAGTAAATACAATTATTAGGTATAGTTGATGGAATCTTTTCCCCCGGGCGTAAGTATTAAATAATAGAGGCCGTCGTTTGAGGTGAGAAGCATTATGTTTAAAGGAGATGTGCAAGGCAAGCAGATGTACCACGGAGAGAATTCTGACTGGCTGCATCATCGTCTGGTATGGGGGTAGGGGCAGGGCACAGGATGGATATAACTGCAGAAAGTTGTGAACACAGTCAGCTCCATCATGGGCACTAGTCTCCCCAACATCCAAGACACCTTCAAGGGATGATGCCTCAGAAAGGCAGCATCCAACATTAAGGACCCCCATCACTCAAGACATACCCTTTTCTCATTGCTACCATCAGGGAGGAGATACAGAAGCCTGAAGGCACACACTCAGTGTTTCAGAAATAGCTTCTTTCCTTCTGCCATCTGATTTCTGAATGGACATTGAACCCATGAACACCACTTCACTACTCTTTTTTATTCTTATGTATTTCAATGTAATGCTGCCACATAACAACATATCTCACAAGATATGCCAGTGATATTAAACTTGATTCTGTTTCTGAAGTGCTTTACACAGAGGGTGGTAGGTGCTTGGATCATGCTGCCAGGAAGGAGGTAGAATCAGATGCCCAGGTCAAGGTTCTCGGACTGAAACATCAACAGTTTACTCCCTCCTCTTGGCTGCTGCCTGACCTGCTGAGTTCCTCCAGCATTGAACTGGATTTCTGCCATCTGCAGTATCTCCTGTTTTACCTCACCCTCACAAAGAATTTCAGAATTGTTGCCACAGCAATGTTTAAAAGGCATCTACACCAAAAAAAAAGAGACAGAAGGGATAGAGGAGTATGGGCTATGTGAAGGCAGATGGAATTAGTTAGCCTTCATGGTCAGCACAGGCATGATGGGTCAAATGGCCTGTTCGTGTGTTTTCCTATTCAATGTCCCTCCATTCCAGATAATCAGTGTATCATTAGCCATCTTATCTAGAGTCGTTAAGCCCTTGTGTTTTCTGGTTAATCTTGTCAACTTTATTTTGACTGGCATGGGTTTTCAGCATACTGTGATCACTTAAAGTGGACTCCCAATTAGAGCTTATCACGGGGTACCTTTTTGTGTTTTGAGAGTGATTTGTCTCATGGTGTTGCTCGGTCAAGCCACAGATGTTCATTTGAAATTCTTATAAATAAACTTTTGTTTCTGTCACAACATGGGAATCTGTTGCTCCTCTGCACCTGGGTTCAGCTGTTTGTCAGTCCATACCCCCGTAGTACAGTGGCTCCTAAGTCAGGTAGAAAGTGTGCCTTTCCTCATCCAGCTACTTCTAACCCCAAATGCAATTTGTCGAGTTATTTCTGTTTGAATCCGCTCCCATTGTTGCATGATGATGTTGTGCAGAGTTAACTTTCTGTGTGGGTGCTGTCACTGCAATGTAATAGAACTTGAAATTCTTAACAATGATCTCTCCTGAAACTGAGCACTTGCAAATGTAATTAGCATTAATTACCATCCTTCTTGTTTGTACGCGTAAATTATCTGTTAGCACTATAAATTAGGATTTCACTCAGAGTTAATGTGGAAAGCCAAACCAGTTTGTTTGATCGGTCCTAGAACTGGGACTCTGCAGCTGAAGTAAAGTCCAAATGCTTAGACACTACCCCAATCTCTCTCAGAAAACTCTTATTGTGTATCGTAAGTTTAAATTGAATATTTTGTCTATTTTCTTCATCTTATCCTCCTATTCTGTTCCCCAGCTCCTAAACCCCTTTCTCTCTCCCCTGCAATTTTTTTTCTTTTTCTCTCCTCTGTCTTCTGTCTGTGCTTCTCTCCTCTCCTCACCTACTCTGACAACCTTCAGAACAAGTTTCCTGCATTCCCTTTAAACCTGCATGTGGAGTGGCAATTCCAGACCAAAGTTCAAACCCAGAAAGTGGCAGGGCATGAATGACATCACCTCTTCCAAAGCAAAGCCAAGTGACGTTGATGACAGTAAGGTATCACTCCCAGATGAGCTCAATGACTTTTATACTCACTTTGACTAACAAAACGTGGAGGCCTTGATTTCACAATGACCCTGAGAACATCCTTCAGGAGGGTAAACCTGTGAAAAGCATCTGGACCAGATAATGTACCTGGCCGAGTACTGAAGACCTGTGCTAATCACTGGCTGGAGTGTTTATCTACCTCTTTAACATATCACTTCGGTTGTCTGAGGTATCCACCTGCCTCAAGCAAGCTTCTATCATACCAGTGCCCTTGAACAATGTGGTAACCTGCCTCAATAATTATCATCCAGTAGGACTTATATCCACTGTGATGAAGTGCTTTGAGAGGATGGTCATGAGAATACCCTCTCCCCCCAGAGGAGTATCTTGGATCTGCTTTACTTTTCCTGCTGTCACAGATGCTATTTCATTGGTACATCACTCTCTCTGAAACACCTTGACTGCGAAGAAGCATTCATCAGGATGCTTTCATCGATCATTCCACCGTATTTAACACTAACATCCCTTTAAAACTGATCAATGAGCTCCATGACCTAGGACTAGTTGCCTCTTTGTACATCTAGATCCTCGATTTCCTCATTTGCAGACCCAGATCAGTACAGATTTTTAACATCTCCTCCTCAATCTCCATCAACATCAGTGTAAAATAAGGCTGTGTCTTTAGAGCTCTGCTTTACTTGCTTTATACTTATGACTGTGCGGCTAAGTACAGCTCTATTGCCATAGTTAAGTTTGCTGATTTGGTCAAACTCTAGTTGGCCAAATCAAAAGTGGTGATGAATCGGCATACAGGAGGGAAATTGAAACACTGGTTGAGTGGGGTTACAATAACACACTCTCACTCTCGCATTCAATGTCAGCAAAACCATAAAACTGATTATTGACTATATGAAAAAGAAGTTGGGGGACAATGAGCTAGTGTTTATTTGGGGATCAAGGAGGAGAGAGTCAGTAACTTTAAATTCCTGTGTATTATCATATTTGAGAATCTGTCCTGGGACCAGCATGTAAATGGCATTTCAAAGAAAGCACAGCAGTGCCTCTACTTTCTTAGAAGTTTGAGCAGATTTGGCATGTCATCTAAATGCTGACAACTTTTATAAATGTACAGTGGCTTCACAGCCTGGTATGGAAACACCAGTGCCTTAGAATGAAAAAGCCAACATAAAATGGCGGACACGGTCCAGTCCATCACAGGAAAACCCCTCCCCACCACTGAGCATATCTACAGTACAAAGACTGCTGTCACAAGAAAGCAGCATCCATTAGCCATGCACTCTTCTTGCTGCTGCCATTGGGAAGAAGGTACAGGAGCCTGAGGACCCACAGCACTAGGTTCAGGCACAGTTATTACCCTTCAACTGTCAGGCTCCTGAACCAGCATGGACTTCTTTCCTCACCACAAATGATCATCGACTACAACCTTTTAAAGTTCAAAGTGAAGTTTATTATCAAAGTACATACATGTCTCCGTATACAACCCTGAGATTCTGTTTCTAGTGGGCATACTCAGCAAATCTATAGAACAGTAACTGTATACGTGATCAATGAACAACAAACTGTGCAAATGCAAATATAAATTAATAGTTATAAATAGTGAGAGCAAGAAATAGCAAGATAAAGAGTCCTTAAAGTGAGACCATATGTTGGGGCAACACCAGAAATAGAATGAGTGTACTTATCCTCTTTTGATCAAGAGCCTGATGGTTGAGGGTTAGTAGCTGCTCTTGAACCTGGTGGTGTGACTCCTGAGACACTTGTATCTTCTATCTGATGGCAGCAGTAAGAAAAGAGCATGACCTGGGTGGTGAGGATCTTTGGTGATGGATGCTGTTTCTTTATGGCAATGTTTCATGTAGATATCCTCAATGGTTTCATACTTTGGACTCTCTTTCAAGGACTACAACTCACATTCTCAACTTTATTTATGTATGTATGCATGTATCTATCCATCTGTCTGCCTGTTTGTTTATCTACTTGTTTATTTATTATTACTTTTTTTCCTTTTTGTATTTGAACAATTTATCAATCTTTGTGTGTGGTTTACTTGTTCATTAATTTTTATTGTACTTCTACTATGAAAAGCCTGCAAGAAAATGAAAATTTGTTGACATATATGTACTTTGACAACAAAAATGTCTACAAATTTTGAACTTTGAACTTTGGACGGCCCCTTTGTATAGTCATAGAGTCATTGAGCAACATGGAAACAGGCTGTTCATCCCCACTCTTCCAAAGTGACCAAGTTCCCAAGCCCATCTAGTCCCATTTTCCTTGTGTCTGGCCCATATCCCTCTAAACCTGTCTTTTCCATGTACCCTTTCAAATGTGGTTTTCATAGAAGTTTGCCAAAGACTACAGTGGGAAATGGATGTAGATGGAGTTTAATCTGGGCAAGGAGGAAGTGCTGCACTTGGGGAGATCAAATGTAAAGGGAAAGTATTCATTTAAATGTAGGTCATCTAGCAGCATTGATGTACTGAGGGATTTTGGGGTCCGAGTCCATTGTTCCCTGAAAGTGGCTGCACAATTTAATGGGGTGGTAAAGAAGGCATAATCATGCTTGCCTTTATTCGTCAAGCCATTGAGTTCAAGATTCCCACTATCGTCTGTAAGGAATTTGTATGTTCTCCCAGTGACCACTTGGGTTTCCTCCTGGTGCTCTGGTTTCCTCCCACAGTCCAAAGACATAACAGTCAGTAGCCTAAATGGTCATTGTAAATTGTCCTCTGATTAGGCTAGGGTTGCTGGGCGGTGTGGCTCAAAGGGCTGGAAGGACCTATTCTACATTGTTTCTCAAAAAATAAAAAGATCAGCAAGTTACACTGCCGGTTTATGATACTCTGGTTTGTGCAGGCAGAAGAGATTAGTGGTCATTAGCCTAATTAGTTCAGAATGGCAGAGTGGTCTTGTACTGGACTATTCTATGTTCTGGGTCTTTTAAATGTAATTGTAATTGCATCCATCTCTACTACCTATTATCACTAAATCCTTCTCTTCTCACTTTAAACCTAAAACTTCTATTTTTGGACTCCTCTACCCTGGGAGATAAAACTGTGGCTATTCACTTCATCACTGCTACTCATGATATTATAAACCTTTTATAAGGTCAATCCTCAGCTTCCAATGCTCCAAGGAAAAATAAAAATCCCAGTCTATCCAGTCTCCTCTTAAAACTCAACCTTTCCAGTCCTGGTAAAATGCTCATGATTTTTTTGCACACTTTCCAATGAAATTACATCCTTCCAATGGCTGAACAAACAGAACTGTACACACTGTTCCAAATATGGCCCTAACAGCATCTTGTACAGCTGTAACATGCCAAACTCCTGCACACAATATCCTAACTGATGAAAGCAAGTGTGCCAAATGCCTTTTTCCATCACTTGTGTTGCCACTTTCAAAGTACTATATATCTCTAACCCTAGGCCTCTTTGCTGAAGACCAAAACCCCTCACTGGTGAATTGATTAACATTGACCCCAGGTTAAAACTGATTGGGTCACATGCATTTGATCATTCTGAGCCTCAACATCGCCTCCTGCTGGAGCCCAGTGGTTACACTCATCTTTCGTAGCTGAGTGGCTTCCAGTGCCCAGCAACCAGAGACCGGACTTCCAGTTTCCAATCCGGAGGCCGCCACACATTTTGGACTGCTCTATTGGCCTTCAGACACCTTGTCCCATTGGAGACCTCTTCTGCTGTCCCTTCATTGAGGCAGAGACATACAGCACTAGACCAGGCCCTTCGGCCCATCAAGCAGCCGTTAAACCAGGGCTTGCCAACCTTTATATGTCATGGATCGATACCATTAAGCAAGGGGCCGGCAGACCCCAGGTTGGGAACCCCTGCATTAAACACATGCTTCTCATGATGAAAATGTTGAGTGGATGTTGAAAATAAAATAAAAACTTAATAGAATATTGAAGATCATTCTTGAAACATTTGGAAAATGGAGCTATGAAGAGGAAAGTGGGAGTGGTGAGATAGGATTCCGAGGTGACTAGTGAACTGGAGAGGGGTGAAAGTTGATTGGCAGGTTGAGTCAGACAGTGGAGGGGAGGGGGACAGGAGTAGGGAGACTGTGGAAGGTGAATGAAAGATGGAGGAAGACAAAGAAGGAAAAAGAAGGCAGATTAAATGAGGTGGGGGAGTGTGATGATATTCACATTCAAGAGCTCGAAAAGCTTATTGCTCACCTCAGCTTTCTAGCACAGCAGCATGACCTTTCCAAAGAGTCAAAGTTTATTTGTAACGAAGTTAAACTTCTAACCAATATACCTTGCCCAGCTTCTTGTTGTTAATAAGACTCATTTTCAGTTCTTTATGCGAATGAAACAAGGTTGGGGGAGGGTAGTGTGAAGACTTGAGGGACACATGAGGTACTAATGGTGGACCCTGATAACTAAAGGAGGTGATAATGGTGGGGTAGACTAAAGGCAGAATATGATTATAACCAGACTCCTAAAGTTCACTTCCAATTGTTTCAATACTCAGTTTCAATTGCACTGAATGTTTGCAACAGTGAAGACAGAGGTGAATGTGTGACCTGGTAGCCTCAACAACATCAGGAATGATAGTCAGTAAGGAAGATCGTTGGCTGAACCCAGTGGCTTCCATTGAAGATGGGAGAGGATAAAAGTCCGCACATTGTAATGCAGTTGCATAACCATCTTGAAAGAGCTGAAGGTGCACGTCTTCCAACAACTTCATCGCAAACTGCAGCTCAACCTTCCCCAGTGTGTGCACAGATGAGTGAAGCAATGAGTGTTATAGCTCAATCCAATGTCTTGGCAGTGTCCCAGCTGGTGTAATTATTCCACCAACCTGACTCTCGGCTTCATCTCAGCCATGATGAGGGAATGACGTACTGACGGCTGACGCTGGTGTCTCAATGAGCCACCGTAAGGGTTTGTGTGGAATTAGTCCATGTAGACTAGCTTGGTCCTAAATTAAATCTCTGGTGTGTACTGAAGTATCTGACAGGAGACCGATTTCAACCCTCTGGGGGAAAATGTGTCAGGAACAGAATTGATTAATTTAAAGGGACAGGCACTTGACAAAAGAGGGGATCGTATTTTGAGATTATAGAGCAAAGATCTGCTGTTCCTTTTGTTGTGGATTGCAATTGAATCTCAACCCCACCCAGCACATCCCTTGCTAACAATTCCTACAAGAGAATGGGGGCCAGCATAGTAGTGTAGTGATTAGCACAATGCTTAACAGTACAGCTGACCAGTGTTCAATTCCCGCCACTGTCTGTAAGGTGTTTGTACGTTCTCCCCATGACCACATGGCTTTCCACCAGGTGCTCCACTTTCCTCACATGGTCCAAAGGTCATTGTAAATTAGACTAAGATGATATTGGGAGATTCCTGGGAGGTATGAAGGGCCTATTCCGCACTGTATCTCAGTAAGTGATGTTCATGAAGCTTGTCAAAGACAGAACTGGGTTCAGCTGCAAAGTTCTCCGTCATTAAAGGAAGAATAATAGTTCACTGTCTGGCCCCAGGTGGAGAGAAGGGCTACTTGGCAAAAATCGGGTCCAACTGGAAACTGGCCTGTATTCACAACTAGCAGTCCACAATGTCTGTGTGACAGCTGCGCAACTGGAGTTGGTTAATAAGCACCATTTTGTAATGAACTACTTGAACACAGGTGTGAGAACTTCCTTAAGATGATTGAGGGATGAACTTGACCTAACAGAGGCAGTAACTGTATATCAGTGCACATTGATCTATAGCTAAGCCAGAGGCGTCTCCAATTGAGCAACATCAGTATAATGTAACGAGACAGTACACACCATTAATGTGCAAAGTTATCCCTCCCTGAAAGTGGCTACGCAGGTCAGCAATTTGGTAAGTAAGGTATATGACAGGCCTGGATTTATTAAAGTAAAGTGAAATTTATTATCAAAGTACCTATATGACACCATATACAACTCCGAGATTCACTTTCTTGTGGGCATACGCAGTAAATCCAAGAATGTCAATAGAATCAATGAAAGACTGCACCCAACAGGATGGACAAACAACCAATGTGCAAAAGACACTGTGCAAGCAGAAAAGAATGAATGAATGAATGAATAAATAAATCAATAAATAAGAATTAAATATCAAGAACATGAGATGCAGAGTCCCTGAAAGTGGGTCCATGGGTTGTTAGAACACTTCAGTGATGAATCCATTGAAGCTGAGTAAAGTTAACCCTTCTGATTCAAGAGTCTAATGGTTGTGGGTTGAGCCTGTTCCTCAAACTGGTGCTATGGGTCCTATGGCTCCTGTACCTCCTTCCTGATGTCAGCAGTGAGAAGAGAGCATGACCCGGATGGTGGGTGTCCTTGATGATGGATACTGCTTTCCTGCTCCGTGATGGGGAGGGTTTTACCTGTGATGGACTGGGCCGCATCCACTACTTTTTGTGGACCTTTGTTCAAGGGCATCGGTGCTTCCTTAACAGGCCATGATGCAACCAGACGATAGCCTCTCCACTGCACATCCATCAGAGTTTGTCAAAGTTTTAGATGTCATGCTAAATCTTGGCAAATACCTAAAGAAGTAGAGGTGCTGCCATGCTTTCTTTGTAATTGCACTTGTGTGCTGGGGCCTGGACAGGTCCACTGCAATGATAACACTGAGGAATTTAAAGTTGCTTCACCCTCTCAGACTCTGATTCCCCCGATGAGGACTGGCTCATGGAACTCCAGCTTTCTCCTCTGGAAGTCAATAATCAGCTCCTTGCTCTTGCTGGCATCAAATGAGAGGCCGTTTTTGTGGTTCTACTCAGACAGATTTTCAGTCTTAATCCTACATGTTAATTCCTCGACTAATGGCAGTGGTGTTATAAACAAATTTAAATACGGCATTGGAGCTATGCTTAGCCTCGCCGTCATAAGTATAAAGTGAGTAGAGAAGTAGCTAAGGACACAGCCTTGTGGTGCACCTATGCTGGAGGAGATGTTGTTGCCAATCTGAACTGACTGGAATCTGCAGATGGGGAAATCAACAATCCAATTGCAGAAGGAGGCATTGAGGCTAAGGTCTTGAAGCTTGCTGATTAGTTTTGAGGGAATTTGAGTATTGAATGCTGAGATGTAGTTGATAAGTAGCATCTAGATGTATGTATCTTTGCCATCCAGATGTTCTGGGGTTGAGTGAAGAGCCAATGAAATGGCATCTTCTGTGGACCTCTTGTGGTGGTAGGCAAATTGGAATGGTTCCAGTCACTTCTCACGCAGGAGTTCATGTGTTTCATCGCCAAACTCCCAAAGCACTTCATCACAATGGGTATGAGTGGGGTGTCAGGGAGGGGTAGCACCTCTGGTGGGGGAACATGTCGTGTCCTTTTCAAGGCAGTTTGTCCACCTTTGGTCCCTACCTGGCACTCAGCTCTCACCTGTGGCTCCCCATAGCTGTTTGTATGTGACAGCGGCCACACCCCAGGCAACCTCTTCAACAAGCCGGCTAAACCGGGTGAGGATAGTTGACGGGTGTCAAACCCACGGTGAGATAGGGAGTTGTCTATCCCAGCATGTGAAGACAGACTCTGGCGGATTGAACGGAGATCAATAGAAGGTCCAACGGTCAAGAAGGCGGTCTCTGCAAGCGTCGTGGAACACGTACAGCACAAGACACAGAAGATGGCTTGGTCATCCATGTGCCTAGTCTCGACTCTTGTCTTGCCACTGGATCCAGATGGGAATTGGGAAGAGAGAGTGAAGCTGATACTGTGTAACTCTCCCTCACTCAACTCCAAATCAAGCACTAGTCTCAACACTATTATCAAATTGTCTTCATCAACGACGATGGACAAACCACATATGAGTGCAACGGGACAGCAGTCATTCAAGCAGGTTACAATGTTCTTCTTAGGCAGCAGTATAACTGAAGCCTGCTGAAAGCAGGTGGGTATCACAGACTGCCAAAGTGAGAGGTTAAAGAAATCAGTGAACACTCCAGCCCAGTTGATCTGCTCAGGTCTTTAGTACTTGGCCAGGTACCCCACCTGGGCCAGATGCTTTCTGTGGATTCACCTTCCTGAAGGATGCTTCACATCGGCTTCAGAGATTGAAAGCACCAGGTCATTGGAGGCTGAGGAAGTCTGTGAAGGTTCTTCAATGTTTGGTCTGTCAGAACAGGCATAAAAGGCATTGAGCTCATCTGGAAGTGAAGCCTTGTTGTTACTTTTGTCACTTGATTTCACTTTGTATTCAAGGCCTGGCACAGTTGTTGAGCATCCTTCAGTGAGTTGAGATTGTTCCAGAATTGCCACTTTTCTCATGAGATGGCTTTTCAGTGATCATACCTGGACTTCTCGTATTTTACTTGGTCACCAAACCGGAATGCCACTGGCATGGCTCTCAGCAACTGGAGATATCCTTGTACATCCAAGGCTTCTGGTTGGGGAAGACCGGATGATGTGGTGGGGACAATCTCCTCTACAACTGTTTTCATAAAGTCTGTGACAACAGTGGTGTATTCCGTCAGATCCTCTGCTGAGCCCTTTAATGAGGCCCAGTCCATCAACTCAAATCAATCCTGTAGCTGTTGCTCTGCATCCTGCGACCACCTCTTTGTTGTCCTTATCTCTGAAGTGTTTGCTGTATGGAGGAAGGGGAAGGACAGCCAAGTGATCAGATTTCCCGAAATGTGGTCTGGGCATGGAACGGTCAGCATTCCTTATTGCAGTATAGCAATGGTCGAGCACGTTGGAACCCCTGATACTGCAGGTCATAGGCTGATGATAATTAGGCAGAAATTTCTTCAAACCTCTATGATTTGAACTATGTTGGGGTGATTATTTGAGGAATTGAGTTACATTGCAGCTTTATAAAACTCTGGTTAGGCTGCATCTAGAGAATTGTCTTCAGGTCCTCATTAGAGAAGGATGTTGAGACATTGAAGAGACTCAGGAGAGGTTTAACAGGATGCTGTCCAGATTGGAGGACATGTAGAGGAGAGCTAAGACAACTCGGGTTACTTTCCCTGGAGTGTTGGAAACTGAGGCAAGATCTAATAAAGGCTTATAAGAAAATGAAAGGTGAATGACAAGCACGGAATGCCGGATTTACCCATGACTTGCTCATCTTTCATATATGGGAAGATAGTGGAACACCTAGAGGAAAATCATATAGTCACAGGTGAAAGGTGCAGATTCCACATAGGTAGCACCGAGAGTAAGGATTGTCTCCTGCACTCTGAGGATCATCTTGGCCCTTTACGAGATTACCGGCAGAATGAACAGAAAATGCCGGAAGCACTCAGCAAGTCAGGCAGCATCTTGAAAAGAAAATCGGTCAATGTTTTGGATCAGTGATCCTTCATCAGCACGCCCTGGAAGGTGTGTCATCTCCTTTGAGCTCTTTGTGATTTAATTATGTGAACTCTGCCAGAGTGTTTGTCCATGAACAAATCAATTGCAAGCATGATCTTGTGCAGCACGGTCCACCCCATGTCCCTGATGTAAAGGTAGAAGACTCCCTGCAAAACCTCCCCACCGCTCTATGAACCATCTTTGCATGTCTTGATGGCGGCCAATGCTCGGAAGCAGAGAGTCATACAAAAGCAGCACATGCAGTGCAAAATGTGACAGAGGATATTTCCAAGATGTGGCTCTTGTCTTGAGGGCTGGCTTTGGGGCTGGGGTTCCTTAAGCAGTTGCAGGGAAGGAAGGTAGGAGCTAAATTTGCTGGACACTTCAGTCACATACAGCTCATTTCTTCACCATATGGACTTCACCATCTGGGCCACCAGAACACATCCCATTGCTGGAGGGAAAAGCAGGGGCAGTTTTATTGTGAGTGAGGCCTCCGGCTATCAGGGTCGATCATTGATGTGGCGTCCAGCTGTCTAGATACGCAGGCCTGGGCAGTACAATATGGAGGGCAAGCTTTTGCCCATGTAGCAGACTCCCCCTCCCCGCATAGCCGATTAACCCAAAGGAACAGCAGAGACTGGCAGAGCCCAGCGCTGGATTTTTCCCTCGGAGTTTATCCCGAAGCCTTCCCCATGAATGGGTACAACCACAAGGCAGCAGAGGTCTGTGATCAGAATTTTCCTTCTTGATGAGCTGTCAGCCATGGCTGATGAGTCCCATCTGTTGAAGCGAGTGGCTTTAATGAGCCAGTAACCTGCCTTTGCCCCTTCTCCTGCTAGTAGAAACAGTTCCAGCAGGCTTAGTAGCTAAGCCACACATGAAGACCAGGAGCTGAACTTGGTTGTCAGAGGCTATTTGAAGTGCACACCATTGGGAGCACTTAATAGGCAGTGGGAGTGTCAGGGCGCGGGAGCAGGGACCCAATCGCAGACCATGTACTATGCACACAGTGATATTTATTGAGTGACAAATCCAGAGGGGCAACAAGGTCAGCATCAAAGTTTAGGCAGAGATCAAAAACCCAGAGAAATCCAAAAATCAGAAACAGGAGACAGGCAGAGTCATAAACCAGAACAATCCAGACAAACCGGCAAAATTAGGGTCAGTAAACAGGCCGTGTCAATACTCAAAAGGACAGAGTTTAGATATAAATGTTGGAAAGGCTCATGAAAACTCACTGGCACAATCTGGCCAACACAGCTGAAAACACAGGACTAAAATACACTGAGCAATAAACAGAGAGGCAGATGATAGGTGGAGCACAATGAGACACAGGTAGCTGCAATACAGGTAATAATGGAAAACCGGTGATGGGCAGGTAATCAGTGATACAGGGGCCGGAGTAGAGCAGGGGCAGGGATAGGAGCACATGGAGCATGAAAGCAAACAAAAACACATGGCAATACAAAAATACAGAGTGACGGCTGGGGGGAACGCATAAGAAGACAGAGTTCAAGTGGAGGTACTGACAGGGAGCTTGTCCCCATTGCCATCCCCATCTATGAAAACCTTAAAGAGCCTCAGGTTTATTATCACTGATGTATGTCATGAAATTTGTTGTTTTGCAGCAGCAGTGCAGTGCAAGATCTAAGAATTAAAATAAGTTGCAAAAATGTTTTAAAATAGTGCAAAAGATAAAGTAACGGAAAGAGGACACCTCCCCTGGGATGAGGAGTTTTAATGATGCTTGCCACCTCCTTGAAACAATGACTTTCTTAGTTATCCTTGATGGCAGGGAAGATTGTGCCCATGATGTTGCTGGCTGAGTCTACAACACTTTGCAACCTTTTGCACCCTGTGCATTGGAGCCTCTGAACCAGATGGTGCTTCCACCAGCCAGAATGCTTCCACCGTAAAGCTGTAGAAATTTGGAAGGGTCACCTCCAACTCCTACTGAAGTATAGCAACTGGCATGCCTTATTCGTGATTGCATCAATGTGTTGGGCCCTCTCTGACTTGAGAAAAACATAATTCCCTCTGAAAAGCGTCGGCAAAAAAAAAGTTCAGTGACTCGCACGTAGCAATATGGATGATCCTTGTAACTGGGAGCAGTGATTTCAAAAGGGTGCCCATGTGGAGGAACTGGGAGCATGTTCTGCTTACTAATATCTCTGCAGAGTGTTTTCCAGACCTTGGGAGCCTGGGAGTGTTTGATGAACAACGTTTGTTGAGCTTTGCTATATATTGAATCTGTTACTGCTTTTCTTTAAGCAATGGGAGTTTGGAAGTGCTTTTACGTGTCTTTTTGTGTGTCTTTGGGTGTGTACTTGTGAGTGTGAGAAGAGAAGGGAAAGGGGGAGACATGGACAGAACATTGCAAAGTAACATTTCATCTGCTATGAAAAGGCTATTTCAGATTCTTCTCTCTTTAACAGAGTTTGATGTACTTGTTCAGCAAAGAAGTCCTTTGCTCATATCTAAAGGTGGTATAATCAGCTTCCCTTCCATCAAGGAATCAGAATCCTTGGAGAGGCATAATATGATTAGGAATAGTCAGCATGGCTTTGTGAAAGGCAGGTCATGCCTTACGAACTTGAATGAATTTTTTGAGTATGTGACTAAAAACATTGATGATGGTAGAGCAGTAGATGTAGTCTATATGGATTTCAGCAAGGACCTTGCAAGGTAACCCATGCAAGGGTTATTGAGAAAGTAAGAAGTCATGGGATCCAAGGGGACATTGCTTTGTGGATCCAGAACTGGCTTGCCCACAGAAGGCAAAGAGTGGTTGTAGACAGGTCATATTCAGCATGGAGGTCGGTCACCAGTGGTGTGCCTCAGGGATCTGTTCTGAGACCCCTACTCTTCGTGATTTTTATAAATGACCTGGATGAAGAAGTAGAGAGATGGGTTAGTAAATTTGCTGATGACACAAAGGTTGGAACTGTTGTGGATAGTGTGGAAGGCTGTCAGAGGTTACAGCGGTACATTGATAGGATGCAAAAATGGGCTGAGAAATGGCAGCTAGAATTCAACCCAGATAAATCTGAGGTGGTTCATTTTGGTAGGTCAAATATGATGACAGAATATAGTATTAATGGTAAGACTCTTGGCAGTGTGGAGGATCAGAGGTTATCTTGGGTACCGAGTCCATAGGATGTTCAAAGCAGCTGCGCGGGTTGACTCTGTGGTTAAGAAAGCATACGGTGCATTGGTCTTCATTAATTGTGGGATTGAGTTTAGGAGCTGAGAGGTAATGTTGCAGCTATATAGGGCCCTGGTCAGACCCCACTTGGAGTACTGTGCTCAGTTCTGGTCACCTCACTATAAGAAGGATGTGAAAACCATAGAAAGGGTGCAGAGGAGAATTACAAGGATGTTGCCTGGATTGGGGAGCATGCCTTATGAGAATAGGTTGAGGGAACTCAGCCTTTTCTCCTTGGAGTGACAGAGGATGAAAGGTGACCTGATAGAGGTGTATAAGATGATGAGAGGCATTGATCGTGTGGATAGTCAAAGGCTTTTTCCCAGGGCTGAAGTTGTTAGCACAAGAGGGCACAGTTTTAAGGAGCTTGGAAGGAGGTACAGAGGAGATATCAGGGGTAAGTTTTTTATGCAGTAAGTGGTGAGTGTGTGGAATGGGCTGCTGGCAATGGTAGTGGAGGCAGATACGATAAGGTTTTTTAAGACACTCCTGGGCAGGTATATGGAGCTCAGAAAAATAGAGGGCTATGGGTAACCCTAGGTAATTTCTCAGGTAAGGACATGTTCAGTACAGCTTTGTGGGCCAAAGAGCCTGTATTGTACTGTAGGTTTTCTATGTTTCTATCTATGTTTCTAATCCCCTGTTATCCCCTTCATCGATACCAGTATCCATATGATCTTCATCTCCTCACAAACCTTCAGCTTTCAGATAATCTTTTTAATCATCTTGGCCCTTTATAAGATTACCAGCAGAATAAACAGAAAATGCCAGAAGTATTCAGCAAATCAGGCAGTACCCATAGAAAGAGAATCAGTCAATGTTTCATCAACATGCCCTGGAAGGTATGTCATCTTCATTGAGTTATTTGTGATTTAATTATATGGAATGTTTCCCACAGCTTCAGGTGGACTGAAGAGCTGTTGTGATCAAATTGAACATTTCATGCTTGGCTTTCACTGGGCACATTAGCTGTTCTGTAGAAAGCTTGAATTACTCCTTAACATCAGAAGCTCTGGGACAAGTCACGGACAATTATTTTTTTCTCCTGAATTTATTTTATCCGTATCAATGTATTCATTTTTAATTATCTGTGAGATGTAGGTGTTGCTGTTTAGACTAGTACACATTGCCTGCCTTGATTGCTCTTGAGAAGGTGGTGATGTGCACAATTCTTCATGTTATGGTCATTTATCTATATTCACTGAAATGATGTTCCAATAGCAGTGGTATAGTGGCTCAGTTAGTAGAACCACTGCCTTACAACTCCAGCACAATGAGTTCAATCTGGACCACAGGTCTTGTCTGTGTGGATTTATAGATTCTCAGAATTGCAAAGCATAGGAAAAAATACATTTGGTTGAACTCATCCATAAGACCATTCACTATAAGGTATAGGAGCAGAATTAGGCCATTCGGCCCATCGAGTCTGCTCTGCCATTTCATCATGGCCGATCCATTTTTTCTCTCAGCCCCAATCTCCTGCCTTCTCCCCATATCCCTCCATGTCCTGACCAATCAAGAATCTATCAACCTCTGCCTTAAATAAACATGAAGACTTGGCCTCCACAGCTGCCTGTGACAATGAATTCCACAGATTTACCACTCTCTGGTGAAAGAAATTCTTCCTTGTCCATTCTGAGGCTGTGTCCTCTAGTCCTAGACTCTCCCGCGAAAGAAAGCGTCCTCTCCACATCTGCTCTATCAAGGCCTTTCAACATTCAACAGGTTTCAATCAGGTCACCATTCTTTCTCCTGAATTCCAGTGAATGCAGGCCCAGAGCCATCAAAAACTCTTCATATGACAAGCCGTTCAATCCTGGAATCATTCCCATGAACCTCCTTTGAACCCTCTCCAATGTCAGCACATGGTTTCTAAGATAAGGGGCCCAAAACTGCTCACAATACCCCAAGAGAGGCCTCACCAGTGCCTTATACAGCCTCAACATTACATCCTTGCTTATATACTCCAGTCCTCTTGAAATTAAAGCAAACATCACATTTGCTTTCCTCATCTATGCCGACCAGTTCTATGAAGTTAGTTTCTAATTTTCCCCACATCACCTCACATGCTCAGGTTGTTTGTCTTTAACCACATGGTACCGTAGTTCAGAGCTGTAGTCTCACTCTCCAGAGTCCTCTTACACACACAGCTGACAACATGTGACAACGTTTGTCACTGTTTAGAGTCACATAGGAAAATGAACGAAAAATAGGCAACCTCACCGATCTTGCTGATTACAATGACATCATGGCTGATTTTTTTTAACCTTTATGTTGTGTATTCTTTCTAATTCAAATTCAGTACTCTGTCATCCCCTTGATATCTGAAAATCAGTTGATCTCTGGAATATATTTAGTAGCTGTGCCTTCGCTGCCTGCCTGGATAGAGTGTTACAAAACAACACAGAAAATGCCGGAGGAAATCAGCAGCTCAGGCAGTGTCTATGAGTGGGAAATGGACAGTCAATGCTTCCGGCAAAAGGCTTCCTCTGGACTGGAAAGGAAGAGGAGAGATACAGTACTGTGTTAAAGTGTTAGGCACATATACATAGCTGAAGTGCCTAAGACTTTTGAATAGTACTGTAATAACTTTATGTAGTGCATTATACAGCTGCCTCAAAAAAATCATGACATACTTGAGTGATGATAAACCTGGTTCTGATATGGGTCTCTTTAGTGGACTGAGAGTGGGAAGGAGGCAGGCAGAGTGAAACATGGTTGGGATAATGATCAACAAACCAATCATTTGGAATTAAATTACCTTCCCTGGTGTCTCAGGGCCGGATGTGTCTGCACCCGCCCCTGGCACTTCTTCTTTGCCACCTGTCCCACACCCCACCTATGGCACTCTACCCTCACCACTTATAACCATATAACAATTACAGCACAGAAACAGGCCATCTCGGCCCTTCTAGTCCGTGCCGAATGCTTACTCTCACCTAGTCCCACCTACCTGCATTCAGCCCATAACCCTCCATTCCTTTCCTGTCCATATACCTATCCAATATTTTTTTAAATGACAAAATTGAACCTGCGAGTTCCTACATTCCGACATTCTTCCTACATTCTTTTCTCGTGTCAGATTTACAAACTTGCTCTTCACTCCACACTGACAAAACAGTACAGTGCAAGAGGAAGACATGGAGGGATTTCTACAGAGTCTCTGTGGGTGGAAGTTAGAAACAGGAAGGGGTCAATAACTCTACTGGGTGTTTTTTATAGACCACCCAATAGTAACAGGGACATCGAGGAGCAGATAGGGAGGCAGATTCTGGAAGGCATAATAACAGGGTTGTTGTGGTGGGAGATTTTAATTTCCCATATATCAATTGGCATGTCCCTAAAGCAAGGGGTTTAGATGGGGTAGAGTTTGTTAGATGTGTTCAGGAAGGTTTCTTGACTCAATATGTAGATAAGCCTACAAGAGGAGAGGCTGTACTTGGGAAATGAACCTGGTCAGGAGTCAGATTTCTCAGTGGGAGAGCATTTTGGAGATAGTGATCACAATTCTATCTCCTTTACCAGAGTATTGGAGATGGATATGACCAGACAAGTTAGGAAAGTGTTTAATTGGAGTAAGCAGAAATATGAGGATATCAGGCAGGAACTTAGAAGCATAAATTGGGAACAGATGTTCTCAGGGAAATGTATGGAAGAAATGTGGCAAATGTTCATGGGATATTTGCCTGGAGTTCTGCATGGGTACGTTCCAATGAGACAGGGAAAGAATGGTAGGGTACAGGAACCGTGGTGTAAATCTACTCAAGAAGAAAAGAAGAGCTTATGAAAGGTTCCAAAAACTAGGTAATGATACGAATCTAGAAGGTTATAAGGCTAACAGGAAGGACCTTAAGAATGAAATTAGGAAAGCCAGAAGGGGCCACGAGAAGGCCCTGGCAGACAGGATTAACGCAAACCCCAAGGCATCCTACGTATGTGAAGAGCAACAGGATAAGACGTGAGAGAATAGGACCAATTAAGTATGACAGTGGAAAAGTGTGCATGGAACTGGAGGAGATAGCAAAGGTACTTAATGAGTATTTTGCTTCAGTATTCACTACGGAAAAGGATCTTGGCAATTGTAGGGATGACTTACAGTGGACTGAAAATCTTGAGCATGTAGATATTAAGAAAGAGGACGTGCTGGAGCGTTTGGAAAGCATCAAGTTGGATAAGTCACTGGGACTGGACAAGGTGTACCCCAGGCTACTATGGGAGGGGAGGAAATAGATTGCTGAGCCTCTGGTGATGATCTTTGCATCATCAATGGGGACGGGAGAGGTTCCGGAGGATTGGAGGGTTGTGGATGTTGTTGCATTATTCAAGAAAGGGAGTAGACATAGCCTAGGAAACTATAGACCAGTGAGTCTGACTTCAGTAGTTGGTAAATTGATGGAGAAGGTCCTGAGAGGTAGGATTTATAAACATTTGGAGAGGCTTAATATAATTAGGAATAGTCAGCATGGCTTTGTGAAAGGCAGATCATGCCTTGCGAGCCTGATTGAATTTTTTGAGAATGTGACTAAACATATTGATGAAGGTAGAGTAGTAGATGTAGTGTATGTGGATTTCAGAAAGGCATTTGATAGGGTACCCCATGCAAGGGTTATTGAGGAAGTAAGAAAGCATGGGATCCAAGGGGACATCGCTTTGTGGATCCAGAACTGGCTTGCCCACAGAAGGGAAAGCGTGGTTGTAGACAGGTCATATTCTGCATGGAGGTTGGTGACCAGTGGTGTGCATTAGGGATCTGTTCTGGGATCCCTACTCTTCGTGATTTTTATGAATGACCTGGATGCGGAAGTAGAGAGATGGGTTAGTAAATCTGCTGATGACACAAAGAGTAGGGGTGTTGTGGATAGTGTGGAGGGCTATCAGAGATTACAGTGGGACATTGATAGGATGCAAAACTGGGCTGAGAAGTGGTGGATGGAGTTCAACCCAGATAAGTGTGACGGGGTTCATTTTGGTAGGTCAAATGTGAAGGCAGAATATGGTAGTAATGGTAAGACTCTTAGCAGTGTGGAGGATCAGAGGGATCTTGGGGTCCGAGTCCATAGGACACACAGAGCCGCTGCGCAGGTTGACTCTCTGGTTAATAAAGCATATGGTGCATTGGCCTTCATCAGTCGTGGGACTGAGTTTAGGAGCTAAGAGGTAATGTTGCACCTAGATAGGACCCAGGTCAGACCCCACTTGGAGTACTGTGCTCAGTTCTGGTCACATCACTACAGGAAGGATGTGGAAACCATAGAAAGGGTGCAGAGGAGATTTACAAGGATGTTGCCTGGATTGGGGAGCATTCCTTATGAGGATAGTTTGAGTGAACTTAGCCTTTTTTTCGTTGGAGCGACGGAGGTTGAGAGGTGACCTGATAGAGGTGTATAAGATGATGAGATGTATTGATCGTGTGAATAGTCAGAGGCTTTTTCCCAAAGCTGAAGAAGGCACAGCTTTAAGGTGCTTGGAATTACCTTGGAGGAGATGGCAGGAGTAAGTTTTTTACTCAGAGAGTGTTGAGTGCATGGAACAGGCTGCCGGCGACAGTGGTGGAGGTGGATACAATAGGGTCTTTTAAGAGACTCCTGGACAGGTACATGGAGCTCAGAAAAATAGAGGGCTATGGGAAACCTTAGGTAGTCCTATGGGAAGGACATGTTCAGCACAGTTTTTTGCGCTGAAGAGCCTGTATTGTGCTGTAGGTTTTCTATGTTTCTATGTTTCTTAAAGTCTTAGACACCCTAGCTGTAGATATGTGCACAGTACTGCAGCTAGCATAAAAATAATCTCGCCTCTTTCTTTCCAATCCTGATGAGAGGTCCTGATCCAAATCATCGATTGTCCATTTCCCTCCACAGACATGACCTGATCCATTGAGTTCACCTATGCTTTTATGTTTTGCACCAGAGTCCTGCATCTACGGTCTCTCATGTTGAGAGGATTGCAAAGATTCAGTATTCTCTGAGTAAAGAAATTTCACTTTATCTCTTGTCTTAAAAGGCCAAGCCTTTATTCTGAGATTGTATCACTTGTTTTTAGACTTCCCAAATTCAGCTTTGTTTAATGCCTTGTCAAACTCCTTCAGGATATATTTCAGTGAAATCATATTTCATTCACCTAAATTCTTGAAAATATAACTTCAGTCTGTAACAAATTTTTTGTCCCATAAATCAGACTGGTAAATCAATGTCCACCTTTGCATGGTGGAATTGGAGTTGGAATTGGTTTATTGTACCACATGTACCAAGATAGAGTGAAAAGCTTGTCTTGCACACATTTCATACAGATCAAATCATTCCACAGTGCACTAAGGTAGAACAAGGTAAAACAGTAACAGAATGCAAAATAAAGTACAGGAGCTACAGAGATAGCACAGCACAGTCAAACAATAAGGTGTTAAATTATAAAAAAGATGGATTGTGAGGTCGAGTCTATTTCTCCATATCAGTGAACCATTCAATAGCCTTATAAGCCATCCTTGAGTCTGATAGCACATGATTTCAGGCTGTTGACATGCTATTTGAAAGGAGAGGAGAGAAGAGAGTGTGTCTGGTGTGGGTGGGTCTTTGATAATGCTGGGTGCTATACCAAGGCAGCTAGAAGTATAGACAGAGGCTGCACACACAAAATGCTGGAAGAACCTATGGAAATGAATAAACAGTCAACATTTTTGGGATGAGACCCTTCTTCAGGACTGAGAAGGAAGGGGAAAGATGGCAGAATAAAAAGCTGGGGGAGGGAGAGAAAGGAGGATAGCTAGAAGTTTATAGGTGAACCTAGGTGGGTAGGAATGGTAAAGGGCTGGAAAGGAAGGAATCTGGTAGGAGCATTGAGTGCACCATAGGAGAAAGGGAAGGAGAAAGGGATCCAGGGAGAGGTGAGAGGCAGATGAGAAGAGGTAAGAGGTCAGAGCTGGGATTAGAAGAGGGGAGGGGGTGGGAAATATTTTACCTGAAGGAGAAATGAATATTCATGTATCAGTTTGGAGGATACCCAGGCAGAATATAAGGTGTTGCTCCTCCACCCGATGGTGGACTCATTGCGGCACAAGTGAATTCCTTGGACTGACATGTTAGAATGGAAATGGGAATTGGAATTAAAATATTTGACCACCAGGAAGTTCTGCTTTTGGCGAATGGAGCGGAGGCTGGTTTCCATGATGTGCTGAGCTGTGTCCACAACTCCCTACGGTTTATTTCAGTCACACAGATCAATTCCCATATCAAGTTGTGGTGCATCGAAATCAGATGCTTCCTGTGGTGCATTGATAAAAATTGGTAATAGTCAATGGTACATGCCAAATCTCTTTAGCTTTCTGAGGAAGTTGAGGTGTTGGTGAGCTTCCTTGGCTGTGCATCTATGTGTCTGGATCAGGACAGGTCAATTGAAATATTTACTCCTAGTAACCTAAAGTTCTCCATCCTTTCAACACCATTGATGAAGACAGGAGTATGTTCACCCAACATCGCCCCCCCCACCTCACTTCCTGAAGTCAATACCCAGTTCTTTTGTTTTGCTGACATCTGAGTGTTATCATGACACCATGTAACTAAGCATTCTATCTCCTACCTGTACTCTGACTCGTCTTTATGTGAGATATGGCCCACTACAGTGGTGTCACCCGAAAACTTGCAGGTGGAGTGAAGCACACAAAATGCTGGAGGAACTCAGCAGGCCAGACAGCATCTACGGAAAAGAGTACAGTCGACGTTTGAATCTGGCCAGGTCATCATGAGTGTACGGGGAGTAGAGTAAGGCACTGAGGAACCAACCTTATGGTGCACCAGTGTTTAGAATAATCATGGTAGAGGTTGTTGCCTATCCTTTCTGATTTCTTCTGTTGACCAGGAAGTCAAGGATCCAGATACAGAAGGAGGTTTTGATTCCCAGATTCTCAGAGGTTGGTAATGAGTTCGCTTGCTAAAATGATGGGGCGAAGGCAGTAGAATTTGGTTGAGAGGGATAATAAGTCAGTCACGATTGATCGGTGGAATGACTCAATGGGCTAAATGGCCTAATTGTACCTCTGTGTCTTCTGGTCATATGGTGTTGAGTATCCTGAACGATGATGAGGGGGAAACTGAGACATAGGTGCTGTACCTCATACCGTTATGAGGAAGAGTACCAGCAAACAGGATGAGTTAGGTGGGAAGTGATGGGCAGATCAGGGCATCACAACGAGATTGGACCCTGTAGAAAGCAGAAAGGGGGAGAGTGGGAAAGACGTGACTGGTGGTGAAATCACATTGGAATTGGCAGAACCCCTGAAACCATAAGAAATCGCAAAGAGATATGAACGCAGCCCAGACTATCCTAAAAACCAGTTGTTCTCCATTGACTCCATCTACACTACTTGTGGCCTCACAAAAGCAGCCAACTAATTAAGGACCCCTTCCACCCTTTTATTCTCTCTTCTACCCCTTTCCCATTTGGCAGCAGATACAAAGTCTTGAGAACACATACCCCCAGGCTGAAGGTCAGTTTCTTATCCATTGTTATTAGAGTTGTGAATGGACCTCTTACAGACAAAGAAGAATTCTTGATCTTTCTATCTGTCTCATCATAGCCCCTGTGCTTTATGTACCTACCTGCAGAGCATTCTCTCTGTAACTGTAACACTATATCCTGCATTATGTCTTGTTTTTTCTTTTGTAGTATGTTAGTATCCTTATGTATAGAATGATCTGGCTGGGTGATTCATCAACAAAAGTTTTTTTTTCAGACGGCATCTATGGAAATGAATAAACAGTCAAGATTTTGGACTGAGACCCTTCATCAGGATTGGAAAGGAAGATGGAAGAAGCGCTTCTCCTCCCCTGCCTATGTTCTCCCCATGGTGCCTTTCCTCTTTCCCTTTCCCCTATAGTCCGCTTGCCTTTCCTATCAGCTTCCTTCTTCTCCAGCCCTTTACCTTTTCCACCTCTCACCTCCCAGCTTCTTACTTCATACCCACCTCTGCCACTCACCTGGCTTCATCTTTCACCTTCTAGCTTGTACTCGTTCTCATGCCTCCTCCTTCGTATTCTGACTTTCTCCCCCTTGCTTTCCAGTCCTGAAGAAGGGTGTCGAACTGAAACATCAACTGTTTATTAATTTCCCTAGATGCTGCCTGACCTGCTGAGTTCCTCCAGTATTTGTGTGTGCGTGTGCGTGTGTTACTCTGGATTTCCGACATATGTTTATTGCAAAAGTTTCTCCACAGTATTTTGGTACATTTGTTGCTGAGGTATGTCTTAGGATGCAGTGAGACACATCATCAATGATGTAACCTGGAGTTATCGGGTGTTTTGGGTCTTTCAACATCAGACGCTCTTGCCCAGGCGACCGAGCCAGGGTTGATCAAGCCCTTGTCTGAGTCTCTGCAGCAGTAGTCTCTGGATCACACCTCTTGATCCATGGTCATCTTGGGGCTCACTTACTCGGATGGTCCTGATAGCTCTTTTCTTTATAGTCCCATAACGCCAAGGAGAAAGAAGGTTCTGCACAGCCAGCAGTCAGCAAAGTCTCCTCATCCCAAGTTAACATGGTCTGGAGTCATCTGTCAACATCTCCTGTGGCTATTGCCTCAACGATATGGACTACGTCTTCCTCCAACTGCAGTCACTTATGCTGATATAGATGTGTGGAAGCTACTATAGATGTGCGGTGGAAAGTGTGCTGACTGGTTGCATTCCGGCATGGTATGGGAACACCAATGAGTTTGAGTGGAAAATCCAACAAAAGGTAATGGCTTTGGCCTAGTATATCATAGGTAAAATCCTCCCAGCCACTGAGTACATCTACATGAAACGTTGCCATAGAAAAGCAGCATCCATCTTCAAAGATCCTCACCACCCAGTCCATACTATTTTCTTGCTGCTGCCATCAGGTAGAAAGTACAGGAGCCGCAGGACTTGCACCACCAGGTTCAAGAACAGTTACTACCACTGAACCATCAGGCTCCTGAACAACAGGGGATAACTACACTCATTCTATTTCTTGTGTTCGCACAACTGATGAACTCACTTTAAGGACTCTGTCTTGTTATTTCATGCTCGTTATTCATTGCTATTTATTTATATCTGCATTTTCACAGTTTGTTATTTATTGATCCTGTATACAGATACTGTCACGCTTGGTGGCGCAATAATATCAGTGCTGGACTCCGGAGCGAAGGTTCCCAAGTTCGAATCCAAGTCAAGTTGAGCGTCGAGCTAGCAACTCGGCCTCATAAAAACAAGAATAGCTTGCTACGGAAACGCCATCCAAAGATGGTGCCCCAATAACTCCACTGCCGAGTTAAGGGCTATTCTTCTCTTTTTCTTCGACAGATACTGCTCTATAGAGTTTCTAAGTATGCCCACAGTAACTTTGAACTTTGAACTTAACCCGCCGGTGTTCTGCTGTTCTGCCTGCAGTGGGAGGTCCTATAATAATCTAATTCCAATTACCAAATGTGAAGAACAAAAAAAGGTGGAGGGAGATAAGTTTCAATATTTTTTTATGACTCTTTTCTGCCAAATCAAGTAGAGAGTAGATGGGCTAGGGGGAAATTAGGGTTCCTTTCAGTAATCACCTCAGAGGTGGGGTGTAGGATAGAGAGAATACAAACAACTTTCCGAAAGCAGGAAGGTGAGTTAACCTGAGCATGAAATGGACTTGTCCTTTAATATTCCAGTTTGATTTTTCTTTTTATGATATGCTAGCTAGCCACAAATATTTAATGTCAGATGCATTTACTGTCGCTTCTGACTCTGAATTATTCATGATTCCTGTTGGATTTTTTTTAACATAACAAGAAAAGCAATTTAATAAGCAGCTAAAATGAGTTGTTCTAGGTTACAATAGCATTAAGTGATTCTTGTGCGACTTGAATTTAAGAAGGTTAATGATATCCACATGGGAATAGGCAGCGTTGAGGAAAGAACTTTCCTGGTTATAGCAGTGTGAAATGAGTTTAATGGTCATTAAATAAAGATGTAAATTATGTATTATGTTTATGGCTGCAAGAGATCTTTCTTCCCTCGTCACCTCACTTTTCACCGTTTAAAGATGTTGATTCTTCAGGGAACTGGTACCTTCAATGTGTCGCCCATTCAAAATCAGATTATCCTTATACAGCACCCCTCAGTTTCAAAAGAACATTGCAAGATGCTTCACAAGAGCAGAAACAAGCAATGTCACATTGAGGGAAATTAGGACAGATGTTAAGTGATGCAACTCTAATTTTGAAGCTGGCATAATTGATCCTGACCAGGATTCAAATCCCACCTTAGGACCTGTGAAAGAATAATTAAATATAACTGGAATTGAAACGGTAATGTCCTTGTGGGTACTTACACTCAACTCAACGGCATTTGGTACAGACTTGAATACCAACTTCTCTGTCCTGTGAAGAGGATTTTTCCAATGGGGGTGGGGGGGGGGTCCAAGACCAGAGGGCACAGATCTGGATAGAAGGATATCATTTTAGCACAGAAATTAGGAAGTTGATATGTTCTTGATTAGTAAGGGCAGCAAAAGTTACTAGGAGAAGGCAGAAGAATGAGGTTGAGAAGTTTAGTAAATCAGTCATGATGGAGCATTCTTGATGGGTTGAATGGCCTAATTCTGGTCCTTCTGTATGTCTTATGGTCTTATGGTCCTAGAGGTGACATCCCTTCATCAGCTGCATCCTCCCCACAGGCTAGCCCTCTTTTCCTTTGCAGACTTCCTATCATGCTCTTCCTGGGTGCATCGGCCATGTTCAGATCTGGCCCGCTCAGGCATGACAGAAGAGACACTAATGGAGTTGTGGCAGTGGTGGATTAAGAGGAATAGAGAGGGGAGAGATTATTTCTACAGGAGCATCCGCTTTCCCTGTCACGTTCAGTGGCTGCTGTGACACCGGCAATCACAGCCATGACGGCAGCTCTCGGAGTTTACATGTGGGTCCCCAAAATTCTGCCATTGGGAAATTTGTTTGGGTCACCAGACATATTGATGGAGCTGCCAGCAAATGGTCTCCAAACCATGTTCCAACTTGATAAAGCCCTTCGTGCTTCTTGGCACAGGGGTCGTGCTGCCTCTCAGGGTACCCAAAGCACCAGACACTACAGTCCACACTCACTCCCTCTGTATGCTGGCTCACCAAGTCCTCCCAAGTCCTTGGGTTATGGAGGGATGCGGCATTGAAACAGACCCTTCGGCCCATCAAGTCTGAGTCTACTCCAACCACCTATTTAAATTAATCCAACTTTAAACTCCTAGATGAAATTGCCGTACAATGTCCCTAATGGCTCCAACAATAGTATAGCCCCAATGACATTTACCTAGTGTGACATTTACCTAGCCATTAGCAGGAGTTGCACGTATGTGATCTGCCCTTCCTTGTTCCCTGCCTCTACTGGAGTACCAGTGGTGGCTACTTGATAACCAACTCCACCCATATATTACCCCTATGATACTTGCATTATTGATATTTAAGATTGCAGCAATGATCCTGATGTTGATTGATGTTAGACACATGGGCTTTGACAAAACAAAAAATGGCTGGATTCACTTAGCACTTTAGTGCAAGTGTTTTTTTTTCCAGAGCATCAAAAATCAAACTTATAAAAATTAGTGAAGATAGTGAAAAGAAAATTGCCAGTATTTCAAAAGGTTATCTTACAGAAAACTCAGTATGAGCTCCGCACTTTGTCCAGTTTCAACTCCTTGCAGCGTTGAGAGTGATGGGTCCCATTTAGTAGGCACCTGGTTATACTATCTTTAATAACCCAAGAAGTTAACACATAAATCAGAATATGATACACCCCATCACGTAGTTACAGTCACATTACAAAATACACAGAAGTATCTATCTTAAACACAGGATGTAAACGACATATACACATTTACACGTCCCCATTACCAAGCGAATTGGAATGTTCTGTCTTGTATAGTGGGAAAGGCACCCAAACACATCAGCTCAGTTTAGGACCATTATGAGAAATTACTGGGGAAGACATTCGTACACAACGCTGGAAGAACTCAGCAGGTCAGGCAGCATCCGTGAGAAAAGAGTAGCCAACGTTTCGGGCCGAGACCCTTCATCAGGAATGGGGGGGGGGGGGGGAAGAGAGGGCCGAAGTCCAGTAATAGAGATAGGAGAGGGGGTAGGGCCTAGCGGCGCCAGGTGGAAAACCAATCAGAGGAAAGATGAAGGGGGGAGGGGGAGGGGATAAGCACGAAAGAACTTTCTTTATCTCTAAAGAAGCAGAAAGGTGAAAGGGGAGAGAGGCAGAGAGGAACCTAGGATAGGGGAAGGGGGAGGGAATTACCAGAAATTGGAGAATTCAATGTTCATACCACCAGGCTGGAGGCTACCCAGACGGTAGATGAGATGTTGTTCCTCCAACCTGAGTTTGGCCTCATCATGGCAGTAGAGGAGGCCATGTATGGACATATCTAGATGGGAACGAGAGGCAGAGTTGAAGTGAGTGGCAACTGGGAGGTCCTGTCTATTGTGACGGACGGAGCGTAGGTGCTCGATGAAGCGGTCCCCCAATCTGCGTCAGGTCTCGCCAATGTACCCCCTCCCCTATCTCTATTACTGGGCTTCGGCCCTCTCTTCCCCCCCCCATTCCTGATGAAGGGTCTCGGCCCGAAACGTTGGCTACTCTTTTCTCACAGATGCTGCCTGACCTGCTGAGTTCTTCCAGCGTTGTGTATGTACTCTTTGATCCACAGCATCTGCAGTTGTATTTTTGTGTTCTGGGGAAGACATTGAAGTGTGCACACTCAGCGCAGTGGCAGCGGAATGACAAGGTAATGTTTGTGTGCGGGTGCGTTTACTGAGTTGACATTGCGGTGCATTGCGTTCACTCTCCTTTTACGGACTGGTCAGGTTTCTGCTTCTCCCCTTTCTCAGCTGAGACTGGGAAAGAACGAGGTCACCAAGACAAGAATGCTGTGAAGGCAGGCTGGGAAATGAATGTCATAGCCAGAGCTTGAAAGGGATTATGGGATCAGAAGAAACTGTGAGAAGGGAGATTAGGAATGAGGGTTTGTTAATCGGAATGACAGCTCCCGCCAGATTTTTCTCCAGGGAATTTCCAACTACCTTGTTAGAGTGAGGGTAGTGTCTCTGATGGTTGTGCTATATATTGAATGCTGTGTCTACACACAGTGGCCACTCTATTAGGTTCACCTTCACACCTGCTTGTTCATGCAAGTATCTAATCAGCCAAACATGTGTCAGCAACTCAATGCATAAAAGCATGCAGATATGGTCAAGAGGTTCAGTTATTGTTCAGACCAAACATCATAATGGGGAAGAAGTGTGATCTAAGTGACTTTGAACATGGAATGATTGCTGGTGTCAGATGGGGTGGTTTGCGTATCTTGGAAACTGCTGATCTCCTGGGATTTTCATGCCCAACAGTTTCTATAGTTTACAGAAAAAACAAACAGATCCAGTGAGCTGCAGTTGTGTGGGTGAAAATGCCTTGCTAATGAGAGAGGTCAGAGGAGAATGGCCAGATTGGTTCAAGCTGACAGGAAGGTGACAGTAACTCAAATAACCACGTGTTACAACAGTGGTTTGCAGAAGAGCATCTCTGAATAGGCAACATTTTGACCATTGAAGCGGATTGGCTATAATTGCAGAAGACCATGTACATAATTGTAGTGGGAACTTTATTCACTACAGCAGGTACCTTGAAATAGATGGGCTACAGCAGCAGAGGGCCATGAACGTGCTCTCAGTGGCCACTTTATTCAGTACAGGAGATGCCAGTTAAAGTAGCCACTGAGGGTATTTTGTTTTTACAACTTACTCTGTGTGCAGTGTTTCAGGGTTGGGTGTGAGGTTCTCATGAGTATGAAGCGTGTGAAGGGTGAGACGAGGGGCACAAATTCGACTGGGTATCAGTGGAATTCACGGCACAAGCAAACACCCGTATGCCGGAGAATTCCTAGAAGCGTGGTTTTCCGTGAACAATTCTGTAAACAAACATGCAGACCTCCATCTTACTTAGGAGCCAACGTGGGCAAAATTCCAGGCCAACACTCACAAATTTCACCACACAACCAATCAGTGATGACTGTGATGAGATTTCTTCTCCACATCTGGAATCTGTTTTGTTTTTCTGTAAACTATAGAAACTGTTGGGCATGAAAATCTCAGGAGATCGGCAGTTTCTGAAATGATGACCAATCAGCGGATTGCTAAGTGTATAACTACCAAGCATTCAGAGGGCATACCACAATCACCAGCACACCAATGATGGGCCCTCATGTGGTGACAAAACGGTTGCAAGTAAATTGCCAAGATCAGAGAATGACTCAGCCCAACCATCAACCACCCAAGCTTCACATTTTCCCAATTATTTCCAAATCCTCATCAATGCCAAATTTTGAGCAATGACCATATTTACTTGGTGGGGTATGACATTTAAGATAAATTGGTATATCGATTTATTACTCTTACAAGTACCAAGGTACAGAGAAAAATTTGATTTTGCATACAGATCATCAACATAGTATTTGGGAAAAGCAATTACAGTCTGCAGAATTTACAGTTACAGAGAAAATGCAGTGCAGGAAGCCAATAAGCTGAAACGTCAATAGGATGTAGATTGAGAGGTCAAGAGTACATCTTGTCATACAATAGATCCATTGTATATATTGTATATATAATAGGTCTTTTAACAGCAGGATAGAAGTTGGCCTGAGCTGAGTGGTATGTAGCTTTAGGCTTTTGTACCTTCTACCCAATGGGAGTGGAGAGAAGAGAGAATGTCTAGGTTAGTCTTTAGTTAAGCTGGTCACTTTACCAAGGCAGCAAGAAGTGTAGACAAGAGTCCAAGGAGGGAAAGCTGATTTACCTTGCTGAGCTGCATCCCCAACTCTCTGTGGCTTCTTGCGGTCACAGATGGACCACTTGTCAAACCAAGCCATGATGAATCAAGATTGGCCGCATCATGGCTTGATACATCTATAAATACCAGTGAGGGTCAATGTGGATGTGCTGAATTTCTTCAGCCTCCTGAGGAAATAGTGGCAATGGTGTGCATCCTTGTCTGAGGTGTCCATGTGGTCGAACCGGGAGCAGGCTGTGGTGAAGTTCACTCCTAGGGACTTGAAGCTTTCAACCATCTAACCTCACCACCATTGATTAAACAGGAGTGTATGCACCTCCCCACTTCCTGAAATCATTGACCGGTTCACTTGTTTTGCTGATGATCAGATATATTCTCAGATGGCAGGGGAGCTGCATGGCCCCAGTTAGAGCGAGAACTAGGCCTCGAGCCACAGTATCGCCTGTTTACAGCCACCCAAAAGAGAGGTTTTGGAGACGTTGTGGTGCCCCATCCATGCTGGAGTTGGCACTGGCCTTCAGTTTTCACATGGAGGAAGACAACCCACATTATGTTTGATTGCAGACTACTGCAGCTTTCGTGGGCACAGGATCGTGGACTATGTATTTTCCTTGTGACTGTATTTTAATATCTTATATGTGCTTTATACTGTGTATAACTATTGGTACTGTGTTTTGCACCCTGGCCCTAGAGTAACCCTGTTTCTTTTGGCTGTATTCATGGATATTTGGGTATGGCTGAATGACAATTAAACTTGCACTTGACTTCAAGTGACCTTGACACCTGCGTAAATTATTAAATTTCTTGCGATCCTCCATTCAAGTCCTAGCATTGACTTTGCGATCCACTTCCTTCCACTAACTCCAAACCGCGGGTGTGATAAGCCTCTTCACCCGAGCAGAGACAGGATTTCTTGTCCCTTCCACAACCACAAGAGAACCATTAGGAAAACGTGACAGCAATCTCTCTGACAGTCAACGCACCCAGTTTGTTCAGTCCGCTGGCGAAGTCAAAGGCTCCAATGTCAGTGAGTCCAATTCTGCTGGTGGCTGGAGGCTGAAGACATCCTGTCCTAGGTTTGGAGGATAGTGGTTGTGCATTTGGTAGGAATTGAGCTTATTGTACTGCTGCTGTTTTATTGCTGTAGTGCTCTGTGTTGTTCTGCTAAGCATTGTGGGTATGCTGTTTTGGTGACGGATTGTTTGGCGTCACCTGTTAGGTGTCCCCTTCGCACCCCCAGCTCATCTTTAGGTATGTTGGCTGTTACCTCATTTCACTGTATATTTCAATGTGCATGTAATAACGATGTCTCAATACCGAATCCTGGATCTCATTCAATGTGCTCTTTGTTTCAAGAATTGCAAGCTGGCTTGCTGCTGATGTATGTGATAAATTGTGTAGTTAGTGCAGAGCGATCATCACCCAGCTTCCAGAACCATGGTGTTCTGTCCTCCACTATTAGATTGCCCCCCTCTCCAGTCCTGTATCTCTTTCACCAGTCAACTTCCCAGATCTTTACTTCACCCCTCCCACTTTCCGGGTTTTACCTACCACCTGCCACTTTGTACTTCCTACTCCACATTCTTATTCTGACTTCTCCCGTCATTTCCAGTCCGGAAAATGAAGGTCGTGGCACAAAACGTCAACTGTTTACTCTTTTCCATAGATGCTGCTTGGCCTCCTTCTGAGTTCCTCCACCTTTTGTGTGTGTTGCTTCCAGAAACTTATTCAATTTGGTCTCCATGGAGTCTTCAACTCTATCAGTATGTATGTATGTATGTGTACAGTATTTATCCATCTCTATCCATCTATCTACTGTATCTATTGATCTAACCATCTATTTATTTATTTGTGTATTTATTTATCTATCTATTTATTGAGATATAGCATGGAGTAGGCCATTCCAGCCCTTTGAGCTGTGCCTCCCTGCAATCGCCCATTTCATCCCAGTATCATCACAGGACAATTCACAATGACCAATTAGCCTACCAACTGGTACATCTTTGGACTTTGGGAGGAAACTGGAGCATCTGGAAGAGACCAACACAGTCATGGGGAGAACATACAAACTCCTCCCAGACAGTGGTGGAAATTGAACTTGCGTTGCTGGTACTGTAAATCGTTATGCTAAGTCTATACTACCATTGCTCTTATGTAACTGAGAAGTACTGTCATACACTCCGTAAAATACTCTCATATAACTGAGCTAATTATTTGACTCATTTGCTGGGGCATCAGGCTTTCCATTGAGCAGGAAGTGCTCATGGTTTTGAACACGAGTCAATTTGATCCATTTATTGTCAACATCTGAATTTTTTTTTAAATATAGATAGGCCTGCTTTTTCATGAATCCCCAGATGCTCTCTTAAGGTGGCAATCAATATTCACAAAATGTTCTTGGTCCTAACAAGAGTAATCCAAGGATTACTTAAGATCCATGTCCATCGAGGGGTACCTGTTCTCAAGAGCTGTATTACCTCAAAGAGCATAGTTTCAATCCTGCAGCAAAGGGTTAATCATGATTATAAGGTGCTCAACACTGACACTTAAAGACTGCAAAGTGCTTTGTGACAGACTCCAAATCAATGCACATCTTCCTTGACAGAGAAAGAAATGTGAAGGATGGAAGTGAATAGCGAGCATTTCTTCTCAACTCCACACTGGGATTTTCTTTGTTACCTTAAGATCATTGCTATTATAGTGTCATGGGACTGCTGAATAGTCTTCAAAAATGACAAATAATAATTGCAACAAACCTGAGAGTTTTAGAAAAGGGGATGAATTCAATCACAGTGCATATCCTTCCAGAGCTCTCAGAATAGTGTTATACACTCAGTGGACCTTTATTAATGAAAGTATCTAATGAGCCAATCGTGCGGCAGCAACTCAATGTGTAATAATATGCAGACATCGTCAAGAGGTTCAGTTGTTGTTCAGATCAAATATGAGAATGGGGAAGAAATGTGATCTAAGTGACTTTGACTATGGAATGACTGTTGGTGCCAGGCTTATCTCAGAATCTGCTGACCTCCTGGGATCTTCATGCACAGCAGTCTCTAGATTTTACAGGGAAATGTGCAAAAACAGGGAAAAAAAAATCCAGGAAGCAGAAGTTCTGTGGGCGAAAGTGCCTTGTTGAGGAGAGAGGTCAGAGGGGAATAGCCAGAGTGGTTAGTGGTTCAAGTTGACAGGAAGGTGGCAGTAATTTAAATAACCACGCATTACAACAGTGGTATGCAGAAGAGCATCTCTGAATGCACAGCATGTCAAACCTTGGCATCAAAGGATTTCAGCAGCAGAAGACCACAAATCTGCAATCAGTAGCCACTTCATTAGGTACAGGAAGCTCAGCTGGTAGGATGAGAATAACTTAGAATAGGTACAGTTAGGGAGGCAATAAGTGAATACAGGCACAGTGAAGATTTACTGAAACTTCAGGCCAATTTCCTCACACCCACTGTGTCTAATATGTTTGTAACTTAGCAACTCACCAAACTGCACTCAGCGGCCACTTTACTTGGTACCTTTTCCACTGAGTATAAGTGGAAAGGTAATCCCACCTTCATAGCAGAGGGTGCAGTTGATTCATTCCAATCCTTTCCCAACTCCTGAAATGGGAACAGGAAATGACTGATCCTAGCATCTGTGAAGAAACCTGGTAGACATTTAAGCACATACTCTGCCCGGAAAAGAGACCGTGATGTACATACCTTCTCAAGAAATGAAAATATAAGGAAGAAGGTATGCCAATATAAGGAGATTGAGGAGATTTGGCATGTCACCACAGACTCTAAAAATTTCTACAGATGAACATCCAGACTTGTCACCACCTGGAATGAACGCTCCAATATGGAGGACCAAAAGCTGCCGCAGGAGGTTGTAGACTCGTCCATCTCCATCAAGGACATCTTCAAAAGATGGTCCCTCGAGATGGTGGCATGCATCATTATGGACCCTCACCATCCTGAATATTGTCTCTTCTCGTTACTACCATCAGGGAGGAGGTAGTGAAGCTTGAAGACATAGTCATTGTTTTAGAACAACGTCTACCCCTCCACCATCAGATTTCTGAACGGACCCTGAACCCATCACTACTTTTTTTTGCACTACTTTTTTAATTTATGTATATATATATATACAGTGGTAAGTGGTATGTAGTGTCTATAAAACGTATTCATCCCCCTTGGAAGTTTTCATGCTTTATTGTTTTACAACATTGAAGCACAGTGGGTTTAATTTGACTTTTTTGACACTGATCAACAGAAGAAGACTCTTCTGTGTCAAAGTGAAAACAGATCTCTACAAAGTGACCTAAATTTATTACAAATATAAAACACAAAGGAATTGATTGCATAAGTATTCACCTCCTTTAATATGACACACCAAATCATCGCTGGTGCAGCCAATTGGTTTTAGAAGTCACATAATTAGTTAAATGGAGATCACTGTGAGTAGTCAAGGTGTTGTAGTAAGAATTGATTTGTATCTGGAAGGTCCAACTGCTGGTGAATCAGTATCCTGGCAAAAACTACACCTTAAAGAAAGAGTAACACTCCAAGCAACTCCATGAAAAGGCAGTTGAAAAGCACAAGTCAGGAGATGGATACATGAACATTTCAAGTCACTGAATATCCCTTGGAGTGCTGTCAAAATGGATTGTGTGATGTGTCTAATGCAGTAGTGTAGTGGGTAGTACCTGTTGCTCTCACTTTTAGCTTCCACTGCTGCCTAGCTGTCTTGCGGAAAGGAGAGCCGAATGCGGAAATCTCTCTCTGCCAGTACATAACCTCTCCAACAGCAGTCGTCGTGTAGTGCCTCCTTGCTGGCAACACACGGAAACTGAACTCCTTTCTGACTCAGGCTAAACTACAGAGGACGGGGAGGAGGTCTGGCCCCTGCATGCATAGCACTCAGGCCCACAGGTGTGTGGATACGCCTGGAGCCTGTGAACCAGCTCCCCGGCTATGGGTAAATAGCCCCACTGCCTTGTGGGCAGCCTTGGGAGAGACAAAGGCAATGGAAGTAAACCCAGACAGCAAATCTGGAGTGGTGACTCTAAGATGGCTGGACATCCTTCCAGCAGCTCCTGCAGTCAAGCTGGTGCCAAAAGTATTGCTTCATAAGCTTTCCTTTGGACTACACTGGTGAGGCCAGGAGGGGGGATCTTAATGACTGGGCATCTCAGGATCTCCATACCTTCCACCCAGGCTTGTGATGATGATCATTACCCACTGGCCTTCAAGATAGATGGCTGCTAACCTAACAGTTAAGTCAATCATCAAGAAATGGAAAGAATATGGTACAGATGTAAATCTGCCTAGAGCAAGCCGTCCTCAAAAACCGAGTGACCGTGCAAGAAGGAGACTAGTGAGGGAGGCCACCAAGAGACCAATGACAACTCTAGAGGAATTACAAGCTTCTGTGCCTGAGCTGAGAGAGACAGCACATAAAACAACTGTTGCCCAGGTGCTTCACCAGCTGCATCGTTATGGGAGAGTGGCAAAGAGAAAGCCACTGTTGATAAAAAACTCACATGAAATTTTGGCTAGAGCTTGCCAGAAGGCATGTAGAAGAAGGAAGCTGGAAGAAGGTTCTGTGGTCTGATGAAACCAAAATTGAGCTTTTTGGCCATTAGACTAAACGCTATGTTTGGCATAAGCCAAACACTGCACATCATCAAAAACACACCATTCCTGCCATGAAGCATGGTGGTGGCTGTATCATGCTGTGGGGATGCTTCACTGCAGCAGCCCTCGTAGGCTTGTGAAAGTAGAGGGGAAATGAATGCAGCAAAATACAGGGAAATCCTGGAGGAAAACCTGATGCAGTCTGCAAGAGAACTGCGACCTGGGAGAAGATTTGTTTTCCTGCAAGGCAATGACCCCAAGCATAAAGGCAAAGCTACGCAGGAATGGCTTAAAAACAACAAATTTAATATCCTGGAGTGGCCAAGTCAGAGTCCAGACCTCAATCCAATTGAGAGTTTGTGGTTGGACTTGAAAAGGGCTATTCAGTCACAATCCCCATGCAATCTGACAGAGCTTGAGCAGTTTTGTAAAGGGGGGGGGGGGGGGGAGAGAAATTGCAGTGTCCAGATGTGTAAAGCTGATAGAGACCTATCCACACAGACTCAAGGCTGCAATTACTGTCAAAGGTGCATCTACTAAATACTGACTTGAAGTGGGTGAATACTTACGCAATCAGTTATGTTGTGTTTTATATTTGTAATTAATTTACGTCACTTGTTTAGAGGTATATTTTCACTTTGACATGAAGGGGTCTTTTTCTGTTGATCAGTATCAAAAAAAGCCAATTTAAATCCACTGTGATTCAATGTTGTAAAACAATAAAACATGAAAACTTCCAAGGAGGTGAATACATTTCATATAGACACTGTATGTGTGTGTGTGTGTGTGTATATATACACTAAACTAATATAAACTAAAACTATAAACTATATATAAACTAAAATTACTTTGACAGGTTTCTTTGCTACACTGGATAAGGACATAATGCTGAGCTTTACGAGGCATTAGTCAGACCCCACTTGGAGGACTGAGAGCAGTTTTAGACCACTTGTCAAAGAAAGGATGTGTTGGCAGTGGAAGGGGTCCAGAGGCATTTCAGAGGAATGAAAGGGTTAATGTACGAGGAGCTTTTAATGCCTCTGTGCCTGTACTCTCTGGACTTTAGAAGATTGAGAGGTGGGGGAAGGACCACTTTGAAATTTATTGAATTTTGAAAACCTAGATAGAGTGAACTTGGGAAGTATGTTTCCTAACGTGGGGGAGTCTAGGATCAGAGTACGTAGCTTCAGAATACAAGGAAATCCCTTTAGAGATGAGGAGGAATTTCTTTGGTCAGAGAGTAGTGAATCTGTAGAATTCATTGCCACAGACAGCTGTGGAGGCCAAGTCATGAGGCATATTTAAAGTGGAGGTTGATAGGTTTTTGATTACTAAGGGTGTCAAAGAAGCAGGAGAATGGGATTGCAAAGGACAATAAATCAGCCATGGTAGAGTGGCAGAGCAGATTCAATGGGCCAAATTCTGCACCAATGTCCTATAGTTTTATTGTCTTATGTATTGACTTGCAACCCCAAAGCTGGGAGGTGGACTGTCTTTCTGGAAAAGTATTCAGGAACAGGTGGCGGGGTGGCGATGCATCTCTACCAAAGGAGGTGTAAGATGCTCATTTCCTCTACTAGCCCTCAGGTCACCCTTCAGCAAGGTGTAGCACCTGCTTAGCCTCTCAATCAGGGTCACGTGAAGCCACGGGATCAGGTGGGGGATGGTCGTATGAGCAGCCAGTGCACATCCCAAATCCTAATTATGCGACCACTGATGCCAGGCAGACAATCTCCTGAAGAGTATTGATAATGGCTCGGGCCACCGGTCTTGTAATGACACTGCCCAGAAGGCGGCAATTGAAAAGCACTCTGTAAAAAAATTTGCCAAGGACAATCATGGTCATGGAAAGGCGACGATCCCCCATGTCATGCAGCATGCCACATAACAAACCAATGAACTATTCAGGAAATGCTTCTCTGTCAGGTCTGCCTGACCTACCCAACATGTTCCATTTTTTATTCCACATTTCTGGCATCTGCAGCATTTTATTTTGGTGTCGTACTGATAGTGATGTGACGCACAAGGGAATTCTAAAATTTGTTGTGGTTCAGCAGTGATCTTTTATTATATTAAAGTAGTTATTGTATTAATTAGAGTTCAAAGATAATTAATGACTTATTAAGCAAATGACTTGACTGCTTTCTCAGCTAAACTTAAAAGAGCCTATTTCTATAACCAACACTTGTACTTTAACCAGAGTTCTCACTCTCGTATCTGGCAGAATATGTTGCAGACATTTGCTGCCATTTTTTTACAGCAGTAACTTGGCATCACCATTTGTAAAACACATTGGTTAGAATTTTAATTAGCTTTACTTGTCACATGTGCATTGAAACATACAGCGAGATGCATCATTTGCTTCAAGTCCAATCAGCAAGCGTTGTGCCAGGCAGCCTGCAAGTGTCACCATGCTTCCAGTGCCAACACAGCATGCCCACAACTCATTAACTCTAACTGTATGTCTTTGGAATCTGGGAGGAAACAGGAGCATCCAGAGGAAACGCACGTGATCACGGGGAGAACATATAAGCTCCTTATGGGGGATCAAACTGTGATCTTACAGCTGGCTACCGTAAAGCTTTGCACTAACCACTACGCCACACATTGAATCACACATAGGCTTTGAAAGGAGATACAAAAGTTCCGACCTTCCCAAACTTTGTACAGTTATGATTGAGTATTTGTAGCTGTCTGTCTCTATAATAGTCACAGAGTCATATAGCACAGAAATGGACTCTTTGCCTCAACTCCTGAAGAAGGGTCTCAGCCTGAAACGTCGACTGTTTATTCCTTTCCATGGACGTTGCGAGACCTGTTGAGTTTCTCCAGCGTTATGTATATGTTCCTCTGGATTTCCAGTATCTTTTGTATTCTCATTTGCCTGTGCTTGCTCTACATTCCGCCTCCCCAACCCTTCCCATCCATACGCCTGTCCAAGTGTCTTGTTAATGTACTTGCCTTGACCACTTCTGCTAGAAGCTCATTCCATACTGTAACCACGCTCTGGCTGCAAAATTAGCCCTTGAGGTTCCTGTTGAATCCCACCCCCCCCCCCCCCACCGAACTTTGCACGTTGTTGACTTACCCACCCCGGCACCTCATGATTTTATGCACCTCCATAGGATCACCACTCATTTCCCTATGCTCCAATGAATAAACTTCCAAGCTTCTCAGATCTCCATGTCTCAGTTCCTTGAATTCTGACAACATCCTCGTTAATCTCATCTGCACTGTTTCCAGCCTAGTAGAAATTAGCAAACCTGTATAAAGAGAAAGGAAGCCTTGATTTTATTCCTATATAGGAGTGGTGCCAAGGATGAACTTGCTTCCAAAAGCCCTAATGTAGATTCCTCAAGGGTGCTGTACAGAGTGAATCCTGATAATCTGCTCCAGACTATTTTGAAATCCCAGTTGCTTGGCAACCAGGTCACTAGACGATATTTGTTGTGCTCTCTTCCCACTCCCTAGGATCCCAGATCCCACTCTCCCTCTCCACTCTCTGGGACTCTGATTCCAGAGATCCCTTTAAACTAACCCATTTCGTGGAACGCACACAGGCCACTGGAGGAGCTCAGCAGGCCTGGCAGCATCTATGAAAAAGAGTACAGTTGATGTTTCAGGCCGAGACCCTTCATCAGGACCCATGAAGGGTCTTGGCCCGTAACGTTGACTACACTCTTTTCCACAGATGCTGCCTGACCTGCTGAGCTCCTCCAGCACTTTGTGTGTGTTGCCTGGATTTCCAACATCTGCAGATTTTCTCCTGTTTGTGATTGGACTATTTCATGGGAAATTTGTTTTATTTTCTGTGGCAATATAAAGGCGTATTGCAAGCCTTCTGGTATTTCAATAGCAAGAATATTCAATAATAGATAATCCTGCATTATTATTTAATCACAGTGTAGGAGCCATGCATCTTATTTCTAACAGCATTATATTCTGTGTTACACATTTATTATGTGTATTATCGTAACTCTTCACATGAGTGGGGGCATGGTAAAAGCAAAGGGAATAAGTTACGTATTTGTGCTTTGTTCTGGGAAATTAGGAGATTGGGACCAACGGATGTCATATCTTTTGATGACTGCCTAGTTACGCTTAATTGCATCGCTTCAAGATTTGTTTGCTTTGCTAGTTGCTAATAAAGAATTGAATACAGGTCTTTGACTTTTGGAACATTATTATTGGATTGAGCAGAGGGCGCGGCATACAAGGATAACAATTCATGGAGGTCGACAGCAGCGGTATTGCTTTGTGCATTTGCCTGAGACACACTGTTTTACAAATTCCATTTCTCGTGAGCATTTCCTGCTAGCATCCAGGCTCCTGGCTGCAAAACGTTATGGCTAGTAGCATGAATTTTGAATGATGATTAATATAGAATAATTACTTTAACTGTGATTTAAAGTATTATGCTTCGGAATTCCCTTCAGCATCACAGAATTGACCATTTAAGCATTAAAGAAATACTGCAGATGCTGGAAGTCTGAGGTAAAAACAAATAATGCTGCATATATTCAGCAGGTCAGGCAGGGTTTGTGGAGACAGAAATAGAGATGGAGATGATGCTACACCTCATTGCCCTGAATTGTTAAATCTATTTCTTACTCCATAGGTGCTCCAAAAAACAGAGTTAATGTGGCGGCACAGAAGCGTACAGTCCAGGTGACATGGGTTCAATTCCCACTGCTACCTGTAAGGAGTTTGTACGTTCTTCCCTTGACCATGTGGGTTTCCTCCCACAATCCAAAGACGTATTGCTTAGTAGGTTAATTGGTCATTGTATATTGTTCTGTGATTAGTCTAGGGTTAAATCGGGGGATTGATGGGCAGCATAGCTCGAATGATCAGAGGGGCCAATTTCACGCTCTAACTCAATAAATAAAAATAAATGAATTTCACGTTCATGAGCTGAACCATCAACGCTTATTTCTCTCTCTGTACATGCTGCTTGACCTGCTGAGTATTTCCAGCATTCTCTACGGCTGATTATATCTGGTTACATTCCCTGCTGGAGTTTCAGCGGCGGAGAAGAAACATAAAAAGCTTGATGCTGATAGATATCACATTGGATTTGGTGGCTTTGTGGCAAGGCTTGTGGAAGATACAAAGATAGGTGGAGGGATAGGTAGTGCTGAGCGAGCAATGCGATTGCAGCAGGACTTAGACAAATTGGAAGAATGGACAAAAAATTGGCAGATGGAATACAGTGGTTGGGAAATGTATGATAAAGCATTTTCGTAAAAGGAACAATAGTGCGTACCATTATCTAAATGAGGAGATGATTCAAACATCAGAGGTGCAGAGGGACTTAGGAGTCCTTGCACAAGACTCCCAGAATGTTAATTTACAGATTGAGTCTGTGGTAAAGAAGGCAAATGCAATGTTGGCATTTATTTCAAGGGGATTAGAATATGTAGGAGATCATGTTGAGCCTTTATAAGACACTATTCAGACCACACTTAAGAGTATTGTCAACAATTTTGGTCCCCATATCTCAGAAAGAATGTGCTGTCGTTGGAGACAGTCCAGAGGAGGTTCACAAGGATGACTCTGGGAATGAAGGGGTTAACATATGAAGCATGTTTGGCAGCTTTGGGCCTAACCCTCACTCGAATTTAGAAGAATGCGGGGTTATCTCTTTGAAACCTACCAAATGTTGAAAGGACGGGGTAGGGTATGTATCCTATGGTAGGGATATCCAGAACTAAAGGGCACAGCCTCAAAATTGAGGGGCGACCCTTTAGAACAGAGGTAAGGAGGATTTGTTTGCAGCCAGAGAGTATAAATCTGGAATGTTCTGCCACAGACTGCGGTGAAGACCAAGTGCGTGTGTATATTTAAGGTGGAAGTTGATCGTTTGTTTCCTGATTGGTCAAGACATTAAAGGATATGGCGAGAAGGCAGGTATATGGGACTGAGTGGGATCCAGGATAAACCATGATGTAATGGTGGAGCAGACTTGATGGGCAGAATGGCCTAATTCTGTTCTTATTGTACCACAACAATTCATTTTGATTAACACAGGTGATGATATTTGACAAATGCCCAACTTTCCCTGCTGCATTGTTTTAATAAGCATCACCACACTCAGGAGCGAAACTTTGATAGTTCCTGGCCTTGAATCCTAAGGATCTCCTGTGGTTTCCAGAGAGCAAGTCCTGGCAGTCACGGAAAAACAAAGTGCTTTCCTCTACAAATAAAATGAATGAAGATCATGATAGGGCAAGTGGACAGTTGCTTCCATTTGTAGATGTTCTGTGATCACGTGATGAGCAGAGGAGGTGGGGAGGCGAGGGAAGTAATATTTCTTTAGGAGGCATGGATTCATTGATCAGAAGGATTCTGGAGACTTTTAGGAACTTCAAATTGGAACTGACTAAGCACTTGAGAGAAATGGGCTTTAGGGAAAGACTGGAAGAAAGAGGCCCATGGATTTTTTTTCAGAGAACTAGCATGGGCTCATACAACAAAGAAGAAGACCATTCAGCCCATCGCTGCTGTACCAACCATCAAGACACTTCTATATTAATGCCTCAGGGTTCTCCACACGTTACCATCAATTCCGCCCAGAAACTACTATTCACCTACACAATGAGAGCAATTTACAATGACCAATTAACTTTCCAATACACATGTCTGTAGCATATGGAACAAAACACACACAGTCACAGGGTGTATGTGCAAACTCCACACAGGCAGCTCCTGCGGCGAGGATTGAACCGGTACCACCGGATCTGTGAGGCAGGTGCTTGGCTCGCTGCATCGCTGTGTAGCCCACTGGGTGAGATGGCCTTCCTCTGTCACATGGTGAGCCTGTCACTTCATTAGCATTTAGTGTGACAAACTGAAGCCCTAAACCTGACACTCTGGTGGCAGAGAAACAGGAACCAAGCAAAAGAGGGCCAACTGCAGAAGTCCCTCATTCCAAACAGCAGGAATAATTCATTAGTGTCAATAACTCTGTCTTCTCAGAACGATTTGGTTCCAGGGTCCATCAAGATCTTGAGGCACATAACTCAGCGGACAGTCAGCCAGAACCAGGACCACTGTGCACTAATTGGCTTCTGGATCCTGGGACAAACTAGGGAGCAGGTAACGAGGCCCTGGTTTTGATTACAAAAGCGACTCTGTGTCAACGGCATGGAACTAGTAGATTGAGCAGCTCTGCAGCACATCCCACACAACACTCAAGTAAAGGCCAGAGTTGCACAATGTGACATTGTCAAAAGCTACATCTTTTATTTACAGAGCGACGCATCCAAAATAAAATGGGCTCGGTGAATTATTTAACTAACTTGCCTGATATTTTATTTATGGTTTAATACTTCCACAAAAGGATCAGCACTCACAAGTAAAGAACTTGCAGCTTTTTTTGTGGGAGTTATTTCATTTTCTATTTCTATTCATTTCTATTTTATAAATAATTAGAGTAAAATGCTAATTCCTGTGGGCAGGGCCCCATCAATGCTGAAATGAGAAGGCTTTTCTTGTTTTCATTCACTGGATTTTGGGGGTAAATTCTCGGCATTTATTGCCCTTCCTCTGGTGTGCTAGAGGAGGCAGCAGTTAGTCACAAGACTGTCAAGTTATTTATTTATTTATTTATTCGTTGAAAAATAGCATTGAATAGGACCTTCCAATCTTTTGAGCCAAGCCGCCCAGCAAACCACTGATTTAACCCTAGCCTAATCACAGGACAATTTACTATAAGACCATAAGATAAAGGAGAAGAATTAGGCCATTTGCCCCATTGAATCTGCTCTGTCACTTCATCATAGCTGATCCAATTTTACTCTCAGTCCCAATCTCCTGCCTTCTCCCCGTATCCCTTTATGGCCTGACAAATAAAGAATCTATCAACCTCTGCCTTAAATATACATAAAGACTTGGCCTCCACAGCCACCTGTGGCAATGGTTTCCACAGATTCAACACTCTCTGGCTGAAGAAATTCCTCCTCATCTATGGTCTAAAAGAACGCCCCTCTATTCTGAGGCTGTGTCCTTAGCCTCTCCTACCATAGGAATCCACTCTAACAAGGCCTTTCACCATTCGATAGGTTTCAATTATGTCACCCCTCATTCTTCTGAATTCTATTGAATACAGGCCCAGAGCCATCAAACATTCTTCTTCTGACAAGCCATTTGATCCTGGAATTATTTTCATGAAACTCCTTTGAACCCTTTCCAGTTTCATCACATCCTTTCTAAGATGAGGGGCACAAACCTGCTCACAATACTCCGAGTGAGGCCTCACAAGTACTTTATAAAGTGTCAACACTACATCCTTGTTTTTCTGGTCTAGCCCTCTTGAAATGAATGCTAACATTGCCCTTGCCTTCCTCACCATGGACTCAACCTGCAAGTTAACTTCAGGGAATTCTGCACAAGGACTCTGAAGTCCCTTTGCATCTCTTTTTTTTGTGTTTTCTCCCCATTTAGAAAATAGTCAACCCTTTCATTTCTTCTACCAAAGTGCATGACCATACACTTCATGACACTGTAATCCATCTGCCATTTCTTTGCCCATATTCCTAACCTGTCTAAATCGTTCTATAGCCTCTCTACTTCGTCAAAACTACTTGCCCCTCCACCTATCGTCATATTGTCTGCAAACTTTTCAACTAAGCCATCAATTACATAATCCAAATCATTGATATATAATGTAAAAGGAACCAATCCCAACACAGACTCCTGTGGAACACCATTAGTCACCGGCAGCCAGTTAGAAAAGGCTCTCTTTATTCCAAGTCCTTGCCTCCTACCAATCAGCCACTGTTCTATCAATGCTCGAATCTTTCCTGTAATACCATGGGCTCATAGTTTGTTAAGCAGCCTCTTGTGTGGTACCTTGTCCAAGGCCTTCTGAAAATCCAAGTATCCAACGGCAGCTGATTCTCCTTTGTCTATTCTGTTTATTATTTCTTCAAAGAATTCAAACAGATTTGTCATGCAAGATTTTCCCTTGAAAACTATGTTGGCTAGGCCTATTTTATCATGTGCCTCCAAATACCCTCATACTCCAGCACCTTCCCAACCACTGAGGTCAGACTAACTGGCCTATAGTTTCCATTTTTCTGCTTCTCTGCCTTCTTAAATAGTGGAGTGACATTTGTAATTTTCCAGTCTTTTGGAACCATTCTAGAATCTAATGATTCTTGAAAGATCCTTACTAATACCTCTATGATCCCTTCAGCCACCACTTTCAGAACCTTCTGTGTAATCCACCTGGTCCAGGTGACCTTCTTCAGACCTTTCAGTTTCCCAAGAACCTTCTCTCTAGTTATGGTAACTTCTCACAATTTACGAACCCTGCTGATGTCTTTGACAGTGAAGACTGATGCAAAATATTTATTTAGTTCATCCGCCATTTCCTTGTCCCCCATTGTTACCTCTCCAGCATTGTTTTCCAGTGCTTCGATATCCACTCTCACCTCTCTTTTACACTTTATGTATCTGAAGAAACTTTTGGTATCCTCTTTAATATTATTGGCTAGCTTGCTTTCGCATTCCATCTTTACTTTTTTTTTGTAATTTTTTTTATTGAAGTTCATCGTCAAACAAACATTTCCATAAGATGTGTTTCAGACATTGTACCTATATATCATATAATCATATATATCACAAATCTCCACAAAGTATTTATCTGAGGTACCTTAATGACTTTTTATGTTGCCTTCGGTTTATAGAAGTTTCCCAATCCTTTAAATTCCTACTAATGTTTGATCTATTTAATGCCATCTCTTTGATTTTTATTTTGGCTTTTACTTCCCTTGATAGCCAAGATTGTGTCATGTTTCCTTTAGAATACTTCTTCCTCTTTGGGGTGTATTTATCCTGTGCCGTCCAGATTGCTTTGAGACATTCCAGCCACTACTGCTCTGCCATCATCCGTGCAGGTGTTGTTTTCCAATCAATTATGGTCAACTCCCCGCTCATTCCTCTGTAGTTCCCTTTACTCCAATTCCATTTAATACTGATACTTCTCCTTCTCAAATTTCAGGGTGAATTTGATCACATTACGATCACTTTTCCCAAGGGTTCTTTTACCTTAAGCTCTCTAATCAATTCTGGCTCATTGCACAACACCCAATCCAGAACAGGCTGATTCCCCCTAGTGGGCTCAGCAATGAGCTGCTCCAAGAAGCCATCTCATTGGCACACTAGAAACTCACCCTCCTGGTAACCAGCACCAACTTGATTTTCCCAATGTACCTGCTTATTGAAGTCCCCCATGACTATTGTAACATTCCCCTTTCAGCATGCATTTTCTATCTGCCATTGAAATTTGTTGGCCACATCCTTATTACTGTTTGGGAGTTTGTAAAGAACTCCCATTAGGGTCTTTTTACCCTTGCAGTTCCTTAGATCTATCCACAATGATTCAACACCTTCTTTCTAATGATATGTCACCTCTTTCTAATGATTTGATTTAATGTCTTACCTACAGAGCAATGTCTCCCCCTCTGCCTTCTTGCCTGTCCTTTTGATACAATGTGTATCATTGGACAATAAGCTCCCAGCTGTAATCCTCTTTCAGCCATGATTCCATGATGCCTACAACATCGTACTTGCCAATCTACAACTGTGCTGCAAGTTCATCTACTTTATTCTGAATACTGTCCGCATTCAGATACAACACCTTCAGTCTTGTATTCTCCCCTCTTGATTTTATATGCCTTTTGTATTGCAACTCATCCTGTTGACTCCAATTGTACCCTATCAACAGCCTCTCCTCACTACACATTGCCTCTCTTTATAAACCAGCTACCTCTTCTTCAGCACTATCATCTGCCTTTCCTACAATACTTCTTGCATTGAAATGCAGGCAGGTCAGGATACTAGTCGCACCATCCTCAACCTTTTGATTCCTAACTTTGTCTGAGGTCTTACCAGTAATTGCCTCCTCAACCTCTGGCACTCTGATTTCCATCCCCCTGCAAAACTAGTTTAACCCCCACTGTGCAGCCTTAACAAACCTTCCTGCTAGGATATTAGTCCCCCTCCAGTTCAGGTGAAAACCGTCCCTTCCGTACAGGTCCCACCTTCCCTGGAAGATGATCCAAACAACTTAATCCCTCTCTCCTACACCAGCTTCTTAGCAACATATTAAACTGTACAATCTTCCTAGCTCTGGCCTCACTAGCAGATGGACAGGTAACAATTCTGAAATCACAACCCAGGTATTGCCCTTTAAGTTAGCACCTAACTCCCTAAACTCCCTATGCAGAACCTCGTCACTCATCCTACCCATGTCATTGGTACCTACATGGACCATGACTTCTGGCTGTTCACCCTCCCACTTAAGAGTACTGAGGACTTGATCTGAGAAATCCCAGACCCTGGAATCCAGGAGACGACATACCAACTGGGAATCTCGTTCTTGGCCACAGAACCTCCTGTCTATTTCCCTAACTAGCAAATCACCTATCACCACAATACGCCTCTTGTTCCCCTTCCCTTCTGAGTCACAGAGGCAGACTCAGTGCCACAGACCCAACCACTGTGACTTTCTTCTGTTAGGTCATCCTCCCTGACAGTATCCGAAATGATATACCTGTTGTTGATACTTTGCACTGGCTCCTTAACCCCGTTTCCCCTTCCTGACTGTCACCCAGTTTCCTGTGTCCTGCACCTGGGGTGTAACTGCCTCTCTATCACCCCTTCCGTCTCCCGAATATCAGGAGTTCATCCAGTTCTGGCTTCAACTCCTTAATGCGGATTGTTAGAAGCTGCAGCTGGGTGCACTTCTCAGAGTTTAGTTGTTAGGGACAATGGAAGTCTCCCTATATCCTGCACGAGGAGCATTCAACTATACTGCCCAGCATCTCCACTGTCCTGGCTGGGCAGATATAAAGAAGGGAAAGAAAATAAAACTTGAGCTTTCTCTGAGTGAAACCGCTCTTTGGCTAAGCTTTGAAGAGCTAAAGCCTGAAGACCACCACTCTGACTCTGTCCACTCAGACGATGGCCGCTGCACTTTCCTCTGCCTTCCTTTAATTTGCTCTTGCTAATCAATCCCAAACACCAGTCGGTCGCTAGTCAAAGCTCATTTTCGCTGCTGCCTTTTGTACTCAGGCAGTAGACCTGATCTGATTGAAGTCCCCTCTTCTCAAAATTTCCGATATCTGGATTGTCTGATGGTCAAAGCTCTTTTTTAACCCCTCCTGGAATCCAAGCACCAATTAACTTACTAACTGATGCACCTTTGAACTGTGGGAGGAAACCCAAACGTTGCACGGGGAGGACGTACAACCTTCTTACACAGAGCGGTGAGATTTGGACCTGGGTCATTAATACTGTAAAACATTGTGCTAACCACCACTCCACTGTACCGTACAGGAAGTTAAGAGTGAATTGTAAGTCTAGAGTCACAGATAGCTTCAGAGTGAGGGTTTCCTTCCGTGAAGGAGATTTATGAAGAAGGTGCATTTTTACAACATTTCTGGTTTTACCGTCAACATTACTGAGGTGAATGAATCTGTGATAACTTGTTTCTATGCAGTTGTGTGGGTTTTACATGGATGCTATTTGTGTCCAGTTTACATGTTGTCCCTGTGACCACATGGGCTTCTTCTCAGATCCTAAAGAGATCTTTCTTTATTTATTGAGATATGGAGCAGAATAGACCCTTCTGGCCCTTCGAATCATGCTACCCAGCAACACCCAACCCCACCGATTTAACCCTAGCCTAACCACGGGACAATTTGCAATGACCAATTAATCCACTAACTGGTGTATCTTTGGATTGTGGGAGGAAACCGGAGCACCTGGAGGAAACTCACACGGTCACGAGGAGAACATATGAACTCCTTACAGGCAGCAGTGGGAGATGAAACTGGGTCGCTGGTACTGTAAAGCATTTTGCTAAGCACTGCGCTACCGTGAGTTGGTAGGTTAGTTGCTCACTTGCCTTGAACATGTAGGTGAATGGTGGAATCTGGGAGGAGTTGATGTGATTGTGAAGAGAACTGAGTACAATTCAAGCAGATGGTTGGTTGATGGCTGGCACATCATAGTGTCATAGAGTCATAGAAAAGCAGAGCACAGAACATACCATTTGACCCATCTAGTCCATGCTATAACAATTTACACTGCCCACTCCCACCGACCTGCCCCGGAACCATAGTCTCCCCTTCCTTTGCCATTCGTGTGTCGATCCAAACTTTGCTTAAATATTGAAATCGCACTCGCATGTACCACTTGTGCTGTAAGCTCATTCCGCACTCTCCCAACCCTCAGAGTGAAGAAGTTTCCCCTCATTTTGCCTTCAAATTTTATACATGACCTCTGATCGTATTCTTACCTACCCTCAGTAGAAAAAGCCTGCTTGCGTTTACCCTATCTACATTCCTCATAATTTTGTATACCTCAATCAAATTTCCTTTCATCTTCTATGTTCTAAGGAGTGAAGTCCTAACTTATTCAATCTTTCCTTATACTCAGGCCCTCCAGACCCGGCGACATCCTTGTAAAAATTGCACATAATACTCCAGGTTAGGCCTCACCAATGTCTTATACCACTTCAACATAACGTTCCATCTCTTGTACTCAATACTTTGATTTAAGAAGGCCAATTGATTGGCTGAATGTACTTGCTTCTATGCTGTATGAGTCTCTTTGGAAGAACCCAATGAGACCTTATCTCCCACTCTTATCCCAAGGCCCATTTCTCTCAAGAGACTATCCAATTCCCATCTGAAACTCCTAAATTATTATTAATATTTTTATTGGTTTGTTATTGTCACATGTACTATGATACACTGAAAAGCATATCTTGCATACTGTTCAAATCATTACACAATGCACTGAGCTAGAAGGTGGTAAAATAATAACAGTGCAGGACAGAGTTTAAAAGCTACAGAGAAAGTGCAGGGCAGGTAGATGATAAAGTGCAAGATCTCAATGAGTTAGATTGTAAGGCCAAGAATTCATCTTATCAGAATCACTTGACTGCCAGTGTGTGAAACATCTCAGAATTGATTGTGGTTTGGGGCCAAGGAAAAAACACAGGGCAATACTATAGCAGACAACACCGTAGTAACCAACAATTTACAAGACAGTAGTACAAACAGCCATGAGCAATTGACAATTAGCAGCATGGTCACATACACAAATGTCAATAATCAAATTTAACTAAATGTGAACACATGAAAAGACTCAATAATTATCAACAGAACAAGGGGAACAGGAAAGACCATTTCACAGATGTTGTGCAGGGATAGTTAACATATTACACCTGAGGGAACTTTGTTGAGAAATTGGACAGCTACTGGAAAGAAGCTTCGGAGATGATGTGTAGTCCTGGTGGTGATGGACTTGTAGCGTCTCCCTGATGGCAATTTAGTGAATATGTGACTACTAGAGTAGGTGGAATTAGCAGTAATTTTTTCAGCTCTTTTCTTCACTCTGGCAATGAACAGATCATTTAATGTCAGGAGCGGGGTGCCAGTGATCTTCTCTGCTGAATGGACCACCTGCTTGAACAAGAACTTGGACAGGGAGAAAGTGGTGAGAAACCAAACGGTGACAGAGGTGATCAGCGATGGCTGAGTAAAAATTCCTCAGGACACGCCCTGAGATGTTAAGTTTCCTAATCTGGTGTAGGAAGAACAATCACTGCTGGGCTTTCCTAGTGATGAGTGTAACTTGCTTGTCCCACTTCAATGTATTGGTAATGGTAGTCCCCGGGAATTTGAATGATTCAACTGCAGGCATGGCCTGACCATTAATTTCCAAGAGGAGGGGCAGATAGGGTGTCGCTGGTGGAAATCAATCATCATTTCCACTGTCTTGATAGTATTAAACTCCAAGTTGTTATAAACACACTATGCTGCAAGATGGTCTACCTCTCTTTGACAGCTGGTCATTGTATAAGAAGACCTCTCATCATATAAGACATCCATTTAGGAGTTGGAAAATAATGGGTTAGAAGCTGTCCTTGAGCCTGGTGGTACATTCTCTCAAGCTTTTGTATCTTGAGGGAGTATCTATGGGAGAGGGGAGAAGACAGAATGTCCAGGTTGGGTGGGGCCTTTGACTATGCTAGTTGCTTTACTGGGAAGTATGAACAGAGCCCATAGAGGGGAGGCTGATCCTTTATTTAATTAATTTTTAATGAGTTTTTGCAATGCAACAAAAGGAAAAAACAATTTAAAAAGAGGTTTATACAGTGCAAAACAAACATATCAAAGTACAGTTCATAACAAATAAGAAAAGCATCCATAGTAGAAGGTTACCACCCCACCCTCCCATTACCCAACTCCAATATATAAAAAAGTTAATCAGAACTACATCACCTCAGAACTGTATTTAGAAAAAGAAGGTATATTACCTACTACCTGATCTATAATATGTTTACACATTTAAAAAAAACATAAATCTTAACTGTAAGAAGCTGGAAGTAAGGGATTTAAATGCAAAAAAAAAGGGAGGGATGCACCCTTAATCTAAACGGGAATTCTGAAAATATTCAAGAAAAGGTCCCCACACCTTTTGGAACTTTATATCCGAATTAAGAAGTGAGGAGACTGATTCTTGTGACGTGCTGAGCTGCGTTCACAACTCCCGGCAGTTTCTTGGGGTCATGTGCAGAGTAATTGCCCATAATTCCTCTCCCATTCCAAAGATGTGCAGTTTGACGGGTGAATTGGCAGTGGTACAATTAGTCCTCATGTGTAGCTGTGTGGTAGAATTTGTCAAGAATAACATGAGTTAGGGTAGGATTAGTGCAAATGATGATTGGCCAAGGGGCCTGACTCGCTGAACTGAAAGACTGAAAGTAAATGGAGATTTTATTTATATTTATAGATATAACACAGGAAGAGGCCCTTCCAGCTCAAAGAACACCTGCCGCCCAAATACACCCATGTGACCAATTAACCCACTACCCTGAACATCTTTTGAAAATAGAAGGAAACCCACCCAGTCATGGGGAGAACCTACAAACTCCTTACAGACTGTGGTGGAAATTGAATCCAGGTCACTGGTACCTTAATAACATTAAGCAAAACACTAAATTACCGTGCCACCCCTTGGAAAGACAGATTTGAGATCTCATGCAGCAGAACCCCATTCTCAATTCAGTGAGAACAAGAGGACCATTAAAAGTGATGGGAAGAAGCTGTCTTAAGGCATCCAAATCTGTGTGCAGAAGCTCCTGAATTGTAACTAGCCAGTTGGTTGGGTTCCCATTGTTGTTTCAGGCATCAGTTTGCATCATTATCTGGATCCAAATTAAACAATCAGTGGATTATGATGATAAGGTAATTCCTCCAGGCTAATGATCCAATCTGTGTGGTGATTTATGTATTTCCCTGTATCCTAATAGGATTAGATTGTGGGAAGGCAGCAAATTGAAAATGCTACTAAAATTTGAGTTTTGAGGCCATCGAGTTTGAATCCCAGTTTGGAGCCGGGGGATTTAAATTCAAGTAATGCAATAATGGGTGACAGGGTGGAGTTATGTCTCTACCAAAGGAGGTGTGAGGCACTGCTTCCCTCCCCTAGCCTGCAGTTCACCCATGGGCAAGGTGTAGCACCTGCTTAGCCACCCCCCGCCAAAAAAAAAATCAGGGCCATGTGAAGCCATGGGAGCAGGTGGTGGACGGTCGTATGAGCAGCTAGTGCATATCACAAGTCCTGGTTATGCGACCACTGGCACCAGGCAGACGATCTCTGAAGAGTATTGATGAAGGCTGGGGTCACCTGTCTTGTAAAGACACTGCCCAGAAGAAGGCAATGGCAAACCTCTTCTCTAGAAAAATTTGCAAAGATCAATCATGGTCATGGATAGACTGTGATCACCTACGTTATACGACATGGCACCTAAGGATGATGATGATAATGGATGCAAAAAATCTGGAAAGAGGACAAAAGTTCTCCATGACATTCTGATGAGTCCTAGGCTTGAAATGTTGACTCTATTCATTTCCATAGATGCTGCCTGACCTGCTGAATTCCTCCTGCTTTTTGTGTGTCTAACCTTGCTCTCCAGAACATGAGCTCAGACTAATGGATTATCCTAAAAGCCCATCTGATTCACTATTTTATTTCAAAGTTCAAAGTAAATTTATTATCAAAGTATGTCACATACCACCCTGAGATTCATTGTCTTGCAGACATTCACAGTAGAACAAAGAAACACTATAAAATCAATGAAAAACAAAGCAAAGGCTGACAAATAACCAAAGTGCAAAAAAGAAACAAGTAATAATTTGTTTCTATAACAATAATAAACAATAAATAATAGATCATAAACAAATAATACATAAATAAGTACATAATCCATCAAGAAGTAAATAATACCAAAATCATGAGGTTTAGAGACCTTAAAAGAGATGGAATCACTTGGGCTGTAGAATCAGTTCGGTATTGAGGTGAGCAAAATTATCCATGCTGGTTTAGGACCTGATGGTTGAAGGGTAATAATTGTTCCTGAGCTCTATGTCACCATATTCTACCTTGAGATTCATTTTTCTTGAGACATTTATATGAAAATAAAGAGATACAGTAGAGTTTATGAAAAAGTATGCAGAATCAAAGACTGACAAACCACCACTGTGCAAAAGAAGACAAACTGTCAAATAATTAAAAATGCATAATTGAATAAATAATACTGAGAATCTGAGTTGCAGGTTGCTTGATAGTGAACTTATAGGTTATGGAATCAGTTCAGCATTGAGGTTAGCGAAATTCAGGAGCCTGATGGCTGAGGGGTAATTACTGTTCCTGAATCTGGTTAATCTGGACCCGATGCTCCAGTACCTCCTTTCCTTTTGAGAGGGGAGCATAGCCTGGATTAATGGGGTCCTTGAAGATGGATGCTGTCTTTTGTGGCAGTGCTTCTTGTAGATATGCTCAAATGTGTGGAGGGTTTTTCTTGTGATGGACTGGGCTGTATCCATCACATTTTGCCAGCTTTTCCTTTTTTGGGCATTGGTGTTTCCATACCAGGCCATGGTGCAACCAGTCACAATGCTTTCCGCTGTTCATCTATAGAAGTTCATCAAAGTTTTAGATGACGTGCCGGATGACATCAAAGAGAGAAATCTACTATTCATACCTGGTATAAATTGCATGTGACTCCAGAGTCCCCCACCTTTTAAATCTACTCCTCAGCTTTTTTTCTCCAGTACTGCCAAAGTGTCTCTGCAGATTTTCTCTTGCTTGCGACTCAAGAGTGGTTGACTTCAAACAGCCTCCACAGTTCAGGGTCAACTAGGGATTTGCAGTCATTGCCAGTGATATTCACATCAATGTTAGAAGGAAAAAGCCTGCCCTAAACCATCCGGGAGATTCCAACCTTCAGGGAATCCAGTAGATGTCCCATGAGCTATTTTTCTCATTCTAAAGGTGCCTGGGTATCTTCAGACTATATGTGAGCAAGTTGTCTCCTGCAATGCTTCCAGCCCATTGGACTGAGTTCTACTAACTGGGGTTCCAGATCTTCAGAGGGTAGAATCATAGCTCTCAAGTTTCCAGAAGCAGTGTGCATGGTATTAACTAGTACCAGTGGTGCTGAATGTAATTTCTGCCAGTCTCACATTTCTGTTTCTCACACGCAGCTGAAACCATTTGATGATCAGCTAAAGTAATGCCAAGCACAAAAGCAGTGGCAATCAACACTGCAAAGCTGTGAGGGATTCTGTCAGGTCTGTGAAGCTTGTCTCTGTTGCTGCCCTTTTCCTCCTGGGCTTTGGCCCCACTCTTTGACACACAGACCTTTCCCTCATGACAGCTCTTAAATTTCATTGTTTAATGAGACCATCCTTCCAATTCATGTCCCCAATGGCTCAGATTCATGAGCCAATGGTGCCCAAAGTTTGACACTAATTGGCATCAGTTCATCAGTCTCACTCTGTGGTTGACAAGGATGCAATGAGCGCATGTAATGGGATAAAGGAAAAAGAATGGTAGATAATATTTTTAAAAATAAGATAAAGAAATGTTAGATTTTGTTCTGGAATCTCTCTCTCATTTCCCGACAAAGTTATAAATTAAATAATCACTTGCTGCACTTTGTTCCATGTATTTCAGTTGAATGGCTTATAGTTTCTTTTAGTTGCTGGCTAGCTTCATGCTTTCTAAGTTTACTTATAGCGGTTTCTTTAATTACAAAATGTGTACAATAGGGGCAAAACTTTCTGATTATGGTGACGTGTTCACATGCTGTCTCCCTGCAGTTAAGAGTAAACCTCAGAGAAAGATCTCTCTACTCTAAGGGACTCAGATTTTGGATTTTGAAAGTTTCCCATAGGAACAGAAGGTCATGGGGCAAAACTGTAACTAACATTTCTTGTGGGCATTTGGGAGTTAAGTCAAGTGATGCATGATGCTTTTGCAACAGCATCTGCTGCGTCGTGACCACAAGAAATTACAGACATGAGAAAATCTGATCTGCAGATGCTGGAAGTCCAAAGCAACACCCACAAAGGAACTCGAGGCCAGGCAGCATCGATGGAAAAGAATGAACTGTCAACGTTTCGGGCTGGGCCCTTTCTTCAGGACATTGAATTCCAGAGTTGTGAACGCAGCCCAGTCTATCACAATATCCATCTTCCTCTCCAATAACTCTGTCCATACTTCTCACTGCCTCAGGAAAGTCAAGATCAAGAAGAGGAGAATCCTGTTGAAACCTACCAAATATTGAAAGGCCTAGATAGAGTGGACATGGAGAAGACGTTTCCTATAGTGTGGGAGTCTAGGATCAGAGGGCACAATCTCAGAACTGAGGGATGTACATTTAGAATGGAGAGGAGAAAAGATTTTTTTAGCAGAGAGTGGTGGATCCATGGAATCCATTGCCACAGACAGATGTGCAGGCCAAATCATTGGGTATATCTAAGGCAGAAGATGATAAACTTGACTTTGAATCACTTGCATGTACCACAGGTGCGCTGAAAAACTTACTCTCAACCGCATCATGGGCTCAAAGTATTAGAGATACAACGCTCACAAGAACAAATTTATGCAAAATTATATTAAAAAAAACAATGAAATTATAACAAAAAAAAGTCAATCGTCATCCAAAGCGATCAAAGTGCTGCTACAGTGAGGCAGGGATTAGAGTTGTGATGGTTGGTTCAAGAACCAACATAACATAATACAACAGCCAACATAATAAAGAACCCCACCACCTGGGACGTGCTCTCTTCTCCCTCCACCCCTCCATCTGCAGAAGGTACAAAAGTTTGAGAGCAATTACTACCAGGCTCAAGTACACCTTCTATCCTGTTGTTATCAGACTTTTGAATATAAAGACCACATTATAGCTCAGGTGTTTCATTTGCCTTCCTGCACTGCACTTTTTCTGTAATTGTAACACAATATTCTGTCTTCCCCATTTTGTACTATGTTGATATACTGATGTATGGAAAAGACTGTCTGCGTGGCATGCAAACAACATCTTTTTGCTGCATCTCAGTACACATAACAATAATAAACCAATTACCAATAATGTGACCCACAAGAAAACTAAACAGATCTTAACTAGAGAGCCGGAGGGTTTTTCAGTGCGAGTGTAAGAGCTCACAATGGAGACTTCCAGCTCTTAATTTTCTGTTAATTTCCATTCATCACTCTTTTGCTGATAATCTCTGTGCATCACTAATTGTCTGCCAAATGCCTCTCTCATCATTTGCTTGACAGTTTCCTCCCAATCAATGTTCTATCCAACATTTCTTCCGTGCCGTTTACTTTCTACCAGTGTAGGCCTTAAGTTTCATTCATGACATTCAAGAGGGCTCAGGTTTAGTGAGTTAAACCTAGACCGGGACAGCCTTGCTCCTCGTTGTTCTATTAAATATTCCAGGACAGGGAAACACAAGTTAGAAAAATGGCAAAAAAACAGTCCATCATACAGTCTGAGTGTAGGGATAATATAGGATAAATAGAGCAAAGTGCTTCCTGCCCAGGACATACACTCAGTGGCCACTTTATTAGGTACACCTGCTCATTTATGCAGATAACAAATCAGCCAATCACGTGGAAGCAACTCAATGCATAAAAGCATGCAGACATGGTCAAGAGGTTCAGTTGTTGTTCGGACCAAACATCCGAATGGGGAAGACACGGGATCTAAGCTGAGAAGTGGCAGATGGAGTTCAGCCCAGATAAGTGTGAAGTAGGTCGAATTTGAAGACGGAATATAATATTAATGATAGGACTCTTGGCAGTGGGAGGGATCAGCAAGATCCTGGGGTCTATGACCATAGGACACTCAAAGCTGCTACGCAGGTTGACAGTGTTGTTAAGAAGGTGTATGGTGTGTTGACATTCATCAACCATGGGGTTGAGTTCAAGAGTTGTGAGGTAACGTTACAGTTATATAAGACCTTAGTTAGACCCCACTTGGAGTACTGTCACCTCATTACAGGAAGAATGTGAATACTATAGAGTGCAGAGGAGATTTACAAGGATGTTGCCTGGATTGGGGAGCATGCCTTATGAGAATAGGTCGAGTGAACTTGGCCTTTTCTCCTTGGAGCAACAGAGGATGAGAGGTGACCTGACAGAGGTGTATAGGATGATGAGAGGCATTGATCATGTGGATAGCCAGAGGCTTTTTCCCAGGGCTGTAATGGCTAACATGAGGGGGGATAGTTTTAAGGTGCTTGGAAGTAGGTACAAGGTGGATGTCAGGGGTAAGTTTTTCACACACAGAGTGGTGGGTGTGTGGAATGTACTGCCAGTGAAGGTGGTAGAGCTGAATATAATAAGCTCTTTTAAGAGACTCTTAAATAGGTACATGAAGCTTAGAAGAATAGAGGGCTATGCGGTAGGGAAATTCTAGGCAGTCTCCAGAGTAGGATACATGGTCAGCATAACATTATGGGCTGAAGAGCCTGTAATGTGCTGTAGATTTCTATGTTCTATGTTTCAGGTGACCTTCACCACAAAATAATTGTTGGTGCCAAACAGTGTGGTTTGAGTATCTCAGAATCCTTTGAACTCCTGGGATTTTCATGCATGACAGTCTCTAGAATTTACAGAGAATGGTGCGGCAGACAAAGAGGCATCCAGTGAGCGGCAGTTCTGTGGGTAAAAACGCCTGGTCAATGGGAGAGATCAGAGAAGAATGGTCCGACTGGTTCAAGCTGACAGGAAGGTGGCAGTAACCCAGATAACCACGTGTTACAACAGTGGTTTGCAGAAGAACACCCCTGAATGCACAGCATGTCGAACCTTGAGGTGGACATGCCACAGCAGCATTAGACAATGAACATACATATAGCAGCCAGTTAATTAGGTTCAGGAAACACCTAATAAAGAGACCATTGAGTGTGTGACACAATTTATGTACAGGAAGTGACATCAGTTAGATAGAAAGCTTTTGCAATACAGTCGGCCCTCCTTGTCCGCGGGTTCCGCATGCGCGGATTCAACCAACCGTGGATCGGGAAAACCCGGAAGTTCTCTCTCCAGCACTCGTCGCTTGAGCATTGTTCGCCTTGCGTCTCGTTTGGTCGCGGCTTTGTCTCTGTGAAAAAATGGCTCCTGAAGAGCAATTAAGTGGTCAAAGCAATTCCTCAAAGACTAAGAGTGCTAGTAAAGTGCTATCGCTCGCCGACAAAGTAGAAATCTTAGATCTTATGAAAAGTGGCATGTAGCTTGCCGAAGTGGGCCTTAAAGTCAGTAAGAACGAATCGAGCATTCACACAATAAAGCAGAAAGAAGCTGAAATTCCATTGTATTGGGTATTATAAGTACTGTAATCTGGAGGTGATTAAAGGTATTTCTCGTTGTTTGAGCATTGCTCACCTCGCATCTCGTTCGTTCGCTACTTGTGTTGTGAGCGAAAGGAAGGAGTTTAAGGCTAGTAAGGGATGGCTGGCTAGCTATGTAAAGCACTACAGCCTTAAAAACGTAAAGATTACAGGAGAATCGGGATCCGCTGATACAGTATAACAACCATTTACATAGCATTTACATTGTATTAGGTATTATAAGTAATCTAGAGATTATTTAAAGTATACGGGAGGATGTGTGTAGGTTATATGCAAGTACTACGCCATTTTATATAAGGGACTTAAGCATCCACATTTTTTGGTATCCGTGGGGGGTCCCGGAACCAATCCCCCGCGGATAAGAAGGGCCCACTGTACTATTCATTAAGAACTCTTAGGGTAGGGATATTTTTGGTTAGGAAGAATAAAAGTGTATCTTCCTCTACATTATCCATCAAACACTCCTGGGATAACTACATCATTGATTAATGCAGAGTATGCTCCATGTATATTAACCTGTCATATACACCCAGGGCAGATGGTGAGGCAGGCTAACACAATCAATAAGCAGCTTTCCAGAGGAACTCAGCAGATTGTGCAGCTCTGTTGGGGTGGTGGAGGGGACGGGGGGGGGGGGGGGGGGAAGAGAGAAGCAGAGTTGACCATGTCAACAATATCTCTTACCCCATGGATGCTGCTCAACCCACGGGCTCCTGCAGCAGATTGCTTGTGGCTCCATGCTCTAACATCTGTCTCTCTTTAGACCAGAGGTTCCCAAGCTGCAGTCCATGGACCCCTTGCTTAACGGTATTCGTTGGGAACCCCTGTCTTAGACTGACACAAGACCAGGGATGGATGGGAATGGGAGTCCTGGATCTCATGCTGTGCAAGGAAGGATGAGTGGATCAGATTATTTGCTAATAAACACACTTGACTAGATTTAAAGACATTTGCTAAAAGAAGAGTGTGGGTTAGACTACAACCAGGATATTTGTGGAGTACAAGTGAGAAATGCCAGCAAAGCAGCCGGTGTAAAATGACATGACTTGTGCCAGACAGAATGCCGTACAGAAGTGCCAGTAATTGAAAATAGTTGAATTCCAACTGGTTCGAACGAGGAACAACTCTATTAGGGATTTGCTCCAGGCAGCCCAGCATGAGAAATCTATCTGCACCTTTTAAATGGGTTGTCTACGTGTTTAGAAATGCTCATTATGTGTCCAACCAGTAGCGTAGAGCTGTTTGTCTACCACTACAGGACATTGAGTGATTTGTGTGAAAATACATTCTCAGGACTGAGAGGAATTTTAATGTCATTTTTTTCATTTATAGGACAACAAGATAACTTCAGGACATCTTGCTGTTTATCCTAAGTAATTACTTGAATGCAGTTTAAAGACATTTTATCATTTAAATACATTTATAATTCATCCCTGCTCGATCCAAAGAATTGATAAATTGCTGTCAGAAGTATACGGAGGAGGCAAGCAATTAATATTAAATTGGAAGCGACTGCCAAAAACACATTACGTGCTTTTCCAGTCGCTGGGAGTCTGATTGACAGCTTGGTTCTGGTTAGGGGTCAGTTTGTTAAAATTGTTTCTGGTGATGGTGCCTTTTCCTGGAGAGTGAATTGGCACCATGCCTTTGATGTCTCAGCACAGAATTTTAGCATCACTTTTACTTGGATGAAGCTAGAGCTGAAAATTAACGGACCGAGTCTCATTTGAAGCTCCACATTATTGAGGGAGAAAGGCCAGATGGGATCATTAGAATGAGGTAGCTAGGAGTGAAAGTATGTGCTTCCCTGAAAGTGGCATCACAGGTGGAATAGGTAGTGATGAAGGCTTTTGGCATACTGGCCTTCATCAGTTAGGGAACTGACTAGAGAAGCTGGGATGTTACCTTGCAGTTGTAGAAGTTATAGGTTGTCATGGTAACATTGCGATTAGTGTGACGCTATTACAGCTTGGAACGTTGGCGTTCCGAGTTCAATTCCAGTGCCTTCTGTAAGGAGTGAGTACATTCTGCCCATTCCGCAAATTAGGTTGCCTCGGTAACCTAGTGGTTAGCACAATGCTTTACTGTACCAGCTAGCTGGGCTCTTTTCCCACCACTGCATGTAGGGAGTTTGTATGTTCTCCCTGTGACCACATGAGTTTCCTCCAGATGCTCCAATTTCCTCACAGTCCAAAGGTGTACCGGATGGAAGATTAGTTCATCATTGTAAATTGTCCCGTAATTAGGCTAGGATTACATCTGGGGATTGTTGTGCTGCATGGTTCGAAGGGCCGAAGAGGCCTATTCCGCACTGTATCTCAATAAATAGATATATAGATAGATAGATAAGCAGGCCATTGTAAATGACCCTGGGATTAGGCTGGAATTAAAAGCTGAGTTGCTGGGTACAAGGTTTGTAGGGCTGGATCGCTAAACAAATAGCTAAAAATAAAGTAAGAATGTTGGTGACACCACATTTGGAATACTGTGTTCAGTTTTGGTCACCTTGCATCAGGAATGAAGTTTTTAAGCTAGATAAAGCAACAGGAAAGATTCATGAGGATGTTACGAGTTCTTGAGGGACTGAGTTACAGAGAGAATGAGCAGACTAGGACCCTTATTTGGCTGAGCATAGGAAAATGAAGGGTGATCTTATGGAGGTGTTAAAATTGTGAGGGTCATAGATAGGGCGAATGCACACGGTTCTAGAGTCATAGAGCATTGAGAAAGGTCCTGTGACCATACTGGGCCATGCTGATTGAGATGCCCATCTACACTAGACACATTTGGCCATATTTGGTCCATAATCCTCTAAACCAGGGGTTCCCAACCTTTTTATGCCAAGGACCCTCACCATTAGCTGAGGAGTCCAAGTTGGGAACGCCTGCTCTAAACCTTTCCCATCCATGTCCCCAACCAAGTGACTTTAAAAATTTTCTTCCCAGGGTTGAAAAATTGAGAGCCAGACGGTGTAAGAGGAGAGAGGAGAGATTTAGTAGGAACTTGAGGGGTAATTTTTTTATACTTAGAGAGTGGTGCGTATATGGAATGAGCTGTTAGAAGAAGTGGTTGATGTTGATACATTAACAACATTTAAAAAGCATTTCACTGAGTACATGGATAGGAAAGGTTTAGAGAGGTGTGGGTCATCTGTGGACAAATGGGGCTAGTGTGGATCTAATTTGGCACGGACTGCTTGGGCAGAAGGGCCATTTTCCATGCTGTATGACTTTAGGGCTCTATTAACCAGCACGTGATTGGCTAATGACATGCTTGACAATTTGGGAAGCCTCATTCTTGGATCTGCATGTCACGATGGATATACTTCAATATCTACATGAACACGCAGATACAAACTTGATGAGACGAGGCCCCCGTGGGTCAGAGTCGACCAGGGATGTTGTATCCCAGCTTCTAGATACGCAAGCCAGGGCAGTACAATATGGAGAGCAAGCTGTTGCCCCTGTAGCAAGCTCCCCTCTCCATGCCTCGGATGAGCCTAAATGAACGGCAGAGTCTGATACAGTTTGGCAGCAGCAGCATCGCAGGAGTTGCCGGTTGGCATTGAACTCAACATAGGACTGCTATAGGGACTCCAGCTCCAGATTTTTCCCTCAAGGCTTACCCAATCCCGAAGCCTTACCCGTGAGTGGATATAGCCGCAAGGCAGCGGAGGCTTGAGATCAGAGTTTTTCCTCTCCTAGTTGAGCTATCAGCCACAGCTGATGAGTCCTATCAGCCAGATACAAACTTACAGACATTGTATGCAAAAGCACAAGTACACTAATCTAAGCACAGAGGCACACAGATATACACACGGAGATCCAAAAGCACATGTACATGCATCAAGTGCACATATGTACATACACACACACACACACACATGCAGTCATACTGTGGTGAACTATATATACCTGTCTGGACTGCTCCTGTGGCTCCTCCCACAGACCCCTGTATAAAGGCGATTGAGGCCTGAGCCCGGCCTCATTCTCCAGGATGTAGTGTTGTTCGTTCTTCCAGTCAATAAAAGCCGATATCTCGCTTCTTACATCTCAGAGTGAGTTATTGATGGTGCATCACATACATTGCATGCATACTTGCTCATGCGTACACTCCTTGGCCACAAGACTGGAACCAGGTGTGGCCTTCTGCAGGTGTAGTACATTCACTTCAAGGTTCAACGTGTTGTGCATTCAGAGATGCTCTTCTATACAGCACTGTTGTTCAACGTGGTTATTTGAGTTACTGTCACCTTTCTTTCAGTTTGAACCAGTCTGGCCACTCTCCTCTGACCTCTCTCATTAACAAGGCGTTTTCACTCACAGAACCATTCACTGTAAACTCTAGAGACTATTGTACGTGAAAACACCAGGAAGTCAGCCGTTTCTGAGATTCTCACACCACCCTGTCTGACAACAACAATCATTCCATGGTCAAAGTCACTTAGATCACATTTCTTCCCCATTCTGATGTTTGGGCTGAACAACAACTAAACCTTTTGACAATGTCTGTATGCGTTGAGTTGCTGCCACAGGTGTATCTAATAAAGTGGCCACGGATACACGTGCCTACAACACAACTCACGACAGAGATTACAGCTGGGTTTTAACATTAAAATCCTCTTCACTTCCATGACCAAAGTTAATCTCAGCCAGTTCTTAATCAGAATGCTCTAAGAACGGTACATCTTCAGACAATCTTACACTGCTGCTCAAAGAATAGCAACAACTCGCCCAATTTTTGGATTAAATCTTACAAATCTTTTCCCGAGCTGCTGATTTATTTCTTGTGATTTTTGCTTTCTTCTAGCAAACAGGCATTGTGAACGCTTTAGAGGCACAAGGGATTCTGCAGAAGCTGGAAATCTTGATCAACACACACCAAACACGGGAAGAATTCAGCAGGTCAGGTGTCTATCGAGAGCAATAAATAGTGAATGTTTTGACCCACGACCCTTCATCAGTAGTGGAAAGAAATAGAGCAAAACCCAAAATAGGAAGGGGAGAGAGGAGGAGGAGGAGTAAGAGCTGGCAGGTGATAGGTGAGTCCAGGAGAGGAGGAAGGCACGTGGGTTGTACCTTAACTCTGTCCATGGTAACAGCCAGGATCTCCCAGTGGCTACCCATTTCAATTTGACTTTCCATTCCCACACCTGTACATGGCCTCCTCTATTGCCGCAATAAGGGCAAACACAGGTTAACCGAGCAACACATCAAATTCCATTGGGGTATTCTACAACCTGATGGCATGAACAATCATTTTCCCAATCTCTGGGCAACTGCTCCCCTCTGTATCACCTTCTGCCCACTTACTATTTTCCCTCTTTCTGGTGGCCCTCCCACCCCTTCTCTTCTCTTTCCCCACCTCATGACTTGTCCATCATTTCCCCCTGGTGCCTGACATCCTTCCTTTAGTTCCACCTCCCATCAGATTCATTCTTCTTTAGCCCTTTACCACTTCCACCTATCATCTCCCCCGCCCCCCATCCATCTCTCTCACCTGATCTCACTGATAATCTTTCAGCTTGTGTTCTTTTCCCTGCCTTCACTACCTATTCAAGCTTCTGCCTCCTTCATTTCCAGTCCTGACAAAGGGTCTTGGCCTGAAATGTCGACTGTTCATTTCCCTCGATAGATAAACACGAGAAATTCTGCAGATGCTGGAAATCTAAAGCAACACACACACAATGCTGGAGGAACACAAGAGGTCAGGCAGCATCAATGGAAATCAATAAACAGTCAACGCTTTGGGCCAAGGCCCTTCTTCATCCCTCGATTGATGCTGCCTGACTTACTGAATTCCTCCAGCATCTTGTGTGTTCTGTTGATTAAAAACACTTATAGAGTCATTGATACGTACAGCTCAGAAACGGGTCCTTCAGCCCAAATAGTCCATGGAAAAAACACTTAAACTGCCTACTCCTTTCGGCCTGCACACAGACCACAGCCCTCCGTACCACTACCATACATCTACCTATCGAAACTAGGTGATTAAACATTGAAGTCGAGCTTGCATGCATCACTTGCACTGGAGGCTCATTACACACACTCATAGCCCTCTGATTGAAGAAGTTTTCCTTCATGGTCTCCTTAAAATTTTCATCTTTCACCCTTAACCCATGACCTCTAGTTGTAGTCCCACTCAACCTCAGTGGAAAAACCCTGCTTGCATTTACCCTATCTATACCCACCTTATTTTTGTATATCTCTATCAGATCTCCTCTCAATCTTCTATGCTTTAAGAAATACACTCCTAACCTATTCAATCTTTCCTAAAACTCAGGTTCCCATAACCCAGCCACATGCTTGTAAATTTTCTCTGTACTCTTTCAACCTTCTTTACATCATTCCAGTAGGTAGGTGAACAAAACTGCACACAATACTCCAAATTAGGCCTCACCAATATCTTAGACTGTCAGGCCAAAAGACATATGAGCACAATTAGGCCATTCAGCCCATCAAATCTGCTTCACCATTCCATTATGAATGACCTGGATCCCACTCAACCCCATACACCTGCCTTCTCATCCTTTGATGCCCTGACCAATCAGGAAGCTATCAACTTCCACCTTAAATATACCCACAGACCTGGCCTCCACCACAGTCTGTGGTAGAGCATTCCACAGATTTACTGCTCTCTGGCTAAAAAAAAATCCTCCTTACTTCTGTTCTAAAAGGTTGCCCCTCAAATTTGAGGCTGTACCCTCTTGTTCTGGGTAGCCCCACCAAAGAAAACATCCTCTCCACATTCACCCTATCTAGTCCTTTCAATATCTGGTAGGTTTCAATAAGATCCTCCCGCATTCTTCAAAATTCCAGTGCATACAGGCCCAAATGCTCCTCATATGTTAACCCCTTCATTCCTGGAATCATCCTCATGAATTTCTTCTAGACACAGTCTAATGACAACACATCCTTTCTTAGATATGGGACCCAAAACTGCTGACAATACTCCAAGTGTGATCTGACAAATGTCTTACAAAGCCTTTGCATTATCTCCTTGCTTTTATATTCTATTCCTCTTGAAATTAATGCCAACATTGCATTTGCCTTATCCACCACAGACTCAATTTGTAAATTAAACTTCTGGGAGTCTTGCACGAGGACTAAGTCCTTCTGCACCTCTGATGTTTGAACCTTTCCCCATTTAGATAATAGTCCGCACTATTGTTCCTTTTACCAAAAATGCACGATCATACATTTCCCAACACTGTAATCCATCTGTCACTTTTTTGCCCATTCTTCCAATTGCTTACTCAGCACTACTTACCCCTCCACCTACCTTCGTATTATTCACAAGTTTTGCCACAGTGCCATCAATTCCATTATCCAAATCATTGACAAACATTGTGGAAGTAGCAGTACCAAAGGTGACCTCTGGGGAATACCAGTAGTTACCGGCAGCCAACCAGAAAAGCCCCCTTTATTCCCACTCACTGCCTTCTGCCTGTCAGCCATTCTGCTATCCATGCCAGTATCTTTCCTGTAATGACATAGGATTTCATCTTGTTAAGCACAACTTCACAACTTACACAACTTCAACATAAGATCTCACCTCCTGTACTCAATACTTTGATTTATGAAGGCCAATATGCCGAAAGCATTTTTTTGTTACCTTATCTACCTGTAACACTGTTTTTTTGTGTTTTTTTTACAAATTATGGACCTGGATTCCCAGATCTCTTTGTTCTACCACACTCCTCAGTGTCCTACATTTCACTGTGTAAAACTTACACTGGTTGGTCCTACCAAAGTGCACGTGTCCACATTAAAATGCATCTGCCATTTTTTTAACCTATTCTTCCAGTGAATCCAGATCTCTCTGCAAGCCATAATATCATTCCTCACTGTCCACTGCATCCCCAATCAACTTGCTGATCCAGGTAAACAGATCATTGATATAAATCACAAACAACAATGGACCCAGCACTGATCCCTGCAGCACTCCACTAGTTAGAGAAGCAACCATCTACTACCAATCTCTGGCTTCAGCCACAAAGCTAATGTCTAATCCAATGTACTTCCTCATTTTCAATGCCAAGCAACTGAATCTTCTTGACCAACCTCCCATGAGATCCTGAGTTCTCCTTGAGCCAAGTGATAGTTTCGCCATTCAGAAGGCTGTAGAGTTAACTGGAGTCAAATGTGGGTGAGGTCAAATAGATTGTGTTAGTTTTCCCTTAAATGGAGGAGACTCTGGATGGGTGTTGGGGTCGGATAAAGTTAGACAAAATTCTGAGGGCCATAGATAATGTAAATAGCAGGTAACTTTCCCATAGCAGAGGTACCTAATACCCGAGTGAGCGTCAGGATCGCCCATGGACGTTGCATCCTAGCTCTCTAGACATGCAAGCTTAGGCAGTACAATATGGAGAGCAAGCTGTTACCCACGTACCATGCTCCTTCTCTCCGTGCATCTGATGAACCCAAAGGAATGGCAGAAACCCATACAGTTTAGCACCAGCAGTGGTGCAAGAGTTACCAATCAGCATTGAGCTCAACATAGGATTCCAGCTCCAGATTTTTCCCCAAATTTTTGGGGTTTACTCCCAAAGCCTTCCCTATAATTAGGGATACCCACAAGACAGTGGAGGTTTGAGACCAGAGTTTAACACCAGAGTGCATATAAAGGATAAAACATTTCAAGGGGATCTGAACTTTTTCATCCAAGGTGTGGATGAAATATCTGAATAGCTTTCACCAGAGTGGTGGAGGCAAGAACTCCTGCAACACTCGTGAAGTACTTTGAATAGCCGTTATATAGAAGACTATGGACCAAGTGCTGGTAAATAGGATTAATGTAGCTGGTACTCAGTGGTGGACTGAAAGACCTGTTTCTGTGCTATGTGCCTCTACGAGTCTATGTCTCTGTTTGAAGTTGAACAGAATGCCCATAAAAGCCAAACTCTGAATTATGACCAAAGCAACACACACAAAATACTGAGGGAACTCAGAAGGTCAGGCAGCATCTGCGGAAAGGAATAAATAATTGATGTTTCAAAGTTCAAAGTAAATTTTATTATCGAAGTCTATATATGTCACCACATGCAACCCTGAGGTTCATTTTCCTGCAGGCAAACCCAGCAAATCTAATGAATAGTACCAGAACAGAATCAATGAAAGATCAGGTAGAATGCAGAAGACAATAAATTGTTCAAATGGCAGGATACTTGGTAGTGTGGAGGAGCAGAGGGATTTGGGGGTACATGTCCACAGATCCCTGTAAGTTGCCTCACAGGTAGATAGGGTAGTTAAGAAAGCTTATGGGGTGTTAGCTTTCCATAAGTCGAGGGATAGAGTTTCAGAATCACGATGTAATGATGGAGCTCTATAAAACTCTGGTTAGGCCATACTTGGAGTACTGTGTCCAGTTCTGGTTGCCTCACTATAAGAAGGATGTGGAAGCATTGGAAAGGGTACAGAGGAGATTTACCAGGATGCTGCCTGGTTTAGAGAGTATGGATTATGATCAGAGATTAAGGGAGCTAGGGCTTTACTCTTTGGCGAGAAGGAGGATGAGAGGAGACATGATAGAGTTGTACAAGATACTAAGAGAAATAGATAGAGTGGATAGCCAGCGCCTCTTCCCCAGGGCACCACTGCTCAGTACAAGAGGACGTGGCTTTAAGGTAAGGGGAGGGAAGTTCAAGGAGGATATTAGAGGAAGGTTTTTTACTCAGAGAGTGGTTGGTGCGTGGAATGCACTGCCTGAGTCAGTGGTGGAGGCAGATACACTAGTGAAATTTAAGAGACTACTAGACAGGTATATGGAGGAATTTAAGGTGGGGGGTTATACGGGAGGCAGGGTTTGAGGGTCGGCACAACATTGTGGGCCGAAGGGCCTGTAATGTGCTGTACTATTCTATGTTCTGCGTTATGTTCTATGTATAAATAGCAGTAAATACAAAATATACAGTCCTTGTAGTGAGACCCTTCATCAGTACTGGAAAGGAAGCAGGAAGAAGCCAGAATAAGCAGGTGGTGTACGGGGAAGGAGTACAAGCTGGAAGATGATCAGTCAAACCAGGTGTGTGGGGGAGGGGAGGATGAAGTGGGAAACTGCGAGGTGATAGGCGGAAAAGGTAAATGATTGAAGATGAAGGAATCTGGTAGGACAGGAGAGTGGACAATGGGAGAAAGGGAGGGAGGAGGAGGTGATAGTCATGTGAGGAGAAAATAAAGAGGTAAGAGGGGAGCCAGAATAGGGAATGGATGAAGAGGGAAGGGGAAGGGGGAACATTAAAGGAAGTTAGCGAAATCGAATTCATGCCCTCACTGTGGCAGTAGAGGTGGGCTTGGGCTGACATATTGGAATGGAATGGGGTTTGGAATTAGAATGGCTGGCCACTAAGAAATCCTGCTTGTTGCAGATGGAGTGAAGATGTTCCAGAAAGATTCTTTCCCTTTCCTTTGCAGTCCTGATGAAGGGTCTCAGTCTAAAATATCACTGTTTATTCCTATCTATAGATGCTGCATGACCTTTTGAGTCCCTCCAGCATTTATATCTGTTACTCTAGATTTCCAGCATCTGCAGAATCTCTTGTGTTTATGAGTTATGATCATTGCTAGTTTGAAATGATACTTTTGAAAATGATAGTTTTGAAATGAAACATAACCTAGGTGATGTTTCCTAGGTTACAGTACTTCTGTTGGCTAACAGTGTGAACTTCCAGACCAGAGATATTTCTAATACAATTCAAAAAGGGGCTCAGTATCCTATTGTGTTCTTTCTTCCCTAAACTTTCATTAAATACAATTGCAATTCTCTGTGAAATTGTACCTTTGCAATTGTTTACACACAGGAGATACTCAATATACTGTCATGTTTAATAATGTACAGCACTGTGCAAAACTCTTAGGCACATATATAGAGCGAGGTTGCCTAAGACTTTGCACAGTACTGTATTTGTCTATGTGGAGCAGACAGTGAGTTTATAAATCTGGTGGGAGCAAAGGATGTTGGGAATGGCAAGGACAGAGCTCCAGGGGAGGGTTGTGGGACAGGTAGCAGAGAAGGAGTTCCAGGGGCGGGAGGTGGTGGGGATGCAGACACACCCAGCTCTCAGTCACCAGGCCAGGTCAATTGATTCCAAACAATACAATAAACAATTTGGTTTATTGACAATTACCAAATGTTTCGCTTCCAGCTCCCATCCCCTTTTCACAACCATGATTCCCCTCTCCCTGCTCCCTTCCCACTTTCAGTCCACAATACAGACCCATATCAGAATGGGGCTTATCGTCGCTCACATGTCATGAAGTTTGTTCTTTCTTGTGACAGATGTACAGTGTAGTACCTAAAATAAATAGTTTACTGCGCAAAAGTCTTAGGCACCCTAGCTGTAAATACAGAATGTGCCTAACGATTTGCATAATACTGTATGTAGTGGGATTAGAGTGGGCCATTCCAAGTTAAAAGTAGAACAATCCTAGCAACTTGTGAGAGGAAGAAAGTTCAAAGTAAATAGTATTATCAATGTAAATATATGTCACCACATACACACTGGATTCATTTTCTCGTGGGTGTAATGGGGGTTTCTTTTTCTTTGTTACTGTGTATGTATGGGACATCACACAGCATCCACACCAGCTGATTACCCAGTTTGGCGGGGCCGAAGGCTGCTCCCCCTAGACTAGAACGAGTTTGAGCGATGCCTGAGGCGACCCTGGGGTTACATGGGCATACTCAGCAAATCTATACAATTGTAATGATAACAGGATCAATGAAAGACTGCCCAACTAGAGAATTCAACCAGAGTGGAGACGACAACAAACTGTGCAAATGAAAATGTAAACACATTGCAATAAGTATTGAGAACATGAGATGAAAAGTCCTTGAAAGTGAGTCCCTTGGTTGTGGAAACATTTCAATGATGGGGTAAGTGAAGATGTGCGAATAGCCCATGAGAGTTGCCTGCCTGTGACGATGCAGTCACATTCATTTATAAAGTCTTAAGAAATCAATGTGGTCAGTATGGACTCCATGGGCTGAAGAGCCTGCACCTCTCTGTGACACCATAAGTCTGAACAGAAGCAGGAGAAAGTTGCCCTACTCTTTGAGTCTTCTCCATCATTCAGCAAGTTCATGGCTGACTGTTCCCCTTAACAGCAACTTTTTACTTTTATCCCTTGGTTCCTCTGAGACCCAGGAACTTACCTTTCTCAGTTCTCAATGCATTCAGTGAATCCATGACCCTCCAGAGTAGAGAATACCAAAGATCCACCACTATCTGAGTGAAGAGATTTCACCAGTTGAGTATCTTGTTGCTACCTAGAATAGGTTTTCAAATAAAAGTTTTCGATGCTTAGAGTAGGGGTTTCCAACCTGGTCCATGGATCCCTCAGTTAATGGGAGGGGTCCATGGAATAAGCAGGTTGGGAAGCCCTGATTTAGGGGACGTTAGGCAAATGGGATTAGCTTAGATGTGTTTCATGGTCGGTGGGGACCAGTCGGACCAAGTTCTTTATCCATGCTGTATGACTCTATGAATTTCCCACTGTCAAACTGTCTAATACTAAAGGGAAGGCATTTAAGGAGATGGGGCTACATTCAAAGGATATACTTAAGGCAAGTTTTTAATTTACACAGAGAGTGGTGATGCCTGGAATGTGCTGTAAAGTTGATAAGGTACACGTACCAAAAAGATGTTAAAGAGGTTCTTAAGTAGTCAGATGAATGTGGTAAGAATGGAGTGATTTGGTTGGTAGGTTAATTGGTCATTGTAAACTGCCCCATGATTAGGCTACGGTTAAATCGCTGGATTGCTGGTCAATGTGGCTTGAAGGGTCAGAATGGCCTATTCCGCTCTGTATCTCTCAATAAATCTAAATAAATAAATGTGAACATTTAGGCAGAGAGAATTAGTTTAGCTAGGTGTTTAATTACTAATTAGTTCAGCACAACACTGTTAGCTGAGAGCCTGTTCCTGTGCTGTACTCTGTTCTTGACTCCCTGACCCCATGATTCCATTAGTTCTGTGTGTAAGATATAGAAGGCCATCTGCTACTGGTTAATCAGTATTATCATATTCAGGATTCCCAAAAGGACATGAAAGCCATTAGAATGTTTTTGAAATGCAGTCACTGTTCTTATGTAGTAATCAGTGCATGCACAACCAGCTCCCACTAACAGCAATATTGTTATGACAGTTAATCTTTTTTAATTGGTGTGTTGGTTGAGGCCAGAACATTAGGGGTAAGTCCTTTATTCTTCTTCTTCAGGAATTTAATGTGAGATCTTTTAAAGACCACTTGAGACAGCAGACAAATCTTAGTTTAACAGACCCGTTGAGAATGCAGCACTCCCTTAGAATCCTTCATTAATATTACCCCCTCATTAATGTTAAACCCTCTTTTTCGTCTGTACTTCTTACTTTATTTTATATATTTTTATATAGTTGTCGAACGTTGTTGTATTTTGTTGCATGTTGTGACAAAACACCACAACAAATTCCTAATTCAAATAAATGTATTTGGTGAATAAAGCTGATCCTTGAGTTGATTATTTTACATTCTCTCTCAAGCGGGAACATCCATTTCCATCCTACTAAGATATTTCAGGATCAGTCAAGTCTCCATTTACTTTCTGCCATCTCAATAGATAGACCCAAGTCCAGTTTGTCCAACTTTGCCTCAACCAGCCCATTCCAAGTATCCATACTCTGAAAGACCCCAGTCGGGTCAGATTGGCAATGACATCTGCACAATCTCTATCAGGACGGGAGCACCACAAGGCCGTGTGCTAAGCCCCTTACTCTACACTTATGACTGTGTGGCTAAGCACAGCTTTAATGTCATATTTAAGTTTGCTGATGACGCCACTGTCATTGGGCAAATCAAAGGTGGTGAAGAATCAGCATAAAGGAGGGAAATTGAAAATCTGATTGAGTGCTACCTCAACAACAACCTCTCACTCAATATCAGCAAGACCAAGGAGCTGGTTATTGACTTCAGGAGGAGGAAACTAGAAGTCCATGAGCAAGTCCTCATTGGGGAATCAAAGGTGGAGGGGGTCAGCAACTTTAAATTCCTCAGTGTTACCATTTCAAAGGACCTGTCCTGGACCTAGCACATACGTCTAATTACAAAGAAAGCATGGCAATGTCTGAACATCCTTAGAAGTTAATGAAAAGTTGTCACGACATTTAATATGTTGACAAACTTCTATAGATGTGTGGTAGAGTGTGGTTGCAACACAGCTCGGTATGGAAATACCAATACTCTTGAATGGAAAATCCTACAAATGTACTGGATATGGCCCAGTCCTTCATGGGTAAAGCTCTCCCACCATTGATCACATCTGCACGGCGTGCTGTCACAAGAAACCAGCATCCAAGCATTCAAGGACTCTCAATCTTATGTTCTTGATATTTATTGCCTATTTATTTCTTATTATTTTCTCTTTTGTATTTGCACAGTTTGTTGTCTTTTGCACATTGTTTTTTTGTCCGCCCTGTTGGGTGTGGTCTTTCACTGATTCTCCTATGGTTCTTGGATTTATTGTGTATACCCCACAAGAAAATGAATCTCAGAGTTGTTTATGGTGACATTTATTTTGATAATAAATTTATTTTGTACTTTGTACTTCCACTGTATTATAAAGGAGGCTGTGCAGATCTGGTCTTAGCACTGTCTTATTAACTTGAAACATTATCTCCTTGTTTTTAATCTTTAATTACCCTGGTAATAAACTTTAGGTTTTGCTAGCTTTCCCAATCACTTGCTCTTGAAAATCATGCACTAGGATATCCTGCAACTCAGAGCTTTTTATCCATCACCATTTAGATAGATTCCACCACAAAATTCAGGATCTCCTAGTGGCCACCTTTTTGAATTCAGCTTCCCTTACATGTAGGTCCATGGCCTCCTCTACTGCCATGATAAGGCTAACTTCAGCTTGAAGAAAAACACCTCATATTTTGTCTGGGAAGCCTCCAACTTGATGGCATGAACATTGATTTCTCCAATTTCTGGAAATTCTTCCCCCCCCCCTTTCTTTTTCTATTTCCCATTCTGGTTTCCCTGCCACCCCTTCTCCTCCTCACCTGCCCATCATTCCCTAGTGGTTCCCCTCCTCCTTCCCATTCTCCAATGGTTCACTGTCCTTTCCTATTGGAATCCTTCTTCTTCAGCCTTTTGTCTCTTCCACCTATCCCCTTCCAGTTCCTTACTTATTTGTTTGGTTCTTACTCGTATACAGTATGTTCAGCATACAGAGAGGAGGTGCAGCGGCTAACGGACTGTTGCAGAGCCAACAACCTGTCTCTGAATGTGAGCAAAACAAAAGAGATGGTTGTCAGAAGGGCACGGAGTGACCACTCTCCGCTGAACATCGATGGCTCCTCGGTAGAGATCATTAAGAGCACCAAATTTCTTGGTGTTCACCTGGTCCCTCAACACCAGCTCCAAAGCAAAGAAAGCCCAGCAGCATCTCTACTTTCTGTGAAGGCTGAGGAAAGTCCATCTCCTACCCCCCATCCTCATCACATTCTACAGGGGTTGTACTGAGAGCATCTGGAGCAGCTGCATCACTGCCTGGTTCGAAAATTGCACCATCTCGGATCGCAAGACCCTGCAGCGGATACTGAGGTCAGCTGAGGAGATCATCGGGGTCTCTCTTCCCGCCATTACAGGCATTTACACTACATGCTGCATCTGCAAAGGAAACAGCATTATGAAGGACCCCACGCACCCCTCATACAAACTCTTCTCCCTCCTGCCATCTGGGAAAAGGCACCAAAGCATTCGGGCTGTCACGACCAGACTATGTAACAGTTTCTTCCCCCAAGCCATCAGACTCCTCAATACCCAGAGTCTGGATTGACACCAACTTACTGCCCTCTACTGTGTCTATTGTCTTGTTTATTATTTATCATAATGCCTGCACTGTTTTGTGCACTTTATGCAGTCCTGGGTAGGTCTGTAGTCCAGTGTAGTTTTTTTTCTGTGTTGTTTTTACATGGATCAGTGTAGTTTTTGTACTGTTTCATGTACCACCATGGTCCTGAAAAACGTCTCGTTTTTACTGTGTACTGTACCAGCAGTTATGGTCGAAATGACAATAAAAAGTGACTTGACTTGACTTGAGTTGGCCCTTCCAGTCACACCACCACAGCAGCCCCGATTAACCTTAACCTAATCACGGGGCAATTCACAATGACTAAGTACCCGACCTGGTAGGGATGAAGAAGTAATCTATAGAAGAGAACTGTGGGAGGAAACCCGAGAACTCGGGGAAAACACATGCATTCCATGAGGAGGACCTGCACAGACTCCTTTCAGATGGTGCTGGAATTGAACCCTGATGCCATGAACTATAATAGAGTTGCATTAACTCCCCCCTCCTCCAATCACCCACTTTGCCCCTCATCTGGTCTCACCTATCACCTGCCAGCTTGAACTCTTCCTCCCCATCCCCACCCTTTCTTATTCTGGCTTCTGTCCCCCTCTTTTCCAGTCCTGATGATGCGTGTCAGCCCAAAACATCGACTGTTTATTCCCTTCTATAAACGCTGCCAGATCTTGAGTCATCCAGCGTTTTGCCTATGTTACTAGTTAGATAATATGCTTTCTTATCATTTCTGGCAAAAAGGACAATTTCACATTTTTCAACTTTCTACACCATTTTCCAGATCTTTACTCACTTAAACTATTCCTATTCCTTTGTAGGTGAAAAATGATTTTAAAAATGTGTAGATTCTGGAAATCTAATACAAAACCAAAGCGATGTGCCAATACTCAGCAGGTCAGGCTGCATCTGTGGGGAGAGAAACAGAAGCAATGTTTCAGTCCTTTTATTGGAACTAAAATGAAGACCAGATAAAGAGCTTGTCAGGCTGCAGGGAGGGTGTGGGAGGAGGATGCCTCTAATAGGGCAAAACCAGGGTAACCATAGAGATAAGCCAGAAGCAGGGTTATTTTGCCAATCAGTGAATGGCAGAGCTTAGAGAATGAGAACATACAAAAGAACTTGGATAAAAGAATGTGGTTGTCACAAAATGGAATTGGTTTATTATTGTCACACATACTGAGGAACAGTGAAAAACCTGTCTTACATACCATTCTTATAGATAAATACATTATGCATAACTTCGAGGCAGTACAAAATAAACAATGTGGAACATGGAATAAAGTGTAATAGCTATTGAGAAAGTGCAGTGCAGGTAGACAATAAGTTGCAAGGTCATAATGAAGCAGATTGTGAGGTCAAGAGCCCATCTTATGCGGAGAAGGACATGCCAATCAGGTCAAGATGGGAATGTCCTCCACGCTCACTGAGAAAAAGTACCTGATTAACATTTCAGATGGATGACTGATGCAGACTGAGGAATCATGTTACATGAAGCTATTCAATTCAATCCAGAAGTCCAGAAGATTGCAACAAAGGATCTCGACCTGATATGTTGTATTTCCTTCCTACAAATGCTGTCCAACCTGCTGAGTATTTACAGCGTGTTTTCTTTTGCTTCACCTATCCACTTGTAATCCATTTGGGTCCTCTTTGTGGCTTTGCTATCAATTTTGTGCCAAACGGCCCTCTGGTGCCTTCATCTAGGGGCAGGATGGGGCACGATGAGGGTGGGGAGGGTGGTGGTGGGGAAGAAGAAAACTCTGATAATCTCGAATCCAACTGTTGGGAAATTTTGGCAGTTTGGCACCTGCCTCACTCATTTGTCTGGAGCCTGAGCCAGAGCTCCTAAGTGCAAGTGGATCTATGGCCAGAGCCAAGAGTGAGGTCAGGACAGTGATGAGATCAGAGACCAGACCTAGGACGAAGGGTGGGAACACTGGAATACTTGCTCAGATTCACTGAGTCCCATTTCCCACTTCCATTAAACTCCCCAGGTCCCTTGGAAGATTTGGGCGGCACAGTAGTGTAGTGGCTAGCACGACGCTTTACAGTACATGCGACCAGGGTTCAACTCCCACTACTGCCTGTAAGGAATTTGCATGTTCTTCCCATGACTGTGTGGGTTTCTCCAGCTGCTCCTGTTTCCTCCCATAGTCCAAAAACGTATCAATTGGTAGGTTAATTAGTCATGTGTTTAGGTTAATTTTAAATTGGGTGCTGCTGAGCAGTGAAGCCCAAGGCCTACGCTTTGTATCGCGATCATTTTTAAATATAAATAATAAATTGAAACAAAAGTATGGGGGTATTAATAGAAGTAATGTCCAATTGGCTATAATATCTGCTGGACCAACACCAGTAACATTTTGACAATGCTGGATTGCATTTTGTAAAATGTGGAAATCCCAACATTGATCCCTGTAGCATACAATTCATTATAATTTGCCAACCCAAAAATGAAATGTTAATGCCTACTCTCCATCTCCCCTTAGCCAGCCAGCTTTTTATCCACACACATATATTACCTCCTATACCATGAGCTCTTATTGTCCGCAGTAACCTTGAAAGCAGCGTTGTGTCAAATGTCTTTCAGAAATCTCAGTACAGCCGCCAGTTACCTTTTATCTCCAGCACATGGTAAAAGAACTTCAAAATATTGGACAAATATGATTCCCTTTTCACAAAAGTGTGTTGACTTTAACTGATTAAATTTAATTTTTTCAGAAGCCCCGCTGTAATGTAATGTTAATCCCTTCCAATACTTCCTCAATGCATTGGGAGCTTACAAAGCTGTTCAGCTCAAGACTGGATACCAAGCAAACATTTGTTGCTCACAGGAAGTAGAGTCATACAGTTATAGAAAAGTACAGCACAGAAACAGACCCTTTGTCCAATCTAGTTTATACCGAATCTTTTAAACTCCCTAATCCCATTGACCTGCACTGGGACTGTAGCCCTCCATAACACAACCACCCATGGACCTATCCAAACTTTTTAAATGTTGAAATCGAGCTTGCATGCATCATTTCCTCACACCCATGGGAGTGGCCGTCTTCTCCATGGCAAAGAGTGCATATTGACTTTGCAACCACGTTCCTGTGAATGCTCACTCCAAGTGGCCTGAGGTCATACCAATGAGGTCAACCACATCAGAAAAGGCTGTTTCTGCTGAGAGGAATACGTTCTTCAGAAATAGCTTATCTGGACAAATAGTGAGTGACAATGGACCACAATACAAGGCAGAAGATTTCAGACTATTCATGAAGAAAAATGGTATTAATCACAAACGAGAAAACCTGCAGATGCTGGAAATCCAAGCAACACACACAAAATGCAGGAGGAACTCATCAGGCCAGGCAGCATCTACGGAAAAGATTTGAGTCAACGTTTTGAGCCAAAACATTTGGAAGGGTCTCAGCCCACCACGTCGACTGTACTTTCTTCCATAGGTAATGTCTGGCCTGTTGAGTTCCTCCAGCATTTTGTGTGTGTTGATCAAACATTTCAAGTTAGCTCCTCACCACCCAGCAATGAATCGGTTAGCTGAAAGGTTTATCCAAGCCTTCAAAAAATGTCCGTTAAAACTATGGACAAGGAGAACTTTCTCTACGGCAACAAGGTGGGCAACTTCCATTTTTTTGTATCGGAACTCTGTTGATGTGACTAAATCAAACATTTGCAATGCTGTTCATGAGCAGGAATCTGACATCTCACAAAGACCTCATGAAACCAGATCTGCGAGGGAATTGCAGAATGAACAGTTCAGCCATTTGCCAAATAAATCAGCAAGGAGCTTCAAGGCTGGACGGGAAGTCCTCGTGCACGATAACTGAGAAGACAAGTGGACACCCAGTAGGGTAGCTACAAGAACTGGACCACTGATGTATACAGTGGATGTTGGAGATTGTACATGGAGATGCCAGGTGGACCAGATACTGCTCAGCTGAAGAACACACCTGATTCGACTGCATCCAACAAGACTGACACATTACATCCACCGGACTTGCCTCTCATTGCCAAACATGTCAGGAACAGCAACGTGACACCTGCAACAGAGAAAGCTGTCTTTGACAAGACGCCCTCCTAACCACTCCGCAGGTCCAGAGGCGCTATCCTGAAAGAAACGGAGTACCACCCAAAAGACTCAATCTTTAGTACAATGGTTAGTTATGGACTGTTATTGTGAAAGCATCTTTATTTGAACATGGTCTGCTAAAGGGAAATTGAATGTTTTGTTACATATAGAGTTTTATTTTACATGAATCTGAAAGGGGGAGGAAGTGCAATGTATAGATCCATTTCTTTTAGAGCAATGACTCCCCTTCGCACCAATTATTGACTGATAACTTGAGCGTGCACATTGATTTGTTGCTGTCTGCAAAGTGAATATACCAATTAGCTTCTTCTCTGAGTGTGTGCCTTTATTTGTTTGATATGTAGTTGTATCGACACAACAAGTTTGACATGCTATGTTGGCACAGGAAGCACGGCAATGCCTGTGGGCTGCCCAGCACAATCCTTGCTTATTTGGTATAATGCAAAGTGCAGCATTTTCAGAAGCAGAAACAGAATCAGAATCAAGTTTAATATCGCCAGCATATTTAATAAGATTTTTTAACTTTGCGATGGCAATACAATGCAATACATAATAGAGAAAAAAACTTTTACTGTGTGTGTGTGTGTGTGTGTGTGTGTGTGTGTGTGTGTGTGTGTTTCTGTGTGCCTAGGCCCCAGACAGTCCTTTCAGGTGAGGCACCACTTCACTTGCGAGTCAACCGGGGTGATATACTGTATCCGGTGCTCCCGATGTGACCATTTATACATTGGGGAGACCCGCCGCAGACTGGGAGACTGTTTCGCCGAACACCGGCGCTCAGTCCTCCAGCAGTGGCGGGATCTCCCTGTGGCCACACACTTCAATTCCACAGACCACTCCCACTCCATTATGTCTGTCCATGGCCTCCTCTACTGTTAAGATGAGGCCACACACAGGTTGATGGAGCAATACCTTATCTCCCGCCTAGGTAGCCTGCTACCTGCTGACATGAACGTTCAACTCACAGACCTCCGTTGATACCCCTGACCACCCCTTACCCCATCTCTATCTATAATTTTAGTCTGGTTCTCTTTCTCTCTCTTTTTCCCCCTGCACTATAATCTCCCCCCAGCCCTACCTTTCTTTCTCTTTTATTTCCCATAATTCTCCACCTTCCCCCTAGCCCATTTCCCGCCAGCTCTCTAATTCATTCCTCCCACAACTTCTTATCCCCTCTCATGTTACTTCACCCCTGATGAAGGGTTTCGGCCCGAAACGTCATCACTACCTTTTCCCATAGATGCTGAGTTCTGCCAGCATTTTGTGTTTTTATTTATTTCCAGCATCTGCAGATTCACTCGTGTTGCTTTGTGTGTGTGTGTGTGTGTGTGTGTGTGTGTGTGTGTGTGTGTGTGTGTGTGTGTGTGTGTGTGTGTGTGTGTGTGTGTGTGTGTGTGTGTGTGTGTGTGTGTGTGTGATGGTTAAATTAAATAAATAGTACAAAAAATACAAATAAAAACATAGTGAAGTAGCGTTCATGGGTTTAATGTCCATTCAGAAATTGAATGGCAGAAGGGAAGAAGCTGTTCCTAAATCACAGAGTATGTGCCTTCAGGCTTCTGTACCTCCTCCCTGATAGTAACAATGAGAAGAGGGCATGTCCTAGATGGTGAGAGTCCTTCATGAAGAATGCCACCTTTTTGAGACGTCACTCATTGAAGATGCTCTGGATATTACGGAGGCTAGTGCCCATGATGGAGCAGACTAAGTTCTCAGTTCTCTGCAGCTTACTTTAATCCTGTGCACTAGTTTCCCCAAACCAGATGGTGATGCTGCCAGTTAGAATGCTTTCCACAGTACATCTGTAGAAATTTATGATTGCTTTTGATGACATAGTAAATCTCCCCAAACTCCTAATGAAATATAGCTCAGAATCACAATCAAAATCAGATTTATTATCACTGGCATGTCTCGTGAAATTTGTTAATTTAGCAGCAGCAGTTCAATGCAATACATAATATAGGAGAAAAATAATCAATCAATTACAGTATATGTATATTGAATAGATCAAACATCATGCAAAAGCAGAAATAATATACATTAAAAAGGCGAGGCAGTGATCACTGGTTCAAAGTCCATTCAGCAATCTGATGACAGAGAGGAAGAAGCTGTTCCTGAATCATTGAGTGTGTGCCTTCAGGCTTCTGTACCTCCTTCCTGATAGTAACAATATGAAAAGGGAATGCCCTGGGTGCTGGGGTCCTTAATAATGGACGCTGTCTTTCTAGACACCACTCCTTGAAGATGTCCAGGGTACTTTGTAGGCTAGGATCCAAGACAGAGTCGACTAAATTTACGACTCTCTGCTGCTTCTTTCAGTCCTGTGCGGTAGCCACCTGTACCAGACAGTGATTCAGCCTGTCAGAATGCTCTCCACAGTACAACTATACAAGTTTTTGAGTGTTTTTGTTGATATATCAAATCTCTTCAAACTCCTAATGAAGTATAGTCACTGTCTGGCCTTCTTTATAGCTGAATCGATATGGTGGGACCAGGTGAGGTCCTCAGAAATCTTGACACCCAGGAAGTTGAAATTGCTCACTCTCTCCACTTCTGATTGCTCTATGAGGATCGGTATGTGTTCCTTCGTCTTACCCTTCCCGAAGTCCACAATCAGCCCTTTCATCTTACAGACATTAAGTGCAAGTTTGTTGCTGTGGCACCACTCTACTAGTTGGCGTATCTCACTCCTGTACACCCTCTCGTCTCCATCTGGGATACTACCAACAATGGTTGTATCATCAGCAAATTGATAGATAGTATTTGAGCTATGCCTAGCCACACAGTCATGGATATAGAGAGAGTAGAGCAGTGGGCTAAGCACACACCCCTGAGGTGCAGCAGTGTTGATTGAAAGCAAGGAGGAGATATTATCACCAATCTGCATAGATTGTGGTCTTCCAATTAGGAAGTCGAGGATCCAATTGCAGAGGGAGGTGCAGAGGCCCAGGTTCTGTAACTTATCAATCAGGATTGTGTGAATGATGGTGTTAAATGCTGAGCTGTAGTCGATGAACAGCATCCTGACATAGGTGTTTGTATTGTCCAGGTGTTCTAAGGTCTTGTGAAGAGCCACTGAGATTGTGATTGACCTATTGTGGCGATAGGCAAACTGCAGTGGGTCCAGGTCCTTCCTAAGGCAGGAGTTCAGACTAGTTATGACCAACCTCTCAAAGCATTTTATCACCGTAGACGTGAGTGCTACTGAGGATAGTCATTAAGGCAGCTCACATTATTTTTCTTTGTAGCAAATGGGAACTTCCACCTGTAGCAGTGCGAGGTTGAAAATGTCCTTGAATACTCCTGCCAGTTGGTTGGCACAAGTATTCAGAGCCTTATCAGGTACTCCATCAGGGCCTTCTGCCTTGCGAGGGTTCACTCTCTTTAAAGACAGCCTAACATCGGCCTCCGAGACAGAGATCACAGGGTCACCAGATGCAGCTGCTATCCTGTCTTCTTTATAGTGGCATCAGTATGTTGGGTCCAGGTTAGGTCCACAGAGATTTTGCACCCAGGAACTTGAAATTATTTTACTGTATGTTTTGATGTACCTGTGACCAATAAAGCTGATCTCTTTCACCTACCTACCAGGGACAATTTGCAGTGGATATTAAGCTAGTAACTCCTACCTTTGGAATGTAGGAGGAAGGTAGAGAACCCACAAGGAAACTCACATGGTTGTGGGAAGGACATTCAGTCTCCACACAGACAGCAATAAAAGTCAGGAATGATGGAGTCAGACAGCAGCCGCAACAGCTGCACTACTGTGCAACTTGACTCTGGAGTTGCGTGCGGGATTGGCTGACAAATTTATTTCAATGGTAACCATTAGTAAACCAGATGGATTTTTATGACCAATCTGCTGTTTCACATCACTGTTTATAAGCCTCATTTTTTTAAAATTTCAGATTTTACTTACTTATTTTAATTTATATTTTCCAGCTGTGAGATTCAAACTCCTTCCCAAAATCATTGGTCTAGGCACTTGTCTGCTGGTCCAGTGAATGTCCATGCTTCCCAGCCCACGTGGCTCAGCTGAGCTTGCTAAGAAGCCAATGTTTTCCGCAATTGGTCATTTCCGGATGTCAATATTTGTTGGCCTCTCAAATGGAGCTCCAGTCCTGTTTTTGGCTGATTAATTATCTTTCTCTAACCCAAGATTACTCTTGACATTGAGCTACCTCATGGGTTAAGGGTGAAAGCTCATTCCACAACCTCTGGGTGAAGAAGATTTCCCTCATGTGGTGTAAATAAACTCAATGGGCTGAGGGTCAGTGAACGTGCATTGTGTGTGACTCTATCAGCTTCTTGGAATAAAGATAAATACGGAAGGGAAATAAATGCTGACCTGGGCCGTGATGTCTGCAACCAGTGAATAAGTAAATAGGTAACTTCCACAAGCTGCTTTGGGAGAGGAGGGCAGAAATTCCTCAGCAAACTTCGGGAAATCTGGGGTGGGGAGAGAAAAAAAAACAGAGATATGTGCTGAGCAGCAAGAGAAGCAATTGGCTGACATGTTGACTAGTCAGTTTCTTTCTCTGGGGTGAAGGGCATGCGAGGTTAGTGAAGAGAGAGGCCAGATGAAGCGGTAGCCAAGGCTGGAGCTCGAGAGGTTACAGAGAAATGGAAGGAACTTAAAAGGAAAGCGTTATAATTCGATACAGCATTAAATATCCTTTCATCCCCGCATCCAAAGTACTTTACAACCAGTAAGAACATTAGAGCAGAAATAGGCAATTCAATCATTTGAGTCTTCTCTGCCATCTGATATGATCATAGCTAGTTTGATCTTGTCCTCAGCTCCACTTTTCGGCCTACTCCTTTTACCCCTTCATTAACCCCTTGGACAAAAATCTCTCTATCTCTACACTGAATATATTCATAGTCTCAGCCTGCACAGTTCTTCTGGACGGAGAATTACAAAGACTTACGACCACCTGAATGAGAAACGTTCCCTTCATCTTGTAACTGGTATCTGCGTTATTATTGTCACATGTACCGAGGTACGGTGAAAAACTTTGTTCTCTCCCCTTCCTCAGTCCTGGAAGAATCTGCAGTTTACTCCTCTCCATGGATGCTGCCTGAGGTGGTAATTTCCTCCAATACTTTCCGAATGTTCCTCAAGACTCAGTATTTGCGGAATCTCTTGTGGTTCCAATTACTATTTTGTGATTGTTCTCTCTTGCCTCCCGCTCTTTAATTTATACCTTAAACAAAATAATAAATAAAACACTTCATGATCCATAAAGATTCAAGGTACATTTGTCATCGAAGTATATATGCAGTCTACACCCCTGAGATTTGTTTTCTTGTGGACGGCCATGAAAGAAAGGAACATGGAACCCATTCGAAGAAAACATCACAAACCCCGCATTCAAAGAAAAGAACAAATTGTGCAAACGGAAAAAAATGAGCAAATATCACACAGAATATTAAACATCACACTGCAACTCCCCTGAAACAGTCTAGGAATGTTCAGTTTAGTTCAGTTAAATTCATTTTAGTATGGTGTCATTCCCTGACTGCGGGCTGCAGAAACAGTCCATCCCAATCAAAGTTGTAAGTACCAATAAAAAAAGGAATATCCAGAAACACATAAGATGAACTGCAAAGTCCGCTAAAATTGAGTCCAATCCACAGAACGTGCCAACCATACCTTGCCCAAGGCTCCCACACCTTCCTCCAGCAGCAGCGAGCAAGAGGGGGAGGGAGACCAGTCAGATACAGGCAGACAGCTCTGAGCACCCGCCTGCCTTCTACTCTTGTGCTTGTTGATTTCAATCTTGCTCAACACATTAATTGATAAGTTGGTCAAGAACTGGAGCCGATTATGGGTTCACGCTCCGCCGTTCGGCAGACTCTGTTTCCAACCTTGCTCTCAACCATGTCGAATCCCCACCGAGGCAGCAAAAGTGCCAGATCGCTCAGTCAGCCTAAAACACATAATCAAAATGCAAATTACAGGCTCCAACCGCACCCAGGTCAGCAATAGAAGTATATCTTGTTAAAAAGTGGAGAAGTAGTAATTGCGCGAACCGTTAGTCGTATTGGTTGCTGGCGCCATCTTGCCTCAGTCCATATATTAGATCATCCCATATATTAGTACATCGAGGTGGTCCAAAAGGAAACAAAGCAGGATGTAGTATATAATGTTACAGTTGCAGAGAAAGTGCAGCACAGGTAGACAAGTAAAGTTTAAGGGCCACGATGAGTAAGAATGAGTAGTCAAGAGTTCAACTTTATTGGGCAAGAGGGTTGCTCAAGACTTATAATGGCACAGCAGAAACTGTTGTTGATCCTGATGGCATATGTTTTCAAGCTTTTGTATCCTTTGCCTTAACTGATGGGGTGAGAAGTGAGAATGGCCAGTTTGGGAGGAGACCTTGATTAAGTTGGTTGCTTTCCTGAGGCAGTGGGAAGTGTCACTGTGAATGGGCAATCCTTGTTTTAGCCTCCTCACAAATGGAAGCATTCTATCAGCATCCGTGCAGTCACATTGCTTAGAAACTTACTTGCTTCAATAGGATCATCTCTCATTTTTCAAATCCTGGTATACAAGCCCAGCTTACTCTAACTTTTCTCAAAAGTAATCCCAACATCACAGGAATCAATTTATTGAAGCTTCTCTGAACAAGTATATTTGTTCTCTTAGGAAATATAGAAAGAATGGAATGATATGGATTGGTTAACACAACGATTTACAGTACAGGTGAACTAAGCTCAATTCTCACGGCTGCCTTAAGGAGTTTGTACGTCCTCTCTGTGACCACATTAGTTTCCTCCCACAGTCCAAAGGCATATTGTTGGTAGGTTAATTGGTCATTGTAAATTGTCCTGTGATTAGGCTAGGATTAAATTGGGGGGTTGCCAGGTGGCATGCCTCGAACAGCCCATTCCACACGTATCTCAACAAAAAAATAAATACAAGAAAATTCGCAGATGCTGGAAATCCAAAACAACACACAAAATACTGGAGGAACACAACAGGCCAGGAAGCATCGATGGAAAAGAGTAAAGAGTTCCATGCTCAGATCCCTCATCAGGCCTGGGTAAGAAGATGAGAAGTCAGAGCAAGAAGGTGCGGGGAGAGGTGGAAGAAGTACTAGATGGTAGGTGATAGGTGAACCTCGGAGGGAGAGGAGGAGCAGTGAAGTAAAGAGCTGTGGAATTGATACGTGCAAGAGAGAAAGGTCTGGAGAAGGGGGAATCTGATAGGAGAGGGTAGAAGACCATGAAAGAAAGGGAAGGGGGAGGAACAACAGAGGGAGGTGATGGGCAGGTAAGGAGATAAGCTGAGAGAAGGAAATGGGAATGGGAGGGATGGTGAAGGTTGGTAGGGGTCTGCCATTACCAGATTTTAAAAAAAGTAAATGATCTGATCAAGGCATGCAAGGACTTAAAGGGATGTGACAGGGAAGTTATCAAAGTGGTAGAAACCCGAAGGAGGTTATCACAAGGGACTGTGGATGCTGAAAATCGGAGCAGCCGAAGGAACTCAGCAGCTCAGGCAACATCTGTGGAGGGAAGTGAACAGTGACCTTTCACCTGGACAGAGGAGGAGACAGCCAGTGTAGAGAAGTGAGGGGAAGGGATGAAGCAAGAACTGGCAAGTGGTAGGTAGATGAACGTGAGGAGAAGGATGAAAGACAGATGGAGGAGGGAGGGGTGGAAATAGCAACAGAGGCAGGGAGGTGATTGGTGGAGGTGTCGAAGGGCGGTAGGTGGTGGAACCTAATGGGAAAGCAAGGTGGAGCATGAAAGCAAAATAGGTAGGTGGGGTGGGCTGAAAGGAATAGTAAGGGAAGAGGCCCAATGGGAGGAATGTGAGAGTGATAGACATATGGAGTACATGGAGAAAGGGAAAAACAGGGGGTGAAGGGGGAGTTAGATGGGTTTAGAAGGATCTGGGTAGATCAGGAGTAGAGAGAGAAACAACAGAGGCTCCCTACTTTTAAACTCCATCATTCATTTGCCTTCCTACCTACTCACTGAACTTACATAATTTTCTGAGTGGCACTTTGAAGGAGGGCCACTGTTATAATCTAAAAACAGGTCACTGACAGTAACCAGTTAATTAATTGTTTTTTAATATATGTTCTGTTTTTGAGGAATAATTGTAGAACAGGATATTAAAGATAAATCATGCAAAGTAATATTTGGGAACATAAGAGATTATGTAGATGCTGGATATCTTGAGAAACACACACAAAATGCTGGAGAAACTCATTAGGCCAGGCAGCATCCACGGAGAGGAATAAAGCATTGATATTTCAAGCCGAGACCCTTCATCGAGACTGGAGAGGAAGCGGAAACATTGGATTAAGAACTGGGGGAGGGGAAGGAGGACAAACTGGCAAATGATATATAGAAATTAGCTGGAGAATGGGTGGGGGAGTTGGGAATGAACTAAGAAGCTGGGGGGAGGCAGGTGAAAGAGGAAAAGGACTAAAGGCTGAATCTGATTGGAGAGGACAGTGGACCATGAAAGAAAGGGAAGGAGGAGGGGCACCAGAGGGAGGTGTTGGGAAGATATGGAGAAAGAAGGGGTGAGAGGGGAGCCAGAATGGGGAATAGGGAATGGAAGAAGAGAGAAGGGGGAGTGTGAGAAGTTGTCAGTAGGTTGGAGGCTACTCAAACAGAATATGAGGTGTTGCTCCTCTAATCTGAGAGTGGCCTCACCCTGACAGTAGAGGAGGTCATAGACTGACATAGTAGATGGGAATTCAGATGAAAGTGAGTGGCCACTGGGAAATCCCACCTTCTGTGGCTGACGGGATGAAGGTGCCTGGTAGGATGATTCCCCAGTATACGTCAGGTCCCAGTCATGTGGAGGAGGCCGCACTGAGAGCATTGGATACAACCAACAGACTTGCAAGTGAAGAATCATCAGAAGAAGAATCAGATAAATCAGAATCATGTTTAATATCACCAGCATACTATATGTCATGAAATCGGTTGTTTTGTGGCATCAGTACATTACAATAACTTGTCATAAAAACCATTAATCATGATAAGTATATTTAAAAAAAAGAAATCAAATAAGTAGCACTCCCTCCTGCCGTCTGGGAAAAGGCTCCGAAGCATTCGGGCTCTCACGACCAGACTATGTAACAGTTTCTTCCCCCAAGCTATGAGACTCCTCAATACCCAGAGACTGGACTGACACCTTGCCCTAATGTCCTGTTTATTATTTATTGTAATGCCTGCATTGCTTTTGTGCACTTTATGCAGTCCAGTGAAGGTCTGGAGTCTAGTGTAGCTTTCTCTGTGTTTTTTTTTATTACGTAGTTCAGTCTAGTTTTTTGTACTGTGTCATGTAAACCATGGTCCTGAAAAACGTTGTCTCATTTTTACTATGCACTGTACCAGCAGTTATGGTCAAAATGACAATAAAATATGATTTGACTTGACTTGAAACACTTCTGAGGAAGTGTTCGCCTCACCTGGAAGGACTGCTTGGGACCTTGAAAGTTTGTAACAGCCGTGGTGCAGAGGGCAGGGGTAGCAGTTGTCCCAGGATAAGTGCCAGGAGGGGGAATCAGTGGGTAAGGATGAGTGGTCAAAGGAGTAACCTAGAGAGTAACAGACAAGGTCTTGGTTTGGGTTGGAGGGTCAGAATGTTACCAAACAAAAACATTGAGGTAAAAGGAATCAGTGGCTTTCCAAAGATGATTGACTGAGGTTCATTTATTTTAGGACTGCCGCATTAAAGGTTTAGAAGGTACAGCTGATAGCCTGGGGCCTCTCTCCAGGCAGTTGGCAGAGTGCCTCCAGCCATCCAGTTGCTCTTTGATGAGAGGAATTTGCAGTTTTCCCACAAAAATGCAGCGTGCACTCTCCCTTCTATGAGAAACTTAGATATGTTTCAACTAAAAAGGCATCAAAAACAAAAGGATTGGTGACATTAACCAACAAAAATTCTCACTTCTCTGTTCTTCACCAACAAAACCCTCAATCCTAAATCTTCCTCATAGGGTGTAGAGCTGGTGACACACTGTCAATAACCTTCTATTTCTATACAACTCAAGTGCTTGTCCAGAGATTTCTCAAATGTTGTGAGATTACCTACTTTCAGAGGCCCTGAGGTGCTGATATCCAGATTCTAAATACCCTCTGAAGGATCTCCTCTTCTTCAGTTTGTTCATTTCTAATGTGCTGTGTCATACAATGTGGGCAATCATGCTCTTCCCAGGACCATGATTGTCCTTGGCAAAATTTTTCAACAGAAGTGGTTTGCCATTGTCTTCTTCTGGGCAGTGTCTTTACAGGACGGGTGAACCCAGCCATTATCAATACTCTTCTGAGCACCAATAATTATTCCACAATCAAAATCACTTAGATTACATTTTGTCCCCATTCTGCTGTATGGTCTGAATGACAACTGAACTTCTTGACCATGTCTGCATGCTTTTACTCATTGAGTTGTTTTTGCATGATTGGTTGATTAGATATTTGCATTAATTGGCAGGTATAGAGGTGTACCTAACAAAGTGGCTACTGAGTATAACGAAATAGTGCAAAAAAAAGGAATAATGGGGTAAACAACAACACACACAAAATGCTGGTGGAACACAGCAGGCCAGGCAGCATCTATAGGGAGAAGCGCTGTCGACATTTCAGGCCAAGACCCTTCATCAGGACTAACTGAAAGGAAAGATAGTAAGAGATTTGAAAGTAGTGGGGGGAGGGGGAAATGCGAAATGATAGGAGAAGACCGGAGGGGGTGGGATGAAGCTAAGAGCTGGAAAGGTGATTGGCGAAAGTGATACAGAGCTGGAGAAGGAAAAGGATCATGGGACGGGAGGCCTCAGGAGAAAGAAAGGAGGGGGGCAAGCACCAGAGGGAGATGGAGAACAGGCAAACAACTAAATATGTCAGGGATGGGGTAAGAAGGGGAGGAGGGGCATTAACAGAAGTTAAAGAAGTCAATGTTCATGCCATCAGGTTGGAGGCTACCCAGGTGTAGTTATAAGGTGTTGTTCCTCCAACCTGAGTTTGGATTCATTTTGACAATAGAGGAGGCCATGGATAGACATATCAGAATGGGAATGGGACGTGGAATTAAAATGTGTGGCCACTGGGAGATCCTGCTTTTTCTGGCGGACCGAGCATAGGTGTTCAGCGAAATGGTCTCCCAGTCTGCGTCAGGTCTCACCAATATATAAAAGGCCACACCGGGAGCACCGGACGCAGTATACCACACCAACCAACTCACAGGTGAAGTGTCGCCTCACCTGGAAGGACTATCTGGGGCCCTGAATGGTGGTGAGGGAGGAAGTGTAAGGGCAGGTGTAGCACTTGTTCCGTTTACAAGAATAAGTGCCAGGAGGGAAGTCAGTGGGAAGGGATGGGGGGGACAAGTGGACAAGGGAGTCACGTAGGGAGTGATCCCTGCGAAAAGCAGAAAGGGGGGGAGGGAAAAATGTGTTTGGTAGTGGGATCCCGTTGAAGGTGGCGGAAGTTACGGAGAATTATACGTTGGACCTGGAGGCTGGTGGGGTGGTAGGTAAGGACAAGGGGAACCCTATCCCGAGTGGGGTGGCGGGTGGATGGGGTGAGTGCAGATGTGCGGGAAATGGGAGAGATGCGTTTGAGAGCAGAGTTGATGGTGGACGAAGGGAAGCCCCTTTGTTTAAAAAAGGAAGACATCTCCTTCGTCCTGGAATGGGGTAGTTTTTGTGGGTTTAGAAATCTGATGAAAGGAGCTGTTACTGAAGCATTGAGTGTGGGTCTTCAGGCTCTTGTACCTCTACCCTGATGGTACTAACGAGAAGAGGACATGCCAGATCAGTGGCAAAGAGTCTTCTGCAGCTCCAAAACACTGCAAAGTAATCCTTTACATCCAACTGCCTTGGTGAAAAAACAATTTGGAAAACGAATGCAGCCTTTCATTACTGATGCATCGGAGGGAGTTGGGGATCGGAATAACTTTCAGTCCCCACTCTTGAGGAGGACGTAAATCTGAAGCTTGAATACCTAGAATCATGTGTGCTCCTCACCGTAGTTGAACCAAGGATATGAATGAGACTTGGTAGATAGGATCAATTGAAAGTTGTGCTAATATCCCATGGCAGAGAAGCAGATTGCTGTGGTGCACCAGTTATGTGTTCTGGACTTCCTCAGCTGAATAGTGTAACAAGGGAGTATAGGATGTACTTGGAGTCATGAGTGGCACAACTGGGCTTTCACCCAACTCCCGGACTAAGTGACAAGTCCAGCAGCAGTTCTGTGGATTAATTACCTAAAGGAGTGGACTTCAGACCAACCCCTCAGGTTTACACCAACCATAGCTGTCACATGCAACAATACCCATTCAAAAGGGGTTACCAACATTCACCTGAAAGCTAGACACTTGCTTCTATCTATTTTAATTAAATGTAGATTGTTATTTTTTGTTTATTTTAATTAACAACAGTGTTTTATTATCTTACTAATACTGAATGACATCATTGTTAAAATTAGTTAAATGTCTGTCAACTTTCTAACAAATTCTGATCGTTGTTTGTGGATAGGGTTTGAGTTCCTGCCAGCTGAAACCTAGCTGCCTGTGGCTTACAGGATGAATATAATAAACAGAAGCAAGAGAAGGCTATTTGTTCCCTCAATCTTATTCTATCATCTAATTAGATTTAGATCATCCTGTCTAAACACTGGGTCACTTCACTGTTTTGATGTTAAGCAATCTATTTTTAAATAGGCATCCGTTAGTCTCGTGAGACCATGGATTTGCGCCTTGGAAGGTTTTCCAGGGTGCAGGCCTGGGCAGGGTTGTATGGGAGACTGGCAGTTGCCCAAGCTGTAAGCCTTCCCCTTTCCACGCCACCGATGTTGTCCAAGGGAAGGGCACTAGGACCCAAGCAGCTTGGCACCGGTGTCATCGCAGAGCAATGTGTTGTAAAGTGCCTTGCTCAAGGACACAACATGTTGCCTCAGCTGATGCTCGACCCAGTGACCTTCAGATTACTAGACCGATGCCTTATCCACTAGGACACGCGCCAACACATCTATTAATGTCATCAATACCCTACGTGACTGAGTCATCACAGCCACTCTTCTGTAGACAACTCAGAGGCTTACCACCTTAGTTGAAGAAATTTCTTCTCATCTACTTTCTGTTTGGCCAAATCTTTCATTCTGAGACACCAATGCCTGGTCTTAGGCACACCAGCTACAGAAAGTATCATCTCTGCATCTACCATTTAATGATTAAAGATTTTAAAATTAGCTTTATTTGTCACATGTACATTGAAACATACAGTGCAATGTTCTGCTTGTGTCAATGACCAACACAGTCCGGAGTTGTGCTTGGGGCAGCCTCCACGTGGCGCTATGCTTCCGGTGCCAACATAGCATGCCCACAAATTACTAACTCTAACTCGTATGTCTTTGGAAAGTGGGAATAAACTGGAGGAAACCCATGTGATTATGGGGAGAACGTACAAACTCCTTAAAAAGAGCCCAGGGGAATTGAACCTCAATCACTGATTGCAAGTGCTATTATGCTAAAACACCTTAAGAATGTTGTGTATTTCTTTAACATCACCTCTAGTTCTTCTGCACTGTTCAGAGAACCACTGCTTAACTTCAGCTCCTAAGATCATTCCACCACTTTGCTTCACGGAAACATGGCTATACTCCGCCATTTTGAATGTAGCACTGCAGCTCGATGGCTTCACCCTTCTCCACGATACAGGACAGCTCAGTCTTGAAGGCAGAGGAGTTGAGTACACTTTATAATTAACTCACCGCAGTGCACAGGCGTGGTGGTTCTGTCTCAGTCCTGCTCACCCGACCAGGAACTTCTAGCAGTCAAATGCCACCCTTTTTATTTGTCGATGGAAGTTTCCGCCACCATCCCGGTAGTGGTGTGCATTTCCTCTCAGGCCAGCATCAAGCAGTCAGTGGAAGAGCTAAGCTCTGCAATCAGCAGACTCGAAACAGTGCCACCTGATGCTTTCTCTATTGTTGTAGGGGATTTTAATTAGACCAGTTTGAAGATGTTTCTGAGTAACTAACACCAATATGATCACCTGTGGAACCAGAGGAGCCAACACAGTTGACTATTGTTATATCACCACCAAGAAAGCTTACCATGCCACCCCAAGCCCACACTTGGGGAAATTCCAATCATCAGGCTGTACTTTTATTAACCGGAAGACCACAATCTGTGCAGATTGGTGATAATATCTCCTCCATTTAAGCAACACTGGTGCACCTCAAGGGTGTGTGCTTAGACCACTGCTCTACTGTCTATACAGTATATCCATGACTGTGTGGCTAGGCATAGCTCAAATACCATCTATAAATTTGCTGATGATACAACCATAGTTGGTAAAATGTCAGGTGGTGATGAGAGGGTGTACAGAAGCGAGATATGCCTGCTAGTGGAGTGGTGTTGCAGCAACAAGCTTGCACTCAACGTCAGTAAGACAAAAGAGTTGATTGTGGACTTCAGGAAGGGTAAGACAAAGGAGCACATACCAATCCTCATGGAGGGACCAGAAGTGGAGAGAGTGAGCAGCTTCACATTCCTGGGTGTCAAGATCTCTGAGGACCTAACCTGGTCCCAAAATATTGATGTAGTTATAAAGAAGGCAAGACAGCGACTATACTTCATTAGGAGCTTGAAGAGATTTGGTATGTCAACAAATACACTCAAAAACTTCTATAGAAGTACAGTGGAAAGCATTCTGACAAACTGCATCACTGTCTGATAGGGAGGGATGGGGTGCTGCTACTGCACAGGACCGAAAGAAGCTGCAAGAGGGCCGTAAATTTAGTCACTCCATCTTGAGCACTAGCCTACAAAGAACCCAGGACATCTTCAAGGAGTCGTATCTCAGAAAAGCAGCATCCATTATTAAGGACCTCCAGCACCCAGGGCATGCCCTTTTCTCACTTTTACCATCGGGTAGAAGGTACAGAAGCCTGAAGGCACACACTCAGCGATTCAGGAACAGCTTCTTCCCCTCTGTCATCCGATTCCTAAAAGGATATTGAATCCATGAACACTACCTCACTTTTTAAATTGTATTATTTCTGTTATAGCACAATTTTTAATCTATTCAATATACATATACTGTAATTTGTTTATTTATTTTCCTTCTATATCATGCATTGCATTGAACTGCTGCTGCTAAGTTAACAAATTTCACAACAGATGCCACTGAAAATAAACCTGATTCTGATTCAGTGTATAGACAGATACTAAAGACTGCAGCACCAGTGGTGAGGACCAAGAAGGTATGGTCAAAGGAGACAGAGAAGAGCTTACAGAACTGCTTTGAGGGATTTCAGGGATTCATCTTTGAGTCTGGATGAATGCACCAAAGTTATCGCTGACGTCATCAATGTTTGTAAGAACAAGCCGGACGTACCCAAATCAAAAGTCATGAATGTACCAGAAGATTCATAGTCTGCTGAGGGCTAGATCTGTGACATTCAGGACCGGTGATCCAGAACTATACAAGAAGTTCAGGTATGATCTGCAGAAGGCTACCTTAAATGTGTAAAAAAAAATAATTCTGGTTAAGGCTAGAGTCAGAATTGGATGTACGTCTGCTCTGGTAGTGTTCAAAGTTTAAAGGTCAAAGTACATACGTGTCACCAAATACAACTCTGAGATTCCTTTTATTGCAGGCAATCACAGTCAATACAAGAAACACAATAGAATCAATGTAAGACCACACCCAATAGGGCAGACAACAACCTATGTGCAAAAAAACCCCAAAAACTGTAAAAAAACAAAAAGAAATAGAGAAAACAATGTAATACATAAACAATACATAATAATGAAGAGTCCTTGAAAGTGAGTACAGTTCAGTGATGGGACGGGTGAAGTTGAGTGAAGACGAGTGAAGTTTACCCCTCAACCTCTGGCTCAAGAGCCTGATGGTTGAGGGATAATAACTATTTCTGAACCTGCTGGTGCGGGTCCAGAGGCTCCTTTACCTTTTTCTTGATGGTAGCAGTAAGAAGAGAGCATGGCTTGGATGGTAGGGAGCTCTGATGATGAATGCTACTTTTCTGTGACAGGGCTCTGTGTAGATGTACTCAGTGGGGGGGTAGGGCTTTTCCTGTGATGGAATGGGCAATATCCATAACTTCTTGTAGGCTCCTCCGTACAAGGGCATTGTCATTTCCATACCAAGCTGCGATGCAACCAGTCAATGTATTGTCCACCACACATCTATAGAAATTCGTCAAAATTTTCAATGACATGGCAAATCTTCACAAACTACTAAGAAAGTAGAAGCACTGCTGTGATTTCTTCATAATGGCACTTAGATGCTGGACTCAGAACAGATCCTCTGAAATGATAACACTGAGGAATTTAAAATCAGTGACCCTCTTCATCTCTGATCCTTAGATAAGAACATTCAGTTGTTTCACCATGCTGGTTTTCTCTGCTCTGATTTTAATTAACAATATCTCTGTGCTTATATGCTCTGTCCCTTCCTGATAGAATATGGTTATGATTATCAATTTATGTAAGTTTGCAGGCTATTGCTTCCCACAAAGCGAAACCTAACATCATGAATGGCAATGATGCTTCACTCTCAAATGAGCTCAATGCCTTTTACGTGCACTTTGAAAGAGAGAATTAAACTTCAGCTATGCAAATTCCTGCAGCAACCGGTGATCTTTGACTTGGAGACTGATGATGGAACATCTTTCAAGAGACTGAACCCTCGCAAGGTGTCAGCATCTGATGGTACACCTGGTAGGGCTCTGAAAACCTGTGCTAACCAACTGCGGGAGGGTTCAAGGACATCTTCAATTTCTCACTGCTGCAGTTGGAGGTTTCCACCTACTTCAAAAGAGCGACAATCGTACAAGTGCTCAAGAAGAACAGGGAGAGATGTCTCAATGACTTTTGCTCAGTGGCACTTGCATCTGCTGTAATAAAGTGCTTTGAAAGGTTGGTAATTGCTAGAATCAACTCCTGCTTAAGCAAGGATCTAGACCATATATGTCAAACTCAAGGCCCGCGGGCCAAATCCGGCCCACAGTGGAATTATCTTTGGCCCGTGAGATAATATCTAATTACTATTAAATCTGGCCCCAGTAATCGAAGCGCCTATGGCGTATGATATGGCTAATGCTGAGTTTATTCAGGTACCAGGTTTTCAGGGTTTTAGTGTTTATTCGGCAGTCTTGCTCGGCAGTCTTCTTCATAAGAAACAGAATTTGTAAAGTGAAACACTTTGTAGTTATAGCAGAGACTGAGACACATGAGAGCAGGCTGAAAAAACGGAGGCAACGAAAGCTGCGTTCGCACGCGTCCGACTGATCCAGCCCGCATGAAGCTGCATTTTGCTCAATCCGGCCCGTGACCTAAAATGAGTTTGACACCCCTGATTCTAGACCTACTGCAATTTTCCCATCACTGCAATAAGTCTACAGCAGATGCAATCTCATTGACTTTCCACCAGCCCTTGGATCACCTGGACAATAGTAATATGTATGTCCAGCTGCTGTTTATTGACTACAGCTCTGTGTTCAACACAATCATACCCTTAGTTCCAATCAAAAAGCTGAAAAACTTGGGCTTCTCTATTACCCTCTGCAAATGGATCCTTGACTTCCTCGCCAGAAGACTGCAGTTTGTGAACTTTGGAAGTAACAATTATCATTGGTGCCCCTCAATGGCAGAGTGGCTAGGCACAGCCCAAACACCATCTATAAGCTTGTGGACAACACAACTATTGTTGGCAGAAGATCAGACGGTGATGGGGAGACGTACAGGAGCAAGATAGATCAGCTGGTTGAGTGGTGTTGCAGCAACGACCTTGCACTCAGCATCCGTAAGACCAAGGAACTGATAGTGAATTTCAGGAAACGCAAGTCAAGGGAACACACATCAGTCCTCACCAAGGAATCTGAAGTGGAATGGGTGAGCAGTTTTGAGAACCTCAATGTCAACATTTCTGAGGATCTACCCTGAGCCGAACATATTGATGCAATTACTAGGAAAGCACGATAGTGGCTATATTTCATTAGTAGTTTGTGGAGAATTGATATGTAACCAAAGACACTCACAAAATTCTATAGATGTACTGTGAGAGGATTCCAACTAGTTGCATCACCATAAGGCCATAAGACCATAATACATAAGAGCAGAATTAGGCCTATCGAGTCTGCTTTGCCATTCAATCACGACTGATCCAATTGCTATGGAGGGGCACAGGATTGGAAAAAACTGCAGAAAGATGTAAACTCAGCCATTACGGCTACCAGCCTCCTCAGCATTGAGGCACCTTAAGGAGGCAGCATCCATCATTGAGGACCCCCATCACTCACAACATGTCCTCTTCTCATTGCTACCATCAAGGAACCACTACAGAAGCCTGAAGACATACGCTCAACATTTCCGGAATAGCTTATTCCCCTCTACCATCATATTTCTGAATGGGCAATGAACCTATGAATACTTTCTCGGTACTTTTTTCTTTTCCCCCCTTAATTTGCACTAAAAGTTTAATTTATTTTTATGTATATACTTATTGTAATTGATAGTTATTATCACCACATATTGTAATATACTGCTGCTGCAAAATAACAAATTTCATGACTTAGTGGGAAGTTAGAGGATTGGGAAGCTTTTAAAAACCACCAGAAGACAACAAAAATGTCATTAAGAAGGTAAGGATAGAATATGAAAGTAAGCTAGCCAATAATATTAAAGAGGATACCAAAAGTTTTTTCAGAAGCAGAAAGTGTAAAAGAGAGGTAAAAGAAAATGGAAAATGATGCTGAAGAAGTAGCAAAGGGGGACATGGTGGATGAACTGAATAAGTACTTGGCATCAGTCTTCGCTGTAGAAGACACTAGCAGAATGGTGGAAGTTCCAGATGTTAGGGGGCATGAAGTGTGTGAAGTTACCATAACTAGAGAGAAGGTTCTTGGGAAACTGAAAGGTCTGAAGGTAGATAACTCCAGACGAGAGGATGTACACCACAGAGTTCTGAAAGAGGTGGCTGATGAGATCATGGAGGCATTAGTAATGATCTTTCAAGAACCACTAGATTCTGGAATGGTTCTGGAAGAGTGGAAATTGAAAATGTCACTCCACTCTTCAAGAAGGGAGAGAGGCAGAAGTAAGGAAACTCTCGGCCAGTTAGTCTGACCTCAGTGGTTGGGAAGATGTTGGAGTCGGTTATTAAGGATGAGGTCTCAGGATATTTAAGGCATGGCTTCCTCAAGGGAAATTCTTGGCTGACAAATCTGTTGTGTACTTGGATTTTCAGAAGGCCTTTGACAAGGTGCCACGCATGAGGCTGCTTAATGGGCTATGAGCTCATAGTATTACAGGAAGGATTCTAGCATGGATAAAGCATTGGCTGATTGGCAGGAGCCAAAGAGTGGGAATTGGATGATGGAATTGATGATTTTGTTGCAAAGTTTGCAGATGATATGAAGATAGGTGGAGGGATAAGTAGTTTTGAGGAAGTAGAGAGGCTACAGAAGGATTTAGATAGATTAGGAGAATGGGCAGATAGAATACAGTGTTGGGAAGTATATAGTCATGCACTTCGGTAGAAGAAATGAAAGGGTTGACTATTTTCTAAATGGACAGAAAATACAAAAAAAATGAGATGCAAAGGAACCCTGTGCAGGATTCCCTAAAGGTTAACTTTCAGGTTGAGTCTGTGGTGAGGAAGGAAAATGCAATGTTATCATTCATTTCAAGTGTATGATCATACACTTTGCTAGAAGAAATGAAAGAGTTGACTGTTTTCTAAATGGAGAGAAAGTACAAAAAAACTGCGAAACAAAGGACTTTGGGAGTCCCTGAAGATTAATTTGCAGATTGAATCTGTAATGAGGAAGGCAAATGCAATGTTAACATTCAGTTGAAGAAAACTAGAATATAAAAACAAGGATGTAAAGTTGAGATTTTATAAAGCACTGGGGAAGCCTCACTTGGAGTATTGAGAGTAGATTTGGGCCATAAAAGGCCAAAGCTTTAAAGATAAAGATAAAGCTTAGAAAAGGTATGTTGAATCTGGAGAGGGTTCAAAGGAGTTTCACAAAAATAATTCCAGGATTGAATGGCTTGTTGTACGAAGAGCATTTCATGATTCTGGAACTGAATTCACTGGAATTCAGAAGAATGAGGGGAGACCTCATTGAAACCATTTGAATGATGAAAGACCTTGATAGAGTAGATGTGGAGAGGATGTTTGCTATGGTGGGAGAGTCTAAGACCAGAGGACACAACCTCAGAATAGAGGGCCGTCCTTTTATTAGGGAAATGAGGAGGAATTTCTTCAGCCAGAGAGCAGTGAATCTATGGAATATTTTTGTCACAGTCAGCTGTGAAGACCAAGTCTTCATGTATATTTAAGGCAGTGGTTGATAGATTCTTGATTAGCCAGGGCATGAGGGGATATGGAGCGAAGGCAGGAGATTGAGGCTGAAAGGAAAATCGGATTAGCCATGATGAAAAAGTGAAGCCAATGAAATGGGCCAAATGGACTAATCCTGCTCCTGTATCTCTTAGTCTTATGCTGGTGATATTAAACCTGATTCTGATTCACTTCAGCAATCAGGAAATGGCTGAAGCAGTGACGTTTGAACAAAATTACAAAAGTAAAGTCTGCAAGCTTTCAAGAGAGTTCAGCAGAAGATGTGGGCCAGTCAAATGTACCTGATCCAATCAATCCTTTAAAGGCCCAGAGAAACACCTGACACACTTGGTATTGCTAACTAGTGTATATCTTACCCCTGCTTCTCTTCAGTGGCAGACGCTGTTATACCTTTGATTAATTTACTCTGCCAACTGGTGCCTACTCAAATGGTCATGCATTCTTTCACATGGTTGAAAATTACTTTTTAATTAGGTAAATTGGTTTACTATTGTCACATTTACTGAGCTACAGTGAAAAACTTGACTTGTGCACCACTGGTTCAGATCAATTCATTACATCAGTGCATTAAAGCAATAACAGAGAGTGGAATAAAGTGTTGCAGTTACAGAAAAAAAGTGCAATGCAGGCAGGCAATAAGATGCAAGGTTATAGCGAGGTGGATTTTGAGGTCAAAGGTCCATCTTATCGAACTAGTGGACCATTCAATAATGGGATAAAGGCTGTCCTTGAGCTTGGTGGTAGGCGCTTACAGGATATTGTATATTCAGCCCAATAGAAGAGGGGAGAATATAGAAAGCCCAGGTTGACTGGAGTCTTTGATTATTCTGCCTGCTTTGCTAAGGCAGCGAAAGATATAAAGCCATTACTGAATGAATAGGTTACTGAATGTCACCATATCCCAAGACTAGTTGCGACAACAAATGATTGCAACCTGGAAGACTCAGTTACAGCGTTAAATATTAGGAGCTTGAATTCTCCTCACACTCTGCAATGCCATTCAAACTCAAAACGTAAATAGGGCCCTGTCTTACAATGACAGCTCCACAAACAGAGAGATGCTTGAGCAAAACAAATGTAGGATAGAAACAGATGTTTGAAATGAGGCCACAATAAATATTTGTCTTACTTGTAGAAAGTACTTAGTAGAATGAAGTTCTGATAACCTGCCATCCTACTATTGAGAAATCCGCAAATGTTTTGGCATTTAGCTTGTCAGGTGCCTGTGGCAACTGATGTCCCAGTGTGTTATATAGTGTATGGGAACCAGACCAGTTCTGATGAATGTGCTGGGTTTGTGTGCTACCATTATTCTGTATGGTTGCAGCAGTCTTAAACCACAAGACAAAGGAGCAGAAGTCAGCCATTCAGCCCATCGAGTCTGCTCCGCCATTTCATCATGAGCTGATTCAATGTCCCATTTAGTCCCATTCCCCCGCCTTCTCACCATAACCTTTGATGCCCTGACTACTCAGACACCTAACAATCTCTGTCTTAAATATACCGAATGACTTGGCTTCCACTGCTTCCCATGGCAACAAATTCCATAGTTTCATCACCCTCTGGCTAAAAAATGTTTTTCGCATCTCTGTTCTGAATGGGTACCCTGCAATCCTCAAGTCATGTCCTCTCGTACTAGACTCCCCCACCATGGGAAACAACTTTGCCACATCCACTCTGTCCATGCCTTTCAACATTCAAAATGTTTCTATGAGGTCCCTCCTCATTCTTCTAAACTCCAAGGAGTATAATCCAAGAGCGGTCAAACGTTCCTCATATGTTTACCTCCTCATTCCCGGAATCATTCCAGTGAATCTTCTCTGAACCCTCTCCAACGTCAGCACATCCTTTCTTAAATAAGGAGCCCAAAACTGCACACGGTATTCCAAGTGAGGTCTTACCAGTGCCTTATAGAGCATCAACATCACATCCCTGCCCCTATACTCTATTCCTCTAGAAATGAATGCCAACATTGCATTCGCCTTCTTCACCACTGACTCAACCTGGAGGTTAACCTTAAGGGTATCCTGCACGAGGACTCCCAAGTCCTGTTGCATCTCAGAACTTTAAATTCTCTCCCCATTTAAATAATAGTCTGCCCATTTAATTCTTCTGCCAAAGTGCATGACCGTACACTTTCCGACATTGTAATTCATTTGAAAAAACTTTTTTTTTTACAACGTCGGAAAGTGTACAGTTCCTGTAGGGACTGATGTCCCAGTGTGTTATATAGTGTACAGGAACCAAACCACTTCCTGTGGGGACTGATGTCCCAGTGTGTTACATAGTGTACGGGAACCAGACCAATTCCTGTGGGGACTGATGTCCCAGTGTGGTGAATGGTGCACGGGAACCAGACCAATTCCTGTGGGGACTGATGTCCCAGTGTGGTGAAGGGTGCACGGGAACCAGACCAATTCCTGTGGGGACTGATGTCCCAGTGTGGTGAAGGGTGCACGGGAACCAGACCAATTCCTGTGGGGACTGATGTCCCAGTGTGGTGAAGGGTACACGGGAACCAGACCAATTCCTGTGGGGACTGATGTCCCAGTGTGGTGAAGGGTGCACGGGAACCAAACCAATTCCTGTGCTCCCTCTCTCACACTGGCTTCTTGGTTCCCATACTCTCTTTGACACTCAGTTCCAACACTCCTTTTAGCACACTGTGGCCCTGGTTTCCACACTCCTTATTATATATGGGACACTGGTTTCACCCCAGACCTTTTTTACACACTAGAGTTATTGCTTCTGTTCACCCTTTGACTTACTAGGGCCCTGGTTCCCACACTCCCCTTTATACATGCGGGCCTTAGTTCCTACACTCCCTTTAACACACTAGGGCCTTGTTTCCACACTTCTATCACCATGTATTTCTTTGAACTTAGTGAGTTGTGGACATGCTATGCGGTACTGGGGGTGTGGTGACACTGGCCAGCCATCCAATACAATCCTTACTGATTTGATTTGATGCATTTCACTGTATGTTCCAATGTACATGTGACAAATAAAGAAAATATTTATATTTATAAATAAAACCATCTCCCTACAGCCTCATCTCAGACTGCCAGTGTATCAAGGCAGGTTTATCTGGTTCAGCTGGCAGCTCTGGAGTTCACTCACTGCCGCTGGAGAATTTAATTCAACCAGCTGAATGTCCACAGAAAAATGGGGACCAAAAAAATGGTAGACACGTTATTCCCGGCTCAGTGTCTATTTTTCAATTTCTTTTATGTTTCGTAACTCCGAAACATAAAAGAAATTGAAAAATAAACACTGAGTCGAGAATATCGTGTCTACTTCGCTCTTTACTTTAGTGAGGTGCGCACTTAAGGTGTGGCGATTTAATGATGTATGCCATTCACTTACTTTTACATATAATCCATAATGAATTATGTAAATAAACAAATAATGCTTAATCAAGTAATATGTTTACAATATTACTAAAATATTAAATATATAACAACCATCATTGACTGCATTGTGATGAAAATCCACACATTCTTAAAGGAAGGAAATCATCCTCCTCTACACATGTAGCTCTATGTGACTCCAGACTCCAAACCCTCAGTGCAGTTGGTGCTTAACTACATCCTAGCTTCAGAGGCAGTTGAAGAGACGTTGACCTCTTTCATTGAATAAAGAAGGTCAATAAATAGGGAATTATGGATCTTTGACAAAAATCCATCAGGATTGCACATTTCCTTCAGAAGGGCCTAGATAGAAGGGATGTGGAGAGGATGTTTCCTGTAGTGGGGTAGTCTAGGACCAGAGGGCACAGTCTCAGAACAGAGGGACATCCCTTTAAAACAGAGGTGAGGTGTTATGGCATTCTCTTACCTGTGCCAACCTTTAGGGTTTAGACACTCTGATTCTCCAGAGTATAGGTAGCCGGTGTGGTCTCTTTAAATAGTCAGGCTATCCAGCTAATCGGCAGCCATGTTTTGATGCCAAGATTGGGATATTTAAAGGGCACCTGAGCTCAGGTTTGGTGTTCATTTGTCATCTTAACTTTGGTTCAGTGTGCGATCGCATTTAGGATTTCTGCCTCATTTGGATTCTCATCTAGTCTCATCATCTTCTCATTTAGCATCTAGTCAAGAACCCATGTTCTCATCTCAGTCTCAAAATCATGTCTTGATTCTAGTCCTGGATACTCCAGCAACTTGGGTCCTGACCATCCTCGCCTGGGGCTGTCATCACCTGAGGAGGAAGCTCTTTAGCCAAAGGGTGGTGTATCTGTGGAAGCTGTGAAGGAAAAGCTACTGAGTATATTTAAAGCAGAAGTTGATGGGTTCTAGATTAGTAAGGACGTCAGAAGTCACAGGGAGAAGGTTGGAGAATGAAGTTGAGACAGATAATATATCGGTCATGGTGTGGAGGCGACTTGATGGGCCAAATGGCCTAATTCTGCACCTATGTCTTATGGTCTTATGGATATGCCATGCCCTTACCCAGTATGGCCTTTGTATGATTCCAGACTCTCAGCACCAGCCTTAACTTTCAAGTACCCACTGAAATGTCCAAGCAAGCCAATCAGAACAATTAAAAATAGCTAATAATTCTGGCTTTGCGAACAATGCCCAAGGGAGAACGTGAATTAACAACATAACCTATTGACTCAATTCTCAGACTGTTGTCGATGAAGTCTAGCTGTATTTCTAAAACAAAACTTGCCTTTGCAAAGTCTTTTTTTAAAGTGCATATATCCTCTTTCTGTAACGTGCAGAATAGAATATTGAATGCACAATATGTTAATTGGCGGAGGTGAAATCCCTGGAGAATGCTGCCTGCCTGGTTGTTTTAATGAGTAGGATGAATGAAGATTGGGACAATGGTAGAGAGGTTTTCTCTTTGCAAACTGAATTAACAGAAGTGCTCACTGCACTGTCTCATCCCCCACATCCACGACCTCTGTGGCACTTCCATTCCATTTCACAACCGAACCAGACAAATTGGCATCTGGTACGTGGGCAGTTTGAGCTGCAGACTGGAGAGAGGTAGTTATATTGTGGAATGTGACCTGAGAATTGAAATAAGCTTATTCTTCCCTTTAAATATTTAAAGGGGCAGCATTCAGTACATCAACATTGTATGGATGTATTGTGCTCTGACAATCTACATGTATTGACATATCTTGATGGACAGGAGAGTGTGTGGAATGCCTTTTTGTAACAATGTAACATTGACTGGAACATTCAGCCTATAGCAAGCTCTTTAAGACCCACATGTATAGAGGTTGGAAGTGCTACCTTGTAAATTCATTAATAATGTGGGAAAGTATTTGTCAAGATCTTCCAGTTTGAGATGGCGCTATTGAAATTGTGTGACAGCTTACTGGTAGTTCAGAAGGCAAGAAATATGACTAAAACATCATTAATAACAATTTTTATGAGGTAAATTGTGGTTTACTATCACTGCAAACAATGAAGAGGTGAGTGGAGGCGAAGCGGACTCGAGGATTGAACCGTATTGGTGTGTTGCCAAGTTAGGGGGCAATGTGTTCAAGGCGTTTTCCAGGACGGAGATGGAGTTAGAGCGAGCAATTCAAAGCGGAGTTGACGCGGAGAGGTTTTGGTGCCTGTCCACCTAAACAGGGTGCGAGGTTGGATCGCTCTAAGTGCTGAGCCGATTTGAAGAGGTCGAGAATGGCTTCGGGCTGGGTGTCAAAGTCTGAGTCCTGCGCCCGGGCACGACCCGGTGTTGGGATGATGTAAATGCCGGCCCAGATGGGCTGGAAAGGCAGGGTGCCAGGACAGGAGGCAAGGGTTGAGCCAATTTCACTCGCTCTCCTGCAATGTTCATTCCTCCCTTCGTGGCACTGTGGCTGTAATTCAGATCTGCTGCTACGCGCTTCGTCCCTGTGCAGCGGCTGGCTTCGCTATATGATAAACTTGAGACCGAGGCTTGCTCCAGGGATCGGGTCTATAGATTCAATTCGGTTCGGAATGCCATTGCTTGCTTCTGTCGTTTGCATGATTTATGTTTTTTCTCTCTCTTTCACTGCACATTGGGTGTTGGTCTTTTTTTTTATTGGTTTCTTGCTGGTTTCTTGCTTTGCCTGCAGGCAGACAAATCTCAAGGTTGTATAATTTATACATACTTTGAATCCTTGAATGTGCAATTAACATATCTCTCCAATAAGATGTTGAAGAAAATCTATGTCTACTCCTTCAAGTGAACTTGAACTAGTTAGATCATATGAAACAAGAACAGATTTATGCCATTTGCCCCTTCAAGTCTGCTCTGCCACTCGATCATGGCTAATTTATTGTCCCTCTCAACCCCATTCTCCTGTCTTCTCCCTGTAACCTTACTCTTACTAATCAAGAAACGATCAACCTCCAATTTAAATATACCCAACAACTTGGCCTCCACAGCCATTTGTGTCAATGAATTCCACAGATTTACCACTCTCTGGCTAAAAACAAAAAAATCCTCCTCCATCTCTTTTCTGAAGGGATTTCATTCTATTTGAGGTTGAGCACTCTGGTCCTAGACACCGCCACTAGTAGAAACATCCTCTCAATGTCCACTCTGTCTGGGCCTTTCAATATTCAATAGGTTTCAAGGTGATCCTCCCCTCATTATTCTAAACTCCAGCATGTATAGACTCAGAACCGTCTAATGCTCCTCATACACGAAACTTTTCGTTCTCATGAAGCTCCACTGGACGCTCTCCAGAGCCAGCACTTTCTTATTTTGGGACCCAAAATTGCACACAATACACCAAATGCAGCCTGACCAAAGCCTGGTAAAACCTCAGCATCACATTCTTTGCTGCCATTACTTCAAAGAAGAGTAGGTGGCTTGAGCAAAATTCAGATTCAGGTTTATTTCTCTCATCTACATTGATAGACAGTAAAATGCATCTTTTCAAAGTTCAAAGATCAAAGTCCAAAGTAAAATTTATTATCCGAGGCCATACATATCACCACATACAACCCTGAGATCCATTTCTTCAGCAAATCTATAGAATAGTAACTGTAAACAGGATCAATGGAAAAGTAAGACAACAAGCTGTTGAAATGCAACGATAAGTAAACAGCAATAAATAACAAGAGCAGGAAATAACAAGTCCTTAAAGTGAGATCATTGGTTGTTGGATCATGTCTATCGATGAGTGCAATTATCCTCTTTTATTCAAGATTGTGATGGTTGAGGGGTAGTAACTGTTTTTGAACCTGGTGGCGTGTGTCCTGAGGCAGCAGCGAGAAGAAGAGCATGGCCTGGATGGTGAGGATCTTTGATGATGGATGCTGCTTTCCGAAGACAGTGTTTCATGTAGATGTGCTGTATGGTTGGAATGGTTTTAACAACAAACACACCCAAGAGTGTACAGGGGGCCGCCCGCAATTGTTACCACACATTCTGGTGCCCAGTCAGCCACGTGAAGAACAGATGATTTGATCATTATTGCGTTGTTTTGGGGAATGTTACTGAGTATAACATTCAAGGCACAGAGAAATACAGCAATGAAAAAGGATCCTTCGGCCCACCGAGTTTCCTTGATGACTTGTTTTTTTTTTCTGTGTCTTCTACATTACATCAACTACACTTCTAAACATACTTCATCAGCTTTAGAATATCTTGGGATTGTGAAAGGTGCTTCATGAATAAAAACCTTTATTTCTATAATCGTTTTTGTGTCTAAGCAACCGTTTCCCATCAATCATTCTGTTTATAAATCTCCTGCTCCTGTTTAGTTTTGGATATGAAAAAACTTGACATTATCGAGAGTGAAAGAATACTAATCACCTCTGGAATCAATACAGGAATGTCAGACAGGTTCCAGCGTGTGCTTCAGATTTATATGGTTTTCATTTGGGAATTTCAGATGTTATTTATGCCTTCACTACTTTCATCTCCACTGTTCCAATCTTTTGTTCCCTGCTGCTCCATCTATGTCTCATTCCCCTGCTCCCACCCACCACACAATCTCTCTTTCATTCTTCCCATCTAACTTTACCTTGCTCTAATTCTTAAAAATGTTTTCTCTGTAATGTTTACTCTTCTTAGGTACAGGCCTGAGAGGTTAATTCAGCTCCTTCTCCAAATTTGGAAACACCAATGTCCAAGAATGGAAATGGCTACAAAAAAGTGGTGGGCACAGCTCTGTCCATCACAGGCAAAACCCTGCCCACCACTGGTCACTTCTACAAGAACCGTTGCCACAAAGAGCAGTATCCATCATCAAGAACTCCCACTATCCAGGCCATGCTCTCTTCTCACTGCTTCCATCGGGATGGAGATAGAGGAATCAGAGGCCCCACACCACCAGGTTCGGCCATTACCCTTCAAACATTAGTCTCCTGAACCAGATTGAATTACTTCACTCACCTCAACTCTGAACTGTTTCCACAACCTATGGATCCACTTTCAAGGACCCTACAACTCATGTTCTGTGTATTATTTATGTAGGTATTTATTTTTTCTTTTATTATTGTATTTGCATTGTTTATCTTATTTTGCTCATTAGTTGCTTTTCAGTCTTTGTGTACAGTTTATCACTGATCTATTGCAGGTATTCCCAACCTTTTTTTATGGCATGGACCCCTACCATTAACAGAGGGGTCTGTGAACCCTCGGTTGGGAAACCTTGCTCTGTTGTATTTCTCTGTTCTCTGTTCTCTATGAATGCCTGCAAGAAAATGAACCTCAAAGTAATATATGGTGACATATAAGTACTTGGATCATAAATTTTCTTTGAACTTTGAGCATATGCTGCCTGACATATTGAACATTCTCAACATGTTTTGATGTTATTTCAGAATTCAGATATCCGAGGCATTTTGTTTCTGATCATTCACCTAATCCGGGTTGGGTGATTGGCTTCTCCACTACTTGTGTGCCATACTCAGTGGAAGTAACATCAGAACTTTCATTTGCCTTTCTACGTTCACCTGGTTCACAACTAGAATAGTTGTTATTTAAACTTGATCTGAGCAGGTTCATGTCAAGGATCCACTGACCCTAACAGGTAGGCATTGGGGAACTATGAGCTCCAATATTTCAGCAGGCCCCTTCTCAAGCATCTCCCCCTACTTCTTCCATACTTACAACCTAAGGGCCATTTGGCTTTAATACTTAGTGGGAACTGTAGATAATATCACTCTCTTGGTTTTAACTACTGTCTGTCACAAAAGTTCTGGGTGGAGGCTCAGGAATATTGTCACATTCAGACTTAGAAGGATTCTTCATTGGTGTTTCTGTAACAGTTTTGTTTTATCAGCTAGGGTTGTTTTATCAGCTAGGCTCCAACCCTGGAGGACTGGTGGACCACTCGTAGTCTGGCCTCAACTCTTTGACCTATTTGGCATGGGTGAACCCACCAAGAGCCAAAGCATAAAGCCCTGACTCCAGCCAATACAGCTCTCCGTGTCATTGAGGCATGTAAGCTCCAAACCTTATGGCAAGTTTGTGATCCTCTTGGAGGGACATTATAGTTAATCTTCAATCTTAAATCCATTTCCTACCTGTGTCCCTTAACTTCCCTAAAATATAAAACAAAATTTGAAGGAGTTATAGAGAGATACAGTGTGAAAACGGGCCTTTCAGCCCATTGAGTCCAAGCTGGACAAAATCCATCCATTATTGCTAATCCTATGGGGATCCCAATTTTATCCTTTGTACATTCTCATCGTCTCCCAGATACAACCATTCCTCTAACACCCCTCCCCCCAGTAGCCAACTAATCTAATTCGCACATGTTTGTCTTGTCTTGTCTTGTCCTTGTTGTCCATACTGCACCAACTGCCGCCACTGGGCTATAAACGCACAGGAGCAGTGTCTGGTTAAGTGTATTCTCAAGGACTAACGACCTTCAGATCACCAGCCCAAAGCCTTAACCACTTGGCCAACACAGAGGTGTAGGAGGAAACTGGAGCCTGCGAAGGGAACCCACACCATCAGGGGAAGAACATGCAAATTCCATGTAGATTGGGGGTTCACAACCTAGCGCCCTCAGACCCCTCAATTAATGGGAGAGGTCCATGGCATAAAAAGGATTGGGAACCCCTGATGCTGATAGTGAAGATTGAACCCATGGCTCTAGAGCTATGTTCTACCAGCTACACACACTACCATTCCGTCCGAGTTCAGTAACTGAGCCTTTGCAACTATTTATATGGAGAGGAGAGGAAGGTGTGGTGTGGGGGACACAGCAAGGTGTTGAGGGAAAGATAAGAGAAGGGAGGGAATAAGGGTGAGGGAGAGGAATGAATGGTAGGTGAGATACTGGTTGAGGATGAGTCTTGAACAAGGGGACAAGACAAGGAGGTGATCATTTAAAACTAATGGGCAGATGATTTTCTTCTTGAAGAGTGTGATGTACCTTTGGAATTCAAAAGATTCACTGCCTTTTCCTCATCTCCATCTCAAGTATTCTATTCTGTACCCTAAGATTGTGACTCTGGTTCCAAACTACACAGCCTAGAGAAACGTCATCCACACCATCCAGGCAGTTGAACTCTATGAGACTTTTATGTCCACGTATCTGGGGTTCAGTATCAGAATCAGATTTATTATTATTGAATTGGGTTTAATATCACCAGCATAAGTTGTGAAATTTGTTGTAATGTGGCAGCAGTACATTGCAATACATAATAATAAAAATTCTGAATTACACTAATAAGTGTATGTGTGTGAGTTAGTGTTCACGGGTTCAGTGTCCATTCAGAAATCTGATGGCAGAGGGGAAGAAGCTGTTCCTGAATCATTGAACCTTTGCCTTCAGGCTCCTGTACCTTGCCTCTGATGGTAACAATGAGAAGAGGGCTTGTCCTGGGTGATGGGGGTCCTTACTGATGGATGTTACCTTCTTGAGGCATCACTCCCTGAAGATGATCTGAATGCCTGGGCAGCTAGTTCCCATGATGGAGCTGACTGCGGTTACAACTTTCTGCAGCTTTTTTCGATCCTGTGCAGTGCCCCACCCCTCCCATACCAGATGGTGAAGCAGCAGTTAGAATGCTCTCCATGATACATCTGTAGAAATTTTTGAGTGTCCTTGATGATGTACCAAATCTCCTCAAATTCATAATGAAATATAGCTGCTGTTGTGCCTTCTTTATAACAACATCAATTTGTTGGGGTCATCTTAGACCCTCAGATATGTTGACACCCAGGAGCTTGAAATTTCTCACCTTTTCCACTTCTGATCCCTCTATGAGGATTGGTGTGTGTTCCCTCATCTTGTCTTTCTGATGTCCACAATCAATTGTTTGGTCTTACTGACATTGAATACAAGGTTGTTACTGTGACACCACTCAACCAGCTGATATATTTCAGTCCTGTACACCTTCTCGTTATATGATGTGAAATTATTGTTTTATGGCAGCAGTAGAGTGCAAGGATGTAAAATTGCTATAAATTATAAAAATAAACAAAAAATGCAAAATCATCAAAACGGTGATCTGTTCGTCTCCTCTCATTGTGGAAGGGCTGACACCTCTCTCTTCCTTGTTGGTGAGGGACAGAGAGTTTGTGGTATGTCAAAGTGTTTGGTGAACAATGGTTTTTGTTGGACCGCAGATCGCGGTCTCTCTCTGGGGGCTTTGCTATTAGTTACTCGGTGGCAGGTAGATGGTGATGCTTCCTGCTAGATCAAGTGGGCGAGAGGTTGGATGATTTGCTGCTGCTTGTGCATGGGAGGGGGAGGTGGGGCTTTGGGGCTCTAACATTTTTCTGTCATTCATTCTCTGCGGTTTTTCTTCTGTTTCGTGGATGTCTGTGAAGAGTAAGAATTTCAGGTTGTATACAGTATACATTCCGTGATATTAGATGGGATCATTGAAAAAACATTGAGGTAAATTTATATGTTTATGGACTATTCAGAAATCTGATTGTGGAGGGGCAACACTGTCACTGAATCACTGATTGCGGGTCTTCAGGCATACCTCTTCCCTAATGGTAGTAATGAGAAGGGGGCATATCCTGCATTGAGAGAGTTTTTAATGATAGATGGCACCTTCTTAAGGCAGTGCCTCTTGAAGGTGGAGAGGACGTTGGAGTTAAACCTCTGCTGCCTCCTTCAATACAGTTCAAACCCCATTTAACCCAGGATCTGACACCTTTATTCAGAAGTCTTGTTTGGGTCAGAATGCTCTGAAATTAAAGAGTAGTAATTAATACAATTCACTGCAGAATCCCCTATAGATTGGCAAATGAGTGAAGATTCTGCACCAGTTAAAATGATTAAAACTCGACATGAGTCCCCATCAGAAACAATGTAATCCAGGGTTTAAACAACCAATAAAAGGCTGACTCCTTTTCTGGCACAGCATCTGTCGAACAAATGGGATTTTATTCTGATCCCCAACTAACAACTATTCTCTTTGAACTTATTTAAATGAATTGCATAATAAAATAGAGTATCACAGCTGGCCAGTGGTTAAGGAGCAATGAAGAAATTAGGACCCACTAAATCAAATTTCCAAACATGGAACATTAGGAGGAATCCAATTGAGTTGAAAACATTTTAAATGGCTTGAAACATATCTAGGGAGTAAACCAAGTTGGCAGAAGACAGATTAATCTTCAAACGTTGCCTGTTAAGTCGCAGAAGCTGTTTATATTTTCCTGATTGGACACGTTGCTTTACCAAACACTGACAAATAACATGCCTCCCGAACATCTTCACATATTTTTACTTGCATTTTCTCCTTGTCACAATTTCATCTCTTGTCACCTTTCCTCTTCTTACATTATTTTCCCTCATTCTGGTGGCCCTCTCACCCCTTCTCTTCCCCCTTGCCTGTCCTCTTGATCTGTCCATCCCCTCCCTCTGGTTCCTCACCTCCTTCCCTTTACTCCATGGTCCACCATTTTCTTCTTCTGCTGACTTTTTATGGTGATCGGCAGTCCACCTGGTTCACTGACTTCTCCTGTCAGATGCCTTATTCCTCAGCCCTTTGCTATTCCACCTATTACCTCCCAGCTTCTCACATCATTCTTTATCATCTCCCTCCTCCATCCACCCACCTTCCACCTCACCTATCACCTGTCAGCCTGTACTCCTTCCTCTCCCCATACCTTCTTTATCTGGCCTCTGTCCCCTTCTCTTCCATCCTGATGAGGGGTCTTGATCCGAAACTTTGACCGTTTATACCCTTCCATAGATACTGCCTGAGTTGCAGAGTTCCTCCAGCACTTTGTGCTTGCTACTCAAGATTTCCAGTGTCTGCAAAATTCCTTGTGCCCTCTCTTCCTCTCTCGCCCACCCTCCCAAGAACACAAGAATGAAGCATAAGACGAGAAGTTGACCATTCGACCCCTCAGGTCTATCTCTCACTCAGTGTGATCTCGGCCTCGTCTCCTCTTATGTGTCAGTTCCCCGGTACCTTCAATCCCACAATCCTTCAAAACCTCCTGTTTTATTTCCACAACCCTCTAGTGTAGGGTATTCCAGCAGCTCACTACCATCTTCAAGAAGAAATTCCTAAACACTTCAGTTTTAAATGACCGCCCCTTTTCTTTAGACTATGTCCTCTTATACAAGATTCTTCCAGTTGTACAAACGCTCCCTATCTCTTCTATTGCTCATTCCATGTCCTCACGTTTTCCTCTCACTCCTTTCTCTCCTTTTCCAAAACCTCGTTCTTTCTTCCTCTCGGCTTTGTCTCTCTTCTCTTGCCTCCACCACCCAAAATCCACACCATTTCCACAAATGGGAAAATAAGGACCAGAGGATCCATTAATGTTGTCTGGTAGTTTTGACATGAGAAAGATTGAACAGGATCACAAAATGTTGGACAGTATATTTTTATATATTTATATTGAGAATTAGGCCTCAAGCCGTGGTTTCGCCTGTTTACTGCCTCCAGGAGAGAGGCATTGGAGCTTGTGCACTTCACCAGGGGTGGTGTGGCACTGTGTTCAGCCAGGAGTCGGGTGGTGCCCCTAGTGCTTGCTTGGCAGAAGACTAGCTCTTCTGCGGTCAACTGCAAATATCTGCGGCTTGAGTTTGCACTCAAGAGCTCATCTGAGGACCTGAATGATGACACCAGGGTCATTACAGACTCTATTTAAAACAGCAGTGGATAAGTGTATCAAAACAAAATGGTTCAGGGTTTTCGCCAATCAGAAGCCCTGGGTGAACAATGAAATCCAGAACCTGCCGAGAGTCAGATCATTCAAGTCTGGAATAATCAAGAATGCTACAGGAGATAGATAGATAGATAGATAGATAGATAGATAGATAGATAGATAGATAGATAGATAGATAGATAGATAGATAGATAGATAGATAGATAGATAGATAGATAGATACTTTATTCATCCCCATGGGGAAATTCAACATTTTTTCCAATGTCCCATACACTTGTTGTAGCAAAACTAATTACATACAATACTTAACTCAGTAAAAATATGATATGCATCTAAATCACTCTCTCCAAAAGCATTAATAATAGCTTTTAAAAAGTTCTTAAGTAGTTTACTTAAATACATTAAATACAATCAACCCCGGCACTTTAACATATCTTACTCCTGGCGGTTGAATTGTAAAGCCTAATGGCATTGGGGAGTATTGACCTCTTCATCCTGTCTGAGGAGCATTGCATCGATAGCAGCCTGTGGCTGAAACTGCTTCTCTGTCTCTGGATGGTGCTATGTAGAGGATGTTCAGGGTTTTCCATAATTGACCGTAGCCTACTCAGCGCCCTTCGCTCAGCTACCGATGTTATACTCTCCAGTACTTTGCCCACGACAGAGCCCGCCTTCCTTACCAGCTTATTAAGACGTGAGGCGTCCCTCTTCTTAATGCTGCCTCCCCAACACGCCACCACAAAGAAGAGGGTGCTCTCCACAACTGACCTATAGAACATCTTCAGCATCTCACTGCAGACATTGAATAACGCCAACCTTCTAAGGAAGTACAGTCGACTCTGTGCCTTCCTGCACAAGGCATCTGTGTTGGCAGTCCAGTCTAGCTTCTCGTCTAACTGTACTCCCAGATACTTGTAGGTCTTAACCTGCTCCACACATTCTCCATTAATGATCACTGGCTCCATATGAGGCCTAGATCTCCTAAAGTCCACCACCATCTCCTTGGTCTTGGTGATATTGAGACGCAGGTAGTTTGAGTTGCACCATATCACAAAGTCCTGTATCAGTTATGATGCAGGTATGATCTCTGGAAAGCTATTTCTCAGATGAAGTGGAGATTCCATAACCTCCTACAAAGTTAAATCTTGCAACATAGGGGACAGCAGAGCTTTGCTTTCAGAGAAGCTCAGTGCTTTCTATGCTTGCGTTAACTACCAGAACATGGAGGAACCACAGTGCACCCCATGTCTCTTGATGATGCTTTGGTCTCAGTATCTGAGGATGACATGCAGAGTGCCTTCAAGAGAATGAATCTAAGGAAAGCATTTGGTCCAAATGGAGTATTGAAGATCTGTGCCAACCAACTGGCTGGTGTATTCACAGATATCTTCAACCTCTTGCTCTGGTAGTGTGTAGTATCCACCTGCTTCAAAAAGGCGTCAATCATACCAGGGCCCAGGAAGAGTGTGGTGACTTGTCTCAATTACTTTTGCCCAGTGGCACTAACATCCACAGTGATGAAGTGTTTTGAGAGGCTGGTGTTGAAGTATATCGGCTCCTAACTGAATGGCGACTTGGATCTGCTCCAATTTGCCTACTGAAGCAATAAGTTTACAGCTATCTCGTCTCACCACATCACTCTCAAACATCTGGACAGCAAAGATGAATACATCAGGATGCTCTTTATCGATTACAGCTCAGCATTTAATACCATCATACACTCAAAACTAATCAGTAAACTCCAAGACCTGGGCTTCAATACCCCTTTGTGCAATTGGATCCTAGATTTCCTCACCTGTAGACTGCAGTCATTTGGGATTGGCAAAAACATCTCCTCCACAATCTCCATCAGCACAGGAGCACCACAGGGATGTGTACTTAGCCCCTTCATTATTCACTTTACTCCTATGCCTGTGTGGCTAAGTACAGCTCCAAAACCATATACTTTTGCTAATGACACCTCTGTTGTGGGCTGTATCAAAGGCTGATTGAGCATACAGGAGGGACATTGTAATCTAGGCTGTGTGGTGGAATAACAACAACCTGTAACTCAATGTCAATAAGACTAAGGAACTGACTGTAGGCTTCAGAGTGAGAAACCAGACATTCATGAGCCAATAATCATCAGAGGATCAGAAGTGGAAAGGGTCAGTAACTTTATATTCCTGTGCATCATTACCTCAGAGAACATACTGTATCCTGGACCATCATATAAGTATTATTGTGAAGAAAACATGATAGCCCCTCTACTTCCTCAGGAGTACGTGGAGGTTCAGCATGTTATCGAAAACCTTGGCAAACTTCTTTAGATGTCCGGTGGAAAGTGTGCTGACTGGCTGCATTAGGGCCTGGTATGGGAACACCAATGCCCTTGAGCAGAAGATCCTACAAAATGTAATGTATTTAGCCCAGCACATCTCAGGTAAAACCCTCCCAACCATGGAGCAGATCTACATGAACGGTTAACTCTGTAGAAAAGCAACATGCATCATCAAAGACCCTCACCACCCAGGTAATGCTTTTTCCTTGCTGCTGCCGTGAGGTAGAAGTACTTGTGCTCAGGACTCCTGCCACCAGGTTCAAGAACAATTACTACCCCTCAATCATCAGGCTCTTGAACAAAAGGGGATAACTATACTCACTTTCAAACTCTGTCATAATGTCTTTCCACGCTGTGGTGAACTACATATACCTGTCTGGACACGCCCCCCCTCCCCCCCAGCTGACTGCTCCTGTGGCTCCTCCCACAGACCCCGGTATAAAGGCGATTGGAGACACAGCCCCTTCCTCAGTCTCCAGGATGTTGTGTGGTGGTCACTTGCTGCTTGTGCTTTCTTCCAGCCAATAAAAGCCTACCTTAACTCACGTCTCAGAGTTATCGATGGTGCATCACACGCTTGTCCTTTATTGCTATTTATTTATTATCTGGATTTGCACAGTTTGATCACAGTTTACAGTTACTGTCCTATAGATTTGCTAGTAGGCCAGCAGAAAAAAATCTCAGGGTTGTATGTAGTGACATGATGTACTCTGACAATAAATTTTACTTTGAACTTTGGGCTCTTTTATTACATAGCTGTATCTTACTGATACCTTTAGGTGCTTACTGTCTTGTGGTTGAATGACTGCTAAACTTGAATTGAATACTTACAGGAATTTAGGAAAGTAGTAGGGAGAATGATAGAAAACTATCAGATCCTGAATGAACTTGTCAGGGAATATGTGGAGAGGATAATTCCTACTGTGGGACAATTTAGAACTTGGTGTCAACATCTAAAAATGATGAGACATCCATTTAAGACAGAAATGAGAATATTGTTTTATTTCCCTCGGACGTTCATGAGTCATTGGAGTTCCATTATTTAAAGAGCACTCAAATAAAGAGCCTTTAAATATGTTTAAGGCAGAGGAAGATAACTGTTTGATAATGAAATGGGTGAGAGCTTAACAGCTATAAACAGTAATGTAGAGCTGAGGTTAATGTCAGATTAGTCATGACCTCATTGTATGGCAAAGCAGGGAGAATGGGTGGAGTAGTCCACTCCAGTTCCTAACTCAGATCTTCTGTATGGCTTGAAGAAACAGGATTGATCTCAGCAATGGTTCCAGTAATAGATTTAATTTTGCCTCAGAGTCGCATATCTTCAGTTGCTTTGCCATTGTGTTTCGATCCTGTTTGGGGTTCGGCACATGGTGGATTTGTTGTAAATTAAAGGACACTAATCTAGAGACTTGGAATAGGATTACCCGGATGCAATGTCCAGGCTGCCCAGGGGAGTGAAATAAACCAGACCTCACTGACCAGCAACGTTTGCCAAGGGAAACAGTAGGTGACAGATATACATTTAACAGCCATTTTGTGAGGTACGCCTGTACACCAGCCCGCAAAGCAAACATAATATCAGCCAATCATGTGTCAGTAACTCAATGCATTAAAGGCATGCAGGCATGACCAAGGGGTTCTATTGTTGTTCAGACCAAACTTCAGAATGGGGGAGAAATGTAATCCAGAGAACAGCAGCTCTGTGGGCATAAATAACTTGCTTATGAGAAAGTCAGGAGAAAATGCCCGGACTGGTTTAAGCTGACCAGAACATGATAGAAACTCAAATAACCATGTATTACAATTGTGGAGTGCAGAAGAGCATCTCTGACTACAAAACAGGTTGAACTTTGAAGTGGATGGGTTACAACAGCAGAAGAACATACACTCAATGGCCAGTCTTTACAGGAGTATCAATTTTTTGAATCATCCAGAAGGTCAATAAAACCTATACAATGTTACCTGTACATCCATGTGGTTTGGTAGAACATTTTAGAGCAGAGACCATCAGTTTCTCTTCCCTGAAGAATAGCCTTGTACAGGATGTGCTGTACAACTATCCAATGGCTCAAGACCAGCATTACTCATTCCAGAGCACTGTGGTCGCTTAGCATTTAGCACGACACCATTGTAGCTTGTGGCGTCAGACCGTGGAGTTCAATTCCAGCGCCATCTGTCACGAGTGTGCACGTCCTCCCTATGAACATGTGGGGTTCCTCCAGTTCCCTCCCACATTCTAAAGATTTATCGACTTGTAGTTCAATTGGTCATAGTAAACTGTCCTGAATTGTCTTGTGATTAAGCTGGGGTTAAATAGGTGGGCTGCTGTTGAGCTGGAAGGGCCTGCCCTGCTTTGTATCCCTAAGTAAATAAATAAGTCCAGAATCAGCCTTCCACACCTGCTGCAGTGCGATTTAAACTCATGCTGTTAAATTATTGGTCCAGGCTCTTGGGTTATTAAAGGCTAATCAGTTAACCGTTAAACAGCAGACCCTTGGTGCAATCAGCAAGGACAATTAGTTCCTGTAGATAAAGTTAACTGTCAGAATTCATGTATAACAGGTGCTGATGTACATCAGTTAAGCTTTGATTGTTTGAATATCCATTTAATTGCTAACTATTGATCCTGGTATTTGAGCTTTCAGGAGAATGATGAATTTAATGTTACCTTTCTGTTCTCTGCTTTGTAGTCACACTGTTGTCTTATGTTTGGCATATATTCCCTTGGCCTTTTCTCAAAAGCTACTGAATCTGTTCCTCAGATACTCTTAATTATGTGTTTGATGTTCAGTGTGACAATTACTTGGTTTTGATTGACAGCAACTTGTCTTTTCGTGAGAACTTTAATGGGTTCAACACTACCTCAGCAACATCCTCCAAATCAAACTGGAGTAGTTGCTATTAAAATCACTTGGGTCTATTGACTTCTTGTGTCATCACAATGCAGTACCTGAGTGGTTGGGATGTCCATGCTGAGCAAAGAAGCCTTAATCCATTATTAACCCATAACATATCTGGTTAATAATGGATTAACCATAATATATGTGCTTATGTAGATCAAAGATGGAAGGCAAGAGTCTATCTGTGGCATCTTTCAGATGTGGTATTAAACACAGCCCTCACACTCCCATGTGTGAATGAAAAATACTGTGCCTTCAGTTGCCAATGATCTAATCTCTGAGATCTCCTGTTCCTCTCTACCCATTCATATTCCCTCCAAATGCTTCTTTCAACATCTTCCTTCCGCATCCATCATGAAGGACCCCCATCACCCAGAAATGCCCTCTTCACATTGCTACCATCAGGAAGGAGGTACAGGAGCCTGAAGGCGTGCACTCAATGATTCAGGAACAGCTTCTTCCCCTCTGCCATCCGAGTTCTCAATGGACATGAACACTACCTCACTACTTTTTTTGCACTACTTATTATACATATAGGCTGGCTGGTGGCACTGGACTTCAGGGTGAGAGGTCTCGAGTTCGAATCCAGCCGGCTCCCTTGCACGCTCTCCATCCATGCCTGGGCTGAGGGTCGAGCCAGCAACTCGACCTTGTAAAAAAGAAACCTGGAGAGGGATGGGCTCCGTCAGGTTTCAGATGCCCGGGGCACACCCTACGATGAGCAATCACCAAAACGATCGGTGCAAAAAGCTTGTCATGACTGCGCCCTGACGACTCCACCAGTTATCAGACACGCATGCACACACACACACACACAATATGTATATATATACTATACTGCTGCCACAGAATTAACACATTTCACAACATATGCTGGTGATATTAAACCTGATCAGATTTTAATCATTGCCCCAGTCACCTCCCATTATCTTCATTTATAGTAATGTTGCCAAGCAAATCTTTGATATTACTATTGGCTTATTTTTGTACTGAGATACCGTGAATAGCTTTTTTTTGCATGCTGACCAGATAATTTGTTCCTTATGTAAGTGTACCAAAGTAGTATAAGGAAGAGAGTGCAGAATATAAGGGGAAAGTGCAGTGCAGGTTAGCAAATAAAGTACAAGTGGATTTGGAGATTAAGAGTTCATCTTTTAATGTATGAGAGATCAGTTCCAGAGTCTGATACCAGGCTTTGGAGAGGGTGCAGAAGAGGTTTACCAGGATGCTGCCTGGTTTAGAGGGCATGTTCTATCATGAGAGGCTGGACAAACTTGGGGTGTCTTATCTAGAGTGGCAGAGGCCGAGGGGAGATCTGAGAGAGGTCTATAAGATTATGAGAGGCACAGATAGAATAGACAGGGAGTATCTTTTTCCCAGGGTAGAAATATCTAATAGCGAAGGGCTTGCACTGAAGGTGAGATGTGAGGGTTAAGTTTGTTTACTCAGAGAGTGGCAGATGCCTGGAATGCACTGCCTGGTGTGGTGGTAGAGGCAAATGCATCAGAGGCTTTTAAGAGACATTTAGATAGGCACATGAATGTGAGGAGGATGGAGGGATATGGACATTGTGTAGGCACAAGGGACTAGTTTTGGGGCCGTTTTTGATTTACTTTTTAGATGGTTCGGTACAACATTGTGGGCAGAAGGGCCTGTTCCTGTGCTGTACTCTTCTATGTTCTAACAGCAGAATAGATGCTCTCCTTTGGTCTGGTGGTGCACGCTCGCAAGCTTTGATATCTTCTGCCTGTTGGAAGAGGCGAATAAAGAAAATGGCCAGGGTGGGAAGGCTCCTTGATTATTATGGCTGCTTGCCCAAGTGGGGAGAGTAGATGGAGTCAACGGAGAGAGGCTGGTAGGTTGCGATGAATTGAGCAGCATTCAATACATTCTGATGTTCCTTGTGAACACTGAACAAAAATAAGACAAGCTTTTCACTGTATCTTGTTCACAAAGCAATCATGAACCAATTCCAATGTTGTAGTTAATGGCTTAGTAAAAAACTACTGAAGAAATCTCAGTGGCGCAGAAATCGTACTCTGCCTCAAAGAGTATCGTGTACCTGCCAGGCAGGGGGATGTCTGAGCATGTTAGTGTAGTCCACCTCACTTCTATAACTGTGTTCAACTGTAGAGGTTTGGTGTATTATATGTTAAAAAATCCTCATCCCTCCAGTGTAGATTTGGCAATGGTGAAGGTACAGACAATAGTTACCAGCGCAGATATGTTGGAGTTGATCAAGGATGGAGATGTGTAAAGGAAGATCAAAGCTTCAGTTAGGGTGAAATGGAGATTTGGTTAGGATGTCAGGGGTTGAGATACAGTAGTTAATGGTTTTGAGGTGTTTGCATTGAGGTACAGGGTGGCAGGGTGGAGATACATCTCTACCAAAGGAGGTGTAAGGTGCTCCTTCCCTCTGCTAGCCTGCAGGTCACCCTTGGGTAAGGTTTAGCACCTGCTTGGACCTCACCCACACCCCCTCAGATCAGGGTCACGTGACATCATTGGTGGATGGTCATAAGAGCAGCCGGTGCATGTGATGTAACCACTGACGCCAGGCAGACAAACTCTGAAGAGTATTGATAAAGGCTGGGGGTGGGGTCACCCATCTTGTACAGACACTGCCCAGAAGAAGGCACATAAAAATGTTGTTGATGGTGCACTGAAGCAGGGGAGGGAGGTAGTGGCTTTCAATCCTAGGGTGTAAGCAGCTGTCTTGAAGAAGGGGACACCAGCAGGAGAGTCCATGTGCCAAACTTAATGGACTCCATCTATGTCATATTGACCGCTTTAAAATGAGGCAGGCCTGCACTTGCGTCAGTGTATTTTAATAATTGGTTGTACCTCAGCACATCCTTGTAACAGATAATGTAGTTTAATCGAGAGCAAGAGCATTTAATAATTACCACATTCTTCCTACCGTGTGGTGACCAGAACTGTATAATTTCTCCAGATGTGGTCTAACTAGTGCAATCAACATGATGTCCGATACACAAAGTGGAGACAATATCTCCCACAGTCCTCTCGGCACTGGAAAGGCGCTGCCGTCGTTAAATGCCCAGCTCCCATTGACAGCTGGTTGCGTATTTTGCACTGATGAATGAAAGCACACATGCCCTGCAGCCTCTACACACTGATGTGCCATATCAGGTACAAATTAAACCATCTGCAGCATACAATGAGAACATTATGGATCTTTTCATTAAAATTCCTACACGTAGCATGCTGAAAACATTGAGCTGCAACGAGAGAAGGTTGGGCTACTGCCTCAGAAAAGGAGATCTGATGAAATTATTTCTTTGCTGTAAAGACAACCAGAGACCTCTTGGTGTGATGAGAAGGTGTGACTGCTCGGGAAAGTTGTCTTTGAGGTGGGGAGAGTGCTTTGGATTTTTCTTTTGGTCTGGTAGGGTTTACTGAGTTATGGTAATACAGCTTCTCGAGGGACTGTCAGCTAACATCACAGAGAAGCTGCACAGATGAAAGGTATTCTATATGCAGAGTACCAGGCTAATTTAAGTGGATATACCAGCACTAATAATAGATTATATGACTTAAGCAAGAGAATTTTAATGAAGGAAGCTTGATAGATGGCAGTGAAATAAAGCAGATGAAGGTTTCATCAGTAGATCTGTGCCGCACGTAAATGAAGTTGTTAGGAGAACAAATTGCTCACCCATGGATTAAGACACCAAGGCTCACCTAACTTCTACCAATCGCTGACAGTCCACCTCATCTCCAAACATCTCTAACACCTGCATCCAGATCAAAGCCCACTTCCCGCATTGCCCCGTTGATTGAAATAGGGCAGCACGTGGAGGTTCTGCCTCATGTCTCCAGTGAAGTGGGTTCGATCCTGACCCCCTCCTCTCCCCCATCCCTGTGTGTGGCGTTGGCATTTTCACCCCGCAGAAGTGTAGGCCTCTCCATGCTGCTCTGGTATTTTCCCACGTCCCAAACAGGTGCAGGTTGATAGCTCAGTTGGCCTGGTGTGGAGGTGGCTTGTAGAATATGGAGCGAGGTGCTTGTTGAGAATGGGGGAATGAAATAAATTAATGTCAATGGGAATTAGTTGGTGAATGATCAGGTTGAGGGGCCAGTTTTCATGTTGCATGGCTATGACTTTTTATCTTGGGATGCAGGCCCCAATCACCACAGTTTAGCTACACTATGATCCCGATGAAGAATCTCAGCCTGAGATATCAACTCAGGCAGAGACCCGTCAGGATTACTGCTGCAACGTTATCACTGGGATCTCACGCTGGTCTAAACCCAGCTCACGTTCCCTACTTTTGGGTTGAACAATTCAACGCTTGGTGGATTCTGCTACACAGCGATGGGAAGAGCTGACATCGAAGGATCAAAAGGCAATGTTGCTATGAACGCTTGGCCACCGCAGGCCAGTTATCCTGTGGTAAATTTTCTGACACCTCCTGCTTAAAAGCCTTTCCATAGAAGCTGCCTGACCTGCTGAGTTGCCCCAGCATTTTGTGTGTGTTAACCTGGACTTCCAGCATCAGCAGAACCCCTTGTGTTATGATTAGCAACACTATGACACTTTAATCACTCTGCATTAAAATTGTCTTTTTTTCTGCTATGTGATGCTATGAGCCTGTGATGCTGCTGCAATAAGTTTTTCACTGCAGCTGTGCACACCTATTAGGGCCAGTCACAATAAACTTGACTTTGACCTTGAATGCCAACTGCTATCCTTGTCTTCTAGGTGCCTCTTCTTTTGCTTGGGCTCTTAGCTACCAGTGGCACATTGGCCATTTATAACTTCCTGCCTCCATTATCCCACAAAATCGATGTGAAGGTTACAGTTCATCAATGCTTCTGGAATCATTTTTGGTTCAGAATGCTGTTTTTCAGTTCAATTGTTTGCATGACTGGTATATCATTTGCTTTCTTTCTCTTGCACATTGAGTGTTGGTCTTATTTTGTTTTAATTGGGTTATTTTGGGTTTCTTTGTGGCAAATAAACCTCAAGGTTGTTTAATTTATACATTCTTTGATAACAAATGCACTTGAATTTTGAATCCATCCTGTCCACTGTACAAGAGATTGGCCCATGTAGGTTCATCAAAACCTTGTTGGCTGGCCACTTTCACCTCTCACAATGGGGACACGGGGTTGGACAATGAGAAGTGTCTTGTAGGAGCACTGGGCAATAATTAAAGTGAAAAAAGTCAAACTCCATTAAACGATATCCATAATGTTGCTGAAAATGAGTAAAATCAGTAAGTGGGACCTTATACTGGTTCAAACTGACCCCCCAACCTCTTCCAAACTTCAAAGATTCAACATCGCAGTCTTTAACGTAAATAGACCTTCATCGCGAATTGATATCACACCTGTTTTACAAATGGATTGAATTTCACCCACCACCACCCCGCTCCCCCTGCTCCCAAATGTAATTTTAAATACACAAGGAGATAGGGAGGTTATTTTTGATTGTGCTTGTGGAGAGAAAATCTTTTTTATTATTCCTGGCTTTGTAATGTGCCAGAGTGATTGCTTTTCTTTGCAAGGAGCCCTGAAAATTAAGTGTGGCATTAATAAATAAATTCAACTCTCACAAGTGCCACACTATGCACTGAGATTGTGGCTCAGGAGACTGGTCAAAGCTATGGTGTCTCCTTAGCACTAAGACCTCCTCTCACTCCACTTCAGAATCAGAAATTTGTTGTCTTGTAGCTGCAAATCTGTCCTATACGTATAAAACAAACAATTGAATCGATTGTGCAAAAGCAAATTAGTGAGGTCCTGTTCATGGGGTTAATGGAATGTTCAGAAAGCCTAGACTTCAACCCGATGGCAAGGACTGGGTTCTTGAACTTCTGATAATTACCCCACACCCTCCCCTTCACTATTCCACATTCCTGTTCACTCTCTCACCTTATCTCCTTACCTTGCTCATAACCTCCCTCTGTGCTCGTTCCCCCTTCCTTTTCTTCAATGATCTTCTACCTTCTCCTTTAAGAGTCCCCCTTCTCCAGCCCTTTATCTCATTCACCAATCAACTTCCTGGCTCTGTCCTTCACCCCTTCGTCCCTCCCAGTTTCACCTATCGCCTGCCACTTCTTCCTACCCTCCTCCCCCCCACCTTCATACTCTACCTTCTTCACTTTCTTTCCAGTCCTGATGAAGGGTCCTGGCTCGAAACGTCGACTGTTTACTCTTCTCCATAGGTGGTGCCTGGCCAGCGTTTTGCGAATGGTGCTTTGGATTTCCAGCACCCGCAGATTTTCTTGTGTTTGTGCTCCTAATATTCTGCAAGCCTCTCTTCTCTGTTCTTCTGCCATTTACCTGATTAGCTCGCGTCATGCGTAAGTACAAACGTTGGCTGCATGCTGAAGCTCAACGCCCAAGGTTGGCCTGACCTTGCTTCCAGAGTGTTGTCACCCTGTGTTGAACAGTTTCCCATCTGTTTAGAAGATTAACTCCATTCTTTCAACAAGGTGGGAGGTAAGGTACCATAATGAGAAAAACTTGAGACAATCACTGAGGCATTAATTTACCGTTCAGTAAACAAATGGGTCCTCGAGACACAATGGAGTTTCAATCGAAATAGCTCCTGTTTGTTTGCATTTTGAAATGGTATTATAATAGGTTTTAGGCCAATAGCTTCTGTTCTGCCTATTTATTATTTCCAAAGCCTTTGGAGACAAATCCAAACTTTTTCAACCCCAAGTCATCAATGTCATGAGAGGTTTTTGTGGAGAGTTACAAACCTCAGAGGATGAGAGAATAATTTTAAAATCCTTGCAAAGTACTAATCCATCTGTCTCTACATTCTTAGAGCTTATACATCTACAGAGCCCATGGTTTTCCCAAGACATACTTAAGGTGTGTAAGATCGTGAGGGGCGTGAACACAGTGAACGAGCAGTCTTTATTCCCAGGGAAAGGAAACAAAACATCTAGAAGCCATAGATTTACAGCGTGAGGGGAAGGATTTAAAAGGCACCTGAGGAGCAACTTCTTCACACAGAGGGTGGAGTGCTTATGGAACACAAACTGCCAGTGAAGGTAGTTGAGGCAAGCATAATCATGGCACTTAAATGACATTTGGATAAAATATCGACACGAAAGATCTGAAGGTTCAAAGATTCAAAGTACATTTATTATCAAAGTATGTATGCAGTATGCAACCCTGAGATTTGTCTTCTAGTAGGTAGCCACGAAACGAAGAAACATCATGGAACCCGTTCAGTAAAAACATCAAATATCCAACGCGCAAAAAAGAGTGATAGAGGGATCAGAATCAGGTTCAATATCACTGGCATATGTTGTGAAATCTGTTAACTTAGCTGCAGTAGGGCAATGCAAAACATGATAAATATAGAAAAATACATATATATGCATATTAAGTAGTTAAATTTTAAAAAGTGCAGAACAAAAAAAACGTGTTCATGGGTTCAATATCCATTTAGAAATCTGATAGCAGAAGGGAAGAAGCTGTTCCTGAATAACTGATTTGTGCCTTCAGGCTTATATACCTCCTTCCTGATGGTAAAAATGAAAAGAGGGCATGTCCTGGGTGATGAAGGTCCTTAATAATGGACACTGCCTTTCTGAGCACTGCCCCTTGAAGATACCTTGGATACTGTGAAGGCTGATACCCATGATGGTGCTGACTGGCTTTACAACTTTCTTCTGGTCTTGTGCAGTAGCCACCTCCCGCCCCCCCACCACCCCCACCATAGCAGACGGTGATGCAGCCTGTCAGAATGCTCTCCACAGTACATCTATAGAAGTCTCTGAGTGATAATACATAATATAGAAAAGAGCAGTAAATAAGTAAATCAATTACAGTAAGTATATATGTGTATATTAAATAGTTAAATTAAAAATAGTGCAAAACATAAAGAATAAAAGTGAGGTAGTGTTCATGGGTTCAATGTCCATTTAGGAGTTGGATGGCAGAGGGGAAGAAGATGTTCCTGAGTGGCTGAGTGGGTGCCTTAGGCTTCTGTACCTCCTTCCTGATGGTAACAACAAGAAGAGCTCATGTCCTAGGAGACGGAGGTCCTTAATGATGGACGTCGCCTTTCTGCTGCACCGCTCCTTGAAGAGGTCTTGGATACTACAAAGGCTAGTACCCAAGATGGAGCTGACTAATTTTATAGCTCTCTGTAACTTCTTTCAATCCTGTGCAGTAGCCCCCGACCCCATACCAGACAATAATGCAGCTTGTCCGAATGCTCTCCTTGCTGCATCTGTAGAAGTTTTCAACTGTTTTAGGTGACAAACCAAATCGTTTCAAACTCCTAATGAAATATAGCCACTGTCTTGCCTTCTTTATAGCTGTATTGATATGTGTGTACCAAGTTAGATCCTCAGAGATCTTGACACACAGGAACATGAAATTGCTGCACTTCTGATCCCTCTATGAGGATTAATTCATGTTCCCTTGTCTTACTGTTCTGAAGTCCGCAATCAGCTCTTTATTCTTACTGACATTGAGTGCAAGGTTGTTGCTGTGACACCACTCAACTAAGTGGTATACCTTGCTCCTGTACGCCTTTGAATCACCATCTGAAATTCTACCAACAATGGTTGTATCATCAGCAAATTTATAGATGGCATTTGAGCTATGCCTAGCCACACAGTCATGGGTGTAGAGAGAGTAAAGCGGTGGGCTAAGCACACACCCCTGTGGCGCGCCATTGTTGATTGCCAGCGAGGCGGAGGTGTTATTACCAATCTGCACAGATTGTGGTCTTCCAGTTAGGAAGCTGAGGATCCAGTTGCAGAGGGAGGTACAGAGGCTCAAGTTCTGTAGCTTTCTGATCAAGACAAATATGATGATGTTAAATGCTGAGCTACAGTCAATGAACAGAATCCTGACAAAGGTGTTTGTGTTGTCTAGGTGATCTAAGGCCACTTGAAAAGCCATTGAGATTACATCTGCCATAGACCTATTGTGGCCATAACCAACCACTCTAGGCATTTTACCACCTTAGGTGTGAGTGCTAAGTGATATGTGATAGTCATTAAGGCAGCTCACACTACTGTTCTTGGGCACTGGTATAATTGCTGCCCTTTTGAAGAAGGTGGGAGCTTCTGACCGTAACAGTGAGAGGTTGAAAGTGTCTTTGAATACACCTGCCTGATGGTTGGCGCAAATTTTCAGAGCCTTACCAGGGCCGGCCACCTCGCCAGGTTTCATCCTCCTGAAAGACAGCCTGACGTCGGCCTCTCAGACAGAGATCACAGGGTCACCGGGTGAAGCAAGGATCCTCACAGCTGTAGTTATATTCACCCTTTCAAAGTGGGCACAAAAAGTGTTGAGTTTCTCTAGTAGAGAAGCATCGCTGCCAGTTATGATGTTGGGTTTTACTTTGTAGGAACTAATGTTCTGCAAACCATGCCAGAGTTGACGTGTGTCCTATTTTGCCTCCAACCTTGCTCGAAATTGTTCCTTTAGTCTTAACACAGCCCTCCGCAAGTCATACGTGGTTTACTTCTACAGACCCTAGTTGCCAGACTTAAGTGCCACACAGTGGTTTGGGTATGTAGAGCAAGTTTTCATGGGCACACACTCATCCACACAGGTTTTAATGAAGTCTGTAACAACTGCAGCACACTCATCCAGAGTCTAAGATGAATCCCTGAATGCAGTCCAGTCCACCGATTCAAGCAGTCATGTAAATACCTCTGTGCTTCCCTTGTCCATACTTTCTAGGTCCTCACTACAGGTGCTGCAGTCTTCGGTCTGTGTCTATAGTTAGGGAGTAGAAATATGACCAAGTAATCAGACTTTCTGAAGGGTGGGTGTGGAATAACACAGTAAGCACTCATGATCTGGGCCAAATGTGGGTAAATAGCATTAGCTTCGATGTTGGCAGGTCAAGTTGGGCCAAACAACCTGTTTCTGTGCTGTATTATGCTATAACTCAATAACTATAATATTCAATTTTAGTGATTTTCTCAGTATGTGGATCAGACACTGCACGCTACCCAGTCTCATTAATGTAGGTTCAATTCAATATATTCTTGCTTTAGATTAGGCTGCAATGTCAATGATTATAGAACAGTTTAAACTATAATAATTCTGCTGGCAGCTTCAGGTAGACACTGACTTGTGGCTTTCCATACTTGCTTTGTCTTTTGCTCATTTATCTAAAGGGTCAGATGCAGTTTGCTTCTTTCAGTTGATTCTTAATGGCTCCACTTGCTTTATTTAAAGCCAAAAAAGGGGAAGTCACAGACCTTTTAAGATTAAATAGGTAGAGGTGTTCATACACGAGAAATTCTGCTGATACTGGAAATCCAAAGTAATGCACATAAAATAACGGAGGAACTGCACCGAAGTAAGTGAAGAAATGCTGGAAATAATTGTCAGGCCAGACAGCAACAGTTCAGAGGGAAACAGTCCAGGCTTAAGATCGATGACCTTTCGTCAGAACTGGGAAAGGTTAGAAACAGAGTGACTTAAGTTTCAAGAAAAGCTTAGAGAGCCGGAGACAAATAAAAGGGAACATGTGCAATAGGAGTCAGATCTGAACAGATTCATTGGCACGTCTTATGGTGGTGCCGGCTGAGAGAGGTGGTGCTGGGGGTTAAGTAAATTGGGGAGATAAGAGCAATCTCAAATACCAAAGGGGTTGAGAGTGAGAATAAAAGAATAAAAATCTGGATATATGGGAAGAAGCAAAGCACTGGCGGAACTCAGCTGGTCGGGCAGCAAGCCACCGCAGATGCTTCTGGACCTGATAAGTTCCGCAAGGAGTTTGTTTGTGGTTCCAGATTCTAGATTCCAGCACCTGCAGTCTCTTGCGCTATCAATGTGGGATTCCAGACAGCAATGTCTAATTTTCTGGAATTGTGAATTTGATATTAAGTCCAGAAGTTATCAGGTCAGAAAATCAGTTGCTGTTCCTTGATCTTCATTGAGGTGGTGTACGAGTCTATAGACAGAGATGCCAGACTGGGAGTGGGGAAGACAATTAGAGTTAAACGCAGTTATCTCCTATCTTTACATTTCTTTACCCACGATTGACTATAGTGGGAAGTTCATCCTGACAAAATTCTATTGTAGTTCTTTATTTTCCTGTAAATGTCTACAGTTAAATAAATCTCAAGGTAGCAAGTAATGACATATACATAGGTACTGTGATAATAAATTTACATTGACTTTGATTTTACCCAGGAGGCAGATCAGATTCAGATTCCTTTACTGACCCCATGTACATTGAAACACGCAGTGAAATGCATTGTTTGTGTCAACAACTGTCACAACCTAAGGACATGCTTGGGGCAGCCCGCAAGTGTCACTAAATGCATTCTGACATTAACATAGCATGCCGACAATGTTTGTCAGAGCAACACAGAGCATCAACGTAACAGAGCACAACAAAGGGCAGTGAAGTGTAACGTAGAGCGAAGACTTTACCTTTCTGCCACTCCAGCTCTGGAGCCATGGTTCCTGACTCTCCCTGTTGTACCAGACATTAGCTCTGAGGTGACGGATCTATGCAATCCACTTCCATCTAATTCAGGTCAATAATTCAATGCCTTCAAAATCACAGTCACTCTCGGTGGATATACTGTAAGTCGTCAGTTATTTCAAATATTTAACACAATTCATTCAATCATTAAAATAGATTTCAATCTATAATGCATGATATGCTTGGCATCTGTGTGTAGATGTACACTTTGTGGCCACTTTATTTGGTATTGAGTGTATGTTTGTGACTTTTTGCTGCTGTCAAGGCTCAACGTGTTTTGCATTCAGAGATGCTTTTCTACACCTTGATAATGCAATATAGGGTTATTTGAGTTACTCTCCCCTTCCTGTCAGCTTGAACCAGTCTGGCCATTCTCCTCTGACCTCCCTCATCAACAAGGTGTTTTCACCCACAGACCTGCCACTCACTGAATTCTTTTTTTGTTTCTTGCACCATTCTGTGTAAACTCTAGAGACTGTTTTGCATGAAAATTCCAAGAGATCAGCAGGTTTTGAGATACTCAAACCACGCTGTCCGGCACCAGCAATCATTCCCCAGTCCAAAGTCACTCAGATTGCATTTCTTCCCCATCCTGACGTTTGGTCTGAAGAGCAACTGAACCACTTGACCATGTCTGCATGCTTTTATGCATTGAGTTGCTGCCACATGATTGGCTGATTAGATATTTGCATTAACGAGCAGGTGTACAGGTATACATAAAAAAGTAGCCACTGAGTGTATATTTGTGTTTCATGGTGTGTCCGTATGCCTGGGTTTAAGGGTGAGTTTGTCCGCAGGAACGTAACTTCATATTTATTTATCTATTGCGATACAACATAGAATAGGCCCCGCCGGCCCTTCAAGCCACATTGCCGAACAATCCCCCAACTTAACCCTAGCCTAATTACGGGACAATTTGCGATGACCAATTCGCCTACAAATCGGTATACCTTTGGGTTGTGGGTGGAAACCGGAGCAGCTGGAGGAAACCCATGTGCTCACGGGGACAACATATAAACTCCTTACAGGAAGCAGCATGACTGAACCCAGGTCATCTGTACTGTAAAACATGTATTAACCATTATGCTACTGCGATCCTTGATACCTCAACTGCAGTATATCAAATCATACATTTTTTTAAAAATGCTATAGTGTTGAATAGGAAGTCAGTGAATTTAATGTTATTTTTATATGTACAGTATATATATATATATATATGAAAATGTTGCGGTTGATTGAATCTGATGCTACCAATTTCCCTGAATTTATTCTATTTACTGGTCTTGGGTTGAAGGGAATTGCATCATTTTAATGCTGTTTAACCCTGTCATATGGGCTGTTAGCCAAATTGACCCACCAGCTGAGTAAATGCAACTTAAAATGATGACATTCACTTCTCTGAGTCAGAATAACACCTTTTAGCTCTGCGCTCATAATCTAGGATATCAGTGGCTGTCAGGAGAAATGTTACCTGGTAGGTGTGTTACCCCGGTGACTGAAACACCGATCAAAATGCCTACCTGATTGTTCTGATTGAAATTCAAAATTACAGGATGCGATGTAAATCAACGTGTGGTGGCCAAGATTGTTCCTTTAACACAGACTATTCATCAGGACCCAACACCAGGCATCTGTGGTCTGCTCTTTGAAAGCTGGAAGCCAAACTCAATTGCTGTGACATTCTGATCTGTACCGATCTCTGCTTGCTATGTTACTTAGGCTTCTGGTCAGAAAATGTATTGATTTTAAATTGTTTTTCAAACGCCTCTCTGGGCTTATCATTCTGTATCTTGATACCAAACTTACAACTGTCTGAGGTGTCTGGCACTCTCCAACGCTAGTCTCACGCTGATCCACGGATGTAATTGGAGCGTGTATAAGTTTATGATCATACCTATATTATGCTTGCTCACGTACGCAGTGCAGAGTACTGAATGAACGGGAAGCCCAGATTCTAGCAATATGGCTGGCTCCATATCTCGCGGGGACTCCCAATCTTACCTGAACTTTGCATAGTTCCAACAAGTAATGCATGGTTTTATTTGCATATTCCAATGTACAGGCACACTTGTATTACAGATTAGCAGTATCTTTGCATATATCCTTTACATATTGAAGCGTTTGTACACGTACTCATTATCAGCTGGCAAAGAGCAGGCTCACGCCCATTACAAACTGGCAGCATGGCCGCATGTATCTATTATAACTTGGCAACAAGGAGATAAGGAATGGGCTTTGTGTGAGGCAAGTTAGAGTGGACAAAACGCTGGAGAAACTCAGTAGGTCAGGCAGCATCTATGGAGGCAAACAAAGAGTGGACGATTTTGGGCAAAGACCCTTCATTGGGACTGGAAAGGAAGGCGGAAGAAGCCAGGACGGTGGGGGAGGGGGAAGGAGTGCATACTGTCAGGTGATGGGTGAAACCAGTCAGAGGGGGTGGGGGCATGAAGTGTGAAGCTGGAGGAGCTCGCCTCTCAGAATAACCAAGCTTGTTAATAATGATGAATAGCACCAGTTAAAAATCCAGGATTCCTGTGGTTTGGCAGAAGTGTTTCTGTGTTGGAATCTCTTGCGCGCTGCAGACATCATTGCCATGAATGGGCACCTCGAGGTACAGCTATCCACTGTCAAACAATCCAGCCTGGGTGTTACTTCCACCGTTCGAGACATTTCGGAACCCGTTGAAGGAGGGAAGATCTCTGTCAGCTCCTTCTGGTCTTTTTTGGCCAATAAGTAGTCCTTGAAGAGGACTATTGGCCTAGTGCTAAAGTGTGTGTTCTAGAGCCAGTGGGAGGCATGCCAATGACCATCTCTGATTTGGATCCACTGCTTCTGACTCTAGCCCTGGACTTCCACCCAGCTTGGATTTCACCCATGAGTGGTGCCACAGGAAGTGGGCATACCCAATGGGTTGGAAAGCTGATGTCTGGCTGCCAGCCTAACAGCAACCCTATATACTCCAGGACAAAAGCTTGCCATTGTACATGCAAGGTAGAGACTGAACTGCACATGGTTCATGATGCACACGAGACGCTGAAGTTTAATACCTCACCTTGGACACAGGCACTGCAACTTAGCACTGTAAAAGAATCACCTCACTCAATAGATCTATGCAGGGCAGAAATAATGGGGAAAACATACGTAGGTATGAAATGATTTCTACGAAGAGGACATATTTCAGGTCATATGCTCTGATATTAAACGTACTTTGAAACTTTGAATAGTACAGGAATAATGGAATCTTTGCATCAGGAAATATTCATCCCAGAATGAGCAATGTCCCTGTGGGCATCAGATTGGAATGAAGAGAACGTCTGAACTGAAGCTGAAGAGCAGCCTCAGTGGGAATTCTCTCTGACCGCCTTCAACAGGCAAGAGTGTACTCTGGGAAGACCTGCGGACTCATACACAGCCTGTCATCATCAGACCATACTACTGGACAATCACGTCTGCCGATTGGTCACTGGCCATAAATTGACGGGCTTCCCTGAGGAGAAGTGTGTGCTCGAGGCACCTTAGTTAGCACATTGCTTTACAGTGCCAGAGTTAATTTCACGCTGCTGCCTGTGAGGAATTTAAATGGCTTAATTTAATATCACAGAATGTATACAGGATACAACCCAAAATTCTTACTCTTCACAGACATCCATGAAACAGGAAACCCCATAGAATGAATGGTAGTAATATCATAACCCCAAAGCCCCCTCCCCCACCCATGCATAAGCAGCAGCAGAAAGATTGACCTTCCCCCTCCACCTCCCAACCCCTCCACCCACGATGCAAGTAATAGCAAAAGCACCCCCCCCACCACCACAAAGAGACCTTGATCTGGAGTCCATCAAAAGCTACAGTCCATAACCCAGCACTTCAGTAGTCCAGACAGGCTCTCTCTCACCAGCGAGGGAGAGAGAGAGAGAGATCACGGCAACAAGAAACGCGGAGAACAGCAGCTCGCTGTTCCGCTGTTTCCAATGTTTGTACGTTCTCTCCATGACCATGTGCATTTCCCTCCAGGTTCTCCAGTTCCATCTGACATTCCAAAGATGTACAATTAGGATTAGTGAGGTCTGGGCACCCAAATCCTTGCAGACTGCCCAGCACAATCTCCACTGATTTAATTTGATGCAAACGACGCACTTCACTGTATGTTTTGATATTCTGATGTGCATTCAAAGTTCAAATTAAATTTATTATCAAAGTATGTACAAGATTCATTATCTTGCAGGCATTCACAGTAGAATAAAGAAATACAATTTCTGGCAAATAAAGCTAATTTAATCTATACTACTTCACTAAACCACTCTATAACAAAGACTTGACATTAGAACACATAGGCAAAAGGTTCTAAATATCTACATTTGAAGTCTTCTTTGTAACCAGATCAGGGGTTCCCAGCCTTATCGGCCATGGGCCAATACCACTAAGCAAGGGGTCTGTGGAGCCCTGGTTGGGAACCTTTGTCTACTCTCTTGGAAAATAAAATAAGGTTTAAATCCGTGACTTGTTTCTCCATTCAAAAATACGGTTCTTTACATGGACACTATTGCATTGAAAGTCCCCAGGCATGGTGCTAAACAGTCTACATAATAGCATCAGAGTGCTGTACTCAGCCTTCAAAATTTAATTCTGTAATTCCACATACTGCATCTATCTTATATTTCTTCATTTGCCACAGTTTGTCCCCTGACTAACTGAGCTGAGATAAACAAAAGGAGTTTTAGGTTGTAGCCCATTGCCCACTGTGAATGAGCTTTTTACTGCTAAATTAATTTCACTGAGGACCAAAGTAGAAATGTTTTGTTGATTTAATTTTGTGGTGAAGTGGAATGGAGTGAAGGGAAGTTTTAATGGAACATAATCATAGGACATGGAACAGTACAGGACAGGAACAAGTCCTTTCGCCCACAATGCTGTGCTGAGCTACTTAAGGTAATGATGCTTAATTACATGAATCCCTTCTGCCTGCACATGATCCATATCCTTCCATTCTCTACATGTTCAAAGATTAAAGATCAGCATTATTTGTCAGATGTACATTGAAACATCAAAACATCCAGTGAAACGTACTGTTTCCATCAAAATCAAATCAGCGAGGATTGTTCAAAGTTCAAAGCAAATGTTATTATCAAATACATATATGTCATCATAAATAATCCTGAGATTCATTCTCTTCTAGGCATACACAGCAAATCTATAGAATAGCAATTATAACAGGATCAATGAAAGATCAACCAGAGTGCAGAAGACTCCTCTTTTTTTCTGGTCCTTATAAAGGGTGTCAGCCCGAAATGTTGACTGTTTACTCATTTCCATGGACATTGCCTGGCCTGCTGATTTCCTCCAGCATTTGTGTGCGTTGCTTGGGTTTCCAGCATCTGCAAATTTTGTGATGTTTATAAATAAGTAGTTTTGGAAACCCCTGTTTTTTTAACATAGTACTTTTTATAAGATTCATGCTTTTCAACAAACTCATGTATTTTACGCTCTCACTGGCAAAAAACGGTATAGCAGCTAAACTCGCAAACACAAGGAAATCTGCAGATGCTGGAAATTCAAGCAACACACACAAAATGCTGGTGGAACACAGCAGGCCAGGCAGCATCTATAGGAAGAAGCACTGTCGACGTTTCGGGCCAAGACCCTTCGTCAGGACGATTTATCAACATTCACATTTTTCATTGACTAAGTATTAGCAAATTACCCAGGTGATGTAATTCTTTTAATTATGCAGCCAATTAATGCATTCATCACTATCCAAGGAATTTTCTTTATCCTATCTATAAAAGTGACAGATTTTTCAGAACCACCATCTTTTACTCCTTTGTCTTACACTCCTTAGCATTAATTCCCTACTTAGCGTTAGTTTTCAGCTCTTTGTTTAGTTTGCATAGTATTTGTATGTTTATTTGTATGCTAAAATAAACTGAAATCTTGGAATTAAGACTGCTCACCATTTTGACTCCAAGAAGAACCCTAAGGGTCGGAAATTAAATAGAGATCCAACAACAGCAATATATATAACAAGAACATGAGATAAATAAAGAGTCTTTTAAAGTGAGATCACTGGTTGTAGGAACACACCAATGATGGGGCAAGTGAACTTGAGTGTAGTGCTCAGAATGGTCATGCCTTCTTGCGGTGTTTTCTTCGCATTTCCGTGCTGGGTCCAAGACTGGTCCCCTGGAATAGCTGCCCCATTTCTGGTGCCAACATAACATGCCCACAACTCACTAACTTTACCCATAGGTCTTCGGACTGTGAGAGGAAACGAGCACCCGTGGAGAAACCCACGCGGTCACGGGGAGGAAGTACGAACTCCTTACAAGCAGCAGTGGAAACAGAAGCCTAATCAGTGAAGGTCAGTGCAGTAAAGTGATTGTGTTAACCATTGTGTTACCCTGCTGTGTTATCATTGCCTACCTGAGAGACTCTTTATCATATCTGCCTCCACTATGGAAGTGTATTCCAGGCACTCACTTAAAAACAAATTGCCCTGCAAATCTCTTTTGGAATTTCCTCCTTTCATCTGAAAAGTATACCCTCTACTATTAGGCGTTTTGACCCTGACAGAGATAAACATTGACTAAGATGCAAAGCTATGTAATCTGTTCAAAATTTTCCAGCTAACCACTATCCATGTGGAGATACATTGAGAAATCCCTTTGAGGCTGTTAGTGACAGAGGTGAACCAGTCCTTGACCTGATGAGATTTGTTTCCTGGTCAATTTAATTTCTTTCAGAATAGTTGGGGTGATATGGCATAGTGGTTAACACAATACTTTATGATACAGGCGACCCGGGTTCAATTCCCACCACTGCCTAAAAGGAGTTTGTATGTTTTCCCCAGGACCGGATGGGGTTCCAGCAGTTCCCTCCCCCTATCCAAAGGTAGGTTAATTGGTCATTGTAAAATGTCCTGTCATTAGACTAGGGTTAAATCAGGGGTTGCTGAGCAGTGTGGCTTGATAGGGCCATAAATCATGCCATTACACTAATGCCAAGCACCAGTTAGCACTAGTAAGCACTAGTTTCTATCTCCATTGACTCTTGCTGTAAATAGATTCTTGAGGGGATCAGATGGAGATGGTATTTATCTCAAATGAGGAGTCTCCACAGCCATGAGGGAAAGATAAGCAGAAACACTAGAAAGTCTGCAGATGCTGGAAATTCCAAACAGCACACACAAAATTCTGGAGGAACTCGGCAGGCCACATCTATGCGAATGAACGAACAGTTGACGTTTCGGGCTGAGACCCTTCTTCAGGATTGAGAAGGGAGGGGAAAGATGCCAGAATAAAACGGTGGGAGGAGGGGAAGGAGGCTAGCTGGAAGGTGTGTGGGAAAGGTCCAGAGCTAGAGAAGAAGGAATCTGATGGGAGAGGAGAGTGGATCATAGGAGAAATAGAAGGAGGAGGGGACCCAGGGAGAAGTAATAGGCAGACGAGAAGAGGTAAAAGGTTAAAGCGGAGAATAGAGTGGGGGGGGTGAGTTTTTATTTTACCATAAGGCGAAATCAATATTCATGTCATCAGGTTGGACGCAACCTGGACGGACACAATAGATGACCCCAGTAGATTCACAGGAGAAGTGTTGCCTCACCTGGAAGGACAGTCTTGGGCCCTGAATGGAAGTGAGGGAGGAGGTGTACGGGCAGGGATAAGTACCGGGCAGGAGAAGCGTAGAAGCACAATGAGAGAAGGAATGTGAGGGAGATAGATGGAGAACTAGTGCCTCTTCCTCAAGGCTCTGAGGAACTGGGTTTGATTCTAACCCTGGCTGCTGCCTTTGTGCAGTTTGCATTTTCTCCCTGTGACCGTGTGCATTTCCTTAGCTTGTTCCAGTCTACTTGGTCCCAGATCCCAAGTACCTTCTGGTATGTTTAGTGGGCACTGGGAATTACCTCTAGTGTTGATTGGTGACCGAATAGGGCACTTAAAGATGGGAAATAAAAGTGTGCATTTGTGAGAGATTAAGGTCAATGTCTTAGGATGGGACAAGGAAGAATTCAACTGATGGGATTGTTAGGGCTGGAGCTAGCATGGACTCAATGGAGAGAATGGCCTCCTTCTGTATTTTTATATCTATAAGTGTGTATGAATACATTTAATGGCCACTTTATTAGGTACACTTGTACACCTGCTCATAAATGCAAATATCTAATCAGCCAATCATGTGGCAGCAGCTCAATGGATAAAGGCACGCAGACATGGTCAAGAGGTTCAGTTGTTGTTGAGACCCAACATTAGAATGGGGAAGAATTGTGACCTAAGTGACTTTGACTGATTGCTGTTGCCAGACAAGGTGGATTGAGCATTTCAAAAACTGATGCTCTCTCGGGATTTTATGTACAGTCGGCTCTAGAGTTTACAGAGAATAGTGAGATAAACAAAAAGAAATGCAGTGAGCAGCAGTTCTGTGGGTGAAAATGCCTTGCTAATGAGAGAGGCCAGAGGAGAATGGCCAGACTGGTTCAGGCTGACAGGAAGGGGAGAGTAACTCGAAGAACCATATTGCAACAGTGGTGTGCAGAAGAGCTTCACTGAACACACTGCATATGGTGGACGGGCTACAGCAGCAGAAGACAACAAACATACACTCAGTGGCCACTTTATCAGGTACAGGAAGCGCGTGTGTGAATGTGTGTGTGTGTGTGTGCGTGTATGTATGTGTATGAATGCATGTGAATATCTGTGTGCGTTTGTCTATGTGCAAGAGAGTGACCGAGAGTGAGGGAGAGAATAAAACTGTTACACATAACAGTAAATGTGATTCGCACGGTTGTACAGGCAAAGAGGCAGAATAAATCACAAGCAAATTTAATATGACAAGATAGGTCAGTGCCAATTACATTGGGGATAAATAATTTATGAAGAATGCTCATATTTAATAGAATATTTTTTGTAATTGTCTTGTCTCCTACAATATTACTATCCAAGAAGAATTGGATTCTGTCAGGAAGGTAAACCATTCACAGTCACCTTTGTACTGTTTATGAATCAGAAGTAAGACAAGGCATGTCTGTTGTCTTCATGTAAACACAAATGCAGGAAATGGTGTCTTGAATTCTCACTGATCACGTACAAAGGCTGGTGTCTTTATTCTCCTTGACATTTCAATGGAGCAACATTCATAATGTGATCCAAGTCTGATCATTTATATTTCATTCAGGATTCATTTTGATTTTCCTTCATCATTTGCAGTTCCATTGTCTCCCAAATTCTTCCATATTTTTGCATTGGCTTAAGTTGGAACTGCTTTATCAGCAGCAGATGTGTTGAACCCTTTCCTGAAGTTAGTTATTGTGGGTGTCAGGTGAGGGCAGTACTTAACTCAAGTATGCTGTCGTCTTCAGTAAAGGGAGAGAAAGAAAAAGATAAAGGGGTGTGTGTGTGTGTGTGTGTGTGTGTGTGTGTGTGTGTGTGTGTGTGTGTGTGTGTGTGTGTGTGTGTGTGTGTGTGTGTGTGTGTGTGTGTGTGTGTGTGTGTGTGTGAGAGAGAGAGAGAGAAGGAATGTGTGAGAGAGGGAGAGGTAGAGAAAGTGTGAGAGGCAGTATAAGAAAGATTGTGAGGCACACAGAAAGACAAGACTAAAAATGAATGTGAGGGAGAGAGTGTGTGACTGAGAAAGAGAGATTCAGGGATGGAAATAGTGTGAGAGAATGGGAGAGAGAGTGATAAAGAGTGAGACAGAGAGTGAGCATGAGAGAGAGAGAAACTGGAGGGTGAGTAAGACAGAGGGAGAAATAAAGAGAGAGAAGGAGAAAATATGTGAGAGAAGTTTTGAGAGAGAGAGAGAGAGAGACAGAGAAATAGTGCAAAAGGGATATTAAGAAAAACATAAAGAGAGAAAAACAGAGAATGAGACTGAACGTGAGCGAGTGTGAGTATGAGAAAGAGTGAGGGATAGTCAGAGAATGAAAGAGAGAAGTAGAGAGAAGGCGACAGAAAATGTGGACCCAAAAGAGATAGAGAGTGAATATGAGAAAGAAAGAAAGAAAGAAAGAAAGAGAGAGAGAGAGAGAAAATGAGGGAGAGAAAAATATAGAGATAGTGGCAAAAAACATTGGAGGGAGAAAGAGGGAGAGAGAGAGAGAGAGAGAGAGAGAGAGAGAGAGAGAGAGAGAGAGAGAGAGAAAATAGGATAATGCTGAAGTGCTGTCTGAGAGCTCCAATGATCCAGGTTTGATTCTGACACTGGATGTTCTGGATGTGGTATTTATACACTTTCTGATCTTTTTGGGATTCATATTTAGGATTCTAAAGCTAGTCATAGGATATGAGCATTACAGGCAGTTATTGCCACTGAACCCAAGGACGCTATTAAGAACCAACCACATTAATGGGTCTGGAAGTACTGTCATAAGCTAACTCTCCATTAATCTCTCTTTCAAATTCAGCAAACATCTCTTCAATATTGCCAGTGCTCCTATAAATTCAAAAAAGGTTGAAGATTTAGCTTTGATCCTGGTGGTTAGCCACTCAGCAGGCTAAGCACACATCCCTGAGGTGCATCTGTGGTGACTGTCAGTGAGGAAGATATGTTATTTCCAATCGGCACAGACTGTGATCTCCCCATGAAGAAGACAAAGATCCAGATGTAAAGCGAGGTTCAGAAGCTCAGGCTTAGAAACTTGATTATACTGAGGGGACGATGGTGTTGAACATCCAATTCCATCTCTAACTTCACTTGGAGTTGTTTTTCTCTTCTTAACATAGCCTTCCATAAGTAATACCTGGTAATACCTGGACTTCTTGCAGAGTTCTGGATCACCAGCCTTGAACACCACAGATCTAACCCTCAACAGACTCCAGATCATCTGATTCATCCCCATCTTCTGATTTGGGTAAGTCCAGTATGCTCTCAGAGACACACATCCACATAGGTCTTCAAGAAGTCAATGACAACTGTGGCAATTTCATTCAAGTCCAAAGATGAATTGCCGAATGTGGTCCAGTCAAAGCAGTCCTGAAGGCACTTCTCTGCCTCCCTTTGCCATCCTCACCACTGTTGTTGCAGTGCTCGGTTTCTGCTTGTATGCTGGAAGTGGAAGTGCAGCCAGAGTGCCGGTGTGCAATGGCATTCTTGATGGTGGAACGGTGGTAAAGCGGGTTTGCTCCTTTGGTTCCACAGGTGACCTGTTGATATTAGTTGGTCAGAGACTTCTTCAAGTAGGCCTGTTTAAAGTACCCCAAAATAACCAGGAAGGCACATCATTCTCTGTAAATTTGCCAACTCCAGGAAAATCCCACACCAAGCACATCTTTCCCCCTCCCACCTTCTGCTTTTCACAGGATCGCTCCATACGTGATAACCTTGTCCACTCACCCCTCCCCACTGATCTTCCTCCTGGCACTTATCCTTGTAAGTGCAATACCTGACCCTACACCTCCTCCCTCACTACCATTCAGGGCCCCAAACAGTCATTCCAGGAGATGCGACACTTCACCTGTGGGTCTGATGGGGGTCATCTACTGTAACCGGTGCTCCCCGTGTGGCCTCCTGTATATCAGTGAGGTCCGAAGCAGATTGGAACACCACTTCGCCAAGCACCTACGGTCCATCTGACAATAAAAGTGGGATCTCCCAGAGGCCATCCATTTTAATTCAACTTCCCATTCCCATGGCAACAGGTCAGTCCATGGTCTCCTCTATTGTTGTGATGAGGCCACACTCAGGTTGGAGGAACACCTTATACTCCGTCTGGGTAGCCTTCAACCTGACGGCATTGACGTCGATTTCTCGAACTTCTGGTAATGCTCTCTCCCTCCTCTCCTTCACCATTTCCCTCTCTCACCTCATCTCCTTACCTGCCCATCACCTCCCTCTTCCCCCTTCCCTTTCTTCTATCGCCTTCTGTCTCTCCTATCAGATTCCCCCTTCTCCAGCCCTGTATCTCTTTCACCAATTAACTTCCCAGCTCTATACTTCACGCCTCTCTACCTCCCGGTTTCACCTATCACCTTGTGTTTCTTCCTCCCATCCTGCCACTTTCTTACTCTGACTGCTCATCTGTTTTTCCCAGTCCTGATAAAGGGTCTCGGCCTGAAACATCAACTGTACCCTTTTTCATAGATGCTGCCTGGCCTGCTGCGCTCCTCCAGCATTTTGTGTGTGTGGCGGGAAGGCTGCACTGTCTCTTGAAGGCTGGTCATGTGGCTCAGCTCCTCCAGAGCTAGCCTGCCATTGGCCAGGGGCGGAATGTACACTGCAGCCAGCATGATGGTGGAACACTCCCTTGATGTCACTTGACCCCTAGAGGTTCCAGTTCGAGGGGCCAAGACTGAGGCAGAACTGCCACATTTGTGTACTGGGCTGAGTTCATCACAAAGCAAATACTGCCGTCTCTGCCTTTACCTGACTCCAGTGTCCAGTCCCTGCAGAGGAATGTGAAGCTCTCAGCCTGAAACACTGTATTTGGAATGCTGGGGGTGAGTGTTAGATATGTGGGCTATGTCCAGAGGGAAAATTGGCTGGAGTCGCTTAGCACTTTAATACATGGGTGTTCATTGGATGCATCAAAAATCATTACAAAAATTAGCGAAAATAGTGAAAACTGCCAATATTGACAAAAGGTATCTACCAGAAAACACAATAATAGCTCCATACTTTGTTCAGTGTTTATTCCTCACAGCTCATTTTCTCTCTCTCGCACTGAAAACAGTGAGCCTTGTTTATTAGGCCCCAGGGCATACCATCTTTAATTACCACAAAGTTAACTTACATCTACAACCTGAAGTAGAATATAATGCACCCCACACTGTAGTTACAACCATATTACAAAATAAATAAAAGTATCTACCTTAAATGCAGTCCACAAACAATATATACACATTTACACCTCTCCACTATGAAAGAAGTGTAATATTCCACTATGTATGGCAGAAAAGGCATCGTAAAACCAACCCAGGCATATCGGCCATTATGAGAGTATACCGGGGAAGTCACTGAAGTGTGCACTCTCAGCCCACTGACAGCAGAATGACAAGGCGACATTGGTGTGTGTGTTTTTGTATATGTAAGGAGTGCATTTACCGAGCATTCTCTCCGTCTCAGTGAGCAATGTCTCTGTGGTCAAGTATCAGAGGTTACAGCTACACATAAAGGGAAATTAAGGCAAGAACCTTCTTTACATATCATGGGGTGGAATTGTGGAATATGCTGCCTGTAGATGCGTTGGAGGCAAGATACGTTATGGGGACGTGGTAGAGAAGAATCGACAGGGCTATGGAGGAAGGGATGGAGGAGAAATGAGTGAGTTGCTCTGGCCAAACGTCCTCCTCCTGCACTATGATTCTCGTTACCACTCCATCTTTTACCTCTACCAACAGTATCTGTCATGGCTAACTTCATGTTAGAGAAAAATTTGCCAGGATTTGAGGGACTGAGATCATAAGACCATAAAACATGGAAGCATAATTAGGCCATTCGTCCCATTGATTCCGCTCCACCATTCAATTAGGCCTGATTTATTCTCTCTGAACCTCATTCTCCTGCCTTCTCCCTGTAACCTTTGACACACTCACCAATCAAGAGCATATCAAAAGCCGATTTAAATATTCCCAATGACTTGGCCTCCGCAAACATATATGGCAATGAATTTTACAGATTCTCCACCCTCTGGCTAAAGAAATTCCTCCTCAATTTTGTCCTAAAGGAACGTCCTTCTATGATGCCCTGAAGTGTTAGATTCATCTATTATGGGAAGCATCCTCTCCATGTCCATTCAATGTAGGCCTTTCAATATTTGTAAGGTTTCAAGGAGATTACCCCTTCATTCTTCAAACTCCAACAAGGACTGAGGCATCAAACCCTCCTCATATAGTAACCCTTTCAATCCCGGGATCATTCTTGCTACCCTCCTCTGGACCTTCTCCCAAACCAGCAGATACACGTCCTTTCTTAGATACAGTTATCTAAAATAATTATCATGCGTTCCGACAGTCTGAGTCTTCATCGGAATTAGAATCAGGTTTAATATCACAGGCATATGTCATGAAATTTGTTGTTTTTGTTACAGCAATACAGTGCAATACCTAATAATAGAAAAATCTGAATTACAGTATATATATATATATAAAATAGCTAAATTAAATAAACTGTAAAAATAGAAATAAAAAAAGTAGTGAGGTAGTGTTCATGGGTTCAATATCCATTCAGAAATTGGATGGCAGAGGGGAAGAAGCTGTTCCTAAATCATTGACAGCATGTCTTCAAACTTCTGTACCTCCTTCCTGATGGTAGCAATAATCAAGCCATGACCTGGGGGATGGGAGTCTTTAGCAATGGATGCTGCCTTTTTCAGATATTGCTCCTTGAAGATGTCCCGTGTACTATGGGGGCTAGTGCCCACGATGGAGTTGACTGAGCTTACGAGGCTCTGCCGCTTGTTCCTTGGAGTGTAGGAGATTGAGGGGTGATCTCATGTAGATATATAAAATCATAAGAGGCACAGATAGGGTTTTCTTTTCGAGGGCTGAAGAATCAAAATCTAGAGAGCATTGTTTTAAGGTTAGAGGTGAAAGGTTTAAATAGAATCTTTAATAGAATGAGGGGCAACTTGATTTTTACATAGTAGCTGGTAGATATATGGAATCGGCTGCCGGACGGAGCAGTTGGAGTTGATACATTAGATACACTTGGGAAATATGTGAACATGTGTTGGTGACAAGAGTTTAGAGGGATATGGGCCAAGCTACTGGGGTATGGGGTGCATGGGGTGCCCATGGAGGGGTAGTGTTATGAATGTGATGCAACTCTGAGGGGCCGAAGGGTACAAAGTCGCCCCCTCCTTTTTGAGAATCGCAAGATCGCTATTAATTCGGGTCTGGGACCCAGGAAATGAGAGAGAGACATGCAGAATCCACAAGGTTTGGAATGTGTCCTGGCCTCAGCGAAACAAAACCACTGATAACGGCTATTGTCTCTTGGAGACAGAATTGTATATTGAGTACTGTACTATTCATTGAAAGCCCCTCAGGGGACAACCAGAGTGGGCCGGTTGAGGGATTGCATCATCCCAACCTGATTGACATCTGAGACCCCGTGAGTAAGGATAAAAGAGGGTCTGAGGAACAACCCCTTTAGACGCACCAGGAGAAACGCTAGAAATCCCATGATAGCGTTTAATAGCGACAGCTGGTGGGGGGCTCGTGTGTGTCCTCCCTTGCCTGGGTTGGCGGGCTCACCACGGAAGAATGGCTTAGCTAAAGGAGAGGCCACAAGTGAAAGGCCATGACAACAGAACCACCTGACGGATCGAAATCATAAAAGGAAAGCCGGCAAGTTTTTCTCAAAACCTCTCTCTCTCTCTCCAACCATTGCAATCCAGCGGTCCCCAAAGGCTGCAGCCTGCCTCAACTGAGTGAACTTTATATTTCCATCGGACAATACATTATCCCCTAGACAACGATAGAGCTTATTTCTTATTGATTATTATTATACCCGCACTTTTAGATTTAGTATTGACGACGTATATTATCTGTATATTTGCATTGATATTATTTTTGTGTATTTTTACTAATAAATACTGTTAAAAAATAGTATCATCAGACTTCAACGGACCTCTCTATCTTTGCTGGTAGGTGACCCAGTTACGGGGTTCATAACAGTAGCACTTCAGGCGAATGGTGCTTGCCATGTTTTTTCAGGGCAGCTCCCTCACCTTTGGTCCTGACTGGACACTCAGGTCTCACCTGTGGTTCCAAGTAGCTGTATGCATGTAACCATGGCCACACCCCACAACACCGCTCCGGCAGGCAGATTAAGCCAAGTGAGAGTCGCTGGCAGCCTCAGACCCTGTTGAAATAGGGACGTGCCTGTCTGAGCATGCAAAGTCAGCTCTGGTAGACTGGGTGGATGAGATCTACAGTGAGATCCAATGGCTAGGAAGGCGGTACCGCAATGCTTCATAACAGAGCGAAGGGCATGACAAGGCACAGAAGACGCCATTATGATGTGAACAAAGTCGCCGGAGCGACTTTGAGGATAATGGATATAGAAGTGTTTTATTCAACAAAAACAAGCAACAGGGCATCATATCGAGCCACTCTTATTCGAACAGGCATCTCAACCCAATATTTCATAACTTGTTTGTATGCTAAAGTAGAAAGATAACAGCAGGACAATTCTATAGTTACAGTGCTTCCTTTGAATTACATGTAGTTGTCACACATCTCCTTCTTTGCACCCACACTCCAGGCACCCAAAATGAAAGTTAATCTCCACTGATTCGAGGCCTCGTTCATGCATATGCAGGCAGCTCAGGTCTTAATTGTTCTGAGCAGCTTTTTAAATCCAATTTGTAATCCACATTCAAATCTGAATATTGCTTTCTGGTGAAATTAATATTTGCTATGTGACCTAACTCCAAAATATGACCTAACAACATCATGGTCATCCACTGCTACCAAGGATGACCCCAGTTTGTGATGCTTGATTGTACTACTGGACCTGGACTTCTGAGGATGAGAGAGTGGGACTGCCCCAGTGCAACAGCTTTTTCATTTTAAAAAGTCTCTTACACAGGCTTCATGTCATCATCAGAGATGAATGGACAACCGCCGTACATAATAGAAAATGCAATTAGTCAATTGACAACTTGGTCAGCACGGGCACAAATGGGCCAAAGGGCCTTTTTCCATGCTCTACAACTCTACGTTCCTTTGAAAGCTCATATTTAATCGTATTGCTAAATTCATGAACACAGGTATCACTGAACTCTGGTTCTGCAGTTTCATTGACCTCAGCAGAGCTAACTTTCAAGAGCGGAGCTGAATACATTTAAGTTCCGAGATCAGGTACTTATTGCATGCAGCTGAAGAAATATTTCTACTCTCCCAATCTGCTTCCATCAATACTTGCTTACGCTAAAGAAGCTTTGCTCATCCAGCTTTTCCTGACTCACTTGCTCTTGAATCCCCTAAGGAACCATCTTATTAACTGTCCTAACGTGGTTAATGGCAGCCTCTGCCTCTGTTTATTACACCAGGCACTAAAGATACAGCTTAATCACTCATGTTTGACGTCTTCAGAGTCTCTCATTTCATTACACCTGCTTTTTGGCACTCAAGGCATCCAAAGCTAAGGATTTTTTCCCTCCGGCACCCTGAAGGTTGTTTACAGTGCAAGCTCCATCATTCCAGCTTATGAAGAGATCTGAGTATTAAAATTCACCACCATAAGATTTCAAGCAGATGATTCTCCAGCGTGACCTCCACAGTGCAACTAAACTGAAAGTCAGTGGGAGTGATCTGCAAAGTAATCCATAGCTGATGGGTATCTTACAATACAGGGAAGACGTGATGGACCACGTGGCTTAATTCTTCTCCTTTATCTTATGGTCTACAGTACTGTGCAAAGGTCTTAGCACATATATTTATCTAGGATGCCTAAGACTATTGCACAGTACTATAGTAATTTTATGTATTGCACTGTACTGCTGACACAAAGAAAAAATAAATTTCATGATATATGCGAGGGATGATAAACCTGATTCTGAAATGGGTCGCTTTTGCGTATTGAGACTGGGAATGGGGCAGGGAGAAGGGAATCGTGGTTGCGAAAAGGAGGAAGGAGTGGCAAAGGAGTGGGAAGCACCAGAGAGACATTCTGTAATGATTAATAAACCAACTGCTTGGAAGCAAATGAGTTTGTCTGGTATCTCTGTGCTGGGTGTGTCTGCACCCACACCACCCGCCATCACTGGCACCCCTTCTCCACCACTTGTTCCCCCCCTGCCACCGTTGCCATTTCCAACATCCTTTGCTCCCACCAGATTTACAAGCTCACTCTCCACTCCACATTGACAAGTACTTTACTGTGTAAAAGTCTTAGGCACCTGAGATACTTACAGGTGTCTAGGACTTTTGCAAAGCACTGTAGTTGCACATTTGCCAAGAAGAATGCAATTATTCATTGCATTTGAGACAGACTTTAATACAAAATCCAAGGAGTTTGGGAGGGGCCGTTCAAGTTGATATGGAGGTAAAGGAGGCTTGCTTGCCTTTCTTAGTGAGGAACTGAGTTCAAGAATCAAGAAGTTGCGTTACACCTTCATAAATCTCTTGTTTGGTCAGTTCTGAGTATTGCATTCATTTCTGGTCACCCTTTTACAGGAAGGAGGTGGAAGCTTTGGAGAGGTTGCAGAAGAGGTTTACCAGGATGCTTCCCGGATTAAAAGGCAGGAAAAAGGAGAGGTTGGACAAACTTGTGTTGTTTCTTCTTTCTGGAGCAGCAGAGGCTGAGGGAAGACCTAAAGGGAGCGTATAAAAGATTATGAGAGGCATAGATAGAGTCGACAGCAGGCATCTTTTTCTGAGTGGTAATATGTCTAATACTGGAGGGCAGGCACTTAAGGTGAGGTGGGTGAGTTTAAGTTCAAAGGAGATGGGCAGGGATCTTTTTTTGCTCAAAGAGTGGTGAGTGCCTGGTATGCGCTTCCAGGAGTTGTAGTGGAGGCAAACATGATTAGAGGTGTTTAAGAGGTTCTTAGACTGGGACATGGATGTGCAGTGAATGGAGGGACATGGACACTGTACAGGCATAAGAACATAAAACATAGGAGCATGAGTAGGCAATCTGGCCCGTCAAGCCTGCTCCATAATTCAGTAAGATCACGGCTGATCTGGCCATGGTCTCATCTCCACCTACCTGCCTTTTCCCCATAACCCTTAATTCCTCTATTTTATGCAAAAAAAATAGCCTAAAGGGATCAGTTTAGTTTGGCATTTTAATTACTAGTCTAATTTGTTCAGTACAGCACGATAGACAGAAGGGCCTATTCCTACGCTGTGCAATTCTACATTCTAAATTGTCCTAGTAATCCCTGTCCTTGCTGTGGATTAAGAAAAAGGAAGCATGGTCATCAGTTTGAATCTTGCTAGCCTCCTTCTGCTCCCCACACCTTTTTGTTCTGGCATCTTGCCCCTTCCTTTTCAGTCCTGAAAAAGGGTCTCGGCCCAAAACTCCATCTCTGGATTCATTTACCTAGGTGCTGCCTACCTGCTGAGATCCTCCAGCAGTTTGTGTTCATTGCTCTGGATTTCCAGCATCTGCAGACTTTCTTGTGTTTATGATTTGCTGCTCGTCTGCAAGGTCTCTTTGAGGGACGCCTACCCTGAAGAAGTTTAAATCTTCTCTTCAACAGGAGTTCAGTAAGGACCTCTCTCATTGCTCCCACTCTGTGATCTCTGCTGCCTTGCATCTCTTCGAACATGCATTCACCCAGACCCACTACCACAGCCAGATATCTTACCTGGGAGTTACCCTATCAGGTTCCTTCTCCTGCAGCTCTTGACTTTTCCCACCCTCCTGGCTTCATCCATTATTTTCCAGCCAGCCTCCTTCCCCTCCCCTCTCCTTTTCGTTCTGGCATCTTCCCCCTTCCTTCTCAGTCCTGAAGAAGGGTCTCAGCCCAAAACATCGAGTCTCTATTCATTACCATAGTTGCTGCCTGACCTGCTGAGTTGCTCCAGCATTTTGTGTGGAATGCCTTTTATTGCCCTGACTCCCATAGGTGCTAAACCCAACACACCGGTGGAGTGTGAAGTCAGCACTTCACCAGCTGTTCATTAAAGTACAGCAGAGTCAGTTCTCATGAATCTATATCAACTTGGAATAGAAAAGAAAGAATCATGTTCCTGGAAATTTTCCTTTGATTTTTAAATTGTGCATCGAAGCCAGTGACAAATGTTCAAGAGACATCAGTTTGGTTTTAACATGGCACAGCAGAATTTAATTTCACTCCTTGTGATCTATTGATCAAAGCAAGTGTTATTTTGAAAAGACCTTTTGCTTGAGGCCTACTGTTATACTCGATGTCACGAGTTATCGTACAGCCAATGGGAAGGAAGATGGAAATGTCTCTGTAAGATTTGCCCCCTTTGAAGTGTCCACATTGCTTCGCATCCTCCCGCAGATATTGCAAATGCTATTGATTCCGTGCTGTTCGGTATTGTTGTGTGCAATGACGCTTGTACGAGACCGAAGATCAACTTCAAAGAGTCAATTCCCTTTGAAATTGCATTTGAGGTCCCTGTGGATCAGAACAGCTTGCTCGGATTAACCTGTCTTAATATCATGCAATCTTGCCTTTAATTAGCAATGTACATTCCATTAAGTGATCTCCAATTCTAACTAAGCTGATTTATTATAAATCGAGTTCATCAAAGGAATAAAACACTGAAGCAAAGGGAAAACAAGTGTAGGTGACAGGCGTAGAACTTAATGATGAAGGGGAAAAATGATTCCATAACATTGCCTGCTGTTCCAGAGTTCTTCACAAGTTATGAGCTACCCTTTTGAAATGCATTCGCTGTTCTAGGAGATTCAGACGCCAATTTATGCACAGCAAGGTCCCACAAACATTTGTGTGCTACACTAAACAAACTGCTGGAGGAACTCAGTGGGTCAGACAGCATCTGTGGAGGGAGATGGACACAGTCAATGTTCTATCATTTCATTCTATGGAGTCTCTTGTTGCGTGGATGTCTGTGAAGAGTATGATTTTCAGATTGGATTCTGTATACTTTCTCTGATATTAAAGGAACCTACATCTAAAAGAAATGTTTTGTCCGAGAGCCTTCATCTGGACAGAAAGGAGTAGAGGAGAGATGTGAATATTGAGGGAAAGAGGTGGAACAAGAGCTGGCAAGTGATAGGTGGACCCAGACAAGGAGGGGTAATAGTGGAACTGGAAACAATGCTGATAGGTGGAGGCAACTAAGGGCTACAGATGATAAGAAAGGGACACGGAACCAAACAAGGGGATTGAGGAGGGCAGATAGGAGTGTAAGGGAGGGGAGTGGGTAGTGAGTTGGTGGAGTGAATGGAAGAGGGGATAGGACAGGGTGTTGGCAGCAGGGGTGAGGAATGGTGGATGGGTGGTGTTAAGTGTCTGTAGGAGGAACTGAGTAGCCAAATCCAAGTTGTGTCATTCACCTGCACAACACAAAACAAAAAGAAATGTTGCTCCAGACCAAGGTGCATAACACGGACATATAACTGACACACAACACATAGAGTAATATCGCCACAGATAAGTTAACAAATAATAAAATATATTCCAGAATATAGAGGAGAGAGAAAGGGGCAGCAGTGTGGTAATGGCCCAGTCATGTGTAGGAAACTACGTGAGCAGATCAAGTTGGCTCTGGGTTAGATTCTGATAATGGTTTATTTAAGGTATGTATTTCCATAAGAAATATTCAGTCACAAATTGGCCCCAGTGGTGCATCAGTGGTTCTATTAAAGCTTTTTACAAAGGCTTGAGATCTCCTGCTGTTGCTTAGGCCAGTTTACAGCCTGGCATTATTTGAAGAAGGACAAAATAATAATAATAATAATAATAATAATAATAATAATAATAATAATAATAATAATAATAATAATAATAATCACTTTATTGATCCTGAGTGGGAAATTATTTTGTTACAGTAGTAACATTTAAAAGCATACTTAGCAATAATAATAAATATTATAATATTAACGAATAATAACATACAGACTAATAATATATGCAATAATAATTTACCAATATGCAATAATGTGCAATAGTAATGTATGAAATAATAGAACAGAGACTATTGTACTATTGTACATATGATGTGGGTTCTCCTGTCGCACAGACGAATGCAGAGACTTCTCAGGCTCCTAAGCAGTTGCACATGTGAAGCTGGGTCTCCCTTAAGTAGAGGCAAGGTCTCAAGTCTCTAATTGAGGCTGAGAAACGATGAGCAAATAAATCATTGAAGAATTGCCAGCACAAGGATCGCACCTTTCTAAGTTTCAAATAATCTTTCCAAAGTTAACAAAGAATGACCTTGATTCTATTGCACTCTTGTCTACATCCTGAGTGGGTTTCATTGAAAACTCAGTGGTTAAACAGGATCAGTACTTGTCATCAGTGAAAAGTCATTGACACCCCTCTGGGTTCCCAGTGACATGACCGTGTATGGATCTAGTGGTCTTTGAGTGTATATGTCTATGCTAATCATAAAGCTCAAGGCAGAATTCAACCAGTGTTCTCTTGATAGTCATATTGAACCTTGGGGTGTGTTTGATCAAATTCTTTTAGGTAGTAGACAAAAGAAACTATGCTATGCAATCGAACATCTGAAAGTCTTGGAAATTATGAATTTGGAATTTTCCAGGACTGTGGTGAGTATAGCTCACACAGAATAATAAACTGAGAAGTAAATAACTTAATGGGATTTATCTGAGTGGGTTTCCAGATTTGGGTAGAGATCTACAAGTCCTAGAGAAACACATCTCACAAGAGCCTGTGCAATCTAGTCTATGGTAATCCCCCTCGTGTTTCAGCATGTATGACTCTTGGCCTAAGCACCCAAATATTGCTGCTCAGCACTGGAGCTGGTACAAGCAAGTCCAGAATTCCCACATCATGCTGTAAATCCCAGTAAAAGGGTATAGACACATGGTGCAGTGCGATCTAATGCCAAGGCTAGCAAGTTTACCTGTGTATGTTACACACGTCATGTGTTACAATTTACACACGTGTATAATTTCTGGACGCTGCCTGGATCAGAAAATATGCCTAATGAGGATAGGTTGAGCAAGCTATGGCTTTTCCCTTTGGAGTGAAGGAGGATGTGATGGCATGACAGTGGTGTCCAGTGGTTATACTTCCATTAGGAGTTTGAAGAGATGTCAACAAATACATTCAAGAACTTCCATAGATGTACCATGGAGAGCATTCTGACAGGCTACATCACTGTCTGAAATGGGGGAAGGGGGTGATAGGGGGCTACTGCACAGGATCGAAAGAAGCTGCAGAGTTGTAAATTTAGTCGGCTCCATCTTGGGTACTAGCCTACAAAGTACCCAGGACATCTTCAAGGAGCAGTGTCTCAGAAAGGCAGTGTCCATTATTAAGGACCCCCAGCACCCAGGGAATGCCCTTTTCTCACTGTTACCATCAGGAAGGAGGTACAGAAGCCTGAAGGCAACCACTCAGCGATTCAGGAACAGCTTCTTCTCCTCTGCCATCCAATTCCTAAATGGACATTGAATCCTTGAACACTACCTCACTTTTTTAATATATATTATTTCTGTTTTTTGTATCGCTTTTAATCTATTCAATATACATATACTGTAATTGATTTATTTATTATTATTTTATTTTGTTTTTTATTATTATGCAATGCAATATTATGTATTGCATTGAACTGCTGCTGCTAAGGTAACAAATTTCACATCACATGCTGGTGATAATAAACCTGATTCTGATTCTGAGATGATAAGGGGTGTTGACAGAGTGGACAGCCAGCAGCTTATTAGCAAGGCAAAAGCAGATTATTTGACAGAGCATAATTTTAAGGTGATTGAAGGAAAATATAGAGGAGATGTCAGAGATAGTATTTTTACACACAGAGTGGTTGGTGCAGGGAACCTGCAGTCAGGTGTAGTAGTGGAGGCAGATATATTAGAGACATTTAAAAGTTACTTAGATAGGCATATGGATGAAAATAAAATGGAGGACTATGTGGGAGGGAAGAGATTAGATTGATCTTGTAATGTGATGGTTTTGGCTTCCCTGTCCACAAGACCTAACCCAGGCAACCTGTTCATATTCTATACCTTCACAGTATGGTCCAGGTCAATTTTGACCTGGCCCAAGAATCCCCCTCATAAGAAGTGACTATACTAAATTTTGAACCACAGATCTATATAGAATGTATAAATAACCTATCTGACATTAATAAATGTGTTATTAATCCTTAATTAATGTTTCAAAGATCTAAAATCCATTTCAATAGATACGGGTTAAATTTGACCCAGAACAGCCTCAATGTACAAAAATTTGAAGCACCTGCACAAAAGTATAAAATTTTAAAATATTTTCATTTTTGCGCATTTTGGGTCGCTTTGGGAAAAGTCATCAAATTTTGACTAAAAAAAATGGCATTTAGGGTGTTTTTACTGCTGTCAAATGTCAAAATGGGTCAAATTTGACCCGAACAGTATGTAAGGGCTAAACTCAAAAGCAGATCTGAAGCGTTGTCTGATATAAGTATCTACAAGTACTCTCACTATAGGGAGTTTATATTGTGTCCACCTACTCTTCTAGGACTAGCTTATTTCAACACAAGATCTATAACTTTGAAAAACTTCTATAGATGTGTGGTGGAGAGCATATTGATTGGCTGCATCACAAACTACGATGGAAACACCAATGCCCTTGAATGGAAAATCCTACAAAAAGTATTGTATATGGCTCAGTCCGTTGTGGGCAAAGCCCTCTCCTCCATTGAGCACACCTACACAAACCATTGTTGCAGGAAAGCAGCATCCATCTTCGGGGACTCTACCACTCAGGTCATGTTCTCTTCTCGCTACTGCCATTGGGAAGAAAATACAGGAGCAGGAAGACAAAGACCACCAGGTTCAGGAACAGTTATTACCTCTCATCCATCAGGCTCCTGAACCAAAGGGGATAACTTCAGTCAACTTCACTTGTCCCATCATTGAAATGTTCTCACAGCCTATAGAACACACACAGAATGCTGGAAGAACTCAGAAGGCCAGGCAGCATCTACGAAAAAGAGTGACGGTTGAAACCGGGAGTGGGGAGGCATGGGGTGAAGTAAAGATCTGGTAAGTTCATTGGTGAAAAGGATACAGGGTTGGAGAAAGGGGAATCTGATTGGGGATCAGAAGGCCATGGAAGAAAGAAAAAGGGAGGGGAGCACCAGAATGATGCAACGGGCAGGTAAGGAGATAGGTGAGAGAGGGAAAGGAGATGGGGAATAGAGAAGGAGGGGTAGGCATTACCGGAAGTTCAAGAAATCGATGTTCATGCCATCAGGTTAGAAGCTACTCAGATGGAATATAAGGTGTTGCTTTTCCAACCTGAGTGTGGCCTCATTGCAACAGTAGAGAAGGCCATATATGGACATGTTGGAATAAGAACAGGAAGCGGAATTAAAATGGGTGGCCACTGGGAAATCCCGCATTTTCTAGCAGTTGGAGTATAGGTGCTCATCGAAGCTGTCTCCAATTCTACGCCAGCTCTCACCAATATACAAGAGGCCACACCGGGATCACCAGATACAATAGATGACCCTTACAGACTCACAGGTGAAGTGTCGCCTAGCCTGGAAGAGCTGTTTGGGGCTCTGAATGGTAGTGAAGAAGAAGGTGTAGGGGCAGGTGTAGCACTTGTTCCAATTGCGAGGATAGGTACCAGAAGGGAGATCTGTAGAGAGGGGTGAATGGACAAGGGAGTTGCAGAGGGAGCATTCCCTGTGGAATGCTGAAAGTGGGTGGGGGGAAGAGAAAATGTGCTTGGTGGTGGGATCCCATTGGAGATGGCTGAAGTTACCAAGAATTATGTGTTGGACACGAAGACTGGTGGGGTGGTTGGTAAGGACAAGAGGAACCCAATCTCTGGTAGGGTGACGGGAGAATGAGGTGAGAGGAAACATGCATGAAATGGACGCCATGCAGTTGAGGACAGCACTGATGGTGGAGGAAGGGAAGACCCTTTCTTTGAAGATGAAGGGTATCTCCTTCGTTCTGGAATGAAAAGCCTCATTCTCAGAGCAGATGCAGCAGGGGTGGAGGAATTGAGAGAAGGAGATAGTATTTTTACAAGTATCAGTGTGGGAGGATGTATAATCCAGGCAGATGTGAGACTCAGCGAGTTTGTAATAGATGTCAGTGGAAAAGCTGTCTCCAGAGATAGAGACATAGAGCTCAAGAAAGGGGAGGGTGGTGTATATTTGACGGCGGGGTGGAGGTTGGAGGAAAGTTGATGATGTCGGCAAACACGGCATGGGTGCAGGAAACAGTACCAATGCAGTCGTCAATGTAGCGAAGGAAAAGTTGGGGAGTGACACCAGTGTAGGCTTGCAATATAGCTGGGACCCATGAGAGTACCCATGGCTACACCTTTTGTTTGAAGGAAGTGAGAGGAGCCAAAGGAGATACTATTGAGAGTGTGGACAAGCTCCACTGGAGGAGAGTGCTGGTGGAGGGGAACTTGTTGGGTCTGTTGTCCAGAAAGAAATGGAGAGCTTTGAGGTCTTCCTGGTGGGAGATACTGGTGAAGCCTTCACTGGACATCCATAGTGAAAATAAGATGCTCGGAGCTAAGGAACTTGAAATCTTTGAAAAGATCCAAAGCATGTGAAGTACCACAGATGTAGGTAGGAAGGGACTGAACTGAGTCAAGGTTTGCAGATATAAGTTCAGCGGGGCAGGAACAAGATGAAGCAATTGGTCTACCTAGACAGTCGGGTTTGTGGATCATGGGTAGGAGGTAGAAACAGGAGGTATAGGGTGAGGGAAATGTGAGTCTGGTGGCAGTGTATATGTGATCCCCAGATGGTGTGGGAGACATTGGCATGGTACTCAGTGGGATCCTGTTCGAGGGGTAAACAGGAGGAGGTGACTGACAGTTGTCGTTGGACCTCAGCAAGGTAAAGGTCAGGTGGCCAGAGTACTACAATACCATACTTATCTCCAGGTTTAATGGTGAGTTTAGGATTAGTGCAGAGAGAGTGGAGAGCAGCGCATTTGGAAGGAGTGAGGTTGGAATTGGAGAGAGGGATGGTGAAGTCGAGATGGTTGATGTCTCATTGGCAGTTGACAATGAAAAGATCCAGAGCAGGCAGAAGACCAGAGAGGGGTGTCCAGGAAGAGGAAGAGCGTTGAAGACAGGGGAAGGGGTCATAGGTGCGGGGTGAGAGTCCTTGCCAAAGAAGAGAGCACAGAGTCGGAGACGGTGGAAGGAGAGCTCTGCGCCATGGTGGGCGCGGAACTCACTGAGATGTGAATGCAGAGGGACAAAGGTAAGGCCCTTACTGAAGACAGAATGTTCTGCCTCAGAGAGGGAATGGTCAGAGGAGATGGTGAAGACCCAGCATGGACGAGGGCTGTAATCGAAGGACGGAAGTGAGTGGGTAGTGTCAGAGGCGAGCGGATGGTTGGGGCGTTCAGGGAGGGTATAGTGAGAGGAAGGTGGAGTCTCCAAGGGCCCGAGAGCTGGCAGTGGAACCCGAGGGACACTCTCTGAGTGTTTTCCTGCGTTCTACAGAGATCACTCCCTACGCGATTGGCAGACAGTTTTGCCGAGCACCTATGCTCCATCTGCCAAAAAAGTGGGATCTCCCAGTGGCCACCCATGTTAATTCCACTTCCCATTCCAATTCCGCCATGTCCATCTATGGCCTCCTCTACTGATGCGATGAGGCCACACTCAGGTTGGAAGAGCAACACCTTATATTCCATCTGGGTAGCCTCCAACCTGACGGCATGAACATCGATTTCTCGAGTTTCTGGTAATGCCCCACCTCCTTTTCTATTCCCCATGCCTTTTTCCTCTCTCAACTTGCCTCCTTGCCCGCCCATTGCATCCTTCTGGTGCTCCTCCCCCTTTTTTCTTTCTTCCATAACTTCTGTCCTCTCCAGCCCTATATCTCTTTCACCAATCAACTTCCCAGCACTTTACTTCACCCCTCCTCCACCTCCCCCCCCCCGCAGTTTTACCTATCACCTTGTGCTTCTTCCTCCCCTTACCTCACCTTCTAACTCTGATTCCTCATCTTTTCTCCATCCTGCTGAAGGGTCTCGGCCTGTAATGTCAACAGTATTCTTTTTCCATAGATACTGTCTGTCCTGACGAGTTCCTCCAGTATTTTGTGTGTGTTGCTTGGTTTCTAGCATCTACAGATTTTCTTTTGTTTGTGATTGGATATCAACCTATAGACTCACTTTCAAGGACTCTTCATCTCATGTTCTTGATATGTATTGCTTATTTATTTATTATTATCATTCTATTTTATTATTGCAGTTTATTGTCTTTTGCACACTGGTTCTAAGCCGTCGGTGTGGTCTTTCATTGGTTCTATTGTGGTTATTGGATTTATTGAGTATGTCCACAGGAAAATGAATCTCAGGGTTGAATATGGTGACCTGTATGTACTTTGATAATAAAATTACTTTAAACTTTGAAATTCCCTGTATGTCTTCTGCAATGAAGTTTAGTTATGAATACTCACTGCTTGAGTGGTGGGTTCCCTCTCTACCAATGGGGAGATATTTCCAGCTAACTAAGTAGTTTCAACACTGTTATTTTATTTTTAATGATACACCTTTGGACAAGTAGGTCTTAATGCATATTTAACACTCACAAAGGATTTCTAATTTGCAAAAGATTACAGAATTACAAAAAGATTTACAAATTACAAAGGATTTGCAAGCACAGGTATAAATCTTACAATGAGTTGCAAATAAATGAGTCATCCTTTGCAGAAACGAAAGGTCAAGGAATGTATTCTAGTTCTTCTTTCTGTCACCCAATCTTTCTGTCCTTGTCATTTCTAACAATGCTTCTGATATTTATATTAATCTTTATTAGATGACAACATCTCTTTGTGATGATTCCAGATACCTTTCCCGGGACAAAATAATTCACACAGATGGTCTTAAAGGATTCTGGCAACGGAGATCCCAAACATCCACAATTTAAGTTGTGAGGATGACCTAATGTCTTAAGTTATAACTATGTTAGATGTGCTAAGTGACCTAACCACTCTTTCTTCTGCTTGGCTAATGAAGACCAAGTCTCTTGGTCATTTTGCTTTGCAAAGCTGTGCTTCCAACTTCAAACTGATTACTGTTTACAATTTAAGAACTGGGAGTTGGTTCCTGCTTACTACAAAAAGCTGAGCAAAGAATATTTGTTAAAAGTTTCACTTTATCACCAGCAATTCAGATCCTTTGGAAAGGTCATGCAGCTGTGCTAGAAAGCTGAGTTCAGCAATAAGCCTCTCGGGTCCTGGAAAGTGAATATCTATCACATGAGTAAGTTTAAAGATCATGGGCCAAAAGACCTGTACTGTGTTGTCCTGTTCCATGTTCTATTTTCTATGTGTGCTGAAGAATGGGAGAAACTTAATGAGGTCAAGGAAGCTAACTTAATTAGCAAAATTGAGACCAATCAAATCACACACATTTCCTTCCCTCCATCATCTGTTTACATGACATCCCTTGAAAGATCACCCACACTTCCAACGTCCATTTTCTCCATTATTAGTACAACATAGCTGCTGTGGGTTATTAGTCAGAGCTGTGCCAACTGCATCTTCCAAGCCAGTGTTCTTCACCACTGAGAAGGCCAAGGGCAGCCAGTGATGGTTCCTCTTTATTTCACACAGAATCATTTTTTTTCCAGAGTAGATGTGACAAGTACTAGAAGACATGCATTTTAGCTGAGGTAGGGAGAAGTTTTCTTCCACGCAAGGTGCGGTAGTCACCTGGAACAGAGAGACGGGTTGGTGGTGGAAGCAGATACAACAGAGGTGGTTAGGTAGATGAATACACAGGGAATGAATGGTTATGGATCGTGGACAGGTACAAGAGATTTAGTTCAATTCGGAATTCTGTTCAGTGCAGACATTGTGAGTCAAAAGACCTTTGCTGTGCTGTGTACAATGTTTTATTTTCTAAGTTACCATTTGGAGGTGGATATTGATTTAATGTCACTGGGTCTATAACCTGGAATTTCCTGTATGAGAGAACACCTCTGTGTTTGCTATTTTTGATACTTAATAAGTGCTAGTTATAATGATACTTTATCACTGAACTCAAATATCTCGAAGGCACGACTGCACTCTTGAGTTATAGTATAGGATCAGGCCCTTCAGCCCACTGATTCCATCCCAACCATTAAGCACCCATTCAAATCCAGTTTCATTCTCCCAATATTACCACCTCCAGATTCTAACACTCATTTCCATTCTAGATACAATTCGAAGTAGCCAAATGAAAGTGCTAAAATGCACACCACAGCATTTTAAGGAAATCCATGCAAAGTATTAACTCCCCACAGGCACCAGAAGTCAGAATTGGAAACAGGTCACTGGAGATATGAGATAGCAACTTTACAAGCTGCTTCACTGTGCCTCTTTAATCTCACCTGCCCCGCCAGACCACTTACTGTCTCCTTTTGCATCTTGTTAATTCCTTCTAACAGTCTAAGTACTTTGCTGGTTGTGTCCAGGGGATATTTGCTCATTTGACACAAGCTGGCCTCATAATTGAAACCCTTCAGTCAGTATCCTGCACACAAAATGCTGGAGAAACTTAACAAATCAGGCAGCATTTACGGAGAGGAATTAACAGTCGACATGTCAGACTGAGTCCCTTAGCCCCATGATAGTGTGATCATTAGCGCAATGCTTTTCAACACTGGCAATCACTGATTAGTTTTCAACTTGGACCGCTGAGTGTAAGGAATTTGCACGCTCTCTCCACAATTGTGTGGGTTTCCTCCCATATTCCAAAGATGTACAATGAGGGTAGGGTTAGTGCATTGGGGGGAATGCTATGTTGGCTTTGGTAGTGTGGCAACACTTGCTGAGTGCCCACAGCACAGTGCTCAGACTACATTGGCCATTGGCGGAAATGACGAGTTTCATTGTATTTTGATATTTCAGTATGTATATGACAAATAAATCCATTATGAATCTTTATCTGTTTATTTCCCTCCACCAAAACATTGACAGTTTGCTCCCCCTCTGTAGACGCTGATTGACCTGCCGTGCGTTTGCTCAAGATTTCCAGCATCTGCAGAATCTCTTGTGTTCTACCTTTAGCCAGTTTCATTCAAATCACTTTACCCACATTATTTTAACCAAGGTTAGCCATCACAATACCTGAGGGAAATGAAACAGAGTTAATGTTTCAGGTCTCTTCCCACAGATGCTACCTGAACTGTAGGTGTTTCCAGGATTTTCTGTTTTGGCATCGAAGTTCCAGAACTTTTTTTTCTACTGTATTTTCATGAGACTCCTCACCCTTTTTCTGATGGACAATGTCATCCATCTGTTAAATATATGAACCACTTTGAACCTTGCATTTTTCACTGGGAGATCCTCCAGACTTTAGCTGTCCTCCAGGAGATAGGGAAATATGCCCTGGAGAGACTGAGACAATATCTTGCCTGCTTTCAGAATCAGATTCAGGTTTTATTATCAGTGACATCTGTCATGAAATTTGGTGTTTCGTGGCAGCAGTACAGTGCAAGACATAAAAATTACTCTAAGTTACAAATAAATAAACAGTCCAAAAGACAAATAACAAGGTAGTGTTCAATGATTCATAAGTCATTCAGAAATCTGATGGCAGAAAGGAAGAAGTTATTTTTAAAACTTGAGTGTGGGTCTTCAGACTCCGTTATATAATCATCTATGGTGGTAAAGCAAAGAGGACATGCCCTGGATGACAAAGATCTTTAATAATGGATGCTGCTTTCCTAAGGTACCACCTCTTGAAGATGTTCTTGGTGGTAGGGAGGGTTCTGCCCGTGATGGACTGAGTCTACAAACTCCGCAGCCTCTTGTATTTTTGTTCAATGGAAAGTCCATTCCAGAAGACCGTTCAGAATGCTGTCCATCAACTATCTGTAGAAATTTGCAAGGGCCTTGGGTGACATAACAAATCTCCAAGAACTTGTAATGAATTAGAGCAGCTGGCATGTCTTCATTGTGTTTTTCTGCTTTTCTCATGTTATTTTATGAAATAGAAAGAGGCTGTTCAACCCTTTGAGATTATGCTGTCTTTCTGAGTAATTCTGTCAATGTTTTTCCATTCCCTCTTGCACTCAGTGGCCACTTTATTATGAAATACCCCCTGTATTTCATAAAGTGGCCACCTGGATGGTAGTCATTCAAGACTTTCAGTTGGCCCTTCTTGGGGACTGGGACCACACATGATGTTTTCCACACAGGCGGGACCCTTTCAAGGCTGAGGCGCAGATTGAAAATGCACTAGAGAACTCCACACAGCTGCTCAACACTCTCCCTCAGGACCTTGGGGTTCACACCATCCAATCCCAATATTTTGCCATGTCTGAGTGAGGGTTGGGGTAGATGAAGATCGAGACTTTAGCAGTTGGTATATGGAGATGTGGATGGTAGATGCAGGGGAAGGAGGGTATGTGGGCAGTGGCAGCCTCCGTTGTTCATCCACGTGTTGAATTGGAGGAGGGAGGTGAGAAGTGGAGAGGTGTTGGCGCTGAGGGAGCATTGAGTGCCTTGGCACCTGGACTGGTGTACTGAGGGGGGGTGTGAACAGGAGGGCAATTGTCAAGCCTATTAAAGAATTGGTCTAATTTATTAGCCCATTCATGGCTGCATTCTGACACTCTGCAGCTAGCCTGATTGAAGCCAGTGATGTTCTTCATGCCTCTCCACACCTCTTGCGTACTACTCTTGTTTTCCAGCTCTCCCTTGTATTCATCTGTAGCCATCTTGAGCTTATCCTTTAGCTCTCTCTGCACATGTTTCAATTCCTCCCTGCCCGTGATCTAAAGGCTTTCTTCTTGTGGTTGAGCAGAGCCTTTAGATCACTGGTGACCCATGGTTTGTTGGGGAAGCAGCGAACAGTCCTTGATGGTACTGCAGTGTTCACTCAGAAGTTGCTGTAGCCAGTGATGCGATCAGTAAGCAAATCGGTGGTAAATATTTGTACCTCAGGTTGAGGCATTTGATGTCGCGGTTTTCGCTGAGCTTGGCAATTAGCTTGCCGATGTTTCATCACCAATCGAGGTGATGTTTTTCTCTGGGAGTGTTCGCACTTATATACCACCCCCCCCCCCCCCCCCCACCCGTTCACTTGCCTCGGTCCTAGTTGGGTACTTCCTTCAGTTGAATTTTGAATTTCATTGGCTCTTAGGGGTCCTGAAATGAATGGCCATGACACCTCTGCTAGCTAATTGCCAAGCTGGGCGAGCACAGCAGCCTCAAACTCTATGGTTCTATTTCACACCCTTGACTGAGGCAACAACGACTGAACAACTTGCTGACAAGAGTGTCTCAGCACTAACGCCTCTCTGCCACTGTTCCTGCCCACGTCCCCGCATTTCCTCCAAGCTGCACCCACAGGAAGTGCCAAATCTGTGAAATGGAGAGGAAGTCGAGAACACTTCTACCTGCAATCCTTATTTTTAGAACAATTGCCTCATTCTTCTGCGCTCCCGTTCCACTTCTGAAGTCGACCCTAGAGAGAATGTTTTATCCTGTGGATATTCAAGTTCCTTTGTTGACATTATTCTGAGGAATAAAGAGATGTTTTAGGTACATTAATTTCTAATGCTGCATGTTGTGCTAACCGTATGTTGGACGTATTTTTCAAGCACTGCTTAAAATGCATATTATTTCGAGTTTCTCAGGCAACCAGCCAGAGGGATCTTAGCAGCGTAGAAGTCCAGAGAGAAGCATAAGCTAATATTAGGCAATACTTCACCTGCAAATCTGCTGGTGTCGTCTGCTCCCACTGGGGCCTCCTCTACATTGGTGAGACCTGCCGTGAATTGGGGGACTGCTTCGTCAAGCACCTCCGCTCCATCCGCCAAAAGCAGAACTTCCTGGTGGCCAAACATTTGATTTCCAATTCCCAGTCCCATTCTGACATGTTAATCCAAGGCCCCCTCATGTTCTTGTATTGCGTCTGGGTAACTTCCAATCTGATGGCATGAATATCGATTATTCCATCCAGTAAAATAAATATTCCCTACCCCTCCCCTCTTCCACTATTCCTCACTCTGGCCTTTTACCTCTTCTCAACTGTCTATCTCTTCCCCCCGGACTGCCCACCCAGCTCCTTCCCTTCCTTTTGTGTTCCACTCTTTTCTCCTATCCAATTCCTTCCTCTCCAGCCCATTACCTTTCCCACCCACTTGGCTTCACCCATCAACTTCTAACTATTCTCCTTCCTTTCCCTTCATCTTTTCATTCTGGGGTCTTCTCCCTTCCTTTTCAGTCCTGAAGAAGGGTCTTGGCCTAAAATGTCGACTATTTATTCATTTGATGCTGCCTGATCTGCTGAGTTTCTCCTACATTTTGTGTGTGTTGCTTTGGATTTCCAGCATCTGCAGACTTTCTTGTGTCTATGATATGCTAATATTGCCACCAGTTAACCAACATTTTATTTGCGTGGTTGGATCAGTGGAAGAGGATGCTTGGAAACAACCACACACTGGGTGGCAGGGTGGGGACATGTCTCTACCAAAGAAGGTGTCAGGCGCTCCTTCCCTCTGCTAGCCTGCAGGTCACCCATGGGCAAGGTGTAGTACCTGCTTAGCCCCCCTATCAGGGTCATGTGAAACCATGGGAGCAGGTGGTGGATGGTCATATGGGCAGCTGGTACAAATCACAAGTCCTGGATACGTGACCACTGACGCCAGGCATATTGATAATGGCTGGGGGTCATCCATCTTGTAAAGACACTGCCCAGAAGAAGGCAATGGCAAACCACTTCTGTAGAAAAATTTGCCAAGACCAATCATGGTCATGGAAAGACCATAATGAACAGACAATAGATGAACTAATTGGGGTAAACATGGGCATGGTGAGCCAAAGGTGTGTATGACTCTGTACCTGTGCACTTTTCCATATTGGTTTGAGTTCCAAATTAGTATGGTATTTACACAGAATCACGTCTCCTGAATTAGTCTATCTTACAGGCCAGATATTATAAACTCATAGAGACATACTGCATGAAAATGGATTCTTTGGTCCGTGCCGAACAAGATTCCCAACAAGCTAGTCCTATTTACCCAATTCTATCCATGTACCTTTCCCAGTACATTCTAGTTCTTGGTTTCCCAGCAGTGGGAAAGAATTCCCCACATTCAGCCTATCTATGCCCCTCTTCCCCGTACTAATGTGCAATGATTCTACTTTACATGGTCATGCCTATCTCAACCCAGTGTATTTTACCCTCCACCAACATTACTCAAATAGCTGGGTCGAGGTTGTCTTGAGTGGGCTCAGCTGCTGCACTCACTGCTCTAAAATTACCCAGTAAGGGCAAGGCAGTCCTGCAGTGAGGGAGAAAAATGAAAAACACGATGTCAGGGATATACAGTACTGTGCAAAAGCCTTTGGCACATATGTACAGTATATATATCTATGGTGCTTAAGACTTTTGCACAGTATTGTATTTAACAACATGGAATGAAGAGCAGATTTGTAAATCTGGCGGGAGTAAAGGATGTTGAGAATGGCTGCAGAAGGGGGTGTGGGATAGGTAGTAGAGAAGGAGTGCCAGACGCACCCAGCCCTGAGACACCAGGCAAGGCCATTTGATTCCAAACAACTGGTTTATTGATCGTTACAGAATATCTCTCTGGTGCTTCAAACACCCTCCCTTCTCCTTTGCCCTTTTCCCAACCAGGACTCCCCTCTTCCTGACCCCTTCCCACTCTCAGTCCACAATAGAGACACATATCAGAATCAGGTTTATCATCACTCACATATGCCATGAAATTTGTTGTTTTTTTTTGTGTGGCAATAGTATAGTGCAACATATAAAATTACTACAGTACTGTGCATACCCTATGTATGTATGTATGTGTGTATATATATAAATTCAAACAACCTTTGTCTGCCTGGAGATCTTTAACCAACACCAAAGCCATACAGCCCTCCTGCTTCATCAGCTTTCAACCATACTCAATGTCTCTGACAAAGGGAAGTATTGAAAATTATGGAAAAAAAACTTAAAACGTTAAAACATGTTTTATTCATTTTTAAAAACTTTATTTTCAATCAGTGCTATCACTGGCGCAATTAGTAGAGATCTTGTTATTTTTTATTACTTATTATAAAAAATAACAGATTGTAACAGGCTCTTTTGGCCTAGCGAGGCTGCACTGTCCAATTATACCCAAGTAACCATTTAATCTGCGAAGCTGTATACTTTTGAATGTAGGAAGAAACTCAAGCATTTGAAGGAAACCCACGTGGTCACAGTGAAAACATATAAACTGTATAAACTCCTTACCGAGAGTGGTGGAATTGAACCGAGGTTGCTGATGCTGTACATCAAGATTCAAGATTCATCTTTGACACATGTACCTTGAAGCATGCAGCAAAATACTTTGTTCATGTTAACAACCAACACATAAGAAAGAGCAGCAGGAGTAGGCCATCTGTCCATCAAGCCTGATCTGTCATTCAGTAAGATCACCCTTACCTGAACTGGTCAAGGACTCATCTCCACCTGCCTGCCTTTTCCCCATAACCCTTAATTCCCCTACTGTGGAAAAAATCTATCCAACCTTGTCTTAAATATATTTACTGAGGTAGCCGCCACTGCTGCATTGGGCAGAGAATTTCACAGATTCACCACTCTCTTGGAAAAACAGTTCCTCCTCATCTCTGTCCTAAATCCACACCCTCGAATCTTGAGGCTATGTGCCCTAGTTCTAGTAAACTGGAAGCTGTGAGGATCAGCTGAGAAGATCATCCTCCCGCCATTACAGACACTTAACACTACACGCTGCATCCGCAAAGCAAACAGCATTATGAAGGACCCCACGCACCCCTCATACAAACTCTTCTCCCTCCTGCCATCTGGGAAAAGGCACCGAAGCATTCGGGCTCTCAGGACCAGACTATGTAACAGTTTCTTCCCCTAAGCCATCAGACTCCTCAATACCCAGAGTCTGGACTGACACCAACTTACTGCCCTCTACTGTGCCTATTGTCTTGTTTATTATTTATTGTAACGCCTACACTGTTTTGTGCACTTTATGCAGTCCTGGGTAGGTCTGCAGTCTAACGTAGTTTCTTTTTTCTGTGTTGTTTTTACGTAGTTCAGTGTAGTTTTTGTACTGTTTCATGTAGCACCATGGTCCTGAAAAATGTCTCGTTTTTACTGTGTGCTGAACGAGCAGTTATGATCGAAATTACAATAAAAAGTGACTTGACTTGATATGCTGGGTGCAGCCTCCAGATGTTGCCACACATACCCACTCTGCTCAGCAGATGAACGCAGAACACAGCAAAACACTGATCCATCCATGCACATACAGAGTCTTCTAACCCTACGACAGGCCTTCGGCCTCCAGCCGACTTGGGCCTGCAGACACTGGGCTTCAACTTCCCAGTGTTACGCTAACTGCTACACAACTACACTGGCCTCTGAGCTGTTGTGTTGCAGCTCCAGCATCCTAGATTTGATCCTGACCTCTGGTGTTCCCTGTGTGGATCTGGGATTTGAGGTGACGGGAAAATGAATCAGAGGTGACAGGCAGGAAGGTTCTTGGTGCAACGAGTTTTGTGAGAACAGCAAGGGAAGCAGGGTCAATGGAGTAATGACCAGAAGAGAACCGGATAACCAGGTGGAATCACACAGCATGAAAGCAGGCCATCAAATCCACACTAACCCTACTTTTATTCTACCCATATTCCCCAGCACACAGCTTAACCTACTAACCTGCAAACTGGGGCGGCACTGTAGCGTAGTGGTTACAGTACCAGTAAACTGGGTTCAATTCCTGCTGCTGCCGGTAAGAAGTTTGTACGTTCTCCCCGTGACCACATGGGTTTCCTCAGGGCGCTCCGGTTTCCTCCCACAGTCCAAAGACGTACCAGTCAGTAGATTAATTGGTTGCTGTGAATTGTCCCGTGACAAGGCTAGGATTAAATCGGGGGATTGCCGTGCAGCCAAGGGCTAAAAGGGCTTCTGCTGAGCTGTATCTCAACAAAAGCAAATAAGTAAAGCAACAGGAAACTGGATCATCCAAAGAAAGCTCATGCGGATGGAAGGAGAAAATACAAACTATATAAGCATATACCATATATACCATATAAGCAACGTCAGAGGTCTGGTGCGAGCTCTGACCAGGCAGCAGCTGTACTAGTGACATCTCTAACAGGTAAGTAGTTCTGTCAATGTATTGACACTGAAGTGAATGTTCTCACTCTGTGCTGTACCAGACCATAATTCCATAAAAATCTGAGAATTGGTCATAACTTTCTTTGCACCTGCATCATTGTAATGGAAACCGAGAATGTTTGAAATACTGAGCAGGCCAGGCATCAGATTCAATTCAATTCAAGTTTAATTTTCATTCAGCCATACATGAATACTCATGAATACAACCAAACAATACAGCAATACTCTGGGGCCAAAGTGCAAATCACAATACCAGCAGTCACACACAGCACAAAGCACAGATAGCGCGTATAAGATCGCAAACAGATAAAGATATCAGTAAGATACAGCCAAGCAATAAAACAGTCCAAACGCAAGTCATTGAATGCCACAGAATTCTGAAGGCAACCACGATAGAGCTTGTCTTCTGCCGAGCGATCACTGGGGGGACAGCGTCAACTCCAGCCCAGACACAGCACCGGTGAAGCACACTGGCTCAGGCACCTCTCTCCTGCCAGCTGTTATCAGGTGACACTGCTGCTTGAGGCCTACTCCTCGCAAATACAAAATAGCAAGCACATGTAGAATATCAGTAAAATACAATCACACTATATATATGGGGAGAAATTACGAAAGATCGTTGACCTAATATGTCAAGTCTTTTTCTTTCTCTCTTTCTAGTACAATGAGCCAGATCAAAGCCAAGACAGCCACCTTGCTGGTTCCTTGCCCCACAGTGAAGGAAGACCGGTGACAAGGTGAGAGGCCAGGATACACTCCCACAGATGAAACATCAATTGATGCCTTGACAGTCAGCACCGGATCATTTAGTGCAGCTTTGAAGAGATGCCCCTCCTGAACCATCGCGAGCTTTTACCCAACCAAGCAGAGCTTTTAATGAGCCCTGGTTTTGGCTCAAGGCCTAGAGAGAGCTGAGCAAAGTTAAACAGAGTGCCAGCAAGCAAGATCCTTCCAGGCACTCATTAATCACTCATTCACAAAGTGTATTATGACTACACTTTGCAGAAGATGCAGAAATATTCAATGAAATTACCTACAACCATCCATCACTCATCAGCTCTCTGCTCACTGTCCTGGCCGCTGGTCAATGAACACCATGATTTTCAAATTCTATCGTTTTTCTGTATTTGCACAGTTTGTCTTCTTTTGCAGATTGGTTGTTTGTCAGTTTTTGCTCGCAAGAAAATCAATCTCAGGATAGTATGTGGCGAGATATACATAACTTTGATAATGAATTTACTTTGATGATTTTATTTTATTTAGGGATACAGCGTGGAACAGACCCTTACAGCCCAATGAGCCTCACCGCCCAGCAGCATAGAACATAGAAACGTACAGCACATTTCAGCTGCCGACCATGCCACCCCTCAGCCTCCTGCGCTCCAGAAAGAGGCATTTAAGAAACTCTCAGATAGGCACATGCACGTTTGTGAGCAGAGGGGAGGGTCAAACCCAGTTCTCTGGGGTTGGGAGGCAGCAGCTCTATCCACTTTACCACTGTGCCCCCCAACCAGTTAATCCTAGCCTGATCACAGGACAACTTACAATGACCTACCAGCCGGTATATATTTGGTCTGTGGGAGGAAACCCCTACGAGTTCTTACCCAACTTTGTTGAGCCTTTTCACAAGTTTCTGTTTCAATGTTAAACGGAACTGAACTCAGCTCTGTGATGAACTGCGGTTGTGGCCACCTCCAGCTGCAGCCACGCCTGGTTTCGCATCTGTGGCCTCATGACGTTTCCTCGGCTCTGCAACCAGCTGAGGGTGCAGCCTCCTCCAGCTCCAGTAATGCCTGGCTTCGGGTCTTTGTAAGCTATTTGCCTACTTTTATTGTTTGCATGATTCTTTTTCCCCCCTCTGCGCACTGGATGTTTGACGGTCTTTTTTAACGGGCTCTTTTGCAGCTTCTTTGTTTTGTGGCTGCCTGTGAGGAGACAAATCTCAAGGTTCTGTACTTTCAAAATAAATGTACTTTGAACTTTGAACATCCCAGAATCTCAGTTGCGGCAACCACGATCTCCTCCATCCCAACAATCCTCCAAGATCAGTACAATGTGTCTGGATTCAGCCACCCATGCATAACCAATTTTAACCCCCTCCCAGCTCACAGCTACCAATAAGGCAGGCTCCACAACTGACTTCCTAAGCCTTTCAAATTCTCCAGAACTCCTTCTTCTCTTGTTGGTGCCTCTTAAAGTCTGCATTGATACCTCATCATTTGATTAAATGCTGTTATTATTTGATTCTTCCAAACTACCTTGGTGTTTTTCTATATATGCACTTCTTCCAATGAATGAGTTAGCCTATTTCTTAGTTTTGCTTCCTATTAAGTGTTGGAGCTTACTCATTGTTAATCAAATTCTTCTTTTTTAGGAGTGTTACGGATTCAGCAACGGTAAATATATAAGTGAGGCAGGGCTTTTTTAGTAACAAATAAAACATTTGTTAAACACTGAAAAACAAACCCCCAAAAAGTAAACAAACGACTAACGCAACCGGAAAATCAGCTGCTGTGCGGCAGCTTAAACAGTTCTTAAAGCGATGTTGCGAAAACAGTTCTTCAAAGTAGTACTGCGAAAGTTCAAAATGCATACAGTCCATTAAAGGAGAGACTTTTTTTAAAACATTTTTTTATTAGTTTTTCAAAACATTTTACAAATTAAAAACCCCAAATCCCAATGAGGAACTAGATAGCTACCAAAACAAGTAGCTAGCTCTACCAAAAAAATTAACACAAATACAACTTCCAGATCTGTGTCATTGACAACAGTTCCGTATAAATACTATAGCAAATAGTAACTAGTTTATGCACTAGAAAACATAACTACAGATTAGAACACCTTCTGCAGAAATATAAAACTTAATACAGAGAAAATTGGAAGAAAACCAAAACTAACCTACCCGCGAAAAATTATAGAAGAATAAAGTAAGAGAAAGGGAAAAAAAAGGTAAAAAAAAAAGGAGAGGAAGGGGAAAATTATAAATTCAAGACGAGTATTTATCAACCATTTACTGAGAGGAGAGAAAAAAAATCAGAGATTAGAAAAAAGGGGTGAAGAAAGGAAAAAAAGATAAGATAAATAAATATAAAAAAAGGGAAAAATAAATCAGCAATTAAACTGTGAACCAACAAACAAGGAGGCCTTCACTAAAGACTTCAAACCTCCAAAACAAGTTAGAGTCAGTTGTAAAACTCTGTAGATAAGGTTATACAAGAGTAAAAATAGATTACACACACACCAAATCCCGGGAGAGATTGTCAACAGCCCTTAGAATTTCAATGAATAATGTCTGAGTGATTCAAGTGAAGTCTGAGTCCAGAAAAAGTAGTTTTACTACGAGGAGTACTTATCTACCATTTTAGGAGGTCCGATCAGATTCCGAAGATGACTGGATAACCGGAAGACTTGCCACAAATGCTTCAGCTTCCTTCACCGACCTGAACCACTTGTATTTTCCAGTATTAAGCTTGATTCATAGATCAGCAGGATTGCGAAGAGAGGGTTTAAAACCACGATCAAACAGCACTTTCATTACGCCTTTAAACTCAGCTCGCATCTTTAAGGACTGGGGTGCAAAATCTTCCACAAAGCGAATGGTTGTATCCTGGAAAGGAAGAGACCCCCTGCGACGTGCCTCCACAATCAGACTGTGTTTTACCTGGTATTGATGGAAGTACAAGATTACTGGTCGCGGACGGGAGCCCAGAATTCCGGGGGGAACATAAACTCTGTGTGCCCGTTCGAGCTCGGGCGGCTTCGGAAGCAAATCTTTCCTGAATATCTCACAGAGAAACTCGGCGAAAAACTTCACGGTTGATCCCTGTTCAGTCGCCTCTGGCAATCCAAGAATTCTAAGATTGCAGCGTCTGCTGCGATTTTCGAGATCCACCATTTTGGAAAGGAGTTTGTTAGATTTTTCCTCTAAGCTGGAACAGAGAGTCTCCAAGTATCGAACACGACTTTCTAAATCTTCAGAAGTTGAATCGATGCGAGATAAGTGTTCAGCATGCTTGTCCACTTTATCGTTGATCTGATCCAGTTTGTCTTCCAACTGTTTGAAAGCGGTTTTAAATTCCTTTAAAATTTTGTCTCGGAGCTTTCCGAGCGCAACCAAGGTTTCGTCCGAGGTAGCCATAGCTTCTTTTCTCCCGGATTTAGAACTCTTGCTAGACATTGTAAGTTAGATATGTTCACAGGCAAGTAAGAGATACCGAAAAAATTCCTAACTAAGGTTTAAAAAATGAAGACATTTAGTGCAAAGATAGCAACATTAACGGAACAGAAGTTCAGAGCAGCTAAACAATCGCCATCTTACCGGAAGTCAAAGGAGAGACTTTTTAAATGGTTTAAATTCTCTTTCACGTCATGTTGTCGCGGTTCCCAGTCCAACTATACCTTTCCCGGAGAATTTACGAAGATGAAAATGAAACGGCTTAAAGGCACTGACCTTTCCTTTACAAAACTGTACCCAACCCTTTCTGCCATTATTTGCAGGAGTTAACACAGGGACAGCCAATGAATTCCTTCTGAATGAGGATCAAACAAGGTCAAACCTGTTTCACCATTGAAATCGAATTTCCTCGATCTTTTAACTTCCGAACTCCGATCTACGCTCTTCACTGATTTTGAACTGGCAGTATTATAAAGAAACTGCCAGAAATGACCTTATAAACTTTAGGCATTAAATTAAACTCCATCCTTCAACGGAACTGCATCATAATATTGGACCACGCAGTAGCATGGAGTCAAAATGGCAAATCCAGCCACGAACTGCCCCTCCTCACAGGGAGGGGTCCTCCTTTTATACCCTGTTAAAAAAAACTGTCACATGACCTCTACTGGCGGGAAAATGATGTCACTCCACCATCACAAGACCATTACCTCAAGTCCAGTATAGCTTCAACACCACTGTCACGTGACTAGTACAAGATACCCACGGGTACATAACAGGAGGTTTAAACAGAAAATGCTCAACAGGTCAGGCAGCATCTGCGGAAGGAGAAGAACAACATTTCAGGCTGAAGACCATCGGAATTGGGAAAAAGAGGAAATCAAATTAGTTTTCAAGATGACCTTTGAACCATTGTTCTCTTAATCTACCTCATTGTGGCTCTTGTAGTTCACTTGTCCACCAGCACTACACTTCTTCTGTAACTGTAACATTATTATCACATGACATTTTCCTTTCATTTCCTTGAAATGATTATATATAGCATGATCTGCCCCAATGGCATGTAAAAGACAACACATGTACTGCTCTCTGCTTCACTTTGATAAATACAAGTCTTAGGCTACCTAGCTGAAAAAAATATATATTTATATATGTGTGTCTACGACTTCTTAGGCATCCTAGCTCTCTATATTCATATTTATATATAAATGAGCCTACGACTTTTGCACAGTACTGTATATTGCACAGGAATAAATGTTCTTTGGCTTAGAAGCAGAAACTGCAATTAGCATTCCCAATAGAAGCAAGATACAGTGAGTGGAGGGCAATCATAAATAAATTATCTGCTTTAAATCAATCTCAATCAGTCAAAGTGGCTGTTATCAAATCTTGATTGACAGAGGAATTGCCTAATTACTTCCCTTCTGACTAAAACACTGAGGTAGCGTGCAGCCCTGGGCAGTGCTGATTAGTCATAGATCTATACAGCACAGGAACCCGCTATTCGGCCCCACTGGTCCGTACCGACCAAGTGGCCTACTTTTAAACATTGTAATTGTGCCTGCCTCTCCCGCTCGTGGTCGTTTGTTCCATGTAGCCTAGCACTCTCTGTGGAAATACTCGCTTTTTGCATCCCCTTTGAAATTTTACCACCTCACCTTCTGTCATTCCCATTTTTCTCGGCCGTTTCTTTAATTGCTTATCCCATTACCTTTCACTTTACACTGTCACTCTTTCTATCATTTAATCTCTTTTGATTACTAGACAATTTTGTTCTACGTGTCTGTATGTGTTGTGTGTTTTAAACTTGAACTGAAAATGGATCTCATGGAAGTATATTGTGATATATATCTAATCTGATGATAGATTTACTTTGAACTTTGAACTCCTCTAGATTGCCTTGGCCATTTCCCTGATTAGCACCATCAGAAAGCTCAATGACTTGAATTGCTTTTCACGTTACCCCTACCTCACCCCTCCTGCCTTCCACCTCTCACCTGGATTCATCTATCGCTTGCCAGCTGCTGCTCTACCCCCACTCCCCTACCCATTTCCTCTAGCTTCTATCCCTTTCCCTTCCATTCATGATGAAGTGCCTCGGTCCAAAATGTTGACTATCAGTTTTTTTCCCCATATATGCTGCCTGATCCTCCGGAGTTTTAGAACACAGAACATGGAACCTACAGCACAGGAACAACATATAAGCTGCAGAGACAATGAGGAAAGGATATATAGGAGAAAATGGAGTATCTGTGACCGGGTGAGTGCAGGATGGTCACGGTGATAAGTTGTAGAGGTCATCCAGTTAACATAGAACTGTGTAGCATAAGAATGGGCCAGAATCAGAATCAGGTTTATTATCACCAGCATGTGCCATGAGATGTGTTAACTTAGCAGCAGCAGTTCAATGCAATACATACGATAGAAGAGAAAAGGAATAAAATAATAATGATAAATAAGTAAATCAATTTCAGTATATGTATATTGAATAGATTAAAAATTGTGCAAGAAAACAAAAATAATATACTGTAAGTTTAAAAAGTGAGGTAGTGTTCAATGTCCATTTAGGAATCAGACAACAGAGGGGAAGAAGATGTTCCTGAATCGCTAAGTGTGTGCCTTCAGGCTTCTGTACCTCCTCCCTGATGGTAACAGTGAGAAAAGGACATTCCATGGGTGCTGGAGCTCTTTAATAATTGTCGCTGCCTTTCTGAGACACTGCTTCTTGAAGATGTCCTGGGTACTTTGTCGGCTAGTACCTAAGGTGGAGCCGACTCAAGTTGCAACCCTCTGCAGCTTCTTTCGGTCCTGTGAGTAGCCCCCCAACCCCCATTTCGGACAGTGATGCAGCTTGTCAGAATGCTCTCCATGGTACATCTATAGAAGTTTTTGAGTGTATTTGTTGACATACCAAATCTCTTCAAACTCCAAATAAATTATAGTCACTGTCTTGCCTTCTTTATAACTGCATTGATACGTTGGGATTAGGTTAGGTCCTCAGAGATCTTGGCACCCTGGAACTTGAAACTGATCACTCTCTTCACTTCTGATCCCTCTGTGAGAATTAGTATGTGTTCATTCGTCTTATCCTTCCTGAAGTCCACAATCAGTTCTTTCATTTTACTGATGTTGAGTGCCAGGTTGTTGCTGCGACACCACTCCACTAGTTGGCATATCTCGCTCCTGTACACCCTCTCGTCACCATCTGAGATTCTACCAACAATGGTAGAATGTTGTGCCAAACCAGCTAAAAAGTAAATTAAAACAAAACAAAAACTAATCCCTCCTACCTACACAATGTCAATATCCCTCCATCTTCCTCACATTCATGTGCTTGTCCAAGCATCTCTTGAAAGCTTCTAATGACTTTGCCTCTACCATCATACCAGGAGGTGCATTCCAGGCAGCCACCACTCTGAGTAAAAAACTTACCCCTCACATCCCCTTTGAACCTACCCCCTCTCACCTTCAGTACATACCCTCTGGTATCAGACATTTGTGTTGTGATCCTGCCAGATTATTCCCATCAACTCCCATTTTTATTCCAGATTTCCACAGTACAATACTTTGATCCGTATGAACACTTCTGGCTTAAGGCAGAGGTAAAGGCCAAGTCAGTTTTGCCCTCGGACCAGTAAGGTTCCAACACCTAATTTCTTGGTGTTCACCTGACAGAGAATCTCACCTGGTCCCTCAACACCAGCTCCATTGCAAAGAAAGCCCAGCAGCATCTCTACTTTCTGCGAAGGTTAAGGAAAGTCCATCTCCCACCCCCCCCCCCCCCCCATCCTCATCACATTCTACAGGGGTTGTATTGAGAGCATCCTGAGCAGCTGCATCACTGCCTGGTTCAGAAATTGCACCATCTCAGATCGCAAGACCCTGCAGCAGATAATGAGGTCAGCTGAGAAGATCATCGGGGTCTCTCTTCCCACCATCATGGACATTTACAATACACGCTGCATCTGCAAAGGAAACAGCATTATGAAGGACCCCATGCACCCCTCATACAATCTCTTCTCCCTCCTGCCGTCTAGGAAAAGGCTCCGAAGCATTCGGGCTCTCACGGCAAGACTATGTAACAGTTTCTTCCCCCAAGCTATCAGACTTCTCAACACCCGAAGCCTGGACTGACACCTTGCCCTATTGTCCTGTTTATTATTTATTGTAATGCCTGCACTGTTTTTGTGCACCTTATGCAGTCCTGTGTAGGTCTGTAGTCTAGTGTAGCTTTCTCTGTGTTGTTTTTTTTTACATAGTTCAGTCTAGTTTTTGTACTGTGTCATGTAACACCATGGTCCTGAAAAACGTTGTCTCATTTTTACTGTGTACTGTACCAGCAGTTATGGTCGAAATGACAATAAAAGTGATTTGACTTGACTTGACCTGTTCTGTTCCATGGGCTTTGATGTGTGATTGACGCTGGTACAGTGGTGTAACAGGTGTTGAGTCGATTTTGAACCTAATAGAGTCATAGTAAATTTGAGCACAGAAGCAGGTCCTTCGGCCCATCTAATCCATGCCAAACCATTTAAACTGCCTACTCCCATCAACATGCACCGGGACCACAGCCCTCCGTAACCCTACCATCCATTTACCTATCCAAACTTCTCTTAAACATTGTAATCGAGCTCACATGCACCACCTGTGCTGGCAGCTTGATCCAGACTCTCACAATCCTCTGAGTGAAGAAGTTGCCCCTCAAGCTCCGTTTAAACATTTCACCTTTCACCCTTAACCCATGACCTCTCGTTGTAGTCCCACCCAGCCTCAGTGGAAAAAGCCTGCTTGCATTTACCCTGTCTATACCCCTCATAATTTTGTATACCTCTACCAATTTTCTACATTTCAAGGAATAAAGTCCTAACCTATTCAATCTTTCCTTGCATCTCAGGCCCTCCAGACCTGGCAATATACTTGTAAATTTCCACTGTGCTCTTTCAACATTATTTACATCTTTCCTGTAGGTGACTAAAACTACACACAATACTCCAAATTAGGCCTCACCAATGTCTTATACAACTTCAACATAACATCCCATCTCTCGTGTAGTGGTTTCATTTCCTCTCAAAGATTCCATGCGTTTCCTCCGGGTGCTCCAGTTTCCTCACACATCCCAAGGACGCACGGGCAGATTAATTGGCAGCTGTAAATGATCTCCGAGTGGAAATCAGTGACAAAATGAGCCAAGGGAGAATAAATTACAGAAGTAAAGGAAATGGAAAGAAAAGGATTAGGACTGATGAGATTGCTCCTCTGCGAGCTGGCATGGATCCAGTGGACTGCAAGGCCTCCTTCTTTGCTATAATAAGTAGGTAATATTCAGAAGCAAGTAAATAAAAAGCTTTTCTCTAATTAAGCTCTGAACTGGCTCTAGACTGAAGCAGTCTCCCCCACCTCATCTCACTAATTGACAGAGAATATTAACATGCAGGATATAAGCTAGATTAAGCAGAGAGGGAATAAAGACTTTTAAAGCATTCCAGGAAAAAAAGGATTGAGGGTTAGTATTATAATAAATTAGTACCGGATTATTTATGAATATTAATGTAGCCAATATTAGAATTCTTGAGGTGACTCAAGTGGTTATCGTATCTTTCTTTCAGGGTTTATATCACAAAGCTAATTGAGAAAGATGGGTTATAAGCTGTCTCTCTATGAATGATGAACACAAGAGAGAGGAAGGGGCAAGAAACAAACTTCTGGAGTTGCTCAGTGGATTGAGCAGCGTCTCTGGAGGGAAGGAATAGTCAATGGAGAGACATCTTGCCACGGAGACTACTAGACACAAGAGGAGAAAATATTGTTCCACCAAGGCAGATTTATTATCCCTCTCAACCCTATTCTCCTGCCTCCTCCTCATCAACTTTGACACCTTGATTAATCAAAAACCTGTCAACCTTCACCTTAAATATACCCAATGATTTGGTCTCCACAGCCGTCTGTGGCAGTGAATTCCACAGATTCACCACCCTGTGTCTGAAGTAGGAGGTCAGAGTTCAATTCTGGTGTCATCTGCATGGAACTTGCATGTTCTCCTTGGGTGGATGGGTTTGTCGGTTTCCTCTAGGAACTCCGATTTCCTCCCACAATCCAAAGACATACTGATTAGTAGGTTAATCGTGTTAGCGCGTGGCCAAGTGGTTAAGGCATATGTCTAGCGATCTGAAGGTCGCTAGTTCGAGCCTTGGCTGAGGCTGCATGTGTTCCCTTGAGCAAGGCACTTAACCACACATTGCTCTGCGACGACACCGGTGCCAAGCTGGATGGGTCCTAATGCCCTTCCCTTGGAAAACATCGATGGCATGGAGAGGGGAGACTTGCAGCTTGGGCAACTGCCGGTCTTCCATAAAAAAATCTTGCCCAGGCTTTCCAAGGTGCAAATCCATGGTCTATTGAGACTAACGGAGGCCTACATACAGTAGGTTAATTGGTCAGTATAAGTTGTCCTGTGATTAGGCTAGGGTTAAATAGGTGGTGCAGCTTGTTGAACCAGAAGGGCCTATTCCTCGCTATGTCTCTAAATAATTAAATACATTCCTCCACATCTTTGTTCTAAAGGGACATTGTATTTTGAGGCTGTGCCCCCTGGTCCTGGACTCCCCCATATAGAACACATCCTCTCCACGACCACCCTATCTAGACAATAACACACAAGTCATAAACAAAGCTCATATTCTGATATGATGCATGTTGCTATGACAACGTGCACTACAAGTAAAAAGGACACTTGCTTCTGCACACTTATTTTTATTTATTTTATTGAGATACAGCATGAAGTAGGCTCTTTCTGGCCATGCCCCTCAGCAATCCCTCAATTTAACCCTAGCTAGTCTTGAGACAATTGGCAATGACCAATTAACCTAACAATCGGTGTGTCTTTGGACGGTGGGAGGAAACCAGAGGACCAGGAGGAAACCCATGTGGTCATGGGGAGAATCAACAAACAGTGGCGGGAATTGAACCCAGATCGACAGTACTGTAAAGTGTTGTGCTGGTACCATGCTGGAAGCAAATGAAAGAAACTTCAGCAGCACTGGCTAAACAAGCTAAACAACTCGTGGTGATGGAGTAGGAGGCCATTAGAATAGGAGAGCTCATTATAGCAACAACATACACACAAGATACACAGTAACGACTGTTCCCTAGATCAGAGGAGGATGAGGGTTTGTTTCAACAAGTCTGACTTCAACCTGTTGAAGATATAAGATTAGGCTTTGTGTATTAAATCATGAAGGGCAAGAATGACAGCGTGAATTCGTTCATTCATCTTCCTGTTACTCCGCTGATGTTTAGGACAGCAATGAAGGTCCTCCATCTCTGTCTGACCAAGGGTCTCAAACCGATGTAGAAAGATTCTTCATTGATTTTCCATAACAATTTTGTTTGACCAGTCAGGGTTGTAAGCCCTGAGCTGAATCCCCAAACCTAGAGGATCAGGGGACCACTCTTAGTCTAGCCTCTACCCTTTGACCTGTTTAGCATGGCTGACCCTATAAGGAGCCAAAGCAGAAGGCCCTGACTCCAGGTAACACAGCTGCCCAAGTCACTGAGGCACACAAACCTCCAAACCATGATAAGGTTGTGGTCCTCTTGGAGAGGCACAGGGAATGCACTCTGTCTTCTTCCCAGAATTTCTGAATCAAGAACTAGAGGGCAAAAGTTTACAGTGAGAGGGAAAAGAGTTAATAGGAACTTGAGGGCAATACTGTTCCTCTATATGGAACGAGCTGCCAGAGGAAGTGGTAGAGGTAAATACAACAACAACTTTGAAAAGGACACTTTGACATAGGTACAGCACTGTGTAAAAGTTTTAAGCAGGTACACCTAAGACTTTTGCACAGTTTGACAACATGGAGCAGAGAGTGAGTTTGTAAATCTGGCAGGATCAAAGGATGTTGGGAATGGCGAGGGTGGAGCACCGCAGGAGGGGTATGGATTATGTGGCAAGGAAGGAGAGCTGGGTATGGGTGTGTGGGGGGGGGGTGGCACCATTGCAGCTGCATCTAACTCAGAGTCATCAGACAAGGTCATTTGATTCCAAACAATTGATTTATTGATCAGTACAATATATCTCTCTGGTTCTTCCTGCTTCCTCTCCTCTCCCTTTTCATTTTCGACCATGATTTCCCTCACTCTACCCCATTCCCACTCTCCATCCACAATAGAGACCCATATCAGATCAGGTTTATCATCACTCATATATGTCATGAAATTTGATTTTTTTTGTGTGATAGCAGTACAGAACAATACATAAAATTACTACAGTGCTGTGCAAAAGTCTTAGGCACCCTAGCTATATATATATGTGCCTAGAACTTTTGCATAGTACTGTATATGGGTAGGAAACTTTTAGATGGTTATCAGCCAAATTTTGTCAAATGTTGGGGGTGTTCCCATTGAAACCCTACTGGATATTGAAAGGTTTTGTTAGAGTGGATGAGCAGAGGATGTCTAATAGTGGGAGAGTCTAGGATCAGACTCAGAATAGAAGAAAGTCCCTTTAGAACAGAGATGAGGAGGAATTTCTTTACTCAGAATGTAGTGAATCTCTAGAATTCATTTGCCACAGACAGCTATGGATGCCAAGTCATTGAGTATACTTAAAATGGAGGTTAATAGGTTCTTCATAATTGAAGGAGTTAAAGGTTATGGGAGAAGGCAAGAGAATGAGTTTGAGAGGGAAAATAAATCAGACATGATTGAATAGTGGGGCAGACTCAAGGGGCTGGATGGTTTAAAACTGTTCCTATCAGATGGTCTTAATGAGAAATAACTTGTATGGGACATCTTGGTTAGCCTAGACTAGTTGGACCATGGGGCCATCTCCAAACTGTTGTCTATAACCTATTTAGGAAACAGGCAAATCCTGAGGTGATTCATTTGGGCGAAAATAATAGTTCATGTTATTAAAGTACCTTTTTATAAACTCAAGGTGCTCCAAGGTATTTACACACAATGATATGCTTACAAGATAAAGACACTGTTGTACCTTAAGGATCAGGGCAATTAAATTGTGCCCTGCAAGCTCCCACAAAAAGAGCAATGAAGTACATCGATATGGAATGTCCAGGTTTTTGTGATGGTCAGGTGGTCCTCAGGTCAGTCTGGAGTTTGGAGATGATGGAAATACCATAGAGGACTGCTTTATCAGAGAATGTGATCAATCAGCCCTGTAAGTTAAGAGAAGGTGCAGAAGAAAGGACCTGATAGGTTTTGGAGCAATGGGGGAGAAAGAGACGACTACTTTAGTGCAGCTGTCGATCAGCACTGCCCCTCTAACAGTGCAGCACCCCTTCAGTACTGAAAAATACTGTGCAGAACTCCCTCAGTGCTGAGGGAAAATCTGCAGATGCTGAAAATCCAAACAACACACACAAAATGCTGGAGGAACTCAGCAGGCCGGGCATCATTAATGGGAAAGAGTACATGTGATAGGAACAGTTTTAAACCATCCAGCCCCTTGAGTCTGCTCCACTATTCAATCATGTCTGATTTATTTTCCCTCTCAAACCCATTCTCTTGCCTTCTCCCATAACCTTTCACTCCTTCAATTATCAAGAACCTATTAACCTCCATTTTAAGTATACTCAATGACTTGACATCCATAGTCGTCTGTGGCAATGAATTCTAGAGATTCACTACATTCTGAGTAAAGGAATTCCTCCTCACCTCTGTTCTAAAGGGACTTTCTTCTATTCTGAGTCTGATCCTAGACTCTCCCACTATTGGACATCCTCTGCTCATCCACTCTAACAAAGCCTTTCAATATCCAGTTTTGAAATGAGAACCTTCATCAGGACTGGAAAAAAAAGGAAATGGAATCCATCTCTGCCTCCTCATCCTTTTTTCCAGTTCTGATGAAGGGTTTTGGCCCAAAACGTTGACTGGTTACTCTTTTCCATAGAAGCTGCCTGGCCTGCTGAGTTCCTCCAACATTTTGTGTGTCCCTTCAGCAGTGCCCCACTCTCTCAGTACTTCCCCTCCCACTGTGCCACATTCTGTCAGTAAGGCCCTCGCACAGTGTGGCGCCCCGTCAGAACGACCCACCCCACTGTGTAGCAGCCCCTCCACAGTGCCCCTTTCACACCCTCAATTCTGCTGACTCCTCTTTCACTGTGCTGCCACAGTAAGACGTGAAATTGAGAGATCTGAAATCAAAATTAAAAATGGTGTAATTTTGCTGCAGGTCAGGCATTGTCAGAAGGAGATAAGACAGGCAATATTCTGATTGGTACCTCACATCACGGTGGGTTTGAACGGTTAACCTTTTAGCCTTGTAATTTCAACGGTATGAGGAAAGAGATGTCAGTGCCGCAGAGTTTAACATGCTTTATGCTGCTATGTGAGCGGCATCTTAAAGCATAGATCCCTTCAGCTTAAAAGGTTAAAACTCAGTGGTCTGGAAATTCAATCGTATAATACATAATTTTTATGCTCTATACAATGGAATGGAAGTGCAAAATCGATTGCTAAATGCTTCCCGCAATTCTTACCATGTTGGATGGAAATTTAAATGACGAATTTCCTTGCTTGTGACAGGCCCGCTGAATGTCATCTCCATGTATGCAGGAGTCAGCGGGCATTGCTACGGTGAGTGTGCTTGTACCTGAAGGAGAAACAGCGCAGAAATTGGAGGGACTGAGGGGAGGTCCATTATCAAAGACCCCTACAACCCAGGTCATGCTCTCTATCACTGATGCAATTGGAATGAAAATACCGGAGTCTTGGGTCCCACATGACAAGGTTCAGGAACAACTATATCCCTACAACCATCAAGTTTCTGAACCAGTTTGGATAACCGCTCACCTCAACACAGAACTCATTCCACAGCAGATGTATTCACTTTCAAGGACTCTACAACTCATGTTCTCAATATTATGTATTTATTTATACATCTATCTACCTATGTATGTATGTATGTATGTATGTATGTATGTGTTTATTTTATCAGTTTTTTTTGGTATTTGCACAGTTTGTCTTCTTTTGCACATTGGTTGTTCATTTATATTTTTGTGTAGTTATTTGCTAATTCTATTGTATTTCTTTTTGTACTGTGAATGTCTGCAAGAAAATGAATCTCGGGGTAGCATAGTGTGATATCTACATACTTTTGACAATAAATTTACTTTGAACTTTAAGACAGGTCCTGGAGTTTGCGAATTCACAAGCCTGCTGAAGGCTGGTAGCTGAAGATGGCCTGTCTTGGGGTTAGAGGACAGTGTATGTGCGTCGAAGGGAGGAACAGGGCTTGTTCCGCTGTTGTTGCTTTATTTGCTTGGTGTCCTGTTTTGTGTTGTTCTGCTGAGCATTGTGAGCATGCTATGTTGGTGCCAGAATGTGTAGCAACAATTGTGGGCTGCCCCAAGCTCAGCCTTGGGTGTGTTGATTGCTAAGGCAATGACACATTTCCCTGTTGGATAGATAAATCTAAATCTGAATTTGAAAATGAGCTCAGTCAAGGAGAGTGGCGCTGATGTAGAAAACCCATCATGCTTTTAGTCAATGGCCAAGCTGTCTTCAGCTTAGTCTTAATGAAAGAAGCACGCCTTAGTGGTGGGTATGCCCAACATTCTGTAGGCATGAATGCAATTACAATGTTTAAAAGACATTTGGACTGGGTAGGAAAGGTTTAAGAAGATCAAGGGCCAAGCACAGGGAAATAAGCCTTTCCTCTCGATGCCTCAGAAAAGGAGTCAACATAATCAAAGACTCCTCCCATCCTGGACATTCTCTCCTCTGCACCCTGCATCTGGCAGAAGATACAAAAGCCTGTGAACATCTACCATCAGGATCACCAGCAGCTTCTATGCCACTGCTATAAGAGTATTGAGCGAAAGAGATGAACTCTTGACCTCACAATTTACCTCTCGTGGCCCTTGCACCTTATTACGTACCTGCACTGTACTTTTTCTGTACCAGGAACAGTATATTCTGCATTGTGTTATCGTTTTTCCCTTGTACTACCTCAGAGTATTGATGTGATGGAATGATCTGCATGGATGGGATGCTAAACAAAATTTTTCACTTTATCTAAGGACATGTAAGAATAATTAACCAACTGGACAACAATTCTTTTCAATTTTTTTTATTTATCATAGACTGCTTGAAACTGAACACAAATATAATTTCAGACTACTTGTATCACATAGGAATTTGGAGAAACAAGAAATTAACTTTTATTGAATATAATTTGTTTAATTGCATGACGGGGCTGATGCTTTGCAATGGTTCAACTGAGCTAAAAATGTTTGTTGATGATTTTTGCTTTTACTCAGTGTATGAGACTTCTTGCTTAAGCGTCCAACAATAATCAGCCAGCATTGATGGATTCCGGTTGCCCAGATCCCGTTGACCGCAACGTCCTGGGGAAAACTTTCACCACGCTCATCACTGGCAGTGCCATGATTTGCAGGAAAGAAGTCTATATAGGAAAAGAGAACATAAATCTTTAGTGACATGTTGCACCCCGTGGCTTTACATGTTTGAAGCATGTTGTCAACCAGCTGCACGTAGTTTGGTGCTCTGTAGTTGCCAAGAACATTTTCAATAACATCCCTGAAAGCCTTCCATGCAATTTTCTCCACTGTCAATGGAAACTCTTTGAATAGCTTGTCATTGATGATTTGTGGACCAACAAAATTGCTGTCCTTAATCTTGGCATCAGTTATTCTGACTTGAATTATGAACTGCAATAATGAATATAAGAGAATTCAAAAATGGTACTGATAGAGAAAGCTCATGGTGATCTTCATGATCAGCAGCCCAAAATTCATAAGAGACGCACAAAAGTATTCAGGAAGCAAAACCTCTGGTGTCCAGTGTTACCAATAAAGTTAACTGAGTTAACTATTTAGCGTGGATGGACAAGTTAGGCTGAAGAGCCCATTTCCATGCCTCAATAAAGCCCACCTTCATTGAAAGATGGATACTGAGATATGGGAATGGTTCCCACTTTCTGGTGCATTGATTAAACTGATGGAGCATCAAGGATGCGTCTGACTTCAAAGAAAATTTGGATTCACTCAGAGACAAGATACCTCCTGGGATAGCAAGTGGGGCCTTTTGTTATCTTTGGGGGCAATGGCCCAGGTACTCACCTCCAGCACCACACTGACCAAACACCCACTGACAAAATGGGAAAACCCACTGTGTGCCTACCTGCACTCCCAAGCAATGATCAGTAGCGGGTTCCCGTTGAGAAGCACCACGCTGAGAGCTCTTGCTGTGGCCAGAGAGGAGAGAGCTGAGTTGCCATTACATACCCTGAAGCTCCACACACTAAAGATTTCAATACTGTATAATACATATGAAGAAACACTTCTTCCATGAACCAGGAGGCAGTGGTTTTAATCTGCCACGCATGCAACACTGTGTGTAGTAGATGTTGGTTTTCACATTGGTTGTTCATCGATTCTACTGGGTTTTTTTTGTATTTACTGTGAATGCCTGCAAGAAAATGGCTCTCAGGATAGCATCTGGTGTCATATACATGACTGTACATATACTGAAGACTATTGCACAGTACTGTATATGTCAATGTGGAGTGGAGAGCGAGTTTGGCAGGAGCAAAGGATGTTAGGAATGGCAAAGATGGAATACCAAGGGAGGGGTGTGGGGCAGGTGACAGAGAAGGAGTGGTGGGGTAGAGGCAGTGGTGCTGGTGCAGACACACCCAGCCCTGAGACACCAGGCAAGGTCACTTGATTCCAAATAATTGGTTTATTGATTATTACATAATATCCCTCAGGTGCTTCCCGCTCCCTACTCTCCTTTTCCCACCCATGATTCCCCTCTCCATGCCCCCTTCCCACTTGCAGTCCATAACAGAGACCTGTATCAGAATCAGGTTTATCAGTACTCACATGTGTCTTGATATTTTTTTCATGTGGCAACAGTACAGTGCAAAATTACTACAGTACTGTGCAAAAGTCTTAGGCTCCTTAGCCGTATATGCGTGCCCAAGAGTTTTCCACAGTACCATATGAACTTTGTTAATAAATTTACTTTGACCCCTTTCAACTTTGCGTTCTCATCATCCAGCTATAGAAAAGATGTCATTAAGCTGGAAAAGGTGCAGAAAAGATTCACAAGGGTGTTACCTGTTCTGGAGAGCTGGGGTTATAAGGAAGGGCTGGATAGGCTAGGACAGGGTATTGTTGACAACCTTTATCAGCTGGGTGCTCAAACTAAGGGTGCAGAAAGACAGAGGACCTCTGCTTTGTGGGTACTGGGTGCCTCCACGATCTAACACCATGCTCCATTCTAACTGATGATGCGGGCTGCCTGCGCTAAGCCACGTTAAAGGCTCTTCCCTGTGCATTACTTTGAATTCTAAATCAATACTCTAAGTTATTTATTATTCAAAGACTTTGTCCTGGAGATTCTCATCCCTCTGATCGTGAGACTGACTGTCCCAGTGATTTCATTCCACATGGTCAGCGTCCACCCTGCAGCATCATACTTTGTCATCTGTTTAATCTACAAGCCTTAGGAGTGTGTGAGATTTCGTAAATCCATTTTCATTATTTTTAAGGTTAACAGCACCTTTAGTAAATAGCGTGAAATGAAATCTTTATCTCTTGAGCCAATTGATAGAACTTTAATCGCTAGGTTCCGGGGAGAAGGCAGGAAAATGGGTTTGAGAGGGAAAATAAATCTGTCGTGGTTGAATGATGGAGCAGACTCAATGGGCTGAATGGCTTAATTCTGCACCCATGCCTTATGGTCTTACTCATTTATGAAGGCCATTACACTTGAGAATGATCCAGACTCAGGCAAACCTGTGTCACGGTCTGGCCTGTGAAGTCCACATTCTGGTTCACAGTCCGGTCCATGGATTCCATATTCTGGCTACTCCTTTTTTCCCTTGTTCCATTGGGCGCCTTAATTGAGGCACCTGATTCTGGTTTCAGACTGGCAACATAAATAGCTCTGAAGTCCAGTGATTCCTTGCTGAACTGTCCTCATCAGTAACCTCGTCAGAACCCACACCCAGACGCTCAGCTCTGTGTTTGATGTCCAAAGGAGAGTCCCGGCTCTGTGTCCTGTGTCCAAGGAAGAGTCCGGGCTCTGTGTCCTGTGCCCAAGAAGTGCCCGAGTCAAGTCCAAGCCAAGCCACGTCCGAGTCCTAGTCAAGAGCCAAGTCTAGACCCGGGTACCGAGTCCCTGCCAAGACCTGAGTTCCCTGTCAAGTTCAAGTCCCAAGTCCAAGTCCAGGTTTTCCGGTTTGTCACTCTACATCTATGTTCATGTTGTCATTTTATCCCTGCTCCTTGGCTTCCCTAGCATTCTTAATAAACATAGTCCAGTTCCTACTACTTCAGTGTCTGTGTTTTGCATTTAGGTCCACTATCATCGCCGCCTTATGACATCCTGTTGGTTAGGGTGAAGAGTCGACTATCCATTTCTGGAATCCCAAAGGCAAAAGCAGTGATGGAAACTGGAAGGTCAGCACAACATCGTGGGCCAAAGGGCCCATACTGTGCTGTACTGTTCTATGTTTTATGCTCTATGAAACTCCAATCTAAGGCTGCACCCTTTCAACCCATTCCATCCCCTGCCACCCTCAGCCACCACAGTTGCTGTGCACGCAAGTTGGAGGTGGGTGGGCAGCAAGAACGTAAGCCATTTCTGGTCTAAAATCTTGCTTTGAATATTGCCACAGTGGAATGCAGCCAAATTTTAATGAAAACTGCAGTCTGTTTGAGAAATCTAATTACATTAGTGCAAAATTGCTTTCTGTTAAACAGCTACTTTTTGATAGCGTTGCTGAATTAATTATTAAAATGAGCTGCTGTGTAAATATTTACCATTTGGGCTTTTTGCTTATGAGAATCCAGACTGAAACAGAACACATCGAAGAGTTATTGTTGTGAAGTAGAACAACTTTCAGCCTGTGGATAATGCTCACATCCATATGTGCACCAGGGAACCATCCAGGGTTCAATGTAAGTAAGGGAGAGTGATTAATGTGGCTATAATTAGTTACCTGGACAGTTATTCTCCTTATTACAGAGAGGGGCTTCACGGTAGTATAGTGGTTAGCGCACCACTTTACAGTGCCAGCGATCAACGACTGGGGTTCAATTCCCGCTACCACTGTCCGGAAGAGGTTGTACGTTTTCCCCGTGACTGCAGGCTGTAGTATTTCAATATGCAGATAAAGTTAATCTTGAAGTAATTGAACTGGAGGACTCTAGTCAAAGCCTTAGGAAGTAGTTGACCCACATCTAAGGTTTCTGTCGAGAGCTCTAATAATAGGAAAAGCTTTTGTTCATAGGTCATGGAGTCATAAAACACTATAGCAAAAAAACAGGCCTCTCTACCCATCCAGTCCATGAAGACTTGTGTTTTGCCTAGTCCCATCAACCTGCACCGCACCTATAGACATCCATACCCCCTCACCCGTGTGCCTATCCAAACTTCTTTTAATGTTGTAATTGCACCCGCATCCACCATTTCTGCTGGAAGCTTTCACCACGCTCTGAGTGAAGAAGTTTCCCCTCAGGTTCCCCTTGAATACTTTACCTTTCGCCCTAAACCAGAGGTTCTCAACCTGGAGTTCATGAAAACCCTCAGTTAATGATAAGGGTCCATGGTAAAAAAAAAGTTTGCGAAGCCCTGCTCTAAGTCAAGTCAAGTCACTTTTATTGTCATTTCAGCCATAACTGCTATGTACAGAGCATAGTAAAAATGAGACGTTTTTCAGGACCATGGTGTTATATGACACAGTACAAAAACTAGACTGAACTACGTAAAAAACAACACAGAGAGAAAAAAAAACAACTACACTAGACTACAGACCTACCCAGGACTGCATAAAGTGCACAAAACAGTGCAGGCATTACAATAAATAATAAACAGGACAATAGGGCAGTAAGGTGTCAGTCCAGGCTCTGAGTACTGAGGAGTCTGATGGCTTGGGGGAAGAAACTGTTACATAGTCTGGTCGTGAGAGCCCGAATGCTTTGGTGCCTTTTTCCAGACGGCAGGAGGGAGAAAAGTTTGTATGAGGGGTGCGCGGGGTCCTTCATAATGCTGTTTGCTTTGTGGATGCACCGTGTAGTGTAAATGTCCGTGATGGCAGGAAGAGAGACCCCAATGATCTTCTCAGCTGACCTCACTATCTGCTGCAGGGTCTTGCGATCCAAGATGGTGCAATTTCCGAACCAGGCAGTGATGCAGCTGCTCAGGATGCTCTCATTACAATGCCTATAGAATGGGATGAGGATGGGGGCTGGGAGATGGACTTCCCTTAACCTTCGCAGAGAGTAGAGACGCTGCTGGGCTTTCTTTGCTATGGAGCTGGTGTTGAGGGACCAGGTGAGATTCTCTGCCAGGTGAACACTAAGAAATTTGGTGCTCTTAACGATCTCTACCGAGGAGCCATCGATGTTCAGCGGGGAGTAGTCGCTCCGTGTTCTCCTGAAGTCAACAACCATCTCTTTTGTTTTGTTCATGTTAAGAGACAGGTTGTTGGCTCTGCACCAGTCCGTTAGCCACTGCACCTCCTCTCTGTAAGCTGACTCATTGTTCCTACTGATGAGACCCACCACGGTGGTGTCATTGGCGAACTTGATGATGTGGTTCGAGCTGTGTGTTGCAGCACAGTCGTGGGTCAGCAGAGTGAACAGCAGTGGACTGAGCACGCAACCCTGGGGAGCCCCCGTGCTCAGTGTGATGGTGTTGGAGATGCTGCTCCTGATCCGGACTGACTGAGGTCTCCCAGTCAGGAAGTCTAGGATCCAGTTGCAGAGGGAGGTGTTCAGGCCCAGTAGGCTCAGCTTTCCAATCAGTTTCTGAGGGATGATTGTGTTGAATGCTGAACTGAAGTCTATGAACAGCATTCGAACAGACGTGTCTTTTTTGTCCAGGTGAGTTAGGGCCAGGTGGAGTCTGATGGCAATGGCATCATCTGTTGAGCAGTTGGGACGGTACGCAAACTGCAGGGGGTTCAGAGAGGTCTTGATATGCCTCATGACAAGCCTCTAAACCTATGACCTCTCGTTCTCAATTCCAGCTAAAGCAGCATTGGACTGTTGACCTCACACTCTACTCTGTTATGGTCTTGCGCCTTTTCACCTACCTGGACTGCACTATCAGAATCAGGTTTATCATTCTGACATGTGACATTTGCTACAGCAATACAGTGTGAGACAAACATTACTATATGTTACAATCAATCAATTAATCAATAAACAAATAGATTGATGATAGGTGGATAGTTGATAAATAGAGCAAAAGAGGAATGGTGAGTAATATTTGTGAGCTTATGGATCATTTTGAAATCTGACAGCAGAGGAGAAAAACCTGAGATCCTAAGACCATAAGGTATAGGAACAGAATTAGGCCATTTGGCCAATCATGTCTGCTCTGCCATTTTATCATGGCTGATCCATTTTCCCTTTCAGCCCAAACTCCTGCCTTCTCCCTGCATCCCTCCATGCCCTGACTAATCAATTTAGGTCCGTTCAACCTCTGCCTGAAATATACCCAATGACTTTACCTTCACAGACGTTTGTGGCAACGAATTCCACAGATTCACTACCCTCTGGCTAAAGAAATTCCTCCTTATCTCGCTTCTAAATGGATGCCCCTCTATTCTGAGGCTATGTCTTCTGGTCTTGGACTCCCCCAACATAGGAAACATGCTCTTCAGATCCCCTCTATCGAGGCCCTTCAAGTGATGTTTATCAGGCTCCTGTACCTTATCTCTGACTGTAGTAATGAGAACAGGGCTTGTCCTGGATGGTGAGTGTCGTTAATTATGGATGTCACCATCTTGAGGAACCGCCGTTTCAAATTGTCCTTGATGGTGGGGTACGTTGACTGTGATTGATCTGACTGAGTCTACGACCCTCTGCAGCCTTTTTCAATCCCATGCATTGGAGCCTCCATACCATGCGGTGATGCAACCGGTCAGCATGTCTCCACCGTACATCTGTAGAAATGTTCTAAGTCTTTGGTGACATAGCAAATCTCTTCCAACTCCTAATAAACTAGAGCTGCTGTTGTGTCCTCTTCATGACTGCATCAATAATCTGAGCCCAGGATAGGTCCTCCAAGGTATTTGCGCCCAGAAACTTGAAGCTGCTCACCCTTTCCCTGTAGCTGTTACACACTGCCCTGCATTTGATTTTGTTTTACTAGATCAGTGTACTATCCCAATGCACTGTGTAATGATTTGATCTGTACGAGCAGGAGGCAAGACAAGCTTTTCTCTGAACCTCGGTGCATGTGACTGCACTAACTCAATTCCAATTTCAACCACCGTTCTGTAAGAGTGATTCCAAACATCTGATTGCTTGCCATTTTAATTCTGCATCCCACTTTCACTTTGACCTTTCAGTTTGTGGTCTCAGTTATGTCTGTACAACTACATATCAATTAAATAAAAGCACACATGCAAGGATGAGGTTGGAGTTGAGGAGAAACTGCTTTTCCTAGAGAGTGGTGAATCTGTGGAATTCTCTGCCCAGGGAAGCAGTTGAGGCTTCTTCACTAAATATATTTAAGATACAGTTAGATAGATTTTACATAGTAAGGGAATTAAGGGTTATGGGGAAAGGGCAGGTCGATGGAGCTGAGTTTACGGACAGATCAGCCATGATCTTATTGAATGGCGGGGCAGACTGGATGGGCCAAATGGCCTACTCCTGCTCCTATTTCTTATGTTCTTAACTGGGTATATTCACTTTGTGGACAGAGCACAACAGATCAATGTGCATGGGTAGGTTACCAGTCAATAAGAGGTGTTAAGAGGAGTCATTGCTCTCAGAGAAATAGATCAATACATAAAGAGTTTCCTACATTATTATAGTGAGACCCGACAAGAGCTTGAGGATCCACAGCTTCTGGGCATATTGCAGCCTCCCAAGCTCAATCTTGTATTCTCCAACTTTATGCTCCACTCCATGTCTTTCTGTCTTTATCAGGACCACCTATAATTGCTCGTCTTAATTTTGGCTCGGATTTTCTTTTACTCTTTGTATAGTCTGTCCTGCTGGACGTGTCCTCAGCCTCAATATTTACCACACTGTATCCAAAGAAAGAAAGATAGTACACTGGTAACTGTTCCCATTAATCCACTTGGTCCAAGAATAATACTGTCCAGCACATTTAGTCCGGCTGGCTTAAAAGCAGCTACATACTTTCCAGCATTTAGTTCTTGAGCCAACCAGCACAACCATAATCACTGCCTCAGTAGAGCAACACTATGACCCCTTTGATCACTTTGCAATAAATAGACTGATGGGAAGATGGGGCTTGTCAGCCACTGTTGGCAGCTCATCTAGGAGAAGGGAAACTCTGATCTCAAACCTTCACCGCCTCACGACTGTACCCACTCATGGGGCAGGCTTCAGGAATAAACCCCGAGGAGAAAATCTGGAGTTGGAGTTCCATGCTGACTGGCAACCCTGCAACGCTGCCGATGCCAAACTGTATTGGGTTCTGCGTTCCGCCAGGCTTGCGTATCTAGACATCTGGGATGCAACGTCCATAGTCAACCCTGAACGACGGAGACCTCCTCAAATCAGCTTTATGGGCTTTTGTTATCATCATTGCGATCTTTTATGCATATTATATGTCTTTTTGTTGTGAATGCTCTGGGCCTATGATGCTACTTCGAGTAGGCTGTTCAAACGTGTATTTACATATGACAAGCAACTTGACTTTGACTGATCTCACCCTATCAGAGATGTTCCCTTTAAGTCATGGAGTCATAGAAAAGTACAGCACAGAAGCAGGCCCTTCAGCCCATCTAGTCTGTGCTAAACCATTGAAACTCCCAACTCCCACTGACCTGTACCCAGATCCGAGATCTCCATACACTTTCCATCCATGTTCCTATCCAAACTTTTCTTGAATGTTGAAATCGAGTTTGCACACATTACTTGCACACTCTCATGACCCTCTGAGTGAAGGAGTTTCACTTTGTTAGCACCTCATATTGGACAAATGTGCTGGAATTGGAGAGGGTCCAGAAGAGGTACACAAGAATAATTCCAGGAGTGAAAGGGTTATCATACGAGGAATGTTTGATGGCTCTAGGTCTGTACTCGCTGGAATTTAGAAGTATGAGGGGGGATCTCATTGAAACCTTTCGAATGTTGAAAGGACTAGACTGAGTAGATGTGGAAAGGATGGTGGGAGAGTCTAGGACAAGAGGGTACAGCCTCAGGATACAGGGGCATCCATTCAAAACAGATGCAGAGAAATTTCTTTTGCCAGAGGATGGTGAATTTGTGGAATTTGTTGCCACGTGCAGCTGTGGAGGCCAGGTCGTTGGGTGTATTTGAGGCAGAGATTGATAGGTTCTTGAGTGGACATGGCATCAAAGGTTATGGGGAGAAGGCCGGGAACTGGGGTTGAGGAAGAGACAAAAAAAAAGGATCAGGACTGATTGAAAGGTGGTGCAGACTCAATGGGCCAGATTACCTAATTCTGCTCCTATGTCTTGTGGTCTTATGGTCTTATGAAGGGTCCTGGACCATGAAACATAAGCTGTTTTTCATTCCACAGACCCTACCTGACCTGCTCAGCATTTCCAGCATTTTCTGGTTTTAATTAACCTCAGCTCATGGTGGGCAGGGATAGGTGAGTGATGGAGGAAGGTATGCAAGTCTCTGCTCCCTCAGTCAGTATGACAGGAGTGGAGGCAGAGATTCTTGCCTCCTGAAAGCGACATGAGAATGGAAGCAGAGGTGTTAAACTGCGACTGAACAGCCAAATAACCTCTAAAATGCATGTTTGCATTAGTAGAGAGTGAGCTTTAATAAGATATGCTGTTTGAGAGCTTTGACCTTACACACTACCTTAGCCTATGTGTCTGTTTAAACTGCTATGCCTTATAAAATGTCACAGGGACACGTTGCACTTGATTTGACACGGGCTTGGCACTGTTTATGGAGAGAGAATGACTCAAAATGCATTCATGTCACAAATCACACAGCCTCTAAAAATAGTGGTGCTTGCTTTTGTAAATTGCCAGTCATTGACAGTAGTGTCAGGCATCAAACTGAACAAGACCACTGGTGCCTATAATGTGTAATTTTGCAGAGTGCCTAAGAGCTGTGGGGCCCCTGAACACCAAAAGCAAATGGGTTAGGAGTGTAGCAGTGTTGTATGCCTTTAGTGATGGCTGCACCCAAGGGCAAAACAGTATTGATAAGAGCAGGTGGTTTCATTTAAACCTACGGTTGGCTTCTCCTTCTTTAGCTGCCTACAATTAGTTGGGGATGGGACTGTTCTGTAGTTTCTGTGGACTAAAATAGCCTTCTGTGTCAGGAGGAACCTGAAATATGAATTGCAGCTGAGCCCTGTGCAACAACCAAGCACAGGAGGAAAGCTGACCTCCAGCCAGACCATGGTTGATGTGGGCAAGAGGGGTTAAGGTGGACAGCAGTCAACGTGGATGTCAATGTGATAGCATTTACCAATATAAGGTAACATAGAGCTTCTCAAGGGAATAAGCATAGGCATAAAACATTGGAGCAGAAGTAGGCCATTCAGCCCATCGAGCTGCTCCACCGTTCCATCATGGCTGATTTATTTTTCCTCCCAACCTCATTCTCCTGCCTTTTACCGATAACCTTTGAAGCTCTTACTAATCAAGAACCTATCAATCTCCACTTTAAGTGCACCCAACAACTCTGTGGCAATGAATTCCACCACCTGGCTATGTTCCACAGATTTACCACTCTCTGGCTACTACCACCCAAACCCAGTCCCCTTGAGATGCTCTGTGTCACCCTGTATCAGTAATGCTTCCCCACTGATCACTGTCCACCTTAACCCTTCTTGCCCTTATCAACAATGGTACTGTTGGATGCTAGACTTCCTTCAGCGTTTGACTGCTGGCCAGGGCTCAGCTGCAGTTCATATCTCAAGTCCCCTCTGACATAGAAGGTTTTTATAGTCCACAGAAAGTACACTGGTTCACAGAACAGTCCCACCCCACCACCCCCCCCCCACTAATTCCCAAACATTAGAGACTCTGCAGATGCTGGGAACCCTGAGAAACACACACAAAATGCTGGAGGAAATCAGCAAGTTCGGCAGCATCTATGGCGGGGAATAATGCTGAGACCAATGTTCCCTCTAATTTGTGATGACCAGTGTGTGCAAAAATATTGTGCTGCGCAATTTTTCACCCCGTGAGAACAGCATGTGTGCACTGTATTTCACATATATAGAGGTATTCATTTCAACAGCTAGGAAAACACCGTCATTAAGAACTTTGTTTTCCTCTGGGTTTGATCATTTTCGCTCTTGTTCATCTGCACTCTCACAAAACATACGAAGCAGGCCTATAGTGGGTAATGAAGGATTTTCTTGCTGGAGCTTTTGCACACCGTCCATATGCGATTTGCTTGCTAAATGACGCTTTAAAAAGTCATTCCGATTTAAATGAACTGGCAGCTCTTTTGCACATCACTCCCTTTACTTCTTTGGAATTCGACATAGTGAATCAATAATTTCTTCAATAAAAACATATCAAATAAGCCAGTTCTAAAATCTGCAGGCAAATCAACGCAAACTCCACATTGTCAATACCGTCCGCATTAGAAATCGAAAAAGGACATGTGATTGTGTATGATCATGAAATATACTTAACATAACAATGAGGTAGAGAGTGACAATCGTCTGGTACACAGTTTAGATTCCTTTGTGCCCTAGTAACAAAAAAGTGTGTGCATGCATATGCACGCACCTTAGGCTACATCCACACTAGACTGGATAACTTTGAAAATGCCGGTTTCACATAAAAATGATAGGCGTCCACACTATGCGTTTTTAAAAATATCTCTGTCCACATTGAAACGGATATGTCGGCGAATCTCCTCCTACTGGGCATGCGCAGGACACATCTACGGAAAACAAGCGACGTGTTTGGTGTTGAATCTCACTGTGAAAGTGCACATTTGTGCAGTTACAGACTAGAAAAACTTAAAAGGAAATTGCCAAATAATGGGCAGCTGTTGGTTCTCGCGCAGGAGGACTTAAAACTAAAATAAACAAATACTGGAGCGTATGGAGGCAACCGACAGGGAGTTCACAGACAGATTGACCCGGCTGATGACAAACATTGAAAAACTGACTAACTCTGTTGCATTAATAAAGCACCTTGTTAAATGTATAAAACATGTCTGCATCAGTGTTATCTTGTATTTCCATACAATGTTACATTAGGCTGTTACACATCTAGTGTCAGAGAAGTACTTGCGTAAATAGGTAAACCACCTTCATACAAGCAAGGACAGAAAACAGGGCAAAGTGAGTAGACTTATTTATTCAGTAAGTTATGGGTCAAAGTATTTGGTGAGTACATTTCTAACTCTTCTGGCTTCAGTCCCGTTGCTGTCTGTTCTGAAATTGTTAGGCTGCATTCAAGAAAACAATGAAATAGCGCGCTGCCGTCTGACAACGCTTTCAGATTTCTCCAGTTACCCTGTCCACACTGATCCGCCCAAGCGGCGTTTTCAAAATTACACACCCTGGAAAGCGTTTCTGAAAAGCTCCAGTTTCGGGGGACGAAAACACCATTTTAGTGTGGACTGAGGGTAAAAATGAAGAGAAAAAGCTTTGCTTGTGGATTTATCCGGTGTAGTGTTGATATAGCATTAGAGGGAACATTGGCTGAGATCCTTCATCAGAACTGAGACGACTGAATGTTTTCCTCCACAGATACTGTCTACTCCTCCTGAATTTCCTGCATAACCCTTCTGATTATAGGACATGATACAGGAACTCAGCCCGAAATGCTGATTACTTATTCCCTTCCATAGATGCTGCCTGACTTGCTGAGTTCCTCCAGCATTTTGTGTGTGTTAGCCCCATTAACTGGGATAATCTCCTCCCAAACTCGTCCTTTCACACATATATGTTAGGGAAAATTTACAATTAGTTATTACTCTGTATGTCTTTAGGATGTGGGAGGAAACCAGAGCACCCAACGGAAATCTACATAGTCTTATGCACTATGTGCAATCTCAACACAGACAGGGCTGTAATATTATAGACACATACAGTCAGTGCCCACTTTATCAGGTACACCTGCACACCTGCTCACAAATATCGAATCAGCCAATCATCTGGCAGCAACTCAACTCAATACAGAAAAGCATGCAGATATGGTTGAGAGGTTCAGCCGTTGTTCAGACCAAACATCAGAATGGCAAAGAAACATGATCCACGTGACTTTGACCATGGAATGATTGTTGGTGTCTGACAGGGTGGTTTGAGCATTTCGGAAACTGCTGATCTCCTGGGATTTTCACACACTCCACTCTCTAGAGTTTACAGAAATTAGTGCCAAACACAAATTAAAAACAAGCATCCAGTGAATGGAAGTTCTGCCAGGCAAAAAATGGCTTGTTGATGAGAGATGTTAGAGGAGAGTGGCCAGACTGGTTTTAGCTGACAGGAAGGAGACAGTAACTCAAATAACCACACGTTACAACAGCAGTGTCCAGAAGAGCATCTATGAGTGCACGACCTGTTGAACCTTGAAGTGGATGGATTACATCAGCAGAAGTCGATGAACATACACAGAGTGGTCACTTTGTTGGGTACAGGAAGTTTGTGACATTAGTGCAAGAAGAACCACAGTCAGTGACAAGTCCAGAATTGTGAAAGAGATGGTCCATAGTGTTATCCTGTTGAGGTAGGATTGATGATGAATCCCTCATAGATCTCAGATGCAGAAACAGTTATTTGCTATGTCCTTGAACCATACAAAATCACTGGAAGGATATACACATTATAAATGTGAACCTGTGTGATCCCCGAGAACTAGATAGGTTTGCCGAGCTTGTTCATGCGTTCACACATAATTGGGGTTAACGCAAACTGTAAAGTGTCCAATTTGTTGTACTCCTTATCCATGTTATTTGATTAAGAATGGTATTTGGGTGTGCTTCAAGAAAGCTGTTGGAAAAGAAAAGCTTCCATCTACTTAGGCTACACACACAAAGTGCTGGTGGAACACAGCAGGCCAGGCAGCATCTATAGGAAGAAGTGCTGTTGATGTTTTAGGCCAAGACCATTCGTCAGGGTGCTGACAGGTGCTTCTTCCTATAGATGCTGCCTGGCCTGTTGTGTTCCACCAGCACTTTGTGTGTGTTGCTTGAATTTCCAGCATCTCCAGATTTCCTTGTGTTAGCTTCCATCTACTTAGCCATTTTTATAGATCCCCAAAGAGGTTTGCAACCAACAAAACATTTTTTTCTTTAGGAAGACAAGCAGCCAATTTGCACACAGTAAGCTCCAAATACCAAAGTTCGAAGCAAATTTATTATTAAAGTACATACATTTACACTCACTGGCCACTTTATTAGGTACCTGTTTTTGTTGATGCTGATTATTTATTTATTTGTTTGTTTATTGAGATACAGCATGGAATAGGCCCTTCTGCCCTTCATTATCTGGATTTAATCCTAGCCTAATTAATTTATAATGACCAATTAACCCACCAACCAGTACATCTTTGGACTGTGGAAGGAAACTGGAGCACCCAAAGGAAACCCACTAGGTCACGGGGAAAATCGACAAACTCCTCATAGGCAGTGACGGGAATTGAACTTGGGTCACTGGTACTGTAAAGCGTTGTACTGACCACTACGCTACCATGCTGCCCCAAGAGGATATGTTGCCCAGGACAACTAGAAGAAATTACCAGCTCCACTAAACATGGCCACGTTTTTACATCTGTGAAGGGTCCAAAATACAGCAACACCAAGAGGCCTTGAGGCCTGGACCAGAGCATCAACATTGTCTATCAGTCCTATTTGTCTGGGGTAACACTTAAGTCCAAAACCTGTCTCAGATCGACAATGCTTCCCACAGCATTCGTGACCAACACCCCCTTCATTCTTGATTCAATTTTCTGAGCCAATATTTTCCCTATCCTTATTGGTCAATCACTGTAATGTTAGACGAGTGCTGCTAATTTGAAAAAAGCCAGGATAAGAAGGCGGGAAAAGAGGGTCAAGCTGGCAAGCAATAGGTGAGTCCAGGTGAGGGGGCAAGGTGGGTGGGTGGGTGTGGGAGAGGGGAATAATGTGGGAAGCTGGGAGGTGATAGATGGAAGAGTTAAAGGAATGAAGGAGGAGGAATCTGCTAGGAGAGAACAACTAGCTACGAAATAAAGGGAAGGAGGAAGGGAGTCAAAGGGAGGTGATGTGCAGGTAGGAAGAAGGGGTAAGAGGGTAACACTACCCCTCACCCTTCTCTCTTTTTCCATTCACTCTTTTGGTTACCCTCTCGCTCCTTCTTCCTATCCTGACCTCAAAACCTGCTTAACATCTCCCTCTGGTCCTTCTCCTTCTTCCCTTTAATCTACAGTCCTCAAAGCTCTCCTATTAGATTCCTTCTTCACCCCTTTATCCTTCACCATATTTATTAACCACTGCTCGCAAGGAGGCCACTTGGCCCATCAAATCCATGGTGGCTCCCATCAGCCTGTATCTCTCCAACTTATTCTCAGTCATGGCCTATTATTTATATTGTCAAGACTACTCAAGGGGTAAACCTGCAGTAACCAACTAACCTTATTCAGAGCTTGAAATGTTATAGAGAGAAGGCAGGGTTTAGGAGAGAATGGATCAGTAGTGGAGCAGATTCGACTTGCCAAATGGACTAATTCTCCTCCTGTGTCTTATGGGCTAATGGTCTGACCTTCCACACGTGTGGAATTTGGGTGGAGAACCAAAGCAATCAGAGGAAGCTCCAGGGAGAGCGTGCAAACAGCATCCAAAGCCAGAATTGAACCTGGGTTCCTGAAGCATTAAGTCAACTGCACTAACCATTGTGTTGCATGCCTCCTTCAGTTTGTTGTTCCTTTTGCATGAAGTTCTTCAGTACTCCTCGATAGATGTTTCAATTTCACAGTCAAGATCAAAAGTGAGATTCTGTTTGTTCTGAGCACTCAACATGAAAACATATTCAGCTCCAGCATTGTAGAAATTGGGCCAGATAAATCACTGTGATCAGCAAACTGAATTTCCGATGCTTGCTGCTATTTACACCACGTCTGGCATCTTCTGGTGTCTAATCTCCAATACAGATAAATGGGAAACAACGCACACTAACATGAAATGTAAAAATACCCTTTATGCTTTAGAAAATAACTGGGTTAGAAAATCTATGGCAACTAGGGTACAGGTGAATTATTAAAAGTAGCATTGCAGGTCAACAAACCAATTAACATGCTAACAAAGTGTCTGAAATTAATTCTAATGGTGTGAAAAATTCTGTCCTTCTCTGTCCTTGGTCTTCTGTACCATGCCAAAGCAAGCACAAGGGACAACACCTCTCCTCCATCTGGGGAGTTTACAATCAGTGGCCACTTTAATAGGTCCCTCGTGTACCTAATGAAATGGCCACAAGGTGTACATTTGTGGTCTTCTGCTACTGCGGTCCATCCAGGTGTTGCGTGCTCTGAGTTACTGTTCGGCATGCCAGTCATGGTTATTTGAGTTACTGTTGCCTTCTTGTCAGCTTGAATGGCCATTGTCCCCTGACCTCTCTCATCAACAAGGTGTTTTCACCCACAGAAATGGGGCTCAATTTTTTTTTTGTTTTTCACACAATTCTCTGTAAACTCTAGAGCAGGAGTTCCCGAACTTTTTTATGTCATGGATGCCTACCATTAACAAGGGGTCCATAAACTTTACATTGGGAATCCCTGCTCTAGCAATTTCTGTGTGTAAAAATCCCAGCAGATCAGCAGTTTCTGAAACAGTCAAACCACCACGACTGGCACCAACAAACATTCCATGGTCAAAGTCACTGAGATCACATTTATTCCCCATTCTAAACATATGTTGGTCTGAACAACAACTGAACCTCTTGACCATGTCTGCATGCTTTTATGCATTGACCAGCTGGCATATGATTGGCTGATTAGATACTTGCATTAATGAGCAGGTAGTCACTAAGTGTAAGTAATCAGGATGGTGCTACAATTACAAAGAAAAGAAAGTACAGTGCAGTTAGACAAATAAGGTGCAAAGTCATGACGAGGTAGACTGAGAGATCAAGAGTTTTACTTCAAATGAATATTAATGTTCTAAGTGACTTACGTAGATTAATTTAGTATTGCTGCCACAGGATTGGCTGATTAGATATTTACATTAACAAGCAGGAATACAGGTGTACCACTGAGTGTATATGATGGAAAGCCAACTGAGAATCACACTTGGTCCCAGAGTACCGATCATAAATCTGTCCACTTACTGGAAGTTAGAAATTGCATTGGCAAACAGGAGTTCATACCTTGATCTGATCTGATCACAGGGGAAATAAAGCATAAACATGTATCCAGACATCTTAGACTTAATAGTACTGGAAACTGGTTCAAAGTTAGTTATTAAAAGTTTAGTGAATGTGAAGACCTTGGTGATTCTCACGTAGTGTTGGACACCCTTATTGCACCAAAGAGACCACGTTCAGAAGCTGTCAACGCATTCACACACGCCTGAAGAACACTGGTGGAACAAATAGATTATAGAAAACCAAAAAAAACTAAGAGTGACGGTTGTGTGATAATGGGAAATATAATGGTGTGAGAAATATATTCCTATTGATCGTAAGCTACTTAAATTTATCAGGGCTGGAAACTGGTTCGTAGTTGGTTATTAGAAGTTAAGTGAATGTGTAGACCTTGGTGATTTCTCACATAGAGCTGGAAGCCCTTCATGCACCTCCCACCAGTACTCTAATCACTGCTACATTGTCTTCCTTTTAATTGGTTCCTGGTAACATCAGCCCTCAACCCACAGTGGTATTATCAAGTATAATGACCTTTAAAATAACTTTTGATAGTCAATGGTGTAAAACTAGTTTTTAAATCTAGGTTAAAGAGTATCGCCTGAATAAAAATTCATTAAAGCGCTCTGAGAAATTGAGTTATTAGGCCTATTTCCTCATTGCATTGTTCGACACAAGATTCTGGGACAAAGGGCCCATACTGTGCTGCATTGTCCTATATCTTACCATCCATGTTCTACATTCTATGTTTTACATTCGTCTTCAATGAATCTAATGAGGAAATTACATGCAATCAGTTGTTTGGATGTCCGTTAATTTGATGAACTGTTATTTTTTTGTCAGTATATATCTACTCTGAGGAGAAGAGAAACATAGAGGGTATAAATACAATAAGGAGATAAGGGGACTAATTAGTATGGACTCCTTATCGCAAGAAGCAGGATATTAGACTTGGGGGTTTGATTTACAAGGAGAGGTTGCATAGACACTTACTTTATTCCTTGGAGATTCAGGGGGACCTCCTAGATGTATCTAAGAACACGAGGGGCATAGACATGATGGAAGCAAATGCCAAAGGAACTCAACAGGTCCGGCGGCGTCTGTGGAGGGAAACAAATGTGATCTCGACCCTCTGATAAAGAGTCTTCTTCTGAGACTTTGCTCATTTCCCTTCATATATATCCTATCTGACCTGGTGTGTTCCTCCAGCATCTTGCATGCATTTCTCTGGATTTTCAGCACCTACAGTTTATCTTGTATCTATATTCAGTAGCCACTTCATTTGTTATCTTCTGTACCTAATGATTAGATATTTGCATTAACAGGCAGGCGTACAGTTGTATCTAATAAAGTGACCATTGATTGTGTAAACAAGAGGGCACTGCTTTAAGATTAGGGGCAAGAGGTTTCAAAGAAGCATCAGGGGCAACTCAAAGGTTGGTGCATATTTGGAATGAATTGCCAGAAATAGTGGCTGGGGGAGCAGAACAGCGATAGTTAGAAGTTATCTGGATATGTAGGAGAGGATTGGAGGGCTCTAGGCCAAATTTAGCCAGTCGGCTCTAGCTAACTGGGCAACACAGCAGCATGGACAAGGTAGGATGGAAGCCCCATTTCCACACTGCAAGTCTATGGCTCAATGAGCAGTGGAGGAAATTAGAAATTGGATGATTATATGAGGAGGCAAAGGATAGAAAGATATATTGAGGCTGGTGTAAAAAGGCAGTCTGCTGCCTTGTTGGGTGGCAAGTTTATGTATTTACAATTAGTCCACAATCTTGTCTCTATTTATTGAGCTACAACACAGAGTAAGCCCTTCTGGCCCTTTGAGCTACGCCGTCCACCAAACAGCGATTTACCCTAGCCTAATCACATGACAATTTACAATGACTAATTAACCTACCAATCATATGTCTTTGGACTGTGGAAAGAAACTGAAGCAGCCGGAGGAAACCCTTGCGGTCACGGGGACAATGTAAAAACTCCTTACAGACCCTGAAGGGAATTGAACTCGGGTCGCTAGTACTGTGAAGTGGTCACGAGGAGAATATAAAAACACCTTACGGACAGTGATGGGAATTGAACCCGGATCGCTGCTACTGTAAAGTGTTGTGCAAACTATTAAGCTACTGTATTTTGTTGTGCTTTCCTTCGTTATTACTGCTGGTTTACCCATGGAGTACAAACACCAGCTCAATTAGTGTTGTCAGGCCTACTTTTGGGCTGTATACGTACAAGGCCTAAGGAAGAGTAGGTTCTCTCTGCTGGTTCGCCATTCGAGATTCTGAGATGTCACTCTTACCTCAGAATTATTCAGATTCCTTTATTTATCAAATATACAGTGAACTGCATTGCTTGTGTTAACAACAAACACAACCTAATTTTCTGCTGGGGGCAGCCCACAAGCAGTCCCAACATATACTGCCCCTACTGGTCAATAGAACAACACAAGCAACAAGAACAACAACTCAACAACAGCAAAACAAGTACTTATCCCACCCGCACATGCAGACAGGCAGACCTCCCACCCAGTGAACATATCACCTCTGGGCCTCCAATCTCCAGTCCCTGGTGCAGAGTGGCAGACCTCCACCCTCAGGATATGATGACCCAGGGGCTTCAAATGTCATGCCTTGATCTCCAAACTCAGTGATTTCAGTTTTTGATCTTCAGGCTTTGACAGTCCCTGGACTTCTAGCTTCAGATTTCACTGGACAACCCCAGGACACGCCAATCATGAGATTTTGAGCTCTGAGCTTCGTCCTCTGAACTCACACAGGCCTCGACCCTGGTACTTGCAATCTGGAGGGGGACAACGAACTTCGTGCTTCCTGCCTGCATGGACCTCAACTTTGGGACTCGTTGACCTGGGGTTCTCACTGACCCACGGGATTCCACAGTCCAAAGACGTACCATTTGATAGGTTAATTGGTCATTGTAAATTGTCCTAAGATTAGGCTGGGTTTAAACTGGCGAAATTGCTGGCTTGAAGGACTGGAAGAGCTTATTCCACACCGTATGTCAATAAATAAGTAAATAAAATCACTTGCCATCGTCCACATAGCACTAGTTTTACAAAGCAGAGATTGTAGGTTTAAGTATTCTTTGTAGGCTGCTATCTACTCTGAGAGGGACTTCAGTAAGCAGTAAGTCAGAATCATTGTCTTCATATGTTATTCTTTATTACCTTTCTTTGTGAAGGGAATTTTGTTTCAGCTACATAAAGTATTAATGAGGTATTTTTCTTCTTCCTTTCATTTTGGCGTCGTCTCCCTTCATTTCTAGTCCTGAAAAAAGGGTCTCGGCCTGAACCATCGACTGTTTATTCATTTTGGTAGATGCTGCCTGACCTGCTGAGTTACTTCAGCATCTTGTTTGTGTGACTTTGTTGAGTAATTATCTGGATTACTGTGTAGAGTATTGGTCTTATTTCGGGAAGGATGTTAATGCATTAGAAGCACCTCAGAGAAGATTCAATGGGCCAATAGTTGGATAGTGGCCCGTGAGAAAAGTTGGCAAGGATAAGTTGAGACAAAGAACCTCTTTTCCATGTTGCATAACTCTATGAAGGATGGGAGATGGATCTGCTGGAGTTTAGAGGAATGAGGAGAGCTTGATTGGTCATCTGGAGAATTGAGAGGGTGGATATGTGAGGATGTTTCCCCTGTGTGGGAATATAGAGCTGGGGGGGGGGGGGGGGGTCATTGTTTGAAAATAAGATGTCACTCGTGTATGACAGAGAAAAAGTTTTTTTTTCTCTCACAGAGTCCTTGGAACTCTCTCTCTGAAAGGGAAGTAAAGTCTTCTCATATTTTTAAGGCAGTGATCGATAAATCTTTGCTAAGTGAGTCAAATGTTACAGGGGTGAGCATAGTTGAGGTCACAAAAGGATCAGCCACAATCTTATTGAAATACCCAGAGAGCTCAAGAGAATGATCACCTGACATTAAAGATCCCCATCATCCAGGCCATGCCACTTTCTTGCATCTGCCATCAGGCAGGAGGTACAGAAACCAGGTTCAAAAGTAGCTACTTCCCTTCAACCATTCAGTTCTTGAAGTAGTCTGCACAAAGCTAATCGCTACCTCAGAATAGCATCGCCGTGACCACATTTCACTACAATCTGATATTAATATTTTCTTATTGTATACACAAAAGACTATACCTTCTCTGTCTCTTCCTCACTAAAGAGTAGACCTCTGAAGGAGCTCAGAATGCAAGCTTAAGTTGTTTTTTTTAAATTAAATGTGTTCTTCTGTGTATAATTTTATTTAATTTATGTTTAAGTTAAGTTTACCTTGTGAATCTTGTATCTCTAATGCTGTGTGCCTTTAATGCTTCTGCTTCAGTGGTTCAATTTAATATCAGAGAATGTATACAGTATACACCTGAAATTCTTACACGTCACAGACATCCCTGAAACAGAAAAAAAAACCAAATATTTTATTGCACCCAAGCGTACATGTACTGGCGTAAGTGACAATAAATTCGATTTTCCTGATTTGTAAGTCTGTCTGTTTCTGAAGCAGAAAAGGTTAAAGAAAAGTTTAATCAAATATTTAAAATTGATGAAGGTAATTCAGAAACAAAACTAGTTCCTGTCTTGGGAAGATGAGGAATGCTGAGAAGAAGTATTTGAGAGGAGTTGAGGAAATTTTATGTAGAGATCGAGATGCCTCATATAACTGGATTATAAATTCATAATCGTAATCGTTACATTCAGGGTCAGAATCAGGCTTATTGTCACTATGCAATTGTTGTTTTGTAGTAGCAGTACAGTGCGGACATAACAAATTACTGAAAGCTACAATAAAAGTATAAATAAAGCAAAAGGAATAGTGAGGTAGTGTTCATGATTTCATGGACTATTGAGAAATCTGATGGCAAAGTGGGAGAAACTGTTCCAAAAACATTGAGTGAGGGTTTTCCAACTCCTGTAGGAGTGTTAAGTATTTATTATTTCAATGATTTTTGAGTAATCTTGTGTATATATAAATTTTGTAGCCTGGGGAAAAATACACATGCAGGACAACAAATATTTCTTCAGGTCTTAAATTCCTGTACCTGTTTTAGATGTTTCATTGCAGAAAGAGAGTATCAAAATAAAGACAACAAAATAATTTTTTTTAAAACAGTTCCCGCTATTACAATCTCGGTTTAACTTCAGACCACACCCTTGTAACATATGCAGCATGAAAACAACTAAACCAATATATACAAAACCAATATGGTAGTGGCAATTCTAAAAAAAAATACAAACAACATTAGAATCTCACCAACCCTGTACCTTACAGACAACATCAAAAACATGAATGAATACATCTCATCTCAACGAAGAGATATACTCACATTTGGTACACACATGTTTAACTTCCAAACACATATAGGCTAGATCTTGAAATTAGTTCTCCTCGTTCACGCTAGTAGTCCAATTAAGGAACTTTGCAATCAGGCTATCCAACGCTGATCAATTTACTCGTGAAAATCTTTCCTCACCAAACCTGGCAAAAGCATTTGAACGTCGTCCTTTCTAGAACATGGCAACTCTTTGTTCTACTCCACCCAGGCAAAATGACATCACCATTTTCTCTTAAAGGCACAGGCAGTTATTTTAGCATTACCAAGGTGAGTACATGAGTGCACTTTACAATAAAAAAAATTATATTCAATGGTCACCTGGTTACATATATATATGTTCCAAGGTTGTCAAGCCGAGGAGTAGTAGTGGGGTCAAGCTCCCACTACCTAAAAGTGCTCCTCACGGCATGCGCCTCAAATCGCCTCTGACAACCAAGTCCAACTCCTGGCCTTCTCATGTGCCTCTAAGCCCAGCGGACCTGTTTCTACTGACAGGAGAAGGGATGAAGGCGGGTCCTGGTGCCTTAAAACCAGTGCTTCGGGTAGATGGAGCTCGTCAGCCTGAGAAGGCAGACAATCTAAGAGAGGGAAAACTCTGATTTCAAACCTCCGCTGCCTTGCGGCCATACCCTCTCATGGGAAAGGCTTTGGGAGTAAACCCTGAGGACAAATCTGGAGCTGGAGTCCCTAAGGCAGTCCGACGTTGTCTTCAACCTCGTTCTGGCAACTCCTGTGACGTCACTGGTGACAAGCTGTATCGGCCCTTGCCCTTCCCTTGGACAACATCGGTGGTATGGAGAGAGGAGACTTGTTTCATGGCAACCGCCGGTCTTCCATACAACCTTGCCCAGACCTGAGCCCTGGAGATGCAAGACTTTCCAGGTGCAGATCGTGAGACTAACGGATGCCATCTTCATCAAAAATACATTAATTGCCTAAGTCTTTAAGCTACCGTGTGATAAGTGCGCAGCTCGCTTAAAATAAACCTGAAGATAGACTCCTGTCTCTTCCTTTCTATTAGTTTAATGTTTAGAAGTAACAAAATGTACAGTAGTACTGAGAAGAGAGCATGTCCTGGTTGGTGAAGGTCCATCAGGATGTATGCCGCCTTCTTGAGGCACTAACTTTTAAAAATGGCCTCAAAGTTGGGTAGGCTTGCTCCAACCATCTAAAGCTTCTCATGCAAAAAAAAGTTAAATGGTTCAATTTAATACCAGAGAAAGTATACAACCTGAAATTCTTACTATTTGAAGACATCCATGAAACACAAGACTCCAAAGAATGAATTACAGAAATATCAGTGCCTCAAAACATACCCTTCCCCCCAACACACACAAGCAGCAGCAGAAGCATTTTGCCTCTCCTTCCCCCCACCCCCCTTCCCATGCTTGCATCGGCAGTACAGACCACTGCCTCTTCCTCACCATGCAAGCAATAGCAAAAGCCCCCAAACAGACCGTGATCCAGCTCACGCTTTGGTATCCCAGACAGGCTCTGTCTCACCAGCGAGGGAGAGAGATCTTGCTCCTGCAACAACCAGCAGCTCGCTGTTCCAACGTTACGATCTTCCGCGCCACTTCTCCGAGGCCCCAAACTCGAGGACCGACAGGCTCTCACTCGCCGTCAGAAGAGAGAGAAAGGATCACTTGAATACAGCAACAGACACCACCCGCTGTCTCAGTGTTTGCCTCCCCCTACGCTTCAGCCTGGGCCATCGGCGAGGAACAGTGTTGTCTACGGGGCCACACCCCAAAGGAGCACGTCTTCTGCGAAGCTCCTGGAGATGTTGGAAAACCAGGCCACACGGGGAGTCCGAGAACCCACCATAGTTCGAGCTGGAGCTGTAGATCACGGACTCCAACAGGACCCCAGCCATGAGAAAAGAAGAATAATTTATTTTGTGGATGAACTGGAAGAAGTCGCCTGGGTCCATAAAAACCTCTGGCACCATCTTTTCTAGCTCCTCCTCTTTTATACCAGCCAATGATGCAACCAGTCATAATTCTCTCCATTGTGCATCTGGGGGGATGTTAGGTGACCTACCAAATCTCCTCAGACTCCTAATGAAGTATAGCTGCTGTCATGCCTTCTTTATAACTGCATCCATATGTTGGGCCCAGGATTAATTTTCAGAGATGCTGAGATCCAGGAATTTGGACTGCTCACCCTCTCCACTGCTGACCTGTTGATAAGGACCAGTGTGTATTCCCTCGACTTCATTTTTGGTTTCAAGACAATATTAACATTTAAGTCTGCAGATAGTGACAATGATATAGTAGCCAGAGCTGACTAAATCATCCTACAGTCAGTCACGCTTGTGGACCATACTTTGATGAGTGACAAATCTGGAAATGTGCATATAAGATTCACAAGGATGATGCCAGGTCTGGAAGGCCTGAGTTATAAGAGAGACTGGATAGACCAGGTTTTTTTTCTCCTTGAATAAAGGAGGCTTATGGATGACGTTCTAGAGGTTTGTAAGATCACGAGGGACATGCAGTACTGAGCAAAAATTCCTAATGAAGTATAGCTGCTGGCCTGCTTTCTTGGTGACTGCATCACCATGAAAGACAACAAGCTATAATAACAATCCCAGCCTCAATAACCTCTTGGCATAAATGCAGGGAAATTGCATAAATGCTTGAACCATTGGAGAGCTGTAGGTGAAGAATAGGGGAGTGGGAGTGATTGGATGACCAGTTACTGTGAAAGGAATGGATTCTTCAATGATTATGACCAACAATGTGAAAACTTGATTTATCATAAACACTTTATTTGCAAAGCAGCCCCCATTTTACATCAGGCAAGCTAATCATGTTTAAATATAAATAAAATGATGTAATATACAATGTAAAATAATATAAAAGCACAGATGCAATGTTATAAGGCACTGGTGAGGCTGCACTTGGAGTATTGTGAGCAGTTTTGGCTCTCTTATCTCAGAAAGGATGTTCTGACATTGGAGGTTCAAAGGAAGTTCATGAAAATGATTCCAGGATTGAAAGGCTTTGTCATATGAAGAGCGTTTGATGGTTCTGGGCCTGTACTCCCTGGGATTCAGAAGAGCCAGGGGTGACCTCTTTGAAACCAATTAAATGGTGAAAGGCCTTGATAGAGTGGAGGTGGGAGAGTCTCAGAATAGAGAGGTGCCTTTTTAGAATGGAATGAGGGGGGATTTCTTTAGCCAGTGAATGGTGAAACTGTGGAATTTATTGCCACTGACGCCTGTGGAAATCAGGCCATTAGATATATTTAAGGGTGAGGCTGATAGATTCCTGATTGTTCAGGACATGAAGGGATATAGGGAGAAGGCAGGAGATCAGGGCTGAGAGGAAAAGTGAATCAGCCATGATGAAATGGCAGAGCAGACTCGATGGGCCCAATGACCTAATTCACTCCTATATCTTATCGTTTTACGGCATTATGGTCTTAAACAGTAAGGATTGCGGAATGGCAGCATAGTAGTTAGCACAACACTTTAGAGTACAAGCAACCGGGTTCAATCCCTGCCGCTGCCTGTAAGGAGTTTGTACATTCTTCCCACGACTGCATGGGTTTCCTCCGGGTGCTTCGGTTTCCTTCCACGGTCCATGGACATACCGACTGGTTGGTTAATTGGTCATTGTAAATTGTCCCATGATTAGGCTGGGATTAAATCGGAGATTTGCTGGGCAGCACGGCTCAAAGAGTCAGGAGTGCCTATTCCGCGCGGTATCCCAAGAAATAAATAAATTATATTATTAGCCCTGGTCCCGTTGAGCCAGTCAGGAAATCAATGTAATGACCCCAGTGGAGGCCAGGGGACCTGGGGGCTGAGCAATAAACAGCTCCTGTACAAGTAAGCTGGGGCTTTCTCAAAACATCCACGGTGAAGCTGGATAAACTGTTCCAGACAGATTTCAGGGAAAGAAATCAATAACTTTGCATTCATTGAAAACGCTTTCAAAAATGATTTGTCAAAGTATTTTTGCCACTTTATAAAGCAATCTAAGCCTGCGTTCTGAGCTCCTCCAGAGTCTTGCTGTTTAATAGGGTAAAGGCTGAAAATGCATTACCTCTTGCGTGCAAAATGAGAAAATATTTATGTCTGATTGTCACTAATAAACCAAGAGGGAGCTTAAGAAAAACCACTTTACCCAAACAACATAGAGCTTTCCTTTGAGGGAACAATGGTTACTACAGACACGTTCAAGACGAAAATAAATAAACACATGAGGGGCAGTAGAATTTAAGCTGATGAAACAAAGTACTTGCCTCTTGGACTAAACAGTCTCTTACTATGCTTTGAAAATAGTTCCATCTACTGAATTATTAAACCATACAGGCTCCTGGGACGCTACTCTCATTCACGGTTTGAGCCATTACGTTTTTATCTGTTAGCACAATAGTTTGTATATTTGGTGTCACCGTAACAACGCTTCCTGGAGGCAATGTCCTCCTTGGATCCAATGTTCTGTGGACCCAGTCCATCTTTCAAGCACTTCAGCAAGGAATGGGCGCAGACTCTCCAATCTCATGAAGTTAGAATCACCTGTTGTCCTGACAGAGGCAAGAAGCACCTACTGAAATACTGAAGGCCTACTTCCAACTGTTGGACCAGGGTCCAAGCTCTCACAACTTTGTACCTCTGAACTGGAGCCACAGAGAAGATAGGGCACCAAACTCTGCACACTGAGCCTTAGGATCTACTTCAGGGATGACTGTTCTGATTGTCACTTCGCTTAGTTCAAAGTTCAAAGTAAATTTATTATCAAAGTACATATATGTCACCATATACAACCCGGAGATTAATTTCCTTGCAATCATTTACAGGAAAATAAAGAAACACAATAGAATTTATGAAAAACTACACATAAGCAAAGACTGATAAACAACCAATGTGCAATAGTTGGCAAGCTGGGCAAATAATTTTTAAAAAAGTAAGGAAATAATATCACGGGGTACATTTATGGTAGGTTCCTGATTAGTCAGGGCAGGAAAGGTTGTGGGGAGAAGGCAGGAAAATGGGGTTAAGAGGAAAATGTAGCAGCCATGATGAAATGTTGGTGCAGATTGGATGGGCTGAAGGGCTTAATCTGCTCTTATGTCGTATGGTCTTATAATACTGAGAACAGCAGAGATGTAGAGCCCTTAGCAAGTAAGTCTATAAGTTGTGGAATCTGTCCAGTGTTGTGGTGAATGAAGTTATCTACGCTTGTTCAGGAGCTTGATATCTGTAGGATAATAACTGTTCCTGAACCAGGTGGTGTGGGACCTAAGGCTCCTGTACATTTCGCCTGATGGTACTAGTGAAAATAAAGCATGACCTGGATACTGGGGCTTCTTGATGATGGATGCTGCTTATTTTATACATTAACACTGTTGGTCTAGCCTGCTCTAGAGTTTGGTAGAGCTTGATGAGTAGACTTCTTGGACTATTAAATGTTTTTCTTTTTTTTAATATTCTTCAATATACTATTAAATAATTTTTTTGATATTACACGGCAGAATAGGGAATTTTACCGTGAACATGGTCTGTTGAAACTGCAGGAGTTCCCAACCTCGGGTACATGGACCCCTTGCTTAATGTTATTGGTCCACGGAAGAAAATGGCCAGGAACCGTTGGTTTAAACGGAGTACAAGAATCAAGGGCCAGGTAGATTTCAGAAAATCAGCCAGGCTCTCCACCCTCTGTCCTTGACCAAAGACAGACACTGCTCTTTCTCTGAGTTAACAGAGCCACGTTCCCTCGCAACCAGCTCCTGAATACTCCCTGCATCCAGCTCTGCCCTCAGCTGACATGCTGCTGAAACCCCACCCTTCATGTCTGCAACTTGTCCATTCCACTGATATGCTGGCACTGTTCTCTCTGTAAACCCAGATGATTTCTGCAATACACGGTGCTCATCATCACTTGCTGGCCCATGCAAACTCCCGATGATGCTTCAGGTTTAAAGTTCGCACCTTTACTCTCACTCTTGCTCTGTTTAACTTTGTAACTGCATTCAAAGTTGCTTATCTCCAAGTTGGGCACTTTACTTTCCCACCAGCTGACCAATGACTGTACCGTAAATATCCATGTTTCTCCCTTCTCCTGGTGCTTACTTGCTTACTTACTGCCTATTATGCTGCTGGCACTTAGGGCAACAATGAAGGTCCTCCATCTCTTGTGAAGATCAGGGCTTCCTTCATCACGCCAGTAGCTTCCTTTCAGTTTTCACTACTGTCAGTCACGCAAGTTCCAGGTGGAGACTCGGGAATAGCGTCACTCTCAGAGGTAGAAGGATTCTTCATTGCTGTTTCCATGACAGTTTGCTTTACCGGTCACGCTTGTTAGCCCTGAACTGAACTGCTGGCCTTGGAGGCCAGGTAGACCACTCTTAGTCTGGCTTTTTCCTTTTGACCTGTTTGGCATGGGTGACCCTACTGAGAGCCAAAGCAGAAAGCGATGATTCCAGCTGGCAGAGCTCTACAGGTCAACGAAGCATGCAAGTCTCCTAACCACGACAGGGTTGTGGTCCTCTTGAAGGGCTTTTCCTGGTGGCTGCTAATAAATAGAACAGCATAGTACTGGAATAGACCCTTTAATTAATTACACTAGTAATTTAATGGTTAATTGAACTTACCCCTTCTGCTTGCACTATGTCCATACTCCTCCCGTCTCTGCATATTCATCAACCTATCTAGCAGCCTCTTAGATGTTTCTATCAGCTTTATCTCCACTAACACTCCTGGAAGTGCATTCTAGTTACCTAACATTCATTTTGTAATAAACTTGTCCCACATATCTCCACTGTCACCTTAAATGTGTGCCCTCTAGTATTAAACGTTTCGACCTCTGGAAAACGATACTGGCTGTCTACTCTATGCTTCTTCAAATCTTTTAAGTTTCTCTCCCTGAGCCTCCACTCCAGAGAAGTCTGCAATTTGTTCAAAGTCCCTATACACCACATGTCCGTTAATCTAGGCAGCATCCTGGTAAACCTCTTCTATATCCCCTCCACTTCCTTCCCATGATGGGGCAACCAAAACTGATTACAATATTCCAGATGCAGTCACACCAAAGTATCAAATGTGATCCAAATTTCAATCTCCTTTGAATAGCCTCGGTAGCTGTGTAATTAAACAGAGCAGACAGAACTTTGGAGTAACAATTCATCTCTTATATTTCTATGCTCAACACCTGATATTCCATCGGGGTAGCCTCCAACCCAATGGCGTAACCTGGGTTATTCTAACTTTTGGTAATTACTCTCCCCTCTTTTTTTATTTCTTCATTATAGTTACCTGCTCAGCCTTACACATTACCAGCCCTTCACCTACCTCTAGTTCCCCTTCTCCATTCCTTTCTCCCATTGTCCACTATCCTTTCCCATTAGAGTGCTCTTTCTTCAGCCCTTTACCTCCTCTACCTTTCACCTCACAGCTTTTTACCTCATCCCACCTCTCCAACCCACTCACATGGTCACACGTGTCACCCACCAGTTTGTTCTCTTCCCCCTCTCCCCAACTTCTTATTCTATCCCCTTCCTTTCCAGTCCTGATGAGAGGTCTTGGCCTGAAACATTGACTGTTTATTCATCTCCATAGATTCTGACTGAATTGCTGAGTTCCTCCAGCATTTTGTATGCATTAGTTCAATGTCAATGTCCATTGCCAAGATTCTTGTACCTAAAGACTCTGGTGAGACTTGAATCCACCATCTGACAGAGTTAGACAATGAGACCAGCATCAGGCCCTTCTGAAGAGGAAAGTGATATATGGAGGTGTGGGTTTATGAAGAAATGAAAGCCAGAAGGGTCTTGGACAAAGTCAGTCTGACAAGAAAAAAATATTCCTAAATCAAAGTCATTGTTCCTTTGCTCTAGATTTCTAAATGATAGTGGGAATTGTTTCTCCAATGATACTACCTTAACAGCAAGGAAACAAATCACATCAAATATTTTCATTTTCTTGGAGCCAAAGCTCAGGGATTCCTGAAAACTTTCAGCCACATTTGTCGAAGGTAATATTCAACTTCTTTTTTCCCATTTTACATCTCGTTTAAAATGCTCATTTAAGGTGCAGACAATTTAAAAAAGCTCTGGGCTTGCCTCTGTGAAGAAAATCAAATATCCTTCGAACATTAATTTTTATTACTTCAGCATTCCAGTGTCAGTATAGTCCAGCGGATCACATCTTTAGCATTGAGTCAGTACGAACAGTTACGTATCCCTTTGGAACAGAAGCTCCTCATGATAACACAGAGAGCCTTTTCCATCACAGAGATCCACACTTGGGGAGTTAGAGCAAATACGACCATTGGCCCTTGAGAGTGGGGCAATTGGGCTACTGACCACCTGTAGGAGACAAAGGAGGTCTAGACTACCTGGAGAGGCCTATAGCCTTCAAAGCCTCCAAACCAATTTGACTGAGCAAGATGCGATGCAATGAGATGGGCCCAATAACACTGACCATGGTGCAAGCTGGCGTGTTGGAGCAAACTGAGAGATGACACGGACTTAGTGTTTGAACTAATGGGCAATTTATTTTTAAAAAACTGGTGTGCTCTGGGAGACCAGTCAAAGCTGACATGCCCGAGCATGAATTTGGTACAGCTTTTACATTCTCAGTTGATGAGATTACCAGTAAAATTTGTTAACAGAATGTTGGCTACAGAAAAGCTGAATTAAGTAACAGACTAGGTCCTGAAGACAGGACAAAGTGATTATCCACAGGTCTAATAGTAAGTCCAGGTTTCTATTACAACAATGGATGCATAGCGTAATATAATTAATGAAATTAAACAAATCTTCATTTCCTCCACCCCTCTGCTGTCCACAGGATTGCTACCTCTGCAATTCCCTTGCCCACTCATCCTTCCCCGCTAATCTCTCTCTTGGCACTTATCCCTAGAAGTGGCCTAACCGCAACACCTGCCCATACACCTCCATCCTCACCTCCATTCAGGGCCCTAAACAGTCCTTCCAGGTGAGGCAACACTTCACCTGTGAACCTGCTGGGGTCGTCTATTGTGTCCAGCACTCCTGGTGCAGCCTCCTGTGCATTGGTAAGACCTGTTGTAAATTGGGGGACTGCTTCGTCAAGCATCTCCGCTACGTCTGCCAAAAGCGGAACATCCCAGTGGCCAAATATTTAAATTCAGATTCCCATTCCCATTCCGACATGTCAATCCATGGCCTTCTCTTGTGCCAAGACAAGGCCACCCTCAGGGTAAAAGCTGAGCAACAGCTTGTATTCCGTCAAGGTAGCCTGAACACCACCAGAGATGGAGGACCTTCAATGCTGCCCTAAATGCCGGTGGTGTAACAGACAGTAAGTAAGTAACTTGATTTGCATTTAGACTTAGTACAGGTTTATAGAATAGAACTCTTACATCTGGTCCGTCCAAAAATATTTTGACATTTCTGTCTCTTTTTGCTTATCCATTGACAAGAAGATGACAGAGAATAAAGAACAAAAGAGATGGATCGTTGTAATAGGGGAGCACTATTGACAGAGACCAGATACATTAATGCTAATACAGAACGTGGATCTGCACACTTTGCAGGACTCTGGAGAGATCGAAGGCAACTGATTATTAATAATCCATAAAATATGTGTAATATAAAATGATGTTACCGTTGGAAATAAATTATCAGACTTAATTATGCGAGTGATGAACTCGCCTCATGAATAGTGCTGAATTGTTCACAGTACTTGTTAAGCAGAGGGAATTTGCCAAGTCTGTCACTGTTCTCCACTGCTGAGTGTTAAGAGTGCGTGCTGAGAGGTTGCTGGGAGGTGAGTGGAAAGCGGCTCTCCAGCTTTTCAGCTTACCTGAGCTCAAATAAGGATGGAACATCAAACAACATCCGAACCAGTTCAATTCCTCCTATTCGCATCTCCTGGCACACCTCAGGCAAGTGAATGCAATTCCCCACGCTCCCCTTCCTGTCACACAGATAGAATAATCCGAATGTAAGATTTATAATGGGATTACTCCCGGACCCAGTCATTCCAGAAAGTGACTCTGGTCAATCAAATTTAGCAGCAGGATGGCCATTTTGATCACCTTATACTAAAATTACCTTTATTTTTGTTCTAAATCTATTATTTCTTACAAACATGTTTAACTTGTACTTCATTTATGCCTTTCTTGTGAATGCTCCTTATACAGGTGTAATGTTACGTGCCTGTGATGTTGCTGCAAGAATTTCAGTGTATCTGTGCATACATGTACTTGTGAATATAACAATAAACTCAGCTTTAAACAAAGTAGCACACACAAAAAATGCTTTTTGTCAAAAAAGACACACTTTTTGTCCCTCTTACGTCCGGGAGAATGGTTCAGGAGCTTGAAGATTTGTACAGCCAGATTTGGGAACAGCTACTTTCCAACTGTGATAAGACTGCTGAACAGATCCTGACCCAGATCTGGGCCGTACCTTCCAAATATCCGGACCTGACTTGCACTACCTTACTTTCCCTTTTCTATTTTCTAATTATGATTTATAATTTAAATTTTTATTATTTTTACTTCGATTTGTACTTCAGGGAGCGCGAAGCGCAGAATCAAATATCGCTGTAATGATTATACGTTCTAGTATCACTTGTTTGGTGACAATGAAGTAAAGTAAAGCAGGTCAGGCAGCAGCTATGGAAACGGGTAAACAGTCGACGTTTCAGGCCGAGACCCTTCTTCAGGACTGAGACGCAAGGGGAAAAATGCCTGAATAAGCAGGTGGGAGGGAGATAAAGGAGGCTAGCTGGAGGCCAGGTGGGTGGGAAAGGTAAAGGGTTGGAGAAGAAAGAATCTGATAGGAGAGGAGAGTGGACAGTAGAAGAAAGGGGATGAGGAGGGGATCCGAGGGGAAGTAATAGGCGAGTGAGAAGAAGTGAAAGGTCAGAGTGGGGAATAGAGGAGGTGGGGGAGAATTTGCTCACTGGAAGGAGAAATTGATATTCACGTCATCGGGTTGGAGGCTGCCCAGATGGAAAATAAGGTGTTGCTCCATTTCCCCGAGGGTTGCTTCACCTTGCACAAGAGGACACAATGGATTGACAGCTTTAAACAACTTTAGAGATAAGCAATGAAACTCAGTAATGTAGATAAATATTTGTCCATCCTCAGAAATGCAACAAGAGGTCATAGAGTCATGGAGTCCTGCAGCACAGACAAAAGGCCCTTCAGCCCAAGGTTTGCATACTGACCCAAATGTCCATCTAAACTAGCCCCATCCACCTACAGTTGACACATATCTCTCTAAACCTGTCCAAATGTTTTTTAAATGTTGTTAACCTTCCCTCCCAGACCACTTCTTCTGGCAGCGCGTTCCATTTACTGTTGACTCTCTGAGTGAAAATGTTGTCCCTCAGGTCCTTATTACATCTTTTCTCTCTCACCTTAAACCTTCTGATTCTTTATTCCCCCACCATGGTGAAAAGACTCTGTGCATTCATTCACCCTATCTATACCCTTCATGATTTTGTACACTCTATCAGTTCCTTACACTCCAAGGAGTAAGGCCCTAGCTTGCCAACCTCTTCATATAGCCAGGTCCTTCAAGTTCTGGCAACATCCTCGTAAATGTCTTCTTCACTCTTTCCAGCATAGTGGCATCTTTCCTATTGCAGTATGACGAGAACTGAACACAACATTACAAGTGTGGCCACAATACCATCTTGTGTAACTGCAAAAAAAACAACCCAAATTTCTATACTCCGTACCCTGACTGACAAAGGCCAGCATGCCAGAAGCCTTCTTCACCATCTTTTCTACCTGTGACACCACTTTCATGGTCGGTCTCACCGGAGGACAACGCCTGCAACGGAGCATTTCCTCAATATCCGGGTATCGAGCCCCATGTTCTGACCATAGTTCCACATTATCTTCTGATGTAGAATTCTAACATTTAAGAGAAGTCTGGATAGGTACATGGATGGGGGGAGTTTGGAGAGATATGGTTTGGGTACATCTAGATGAGATTAGCCAGAAGATCAGGGTGTCATGGACTACATAGGCTGATGTACTGTACTGTTCTGACACTATAGAAGCATCACCAAAGACCCATACCAGCCAGACCATGCTCTCTTCTCACTGCTTTTATCAGGAAGGAGGTGTAGGAGCGTTTTGTCCCACCAGATGTACAACAGTACTTACCCTTCAACCATAAGGCTCATGAACCAGCGGAGGTAACTTCACTCACCTCAACACACTGAACTGATTCCACAATCTAAGGACTTACTTTCAAGGACTCTACAACACATGTTCTCAGTATTAAATATTTATAACTATTATTGCTTCTTCTTAGCTGGTAAAACCTGCGGTATGGGCATAGGTTGCTACGAACTTTCAAACTATTCTAGCGGTACTTAGTATTGTGGCTTTCTGGAGATTTACAGAAATATGGTTGTGTTGCCCTGATTATTTAATCCTATGGTGTAGTAAATTTGAGTTGATACCAGTTGTAGATATTACTATTGAGACAATGTATACTCTGATCATGTTCCATAGTCTTTTAATTCAACATATTTCTGTTGTTTTTCACTTAATGATTTCAGTATGTTATGTGTATTTGGAATGGCTATATCTATTAAGTAAGTTGTCCCTGCTTGTTTATCCTGTAATATTATATCCAGACAGTTATTAGGGATTATCCTATCTGTAATAATGGATTGGACATAATGTAATTTGTTGGACACTGACTCTAAAACCGGATCAGACTTGTATTTATAGTAAGGTAGGGTGTCTTTTACGAGTTTGTATTCTAAAGCAAGATTCTGGTGAATGATGTCTGCTACTTGATTGTCGTTATTAGTTTTGTATTTGCACAGTTTGTCTTCTTTTGCACACTGGTTGCTGTGAGTCTGTTTGTGCATAGTTTTTCACTGATTCTGCTGTATTTTTGTTCTACTGTGAATATGTGCAAGAAGATGCATCTCAGGGTTGTATTTGGTAACCTATACGTACATTGATAATATATTTACTTTGAATTTTGATTTTGAGAAAGGTGTGTTTGGATGTTGCAGTTAACAGAAAGTTTACCTGTCAGGTGATAAGCATTCATTTACACATATTAAACACCCTGGTTTCCTTGAGCGCGTAAGTCGAGGGAAGACAACCTCTGGCCCTGCCAAACGTCTGAGATAGAGACGTGCTTGATCCCACCCCAAACCCCAGTTTGTGTGGATGCTGTGTAATTTGCTACCCTATTACAAATTAGTGCCACAAAATAACAGACAGTACACTGCATACGATTAAAGGAATTATATTTATGAATCTTAACTAAAGGGATAGTAGGAATAACAAAAGGAAAAGGGCCCATTCTAATTAAACAGTCAAATGTGTACAAGTTGGAGCTCATCTTGAACTTCTCTGTCACTCATGTGCTGGGCCTTCGGTCAACATGAAAGCAGCATACCTCGCTCGCAATCCATCTCGAACAAACGGGACTCCCACCAGATCGTATGCTACGACTGGTTCTCCCCAGTGTCTTCTCTCTTCATCTCCTCTCGAACAAAAGCTCCAAGCCCAACCTTAGTGTCCCTCACCAGAGAAAGCTCCTCTTAATCCGACCATCCTAATTGGATGGCAGACATTTATCCCCTCTCTTATCTTCAACAATAACCCACACATAAGCTGAAAACAAGCCAATTGCACAGAACAGCACAAAATAGAATACGTACAGCATGATAGTGAAAATATGAACCAGGGCTTTACACACAGGCTAGCTGCAAGTAGAGGGGTTAAGAGAACCATTCAGTAAACACATTTAATGTTGGGATTTTAGGTAGAGTAACAATGGGGTTAATTTTGTCTAGGTGAGCTGTGTGATAGTGAGTTGGAGTACAGATCACAGATCTCTCTTTAAATCAATAGGTGGAAAGACAAATTTTCTGTAACAACTTTCAGAACATTATAAAATGCTTTGCAGTTGATGAAATCCATTTTCGTGATGGTGTAACATGATAAATGCAAAAAACATTTTGAACACAGCTTGGTCACACTAACAATAATATCATACTGAATATTGACTCGGGCCTGAGAAAAAGGTATATATTGAAATGAGCTATCAAATTTATTATAGCCAACTAAGAGGGCAAATGAACTTGGTGGTTAATTCATTAGGTACAGCTGTACAGCTGTTTGATAATGCAAATATCCGATCAGCCAATCATGTGTCAGCAACTCAATGCATAAAAGCATACAGACACGGTCAAGAGGTTCAATTGTTGTTCAGTCCAAATATCGAAATGGGTAAGAAATGTGATCTAATTGACTTTGACTGTGGAATAACTATTGGTGCCAGATGGGGTGGTTCGAGTATCTCAGAAAATGTAGATCTGAAATTTTCACTAACAATGGTCTCAAAAGTTTACAGAGAATAATGTGAACAACAAAAAATAATCTAATGAGAAGCAGTTCTGTGGATAAAAATGCCTTGTTAATACGAAACGTTACGGAAAAATGGCCAGACTGGTTCAAGCTGACAGGAAGGTAACAGTTGTTTAAATAATAGTGTGTTACAACAATAGAATGCAGAAGGTCATCTTTGAATGCACAACACATCAGACCTTGAATTGGATAGGCTATAGAAGCTGAGGGCCACACCAGGTTCCTCTCCTGTACCTAATACAAGTGCCAAATTGAATGCATAGCCTCAGTCCTATGCTTCATCTGAAGAACAGTGGAGTGTCAGCTAAGAACTTTTTGTTTAAGTGCAGGCATTAATACAAGAACCATTATGTTAGAACTTCTGGAAGTTTGGCCCAGATATGATTTCAATAGAATCTTTTCCTTGCTTGCAACAATAAGAGAGGCATTAACTTTAATATCCTAGTCTTTGCCATGGCTCAGTTGGACTTTTTGCTTCAGGTTGTCTCTGGAAACTGTCATCTTCTAAGCAGAAGAAACACAAATGAAACCCAGCTCTTCAGTGCTCAGAAATACCCAATAACTATCAAAACACAAAAAAAATTCTTATTTCTAATAGACCAACATCTCTTTCAACCTCTTCTTTCTCCAAAACTCATTTAACCCAATTGGATCAAAAATGCATGCCCTATTTTTAGAACATAGAACAGTACAGCATAGCACAGGCCCTTCAGCCCACGATGTTGTGCCAATCTCTTAACCTACTCCAAGATCTGTCTAACCCTTCCTTCCTACATAACCCTTCATTTTTCTATCACCCATGTTCCGATCTAAGAGTTTTTAATGCCCCTAATGCATCTGTCTCTATAAGCATGCCTGACCATGCACTCACCACTCTCTGTGGGAAAAAGAACACTCTCTGACATTCCCTCTAATCTTTCCCCAATCACTTTAAACTTATGTCAGCCTGGTATCAGCCATTTTTGCTCTGGGAAAATGTTTAGGCTATCCACATGATCCTATGCCTCTTATTATTTTGTATTCCTCATCAGGTTTTTCTTTCTTATAAATGACTTGGAGTTGCTGGTATTTTAATAAGAATAACAACTCGAATTTACGCATATTGTCGTTCAGAAGCCCCATTGACTTCTGGCACTGTCCCACATTCTCACCACTCTTCTCTGTTTCCTTACAGAATAGAAGAAGCTATTCTGGCCCATCAATTCTATGCAACTTAACTTTGCAACTTTCTCTCCCCATGAATTCTTCCACCCACTTGTGGTTCCAGGTGTGGAAGGACTCCGGATCACCAAGGGGAAAACCATATGGCCACAGGAAGAACATTAAACTCCACATCGACGGTATTGAACCTCAGCTGCTAGAGCTGAGAGGCAGTAGCTTCACCATCTATGACACTCTGGTTAGCGAGTTTCTCTTGAATTTACCGTAAGAACCATTCAGTAACTATATATAATTCTGGTGACATTTGCAAATGGCAGCATTTTGTTTCCATGCTTTTGAAACATTGACACTGTTTCACCCTCGACAAAGTTGGAGCACTTCCCACATTTTCCACTATTATTTTGGATTTCCTATTCCACTGTACTATAAAGCAGAGTCTTGTTATACTGTTGTGTTGCAAAGACCAACAAAACTTTGGTTTTCATTTTTCATTCTTTCTTCCAAGGTCAGGTGCTGCACTTTTCTGGGCATTGGGACAAGACCTTCCAATAGCGTAGCCACGACTGGAAGAGGAGACCTTCAAAATATGGCCTAATACTGCTGCTAGGATATTACAATAGATCCCACTTTGATCATTTTGTGGAGTAGCACTGCCCTAATAAGGTTAGATGGAACAGTTCCAATCTCATCCCTGCTCATTAAGGCCCCATTAAACACTCCTTAATGCCACACAACCCAGCTCATAAAATTGTTAATAAAATATCATTAATTGCTGAATGATATTGAAGATGTATATTGTTATTATAGCTTAATAAGCTAAATCTATTGTAGAGATATTTTAAAGGAATCACACTTTTGTTGGTTCTAATTGACTTCAGTCAGTGCCAAAAGGAATTATGCCATGAGTTTACGAATGGCCAGCATTGTTAGAATTAAAAGTACATAAGTTGTTCTTCACTGTATTTGCAAGATGGAACAAATGAGATTTAAGATGTTTCTTTTCAGAAGGTAATGTCTTGGGATATTCTTAATATGATGAGCTGGTGTTCTAGCTCAAGAAATGGCTCTTTTGGTTTTTAATCAGAAGATTGTATGTTCAAGTGCCGTTGGAAATCTGAACACCGATTGAGGACAAATTGGCAAATATTGCACAAGGGCTCTTGACCTCATAATCTGGCTGATAATGATCTCACACCTTATTGTCCACCTGGCATGGACTTTCCCTGTAACAGCAACACTATATTCCACAAAAATGCACACAAAATGCTGCAGAAACTCAGTGGTCCACATTCCACAAAAGAACGTGGAATATTCCACATTGTCCTACTGCTTTTCTCTTGTACTACCTCAGTGTTATGTTTTGATGAAAAGATCTGCATGAATGGCATGCGAAACAAAGTTTTTCACTGTATCTCAGTACATATGACAATAATCAACTGATTACCAAGCATCAAACAAGATCCCACCAACAGATTGATCCTCTAGAGCAGGGGTTTACAACCTGGCGTCAACAGACCCCTCATTTAATGGTATTGGTCCATGGCATAAAAAAGGATGGGAACCCTTGATTTAGAGGGATGAACATAGACTTGGGACTCACAAAAGTTCACCTACCTTCAAATATTTGAAATTTTTAGCCTTCGGTATCTGACTAAATAGGCAAGGCAAAGGGTACCAAAAATTTGCTTTAATTGACAATCTTTTATAACATGATGTTCATTCCCACATCCCAGCAACCCACAACCCAGCAACAATGTTCATTCCCACAATCCACTGGCAAGCAGGTTCTTGATGTCTGGCTCCAGTGTGTTAGTGTGACCAATGAGCTGATCGCTGAGTAGAACATCTTGATGAACTCTATTAACAGTGAACAAACCTGTATTATTCCCTTCATGGGTAAAGCTGCAGAATCCCATGCTGATATGCCTGATGTTAGGACAGGGGTTCCCAACCTTTCGTATGCCCTGGACCCCTACCATTAACCAAGGGGTCTTTGGACCACAGCTGAGAACCCCTGAGTTAGGCCAAAGGGAAAGCAATTGAACAGGAAGCAAACAAACAAGTGTCTCTGGGTGAATAAACGGATTTGGAGTGCATTGCTCTTGGAGTTCTCTGTCCATTTAGTACTGCAATCACTCAAGTCGGCTGTCATGTTCTCCTAAGAGGGTATCTATTGGTGAATCCTCAGGTGGCTGTAGAGTGTAAGTGGTTAGTGGTCGGGTTTTTAAGTTTTTCAGTTTCTCCTTTTGCAGTTGCCACTTCTTCTCTGTGACATTGCGTAGGTCTTTCGCAGCTCACTCTTGATTTCCTCCAGGTGTATCTATTGAGTGCAATGCCTTCCCAATTTTTAGATGTAACATTGAATTTTTTTCAGGCTGGTTTTTATATTATCTTTGAAATGTTTCCTTTGCTCAACAGGGGCTTTTGTGACTTTCCTTCAACTGGAAGTAAAGGATCTGTTCGGAGAGACGTGACTCAGGCATCCAGATGACATGACCTATCCATCAGAGTTAGTGGTGCTTTATTGTGTTGACTTCCTCCAGAATGCTGTGCTAGTCTATCCTTCCAGATGATCCTTAAAATCTTTCCTGAGGCTCCTTGGTGGTATTGTTCCAAGGCTTTCAAATGCCTGTTGTAGGTGGTCCATAATTCAGCTCCACCCAGTAATGTAGGAAGGAAGACTGCTTTTGTTAATCCATTTAACCTTCAGATACATCAAATATGTAAACATATATATTTTTCAATGGTTGTGCCTTTTGGAGAAGCATAATTAAAATTATTAATATTGTGATACACTGGATCTTTTCAATACCAATGTGTATGTACTCTGGATTTCATGCCTTTTGTTTAATATGCCATTATTATTAAGTATCACACCAGTACAATTCATAAGATGACATTTTAAACCTGGAGGATCTAACCAGGCATATATTACAATAATCTGATCTACTTGGTACCATTAAACCTCTGAACTATGCCCACTCCAATTGACACAATTTTTTTACTGTTTTGTACAATGCAATTTCCATATGTATTTACTTGTGAAAATTAAAGATGTAACACTAAGACGCACCTGACCTCAACAGAATAGCAAGTGTTGCTTGTTGACGCTCGCCAAAGCTAATTAAGTAGTCCAAACTTAGTGTACTCAATCTTGAGAGTCGTTTTTTCAAAAAAAAAATCACAGTGCCATTGCAATACATGCAGTCAATGATCAAAATGTCACGAAAATCATTTTCCTTTGCGGAGGAAGTATGTCAGTGTCAAATGCAATTATCTTTATCTCAGAGAAAGAAAATGTCTCCAAGGTGACTCACCCTAAGGCTTTTACTTGGCCTCCGATCTATTCTCTAATGTCTAATTTCAGTCAATGACTGTCAGAGTGTCAGGAATCATCTAGGGAGGTATGGTCTTTAACTGGTTTATTCAGTATCAACGTATCATCAGTGACCCATTTATTAGGTTCATCTGCTCGTCAATGGAAGTAACTAATCAACCAGTCATGTGGCAGCAACTCAATGCATAAAAGCATGCAGGCATGGTTAAGGGGCTCAATTGCTGTTCAGGCCAAACATCAGTTTGGGAAAGAAATGTGATCTAAGTGGGATTATTGTTGTTGCCAGATGGGGTGAATTGAGTATCTCAGAAGCTGCCAATCTCCTGGGACTATCACGCACAACAATCTCAAGAGTAATGGTTCCCAACCTTTTTTATGCCATGGACCCCTACCATTAACTGAGGGGTCCGTGGTCCCCAATTTGAGAACACTTACTCTAGAGTTTACAAAGAATGGTTCAAAAATAAATACCCAAAGAGTGGAAATTCTGTGGGCAAAAAAAAATCCTTATTAATGGGAGAAGTCAGAGGAGAACGGCCAGACTGGTTCAAGCTGACAGGAAGGCGACAGTAACTCAAGTAATCACATGTTACAACAGTGGTGTGCAGAAGAGCATCTCTGAATGCACACAACATGCCAAAATTGAAGTGGATGGGCTGCGGATGCAGAAGACCATGAGCATAAACTCAATGGCCACTTTATTTTGTAAAGGAGGTACCTAAAAAAGTGGCCCCTGAATCTATGTGGTTTTTCAAGCACAGATTACTGTGTTGAAAACAGTAACAGCATTTTACATTTCTAATGAGTATTCAAGATGGCAAAATATCCCAAGGGTGCAAAGCGGGTTTGCGGGCATATATATGACTGGTTACTAGTTATACACACTTTGATAATAAATTTAATTTGAACTTTGAACTTTAAACCTTGCTAAAGGCATCCAGAATAGAGTCGATTGGTAATTCTCCTGCCTGTCAATCTTGGTGATCCTTTATCCTCCTGTATGGTAGCGGGACTTGGACCATCCACTCCAAACAGGAGAGGAAACTCAATAGTTTTCACCTGCGCAGCCTTCACCGCATCCTCGGCATCACCTGGAGAGACAAAGTCCCAAACTCTGAGGTCCTCTCCCATGCTGGACTTCCCAAATGTTCACACTTTTAAGATAACACAGACTCGGCTGTCTGGACCATGTTCATCATATGGATGCCAAAGGACATCCTCTACGGAGAACTAGCAACAGGCAAGAGGAACATTGGTAGACCCCAGCTTCACTTCAAGGACCTCCGCAAGCATGGCATGAAAGCCTTAAAAATCAACACAGCTTGCTGGGAGGATACAGCAGATGATAGCAACAAATGGCGAGGTACTCTTCAGCAACACCTAGAGCCAGGCGAAAGAGTGTTCCTGAGTCAGTCTGAGGAGCGGAGAGCTAAGCAGAGAGCACAGCGGACAACAATTCCACGACGTGGCAGAGCTGCGTTCCAGGATCAGTGTCAACAGCCACATCGATGCTGCTCAACAAACCAGTAACTACCAGAGATGCAGTACCCATGGTCAACCACGACCGATGGAGGCCACACACACACAAGCTTGGTGACCAAACAGCTATTGTTTAAATGAAAGTTTTGTAGATAAAACTAGAGAACATACATGTTTACACCCAGGAAATCAGCATTTTCTGAGATACCCAAGCCACCTGGCCTGGCACCAACAATCATTCCATGTTCCAAGTCACTTAGATCACATTCCATTCTCATTCTGATGTTTGAACAACAACTGAACCTTTTTATGCATTAAGTTGCTGCCACAAGATTGGCTAATTAGATATTTGCATAAATGAGCAGGTGTACAGGCATACTAAATAAAGAGGCCATTGAATTTATACTTATGGTAAGGGATACGATATAAAATATTTACAAAATAAGCAGGGATCTTATTTACCCAGAGTGTTGAGTACCTGGAATACTCTTCCTGAGAGCCCCTGATATCAATTAAAATTTGCTTCTGAAAGGAAATTGACAACTACTTATGTTTTGGGTTGAGACCAGGTGAAGGATCTCAGCTTGAAACATTGACTGCCAATTTCCTTTCATAGATGATACTTCATCCACTGAGTTCCTCCAGCACTTAATACTTTGCTCCAGATTACAGCATCTTCAGTCTCTTGTGTCAATAGTAATTAAGAAGTATCCCAGCAAACAGTTGAATGACCCAGGCACAGAAGGCCATGGGCCAACTGCTGGAAGACGTGATTAAAATGGATGGGTGCCCTCTGATTGGCGTGGACATTGTGGGCTGACTCTATGACTCCATGACATGAAGTGGTCACAAGAGTGAATTGAATTCAGACACCAGAGAGAATTACAAGTGAGTTGTATTTTCTATCTCAGTTAAAGGTTAAATATTTTGAAGGTCATTATAATATAGATAGTGCATGACATTTTCTGGTGCTTTACATTGTATAATTTTCAGTCACTTCTGGTAATGCCTGAAGCCACACACTCAACAATTCAGGAGCAGCTTCTTCCCCTCTGCCATCAGATTTCTGAATAGACGTGAGCACTACCTCACTGTTTTTTGCATTAATTATTTAATTATAAACACACACACACACACACACACACACACACACACACACACACACACACACACACACACACACACACACACACACACACACACACACACACACACACACACACACACACACACACACACACTTACTTCTTCCTGTAATTCTCAACTTTGCATTGTACATCTGCTGCATAACAACAAATTTCATGACATATGCTGGTGATATTAAACATGATTCTGATTCTGATATTATGTAAAGTTCCAGTATTTATATTATTTTGTTTGTGCTGTGTTCTTGATTTTCATAAACTTTTAAAAAATACCTAAGTTATGTTTGTCTAGACACTTTTGAAATGCTGACTTTATTCTCAGAATTCAAAAGTAACTGCATTCTTCTAGTGAAATCACCCTGCTTTTATTGGGACGAGTTGCGGTAGTGTCCACTCTCTTCATGTTACAGACTGTTGCTCTGTACATTAGACTGTTTGCTGTGACTGAAGCACTTTACCCTCACCTCTGATGTATTCAGAGACCCAGTGCTCCCAAAAATATCCCATATATTTCTATCTTTCCTTTCGGTTAGTCCTGATGAAGGGTCTCAGCCCGAAACGTCGACAGCGCTTCTCCTTATAGATGCTGCCTGGCCTGCTGTGTTCCACCAGCATTTTGTGTTTGTTGTTGTCCATATATTTCTAGCCTCTTCCTGCTGTATTTGAGATTCCTTTGTGCTTCAACCCCACATAAACTCCCACTGCCCAGGTAACAAGTAACCTTATTAATCTTTGTGCTGAGGTGTATATCTTCACTGTGTTCAGTTACAAACTTTTGAACCATCTAAATCTCTGAAGAACTCTCAAGCATGCAGGTATGGCACCTTTACATGGACAAAGATACATCGCCACAATCAATAGAGAGGCAAGAGGAGAGGACTCCAAGCCAGGCTAAAGTGCTGGAGTATGAAACTATCTCCACCCAGCATCTTGTTAGCAAATTTACAGTTGCTGGAAAACAAGATTGAGGACCTAAGGGCAAGATTCAGAGGGAAATGAGGAATTGCTGTGTTCTTTGCTTCATGGAGGCAGGACTTATCTGGACATGCTGGATACATTGGTAAGATAAAAGGGTTTCTCAATACACAGGATGAATTGGACTACTCATTAGAAGATCTGGAAAAAGATGAAGATCTGTGTTTCTGGATAATCTCTTTGTGGTGCTTGGATGCAGCTGTCTTGTTGCATTCTTGCTCTCCTAGCCTGGAACATCTAATGATTAAGTGCTAACCATTCTACTGACCAAGAGAGTTCTCCTCCATGATTATGACTATAATCTACATACCGTCAAAGGCTGGGGTTAAGCAGACAGTCGAGGTACTGAGTCCTTCCATCAGCAAACAAGAAACAGCCTACCCCAATGCCAGTCAAATCACTGTTGGGGACTTCATTCAAGCTTGTTTGATGAAACCTCTGCCCAGTTATCATCAACATATGACCTGCAGCAACAGGGGTCCCAACATACTCGACCGCTGCCTACCTTTCCATGCCTCGACTGGATTTCAGGACATCTGATCACTTGACTGTCCTCCTCCTACCTGTATGCAAGCAGAGGATAAACAGCAAAGCTCCTGGAATTAGGACAACAAAGAGGTGGTCACGGGAAGCAGAGGAGTGGCTACAGGATTGCTTTGAATCGGCGAACTGGGCCACGTTCAAGGACTCATTGGAAAATCTGAACGAACATACCACGATTGTCACAAACTTTATAAAAACAGTCATAGATGTGTGTATCTCCACAAAATCATTCAGTGTCTTCCCCAACCAGAAGCCCTGGATAAACCATGAGATCTGCAATCTGCTGATGGCCAGATCAGTGGCATTCGGATCTGGTGACCAAGTAAAATACAAAAGGTCCAGGTACGATGTCCAGAAAGCCACCTCATGTGTGAAGTGTCAATCCTGGACTAAACTTGAATCACTGAAGGACATTCAACAACTGTGCCAGGGCTTGAGTGCTATTACCTTGTACAAAGTGCAAACAAGTGATAGAGGTGACAACAAGGCTTCGCACCCAGATGAGCTCAATGCCTTCTGTGCTCGCTTTGACCATCAAAACATGGAGAAACCTTTACAGCACTCCCATGATCCTGTGATTCCAGTCTCTGAGGCTGACGTGAGAGCATCCTTCATGATGGTGAACCCACATAAAGTTTCTAGCCCAGATGGGGTAGGTGGCCGGGTACTAATGACTGCGCTGATCAACTGGCTGGAGTGTTGACTGAGATCTTTAACGTCTCGGTTTGGCAGTGTGAGGTACCCTCCTGTTTCATGCAGGCTTCCGTTATACCTGTGCCCAAGAAGAATGTGGTAACCTGCCTCAATGACTATTAACCAGTAGCACTTACAGTACGTCCACTGTAGTGAAGTGTTTTGAGAAGTTGGTGATGAAACATATCAATTCCTGCCTCAGAAGTGACTTGGACCCACTCCAATTTGCCTGCCATCACAACAGGCTGATTCCATTTAATTGGCTCTTCACTCAATTCAGTAAAATCTGGACAGTGAAGATGCATGCATTAGGATACTCTTCATTGACTATAGTTCGGCATTCAACAATATAATTCCCTTAAAACTAATCAATAAGCTTCAAGAATTTGGCCTCAATACCTCCTTGTGCAACTGGATCCTTGTTTTCTTCACTTGCAGAGCCCAGTCCATTCAGATTGGCAACATCTGCTCCAGGCTCCATTAGCACAGGTGTAAAAACAGGCTGCATGCTTAGCTGCTTACTCTACTCACTTTATACTCATGACTGTGAGGCTAAGCACAGCTTCGATGCCATATTCAGGTTTGCTGGTGACACGATGATCATTGGGCAAATCAAAGGTAGTGATGAACCAGCATATAGGCAGATTGGAAATCTGGTTGAGTGATGCCACCACAACAACCTCTTACTCAATGTCATCAAGACCACAGAGTTGATTATTGACCTCAAGAGGGGAAAACCAGAGATCCATGAGCCAGTCCTCTTCAGGGGGATCACGGATGGAGAGGGCCAGCAACTTTAAATTGTTCAGTGCTATCATTTCAGAGGATCTATCCAGGGTCCAGCGCATAACTATCACTATGAAGCACCTCTACTTTCCTAGAAGTTACCGATGATTCAGATGACACCTAAAACTTCAACAAGCTTCTATAGTGATGTGAGGTGGAGAATATGTTGATTGGTTGCATCATGGTTTGGTCTGGAAACAGTAATGCCCTTGAAAGGAAAAGCCTACAAAAAGTAGTGGATACAGCCCAGTCCATCACAGATAAAGCCATCACAATAACTGAGCTCATCTCCATGGACCACTGTCTCATGGAAGCACATTCCATCATCAAGGACTCCCAACACCCGGAATACACTCTCTTCTCACAGCTGCCATAAGGAAGAAATACTGGAGCATCTGGACCAACACCACCAGGTTCCGAAACAGTTATTACCCCTCAACCATCAGGCTCGTGAATCAGAGGGGATAACTTCACTTGCCCCAATACTTAGCCATTCCCAGAACCTATGGACTAGCTTTCAAGGACTCTTCATCTCATGTTCTCAGTATTTATTGCTTATTTATTTATTCATTTTTATTATTATTTCTTTCTGTTTACTTTGTAGATTTGCACAGTTTATTGTCTTTTGCACACTGGTTGTTTGTCCGTCCTGTTGGCTGCTGTCTTTCAATGACTTTATTGTGTTTCTTGTATTTACCGTGAATGCCCGCAAGAAAATTAATCTCAGGGTTGTATATGGTGACCTATACAATATGTACTTTAATAATAATTTTCCCTTGAACAACACCATGGTTGAAGGGCCTTTTCATACACGATTCTGTGTTCCAATGTTCTCAAATGGACTTTGAGGCTGAATCGCAGATGGTAATGGTAGATGATTTCTATTTATTTATTATTCTGTTTATTTATTTTTTGAGATACAGTGCAGAATTTGCCCATCCGGCCCTCTGAGCCTCATTGCCCAGCAACCTCCGATTTAACTCTAGCCTAATCACGGGACAATTTATAATGACCAATTACCCTACCAACTGGTAGGTCTTTGGACTGTGGGAGGAAACCAGGTCACCCGGAGGAATCCTACACAGTCACAGGGAGAACGTACAATCTCCTTACAGAGATTACGGAATTGAACCCAGGTCATTGGTGTTGTAAAGCACTGTGCTAACCACTACGCTGCTGTGCCACTCCAATGAAACAACTTGTCATTGAGACAGGTTGTGAGCAGCTGGAGGGAGGAAACAAATGGAGATAATGGAGGGAATACCAGAATTTAGTACCTTAACAGTAGAAGGAAGGACACCATGAGGTGGGATAATTGAGAGCAAGAATGCTTATGGGACCAGGACAGGAGAAGCAAAGACATTCTAGAAGGTAGTGGTATGAATGAGTAGCCACAGAGTCCAAATCAGAAGCCATTAGAGGTTGGAGACTGAATGAGATAGACTGTCTTGGGGTTAGAGGACTGTGTGTGTGGGAGGGAGTGAGGGAGCAACAGGGATTCTTTTGCTTTTGTTGTTTGCTCTGTTCTGTTTTGTTGTGTTTGTGTTCTTGAACATGGAATCTAGTTGAATATCAGTGTACTAGAAATGTTCAACCAGACCCATAGCTGAGTGACTCCTTCTTTCGTCCTTTAGGTGATGATGTCTGGTGGACCAATAGGCCTGTTTGCATGACTCTGTGACCCTGGCCTGCTTTTGTTAGAGGTTCCAATATAACAGACCAACAGGCCAGTTTATAGGCTGAAATAAGCAGCGGAGAGTTGTAAGCTCAGTCAACTTCATCGTGAGCACTAGCATCCATTGTATCCAGGACAGCTTCAAGGAGCAATGACTCAAAAAGGTGGCATCCATCGTTAACCCTTGTTCTCGTCACTACTGTCAGGAAAGAGGTACAGGGCATGAAGGCACACGCTCAATGATTCAGGATCAGCCTCATCCCCTCTGCCTTCCGATTTCTGAATGGATGTTGAACCCATGAATATGACCTCACTACTTTTTTAATTTCTATTTTAGCACTACATATCTAATTTTACTGTTTTATATATATTACTGTAATTTAATTTTTTTTAAAAATCATTTATTATGTATTGCATTGTATTGCTGCCACAAAGACAACAAATTTCACGATATATGCCAGTAATATTAGACCGGATTCTGATTCTGATGTCTATGTGACTGTGATCCTGGCCTGCTTTTGTCAGCAGTTCCAGTGTAATAGACCAATAGGTCTGCTCACATACTGTAGGTCTATGACTCTGTGATGCTGGCCCGCATTCCAGCATTTTCCTACAGTCTTGCCAGTCCCGTGTTCCCTCTCCATCCGGAATGTGAATGGGGTGAATAATGTGAGCAGACAAACTCACCTGAGTAACCAGAGGCCGCAGGTTTCCTGGGATGCTTCCTACTGCAAACTAATGAGGACTGGGCCTTGATACAACTGCCTGCGACTTCACTGCGCTCTCTACGCCCGCTGAAGTGCTGCTTCCTGCAGAGCATTGTACTTGAAAAGCAAGTCACATATTGGGTTAACCTACACAAGGTTTAATTCTGATACTCTGACTCACATTGATATTAGTTGGCAGCAGACCAGAAAATCTTACAGTTTTACACAAGGTGCATACCCTGTTGACAACAGTTCTATCAAGGATCCAACTGCATCCATCCAATAGAAAAATAAGAGGACGTGCCCAGTATCTTATCCTGTGATTAACTCTCTATTTACAGCCTAACTCTAAAGGGCTTTCTGCACAGTGGTGACTAGAAATAGATCCAATAAACTAAGACCAACATGTTATAAAGCCTTAAGCAGAGTCGTTGATGTTGATTATCCCAATACTTAAGTACTTTTCTCATAGCCAAAGCAATTAGTCCAAATGTGCATTCAGCTGTAGGTAGTGATCACTCCTTACAGGTCAAACCTCGAATTTAATGCAGCTATTATTAACTACTGCAGGTAGCTGTCTATCAGCTATGCTCCGTTCTCTGCAGCCTGCAACTTTCTAGAGTGTAAGCAGTACAGACTCTTCATCTGACGCTGTTGTGCCAACCTTTTAACCTATTCTAAGATCAATCTAACCCTTCCCTTCAATATAGCCCTCCATTTTCCTGTCAGCCATGTGCCTAACTAAGAATTTCTTAAGTCATGTCAAGTTTATTGTCATTTAACTATATACATGCATAGTATTGAATGAGGCGTCTCTCTGAATCAGTGCGTAAAGTACAGTGGTACACATAACCCACATACAACACACGATAACTTGAGAAAGTAAGGATAATGTCCTTAATGTGTCTGCCTCTAACATCACCCTTGGCAGAGTCGATGGGATGAAAATAGTTAATGTTCACAGTGTAACTTAACACACATCTGTTTTTAAAAGTTTATTAAGACTAAGAATACAGTATAAATATAAATAAAAGCATGATAAATAACATAAGAATATTGTATATTATAAAATACTACAAAATTTAACTGTCTTCTACTAATGACCTTGGACTGTTTTAACCATTAACTGCAGTCACCCTCAATAAGAAGCTTTTGTACAGGTCCTCCCCAGGTGATGAACAGGCAACTTATGTAAAGCCTGTGCATACGACTGAGCATTTGGGAGACGCGTGGGATGGATTTGATGGATGCTGTGAGGCTGCAGACATTCCCTGCCATGTGGGAACTCTGTTCATGAGTGCAATCTGTTGGAGTTACAGGAATGAAAGTTACAGTTACAGGAATCTCTGCTCTAACATAGAGAGGACCTGTAATTCTCACTGTAATTCACCTAAATTCGAATCACTCCAGTTGAGTCACCCAAGACTCCAGCAAATCTCTAGAGACGTACCATGCAGAGCATTCGGACTGGCTGCATCACTGTCTGGCATGGCAGCGGCAATGCACAGGATCAGAAAAGGCTGTAGAAGGTTGTAAATATATATTTTTTATTGACGTACAGCGTGGGTAGGCCCTATCAGCCTTTCAACCACACTGCTTGGCAATCCCCCGATTTAACCCTAGTTTAATCACATGACAATTTTTAATGACCAATTAACCTATCAACCGGTACGTCTTTGGACTGTGGGAGGAAACGGAAGCACCTGGAGGAAACCCACGCAGTCACAGGGAGAACGTATAAACTCCTTACAGACAGCAGCGGGAATTGAACCTGGGATGCCGGTAACCACTACGCTACCACACTGCCCCTAACCAGCTCCATCACAGGCACAGCCATCCCCACCATCTAAAACATCTTCAAAAGATGATGCCTCAAGAAGGCAGCTTCCATCATTAAGGATTCTCACTCCCTCAGGACATGCCCTCTTCTCAGTGTTACCATCTTGGAGGACGTACAGGAGCCTGAAGACACACACTCAACATTTTAGGAACAATTTCTTCCCCTCTGTATTCAAATATCTAAGCGGCCCACTAACCCATGAGCACTACCTCACTATTTGCTCTCTTTTGCACAATTTATTTATCTTTTATCGTTCTTGCAAATTATAGAAATTTTTAATATAATGCACTGTACTGCTGCTGCAAAACAACAAACCTCACATCATCTGTCAGTGACAGTAAACCTGATCCTGATTCTGATTTATAGAGTCAGACAGCATGGAAACAGACCCTTCAGCTCACCTTCTTTATGTTGACCATTAATTCTTTTCTGTTTGATGTTCGACTGCTAGCAGAGTCTTGATGAGTACAAATGCTACACACCAGATCTCCAGGTTAAAGCTGGAGGAACGGACATGCAATTATGTAGCTAGAAGATAGAGATGTCAGACTGATCGATTTCTCTGCCTGATGGCCTGTTAATGATTTGCACCTGTCAACATGTTCCCGACCCCAGTGCCTGAACATTGCAAATTCACATCGCATCTTCTCCCTACCCAGGGATGCTTCCATAAACTATAGAGCTGAGGTGCCAAGCACACTTCATACCTGGACCATACACTACCCGCTAACTGTATCTAGTGACAGACAAGAGAAAGTCTAAAGACGCTGGAAATCCGAGCAACACACACAAAATGCTGGAGGAACCCAGCAGGCCAGGCAGCATCTAGGAAAAGAGTACAGTCCACGTTTCGGGCTGAAAACCCATCGGCAGGACTGGAGAAAATAAACTGAGGAGTAGATTTAGAAGATGGGGGGAGGGGAGAGAGAAACACCAGGTGACAGGTGAAACCTTCAGGGGGAGGGGATGAAGTAAAGAGCTGGGAAGTTAATTGGGGAAAGAGACAGAAGGCCATGGAAGAAAGAAAAGGGGGGAGGAGCCCCGGAGGGAGGTGATGAGAAGGGAAGGAGATAAGGTGAGAGAGGGAAAAGGGAATGGGGAATGGTGATGTGGGGGGGAGGGCATTTCTGGAAGTTCAAGAAATCAATGTTCATGCCATCAGATTGGAGGCTGTCCAAACAGAATATAATCTGTTGTCCCTCCAACCTAAGCATGGCCTCATCGCGACAGTGGAGGAAGCCATGGATGGACATATTGGAATGGGAATGGGAAGTGGAATTAAAATGGGTGGCTACTGGGAGATCCCACTTGTTCGGTGCAGCGGTTTCCCAATCTATGTCGGGTCTCACCAATATACAGGAGGCCACACAGGGAGCGTTTTATTTGAACAGGGTCATGAACTTTCACTAAGAAGATGAATGGATAAATGGTTTGGGTTACTTTGTTCTATTGTTTTAAATATTTTAAATGTGTTTGTAACTGCTGCCAGCTGGCATATTCCAAGGTGCAGAAGTACATGCTGTGGGACGTACTGAAGCTCGACATAGAGGCTCTATGGTATTCTGACCTAAGGTCCACGGACCCCTTGCTTAATATTATTGGTCCATGGCATAAGAAAGATTGGAAACCACTGTTCGATGGGAAGGGCCACAGTCTAGGGTCCTGTTGCCACTGTCCACTGAAGGGTTGAGGCCTGTATAAAAGCCTCTCGAACACTTCATTATTTAAGTAGGAAATGTGAGTGGCATTGACACATTGTAAAATGAATTGAACTGTTGTCACAACGAACGTAGAGAAAGTCACAACTAATTTGTACTTCCAGGAGACTCCACGCATGGCAGTTTGGGTGATGAGAATTTGCCCTTACAGAATTCACAAATCACTACCAAAAAGCTCTGAGAAGTGGAATGAAGATTTGCTCTCATGGGCTTTGTGACAGGAAGCAAATAAGCAAATATGTCTTTTTTTTCAACTCGAATTTTTTGATGCAAGCACAGACTGTGTGGTTTCATGATATGTAAGATCTCAATTTGGAACATATTCTAGGAAGACAACCCCTGTAAAATGGGGGTCACTTGTATTGTACATATTATGAATAAACTATGCTTATGAAATGCGTGTGATGAGAAGAGAAGCCAACTCCTTAATCAAGACAGCACTTCATTGGACCCCTGAAGGGTGGAAGTAATGCGGGAGACCAAGCTCAACTTGGCGGAATACTGTAGAGATAGAGCTGGCATGGTAGCGTAGTGGTTAGCACAACCCTTTACAGTACCAGTGATAGGGGTTCGATCCTTGCTGCTGACTGTAAGGAGTTTGTATGTTCTCCCTGTGACCATGTGGGTTTCCTCCAGGTGCTTCAGTTTCCTCCCACAGTCCCAAGACTTAACAATTGGTAGGTTAATTGGTCATTGTAAAGCATCCTGTGATTAGGCTAGGGTTAAATTGGGGGTTGCTAGGCAGTAGGGCTCAGAGGGTTGGAATGGCCTACTGCTTGCTGTATCCCAATAATTAAATAAATGAAATGATGACCCTGAACCACATCTGGGGCACAATAGAGAAGATGGCCAAGTACACACAAAGATGGAGGACCTTCATTGCTGACCTAAACGCCAGTGGCATAACAGGCCGTTCCTCCTCCTCCATGAAATGGTTTATAGACGGATTATTTGAATGGTTTCATTGTTTTAAGTTACTTGGAGACTTTGGAAGCATTGAAAAGACCCTGACAGAACAAGATATCAGAAGACTATTGGGGATCTAAGAGGAGTGTTTTTGCCTGCAGCCTATCATAGGTTGTGAAACTCTGTGCCTCACAGAGCTATTATCGTTAAGGGAAGAGAACCATCAGAGGGCAAGTGTGACGACTGGGCATCCAATGAGAGGTGAGTGAGGCCTAGTGTGACTGGGCCCAATCTCTGCTATTGGTTTAAAATACTGCTGTGACGGAGCTGGTGACAAAGAGAATCCATTTAATTAAAATACATTCAGTGGCCACTTTATCTGGTACACCTGCAAATATCTAATCAGCCAATCATATAGCAACTACTCAATGTATAAAAGCATGGAGGCATGGTCAAGAGGAATAACCTTTTCTCGGGTTTCCAGTCAGGTACAAGTATCGAATATAACTAATGTTTCAGGCATCATCCCTGACAAAGTTTGTCATCAAAACGTCGATTATAGTCGATACATACCTGGCTGGATGCCCGAGAAGAATTTCTTCCATCACATATGCTGGGAAAGCACTAGATCCTTTTTCATGGTCAAGAGGATCAGTTGTTCAGACCAAACATCAGAATGGGAAAGAGATGTGATCTAAGTGACTTTGACCGTGGAATGATTGTTGGCGCCAGATGGGGGGCAGTTTGAGTATCTCAGAAACCTCTGAAGTCCTGGAATATTCACACACAACAGTCTGTAGAGTTATGGGGAATGGTGTGAGGAACAAAAAATAAAGATCTAGTGAGCAACAGCTCTGTGGGCTCAATGAGAGAGGTCAGAGGAGAATGGCCAATCCTGTTAAAGGTGACAGGAAGGCAACAGTAACTGAAATAGCCGCACTTTACAACAGTGGTGTGCAGAAGAGCCTTGCTGAATCTACAACATGTTGAACATTGAAGTAGGTGGGCTACAGGAGCAGCAGACCATGAATACGCACTCGATGGTCACTATATTAGGTACAGGCATTACCTAATAAACTGCCCTCTGAGTGTATATCCGCAAGTTATTTTTAAAAAGGTTGTTAATCCTTTTAAAATGAATGGCGTATTAGCTCTATTAAATGTCAAACAATGAAATATCATGCCAAGGACATTAAGTATTAGAAAGATGGTAGATGTGCAGCTGAATTTCAAGCCTTTTATGCTCACTCTCTCTCCTGTCTTCCACCTTTTGCTCAGTTAATCTTCTTATCCTCTTATCTCATTGCCATGGGTACTGCTCCTTGCCTCTGGTCTGTTAAGAAGTATAATTTCTTCTCAAATTAGGTGAATTAACCTGACATCTTACATAATCCTGGTAATAACCCTATAAATTAGATATCAACTGGCTATGAGGATCCGCAGAACATGAAACAGCAATTATCATTATTCTCACAAGCATGCTGACGGCTGACAATTACCTTGATTTTCCGGCGTCATTTGCAGTTACATCATTGTCTTTCCTGACATTCTTTCTTGCAGCGCAGAAAAAGTAGTGTCAAATCCATTACAGACAGAGTGCGCTGAGGCCTCCGTTGGTCAGGGTCGACCACAGATGTTGTGTCCTCGCTATCCAGACACGCAACCCAGGGCAGTACAATATGGACACCAAGCTGTTTCCCATGTAGCAGGCTCGCCCTCTCCTCACATCTGATGAATTCAATGAAACAGCAAAGACCGATACAGATTGGCATCAGCAGCATTGCAGGAGTTGCTGGCCAGTGTTGAATTCAATGTAGGAATGCCTTCGGGACTCCAGCTCCTGAGTTTTCCCTCAGGGTTCACTCCCAAAGCTTTCCCCATGAGTGGATATAGTCGCAAGGCAACGGGGAGTTTGAGATCAGAGTTTTCTTTCTCCTAGATAAGCTGCCAGTCACAGCTGATGAGCACTGCCTGCCCAAAGCACACAGAAGGGGTAGCTACTCTTATAAAGTTGGAGCAACTGATAATTACTCGGGTTTATAAGAATGAGGGGCACCAAGAATCGGAGGTCTTGACAGGGTGGGTGCTCGTTCTTGTGGGAGAATCTGGAGCCAATGTTCAATTATAATTGTGGCATTGTACTTTTTTTTGTTGTTTGGAGATGCAGCCTAGTAACAGGCTAATTACAGCCATGTGACCAATTATCCTTCTCGGCCATATGTCTTTGGAATGTGGGAGGAAACCGAAGCACCATTTGGTCACAGGAAGAATGTATAAACTGCTAATGGACTTTGTAATAGCTAACAGTTACTGCACCATGTCGCTATGCCACCCACTATTTTGATTGTATGTTTCATTGTACATACGATTAATAAATAAATAAATAAACCTAAAGCTGAATCTAAGTCATCTCTCTCTCCCATCTATCATGAGGTTGGGTTTATAGTGAGGGCTGGCTGTGGATAAGACAGGGATTTGGAATAGGTGCCTCCACAAGTGAATAGATGGTGTGGCTAAATTCTCAGTTGGCAGGTGTGGTCGGAGGTTTGCTTGACCTAAAATAACATAACATTACTGAGTGCATTTCTGGTCGCCCCATTCCCAGAAGGATTTAAAAGGTTTGGAAAGGGAACAGAAGGAGTTCACCAGGATGCTGCCTAACTGGTAGGAGTCCAGCACAGTGGAGCTGGAAGGTCCAGCACAGTGCTGGGAGGTCACATCCAGACTGACAGATGATCATTCCCAGGACTACATGGTCCATGTTCCTTTCAAAATGGAGTATTTTGGAGAGAACACCACCATTTTCTGTATATTCCTGAAGTGGAGTCACCTAAGAGTCAACAATACAGATGGAATTGATTTTCAAATTTCTAATTGAACCTGAACGTGATCTGCTGGGCTTCAGCTGCTGTAAACTCAAGGCCAGCCCGTGTTTTTCAGAAAGATCACACCATCACAGTGCTGAGAAGGTCAAGACAATAATCACTCTCCAGAAAGTATGCTCCAGGTTACCTACATAGTTTCCAAATATCTACAACTACAGACTGAAGATTTTCTTTACAGTAATTCTTCACATGTACATCAAAACATCAAAGCGAACAGTAAAATGTGTTGTCTGGTTTAACAACTCTGAAGATGTGCTGGGGGCAGCCAGCAAATGTTGGCATGCCTCTGGTACCAACCAAACATGTCCACAAATATATATATAGCTAGGGAGCCTAAGAATTTTTCACACTACTACAGTAACTTTATATGTTGCACTGTTCTGCTGCTGCAAAGTACAAAAAACAAATTTCTTGACATATGTGAGTGATGATAAACCTGATTCTGATATGGGTCTCTATTATGGACTGAGAATGGGAACGGGGCAGGGAGAGGGGAATCATGGTTGGGAAAAGGGGAATATGGAGGGGAGGGAGTGGGAAACACCAAATTCTGTAATGATCAATAAACCAATTGTTTGAAATCAAATGACCTTGCCTGGTGTCTCAGGGCTGGGTGTGTCTATACCTGCACCACCCCCTGCCCCGCACTCCTTCTCTGCCAACCTGTCCCACAACCCTCGTGTAGCGCTCCACCCTTGGCATTCCCAACATTCTTCGCTCCCGCCAGTCTTACTAACTCACTGTCTGCTCCACATTGACAAATACAGTATTGTGCAAAAGTCTTAGCGACTGTATATATACCTAAGATTTTTGCACAGTACTTTATGCTAAACACTACACTACTGTGCCATCCCTGCCAGAAACATTTGGAAATAACTGAAAGCCAAATAGAGGTTAAGAAGTATAATAAAAAGTAAATATTAAATTAATTTATGTAAGCCACTTAAAACATTAATATTCAGTTGAAGGAAGTTAAACTCTTGATCTTTGTCTCCCTTGTCATGGTCTTTGCTCCTTTTTTGCCTGCCTGCAGCGCACTTTCACTGTAAATGCAAAACTGTAGGGGATGAATAAAGTATCTATCTATCTATCTATCTATCTATCTATCTGTCTGTACTCTGCATTCAGATTTTCCCTTTCATACTACCAAGATGTACTTCTGTTTGGAATGATTTGTCGGGAAAGCATGAAAACAAATTGTTTTACTGTATCTCAGTACATAGGACAATAATAAACCGATCACTAAACATAGGACACCATTCACTTAATGCTCTGCATGAAACTCAGCAAGCCCGTTCACGCAGAATGCAGCTATTCTGGAACACTCAAGGAGTAAGACCGAGGAACCAGACGGGAAGTGCATCCACGTCCTAAGGTTTTTTTTGTTTTTTTTTTAAACTTTTTTTATTGTTTTCAAATAGTTACAGAATAAATGTGTATAAAAAAAATGTGTTACCCAGCCCCCCTCCCCTTAACCCCTCCCCCCTAACATCCCTATTAAAAAAATAAGAAAGAAAGAAAGAAAAAAAAAAGGAATGCCTGGATATTGGAAGATCCCCACATGCTCCATGGAGTTCGTAATAACTTTAGTATATATATTTATTTCTTTCCCCAAGTAACCAATTATTTCATCTTCGGAGCACCTATATATTTAATCCTGTCTTTTGTAAATAAGGGCGCCAAATTTTCAAAAATGTTTCATATTTATCTCTTAAATTATAAGTAATTTTTTCAAGTGGAATACAGCCTACAAAGAAGGCATGTGGGTGGCTATACTTCATTAGGAGTTTGAGGAGATTTGGTATGTCACCAAAGACTCTCACAAATTTCTACAGATGTACCGTGGAGAGCACTTTAACCAGCGACGTCGCCGTCTGGTATGTAGGGGGGGGTGGGGACTGCCGCACCGGATCAAAATAAGCTGCAGAGTGTTGTAAGCTCAGTCAGCTCCATCATGGGCACTAACCTCCATAGTATCCAGGACATCTTCGAGGAGCCATACCTCAAAAAGCAGCATCCATCATTAAGAATCCCCACCACCCAGGACATGCCCTCTTCTCATTGCTACCATCAGGAAGGTGGTACAGAAGCATGAAGGCACACACGGAATGATTCAGGAACAGATTATTCCCCTCTGCCAACTGATTTCTGAACCCATGAACACTACCTCATTCTCACTATTTTTAATTTTTATTTTTGCACTACATATTTAAGTTAACTATTCTGTATATATTTACTGTCATTTATATACATTTTTTCTATTATTATGCATTGTATTGTACTGCTGCTGCAAACAGAGCACATTATTTCACAGCATATGCTGGTGATATTAAACCTGATTCTGATTCTAAGATGGAGGTGCTGTGGGACAAAGAGCTGAAGATGGAATGAGAGGTCTGCTATGCGATTTTCAGATCTCCTGTGCATTCCAGACTTCTGCATGGAAATGCGAAGCACACTGACATTCACACTACTGTTTCATGACCGCTCCCTTTGGAAATGTCGTCCAAGGAGGACCTCAGTCTGGCCCATTATTCTAAAATGAAATACAGAACCATTAGAAATACTTGCAGGTGAGGTTGCAAATAATTTATAAGGAGTATAAATTGGAAATTAATATCAATGAACACAGTTCACTGCACTGTAAAAACACTTCAATAGGAAGATAATACAGTTTATTAACTGGCCAAGGAGTTGGTGTAGGAGAGAGGCGTCAGATTTTTGGATTATTGGGCTATCTTCCAGGGAAGGTGGGACCTGTATCGAAGGGATGGCTTACACCGGAACCGGAAGGGGAGTGACATCCTAGTGGGAAGGTTTGCTTGTGCTGCACATGGGAGTGGGGAGGAGGTTTAAACTAGAGTTGCAGGGAACCAGAGTGCCAGAATAGGCAGTGGAGAAGTTGTGGAGACTGATGTTGTTAAGACCTCAGACAAGGTCAGGAATCAAAAGGTTGAACATGGTGCGACTAACGTCCTGAGTGGTGTATATTTCAGCATAAGAAGTATCATAGGAAAGACAGATGAGCTCAGACCATGGATCAATTCAGAAAATTATGATATTGTAGCCATTAGTGAGACTGCTTGCAAGAGGGTCATGATTAGCAGCTTAATCTTCCAGGGTTCCACTGCTTTAGACATGACAGAGTGGGAGGGATGAAAGGAAGATTGGTGGTGTTATTAGTCAGGGAAAATGCCATGGCAATGCTCAGTCAGGACAGACTGGAGAACTCATTTAGTGAGGTGTTATGGGTGGAACTGAGGAATAAGAACAGTATGACCATGCTAATAGGGCTATATTACAGACCAACCAACAATCCAAGGGATTTAAAGGAACAAATTTGTAAAGAGTTCACAGACTGCTTGCAAGAAACATAAGGTTGCTCTAGGAGATTATTTTAACTTTCCACATATTGACTGGGACTCCCATACTGTACAAGGACTACATGGGATAGAGTTTGTCAAACGTGTTCAGGAATGTTTCCTTTATCAGTATGTAGAAGTCTCATTGAGACAGTGTGTGATACTTGATCTGCTATTAGGGAATGAGACAGGACAGGTGACAGAGGTTTGGGTAGGTGAGCACTTTGCCACAATGCCATTAGTTTCTAAGTAAATATGCATCAACTTCATGGACCCAGTACAGATTACAGAGGAGGAAAATTAAGATGGATAAATCCCCAGGGCATGACAGGGTGTTCCCTTGAACCCCGTGGGAGGCCAGTACAGAAAGTGCCAGTGCCCTGGCACAGATATTTAAATCATCCTTAGCAACAGGTGAGATACCATAGGATTGGAGGATAGCTAATGTTGTTCTGCTGTTTAAAAAAAGACTCTAAATAGAAATCAGGAAATTAGAGACCACTGAGTCTGACATAATTAGTGGGAAAGTTATTGGAAGGTATTCTAAGGAACTGGATATCTGAGTATTTGGATAAACACAGACGGTTTAAGGATAGTCACCATGGTTTTGCGCATGATAGCTCATGTCTAACCAATCTTACAGTGTTTTTCGGGGAAGTTAACAGCAAAGTTGCTGAAAGCAAGACAGTGGACTATTATAATATAATATTACAATATAATTTACACATTTTACTAACCATTACCCATATGTTTTTTGGACTGTGGGAGGAAACCAGAACACATGGAAGGAAACAGTGCGGTTTCGGGAAGAACAAATAAATTCCTCACAGGCAGCAGCAGAAATTCAACCTGGATCGTTGGTACTGTAAAGTGTTGTGTTAACCACTACATTAACGTGCCAGCAAGGTACTTGACAAAGTCTAGTATGGGAGGTTGGTCAAGGATGTTCAGTGCTCAGCATTCAAGATGAGTATTCAATTAGATTAGCATTGGCTCTGTGGGAGAAGCCAGAGAGTGGTAGTAGATGGTTGCCTCTTTGACTGGAGGCCTGTGACTAGTGGAGAACATGAGATTCATTGCTGGGTCTATTGTGGTTTGTCATCTATATCAACAATCTGGATGATAATCTGGTTAATTGGATCAGCCAATTTCCAGATGAAACCAAGAATGGTGGTGTAGTGAACAGCGCGGAAGACTATCATGGCATACAGTGGGACCTCAACCAGCTAGAAAAAAATGAATTTTTTGGAGACAAGTGCGAGGTTTTGCACTTCAGTAAGACCAACCAGGATAAGTCTTGCACAGTGGTAGGGCACTGACTAGTGTAGTAGAACAAAGGCATCTGGGAATACAGGCCCATAATTCTTTGAAAATGACCATACAGGGAGATAGGTTTGTAAAGAAAGCTTTTGCTACATTGGCCTTCATTGGTCAAAGTATTAAGCACAGGACATGGGATGTTATGTTGAAGTTGTGTAAGACATTGGTAAGGCCTGATTTGAAATATTGTGTACAACTTTTGTCATCCACCTACAGGAAAGATGCTAATAAAGTTGCAGGAGTACAGAGAAAATTTACAAGGATATTGCCGGGACTGGAGGACTGAACTTGTAAGGAAAGAATGAATAGGAAAGGACCTTCTTCCTTAGAACATAGAAAATTTGATAGAGGTATACAAAATTATGAGGGTAAATGCAAGCAGGTTTTTTCCAGAGGTCACAGGTTAAGGGTGAAAGGTGAGAAGTTTAAAGGGAACATGAGGGGAAACTTATTCATTCAAAGGGTTGTGCGAGTGTGGAAAGAGCAGCCAGCACAAGTGGTGCATGCAAACTCGATTTCAAACGTTTGAGAGAAGTTCGGATAGGTATGTGGATGGTAGGGGTACAGAGGGCTATGGTCCTGGTGCAAGTCATTGGGAGTAGGCGGCTTAAGTAGTTCGGCATGGACTAGATGGGCCAAAGAGCCTGTTTCGGTGTTATGATGATGACTCAATGACACTGTTTATAATGTTGTTTATATTGTAAATATATGCAGGTTTTTATGAATTAATGCACACTTTATTCCATATTCATTCCTTAACTTCTAATCTTAATCTTTATTATTTATAATTGTTAAATGCTTTTTTGTTGCAAGTTGCATCCTGACCAACACACAACAGCAAATTCCTAACAGATGCAAATATAAACTGTATGACAAATAAAGTTCATCCTTGATCCTTGTATTGATCACTTCTCCTGAGTACAGTGGAAACATGTGCAGTAAAGCTCCATTAATCCAGTGCTGTCTGGATTTTGGCACAATGACTGGCAGAATTTGTTTTTGCACTATTGGATGTTAACACACTTTTGATTCTCTTTTCTTTCTGTCAGTTTAAAGCAGGGGATTCCCAACCTTTTTTCATAAGCCATGGACCAATGCCATTAAGCAAGGGGTCCATGGACCCCGGGTTGAGAACCTTTGGTTTATAGGGAGCTCAGGAATGGCATCTCAGGAAGAACTGGGGCCAATGACTCGGTGTGTTAAAGAGAGCACGGGAACCAGGGTTACTGTTTGTTAAATCAGAATCAAGTTCAATATCACCTAATAAATAGTTAAATTAAATAAATAGTGCACAAACAGAAATAAAAAGTAGTGAGGTAGTGTTCATAGTTTCAATGTCTTCAATATCCGTTCAGAAATCGGATGGCAAAGGGAAAGAACCTATTCCTGAATCACTGAGTGTGTGCCTTCAGGCTTTTGTACCTCCTCCCTGATGGTAACAGTGAGAAGAGGGCATGTCCTGGGTGGTGGAGGTCCTTAACGATGGATGTGAACTTTTTGAGGCACCACTCCTTGAAGATGTCCTGGATACTACAGGGGCTAGTGCCCATGATGGAGCTGACTAATTTTACAACTCTCTGCAGCTTTACTCGATCCTGTGCAGCAGCCACCAGCACAGCTTCCCCCATACCAGACAGTGGTACGTCAGTCAGAATGCCCTCCATTTTGTATCTATAGAAATTTTTGAGCATTAACAAAAGCTTTGAAACCAGGGCTCTGTGTTTAATGTAATGCAGAAACCAGCACTTTGGTGAGCCTAATGTTGCACTATGAGAATTTGCGAACAATCATTTATTGGATTATCAATATCTTATTACATACGCAAAGTGTTCAAGTAATGATCAAAACGGTGGTGTTCATACCGTATTAATAATCTAAAAAAGATTTATACACAGAGTTTCAGCTCAATAACCCTCCATCACACACCATTATTACAGCCTTGAGTACTTTGTCCTTTACAGTTGCCTGATAAACAGGTTAATTATTTCAAACACCTAGGTTAATATCTTCCAACGCCTTAAAGGCATTATAATTGGTTGGTCCGAAGTGACCTCCTATGCAGTTAATAGGAAACTGCAGATGCTGCACAATTATTATTGGCAATGAATCCTAAATCTGATCTGTTTTCATTCAACAATTACTGGGGCTGTCAAAGGTTTTCACAGCTCAGTCGGAATTCCTAATGGAATTCCTGTGGTCTCCGCAGTCTGACCAGTGTGTGCTTACATGCAGACAGGGAAGTGACCCCTCTTTCAACAAGTAATTAATAGCAAGCAACTTACACTTGGCTATTTAGAACCATAGAACACTAGAGCACAGAAAACTGGCCATTTGGCCCTTCAAGTCTCTGCCGAAACTTTATTCCGCTAGTCCCATTGACCTGCACCCAGTCCATAACCCTCCAGACCTCTCCCATCCATGTATCTGTCCAATTTATTCTTAAAACTTAATGAGCCCTCATTTACCACGTCAGATGGCAGCTCGTTCCACACTCCCACCACCCCCTGAGTGAAGAAGTTCCCCCTAATGTTCCCCCTAAACCTTTCCCCTTTCACCCTAAAGCCATGTCCCCTCGTATTTATCTCTCCTAATCTAAGTGGAAAGAGCCTACTGGCATTTACTCTGTCTATACCCCTCATTATTTTGTAAACCTCTATCAAATCCCCCCTCATTCTTCTGTGCTCCAAGGAATAAAGTCCTAACCTGTTCAATCTTTCCCTGTAACTCAACTCCTGAAGACCCAGCAACGTCCTAGTAAATCTTCTCTGTACTCTTTCAATCTTAGTGATATCCTTCCTATAGTTAGGTGACCAGAACTGCACACAATACTCCACATTTGGACAAGCTATTATCGTAGGGAATACTGAAATTGTATATTGTAGCTCTGACATTTACTGGATAATAATGAGGAATAATTAATAATTATTTCCCTTAGCTTGAGTAACCACCCATCCATCCAGAATCCTCTTTGACTTTCTACCATCAGGCAGGAGACTCTGATGCATAAAAACAAGAATGGTCAGGATGGGAAATATTTCTTCTCCCAGTCCATTCGACTTCTGAATTCACTGTGGCATCACATTCAAAGTGTCACTGGTTAAATCTGTTCTGTACCTTACAATATTTAATTTATACACTTTAGTTTGTTTATTTATGTGTAATCCATCTGTAGATTTCAGCCTTATTTTCATGAGCTATTGTGTGTTAAGCATGTTATGTGTACTACAGGGATTACACCCTGGTTCGGAGAAATGTTGTCTCATTTGACAGTATAGATGTATATAGTTCAATGACAATAAAATTAACTTAACTTGACTAGTGTAGAGTTTTTTATCAGATCACTCTGGTGTTTCAGACGCTCCTTAGCCTTGTAATTTCTACTGGTTCTTGCTTCCAGGATGTACGCCTCAATACTGTTCCTTGATCTTAATTGTTTCACTTTGATTTTTATTTAGAGCAAGGGTTCCCGATTTTTTTTATGCCATGGCCCAATACCATTAAGCGAGTGGTCCATGGACCTCAGGTTGGGAACCCCTGATTTAGAGCAACACACACAATATGTGGGAGGAACTTGGCAGTTCAGACAGCATCTATGGAGAGGAATAAAGAGTCAACATTTCAGGTGGAAACCCTTTATCAGGACTGGGAAAAAAAAGGAGGAAGAAGCCAGAGTCTGAAGTTTAGGGGAGGGGAAGGAGCTAGAAGGTGATGGGTGAAGCCATGTGAGGGGCAAGGAAGGCATGTGGAGAAGTGGGAGTGAAATGAGAAGCTGGGAGGTGAGAGGTGGAAAAGGTAAAGGACTGAAGAAGAAAGAATCTGATAGGAGAGTAGAATGGACCATGGGAGAAAGGGAAAGAGGAGGAACACCAGAGGGAGTTGATAGGCAGATAAAGGGAAGAGAAGAGGTGAGAGGGGAGCCAGAGTGGGAATGGAAGAAGAGAGAGGGGAAGGGTGGAGAAATTACTGGAAGTTTGATAAATTGACGTTCATGTCGTCTGGTTGGGGGCTACCCAGACCGAATATGAGGCATTGCTCCTTCAGTCTGAGAGTGACTTAAACTTGGCAGTAGAGGAAGCAATGGACCTTCATTACTACCCTAAACACCAGTGGCATAATAGGCAGTAAGTAAATAATAGCCACTGTATGCTACTGTTCTGCCCTGATCTTGGCTTTCATCTGCAAAATCACTTACCATCATCATTATGTGCAATCATAGTCTTGACCACAAATGTTCTTGGCAGATTTTTCTACTGAAGTGGTTTGCCATTGCAGCCTTCTGGGCAGTGCCTACTGTGTAAAAACACTGGGCTTTGAAAAACCCTCATTAAACATTTCCTCCCTTCTCCTCAGATGTTGTCTTCTTCCTCCCCTTTCCTTTCTACTCCTCCTCTGTTCCCCCTCACCCCTCTGAGGCTCCTTTCCCTTCTTCAACTCTCCTCTCTTTCCCTACCCTCTGTTCACTCCCCTCCTGCCTTGTCCTACTCTATGTTCTTCTGTTCAGAACAATCCTTGTCTGTCCAGTTAGATTGAATAAGGATTTAAACCTTGACTTAAATACACCAAATCCTATCTTTACTGAAAGAAATGCTTGGAAAAACTTTCTAGTTGCAAATTGATCCTATCACCCTAATCATTATGGTTGAAATTGCCTTTTAACATTTCAAAACATCAATAATGGGACATAGCACGCAAGATTATTTTCGATTTCTTCCTTTGACTGAAACTACTGAGGTGTTGCTTAATTTTGGAAATAATAAATTTGTTTCTGCTGTTCTTTGGTAGTGGTAGAACTGATAACAAACACACAAGTTTTTAGTTAAGACTCAAAAATTACCGTGTGTTGGAATAGCATGTGAGAGTAAGATATAAATTCTGTGAATACACCTGCCAAAATGAGTTTCTGTGGTGTTTTAACAAAAGAGTGTCCTTGCTGATTGTAAAATGGGCCCGTAAAAGTCATTGTGTAAGCTACAGCTGCAGAAATTCATTTGCTTCAGATAACCATATGTTAGGAATGACGCAAAGGTCCCAGCAAGGGAAGCAAAATCATTTTCTTGAATGGTTGAAAGGAAGACGGATTTCAGCCATAAGGTTAACCTAGAAAAGCCAGGATTAGTTCTTTCTGGAGCAACATGGATAACAGAACGTCAAACAGACCGTTTAGCCCACTATGCTCTGCTGAACTAATTAAACTAGTAATTCCCATGTTAATGAAGCGGTTAGCATAACGCTATCACAACACTAGTGACCCAGGTTCAATTCTGCCACTCTTTGTAAGAAGTTTGTACTTTCTCCCCATGATCACATGGGCTTCCTCTGCATACTTACTTTCCTCCCAAGTTCCAAAAGACATATAGGATTAGTAGGTAATTGGTCACATTTGTTTACATGGGTAGCATGGGCTCATTGGGCTGTTACCATGCTGTATCTCTAGATAAAAAAAATAAAATTTCAAAAATGCCTAACTAAACTGATGTAACACACATAGTATGTTGGAGGAACTCAGCAAGTCAGGGGTCTATGGAAAGGAATAAACAGTAGATGCTTCGGGTCAGTTTTTGTCCTGATGAAGGATCTCAGCCTGGAACATCAACTGTTTATTCCTCTCTATAGATGCTGTCTGACCTGCTGGGTTCCTCCAGAATTTTGAGTGTGTTCTTCTGGATTTCCAGCATCATTCACTGTCTGCTCATTAATGTGCTTACTCAAGAGCCTCTTAAATGCTTCCATCGAATTTTCCTCCACCAGCATCCCAACAGTGCATTTCAGCCACACGTCACTCTCTGTGTAATCATGCCCTCTAGTATTTGACATTTTGACTCTGGGTAAAGGACACTTGCTGTCTACCTGTGCCTCTCATAATTTTATAAATTACTACGTGACTCCCTTGTCCATTTGTCCCTCCCCACTGATCTCCTTCCTGGCACTTATCCTTGCAATTAGAACAAGGGCTACACCTGCCCCTACACCTCCTCCCTCATTACCATTAAGGGCCCCAAACAGTTCTTCCAGGTAAGGCAACACTTCACCTGTGAGTCTGCTGGGGTCATATACTGTGTTCTGTGCTCTTGGTGTGGTCTCTTGTATATCGGTGAGACCTGACATATATTGGGAGTCTGCTTCACCGAATATCTATGCTCCATCTGCCAGAGCAAGCAGGATCTCCCAGTGGCCACCCATTTTAATTCCATTTCCCATTCCCATTCTGATATGTCTATCCATGGCCTCCTCTACTGTTGGGAGAAGACCACACTTAGGTTGGAGGAAAAAGCACCTTATATTCCATTCGGGTAGCCTCCAATCTGATGGCATAAACTTTGATTTCTCAAACTTCCAGTGATGCTTCCCCCCACCCCAACTTACACCATTCCCCATCCCCTTGTCCCTCTCTCATGTTATCTCTTTATCTCCTTGTCTGCTCATTACCTCCCTCTGGTGCTCCTTACCCCTCCCCCTTTTTTCTTTCTTCCATGGCCTTCTGTCTCTTTCACTAATCAACTTCCTAGCTCTTTGCTTCATTCCTCCCCTCCAAGTTTCACCTATCGCCTGGCATTTCTTTCTCCACTTCCCCCACCTTTCAAATCTACTTCTGAGCTTTTTTTTCTCCAGTCCTGCTGAAGAGTTTTGGCCCGAAACATTGACTGTATATTGTTCCCATAGGTGCTGCCTGGCCTGCTTAGTTCCTCCAGCAATTTGTGTGTGTTGCTCAGATTTCCAGCATCTGCAGATTTGCTCTTGTTTGTGTGTTGCTATATAAACTACTATTAGGTTCTCCCTCTTCCTTTCTCCACTCCAGGAGGAAAACTCCAAGTCTATGCAACCTTCCTTCTAGCACTTGCCTTCTGTTCCAAGCAGAATCCTTGTGAACCTCTTCTGTAATCTCTCCAAAGCCTCCACATTCTTTCTATGATGGGGCCACTAGAACTGCATCTATTTCTCCACCTGGGGGCCTAACGTTATAAAGTTGCAACATAATTCCTGACTCTTGAATTCAATGCCATGACTAATAAAGGCAAGCATGCCATATACTCTCTTTACCATGCTATCAACTTGAGTGGCCACATTCAGAGAGATATGGACTTAACCATATAACCATATAACAATTACAGCAGGGAAACAGGCCATCTTGGCCCTTCTAGTCCGTGCCGAACACTTACTCTCACCTAGTCTCACTGACCCGCACTCAGCCCATAACCTTCCATTCGTTTCCTGTCCATATACCTATACAATTTTACTTTAAATGACAACACCGAACCTGCCTCTACCACTTCTACTGGAAGCTCGTTCCGCACAGCTACCACTCTCTGAGTAAAGAAATTCCCCCTCGTGTTACCCCTAAACTTTTGCCCCCTAAATCTCAACTCATGTCCTGTTGTTTGAATCTCCCCTACTCTAAATGGAAAAAGCCTATCCACATCAACTCTATATGTCCCCCTCATAATTTTAAATACCTTTGTCAAGTCCCCCCCTCAACCTTCTATACTCCAAAGAATAAAGACCTAACTTGTTCAATCTTTCCCTGTAACTTAGGTGCTGAAACCCAGGTAAATTCTAGTAAATCTTCTCTGTACTCTCTCTATTTTGTTGACATCTTTGTCAACAAAATCCCATGACCCCACTGTGCATCAACACTGTTAACAGTCCTAACATTAATAGAGATCTATCTCTTTATATTTGACCTTTCAAAGTGAAACACCTCATAGTTGCCTGGATTCAAAGTTCAAAGTACATTTAATTATACAACCTTGAGATTCACTTCCTTACAGGCAGCCACAAAACAAAGAAACCCAAAAGAACCCAATATAAAAATGACCCAATGTGCAGAGAGAACAAAAAGCAAGCATGCAACAATAAAAGTAAGCAAATGGCACTAAAACCGAGAGAGAGTCCACAGACATGAAGCCTGGGACAGCCAGAGCAGGCCACAGCCTCAGATTCATTTCAGTGCTGAGCTGAGCAAACATCGCACAACTGGCCCGTCACCCTGCCTTTTCAATCTGACCCGGTTGTTAAATTGTCCAAGCATTGGGTCGTTTCCTTGTTCTAGGACCCTAGCCGTGTTGTTTCAATACATTCTGGGCCTAGACTGCCATGTTTTGGCCTGTACCCGAACTTTCCAAATTGGACCAAACTCCATCTGCCATTTCTCCACCCATATCTGCAACAGATTTCTATCTCGCTGTATCCTTTAGCAATCTTCTACACCAGAGGTTCTCAACCTTTTTATATGCCATGGACCCTTTATCATTAACAGAGCGATCCATGGACCACAGGATGGGAATACCTGCTCTACATTTTCCACAATGCCACCAACATTTGTGTCATCTGAAAACTTAGTAACCTACCAATCACATTTTCATCCAAGTAATTTACAAAAATAACGAACAGTGAAGGTTGAGATAAGATTTGATAGAGGTGGACGAGAGACAGGACCTAGAGTAAATGGAGAGAAACTCCTTGCGTTAGTCAGTGTTTCAAGAACCAGAGGAAATAGATCAAGACAAAAGATACAAATGGTATTTGGTTTATTATTGTCACATGCATAAAAATACAGTAAAAATGTTTGTTTATATGTCATCCAGACAGGGCATCACAGTAGCATGGTGGTTAGTGTAATGCTTTACAATGCCAGTGTCCCTGGTTCAATTCCCGCCGCTATATATAAGGAGTTTGCACATTCACCCTGTGACCATGTGGGTTTCCTCCCACATTCCAAAGATGTATGGGTTAGTAAGTTGTGGGCATGCTATGTTGTACTAGCCTATGGCAATACTTGCAGGCTGCCCCCTGCACAACTTCAAACTGGGTTGGTCGCTGATGCAAGTGATGCATTTCACTGTATATTTCAATGTACGTGTGACAAATAAAGCTAATCTTTACCAAGGTAGGACAGAAAGAAAAAGCAGAAAGCAGAATATAAAGTTGCATTATATTTCAGAGTTACGGAGAGTGCAGTGCAGATTAGACAAGCACAATGCAAGTACCAGAAAGAGCTAAACTGGGAGGTCAAATAAGATACTGAAAGAAACACTTTCTTCCATGTACAGAGCGATGATGAACAGGAACTCATTATCTGTGTGATCAGTCACAAAGGACCAAAAGACTGTTGGAGAGAGACTTCAGAGGAAACATTTGCAGGAGTACAGGGAAAGGGCAAGACAGTGACACTGATAAGGCTAGGCGATAAGGAGCAGGCACAAATTTGGAGGAGCAAATACCCTCCTTCTTTCCTGCTACAGTTCTAAGATTCCTTGAAGCTATATTTGTATCATAAAAACAACTCAGCAATTAGAGTAAATTGAATTTAACAGTAAAATTTCCCCAAATGCAACCAGTGAAGAATGAGTGTCTGGAGTTTGTATGTTCTCCTCGTAGCTGTGCGGGTTTCCTGGTTTCTCCCACATTCCAAAGGTAACTAGTCATGTGGGTGTAATTGGGCAGCCTGCACTCATTGAACCAGAAGGGCATGTTACTGTGCTGTATCTCTAAATAAGATAAAAATTGATAGATACTGTACAGTCCAGCTTCTAAAGGCACCTCATAGAAATGCTAGCACCTTGATGAGGTATGGTAGCAGTGGTAATGTTGTTGAACTAGTAATACAGAAGCCTACCATGTGGTCTAAAGCCATGAGTTTGAATCCTACCATCAGCATTGGAGAATTTAAATTCAATTAATTTTTAAAAAAATTGAAATACATGGTTTTGGAATAAGCTTTGAATGAACAAAAACCATAATAAATCATTCTAGGATCTCTTGGAGAAATATTAGGGCAGATGATCAAAGAGGGTGGCTTTAAGTTCAAAATTCAAAGTAAATGTATTATCAAAGTACATAAACATCACCCTGAGATTCATTCTCTCATGGGCTCACTCAATTAATCCGTAAGACGATAATAACCATAACAGATTCAATGAAAGACCGCACTAACTTGGGTGTTCAACCAGTGTGCAAAAGACAACAAACTGTGCAAATACAAAAAGAAAGAAATAAAATAATATTAAATAAATAAGCAATAAATATTTAGAGTATGAGATGAAGAGTCCTTGAAAGTGAGGTCATAGGTTGTGGGAACAATGATGGGACAAATGATATTGAGTGAATTTATCCCCTTTGGTTTAAGAGCCTAGTGGTTGAGGGGTCATAATTGTTCCTGAACCTGGTGCTGAGAGTCCTGAGGCTCCTGTACCTTCTTCCTGATGGCAGCAGCAAGGCGAGAACATGACTTGGGTGGTGGGTGTCCCTGATGATGGATGCTGCTTTCCTGTGACAATGCTTTGTGTAGATGTTCTCAATGGTGGAGTGGGCTTTACTTGTGATGGACTGGGCCATATCAATTACTTGTTGTAGGAGACTTTCCTCAAAGGTGTGGAGGTTAAAGGAGAGAATGCAGGAGCTTCCAGCCTTGGTAGCTGAAGCTGATGGAGTGAAACAGGTAAGAGACCAGAACTGGTGGAGCACGGGTCCCAAGATTATGGGGCTGGAGGAGATGACTGAGATAAGGACCAGAGGAGTAAAAAAAAATGCTAGAGAAACTCAGTGGATCAGGTAGTAACTGTGGAGGGAAATGGACAGTCAGGGCCTTTCATCTGGACTGAAAGAGTGAAGGAAAGATAACTAGAATAAGGAAGTGAGGGAAAAGAATGAGCAAGAGCTGGGAAGTGATAGGTAGATCCAGGTGAGGGGAGGTTGAGAATGTAGTCGAAGAGTGTTGGAAATCAGATGGGGTGGGGTAACGAGAGAGGGTCTTACGGGACTCCTGCCAAATAGAGAAGGAAATTGTTAAAGTGATGTACTTTGAAGAGACTTCATAACAGAATAATAAAATGGAGATGTGAGAGAATCTAGTGTAACAAACAAACTGATGAAGAAATTCAACAGGTCAGGCAGCTTCTGTGGAGGAAGATGGATGACTGACATTCCAGGTCCAGACTCTTCATTTGCTCTGTTAAAAGCTACCAAAGGTAAAGTTGCTGGTGGCAAAAATGTAAGTTGGATGGTTCTGAGGGGGTATAAGGACATACACAGTATAATAACTGTAGCATCGGTATAGATATGGTAGATAGCTCTATTTTCCAGTAATGGTGGTATCAAAAACTGATCCACATACTGCATCACATACAGAATGCTGGAGGAACTCAGCAGGTCAGGCAACATCAATGGAAAAAAGTAAATAGTCAACATTTCAGGCCAAGACTGAGAAGGTAGGGGGAAGATTCCAGAATAAAAAGGTCGGGGCTGGGGCAGGTGGAGGGGAAAAAGGCTAGCTGGAAGGTGGAAAAGGTCTAACCTGCTGAGTTCCTTTCTGGCTCCGGATTCCAGCATCTGCTGTCTCTTGTGCTTCTCTAAGGGTGGGAGACATCGGGCCATGATGTACAAACAAAGATGAGAACTTAAGAATGAAAGCGTTGATTAATTGGATGCCTATTGGATTCAATAGGAACAGGTTGAGGAAAGCAAGAACTGGTATGAGCTAGGAGGCAGTCCAGAGACATCTGGCTGGGATTACTTATAGAAACTCACTGGGAAAATGAGCAGAGAACATTACTAGCAGTCATTCAAATGCTCTCAGAGACTCACAAACAGGTTTTAAATATCGTCACAGATGGTGGTTTGTAGTAAGGGAGACGGTTATCTACACAGTCAGATGTCCAGTCCTGTTAACTGCTTCGCAGATGATCCCACTGTTTACTTGTCAGTGACTCTCCCCCGTAATCCTGTCTCTAGACCATGTCAATATAATGATGTTGCTGCCTTGAAGTTTCAGTGATCTCAGTTCTATCCTGATCTCTGGTGTTATCTGTGTGGAATGTGTTTGTTCTTGCTGTGACTGCATGCGTTTCCTTCAGGTGCTCTGGTTTTATCTCACAACTGTTATGAACCCCATAACTGGGTCACTTACCAGCAAAGATAGAGAGGTCCGTTGAAGTCTGATGGTACTATTTTTAAACGTTTTTATTTATAAAGGGGCACAAAAGTAAGGTTAATACAAACATTCAGATAATATACGTCGTCAATACTCAATCTAAAGCGCGGGTATAGTAATAATCAACAATAAGAAGTAGCTCTATCGTTTTGTCTAGGGGTAAAAATATTGTCCGATGGAAATATCAAAGTCTCTCGAGTTCATGCAGGCTTTTTGCCTTTTGGGGACCGCTGGGTTTCACGTGTTGGAGAGAGAGAGATTTTTGGTGAGAAAAATAAACTTGCCAGCCTTTAGGACTCAAATCGTTGAATCGGGAACGTGGGTTCCCCATTGTCAGTTCGAAGTCCTTTTCAGTGTTATCAGCCACTCGCTCCCCAGGCTAGGGGAAAAACCACACGTGGCTTCCGAATAGCTTCCCGTTATCACAGGAGCAATAAGCGATGGTGTCTCCTTCTGGTGCGTCGCTAGGGTACTGCCTCCTGGTAGCCCCTTTTATCTTGACTTGCAGAGTTGTAGATGTCAATCAAGGTGGGGTGATACAATCCCCACCCCACATTGCCCGAGGGTGTCCATGTAGCCCTGATAGCTGGCACGTAGTATAGAGTCGCAATCCACAAGGGTGTCTCCAAGAAACAATGGTCAAAATCCGTTGCATTGTCTCTCTGAGGATTCGCTCTCATTTCCTGGGTCCAAGACCCGAATTAATAGCGATCTTGCGATTCTCAGGAAGGAGGGGGCTGGGATCATAACACAACTCAAAGGCATGAAGTGTGCTGGGTTAATTGGCCACTGTACAATCGTCCTTAGTGTACTGTTAAGTGAGAAGGCCTGAAGGGTTAAGGGCCAGATATGGGCAACTTGGTCTAGCAAGGAGGATGCTATGGTCAGCATGGATCTATTGGGGCCAAAGGGCCTGTTTCTGTGCTGTATTACTCTTTGACAGAAAAATTTGTGGTTATTTATTTATTTGTTGAAATACAGCATGGAGTAGGCTACACTACCCATCAATCCTAAGGATAATCCTCTGCTAATCTTGGGACAATTTTCAATGACTTCCATGCAGAGGTGGGAATTAAACCCAGGTTGCTGGTACTGTAAAACATTGTGCTAACCACTATGCTACTGTGAAACTCTGAGAGAGAACAGGTTACAGGAAAATAACTGAGGAGTTAGATTAATGGCAAACTAGAGAAAATCTGCAGATGCTGGAAATCCAAGCAACACACACAACATGCTGGAGGATCTCAGCAGGCCAGGCAGCATCTGTGGAAAAGAATAAACAGTCACTGTTTTGAGAGTCCTAATGAAGGGTCTCAGCCTGAAACATCAACTGTTTACTCTTTTCCATAGATGCTGCCTGGCCTGCTGAGTTCCTCCATCATTTTGTGTGTGTTGTTAATTCGGTTAATGGAATTCTTTTGAAATGGACACACTCTCAAAGGTAAGTTGAGTTGATTTCCTCTCCATGCCATGTAACTCATCGGGTGGCAACCTTGCCATTTCCTTAGCATTTGTCTGCTTTTTAAAAGGCCAAGTTGCTAGCTTGACACTCAACTCAGCATGAATGGAAAACGTAGAAGGAGCCGGGCAGATTCAAACCCAGGCCCACTCGCCTTGAAGTCCGGTCTGGATGTTTGGCTTCTCGAAAGCAGCAACCGAAAATGGACACTGGACGCTTGGTCAACAAACTTATTCAAAACTTGGTCAGTGAACTTTAGGTCATTAATGAAGTTACATTACATGGAATTACTGAAGAAAGAGCTGCAAAGTTAACAAGTCAGTGACAATCTGATTGGTATTGGTAGTGGTTTATTTCTGCAGCATGTACCAAGAAACCGTGAAAAGCTTGTCTTGCACACTGTTCAGATAGATCAACTCACTGCACAGCACAATGAGCTAAATTAAGGTAAAATAATAACAATGCAGAATAAAGTGTAAAGCTCATTAAAAAGTTCAGTGCAGTGAAACAATGAAGTGCTAAATCACTATGAAGAAGATAGTCAGGCCAAAAGTACGTCTTATCATTTCTATTGAATGGCAGAACAAGACCGAAGGACAGAATGCCCTTAACTAGTTTCAACCTTTGTTTTGCTCCATTCCAATATCTCCCTGAAAAATCTGAAGTGAGGAAGTCATGGCTAACTACAGTGCGCACCCAGAGCGGGTTATTTGAAAATAAGTGTGGAACAAATAATAAAAGCCTCAGCTCAGTAAGAATCCGCTGCAAACTGCTCGATTGTTCTTAAGATCCTCCTGATTCAGTACTGCCTTACAGGTACTTCCCCCTGCCCCGGCTCTGAGTGATTCCAGATCCTACTTCCTCAGGAGGCTCAAGAAATTCAGCAAGTACTCATCTATTCTTACCAGTTTTTATTGCCGCACTGTAGAAAGCATTCCGTCTGGATGCGTAACGGCTTGGTATGGCTGCTGTTCTGCATGGGACTGCATGAAACTCCAGAGAGTTGTGGACACAGCTCAGCACCTCACAGGAGCCAGCCTCCCCTCTATTGACTTTTGCAGTGCCTCAGTAAAGTACCGAGCATAATCAAAGACCTCACCTACCCTGGACATTCTCCCTTCTCCCAGCTCCCATAGGGCAGAAGATACAAAAGCCTGAAAGTGCATACAAAGGTATTTTCAATTTCACTGTTATCAGACTCTTGACTTACTGTATCATAAAACAGAGTCTTAGCCTTGCAAACGCTGTGATTATGATCTTGCACTATTCATTTACCTGCACAGCATTTTTTCGATAGCATTTACACTTTATTCTGCATTGTTCTTGTTTTTACCTTATTCTACCTCAATGCACTGTGTAGTGATCTGATCTGTATGAACAGTAAGCAAGACAAGCTTTACTCTGTATCTTGGTGCATGTCATATTAATAAACCAACACAAATATCAACGTGTGGTCAGTTCTTAATTGTCCTGCCAACCTTAGGGGCAATTGGGAAGGAACTATAAATCTTGACATATCACAGCTTTTGGAAGAATAAAAACAAATCCTGGGTCATTAGAGAGCAAAGCTTCAGAGATTAGGACAACAAAAGAGAGGTTGCAGGAGGCAGAAGAGCGGCAATGGGATTACCACAGGTTGGTGGACTGAGCCGTCCTTAAGGACTCATCTGTGGATCTGAATGAATACACCATGGTTGTCACAGGCTTCATTAAAACAGTTGTAAATGAGTGTGTCCCAACTAAATCATACAGAGTCTTCCCCAATCAGAAGCCCTAGATGAACCATGAGATCTGCAATCTACTGAGGACCAGATCAGAGTTTTTCAAGTCTGATGATGAGGAAAATAACAAGAGATCCAGGTACAAACTCTGGAAACCCATGTCATGGGTGAAGCGACAATTGCAGACTAAACTTGAATGAACAAAGGACTCCAGACAGTTATGGCAGGGCTTTAATGCTATCACATCTTATAAAGTTACAGTAAATCAAACGACATAGGCAACATCCGAGCTTTGTTTTCAGATGATCTCAGTGACTTCAGTGCTCACTTTAACCATCAAAACATGAAGGAACCATCACAAGCTCTCACAGCCCCCGATAATCCTGTGATTTCCGTCTCTGAGGTCAACGTGCCTTAAGGAGGGTAAACCCATGAAAAGCATCCAGCCCAGATGGGGTACCTGGCCAGAAGCACTTATATCCACAGTGATGAAGTATTTTGAGTGGTTGGTGATGAAACAAATCAATTTGCCTGCCAGAGCAACAGGTCCACAGCAGATGCCATCTCACCGGCTGTTCACTCAACCCTGGAATATCTAGGCAGTAAAGGTTCACACATCAGGCTGCTCTTTATTGATTACAGCTCGGTATTCAATACCATCATCCCCTCAAAACTAATCAATAAGTTTCAAGACCTAGGCCTCAGCACCTCTTTGTGCTATTGGATCCTCAATTTCCTCACTTGCAGATCCAAAGTCACTTCAGATTGCCAACAACATCTCCTCCACAATCTCCATCAGCACGGATACACCACAAGGCTGTATGCTTAGCCCCTGCTCCATTTGCTTAACACTTATGACTGTGTGGCTAAGCACAGCCCCAGTGCTATGCTTACTGATGACACCACTGTGATAGGGTGAATCGAACATGGTGATGATTCGGCATATAGGAGGGAGATTGAAAATCTGGCTGAGTGGTGCCATAACAACAATCAATGTCAGCAAGACCAAAGAAGCTGATTATCGACTTCAGGAGAAGGAAACCACATGTCCATGAGCTAGCCCACGGTCAGAGGTGGAGAGTGTTAGCAACTTTAAATTCCTCAGTGTTATCATTTCAGAAGACCTGTCCTGGGCCCAGCACATAAGTGCAATTACTAAGAATGCACTGAAGTGTCTACTTCCTTAGGAGTTTGCGGAGATTTGGCATGACACCTAAAACTTTGATTAACTTCTGTAGATGTGTAGTGGAGAGTATATTACAGTTGCATTATGGACTAGTATGGAAATACCATTGACCTTGAATGGAAGACCCTAAAAAAGTAGTGGATATTTCTGAGTTCATCACATGTAAAGCCCTCCCCAAAATTGAGCACATCTACACAAAGCATTGTCGCAGGAAAGCAGCATCCACCTTCAGAGACCCCCACCGCCCAGGTCATACTCTATTCTCACTGTTGCCATCAGGAAGAAGGTACAAGAGCCTCAGGACTCACACCACCAGCTTAAGGAATAGTTATTACCCCTCAACCATCAGACCCCTGAACCGAAGGGGATAACTTCACCTGTCCCCTCATTGAAATGTCCCCACAACTTATGGACTCTTCAAATCTTCTCTCTGACGGGAGTTCAGCAAGAGCCTCTCTCTCTGCTCCCAACCTACTATTTCTTCGGCCCTGAAACTTTTGATCACTTCCCAGCTCTCTACTTCATCCCTCCCCCCACTTCTTATCCCCCCTCGACCATCCCATGTTACTTCACTCCTGATGAAGGGTTTCGGCCCGAAACGTCGTCACTACCTCCTCCCATAGATGCTGTCTGGCCTGCTGAGTTCTGCCAGCATTTTGTGTTTTTTATGGACTCATGTTCTTCTTCTCATGTTCTGGATATTTGTTGCTTATTTATTTATTATTATTATTTCTTTCTTTTTGTATTTGCACAGCTTGTAGTCTTTTGGACACTGATTGAATGTCCAAATTGGTGCAGCCTTGGATTGATTTTATTATGGTTATTATTCTATTATAGATTAATTTAGTATGCATGCAAGAAATGCATCTCAGGGTTGAATATGGTGACATATGCGTACTTCGATAATAAATTTACTTTGAAGTTTGTTTACACTGACAATACAGCACCAACCAATCAAGTCACACTTAGCCCCTGAATGGATAAAGACAGCAGATTCTTGTCCCTTATAGATGCTGCTACAAACAAATTATTTGTTTTACTTGTGTCTCACCACCTGTGTGAATATAACAATAAACTTGGCAGAATTTGACTAGAATCAAAGCAGAAAAGCTAATTACCTTAAGTAATTAAGGCCAGTAATAAAAAAGCCAGTATTGTCAAAACTAACAGATTTAATTATCTAAAGTTAAACTCTCCATTTAGGTGGTATTTGAGCTCACATTCGCAACCCATCAGTCCAGACCTCATGGTTAGTGGCACAATAACTTAACCAATGTGTATGGTGAACATTGATCTGAAATGACCTAAATTGTATTCCCTTCTACATTGATTTCATATTTTAGATGAATTACGCTTATGACTTTAATGAGTTAACAGAATTTCCTCTGAGCTCAATGCACTCTGAGTGTGCTTTGCACAGCCTCACTTTACTGAGGTTGGATCAGCAAAATGTGCTTACCTGAGGTTTGTTCAGCACTGTCAGCTGGAACTCGCAGTTGGGCACTTGAGCCTGCAGGACAGAACATGGTTCTGGGAAGCTGTTATCTTTGACAGATACTGAGAACAGAAGGATGCTCCAGATAGGGGCAGTCGCCTGCCAAGTGTTGGAGCTGAATTGGCCCATTCCAACATAGCTGCTTGCTTTACTCTCCTGGTTGCTACCCATTTCAATTCAACTTCCCACTCCCATTCCGATATGTCTGTCTATGGCCATGATGAAGCCAATTCAGATTGGAGGAAATACAGTTCATCTTCCGTCTGGGTAGCCTTTAACCTGGTAGTGTGAGCATCGATTTCTCCAACTTCCGATCATTTCTCTCCCTCCCCCATTCTCCCTTTTCCCACTCCACATTCTGGTTCCTTCTCACCCCTTCTCTTCTGCTCATCACCTATCTCTTTTTGCACTCCTCCTTCCATTGCCTCCTTCTTCTCAGCCCTTCCACCTACCACGCCCGCCATCCCCCACCTAAACACCTTCTCTCTCACATGGTCTTACCTATCACCTGCCAGCATGTGCTCCTTCCCCTCCCCACACCTTCTTCCCACTTCTTTCCCAGTTCTGATGAAAGTTCCTGGTCTTCAATTGGCTGCCCCTGGCCCAGACGTGCTCCTCATCCTCCCTTCCTGCTGCCTCTAGCCTACCGTGTCCACAACCTTCCAATCTTATTTGCTTTCTTGATTCAGGGTTATGCTGGTTTCTGCTCCCTTCCATTCCAATCCTGATGAAGGGTCTCGGCCTAAAATGGCGACTGTTTATTCCCGGCACCGATGCTGCCTGACTTGCTGATTTCCTCCAGCATTTTGGGTGTGGTGCACATGACTTTTATCATCTTGTTTTTATTTTACATTGCCTTAACAAAGAATTTCAGCAGAGGCTCCCTCACGTCCAAGTCTATGAGTCAACCAATTTCCAAAACGTAACCTGGCCGGGCCCTGCGTTAAAGGGGGTGCTGAAATGTCAGCAGTGTTGTCTATCATGCACCATCTCAACTCAAAACATTACCTAGAAAATAGAAACGGAGAACTCAGCCCAACTGCAGATCGGCAGTCTTTTACCCTCTGCTTGTTCATGCATTAGACTTCGGTTGATGTGACTTTGAAAGTCAGTTGAATATAATTTGAAGATCTTCAACAGATAGCTGTGAATCTTTATTTATTGAAACATATTACACACTAAGCTGTGTGTAGACATCTGTATCTTCACAGGGAAGGGGCCATCTAACCGCACTGATTTCCCTTATTGAATTTAATGCCAGCATCATAGGCTCATTGCAACAGAAGCACATCCTTAACCTTGAAATGTTAACATTTGCAAAGATTGCCAGCTGGGAGTAGAGACTAAACACATTACCTTTGATTGCTGAACTATCAAAGGAGTTTCATCCCTGTCGAAATTCCAGTATGTTTTGTCTCAGGCCTTGGCTAGGTTGTATGAACAAACAAACAGACTGCCAAACATTGATGCTCATGCCCAGACTGTTCAAGTATTGCAGTTGATTAATATTGTGAGTGCCTGCCTTCTGTTAGCCGTTAAACCTTTGCCTCTGTGTCAGAGGCTCTGGAGACTCCAACACTATTTCTAGGCTGACGCTCCCATTCCCGCTGAGGGAGTGCTGCTCCCAGCATGGAGGTGTGTCCTTTATCGCTAAATGCACAGTTTAGTAGATGGGCCTCGATAAATGATCTTCACAGATGCTGCCTGACCTGTTGAGTTTCTCCAGAATTTTGTGCGTGTTAGTACAAAAAAAAGGTTCAAAGGCTCAGAGGTTCATTGATTATCAAAGTATGTATACAGTATACAACTCTGAAATCCGTCTTCTCCAGACAGCCACAAAACAAAAAAACATGGAACTTGTTAAAAGAAAGACAAAAAAGGAAAAACTCATAAACTCCCTCCCTCTCATAAAAATCTAATGGATCACTGCACATGGAAAATGGCATCAAAGACATCAAACTCCAAATTCCAAACCTTTCCCTTACACACAAAATAACTAACAGATCACTCCACCCAGAAAACAGCAACAAAAGCATCAAACCCCAATCTCCAACCTTCAACACGCCAATCAGCAGCAAGAAAGAATTGGTGAAAACACTGAAAACGGAAGAGAGCAAAGCTCGGAGAGTGACAGCTCAGACACAGCGCCCTTCCGAGGAGAGCTCTCCTCCACATTCACCTCGATGTTTCAATCATCCTTGACGCTTTAATCAGCAGGAAATGGATTAGATCATTGCCCAGCAGGCTGTCTCTGAGGTTCTTCTCATAGAGGGGTGTACTTTCAATCTTCTTCCAAAACTTGATCCCATCAACCTTTTTATGAATCCTGATTCTGAGATAAGACAACTATGTTGGTACGTGCATGAATTTCTATTCAGATGCCTTTGCGTAAATACTGTAAGCCTCTATCTACACTCTCACATGGCCTGTAAGGGATTTATTATGCTGAAGATGAACAGGAGAATTCTCTTTTGCCCACATAATTGACGCTCACTGTCCACTTCAGAGACTAGTGTGCATGAAAATCCCAAGAGGTCAGCAGTTTCTGAGATACTCAAACCACCCCATCTGGCACCAACAATCATTGCACAGTCAAAGTAATTTAGATCACATTTCTTCCCCCATTTAGTTGTTTGGTCTGTACAACAAGTGAACTTCTTGAGCATGCCTACATGCTTGTTATGCATTGAGTTGCTACCACATAATTGGCTGATAAGATATTTGCATCAATGAGTTGGTGTTCAGATATTCCTAATAAAGTGGCCACTGAGTGTGTATCCCTCAACTAACATCCTCAATCTGCAGTTACCCTCATTAATCCTTGACACCAGCATAATAACATCTGTTATAATACTACAGAAGGAAAGAAACCACTGATTCAGCTGGGAGTAGCCCTCTTCATTTCTGATTTCTCCATTGGTTATCTGCTGGTAAACGAGCACAGTAGCATTCAAACAATGAACTGCACAACTCTTCATTGCCACTTGCTGTGTATACACAAAAGATTTTGCGGATCAGCTGGAAGGACAGTTGTTCTAACACCAGCGTGCTGGAGGAGGTCAACATGAACAGCATCTCTACCACGAGCCCCTGGTGGGCAGAGGAAATATTTCAAAGTTAACATCAAAATCAGCCTGAAGAAATTCAGCATTACATCTAAAAACTGGGAAGACATTGCTCTTAATAATAGATACACCTGGAGGAATTCTGTTCAAAAGGGAGCCGTGCTACATGAGAACAACTTCCGTTGTGCTGCAGAGAACAAGCGGCAGCTGTGAAAGGCGAGACTGAAAAACCAAAAGACATAACCACTAACTACAGCCCACGCTGCATCAGAATACGTAGATCCTGGAACGGCCTCTACAGCCACCTGGGTTCTCACCAGTAGACAACTCCTTAGGGGAACATCTTACTTGACGGGAGGGATCACACTTCTGCTAACTTCTTAAGTTCAGGTTTATTTGTCATTCAACCATGCATGAATACCCATGGATACAGCCAAACAAAACAATGTTACTCCGGGGCCAAGATGCAAAACATAGAACCGGCAGTTTCACACAGCACAAGGCGCATATAATATTTATAAGATTGCAAATAGACAAAAGATAACAGTAAGGTACAGTCACACAAAAAATATAGTCTAAGACCCTAAGTCCAGGAATGTTGCAGTACTCAGCATCAAACACAATACGGCTTGTCTTCTGTTCAGTGAACACAAGGTCTTGGGGTAGCATCAACTCCAGCCCTGGTGTCATGCTGATGGAGCGCTCCAATACTGATGCATCTCTCCTGGGCGGCTGTAAACAGGCAATACCATGGCCTGAGGCCTAGTCCTTGCTACGCCTGAGGCCAATCTGCTCCCCTGCCTTCTTCCCCGTCGTCTGCCAATAAATCAATGAGTCGGACTTGCATCTTTCCACATTAACAATGTCCAACAGCGTCCTGTGATCGCACATGATCATATTTTACATGAACAACAAAGCCTGCTATGCAATACGTTGACTGCACTTCATATATGCAATTTCCTTTCTCCTTGACTTGAACATTAGAGACTGTTTTCCGTGTTACCTCAACTTGCTGTATCTCTCCTCCCTCCCCCACCCCCACACTCTGGGCCGATCCCACTCCTATGCAATAAAAAAAAACAAGACAAAAACCCAAAAATATCGTTAAAATACTTGAGAAACACTTGTGGAAAGAGAAAAAGAGTTAATATTTCAGGTTCAGTCGCTGTATTTGCACTTGAATCACCATGGTATTGTAGGTAAGGTGCTAGTAAATGGGTAAGTGGGATTGTTGTATGGATAAAATGGGCCGAAAGGTTTGTTTCTATGCTGTGCAACTCCATGACTCTACTTGAGCTGAGAAAAAGAGAAAACAAATAAGATTATTGTCATGGTCCGGATCAGGTTCCCTTTAAATTTCCTTTGTTTGTGTTACGATTGGGACCGTTGACTCCTTGTTTCCCTTTAATTCCCTGTTTTCCCGTATCCCTTGGGCTCGGTGATTAAAGGCAATTTACTCTCGACTGAACCAGCAGTTTATAAGTCTCCGGCTTTCAGCCATTTGGCGCGAGAGCATTATGGAGTGTTAACGAAGTCACCAAAGCTAGTGTGAGCCAAAGTCATCTATCCGGAGCCAACTAAGTTTCTTGCCGGAGCAAGCCAAGACTCCTCCCGAAGCAAGTGCCAGCAAGCCGCCTTCCCTCGCTAGAGCAGGTCCGGCAAAGTTAACCCACCAAGGTGAGTCAAGAGCTCCCGCTGCTTGGAACAAACTTGTGTCTAAGATAAAGAACTGTCTATCGTTGTGTGCTCTCTGTCTCCATGTCCGGTGTCACAAAGGGGTCCCGGCCCTGTGTCAAAAAGTGTCCTGACTCCATCCTGTGTTCAAGGAGGAGTCCTGGCTCAGTGTTTCTTGCCCTCGCCTCCTCAGGGTAGGCCTAGCCATTTGCTGCTACCCTGAATTAGGAACTGTCTTTTTGTGTCCTCTCCTCTGCAGGGTAGGTCCAGCCATCTGCCGCTATCCTGAACTGAGAACTGTCTCTTCATGTCCAAGTCCAAGTCTAGGTTTCGTGGTTCAAGCTCCAAGGTTCAAGTATCAAGTCCAAGCTCTGACGTTGCCACGTCTTGTCCTCGCCTAGATCCGGAGTCCGAGCCCGAGTCAAGAGCCAGGTTCTGGGTCCCTGTCCAGTCTCTGGCTCGGAGTCCTTGTCCAGGTTCCAAGTTCCTAGTTCCTCATCCAGGTCCCGCTTTCCTAGTCTAGTCCTACCCCAGGCCCTGTATCCTAGTCTCGTCCAGGGTCTGTGTCTTGTCCAGCATCGTTTCTTCCCCTCTTTCCTTGCTTTCTTGACACATCTAGTCCTGTTCCTAGTCCATTATGCTTATTCCCGCTTCTGCTTTGCTCGCTCCTTGATTTCTCTCTGTTTTATCCTTGCGTCATGGGTTTCCTTGTAATTATTAATAAACTCTATTTAGTTAACCCTACAAAACATGTTTGTGTCCTGCATTTGGGTCCACGCTTGCTCTGCACTTGTGACAATTATATTAACAGAGACTTAGTTAGTTAGTAGTTACTTCCTGTTACACCACTGGCATTTAGGGCAGCAATGAAGTTTTTTATTGCTGTTTCCTTAACAGTTTTGTTTTGCCAGTCAGGGTTGCTAGCCCTAAGCTGAACCCCTGAACCTTGTCGACCACTCTTAATCTGGCCTCTACCCTTTGACCTGTTTAGCAGGGGGGACCCTACTACCAAGAACCAAAGCACAAGGACCTGACTCCAGCCGACACAGCTCTCTGGGCCATTGAGGCACACACCCTCCAAACCCCACCACAAGGTTGTGGTCCTCTTGGAGGTTAACAGGGAAGATACTGATAAAAAGTCTCATCTCTGTTTCTCCCTGCAGGCACAGCCTGACTTTCAGAACGTCTCCAGCAAGGTTTTGCATTTTTATGTCAGACTTTCTGCATCTGCAGTTTTGATTTGCATTATACTCCACTGAGCAAGATGTCAACAAAGATCCTTTAGAAAATGTCTAGGTCAAACTATTATTCTTTGGAACATTTATAAGATTGTTAAATCAAAAATCAGAATGCTAGTTATCTGCTGTATTCCTATGTTCCTATGACAAAGTTCCTGTTGGAGCTGGTTCTAGAGGTGCTCTGGTAATCAGGCAAGGTCAATGCCACTTTGTGTAGTGGAAGTCTCAATGGAACGATTCACTGCAGCTCTTTGAAAATGTACCAAGGGGATAAAGATGAAGATAAAGGTGAATTGGCTGATATGCTAAGATTTTCAGAGGCAATTAATTAGGCGCTGCATCAAAGATCATTCTCCACTGTGAAAGCTTGTGTTTCAAGAGGTGACATTAGTGCAGAGAGAAGATTGTCTGGCCAACAGGACACAGAGGAAGCATGGATCATATTAGAATGCTGAACAGGAACGGGCTTTTCAGCCCACCATATGAAATAATGCTGAAATAATTAAGCAGGCAATTAAAAGCATAATTAAACCAATTACTTCTGCCTCCACATAGCCCTTATCCCTTCATTCTCTGCATATGTCAATCTAAAAGCCATTTAAATGCCTCCATTGCATTTGCCTCTGGTACAGGATTTACCAACCTTCTTTATGCCATGTACCAATGTCAAAGAATGCAGCAGCTCTTTCCATGACCTACTGGATAAGCAATGGAGCACTCTTTTGAACAGGCACATTCAGCTCCGCTGTCATAAGGATTGTTACAGAACATCGTTCTTACCAAATGCAATAAGCATATACAACAGTTCATCTCTGAACACACTTCTGTTACGTATTCGGGCAACAATAATATAGATGAGTTAGGCAAGGGGTTTTATAACGAATAACACGTTTATTAAACACTGATAACAAACCCCCTTCAAATGTAAACAAACCCAAACAATGGTCCGAGCTCAGCTGCTGGCAGCTGGTCAGACAGTTCTTAATAGCTTTGCAGTCTCAAACAGTCTTTAAAGTAGTATTGAAAAAAACAGTTCTCCAAAGCGAATTGCCGAATGAAAACAGTTCAAAGAATGATATGCCGACAGTTCAAAAGCTCACGGTACTTTTAAAAGGAGAGACTTTTTAAAGCGATTTAAATTCTCTTCCACGTCGATGTCCTTCGATTCCCAGCGTCGAACTCCCACGTCGAATTTTATTAAATATAACAGCTTAAAGTGACTGACCTTCCTTCCACCATATTCTCAATCTCCCGCTTTTTCAGCGGAGACTATCGTGAGAATAGTAAACGAAATCCTTCCGAATGAGGATCACACAAGGTCGAAGTCAATCCATCGAAAATCGATTTTTTCTCGATCTCCACTTTCCAAACTTCTCTTCACTCTCCATCAGCAAAGAAACCGTTGGCTCTGACCTTTTAAACTTTAGGCATTATATAAAACTTCATTTTTAACTAAACTGCGTCATCACATTAAATCACACAGTAACATGAAGTCATCTTGGCAAATCCAGCCACGAACTGCCCCACCTGACAGGGTGGGTCTCCCTTTTATACTCTGTAGAAAAAACCTGTCACATGACCTCTACTGGCGGGAAAATGACATCACTCCACCATTACCTCATGTCCAGTATAACTTCAACCCCAGTCACGTGACAAGGGTACCACTGTCACGTGTCACGGGTACGTAACACTTCATAGTACAGTAGTCTCTCTTTTATTATTTTGTACATTATTATTGAACACTTATCAACCCAGATAAGTGTGAAGTGGTTCATTTTGTTAGGTCAAATATGATGGCAGAATATAGTATTAATGGTAAGACTCTTGGCAGCGTGGGAGATCAGAGGGATCTTGGGGTCCGAGTCCATAGGATGCTCAAAGCAGTTGCGCAGGTTGACTCTGTGGTTAAGAAGGCATACGGTGTATTGGCCTTCATCAATCGTGAAATTGAATTTAGGAGCCGAGAGGTAATGTTGCAGCTATATAGGACCCTGGTCAGATCCCACTTGGAGTACTGTGCTCAGTTCTGGTCGCCTCAGTACAGGAAGGATGTGGAAGCCATAGAAAGGGTGCAGAGGAGATTTACAAGGATGTTGCCTGGATTGGGGATCATGCCTTATGAGAACAGGTTGAGTGAACTTGGCCTTTTCTCCTTGGAGTGACGGAGGATGAGAAGTGACCTGATAGAGGTGTATAAGATGATGAGAGGCATTGATCATGTGGATAGTCAGAGGCTTTTTCTCAGGGCTGAAATGGTTGCCACAAGAGGACACAGGTTTAAGGTACTGGGGAGTAGGTACAGAGGAGATGTCAGGGGTACGTTTTTTACTCAGAGAGCGGTGAGTGAGAGGTTTTTTTTATGGAAGACCGGCAGTTGCCCAAGCTGCAAGCCTCCCCTCTCCACGCCACCGATGTTGTCCAAGGGAAGGGCATTAGGACCCATCCAGCTTGGCACTGATGTCATCGCAGAGCAATGTGTGGTTAAGTGCCTTGCTCAAGGACACACACGCAGCCTCAACCAAGGCTTGAACTAGCGACCTTCAGATCACTAGACGAATGCCTTAACCACTTAGCCACACACTAACACGATAACACATAAATAGATAGGAAAGTTGAGAAGAAGTTATAACGATGCACATGATAGAAATATGTAAGATTGTGAGAGAGGTTGACAGGGTAAATGGTCTACACAGTAAATAGTTAACATCTGTCCAAGAAGGTGGTGAAATCAAATACAAATGCCACACTTAAGACAGACACTAAAAGCATGGGAGGAAATTGTTCTAATGTTGGTGAATGGGATTAGTCCAGACGGGCAAAGTGGCTGCCGCAAAGTTAACAGATTTCATGACATATGCCAGAGATATTAAGCCTGATTCTGATTGTGATTCTGGATGTGGTAGGAAGAAAGATCTGTTTCTGTGTTGTGCAGCTCTATGATATTAAAACAGAGTGCAGAGGAATTTCTTCAGCCAGAGTAAGCCCAAGGGGAAGAGTGCTCCTCTAATGTTCCCAAATTCCTCTAACATTCCGAAATTCCTCTAATTCCCAAATTCTCAAATTCCTCTAATGTTCCCAAATTCATTTGTGAATGTCAAAGAACTTGAAAATCTAAGTTGCACAGTTTAACCTGTGTTATATACTTAGCACTGAGTATTGAGTAATCAGTGATCTTCACTCTGTCAGGTGGGACATGTGCTTAGATCCTCAGCCATGTGTAATTCTTCAGATAATGCCTATTTACCTCAGTGGTGGCACGTCATTAAGCACGAAGAAGACGGAGAAAGATTCATACCTTGTGAATGCCACTCAGTGATCATCTCCAGCAAGAGAGGGTTCAGCCATCACAGCTTGACATTCACTTGCATTACCACCACCAAGTCTGTCACCTTCTTGCTCTGTTAACGTTAACTGGAGCAGTCACATAAATGTCAGAGCTACCAATGAAGATCAGAGGTTTGTGACAAACACCTCAATATCCGACACGACTCTCCACCATCTGTGAGCCACAAGTCAGAAGTGTGATTCATCTTCGACGAGTGTAGCCCTGACAACTCTGAAGAAGTTCTATGGTATCCAAGATTGGGCAGCCTACTTGACTGACATTTCATCCATCACCCTAACCACTCACTGCATGACCAGAGCATTGTCACTTGAGAGTGTACATGACAACTCATCCAGGCTCTTGCGCAAGCCTCACAAGTCACAAGCCTGCAATTTCTACCTTCAGGAAAGCAAGCAATCACATGAGAATGCCACCACTAGCAGGCTTCCCTTCATCTTAAGCAACACACACATCAAATCTGCAGATGCTAGAGATCCAAAGCAACATACACAAAATGCTGGAGGAACTCAGAAGCTCAGGCAGCACCGATGGGAAAAAGTAAACAGTCGAAGATTCAGGCCGCGACGCTTCATGAAGACCCCTTTATTTACCCACTAGGCTGTTCCTCCATCACTGCTGGGCCTAAGTCCTGGCACTTTCCACTCAAAGTACTGGAAAAGCACCTTTATCACACAAACTACTGAAAGGCAGTTTACCACCATCTTCCCAAGGACGCTGAACCTTGAGCATAAAATGACGACCTTGGCACAATGCCTGCATACATCACTCACAATTATTCAGTAGATTCTTGCAAGTCATCCGATTTACAGCACAGAATTTGTGCTTCTCTCTGCTTGATACAATGCCTGCCTCCCAGGGGTATCTGGAGAGGATGAAGAGTGCCATTTCCCTCAAGACTAATTCCTTTTAGCTTGCATGGCACAGACAAATTACCTTAATTATTTTTAATAAGATGATGTTTGACAATGTATTAAAAAGGGTGGACCATGAAATCAATTTGTATCGGTAAGAGACGCACAATTCTGCCAAGTCCCAACATATTGTGGGTTTATGTAGCCATGGTCGCTCTGATTGAAACAGAACCACTTGGCTTAAATAAACTGCAGTCAAAACCATAAACAGCAGTTATTTTGTTGCTGTACCTTTCTCTACTGATGAAACTGACTCCAGGTTTCAATAGCCCTTGGGTCTCCTCTAACACCTAGTTCAAATGCCAACTTCTAATGCCAGCTCGATGATAAGGGCAATCAGCATCTTGCGTCAAGGGACCATAACAGTTGCTCAGGATTCCGTTCCCAGCTGACTGACCTTCTAAACGTGCCAAATGGATGGTAATTGAGAGCAAAGAGCCTGGCTGACTTTTCACAATGCAATGTCCAAGCATCTCTGACCATTTATCTGGTTTGCACAGGTTATTATCACACATTTGCTGAGCGAGTTGAACTGAGATCTTGGGCTCGGACTCTGGCAAGAGCATTGGGCATTTTGAGAATAATGTGAAGGCTCCAACATTACATCAACTATGTTACCGGCTGCCAGCCTGTTGAGAACGGTGTGCAGAAGGATGCTCATGTGGAGTATAGAAACCAGCATGGACCTCTGCAGCTGACTGGACTGTTAGGACCATAAGATCACAGAACATAAAATAATGGAGCAGAATTAAGCCATCTGACCCATCAAGTCTGCTCTGCCATTCAATCACAGCCATTTTTTTTTCCAACTTCATTCTCCTGGCTTCTCACTTTAAACCTTAACCACCCCCTTACCAATCGAGAACCGGGGTGGGATGGTAGCATAGCGGTTGGTGTAATACTATTACAATGCCAACAACCACGGTAGCTTCGCAGTTAGACTGACGACATTACAGCTCAGGGCAGCAGAGTGTGAGGTTCAACGCCTACGTCCTCTGTGAGGAGTTTATATGTCCCCCCTGTGGAATGCGTGGGTTTCCTCCAGGTGCTCCAGCTCCCTCCCACAGTCCGAAGGTGTACTGGTTAGTAGGTTAATTGGTCATTGTAAATTGTCCCTTGATTAGGCTGGCATTAAACCGATGGATTCCTGGTGTCATGCCTCAAAGGACCTATTCTGCGCTCTGCCTCTAAACAAATAAAGCCCGTGTTCAATTCATGTTGCTGTCTGGTCTGTGGTAATGAGTATTTATGTTCTCCCAATGACCACATGGTTTCCCCAGAAGCTCCAGTTTCCTCCAATTACATACATGTTAGTGAGTTGATTGGCCACATGTATGTAGTAATTGGCCAGCATGGATTCGGGCCAGAAGGGCACATTATCTCTGAAATAGATAAGAATTAACCTATCAATTTGTGCCATCCACAGCCTTCTGTGGCAAAAATTCCAGGGAGTGTTGACCCTTCAAATCGAAACCCTGCATCAGGACCTGAAATTTCCCTACCACAAATGCTGCCGAATCCTTCAGCAGATGGTTTGTTACCCGATTTCTGATGAAGGATTCCCAACCTGAACCATTAACTCTGTCTCACTGGTACCAGACCAACTGAGTGTTTCATTAAAAGTACCACTCTACTGGAATTTACCACAATTGCTTCTAACACAAGGACTTGCTTCCTTATAAAAGAAGGCCAATATCAATACATTGTATCCAGAAGTAGTCACACTCAGTGAACACTTTATTAGATACCTCCTGTTCCTAATAAAATGGCCACTGAGTGCATGTTCATGGTCTTCTGCTGCTTCAAGGTTCGATGAGTCGTGCATTCAGAGATGTTCTACTGCACACCACTTGGTATCTGAGTTATAAGACCATAAGACAATGGAGCAGAATTAGGCCATTTGGCCCATCAAGTCTGCTCCGCCATTCAATCATGGCTGATCCTTTTTTTTACCTCCTCAACCCCATTTCCCGACCTTCTCCCCAAGACCTTTGATGCCGTGTCCAATCAAGAACCTATCAATCTCCGCCTTAAATACCCAATGACCTGGCCTCCACAGCTGCATGTGTCAACAAATTCCACAAATTTACCACCTTCTGGATAAAGAAATCTCTCCACATTTGTTTTGAATAGACACCCCTCTATCCTGAGGTTGTACCCTCTTCTCCTAGATTATTCCATCAGGGAAACATCCTTTCCACATCTACAAGGTATTTCAACATTCAAAAGGTTTCAATGAGATCCCCCCTCATCCTTCTAAATTCCAGCAAATACAGACCCAGAGCCATCAAACTTTCCTCGTATGATAAACCTTTCATTCCTGGAGTCATCCTTGTGAACCTCTTCTGGATCCTCTCCAATGCCAGCACAACTCTTCTAAGACGAGGAGCCCAAAACTGTTCACTATACTCAAGGTGAGGCGTCACCAGTGCCTTATAAAGCCCCAGCATTACTTCCCTGCTCTTGTATTCTAGACCTCTTCAAATGAATGCCAACATTGCATTTTTGCCTTCCTCACCACCAACTCAACCTGCAAGTTAACATTTAGAGTATTCTGCACAAGGACTCCCAAGTCCCTTTGCATTTCAGATTTTTGAATTTTCTCCCCATTTGGAAAATAGTCCGCAACATTTATTTCTACTACCAAAGTGCATGACCATGCATTTTCCAATATTATAATTCATTTGCCACTTTCTGACCCAATCTCCTCATCTGCCTAAATCCTTCTGCATTGTACCTGTTTCCTCAACACTACCTGCCCCTCCACCAATCTTCATATGATCTTTAAACTTGGAAACAAAGCCATCTATTTCATCATCTAAATCATTTATATACCGAATGAAAAGAAGTATTTCCAACACCGACCCCTGAAGAACACCACTAGTCACTGGCAGCCAACCAGACAAGGATCCTTTTATTCCCACTCATTGCCTTCTTCCAATCAGACAATGCTCTAACCATGTTAATAACTTTCCTGTAATACCACGGACTCTTAACTTTGTAAGCAGCCTCATGTGTGGCACCTTATCAAGAGCTTTCTGAAAGTCCAAATATGCAACATCCACTACATTCCCTTGATTTATCCTACTTGTAATCTCCTAAAAAAAATTCCAACAGGTTTGTCAGGCAGGATTTTCCCTTGAGGAAACTATGCTGACTACGTCCTATCTTGTCCTATGTCATCAAGTACTCCATCACCTCGTCCTTAACAATTGATTCTTACATCATCCCAACCACTGAAGTCAGGATAACTGGTCTATAATTCTCTTTCTGTTGCCAACCTCCTTTCTTAAAGAGTGGATTAACATTTGCAATTTTCCAGTCCTCTGGGACCATGCCAGAGTCCAATGATTTTTGAAAGATCATTGCTAATGCCACCACAATCTCTACCCCTACCTCCTTCAGAACCCTAGGATGCAGCTCGTCTTTCCAGGTGACTTATGTACCTTTAGGTCTTTCAGTTTTTTGAGCACCTTCTCCCTTGTAATAATAACTGCACCCACTTCTCTTCCTTCCCACACTACATCTGGCACACTGCTAGTGTCTTCCACAGTGAAGACTGATGCAAAATACTCATATAGTTCATCTGCCATCTGTTATTGTTGCCTTCCTGTCAACTTGAACAATTGTCCTTTGATCACTCTCATTAACAAGGCATTTCCACCCACAGAACCACAGCTCACTAGACGTATTTTTTGTTTTTGTACCATTCTCTGTTAACACTCTACACAGAATTGCATGAAAAATCCCAAGAGATCAGTAAATACTCAGGTGCTCAAACTATTCCATCTGGCACCAACCATTATTCCACTGTCAAAGTCACTTAGATCACATTTTTCCCCCTTATGATGTTTGGTCTAAGCAACAACTCTGAATCTCTTGACCATGTCTGCATGGTTTTATGCCTTGAGTTGCTGCCACATGATTGGCTGATTAGGTATTTGCATTAATGAGCAGGTGTGCAGGTTTACCTTATATAGTGGCCACTAAGTGTTTCTAATTGATGCAAAATCTTAATATTTGGGTCTACGGGTGGTGGAATGCAGATACATTTCTTCAAAAGAGGTGTGAGGCATTCCTTCCTTCCATTAGCTTGCAGGTCACCCTTGGGCAAGGTGTTGAACATGCTTAGCCACCCCACCCGCCCTCAAATCAAGGTCATGTGAAGCCATGAGAGTAGGGGGTGGATGGTCATATGAGCAGCCGGTGCATATCACAAGTCCTGGTTATACGACCACTGACACCTGGCAGACAATCTCTGAACAGTATTGATAATGGCTGGGGTCACCCACCTTGTAAAGACACTGCCCAGAAGAAGGCAATGGCAAACCACATTTGCCAGGAACTATGATGGTCAAGACCATGATCGCCCACGTCATATGACACAACACATATGATGATGCTGATGACAAATCCTTCTGCAATAAGTGATAACGCCCTGTTTACTACAATAGCCAAATAACACTGAGCGAACTGTGGCCATACTGTAGGTCTTGGCAGCAAAGTGGTCATTGAGTGGGAGAGTATATTGGATAATGAGGTCACTTAGTGGAGAACAAATAGCAATACCACTTTAAGGGAGTGAAGGGGAGACAATGTTTTCCATCATCTCATTTAATCGAGCTATTAAAATTCCTGAGAAAATTGTACATGTGAAGTAAATTAAATTTTGCTGATTTCATGGGTAATAAAATGCAGTAAAGTTATAATCACCATTAATATTTTTCATCTGATTTAAAGTGTTTGATCATTTGTGATGCACATGTGAATTTATATCTCCTGAGAGGAACCTGGATTTCTGCAGCTGAAATTAAATCTTGTTCAATTGCTGTCTCTCACAAAGTAATCTGACGTGTTGCTATCTATTGGAAATGCTGGAAGTACTCCGCATGTCAGGCGGTATCTGTGGAGGAAGAAACTTGCCTTACATTTTGGATCTAAATGTCGATCGTTTCTCTTCTCAGAGATGCTGCCCAACCTGTTAGGTATTTCCAACATTCCTTGTGTTAATACCCCGCTGCTCCTGACAACTTCCCCTTGGTACACAGCTCTGCCTATGACGGAGGCCGCATCACCTCCTCTCCGGTTCATGATAGGATAGTCCTCTCATCCTGGGCTTGAGCCTGGTTAAATAAATTTGCACCGTCTCCAATGCTAGGATGTATTTTCTTAAATACGGGGATCAAAGCCATACACAGTGCTCCAGACGTGGTCTCACTAATACCCTGTGTATCTGTGACAATACTCTATTTATAAACTTCAGTCTCCATCCCCTTACACCATTTGCCTTCTTCACTACTTGTTGCATTCTAGTGACTCAAAGAGGTATGAATCACTAACTCATTGAGATTCATGTGACAGAACACAGAGAACCCTCCCCACCTCACTCATTTGCAGTCTTTTTACTCAGATGATAGTTTGCCTTTAATACTTCTGACAGAAGTGCTTGACCCCACGCTTTCTAAGAATAAACACCATTAGCCAAGCTTTCATCCAGTAACTCAACCTATCTATACCAGTCACCCGCATAGTATAAACACCAGATTTACTGACACAGTAACATATGAACGAACTTAAAATAATATAAAATTCAGAAATGCAACACACAAACATACATTCATTCCTACAAAGTTTCCCCTCTCTCTCTCTCCACTTATAGTAATTGTTCTTTTTTAACAGTCCTATGTGTTTTTACAACAGTCCTAAATGCTTTCTGTGTCATTCATTCCAACACTGTGGAGGTATGATTACTGCAATGTGTGATTTTTGTGTGCTTTCTGACTGATAGACATATTAATTTAAGGATGTGTCTAAACAGGAAACCCATTTGTGACCAGAAGATGGCCAGTATCTTGTATGGTGCCAAACATCTTCATAGCCATGTGGTCTCTCAATTATTTTCATGTCATCGCAGATTTGGATACTTCCTCCTCTGCTTCCTCCTCCAGTAAATAACTGAGGGCCAAGAACTGATCTTTGGTGAACCCTACTAATTATGTCCTCCCAGACTGAAATCTCCTATTCATTCTGTCCCTCTGTCTTCTATGTGATTAGCGGTTTTGTGCTATCAAACCCCTCCCCAATAACATAGGCTCTTATATTATGCAACCGTTTTTAATGCACCACCTTGCTAAAATATAACAGCAAGGATGTAAGGTTAAGGCTTTATAAAGCACTGGAGAGGGCTCACATTGAGTATTGTGAGTAGTTTTGGGCCCCTTATCTAATGTGCTGACATTGGAGAGGGTTCAGAGGAGGTTCACAAAAATGATTCCCAGAAGCATTTGATAGCTCTGGGCCTCTACTCACTGGAATTCTGAAGAATAACCATATAACCATATAACCATTATACAATTACAGGATGGAAACAGGCCATCTCGGCCCTTCTAGTCCATGCCAAACACTTACTCTCACCTAGTCCCACCTACCTGCACTCAGCCCATAACCCTCCATTCCTCTCCTGTCCATATACCTATGCAATTTTACTTTAAATGACATTATCGAACCTGCCTCTACCACTTCTACTGGAAACTCGTTCCATACAGCTACCACTCTCTGAGTAAAGAAGTTCCCCCTCGTGTTACCCCTAAACTTTTGCCTCTTAACTCTCAACTCATGTCCTCTTGTTTGAATCTCCCCTACTCTCAATGGAAAAAGCCTACCCATGTCAACTCTATCTATCCTCCTCATAATTTTAAATACCTCTATCAAGTCCCTCCTCAACCTTTTACGCTCCAAAGAACCTTCTCCTCTGTACTGTCTCTATTTTGTTGACATCTTTCCTATAATTTGGTGACCAGAACTGTACACAATACTCCAAATTTGGCCTCACCAATGCCTTGTACAATTTTAAAATTACATCCCAACTCCTATACTCAGTGCTCTGATTTATAAAGGCCAGCATACCAAAAGCTTTCTTCACCACCCTATCCACATGAGATTCCACCTTCAGGGAACTATGCACCATTATTCCTAGATCACTCTGTTCTACTGCATTCCTCAATGCCCCACCATTTACCACGTATGTCCCATTTTGATTATTCCTACCAAAGTGTAGCACCTCACACTTATCAGCATTAAACTCCATCTGCCATCTTTCAGTCCACTCTTCTAACTGGCCTAAATCTCTCTGCAAGCTTTGAAAACCTACTTCATTATCCACAACACCACCTATCTTAGTATCATCTGCATACTTACTAATCCAATTTACCACCCCATCATTCAGACAATGAATGTATATGACAAACAACATTGGACCCAGTACAGATCCCTGAGGCACACCAGCCTCCAACCTGACCAACAGTTATCCACCACTACTCTTTGGCATCTCCCATCCAGTCACTGTTGAATCCATTTTACTATTTCAATATAATACCTAACGATTGAACCTTCCTAACTAACCTTCCGTGTGGAACCTTGTCAAAGGCCTTACTGAAGTCCATATAGACAACATCCGCTGCTTTACCTTCATCAACTTTCCTAGTAACCTCTTTAAAAAATTCAATAAGATTTGTCAAACATGAACTTCCATGCACAAATCCATGTTGACTTCTCCTAATCAGACCCTGTCTATTTAGATAATTATATATACCACCTCTAAGAATACTTTCCATTAATTTATCCACCACTGACGTCAAACTGACAGGCCTATAATTGCTAGGTTTACTCTTAGAACCCTTTTTAAACAATGGAACCACATGAGCAATACACCAATTCTCCAGCACCATCCCCATTTCTAATGACATTTGAAATATTTCTGTCAGAGCCCTGCTATTTCTACACTAACTTCCCTCAAGGTCCTAGGGATTATCCTATCAGGACCTGGAGACTTATCCACTTTTAGATTCTTCGAAAGCTCTAGTACTTCTGCTTCTTTAATCATCATAGTTTCCATAACTACCCTACTTGTTTCCCTTACCTTACACAATTCAATATCCTTCTCCTTTGTGAATACTGATGAAAAGGAAATGTTCAAAATCTCCCCCATCTCTTTTGGCTCCACACATAGCTGTCCACTCTGATTCTCTAAGGGACCAATTTTATCCCTCACTATCCCTTTGCTATTAATATAACTGTAGAAACCCTTTGGATTTATTTTCACCTTACTTGCCAAAGCAACCTCATATATTCTTTAAGCTTTTCTAATTTCTTTCTTAAGATTCTTTTTACATTCTTTATATTCTTCGAGCACCTCATTTACTCCATACTGCCTATATTTATTGTAGATCTCTCTCTTTTTCCGAACCAAGTTTCCAATATCCCTTGAAAATCATGGCTCTCTCAAACTTTTAACCTTTCATTCAACCTAACAGGAACATAAAGATTCTGTACCCTCAAAACTTCACCTTTAAATAACCTCCATTTCTCTATTACATCCTTCCCATAAAACAAATTGTCCCAATCCACTCCTTCTAAATCCTTTTGCATCTCCTCAAAGTTAGCCCTTCTCCAATCAAAATTCTCAACTCTGGGTCCAGTCCTATCCTTCTCCATAACTATATTGAGACTAATGGTATTGTGATCACTGGACCCGAAGTGCTCCCCAACACATACCTTCGTCACCTGACCTATCTCATTCCCTAACAGGAGATCCAACACTGCCCCTTCTCTAGTCGGTACCTCTATGTATTGCTGCAAAAACCTATCCTGCACACATTTTACAAACTCCAAACCATCCAGCCCTTTTACAGAATGGGCTTCCCAGTCTATGTGTGGAAAATTAAAATCTCCCACAATCACAACCCTGTGCTTACTACAAATATCTGCCATCTCCTTACAAATTTGCTCCTCCAATTCTTGCTCCCCATTAGGTGGTCTATAATACACTGCTATAAGTGTTACTACACCTTTCCCATTCCTCAATTCCACCCAAACAGTTTCCCTAGACGAGCCTTCTAATCTATCCTGCCAAAGCACTGTTGTAATATTTTCTCGGACAAGCAATGCAACAGAATGAGGGGTGACCTCATTGAAACCTATTGCATGTTGAAAGGCCTTGATAGAGCTGATGTGGAGAGGATGTTTCCTATTGCTGGGGAGGCTAAGACCAGAGGACACAGCCTCAGAATAGACAAGCGTCCTTTTAGAATGGAAATGGGGAGGAACTTCTTTAGCCAGAGAGTGGTAAATCTGTGGAATTTGTTGCCACAGGCAGCTGTGGAAACCAAACCATTGAGTATATTTAAGGCAGAGGTTGATAGATTCTTGATTAGTCACTGCATGAAAGGATATAGGGAGAAGGCAGGAGATCGGGGCTGAGAGCAAAAATGGATCAGCCATGATGAAATGACAGAGCAGCCTCGATGGGCCAAATAGCCTAATTCTGCTCCTATATCGTATGGTCTTACCAAATACCCTCTGAAATCTATATACACTATATCTTCAGACTCCTCCCCACCCCAACAAACAACAAGTGCTGATAAGTGCCAAAAATGATGATAACCCATGGGTGGAAAAAAGACATCAATAGCTTTCACTGCAAACACAGCATGTAAGAATGTAAGATTAGAAGAATCAGCAAGGGTAAAATGAGGGAATACACAGCAGTCCTCACAGAGGGATCAAAAGAAAAAGAGTGAGCAATTTTAAGCTTCTGGATATCAGTATCTCTGAGGACCTATCCTGGGCCTAACATATCAAGACAACTACAAAGAAGGCATGACACTGGCTATATTTCATTAGGAGTTTGAGGAGATTTGGTGTGTCACTAAGGACACACACATATTTCCACAGATATAGCGTGGAGAGCATTCTGACCGGCTGCATCACTGTCCGGTGGGGGCTAGAGCGCAGGATTGAAAGAAGCTGCAGAAAGTTGTGAAATTACTCAGCTCCATCATGGGCACTAGCCTCCAGAGAATACAGGACATCTTCAAGGAGCGATGTCTCAAAAAGGTGCAATCCCATCATTAAGGACCCCCCACCACCCAGGTCAGGCCTTGTTCTCATTGCTACCATCAGGAAAGAAATACAGAAGCCTGAAGGCACACACTCAATGATTCAGGAACAGCTTTTTCCCCTCTGCTATTTGATTTCTGAATGAGCATTGAACCCATGAACACTACCTCACTACTTTTTAAAGTTTTTATTTTTGCACTACTTACGTAATGTAACTAATATATAAGATGTAATTCTCATTTTTTCTATTATTATGTATTGCATTGTACTGATGCTACAAAGGTAACAGATTTCACAACTTATGCCAATAATATTAAGCCTGATTCTGAAACTACTTCCTTTGTGTCTTTCCACAACTCATCAGACATGGATAGTCTCCTACATCACCTCCATCTTCTTCCACTACCTTCATGACCCTTGATTCCACAACTATCAAAATGTCTATTGATCTCTGACTGGAATGGATTGGTGATGGAGCCCCCAACACCTTCAGGTAGAGGATTCTAAAGAATCAACACCTATCGAGTAAAGTATCTTCTTCTCATCTTGGTCCTAAATGGGCCTCTTCTTAATCTGAGACAGCGACTGCTGATTCTAGACTCTTCATCCTCAAAATCTTCTCTGTGGATCCCTATGAGAATTTTGCAAATTTCATTGACCACTGCTTACTCATCTGAACTTTGTCACTCAAAGGGAGGTGCACATGTCTGCCACTGAAAGTAATAGTTGTGTGTTCAATTGCAACATTCTTAGAGAACTTTGGGGAGGGACACAGATGGAAGGTACCTGGATGGATATGATCCATGTGCAGGTGGATGGGATTAGGCAGAAGATTGGGTCAGCATAGACTAGATGGACTGAAGTGTCCATCTATGCTGTAATACTCTATGACTCTAGAGAACAATAGTCTACACGTATTCCACACAAGCCAGCCCAGGATGAAGGGTGATGATCTTCACTGCATTCCCTCTCTGAGAGTAGATGCTTTTAAGTAGCAAAACCATAACTGCACACAATGCTACATGTGTAGTCTCACCAAGGGACTATGTGCACAGATTAAACAAATTCTGCAAATTATGTGCCTTACACATTCAGGACTCAATGGTCTTTATCAATCAGACTTTACAGTAACACAAACAAAATGCTGGAGGAACTCAGCAGATCAGGCAAAGGATGAACAGTCAATGTTTGGGGCCGAGAACCCTCATTAGGACTGGAAAGGAAGAGGGAAGAAGCTGGCATTTTGTACGTGTGTTGCTCTGGATTTCCAGCATCTGCAGAATCTCTTGTGATTAATCTAAAGATTTTAGATTAACTTTTTTTGCAAAAGGAATAGAACTGCAGCGATGCACAGACAAATTTCCAGACCCTTGTATTTCTATTATCTGCACTCTATGCCAACGCATTTATTCTGGCTACTTGAATGCGAATTTTTCCCGTGATCCCCAAAGGCAGATGAACAATTAAAAAGATCTTCAAGGATACCACACATCATTAAGTTCTGAGTTATGCAAAACCAGACTAGATGAATTTATGAAACAGAAATGCTGAAACACTCAGCAGATCAGGATACATCTATGGGAAAAGAAGCAGAGTTAACACAGATGCAGTTGATGCATAGTTTATCTATGCAAATGACCTATGCACAGCAACACAAGCTAACTCATCCCAAGAAGTTGAAGTACGACTTACAGCAGTCCTTGAAGCGATGAAGTAGTATTATGAAAAATGGTCTCTGAACCCAAATCCATCAATAACTCAAGTGTGTGCATTCCACCTGGGGAATCGAGGAGTGGCTTGGAAACGCAAGATCTTCTGGTGTGGGAAGGAGCTTGAGCCCCATCCAACTCCAATTTACCTGGGCGTGACACTGGATAGGACGCTCTCATTTGCCACCCACATCCAAAAACTCCGAGGGAAAGTTGGCTCTCGCAATTCTCTCTTGAAAAAATTAGTAGGCGCAAAATGGGGAGCTAATGCTCACACACTTAGATCAACTGCCCTAGCACTCTGCTATGCACCTGCAGAATACTGTGCACCTGTGTGGGGCAGATCAGCCCATGCGAAGCAAATAGACCCATTGCTTAGCGAAGCCTGCCAAATAATCACGGGCACACTGCGCCCCACACCCACTAACATCATTTACAGACTTGCAGGCATTGCTTCCCCAGAGATCCGAAGACACCACTAAAACAAAAATTGAAAAAGGTAGACTGAACTCGGATCCAGAGCAGCCACTACATCATGTGCCAGTTTCCAACCGCCTAAACTCGAGGAAAAGTTTTGCTACAGTGGAGGAACTGCCGCACGGAACATCCCCCCAAACATACAGGATTGACCTCTGGCAACAAACAGAAGCCAGCACCCCACCCACAATACAGTGCAAGACCCCACAGAAATGTTGCCAGATGGGGCACTGCTTGACCGACGGAAGTGGTGCACTCTCAACAGAGCGAGAGCAGGAGTTTGTAGGACAGGAGACAATATGGTGAAGTGAGGTTTAAAGACCAGCAAACCCTGTGAGTGTGACAAAAAGGTGCAGAACATTGAACACGTTCTGTGCAACTGCCCACTCTCACCTGATTTAGTTGACTCTATCCAGCTCAACATCAACCAAACAATACTGGAGTGTCTGGTGTGACAAGCTATGATGATACCTTGGTCCCAGAGGAAAACTTTTATATTTGGTTGTATCCATGTATGATTGAATGATAATTAAACTTCAATTGATTTGATTTGGTTCCAGGAATGACATATCCCATTATGGCCAAATTAGTGGGAAAACTTGCACTCTCAGAATTTAGGAGGGGTAGAAATAGAAAAGTTATTCATCAGTGGCTTTTAAATAGACACACAAACTTCTGGAGGGACTCAGCAGACCAGGCAGCGTCTATTGAAAAAAAAGTACAGTCGACGTTTTGGGCAGTACATGCAGGGAATGGAGAGATATGTATTATGTTGCAGGTGGAGGGCACTTAGTCGACTTTGGCATTGCATTCAGCACAGCCATAATGGGCTGAAGGGCCTGTGTTGTGCTGTTCCATGTTAAAGGCAGAGGCATTCAGATTCTGCTGGAAGGTTGGTCATTCCTGCAGACTCTTGGGAAATGCATTAATATAAATAACATGAATGAGCTGTTTATAGATGGCTTCTCACTCAGCCCATCTGGATGTTTGAACATGTTATTTAGAGACACTCCCTTGGTAATCAATAATTGGTAATGTTGCAGATAATCACTCAGTTAAATTCCAATCAGCAGGACTCTGAAGACAGTGACTAAAAATGCTGGCTTGGCAGTTATAGTCACCCTGTTGGTTTTATTTGTGGACAAAGTCTTTGGTGGTTATTTGCTCTCCACAAGGAATCCATTTTCTATCAATCCAGTGAGTTACGATTTCCCATTTAATTTTGCATTGCACTGAATTATTGAAAGAATGATGCAGTTTCCAATTACTTAGTGCCCGTTAGGCTGCTGGTGCTTAGGGCAGCAATGAAAGTCATCCAACTCTGTCTGCCCTTGGTCATCAAAAACAATTTAGGTCTTGTTCTTGGCAGTGTTCAGGGCTTCCTTCGTCGTCCCAGTAGCTTCCTCTCAGTTTTCTTTGCTGTCAGTCATGCAAGTCCTGAGTGGAGACTCAAGAACACCGTCACACACAGATATAGCAGCAAAATGCATATAATCCATACCCTTCCATTCCCTGCATATATGTGTGTCTACTTAAAAAAACACAGCTAAATCTTTTTTCTACTTCTATCTATCCTAATTTTTGAAGAGGAACTGTAAATTTTTCCCTAATTTGGCCACAATGGAATAATCTCTTCCCAGGAAGGATTCCTGCCCGGATTCCCTTATTCAGTCTGGCCTCTACCCTTTGACCTGTTTGGCATGGGTGACCCTACCAAGAATCAAAGCACAAGGCTCTTACTCCACCCAACATAGCTCTCTGGGTCATCGAGTCACGCAAACTTCCAAACCCTACGAAAAGGTTGTTGTCCTCTTGAAGGAGATTCAAATTGGGATGAGCCAATTGGGCAGCATGGTAACGTAGTGGCTAGCATATTGCTTTATAGTGCCAATGACTGGGGTTCAATTCCCACCACTGCCTGCAGAGTGTTTATAGCTCTCTCGTAACCACATGGGTTTCCTCCCAATGAACCAGATTCCTCCTTGAAGCTGGCACCTCCTGGTGGGAAACAGTCAGGTACTGTTCCTTGAATCAACAGGCAAGGAGATTGTTATTTTTTTTAATCTCTCTGAAGCTGATTTTTAAGCAAGAGAGATGAACGATCTTTTAAAATATGAACGCATGTGATTCGCCCACGCTGCTCATTTTCAGCTGTTGTTTGGCAGCTTGTCTTGCCTTTATATCTGTGATGTGAGGGTTAATTACTCCCTGGCAAAGTAGTTGTCATTCAGTATGCTAATGACGGTGAATCAAGGAATGGCAGATGTGCCAAACTTGTGATTATCATATAAACACTCACCATAGTTCTATAGAAGACCTCTTGACATCATCTCCTTGCAATGTTATTTACTCTGTGGATAAGCTTAGCACATTGCTGGGATTATCTTAATTTGTCTTTGTATGGATTTTTTAAAAACTTGCGAATCAAATGGAACGTTGTCTTGATCAAGTGATTCCATTTCAGATTTGGATTTCACATCTACTTGAAGTATTCCCATTGCAGAAAGATTAAGGGATCGATGCAGAGAGAATCTCTCTGCACAGTCCCATCCCACACTCTCCAGTGAAGGATTAGTTGTGGACTAGACCTCCTCCATCACTCAGCAGCCACTTTAGTAGGTACAAAAAAGCTGGATGAACTCAGCAGGTCAGGCAGCATCCGTTGAAAGAAGCAGTCAACATTTTGGGTCGAGACCCTTCGTCAGGACTGAAGAAGGAGGGGGCAGGGGAACTATAAAGAAGGTGGAGGAGGGTGGAAAACCAATCAGAGGAAAGATCAAGGGTGGGGGAGGGGAAGCAGGGAGGGGATAGGCAGAAGAGGTGAAGAAGGAATCTAAGGGGAAAGCACTATGGGTAGTAGAAGAAGGCAGAGTCATGAGAAGTGATAGGCAGGATCTCCCAGTTACCACTCACTTCAACTCTCCTTCACATTCCCATTCGGATATGTCCATACATGGCCTCCTCTACTGCCATGATGAGGCCAAACTTCGGTTGGAGGAACAACATCTCATACACCGTCTGGGCAGTCTCCAGGCCCTTAGTATGAACAACGAATTCTCCAACTTCCGGTAATTCCCTCCCTCTCCCTTCCCCATCCCACCTCTACTCTGTCTCCTCTTCTAGCTGCCTATCACTTCTTGTTAGTGAAAATATCTAATCATCCAATCATGTGGCAGCAACCTAATGCATAAAAGCATGCAGACACGGCCAAGAGGTTTGGTTATTGTTCAGACCAAACATCAGAATGGGGAGGAAGGTGATCTATGTGACTTTGACTTGTTGGTGCCAGACAGGGTGGTTTTTAAATATCTCAGAATCTGCTGATTCTCCTGGGATTTTCCCACTCAACAGGCTCTGGAATTTACAGATAATGAAGCAAAAAAACAAAAAGATCTTGTAAGTGGTGCTTCTGTGGGCGAAAATGCTTTGTTATTGAGAGAGGTCAGAGGAGAATGGCTGGACTATTTCAAGCTGACAGGAAAGTGGCAATAACTCAATCAAACATGCATTACAAGAATGGTGTGCAGGAGGTCATCTCTGTATGCACAACACATCAAATCTAGAAGTGGATGGGCTACAGCAGCAGAAGACCATGAACATACAATCAGTGGCCACTTTATTAGGTACAAGAGGTACTGACTGCAAATTGTTCCATTGAGAGAGCATGCCTGCTTGATCTGAGATTGGAGCACCTGTATCCGTTTTGTATTACTACCAAATTTGAAAGTTTACTCAGGCAAAGCTTCAAAACTCTCCCCACAAAGTAACAAATGGCTGTGATCCATTGTTACAGCAGGTCTGACGGATGGAAAACCCTTTTCTTGGAAGGCATTTTCGGGACACAAACCTAGAAGCAGTGTAACAAAATAAAAGTTGATTAAATGTTCTCTGCACTGTTCCATCAAACCATAAGACCATAAGATATATAAACAGGCTCAGGTTATCAAGTCCATCTAGTCTGCTCCACCATTCACACTTGTCTCTTTTTCCAACTCCGTTTTCCTGCCATTTCCTTAATCCCATTCGTAATCAAGAACCTAAGGTTATCGGGAGAAGGCAGGAGAATAGGGCTGAGAGGGATAATAGATCGGCCATGATGGAATGGCGGAGGTGACTTGGTGGGCAGAATTGCCTAATTTAGCTCCTATGTCTTATGGAATATTTTAGGCCTCATCTCCTCTTTTGTGCCAGTTTGCTACTCCTTGACCTTTCAAAATCGCTTCTCTTTTTTTATATGCCCCCAATGTTCCAACCTCTATAACCCTATAAGGTAAAGAATCTATGGGATGAAATTCCCAAACAATTTGGTTTTGAATGACCACCTCTGACGCCTTGGATTTAAAGTTAGGTGGAAAGATTTTAAGGGAAGCTGAGGTAAAAAAAAATGAACAAGCTTCCAGGGGAAGTTGTAAAGATGGACACAATTATGACATTTAAGACATGTAGACAGTTACATGGAGAGGAAAGGTTTAGAGGGATATGGACCAAATGTGGGCAAATAGGACGAGTTTATTTCAGTAACTTGATCAACACAGATGAGGTGAGGGGAAAGGAGCCGTTGTCTATGCTATATAGATCTATGACTCTAACTTGGGCCCCATCTCTCTGAGAGAGTTTGGTGAGGTTTGAAGCAGAGTGTGTAGCCTGGAGGCCAAGAGGTCTGGAGATAGGACACGAGCCCATGATCGACTCTGTTTCTGGCGGATCTCAGCAATTAAAAATGGAGAGCAAGATTGAAATCGATGAGGACGAGAGCAGAAGGCAAGTAGGTGTTCAGTGCCCTCTGCCTGCGTTTGATATCTCTCTCTGTCTCTCTCCCTCCCCTACCCCTCCTTCCTGCCACAGGAACATGTCTGCACTTGACCAGACTTTCACACTCTCTCACTCCTGCTCTCAGGGGAAGGTGCTAGAGTCTTGGTTAATCGATGACCTATAGTTCATGTTATGATGTGTTTCTGGTTACTGGTTGGTCTTTTTTTTTATTGCTGTTTTATGCGATTTTAGTCAGGGCAGACGGGATCTGTGGACCACAGTCAACAAATGACAGCTATAAAATTAAACTGAACTGAACTATATAAACATTCCTAGATGTTTCAATGGATTGATGTTTTATACACACAAAATGCTGGTGGAACACAGCAGGCCAGGCAGCATCTATAAGGAGAAGCACTGTCGATGTTTCGGGCCGAGACCCTTCATCAGGACTAACTGAAAGGAAAGATACTAAGAGATTTGAAAGTAGTGGGGTGAGGGGGAAATGCGAAATGATAGGAGAAGACCGGAGGGGGTGGGATGAAGCTAAGAGCTGGAAAGGTGATTGGCAAAAGTGATACAGAGCTGGAGAAGGGAAAGGATCATGGGATGGGAGGCCTCGGGAGAAAGGGGGGAGAGCACCAGAGGGAGATGGAGAACTGGCAAACAACTAAATATGTCAGGGATGGGGTAAGAAGGGGAGGAGGGGCATTAACAGAAGTTAGAGAAGTCAATGTTCATGCCATCAGGTTGGAGGCTACCCAGCCGGTATATAAGGTGTTGTTCCTTCAACCTGAGTGTGGCTTCATCTTGACAGTAGAGGAGGCCATGGATAGACATATCAGAATGGGAATAAGAGGTGGAATTAAAATGTGTGGCCACTGGGATATCCTGCTTTCTCTGGCGGATCGAGCGTAGGTGTTCAGAGAAACGGTCTCCCAGTCTGCGTCGAGTCTCACCAATATATAAAAGGCCACACCGGGAGCACCGGACGCAGTATACCACACCAGCCGACTCACAGGTGAAGTGTTGCCTCACCTGGAAGGACTATCTGGGGCCCTGAATGGTGGTGAGGGAGGAAGTGTAAGGGCAGGTGGAGCACTTGTTCAGCTTACAAGGATAAGTGCTAGGAGGGAGATAGGTGGGAAGGGATGAGGGGGACGAGTGGACAAGGGAGTCGCGTAGGGAGTGATTCTTGCGGAAAGCAGAAAGACGGGGGGAGGGAAAGATGTGCTTGGTAGTGGGATCCCGTTGGAGGTGGCTGAAGTTACGGAGAATTATACGTTGGACCTGGAGGCTGGTGGGGTGGTAGGTGAGGACAAGGGGAACCCTATCCTGAGTGGGATGGCGGGCTGATGGGCTGAGGGCAGATGTGCGGGAAATGGGAGAGATGCGTTTGAGTGCAGAGTTGATGGTGGAAGAAGGGAAGCCCCTTTGTTTAAAAAAGGAAGACATCTCCTTCGTCCTGGAATGAAAAGCCTCATCCTGAGAGCAGATGCGGCAGAGACGGAGGAATTGTGAGAAGGAGAAGGGGAAAAATTGCATTTTTGCAAGAGACAGGGTGAGAAGAAGAATAGTCCAGGTAGCTGTGAGAGTCTGTAGGCTTATAGTAGATATCAGTAGATAAGCCATCTCCAGAGATGGAGACAGGATCCTTTCCCTTCTCCAGCTCTGTATCACTTTTGCCAATCACCTTTCCAGCTCTTAGCTTCATCCCACCCCTTCTGGTCTTCTCCTATCATTTCGCATTTCCCCTCCCCCCACTACTTGCAAATCTCTTACTCTCTTTCCTTTCAGTTAGTCCTGACGAAGGGTCTCGGCCCGAAATGTCGACAGTGCTTCTCCTTATTGATGCTGCCTGGCCTGCTGTGTTCCACCAGCATTTTGTGTGTGTTGTTTGAATTTCCAGCATCTGCAGATTTCCTCGTGTTTGATGTTTTATACTCTGTGTTTTTTGCTATTTGCACAATTTGTGTGTTGGGTGTTTGATGTTTTTTTGAACGGGTTCCATGGTGTTTCTTTGTTTTGTGGCTGTCTGCCAGAAGACAAATCTTATAGTTACATACTGCATACATACTTTGATAATAAATGTACTTTGAATTTTTGAATATCTAAGAAAGGATGTGCTGGCATTGGGAACGGTCCAGAAGAGGTTTATGAAAATTATTCTGGGAACAAAAGGGTTAATGTCTGAGGTGTGTTTGATGGTACTGGGTCTGTTCTTGTTGCAGTTTAGAAGAATGAGGTGTATATCTTTGAAATGCACTTTATATGTAAAGGCCTAGGTAGAGTAGATGTAGAGAGGATGTTTCCAGTATGGGAGAGCCTAGGAGCAGAGGGCAGAGCCTCCAAATAGAAAGGAATCCCTTTGGGACAGAGGTGAGGAGGAATTTCTTTCATGTGTCTGTGGAATTCATTGTCATAGATGGCTGTGGAGGCAAGGCATTGGGAATACTGAATGTAGAGTATGATAGGTTCTCAGTTAATAAGGGGGTCAAAGATTACGGAGAGAAGGCAGGAGGATGTAACTGAGAGGGAAAATAAATCAGCCGTGATCGATCGGCAAAGCAGACTGACCTAATCCTGCTCCTATGTCCTATGGTCTTTCTTTATTTATATAGAGATACAGCATAGAACAGGCCCTTCCCAGCCAACAAGCTGTGCCACTCAGCAACCCATCTATTTAACCCTAGTCGAATCACAGGACAATTTACAATAACCAATTAACTGCCCGTAAGATGTCTGGCGACTGTGGAAGGAAATCCGCAAGGATACGGGTACAACATACAAACTCCTTACCAACAGCACCGGAATTGAACTCCAAACTCTGGCACTCTGCACTGTAAGAACGTTGCACGGACTCGTACGCTACTGTGGCACTCATGGTCTAGAACACATGGCGTTTTCTTTCTCTGGGGCTAAGTCTTTACAAGCTTGTTTCATCATGTTGCTGGCTGACACGGTTGGATTTATATCCCACTCCAGTTTCATTTGACAGAAGATGTCTGATAATGAACAGCAAGTAATCCTTTGTGTTCCTCACTACTGCCTAACCTATTTGTCACTAATGCTTCAGAATGAGATTTAGAAGCGTAATTTGAAAACTTGGACAAATGCTTTTCTCTTAGAAGTAGGTGAGACGTCACGAGGTAGAGAGATTAGTATTTTATAGGTTTGTATCTGTAATAATCCAGCACAATTAATGGTATTTGCATGTGAAATGGAGGAAATACAGCGCACACATACACTTCAAAGGCAATTACTAGATGCACTTGTGAAAGACTTTCAACAAAATGAGGCAATATTAAACTGGCTTTAACAACATTCTGTTGAAAATAGGTGCAGCAGTGTGAAGTAACAAGGACTGCAAGATTGAGAGAGACGATTGACGATGTGGTGTCATTGGTAGTATTGTGTAGAGTGCTGGTTGTCTTATTATAGGAATGATGTGAAAGTTCAAAAGTAAATACATTATCTAAGCACAAAGATGTCACCATTTACAAGCCTGATAGTCATTTTCTTGTGGGCTTACACAGTAAATCCAAAAAACACAATAGAATCAAAAAAAAGACCGCAAGCAAAAGGACAGACAAACAGCCAATGGGCAAAAGACAACAAACTGTACAAATACAACAGAAAAAGTGATAATGATGTTAAATAAATAAGCATTAAATATTGTAAAGATGAACTGAAGAGTCCTTGAAAGTAAGCCCATAGGTTGTGAGAAGAGTTCAGTGATGGGACATGTGAAGTTGAATGAAGTTATTCCCACTAGTTCAAGAGCTTAATGTTTGAGGGGCAGTAACTGTCTCTGAACCTGAGGGTTATGAAGTCCCTGTACTTTTATCCTGATGGCAGCAGTGAGAAGAAAGCATGGCCTGGGTGTGAAGATCCTTGATGATGGATTCTGATTTTCTGCAACAGTACCCCGTGTAGATGTGCTCAATGGTGGAGAGGACTTTACGCATGGACTGGGCTGTCTCCAGTACTTCTTGTGGGATTTTCCATTCAAGGTCATTGGTGTTTCCACACCAGGCCATGATGCAACTAGTCAAAATGCTCTTTACTGCACATCCATAGAGGTTTGTCAAAGTTTTAGATGTTGTGCCCAATCTTCTAAGGAAGTAGAAGCACTACTGTGCTCTTACGTGCTGGGCCCAGGATAGATTCTCTGAAATGATAACACTGAGGAATTTAAAGCTGCTGACCCTTTCAAACTCTGATCCCCCGATGAGGATTGGATCATCAATTTCCAGCTTCCTACTCCTGAAGTTAATAATCAGTTCCTTGGTCTTGCTGACATCAACTGAGACGTTGTTGTTGTGGCCCCACTCAGACAGATTTTCAATTTTCTTCCTATATGCTGATTTGTTACCAGCTTTGACATGGCCAACGATAGTGGTGTTATCAGCAAACATATAAATGGCATTGGAGCTGTGCTTAGCCTCACAGTCATAAGTGTAAAGCAAGTAAAGCAGAAGATGAAGCACACAGTGTTGTGGTGCGCCTGCGCTAACGGAGATTGTGGAGGAGATGTTGTTGCAAATCCAGACTGACTGGGGTCTGCAAGAGAGGAAATTGAAGTTCCCATTGCACAAGGAGGTATTGAGGCCAAGGTCTTGAAGTTTATTGATTAATTTTGAGGGGATAATAGTATTGAATACCCAGCTGTAGTCGATAAAGAGCATCCTGTTGTATGTATCTTTGCTGTCCAGATGTTCCAGGGTTGAGAAAGAAACTAATGAAATGGCATCTGCTGTGGACATGTTGTGAAAGTTGGCAAATTGGATGTGGATCCAAGTCTTTTCTGAGGCAGGAGTTAATATGTTTCATCACCAAAGTCTCAAAGCACTTCATCAAATTGGATATAAGAACTACTGGACGATAATTTTAGAGGGGATACAGAGGATATTTAACAAGATGATGCACATGTTAGAAAGTATAACTTATGCAGATAAGTTGAGCAAGCTAGGGCTTTTCCCTTGGTTGAGAACTGACTTGGTGGAGATGTACAAGATGATAAGAGGCGTAGATTGAGTGGACAAACAGAAACTTTTTCCCAAGGTAGAAATCGCTAATACAAGGGAGTATTCCTATTTTTTGCACATTTTTAAAAATCTGTTCAATATACGTAATTGATTTACTTGTTTATTTATTATGTTTTATTTTACTTTTCTCTCTTTCTGCTAGATTATGTATTGCATTGAATTGCTGCTGCTAAGTCAACAAATTTCACGTCACATGCCAGTGATAATAAACCTGATTCTGAATAACAAGGGGAGTAAAGGGTAAGGGCAGATGTCAGAGTGAGTTTTTTTAATGCAGAGAATGGTAGGTGCGTGCAACATGCCGACAGGGTGGTTGAGGCTGATACGGTATGGACATTTAACAAACTCTTAGATAGGCACGTGGATGAAAAAAAAATGGAGGGGTAGGTGAGGGGAATGAGTTGGGTGGATCTTGGAGTAGGTTGAATGATGACACAACATCCTGAAACAAGTACCTGTACTCTGCTGTACCATTCTGGCCTGTAGATGTCATTTGATCACTTTGAAGCCAACAAGACTATCCAGTTGAACACTCCAGGATCTGTTGTGGTTTGGGTGGATCTCTTGGTTGATTCTATTTTCAACAGCTGACCTCTGGCTCTGGGCATGGATGACAACTGGAGTGAAGCAGAACTGAAGTGAAGCTGAATCTTTTCCCTCCCTATGTTACTTGATATCTGCAATTAAACAAATTGCAGGGAATTCTCAGCAGGTGTGACAGGGAGAAACTTTAAAGTTTCACATTTCAAAGTCAAGTTATTATCAAAGTACTATATGCCACCATATTCTACCCTGAGATTCATTTTCTTGCAGGCATTCACAGTAAATACAATGAAATACAATATAATCAGTGAAGAACTACACACAAGGACTGACCAACCAATGTGCAAAAACAGGAAATCAGTGCAAATATAAACAATACAGAAACAACAACAATAATAATAAATAAGTAAATAAATAATGCTGGGAACACGAGTTGTAGAGTCCTTGAAAGTGAGTCCATAGATTGCTTACAGTGATCAGTTCAGTATTGACGTAAGTGACATTATCCACACTGGCTCAGGAGGCTGATGGTTGAAGGGTAATAACTGTTCCCGACCCAACACACACAAAACGCTGGAGGAACTCAGCAGGTCAGGCAGCATCAATGGAAAAGAATAAAAAGCCGATGTTTCGGGCCGAGACCCCTCTTCAAGACAAGGTGGTCTGGGACCTAAAGCTCGGGTACCTCCTGCCTAATGGCAGCAGCAAGAAGTGAGCACGGCCAGGATGGTGGGGTTCCTTGATGATGGATACTGCTTCCTTGTGGCAGTGCTTCGTGTCAATGTGTGGATCACATTGCGAGCTTTCCAAACATTGTAGATGGAGAATGTAATGCACATTTCAACACCCCCCCATGCACTGCCACTTTACATTTACTCTGCACACCTCTCACCTACACTGACACAGTCACTGTCCTACTGCGTTTTCATATGTCCTGCTGCCACCAAGAAGAGGTCCTCTTGCCAAGAATCATATTGTCACTCTATCGTTTCTTGTCAGTCACCTTATGTACAGGTACTCCTATACCTCGTGTCATGTTATGTACGTACAATCAGTGTTGTATATATATGTGTGTGTGTGTGTGTGTGTGTGTGTGTGTGTGTGTGTGTGTGTGTGTGTGTGTGTGTGTGTGTGTGTGTGTGTGTGTGTGTGTATACTGTATGTTGCTGCTGACTGTAACACTTGGTGACAGCTGTGTAGGGACGGGGTTCATATTCTGAAGATGGAAAGAACAACCAGAAGACAGCAGAAGAGAGCCAAGAGAAATGCAGCCATGGTTGCCATCACTGCCAACACCATTACCACATATACACATTCCACCTGCAATAGAACTTGTAGGTCCAGGATAGGACTGTATAGTCATCAAAGATCTCACCGTTAAAGGAGTGGATGTCATCTTCGGATTGCGATGGACAACCGAAGAAGAATATATACTGTATGTGGTATGTGTGTGTGTGTGTGTGTGTGTGTGTATATATATATATATATATATATATATATATATATATATATATATATATATATATATATATATATATATATATACAGCTCTATACAACTCTAGTTAGGCCACACTTGGAGTACTGTGTCCAGTTCTGGTCGCCTCACTATAGGAAGGATGTGGAAGCATTGGAGAGGGTACAGAGGAGATTTATCAGGATGCTGCCTGGTTTAGAGAGTATGGATTATGATCAGAGATTAAGGGAGCTAGGGCTTTACTCTTTGGAGAGAAGGAGGATGAGAGGAGACATGATAGAGGTGTACAAGATATTAAGAGGAATAGACAGAGTGGACAGCCAGCGCCTTTTCCCCAGGGCACCTCTGCTCAGTACAAGTGGACATGGCTTTAAGGAAAGGGGAGGGAAGTTCAAGGGGGATATTAGAGGAAGGTTTTTCACTCAGAGAGTGGTTGGTGCGTGGAATGCTCTGCCTGAGTCAGTGGTGGAGGCAGATACACTAGTGAAAATCAAAAGACGACTAGACAGGTATATGGAAGAATTTAAGGTGGGGGGTTATATGGGAGGCAGGGTTTGAGGGTCGGCACAACATTGTGGGCCGAAGGGCCTGTAATGTGATGTACTATTCTATGTTCTATATGTATATATATATACGGCCACACTCAAACAGTTACTTGTACATTCTGTATTATAAAATTGCTTTTATAGTTCTATTTGTTGTGTTATCTTAAGCCTACTGTGCTTTGTTATGCTGCCTCAGATCCAGAGTTACGATCATTTCATTCTCCTTTACACTTGTAACTGAAGAATGATAATCATGTCTTGAATTTTTAGTGCCTCCAGAGGCAGGAATGGGACCTGCTGGGATTTTAGCAAATGAACCCCAAATACCTCATTTGAAATTGACTTTATTGGTTTCATTTTTCTTGAAGCTGAGAAGTGCAATTGGGGACAGGACAAATGTCCAATATCATCCCAGATACAACAATAATCTCCAAAAGCATTCTTTAACCGGTGTCTATGCCCCTGTCACTAATTTGGGTCAATCAGTGCCTCACACGCTTTCTTTACAGCTTGTTCATTGTCCACCGGGTTGCCACTGCTGTTAATTTCTGAACCTTTGTCAAATTACTCTGCCCAATGTGTCTCTTGTGTGGTCTCAGAAAAGGGCCAAACATGCTGAGAGGCCTCTGATTTGATATTTAAAAAAAAGATCTTGCAAGTGTCTTTTGGGGCTGATTTGTATTGCAGAAGATGCAATTATGGCAAAAGATTGTACAGCTTCAAAAGACGACCTTCGAAAGGTTAGAACGTCGAGCTTTAGAAAGATTTCAAAGTGTCTCCAGTGGGATGTCTTCTGAGGGAAAGAGGCTGAGACTCAGATTCTTGGAGAAAAATAACAAAACAGTAAGGTCATTTCTTAAATGTTTAAAAGGGCTGTCAATCCAATGTGGAGATTGAAACGGAACATAAATTGGATCTACACTCAGTGGCCACTTTATTAGCTACAACGCTGTGGTCCTCTGCTACTGTAGCCTATCCGCTTCAAGTTTTCATGTGTTGTGCATTCAGAAATGCTCTTCTGCACACCACTGTTGTCACGCCATGGTTATTTGAGTTACTGTCACCTTCCTGTCAGCTTGAACCAGTCTGGCCATTCTCCTCTGACCTCTCTCATTAAAAAGGTATTTTTGCCCACAGAACTGCCATGCACTGGACGTTTTTTTGTGTGTGTTTTTCACACCATTGTTTGTGAACTCTAGAGACTGTTGTGCTAGAAAAACCTAGGAGATCAGCAACTTCTGAGATACTTAAAAAATCATCCTATCTGGGAACCAACAATTATTCCACTATCAAAGTCACTGAAATCACAGTTCTTCCTCATTCTGATGTTTGGACTGAGCAACAAAGGAATCTCTTGACCATGACTGCATGCTTTAATGCATTGAGTTGCTGCCACATGATTAGATGTTTGCTCTAACAAGCAGGGGCACCTAGTAAAGTGGCCACTACATCTAAATAAAAAAGCAAAAAAAAGAGGTAGAGAACAGGCTAGTTTATTATCAATTCAGAAAACTGAATAATGGTGACAGGGATGAAGCTGTTCCTAAAGTGCTGAGTGTGGGTCTTCAAGCTCCTGAACCTTCCACCCTTCACCCTTGGTAGAAATGAGAAGAGGGCATGTCCTGGGTGATGGAGGTCTTTCCTGAGGAATCGCCTTTTGAAAATGCCATCGCTGTTGGGGAGGTTAGTGTCCATGATGGAGTTGGCTGAGTTTGCAACGCTCAGCAGCTTTTCTCGATCCTGTGCAGTTTCCCCTCCTTACCAAATAGTGATACAACCAGTTTGAATGCTGTCCATGGTATATGAATGTAACCCCCTGGGTCGCCTCAGGCTCGCTCAGCTCATTCTCGTCTAGGGGGAGCAGCCTTCGGCCCTGCCAAACTGGGTAATCAGCTGGTGTGGATGCTGTGTGATGTCCCCGCCTCGCCCAAAAAACAGACAGGACACCATATGTGATTAAATGAGTACAATTTATAAAGGTTACTATAACTAAGTGATTAATAACGATACAGTATATATGAAGGAAAAACAATAAAGAAAAGGCGCCAAACTTATCAAAGTCCAAACCACTTCGTGCACAACCGTTGGAGCTCAATTACTGAAGTCTTCTGGCCACCATTCGATCCCCTCCGAACTCCTCAACTCGCAGCTTAGGACCACCCGAGGTGGTCAACCAAGCACATCTAGCTTTATCTCCTCTCCTCGGAGCACCTCCTGGCCTTGGACCCCCGCTTGGGGTCCGTTCCTCGCCCAGCTTACAGCATCGTGTCCTCTCTCTCTCAACCCCTCCCGCCGATCTCCCCAAAAGCCCGCCAACAATAGCTTACAGACTCAGAAGAAAGAACAACATTAATCCCAATTGGTTTACAAAGGAATACAATTCTCGTTATCAGTAAATTTTAACCCAAACAAGCTTCCAGCACTCTTTCGCAACAAAGAAGCATTCCTGCTTTTAACAAAACAAAGAAGCCATTTTGATTACATACACAGTAACAAAGAAAAAAGAAGAAACCCCCTTTACATAAAGAAGAGTGCAATAATGTCTTTCAGGTTTTTACTTTTTTGTATTGATTTAATTTAGATAAATATTATTGATTTTATTTAGAGATACAGCATAGTAACAGGTTCTTCAGGCCCAATGAGCCCTTGCCTCCCAATTACACCATTGTGAACAATTAACTTACTAACCTAAACATTTTTGAAACCAGAGCACCCAGAGGAAACACATATTCTCACAGGGAGAATGGACAAGCTCCACACAGACCGTGGTGGGAATTGAACCCAGGCTGCTGACATTGTAATTGCATCGTGCTAACCCCTACACTAATGTACCACCAAGAAGCTGCCATAAGAAATATCCTTCTTACTAAAGCCCTAAGTGAATGGCGGCCAATTTAAAAGCTTGTGACCTCTGTTGTATTGCAGGAAATGCCAATTTTCCCACAGCAAGCTCTCTCAATCTGCACTTGGATTCTGGCCAGCATAGTCTTTTATATAAGCACGAGAAAGTCTGCAGATGCAGGAAAGCCAAAGTAACACACACAAAATGCTGGAGGAACTCTGCAAGTCAGGGCCCCCTTCCTTTCCAGTTATGAAGAAGGTTCTCAGCTTGAAACATCGACTGTGTATTCATTTCCATAGATGCTGCTTGACTTGCTGAGTTCCTCCAGCACTTAGTGAATGTTTTGTATGTTACTTACAACTTGAGCATAAAGCAATGGTTTTTATTATCAACCGAGTTCCTTATTGAAGTAATTTTATCACTGCTAAAGTGCTGTGGAGCTTCTCTTATAGATGTTTTTGTGACTTTAGTTTGATTTCTGTCTTTGTACCTTAACTGCATCAGTGAACATTTTTCACTGACCTGGCACGGTCAGGTAGCCAGATGATAATTTTGTCCTCTTCTGCACATGTCGTACTGCATTACTTTGGCTTTGACAAAGAGGATGAAACATCAGCTAGCTTGTTTTTTCCTAGTCTTCCAAGCCTATTTGAACTGCTTGGGGGTCTTTTGGACAAGAGGACATGTTCTTGAAAACTGCCTCAAATGTTTTCAGAAGTGAAGTTAGGGGAAATGCTATCTGACAGATGGGTTGGTAGAAATTTGTAATCTTCTTGCACAAATAGAAATTAAATGACAAGGGTGTCGTGTTGCATCTTCAGACCCAATCCCAGGATTGCACAGAGACTCAGAAGGGTTAAAGAAAACTAGGAATTTTATTAACAAAACAGTTGAACTTACAAGATCTTGGCTAAGTCAGCCAGAACTTCACTCACTGAGGATCAGGCCAACCAAAACAATGAGGGATTAGCACTATCCCTATAAGTATACTCCAGGGCACATAAGAATCTGTGGCCAGCTGATAAACCCCCCAGACTAATAACAAGCTAACAATTAACTATTTCAATAAGAGACAAAGCTCCAAGGATACTTAATTGTATACCTGCAAAGTCTCGGAGAATTAATTGGAAGTATTCAAGGACAATTGCAACTTCAAGGTAAACCAGAGAAGACTTAACAACACATAAAAACCCTGAAGTACAGCAATACAGAAATTATAATTAATCTCAGACCCCTCAGAATATTATTCTGACCAATCCAAGGTCATGACAGAAGGTTAATTCCTAAATCCAAGTTTGAAAATTTAACTTGGGGAGTTAAGGGATGGGGTGAGGGGTGTTACAATGGGAGAGGGAAGTTGTGGGCATGAGGAATTTAATTGCAAATCAATTGGGATCTCATCAAATGGCAGAACACACTTAAAAGACTGAATAACTCCTCTCCAAAAGGGACTGTTGTGTATCTGTGCTCACCATAAAGTCCTTTTCCCTTCTGAGGAGAAAAGGAAGGCAACAGCATTTGCAAGTAGTCATCCACTCCTTAATTGTTCCCTTCTACTCTTGGCCATGGTATTTTAATTTGGATTAGATTTCTGTGCCTTTTTCTGTGTGTGATGGGTTATGGATGCAAGAGAGGATTAGGTGATGAGAAGAACAAAGACAAAAGATCAATAAATCTTTAACAATACCCAGCAGGTCAGGCTGCATCTGTGAGGGGAGGTGGCCAGGCAACATTTCAGATCGAGATTCTTCAACCATTTTGAAAGAGTTGATGGGAGATAGTTGGGATAAAGGGATAAGGCAATTTGCTACCACAGCTTGCTCACACTTGCTATAGCCCTTCCCTTCACTGTTTAGAAAAGTTATCTCTCCTCTATTCTTTCAGTCTAGATGACGGGTCTTGACCCAATACATCGATTATACATTCATTTCACAGATACTACTTGAACCCTTGTGGTCCTCCAGGTTTTTCTTACTTTGCTTCGGATTGCAGTTTCTGAGTCTACAATTCAAGTTAAATTGTTATTCAACCATACACGAATACCCATACACACAGCCAAATGAAACAGCGTTACTCTGGGGCCAAGGTGCAAAACACAGTACCAACAGTCATTGACAGAACAAAGCACGTACAAGATGCCAAACACATAAGGATATCAGTAAGATACAGCCATGTAAAATAAATAGTCCAGAACCAAGCCATAAAAGCTGAAGAAACCCGCAGCCGACCACAATGCAGCCTGTCTTCTGCTGAGTGAACACTGGGGGCAGCACTGACTCCAGCCTGGAAGAAGCACTCCACCAACCTCAATGCCTCTCTTCTGTAAACAGGCAACACCGCGGCTTGAGGCCATATCATTGCTATGACAGAGGCCATGCCATTCCCCTGCTGTCCTCCCCACTGTCGTGTTTTCATTAATTACATTGTTGTGTTGCTCAATGTGTTCCTGCAGGCTCTGGGTTGTTGACTTCACTGAATTAGTTATTTCCAGCTGGGATTTTTGCATTGAGCTTGGCGACTGCATCCATGTTCTCAGTAAAGCTTACCACAATGGATACTCTCAGTGGCCAATTTATTTGGTACCTGTACACCTGCTCATTAATGCAAATACCTAATCAGCCATTCATGTGGCGGCAACTCAAAGCATAAAAGTATGCAGATGTGGTCAATAGGTTCAGTTGTTGTCCAGACACAATGTCAAAATAGAGAAGAAATGTAATACGGTATAAGTGACCATGACCATGGAATAATTGTTGGTGCCAGATGGGGTGGTTTGAGTATCTCAGAAATGGCTGATCTCCTGGGATTTTCATGCACAGCAATGTCTAGAGTTTACAGAGAGAGGTGAAAATAAAACACGTTCTGCAGGAGAGAATGCCTTGTTTATGAGAAAGGTCAGAGGAGAATGGCCAGACTGTTTCAAGCTGACAGGAAGGTGACAGTGACTCAGATAACCACGCATTACAACAGTGGTGTGCACCTTTGAGTGCAGAATATATCAAAACTGTGAAATAGATGGGCCACAGCAGCAGAGGACCACACTGGATTCCACTCCTGTATCTAATAATGTGGCCACTGAGTGTGTAGATACAAGAATTGATAAAAGTAATGGGAAATCGAGGAGCGACCTGTGTTAGAAAACTATCTAAGGATGGTGAAGACAAAAATCTTCTATACATTTTTCTAAAAATTGAAGTACTTGAAACAATCACGGACAAAGGTGGAAAGGGCTGGTTAGGTCAGCACAGCTGTGAAGGGAACAGTGTAGGCTGCTCAGTATGGATGTCTTCAAACCCATTTTTCCAACATTCTATGCATGTTTGACTGGCTTCGTCTTAAAATTTCTGCAGTCCTATGATTGTTTAATAAAAATTACTGAGGGCCTGAACTTCTGTTAATTACTGGATAGCCAGAGGCCTGGTTGCTTAATGGCAAAAAAAAAACAACTTGAAGTGCGGAATAACCAGGCTGTCAATCACTTGAGCATGAAATGAGGGAGTAATCCTCAAAACAATATCCCAGGAGCCATTCCAACCGGCCTGAGCAGAGCCCTATGCAGCCTGAAAGAAAATGAAAACTTTTGCTTCACACAGTGCTGCCGTTCTCCTTTGCTTCATGTTTCCGATCCCTTGGACTCTTCAGAAGACAATCACACATCTTGGCAACGATGGTGCTGCTCACACTTGGGCACCCTCCCGACGGCCGACCATGAGACCATTTCTCATTTGGGCAAAACTAATAGCTCTCACTGTAGCACTCAGTTATGGCAATGAACAGAGGGAATTCCGATTAACCTTGTTCCCTCTCACAGCACTAAAGTGGACCCTTTCACCTTCTATGCCAACTTACACTATTCTCTTCTCCTAGCACTTTGTATGTAATCTTCTATGCCTTAATATTTATGTTTATTTTTTTTAGAGATACAGCATGGAATAGCTCCTTCCAGCCCTTTGAGCCATGTTGCCAGGAACCCTTGGCCTAATCAGAGGACAATTTACAATGACCAATTAACTTACTGACTGGTATGTCTTTGGATTGTGGGAGGAAACCAGTGAACCCAGAGGAAACCCATGCATTCCACAAACAGGACATGCAAACTGCTTATAGAGGATACTGGGATTGAACTTTGTACTCCTACGGCTGAACTGTAATAGCATCGTGCTAACCGCCATGCCACCATGACACCCCATGTTGTGAAAGTCTCTGCTTCTCCAACCTCCTCAAGCAGTGTGTTACAGCTTCCTTCCACCTCTGGTTGAACCCCTCTTAACTCCTTCCTCCTTTCTGTAAGTCTATTCCTCCAGCTTGTTGTAACATTTTTAACATATTTACTCTGACTGTTTCCTTATAATTCTATACTTCTCAGTGGATTGCCACCTTGTCGTGGTGGAGAAGCTTGTGTGGTCCTGAGATCCTGAGAGCGATGCTGTCTGGAGCTATGCTCCTGGTAGGGTCACCCATGGCGGTAACGTCGAGGGTGAGGTCCCTGACAAAGAACAATCCAACCAAGACCTCAATGGTGGAACAGGCAGATGAAGTTACTTCAAACTGAACGGCTGTGAAGGCGGATGAAGGCTGCAACAAATCCATCAGCTCCAATCGTCGTGGTTTCCATGCCATTGGAACCAGTTGGTTGATTTGTGAAGTATCGTGTGCATCTTGGAGTGCAACATCATGTACACGTTAAACAAATACACGCACAGGAGTCTTCGCTCTGTGATAGATCAACGGAACGAAGACCATCATCCTCGACCTCGAGGGATAGCCACGACGATGAATTCTATACAGCTCTATCTTGTCCTCTTCTGCTTCCTTCATTTCAAGGAAAATAAGCCCAGTCTCTCTTCATAGCTACAAATTCCATTCCAGGCATCTTCTTCACGGCCTTTTTCTGGTGTAGTGACCAGAACTGCACACAGAGGCAACAAGAGCTGTACTCAGAACAGTAGGGATGTTAATCACAGCTCTCATTTTCTCTTCTACTGAAGTAAACTGGATAATTTGACACAAGGGATGGACAAATTGCTCTCTGCCTGTAAATGCTAAATTACCATCAGCCATCACACTTATTAAATTCTTCTTATTCCTCGTCTCCATCACATTTAATCCAAAACATTTCATAGAGGTGTCTCCTGAAATGTCTGTCCTTTTCCTGCAGAGCTGTCCACGAATCTCATTTATTTCGCAGCTGGAATGAGGCAAGAACATTTCTCTTGGTGTTCCAGCTTGCATATACAACAAACAAGCTTCCAATTTCGGCTAGCTCAAACATGATTCCACCCCAAAGAATAACCACATTCTCTTTCACCAATTCAAGACATTGTTCCCTTTGTGGACCTTCTGGTCCACTCTTCCATCCTCTCCAAGCATTCACCATCTTATGGCACCTCCCCAGGCAAATATCAGTGAAGCAGAAACTATCCTCTTACCACATCTGTTGCCAACATCCCAGGATCTAAACAGTCCTTCCAGGTGAAATAGTGACTCACTTACACTTGTTCACATCTAATGCAATTAATTTGGTGATCACCATTTGATCTCCTCTACACTGAAGAAGCCAAACACCATTCAGGTTTCCATCAAATTTCTACCTGCAACTTTGTCTATGACCTTGTCTACCTCTCCAACAATGTCTATTGCAAGCCTGACAAACAGCACTTTAGCATACATGGATGATAGACAAATGGAGGTCTAAGTAGGACAGAATTGGCTCTCCCCTTCTTCTGGTTATGTTGGCTCAGTTGTTCTTATTTTACATATAGACTGGTGTTGACCTCTAGAGGCACTGTTCGTTTTGTATGCACTTTGTTTTGTACAAAAATCACTTCCTGTTCAAAAGCTTTTTTTTTTACATCACTTCCTGCTTGGATTAATTTGGATTTCGACTTGGAACAAACATGGTAGAAAGACATCAATTTTCATCCTCTCTTTATTTGCCCTTGAAACAGCAATATCTGTGAGTCTTAACCTTTCTTAACATTGGTAAACATTTAGTACTTTGAAGGAAATATTATGTTTATCATTTATCGCTATTAAGCTATTGTCGTGCCAAGAGTTCACTCTAGTCCACAGCATAGCTGTAGAATGCTGCATGTATATATTATTTTTTAATGCTGACTGTGAGAATAATCAATAATATTCATATATTCAGATGTGCAACAATTCAGTTTTGAATCTAATATGTGGTTTACATTACTTCTGGCAGTTTCACAAATTTTTCTAATTAAAATTCCTGAAGAAAGCTTCTGGCTCGAGTGGTTTTTGAGAAGGTGTTTAACTCCCCGCCTAGCTTTGTACACAACGCAATGCGAGAGCAGTAGAGTGAAAAGATAACTCGCCTTCAAAGGCATCGCCTATGGCTGGAGACGCGTCTGAACGCTGTAGAGTACAATGTCAGCTTCCAACCCCAGCAATGTTGAGTGCTGAGTCCTGGAAGTTAGTTCATAATGTGGTACATCGATCACGTCTTTGTGACGCTGAAGCGAAACCACGGTTAGCATTGCTGCAGCACGAGCCTGCGCCAAAGCTGAAGCGGCACGAATGAAAGCAGCGTAAGCTAGGCATGAAGTTGAAATGCTCATGGATAAAGCTCGCAATGATATGGAGAATGCTTATGCAGAGGCTACATTGAGTACACTCAAGGAGGAGCATGAAGCCGAAGAGGCCTTAGCAGAGTCAAAGGTTTATGAAGCAGCAGCTGAGCTAGACAGTGGTGGCCATCTCTTTAGGAAGGTCGCTGAAGAACTGACCGTGGTACAAGTCCTCTAATAAAACATTGTTGTTCAACAGAGGGTGAAATCAGAGCAGCAGACAAACAAAGGAACCAGCTGCCTGTCATGCTTTACACCAAAATTTTCCTCAGTCCTCCTCCTGAACTCGCATGCTCTGCTTCAGATTCAAACCCAAAGAAAGATGACCCCTCTTTTAAGGTAGAAAGTGAGAAGTGCCCAAGGTCACCCAACTTGGAAACACATGGGTGTTCACAGAGCACACTAAGGCTGAACAGTGCACCAAAGAGCAACGGTGACTCACCTTTCATCAGCCACTACCGCAGAGACAACTGCACGGCCCTCACTCGCTGCACCAGGCTGCGGTGATCAATCAGCAATGGACAATAGTTCGAGTGAGTCTGGTCAGAGGAGTCTAGAGTCAGTCCAAATGTGGACAAGATAGCGGTGGAGAATCTGGGGAGGGTAGAAAGGAGACCTGGAGAAGCAGTAATGATATATTGCAGAGCACAGATGGACACATGGTGCTGCAAGCACCAGTGGTGTTTAGAAACTATTGACACTTCAGAAGAATTAGACCCAGATGCAGCTGTAAACTCAGGGCCAGCACTACTGGGCTACTGGTCCCAGCACTCCTGCAGCAGAGCCCAGCTGGAGAACCATCTGGGTGTCCATCAGGTGCAGCTATTTCCCTGGACATTCGAAGAGTATGTTTGGAACATCAGAAATTACCGGAGGTAGAGCCAGTGGATTCGTCACAGAGTCAACGGGACCGGAGGTCTGCTTAACCCTGCCAGCTCCTGTTGACTGTGACCATTTTCCCAACAACAGGGATGAAATTCCAACTCCTGAAGCTGCACACAGCCGTTCACGTCTTGAAGGCATCGCTGACAAGATCCTCTCCCCCCAGTCGACTCACCTGCTGAGGTTCTCCTGTTGCTTGGCAGAGGCACCGTCCATGCGTATAAGGTACGCGAAAGGTGCAATGGTCCTGATGGCTGGACCGGGGTTGGTTCATAGCGGGTGAAGTCTCCTCAGCCCACTGTCGGTGTGTTTAAGACTAACGTCCCAGAGAACGAGCACCCAAGTCATTTCGGATCTTGTGAGAGTAGTATCTATGTGAAAGACTAGCCAAAGACAGCCTTGTTTGTAAGCAACCTCTTAGCGCAGAGTAACTGAATCGGAAAACGGTTAGAATCTGTCTTGTTGTACAAGCAGGTGTATGCAGTTAAAGTGCAGTGTATCACAAAGCAGGAGGCTCTCCAAGTTTAAAGTTATCTTAGTGAACTCTGACCCTTTCTTGATTCTGAGGGGCTATAGTGAGTTTGAGGATGAGCTAAGGCGCATCTCACTTCAGAGGTACCTAACCCAATCGTCATGCTGGTTGAGCACCAGGTCACCACTCTCCTCATCAGACATTACCACGAGCAAATATGTCATCAAGGACAACATCTCTGAAGCAGGAACGGTTAAAGAAGGTTCACCAGATTGATTCCTGGGATGGCAGGACTTTCATATGAAGAAAGACTGGATCAACTAGGCTTATACTCACTGGAATTTAAAAGATTGAGGGGGGATCTTATTGAAACGTATAAAATTCTAAAGGGATTGGACAGGCTAGATGCAGGAAGATTGTTTCCGATATTGGGGAAGTCCAGAACGAAGGGTCACAGTTTAAGGATGAAGGGGAAAGCCTTTTAGGACCGAGATGAAGAAAAACTTCTTCACACAGAGAGTGGTGAATCTGTGGAATTCTCTGCCACAGGAAACAGTTGAGGCCAGTTCATTGGCTATATTTAAGAGGAAGTTAGATATGGCCCTTGTGGCTAAAGGGATCAGGGGGTATGGAGAGAAAGCAGGTACAGGGTTCTGAGTTGGATGATCAGCCATGATCATACTGAATGGTGGTGCAGGCTCGAAGGGCCGAATGGCCTACTCCTGCACCTATTTTCTATATTTCTATGTTTCTAAGACTGTGCGGTAAGATTGTTTTCAAGACCAGTCTCTGAGACTGTCATTCTTTTGCCAATGGCTGTAGAATGTTGCATGTGTGTATTACCTTGTTTAATGGTGACAGTGAGAATAATCGATAACATTAGTATATGCAGGTGCGCAACAATTATTCTGTGTGGAATCTAATCCACGTTTTACTTAACTTTCTGTACTTTCAAAAAGTTTTTTCATTAAAAAACTCTGGAGAAAGCTTCCGGCTCAGGTGATTTTTGAGAAGTTGAGTAATTTCCTGCCTAGCTTTATACACAATGCAGTGCAAGGACAGTAGAAATAGCTTGCTAGGCTTGTCCCATTGCCTCATCATCTATAACAGAGGAGATTTACCAGGATTAGAGAGCATGTCTTTTGAGGATAGGTTGAGAGAGCTTAGAATTCTTCTCTTTGGTGCACAGGAGGTGCACCTTGACAGAGATGATAAGATGCGTAGATAGAATTGACAACCAGAGGCTTTTTCCCAGGGTGGAAATAGCTAATACAAGGGGGCAATTTTAAGGTGACTGGAGGAAAGTATAGGAGAGATGTCAGAGGTGACTTATTTTTAAACAGAGATTTTTGGGTGCATTCAGCATGCTGCCAGAGAGGTGGTGGTGGCTGATACATTAGGGACATTTATAAGACTCTTAGATAGGCACGTGGATGAAAGAAAGAAAAATAGGGTGCTTTGTGGGAGGGAGATGTTAGATTGATCTTGAAGTAAGTTAAAGAATTGGCAGAACATTGTGGACAGAAGGGCCTGCACTGTGTTGTACTGTTCTATGTTCTAACAAATGTTTCCAGTGTACTGTGTTTGTATCTATTACATTGGTCTTGCCCTATTGAAGATATTCACGTTGTTCTATCCATCCCTCTGTCTTCTCTCCCAGTAAATATTTAATTTTTCTATTTCCCAGTTCTATTGAAGAGCACCATACCTGAAACCTAAACACTTTCACTTTCTACAGATGTGGTTGAGGCAGGCACAATGACAATATTTAAAAGACATGTTGACTGGTACATGGGCAGGAAATGAACATTGGTTTATTATTGTCATGGATACTGAGATACAGTGAAAAGCTGAGGCACGTTGAGGTACAGATCATTTCATCACATCAGTACATCAAGGAGGAGTGCCTTTGATTATACTGGCTGTTGACTGAAGACTGGGAGAAGTGTAGGCAGAGTCCAGGGAGAGGCAGGTGGTTCAGAGGGATATGGGACAAATGCAAGGAAATGGGATTGGCTTAGATGGGCATTGTGGTCAACACGGGGCAGACGGACCAAAGGGCCTGACTCTATGACGAGTTGCTGCCTGACTTGTTGAATGATTCCAACATCATTTTTATTTCAGATTTCCAGCATTTGCAGTTTACTTCTCCCTCTAGAACAACAGCAGTGTTCCATGTTGTCTCTTTGAAAGACCATCCTTCCCACGGTCCTGTGTTTCACATTTAGTGAAAATTCAATATCATTTGAACTTTTCAATTAAATTGGCACCCTTCATTACCCTTTGATGCTATACACTCCAGTTCAATTGAGTTTGAAGCTTCTCTCTCTTAATATTCCGACTGGATCTTCATCTGTGTCCAACAATGAAGATTGCATCACGTAGCCTCTACCTGTCTCATCATTTAAATGTATTCTTCGTTGCTGCTGCTGCTGCGAAGTCCGGGACTCTGCTGGGAAGAACAGGCCCCCAGTCCTCGGGGTCGCATTGCCGATGGCCGTTGGCGGGGCCGTCTTAATACGCTCGGCAGAGGATGGTGCTCGGAGAAGCTGTGCCGGAGGGGATGGTCGTCGGCTCGGAGTTTCAACGGACTCGGAGTCCTTTCGACGGACTCAGGTCGCTTTTGGTGTGTGCTGCGTCTGTGAGGCTGGTTTCGACGGAGCTTCCATTGTGCATTGTTCCATCTGCGAGGCTGAGTCGGGCGGCGCCGTGGAAGTCCATAGTGGGGGTACTCCCTTCTGCCGCCGGTGTGGGATGGCGAGTCTGTCGGGACCCTGGGGACTTGTGGAAACTGTGTGGTGATTTCTTTTGAACTTGCAGTCCTTTAACATCTTGGACTATTTTTACTGTGCCCATAGTCTGTTTTTTTTATCAATTATGCTATTGTTTGCACTGTTGTAACTATATGTTGTAATTATGTGGTTTTGTGCAGGTCTTGTAGCTTTAGTTTTTAGTCTTGTTTTTGTCCGGTGGATTTGGAGCTCCTTTCCGGGGAACGCGCTAGACGGTAGCGTGATATTAATATGCAGCAACCTCTCCGGACTCTGGATTGAGGATTGCCAAATGTTACATGGATTTTCTGGTGTAGTCTGTTTTGTCATATGCCTTTGTGATATCATTCTGGGGGAACGTTGTCTCATTTTTTAACTGCATTGCATTTGTGGTTTCTAAATGGCAATAAACTGAATCTGAATCTGAACCTGAACTATCAGATAGGCTGAATAGCCTAAAGATAAATACTAAAGATTGGCGTTATCTATCACATGCACATCGAAACATACAATGAAATGTGTCATTTGTGTCAGTGATCAAAACTTGTGCTGTGAAATAAAGTGTCACCATATTTTTGGCACCAGCCTAGCATCCTCACTACTTGATAGCCCTAACGCCTCCATCCTCGGAATGTACGAGGGAAGCCAAGCACCCAGAGATCACAACGAGAACTTGCAAGCTCCTTGCAGACAGCAGTAGGGATTAAACCCCAATCAGCGATCGCTGGCTCTCTATAGCATTACGCTAACCACTACACTACACTACAGTGCCACCCTCATGGTAAACCTCTCCCTTTCGTGCTAATACACTGTTTTTGAAGAAAAAACATATTAATAGTATATTGAGGATATGAAAAGGAATCTGAGAGGATCAGGAATGACAGTCTTATCAATATAAGAGACAAGAAGAGGTCAATAGGAGAGAGGTGCTCCTGCTCAGCTAATAGAAGTGAAATAAAAACATTTATACAGGGGATCTCCAAGGCATTGTGTAAATTCCCTTTTCTGTCTTTGCTTTCAGCTAAAATCTATGGACCTTCAAAACACCTACTTGCAGCTAATCACTGCAGTCATCTTGTACCATTGACGAGCCAGGTGACCTTGATTCACCCAGTTTTCTTCACTTTCAAAGGCGTGTGAAATGATACAGCGGCGAACCTAGTGTTATTCGGGCTTCCTTGTCAAAAGTGTTAGAAGTTGTAATGGGAAGGTTGTCAGGAGCTGTCTCTCACTGTTACCCCTTTGTTGGCTCCAATGCACATCTGTGTGATTCTAGCAAGAGGCTTGTAGACACAGCCAGCTCTAACACAGGCATAACTCTCCCCGCCATTGAAGGCATCTTCCAAAGACAGTACCACAAGAAGTTGATATCCACGAGACATAGGAGCAGAATTAGGCCATTTGGCCCATCAAGTCTGCTCTTCCATTCCACCATGGCTGATTTACTATCCCATTCTCCTCCAAGAGGACCACAAACTTGCCATAGGGTTTGGAAGCGTGTGTGTCTCGATGTCCCGGGGAGCTATGTTAGCTGGAGTCTGGACCTTGTGCTTTGGATCTTGGACCCATGCCAAACTGGTCAAAAGGTAGAGGCTAGACTAAAAGTGTTCCACCAGTGCTCCAGATTTGGGGGTGCAGCTCAGGGCTAAAAACCTTGACTGGTCAAAAAATAGTTATGGAAACAGCAATGAAGAACCCTTCTATATTTGTGATGACATAGATGGATAGAAATAAAGGACCTTCATTTCTGCCCTAAAAACCAGTAGTGTAACAGGCATCAAATAAGTTAATCCCATTCCCCTGTCCTCTCCCCATAACCGTTGATGCCTTGAATAATCAAACCTAATCAAGATACATTCCTGAGATTCCTCAAATGTAGTTACCTTAGACTCCATTCCATAGGACACTTCATTATCTGTGACTGGGAGACATGAGACTTTAGATCTGGAACCTGAAGCAACAAAGTATCTGCTGAGGGAACGCAACGGGTCGAACAGCATCCGTAGAAGGAAAGGAATTGTCGAAGTTTTGGGTCAAACCAGCATCAGAACTGACGTTGCCTCCTGATGAAGAGATTCAACCCAAAACATTGACACTCCCTTTCCTCCCACAGATGCTGCTCAACCCATTCACCTCCTCCAGCTTTTGGTTTGAATTTCTCTGCTCATCCAGATAACGTTTGGAAACACTGTGGCTGAACCAAGATCCTTGTTGGCAGATTAAGCTGTGACAGAAAAACTCTGATTTGAACTCAGACTTCATGAGAAGATTAGAACCTGTTTGTAGATCCTGGATACCCTGCTTATCTCCAAGAAATGAGTTTGTTCCTGGCTGACATTTGTCCTTGTTCACAAATGTTTTTATGCCATGAACTAATACCATTAAGCAAGGGGTTCATGAAGAATAGGTTGGAAACCCTTGTGCTTAGTGCTAGCTGAACTACATCAACTTCATCTTGACCATCAGATTCCTGTGGCAAGAGTTCTGTCAAAGAATGGTCAGATCAAGGTATTAACAAGGACCAGAGAGGGAGAGTTCTGGCAGAACACAAACGAATATTATGAGCAAGTTCTCCTTGATGGCACCATCTATAATGATGTCCACAGGAAAAATGACTTCTATTAGCAGTGGATTCAGAGCTGTAGAGATTATTTAACATTAATTGTGGAGTTGAGGAGTCTGGGCAGTTCAAGGTTGCACTGCCTGTCAATAGTACAGGAGACTGGAATAATTAGCTGTGACTGTGGCTTTGAAAGTTTATCGATTTTGGCCGAAAGCAAAGACTGAGAGAAGGGAGTTCTTAATGCCTTGGAAAGATCTTGCCCTTTTCCTGAAACAAAACTTGTTCAATTGCAATTATAGAATCAGGAGGTTCTGCAGATGCTGGAAATCCAGAGAAACACACACAAATTACTGGAGGGACATAGCATCTATGGAAGGGAATAAACAGTTGATGTTGCAGGCCAAGACTCTGTCAGGACTGAAAAGGTACCGGTATTTGTTTGAAGGGATCAGAAGCGAGAATAAAAAAAAGTGGAGTGTGGGGAAACAGCACAAGCTAGCACGTGATAAGTGCAGCCATTTGGGGGGAAGGTGGGTGGATCAATGAAGGAGATGATGTTTGAAGCTGGGAGGTGATAAGTGGAAGAAGTAAAGAGCTGAACACCTCATACTCTGTCTGGGAAGACTCCAGCCTGATGACTATGAACATCAATTGCTCTAACCTCTGGTAATTTGTCTTCTCCCTCTTCTTCTCTGTTTGATTCCCCAATCTGGTTCCCCTCTTACCCCTTCTCTTCTCACCTGCCCATCACTTCCCTCTGTTTCCATTCCTCTTCCCTGTCTTCCATGGTCCACTGTTCTCTCCCATTAGATTCCTTCTTCTTCAGCTCTCCCACTTTCATCTATCAACTTCCAGCTTCTCACTTCACCCCCCCCACCCCCCCATCCAATGACCTTCCCCTTCTCCTGGTCTCACCTATCACCTGCCAGCTTCTACTTCTCCTCCTTCCCCTCCGCCCACACCTTTTTATATTCTGGCTTCTGCCTCCTTACTTTCTAGTCCTGAGGAAGGTCCTCAGCCCAATATGTTGACTATTTACTCCTCTCCCTAGATGCTGCCTGACTTGCTGAGTTCCTCCAGTAATTTGCGTGTGTGCGTGTTACTCAATTTTAGGGTGCTAATCTTTCTGTTACCTACCACAGAAATAGTTGTCACATGAATCTTCTAAACACCTGAAGTGAGTGTTTGAATAGCATTTCCAAGATCATAATGCAGATTTCAATCCCTTTTGAGGAACAAGGAGCACAACTTAGTCACACTGTCAAAATCAAGAAAGCTGCAGCTGTACTTGGATGCCTTTTGATCTTATAGGGGATCCTAAATTTTGCCTGAACCCAACAATTCATAACAGCATGAAGCTTTGATCCTCACTGGTAGATTCAGCACAGCTATAATTAAAGTTTAGACTGAATATCAGTGACCATGTGTCTCACCAGCCTTCTTGTCTTCCTTGCTGTGAGTCTTGGCTTGTCTACAATAAGCTCTATGTTGGAGTTAAGCTGCAGCATGCGCAAAACTATTTTATTTTCATCGCTTCCACTTAATAAACAACAAAAAGACAAACTTTGATCCACGATCTATACACAGATGATGCTTGCATGTGTTCATGTGTGAAGAGCAAGCTCCAAAGCATTGATTTCTTCATCCAAGCATACGAGAGGCTGTCTTTCACTGGAACAGGGGAGGCACAGTGCCACGGCTAGCAGATTGCCGTCTCACAGCTCCAGAGATATCTAGGTTCGATCCTGACCCTCAGTGCTGACTGTAGAGAGTTGGCGCATTATCACCCATGCGTTTCCTTGGGTGCTCCCGTTTCCTGCCACACCGCAAATATGAGAGAGCTGGGAGTTTAATGCACAGCTGTGAGCTGCCTGTAGAATCTGTTGGGGGGGGGTGGTGATGGAGAAGGAGGGAGAAAGAAAATGGGTTGGGTTAGGATCAGAGTGAAAGGTTACTGATAGTTGGAGTGGACTCAGTTAGCCGAATGGCTTGTTTCTGCGCTCTACCTCTCTACAGCCATCTCAGACACTAGTCTTTCAACCTAACACGTACAAACAAGCTGGAGGAACTCAGCAGGTCAGGCAGCATCCGTGGAAACGAGCAGTCAACGTTTTGGGCCGAGACCCTTCTTTCAACCTGCAACTGCTTCCCAGTGCCACACCCAACGGCTAGCCTGCCATTTCATCCCTTCCAACCAGCAGGCCTTAGCAATAGCAATGGCTTTTCACATCTCTGAATCAAACCCATCAAGGATAGATATTAATAACAAATTCCACCATGATATTAGACTTACAGATCAGGAACTTCTTCGTGAATACCTTCCAGTATTCAGAGATGAGGACCTCTTTGCAGCAGGCAGCAGAGTAATCCTCCAACACCAACTCCCACACAACCTGCAAACCCATTGACCAAATGAGCCAATGTCAGCATCATCCTCGAAGCCCATAATCCCAGTAACAAGGTTCTGAGGGAGGCACAAGAGATGGCAGCTGCTGGAATCTGGAGCAGCAAACAAGGAACGCATGAAATGCTGGAGGAACTCATCAGATGAGGTGGTCTGTATGAAGGGAAATAAACAGTGTTTATGAAGACCCTTTATCAGTCTGTCCCCTTCTTTCTAGTCCTGATGGAGGGTGTCAGCTTGAAATATCAAATGCTTACTCCCCTCCATAAACCCTGCCTGACCTGCTAAGATCCTCCAGCTTTTTATATGTGTTGCTTACAATATCCAGCAACAGCAGAATTTTTTGCCTATAAGATGCTGGAGGAACTCAGTGGGTCAGTCAGCATCTATGGAGGGAAATGGACAGGTGGCATTTCAGGTTGGAGCAGTCCAGATGAAAGCTCTCAATCTGAAAAATCGACTCTCCACAAATTCTTTTTGCCCTACAAAGTGCCAATAGCTTGATCGTTATTTCAACATCTCACTGTGCCCACTGTTTACCAGGAAAACGTCACGTCCAAAGTAGCACATGCAGTTGGGAGAAAATGGATACTCGACACTTTGAGAGGCAGAGATCGTGTTCAATCAGTTCTGGTTGTTGAGAAATGTTGTCCCTTAGCCTCCCAACAAAAGCATTCTAATTTCTCACTCCACCTTCCAGAGGGAAAACAGGAACTCTGTTCTCAACTGAGATGAATTAACTTAGTCTGCACACTGAGTCAGCGCAACTGGGTATGGGCTAATAAGTGGAAAGTGCCAGTTGTTCCACATATCCTAATATATTGCCCTTGATGTTCGGTGGTACACTATAGTCATATCTAACCAAGCATCAAAATGTTGGGGATCGTAACTGAGCAAGAACTTAGTATTAGGTTTACAGATATGTACTGGTAGACTCAGATATCCTAACATCTTGATTACTATTAAGTTTAAATCCTAATTATTCTATTTCTATTCTATTTTTGCACTAATTACTTATTATTGCTTTTTTCTAGTGATTTTATGCTTTGTGCTGCCTCAAAATGACAAATTGCATGTCATATGTCAGTGATAATAAATCTGACTCTGATTCTTTATTCAAAAACACGGCGGGAACGCCATTACAGGCAGGTTCAAGAAGACAGCTCAGCATCATTGCCTTCTCAAGGGCAATAAACACTGGCCATGCTAGCAATGCCCATGTGTGAATGAATTAAAATAGACATTGAAGACCTGCTTTAGTATCTTCTAAAGAATAAATCTACTGTAAAAGCTATCCATCTGAAATAATCACTTCGATTACATGCATTAGTACGTGCAATGGAAAAAGAGCTTGTTAATTTTTCTAGTAATCATTACAGAATACTCCAGCTAAGGTTGTGCATTGCTTTGAGAATTCTCATCTGACCAGGGGATAGGAGCCTTGCAAACTCAAAAAAGCCGCTCAATAATATCGATCACAGCAAAAACAAAAATGAAGTAGATTGATCAGACAGGAAGTTGATGTCAGGCCAGAGGCATATTATCATCACTTAACAGCACAACTGCATTCCAACAACAGTAGTTCCTTCCAAAAAGTGCTGGGAAGCTCTTTACAACATTGAAAACTGAAGATGCTGGGAGGATGGAGAGGAGAGATATGATGCAAGATTAGACCATGTCCAGTCATCATTATGCTTGTAACCCATACCCCATCCACTCCCTCTTCTCCAGAGGAGCAAAGGATCAAAGTAGTATGTTATCAGTCCTATGTCACCATATACGAACCTGAGATTCATTTACCTGCAGGCATTCAGAGTAGAACAAAGAAATACAGTAAAATCAACAGAATAGAATAGAAGGAAAAGCACAGAGCTTGATGGGCTGAATGGCTTCTTCCAAGTTGTATGGAGATGTGTATAAATCTAAATCAATCAAACAGCTTGCAAAAGGAACATGCTGATTTAAACCTCAGCTACTTAGAATATTGTAATTCATAAAGTGTTTGAGCTTATTACTCATTGCTCTAAGCTAACCACCTATCCTGCTGTGTTAATATTAATTGTAGGAAATAGTAATTGCTGTTTTCATAGAAAAAATATTTTTAAGTTAATGTATTTCTGTTTTGCGCAGGTATTCAGTTGCACAGTTTTTGGATGTTGTGTTTTCTTTTGTTCCAGGTCGCTCCCTGACTGTCACACCGCAGCAAATTCTGAATACATGTACAATGCCATACAGAAGTCTGAGGCACGTATAGAAACCGAGGTTGCCTAAGATTTTTGCACAGTACTGTAATCATTTTACTCCTGCTGCTGTTGTAAATAAAAGCAAATTTCATGACATATGAGAGGGATGATAAACCTTATTTTGATTTGAGTCCCTATTGTGGACTAAGAGTAGGAAGACCATAAGACATTGGAGCACATTTCGACTCTGCTCTACCATTCAATTATGGATGATCTCAGCCCAGCTCCCCAGCCTTCTCCCCATAACCATTGATGCCGTGTCCAATCAAGAATCTATCAAGCTCTGGTTTCAATATACCCAATGACCAGGCTCCACAGCTGCCTGTGTTAACAAATTCCACAAATTCACCACCCTCTGGCTAACAAAACCTCTACAGCATCTCTGTTTTAAATGGACGCCCTATTGAAAGGGGACTCTTGGTTGGGAAAAGAGAAAGGGAGAGGGAAGGGAGTGGGAGGCACCAGAGAGATATTCTGTAATGATCAATAAACCAATTGTTTGGAATTAAATGACCTTGCCTGATGGCTCAGGGTTGGGTGTGTCTGCACCCACACCACCCTTCGCCCAGTCTCTCCTTCTCTGCCACACTCCTCCCATTCCCAACAACATTTACTCCTGCCAGATTTACAAGCTCGTTCTCCACTCCACTTTGATAATTACAGAACTGAACAGAAGTCTTAGGCACCCTAGCTATATATATGTGCCAAAGACTTTTGCACATATACTGTATATAGCTGTAAATGTACACGGTAAATGAAGTCGATTCCTGAGTTGTGTTGATGGAACCATGGGCAGAGTTATCCAAACTGTGCATTCTAAGGTAAGTCTTTGGGATTACAATAACACTTCAAGAACATTGTGCACTCTTTGAAAGACTGTAAAATGGCCTAACATGCTTTACTATCCAAATAAATATATCGCAAACCTATGTAAAAGTGATGTCAAAACAAATGACCTAAAGTAAAGACAAGATGGAAAACTGTAAGATTCAAGGGGTGTGGAGAAGTGACACTTGGAGGTCCTAGTTCTGGAATGGGACAACCAATAAAAGAACTCCTCTGTGACAGAAATTCATAAAATTTGAGGGCTACTGCTCTGTGCTAATCAACTTTCCTGTCCTTTCTCTGCATTTTATATGTATTTATCTCTAACTTCTAAGAAATTTGCTTTTGAAAATGGCATTAAAGCCTCTGTTGGAACAAATATTGGAATCCGTATCTTAATAAGCTAAGACCACAAGAGAAAGGAGTAGAATTAGTCCTTTCTACCCCTTGAGTCTGCTCTGCCATTTCATCATGGCTGATCCATTTTCCCTCTCAACCCTATACTCCAGCCTTCTCCCTGACTAATCAAGAAGCTATCAACCTCTGCCTTAAATACACCCTATGACCTGGTCTCTGCAGCCACCTGTGGCAATGAATTCCATAGGTTCACCACCCTCCGGCTAAAGAAATTCATCCTCACTCCGTTCTCAATGGACATCCCTCTATTCTGAGGCTGTACCCTCTGGTCCAAGACTCTGCCACTGTAGGAAACATCGTCTCCACATCCCCTCTACCTAGACCTTTCAACATTTGATAGGTTTTAATGAAATCCTGCCTCATACTTCTAAACTCCAGAGAGTTCAAGCCCAGAGCCATGAAATACTCTTCATATAGATAGATAGATAGATAGATAGATAGATACTTTATTCATCCCCATGGGGAAATTCAACATTTTTTTCCAATGTCCCATACACTTGTTGTAGCAAAACTAATTACATACAATACTTAACTCAGTAAAAATATGATATGCATCTAAATCACTCTCTCAAAAAGCATTAATAATAGCTTTTAAAAAGTTCTTAAGTAGTTTACTTAAATACATTAAATACAATCAACCCCGGCACTTTAACATATCTTACTCCTGGCGGTTGAATTGTAAAGCCGAATGGCATTGGGGAGTATTGATCTCTTCATCCTGTCTGAGGAGCATTGCATCGATAGCAACCTGTCGCTGAAACTGCTTCTCTGTCTCTGGATGGTGCTATGTAGAGGATGTTCAGGGTTTTCCATAATTGACCGTAGCCTACTCAGCGCCCTTCGCTCTGCTACCGATAAACCACGGGTTCCCAGCCTTTTTTATGATGTGCACTAATTCTATTAAGCAAGGGGTCCTTGGACCCTGGGTTGGGAAACCTTGATCAAGTTACTTGTTAAATGCTATCATCAACTTGGCTTCAACTATTCTCTGTGGTAGTGCATTTAGGGACTTACAGCTCTCTGGGTAAAGAAGGTCCCACTCAGGTCATCACTGAATATTATCTCCTTATCCCAAACATATGTTTTGTTGTTTTATCTACCTCTGATATGGAGTGATGATTAACTACAGAAAACCTATCCTTGACAGGGTGGAGATATGTCCCTACCAAAGGAGGTGTAAGGCACTACTTCCCTCTGCTAGCCTGCAGGACAAAGTTTAGCACCTGCGTAGCCCCCAATCAGGGTCACTTGAAGGAATGGAAACAGGTGGTGGATGGTCATATAAGCAACTGGTGCATATCCCAACTTATTGAGGTTCAGATTCAGTTTATTATCATTTATAAACCACAAATACAATGCAGTTAAAAAAATGAGACAACGTTCTCCGGAATGATATCACGAAAAAGCACAAAACAGACCACACAAGAAAAACCACATAATGTTTGGTAATCCCCAATCCAGAGTCAGGAGAGGCTGCTGCGTATTGATATCGCACTACCGTCTTATCACATTCCCCGGAAAGTAACTACAAACCCATCAGACAAACCTAAAGCTACAAGACCTACACAAAACCACATAGTTACATATAGTTATAGTTAACATATAGTTTCAACAGTGCAGATAATACCACAATTGATAAAAGACTAACTGACAAAGACCACATAATTATAACACATAGTTTCAACAGTGCAAAGCAATACCGTAATCTGATAAAGAGCAGTCCATGCACGGTTTAAAAGAGAGTCTCAAAGTCCCGACAGCCCATCATCTCACGCAGACGGTAGAAGGAAGAAAAACTCTTCCTGCCATGAACCTCCAGCGCTGCAGCTTGCTGATACAGCACTCTGGAAGCCCCGACCACAGCCAACTCCGAGTCCGTCCGAAAACTTCGAGCCTCCGACCAGCCCTCCGACACCGAGCAACATCTCTGCCGAGCGCTTCGACCCCGGCACCAGCCGCCAAGCAACAGGCAAAGCCGAGGATTCGGGGCCTTCCTCTCGGAGATTTTTCGATCGCACAGTAGCAGCGGCAGCGAAACAGGCATTTCAAAAGTTTCACCAGATGTTCCTCCGTGCTTCACCCGTCCGTCTCCATCAAATCAGGATTGTACACGGCCCCTACTTACAGATAACAGATATTCATTCCTGGAGTGGCCACTGATGCCAGAAAGATAATCTTTGAAGAGTATTGATAATAACTGGAGTCACCTATCTTGTAAAGACACTTCTCTAGAAAAATTTGCTGAGACCATGATCACTTATGGCGTGACACGACACATAATGATGATGATCCACACCCATCCTAATTTTATATACCTCAATCATGACCCCTTGAAACCTTGTTATGAATTCTTTGACCAAGAAAACCAGCCTCTCACTGTATGAGACCCACCTTGACCCTCTGTGTTAGTGAGAAAAGATGTACCAAACTACGATTTCAGTTTCTCCTTACAGTAACAAAGCCTCTGCAATTTGAGATGAGATATTAATTCAGTGCATGGTTGTATCCTATTTTTCATGGCTTTGAACTAAGAATTCCTTGATGAAATCAGTTTGCCCTTCAAAAGTTACTAGAGAGTGACAATTTTTAATCGATTAACTTCTATCGACGCACCACAGAAAGCATTCTGTCTGGATACACAATGGTTTGCTATGACAACTGCTCTGCACAGGACTGAACAAACTGCAGAGACCTGTGGACGCAGCACAGCACATCACAGGAACCAGCCTCCACTCGAAGGATCCTGTCCATACGTCTCGCTGCCTCAGTGAAGCAGCCAGCAGAATCAAAGACCCCCATTCTCTCTTCTCCCCCCCCCCCCCCCACATCGGGCAGACAATACAAGAAGTCTCAATGCACGTAGCACAAGGCTCAAGGACAGCTTCTATCTTGATGTTATCTAACTCTTGAAAGACAAGATGGACCTCACAATTTGCCTCACACTTTATCATTAAAGCACTGCACTTTTTCAGTAGCTTTTACACTTTATTCTGCATTGTTGCTTTTTAATCTTGGTCTCTTGCTCAATACGCTATGTAATGATTTGATCTGTATGTACAGTATGCAAGTCAAAGGTTTCACTGCACCTTGGAGCATGCAACAAAAATGTATCAATACCAGTAGTGTCCTTATCAACTGTGGCTGGATTGGAAGTACACTTTCCCCTCCCACCACCTTTTAATTCTGGCATCTTTCCCCTTCCTTTTCACTGCTGATGAAGGAGCTCAACTTAAAGCTTCAGCTGTTTACTTTTTTCCATACATGCTGCCTGACCTGCTGAGTTCCTCCAGCATTTTGTAAGTGTTGCCTTGGAAGTGCTCTTGCCTTTGTGTTGGTAGAAACAGTTTAGAGGATTATGGGACAAACATGGGCAAACTGGACTACTTTAGGTGTGAATCTTGGTTGGTATAAACCAATTGGGATAAGTGGTCCAATTCTGTCTTGTATAACTCTATGAGTGATGAAAAGTTTGTTGAAAACAACTATCCTGAGATCTAGACCAGCTATATTTATCTTTCTCCATTACAAGTCAAAATTAGGTATATATCTGGTGAATTTGTCCCTTGCCTTGTTGAAATGGCTAACATGAGAGGGCACAGTTCTAAGGTGCTTGGAAGCAGGTACAGAGGAGATGTCAGGGGTAAGTTTTTTACACAGAGAGTGGTGAGTGCGTGGAATGGGCTGCCAGTGACTGTGGTGGAGGCGGATACAATAGAGTCCTTTAAGAGGCTCCTGGATAGGTACATGGAGCTTAGAAAAACAGAGGACGATACAGTGCGGAATAGGCCCTTCTGGCCTTATGAGCCACAACACCCCAGTAACCTCCGATAAACCCAGTTAATCCCAATCTAATCGCGGGACAATTTGCAATGACCAATTAACCTACCTACCGCATCTTCAGACTGTGAGAGGAAACTGGAGCACCTGAGGAAAAATTCATACATTCCACGGGAAAGATGTAGAAACTCCTTACAGGACAGCTCTGGAATTGACCTCTGAACTCGGAAACATCCGAGTAATCCATGTAATAATGTCGTGCTAACCCCTATGCTACCGTGAATAACAGTCTTTTTTGAAGGCTCAGGCGATTGTTGCAAGCAACTTCTGCCATTCTTCCCTCCATCTGGATCATGTTGCAGTGCTAGCAACCCTAACGAGACTTGTTAATGTTGGAACAAGGCCTCATACCACTAAATGGCACTGATTCCACAGCTCCACCTCAATGGCAAAGCTTCACACTATCTGGACGCAATGAAGCAAAAAAATAGTTGTGAAAAGTAATTGAGAGAGTGTAAATTAATTTGGGCCTTTGCAGTGTGAAATGCTGAAATGATTCTAAAAGGAGATGCACAGTCTGACAGTTAAATACCCAATGCAGCCCTTCAGCTACAGGTGGGCCACATTATTTCAGACGTACAGCTGAAGAAATAGTTCTCCTTCAGTACTCAACACTGCAGTTCAGTTACAGAGTCAAGCGCCTTGTTGGGAAAGGTGGAAGGTGGAAGGGTGACCAATTCAAAGAGGGAGGGCTTGAACGTCATCTTCTTCAAATGAGAGGGTGACTTACTCTCTCCACAGTTTTGTTGGGTTTTGGGTTGTCCGATGAGGCCGACGCTGCAAAGTCAGACTCTTCTGCAGATGGAGCAGGAGGTGTCTAGTTTGGCTAAGTGAAGAGCATGATCCTTCCACAATTTACCCCAGGTTTTCAGGTTTCCAGGTTATTTGTACTATTCTGAATGTTGCTTCTTTACTTTGGGAGGAGGTGCAGTCATGGGCCATGAATTCCCAATAGTGTTGGGTAGCCCTAGTGTTATGAGTGATGAACAGACCTGATGGACAATGGGGTACAGAGTTAACCATCCCCCCCACCCCCGAGAACCATGAACTATTACTGTTGCTATGCTGACCATGAGAAAGAGAGACGAAAAACAGGCAAGAGCATCTGCGACAGATAAGAGAGAGAGGGAGATTGCTGATTAACTGTATTGTGACTCCTTTTGAATTATTTACTGTTTCGCTGCAAGGACAATAGTTTGCTCGTTAACATTCCTCAGTGGACTGTAGGAGTGGCATGATTTGATGGACACAGTCATTCAGAGTTGATGGATAGCTGAGACCCCGTTAGTAGGGATAAAAAGACAGGTCTGGAGAGACACCCTTCAGACACACCAGTAGACACTGATTGAGGGTTGGAACCCACAAGGAAGGTGGGGGCTTCGGAGACCGAACCAGGAGATCGGTCAGTAAAACTCACAGTGTTACAGCAGGGCCGGTGGGGACTTGTGTGTGTGTCCACTCATGCCAGAGTGACGAGCCCACCACAGAAGAACGGTCTGGCAGAAGGACGGAGGGGTCATAGCTGAATGACCACCACAACAACGGTGCAACGGAATCAAAAGGCAACAGGAAGGTTTGCTGACTGCAACTGCTTAATCGCCCACTCTCTCTCTCTCCAACGATTGCAACACAACAAGCATAGTTACCTCAGCACTCATGAACTGAACTGAACTTTATACTTTTCTATGACAATTCAGTTACCCCTAGACATCAATAGAGCTTGTTTATTATTGATTATTATTATTCCTACACTTTTAGGTTTATTACTGCTAACTTGTTTTATATGTATATTTGCATTTTTGATATTGTATTGTGTAGTTTACTAATAAACACCTTTAGTTTGGTACCACCAGACTCCAACGGATTCTTCTTTCTCTGCTGGTCAGACACCCAGTTACGGGGTACGTAACACTAGACAGAGTAGACACAAAGGGATGGTTCAAATAGTGGCAAAGTCTAGGAATACTGGCAAATATTGGGGGGGGGTGTCTCATTAAGACCTACTAAACATTGAAAGGCCTTGATATACTTGATAGAGGATGTTGCTAAAAGTGAGAGTGTCTAGGATCAGAGTGCATAGCCTCAGAATACAAGGACTTCCCTTTTGAACAGAGATGAGGAAGAATGTCTTTAGCCAGCTGGTGATGAATCTATGGAATTCATTGCCACAGATGGCTGTGCAGGTCAAGTTATTGGGTATAATCAAAGAGCAGGTCGATAGGTTCTTGATTAGTCAGGACATCAAAGGTTACTGGGGACAGACAGGAGAATGGTGTTGAGAGGGAAAATAAATCAGCCTTGATTGAATAGCAGAGCAGACTCGATGGGATGAATGGTCTAATTCTGTTCCTATGTCTTGTGGTTTTATGAGATGTCACCTTTTATCAAGGAGACTCTCTATATTATCCTTGTCACTGTACAAATTGTTTTCTGGGTGCCCTGGTTTCCTCCCATCTCCCAATGATACGTGTTTGTAGGCTTAATAACCACTGTAGACTGATTTCCCCTCGTGTGCAGGTGATTGGTACATACTGGAGGAGCTGATTAGACGGTGGGGAGAATAAAAAAATGGGATATGGGCAGAATTAGTGTCAAAGTCAAGATCGTTGTGATGTGAACAGGTGCAATGAAGGACTTTCTTGCAGGAGCTTCATGGGGACATAGCATCATATAAGCAGCATTGACAAGAAAAAAATATAAATTAAACATAGTGTAAATGGCAAGCTAATGGTCAGCACAGACTCAATGGGCTGAAGTCCCTGTTTCCATGCTGTGGTTTTTATTTTAGTTAGAGATACAGCATGGATCTCCCAATGGACACCCATTTTAATTCCACTTTCCATTCCCATTCCAACATGTCAGTCCATGGCCTCCTCTACTGTCGTGATGAGGCCACACTCGGGTTGGAGGGGCAACTCCTTATATTCCATCTGGGTAGCCTACAACCTGATGGCATGAACATCGATTACTCGAACTTCTGGTGATGCCCCCTCCTTAACCATTCCTCATTGCCATTTCCGTCTCTCACCTTATCTCCTTACCTTCCTCTGGTGCTCCTCCCCCTTCCCTTTCTTCCATAGCCTTCAATACTCTTCTATCAGATTTCCCCTCCTCCAGCCTTGTATCTCTTTCACCAATCAACTTCCCAGCTCTTTACTTCACCCCTCCGTCTTTCCCGGTTTCACCGATCACCTTGTGTTTCTCCCTGCCCCCTCCCGCACCTTCTGACTCTGACTCCTCAACTTTTCTTCTCCAGTCCTGGTGAAGGGTCTCAGCCTGAAACGTTGACTGTACTCTTTTCCATAGATGCTGCCTGGCCTACTGAGCTCCCCCAGCATTAAGTGTGCGTGGCTTGGATTTCCAGCATCCGCAGATTTTCTCGTTTGTGACAGTACCAGGCCCTTCTGACACAACAAGCTTGCAGCGCCCAACTACACCTACAGCGTGTGACCAATTAATGTACTAACCTGTACATCTTTGGATTGTGGCAGGAAACTGGAGCACCTAGAGGAACCCCAAACAGTCACGGGGTAGGAAGTACAAACTTCTTGCCGACAGTGGTGGAATTGACCCCAGATCACTGAGTGCCAGTAAGGTGCACAGGCACATTGGATCGTAAGAGCCTGTTATCATGCTGTGTCTCTAAGTTCTTAAAACATCACTTCAAAGTGTAGAGTCTGACCTGCAGATGTGTCAAAACTAGTGACTGAGCACATCTGACATTCATGTCTCAGATAAATAAAAGCTCTCGATTAGTCTTGGCTCATTAAGAAGGGCTCTCAGGTTGAAGGATCAGCACTTTGATCGTATGCCGGCAGCCTGCTGCACGAGTTATGCTGATGCCTCTGTTCATTACTCAAGTGCCATCCTTCAGACATTAAATCCAGTCTACCACCTGGGTACATTAAAAGACTTCATAGTTCATTCAAAGAAGCTTGCCAACATCCTGACCTGCACCAAACACTATAAAACTGATATAAAACTAGAAACTGCTGGAAGCATTCAGTGGATTGCGCAAGTACACAAGGAAACAGGAGCAACAGTGAGCTACCTGACCCCTCAGATTCTCCATCATTCCATTTGATCATGGCTGATCTACCCAATTGCAAGGTTCTTTGTGCTAGTTCCCCCTGATCTTTCCACTTTAAGTACTTCTGATGAGTTAATCTCCACAATCCTCTGGGGCAGAGAGTTCTAGAGATCCGCTACACTCGGCAAAAACAAATGTTGATGTACCTCAAATTACAGTTATCGCAGCCTCCCTTGAAACCGCATGCTCTCTTCAGACAGAATCTGTGAATAGAGAAATCGAGTTACGGATTCAGGTAGAAGAGCCTTCATAGGCAGTGGGAAAATGGAAAACAGAACAAGGTAGTAGTTTTGAGCAGAGAGACTGGGAAAAGAGAATGAAAAATCACTTGAGAGTGTGAGACCTGGTTGCCATGGCAATATGCTTTTCACAAAGCCATTTGGTTGACTGGTTGATAGGTTAATGATGGCAATTGTTGAACTCAGCCTGATACATCATGGGCACATCAATCCCCACCATCAGTAGGATCTACAGGAGGCACTGCCTCAAGAAGTCAAGATCTATAATCAGCAATCCCCACTATCTGGGCCATGCTACCTTCATACAGTTACTATCAGGCAGGAGGTAGTCAGTGCTCACAATGCAGTCCCAGACCAGCAGGTTCAGAAACAAATACTTCCCTCCAACCATTCAGTACTTGAACAATTTGCATAATCCTAATCACCACACTTTAGCAGCTCTCTGACCACTTTGATCACATAGCACTAAAATGGGCTTTGATTCTATTTGTTCTAATTGTACTCTGTATTGTCAAAATTATATATCATTTATATTTAGTTCATGTTTCTCTTGTGAATACTGCTTATGTGATTCTCTGTGCCTCTGAGTTCACACGATGCTGCAAGTAAGTTTTTCATTGCATCTGTACATACATGTGAACTAGCTTCCCCTCTATGGACTCTACATGACTTTCTGCCTCAACAAAGCAGCCAGTGTTATCAAAGACCCTACCCACCCCAGTAGTGGGGTAGAGATACGTCTCTACCAAAGGAGAATAAGGTACTCCTTCCCTCCACTAGCTTACAGATCACCCTTGGGCAAGGTGTAGCACTTGTTTAGCACCCTCTGACCTGGGCCACGTGAAGCCAGGGAGCTGGTGCTGGATGGCCGTATGAGCAGCCAGTGCATATCACAAGTCCTGGTTATGCGACCACTGACGCCAGGCAGACAATCTCTGAAGAGTGTCAATAAAAGCTGTAGTCACCCATCTTGTTAATACACTGCCCAGAAGAAATCAAGGGCAAACCATTTCTGTAGAAAAATTTGTCAAGAACAATCATGACCATGGAAAGACCATGATTACCTATAACGTGCAACACAGCACATAATAAACTAATAAACACACTCCAGACATTCTTTCTTCTCCCCTTTCTCATAGTGGAAAAGATACAAAAGCACACACCATCAGGCTCAAGAACAGCTTCTACCAAACTGTTGTCAGACCTCTTGGACAAGAAGATGGATTCTTGGCCTCACAAACTAACTCATTATGATCGTGCACTTTATCGTTTACCTGCATTGCACTTTTTCAGTGGATTTTACACTTTATTCTGCATTGTTATTGTTTACCTTATTCCAGCTGAATGCACTGCGTAATGATTTGATCTGAATAAACAGTATGCAAAACAAGCTTTTCACTGTACATGTGACAATAATAAACCAAGGTTAATCCAATAGTAATACATACACTTGTGGATCTGTCAATAAACTTAATTTTGACTTTGAGTTAAAGAGAGAGCAGGACACGTAAAAGTTGTGAAATACAGGTAAAAGTTATTGCAGAGAATTGGAAGTGGGATGTTGGATAGAATTGTGAATGCTGGCAATCTGTCAAAAGAACAGTTACTGTTTAATGTTGAGGACACTTTGTTCAACAAATCACTGGCTGTCAATATCCAAAGGAGTTAGAACATAAAATGTTCAAAACTTCTTGAAAATCAGGCAGCATCTATGGAGAGAGGGTGCTAGCATTTCAGGTCATGAGAAGTTTTGTGGATATCCAGTGGCTGTGGAGAAAGAAGAGTGTTAATATCAAGAATGACATCTTACAGTAACATTGCCCAATGAGACGCAGAAGGTGAGTGAACTGAAACAGCTGAATTCAATCCCCCCTTGTGCAACTGGATCCTGGATTTCCTCACTTGTAGACCCCATTCCGTTCGGATTGGCAAAAAAATCTCCTCCACAATCTCCATCAGCATAAGAATATGTACTTAGCCCTCTGCTCTACCTGCTTTACACTATGGCTGTGTGGCTAAGCACAGTTCCAAAGCCATATACAAGTTTATTTCTGACACCACTGTTGAGAACTGAAATGAGCTGAACTGAACATTCCTGGACTGTTTAGATGACTTTGGTTTGATGTTTTGTATTCTGTGTTTTTGCTATTTTTTTTTGCCATTTGCATGTTTTGTTCTTTTTTGGGGCATTGAGGGTTTGATGTTTTCCTTTGAAAGGGTTCCATGGTTATCTTTGTTTCGTGGCTGTCTGTGGGAAGATGAATCTTCAGGTTGCACACTGCATACATACTTAACTAATAAATGTATTTTGAACCTTTGAATCTTTGAGCACATCAAATGCCATGTTTGCCCTCTCAACCCCCAGCCACTTTTGTTTTAAGTAAGCAACTGAATAGGAGGGAAAATGGAATGAATATTATGCAGGACAAGACAAACTACAACAAACACAAGGAAATGTGCAGATGCTGGAAATTCAAGCAACACACACAAAATGCTGGTGGAACGCAGCAGGCCAGGCAGCATCTATAGGGAGAAGCACTATCGACGTTTCAGGCTGAGACCCTTCGTCAGAACTAACTGAAAGAGAAGATAGTAAGAGATTTGAAAATAGGAGGCGGGGGGAGGAAATCCGAAATGATAGGAGAAGACCGGAGGGGGTGGGGTGAAGCTAAGAGCTGGAAAGGTGATTGGAGAAAGTGATACAGAGCTGGAGAAGGGAAAGGATCATGGGACGGGAGGCCTAGGGAAAAAGAAAGGAGGAGGGGAGTACCAAAGGGAAATGGAGAACAGGCAAAGAGTGATGAGCAGAGAGAGAACAAAAAAGAGGGGATGGAAAATAAATAAATAAGGGATGGGGTAAGAAGGGGAAGAGGAGCATTAACGGAAGTTAGAGAAATCAATGTTCATGCCATCAGGTTGGAGGCTACCCAGACGGAATATAAGGTGTTGTTCCTCCAACCTGAGTGTGGCTTCATCTTGACAGTAGAGGAGGCCATGAATAGACATATCAGAATGGGAATGGGACGTGGAATTAAAATGTGTGTCCACTGGGAGGTCCTGCTTTCTCTGGCGGACAGAGCGTAGGTGTTCAGTGAAATGGTCTCCCAGTCTGCGTCAGGTCTCACCAATATATAAAAGGCCACACCGGGAGCACCGGACGCAGTATACCACACCGGCCGACTCACAGGTGAAGTGTCGCCTCACCTGGAAGGACTGTCTGGGGCCCTGAATAGTGGTGAGGGAGGAAGTGTAAGGGCAGGTGTAGCACTTGTTCTGCTTACAAGGATATGTGCCAGGAGGGAAATCAGTGGGAAGGGATGGGGGGACGAATGGACAAGGGAGTCACGTAGGGAGTGATTCTTGCGGAAAGCAGAAAGACGGGGGGAGGGAAAGATGTGCTTAGTAGTGGGATCCCGTTGGAGGTGGCTGAAGTTACGGAGAATTATACGTCGAACCCGGAGGCTGGTGGGGTGGTAGGTGAGGACAAGGGGAACACTATCCCAAGTGGGGTGGCGGGAGGATGGGGTGAGGGCAGATGTGTGTGAAATGGGAGAGATGCGTTTGAGAGCAGAGTTGATGGTGGAAGAAGGGAAGCCCCTTTGTTTAAAAAAGGAAGACATCTCCTTCGTCCTGGAATGAAAAGCCTCATCCTGAGAACAGATGCAGCGGAGACGGAGGAATTGTGAGAAGGGGATGGCATTTTTGCAAGAGACAGGGTGGGAAGAGGAATAGTCCAGGTAGTTGTGACAGTCAGTGGGCTTATAGTAGATATCAGTAGATAAGCCGTCTCCAGAGATGGAGACGGAATGATCAAGAAAGGGGACGGAGGTGTGGGAAATGGACCAGGTAAATTTGAGGGCAGTGTGAAATTTGGAGGCGAAGTTAATGAAGTCAACGAGCTCAGCATGCGTGCAGGAGGCAGCGCCAATGCAGTCGTCGATGTAGCAAAGGAAAAGAGGGGGATGGATACCGTATAGTCTTGGAACATGGACTGTTCTGCAAAGCCAACAAAAAGGCAGGCATAACTGAGACCCATGCGGGTGCCCATGGCTACATCTTTGGTTTGGAGGAAGTGGGAGGAGTCAAAGGAGAAATTATTAAGAGTAAAGACTAATTCCGCTAGACGGAGAAGAGTGGTGGTAGAGGGAAACTGGTTAGGTCTGAAATCCAAAAAGAAGTGGAGATCTTTGAGACCTTCCTGGTGGGGGATGGAGGTATATAGGGACTAGACATCCATGGTGAAAATAAGGCAGTGGGGGCCAGGGAACTTAAAATCATTGAAAAAAAATTCAAAGCGTGAGAAGTGTCACGAACATAGGTGGGAAGGGATTGAACAAAGGGGGATAAAACAGTGTCAAGGTATGCAGAAATGAGTTCAGTGGGGCAGGAGCAAGCTGAGACAATAGGTCTACCTGGACAGGCAGGTTTGTGGATCTTGGGTAGGAGGTAGAAACGGGAAGTGCGGGTTGTGGGAACTATGAGGTTGGTGGCAGTGGATGGGAGATCCCCAGAGCTGATAAGGTTGGTGATGGTGTGGGAGACAGTGGCCTGGTGCTCCTTAGTGGGATCATGATCGAGGGGTAAATAAGAGGAGGTATCAGTGAGTTGTCGCTGTGCCTCGGCAAGGTAGAGGTCAGTATGCCAGACTACGACAGCACCCCCCCTTATCAGCGGGTTTTATGGTGAGATTGGGATTGGTGCGGAGGGAGCGGAGAGCAGAGCGTTCGGAAGGAGTGAGGTTAAAATTGGAACAAGGTGTGGTGAAGTTGAGACGGTTGATGTCCCATTGGCAGTTAGCAATAAAGAGATCCAGAGCAGGCAGAGGACCAGAGCGGGGTGTCCATGAAGAGGAGGAGGGTTGAGGACGGGAGAAGGGGTCATTTGTGGGGGTGGGAGAGTCCTTGCCAAAGAAGTAGGCTCGAAGACGGAGCCGGCAGAAGAGTTCAGCATCACTTGAGACCACATTGTTATTTTGTTGTGGATAGAACCAGTCTATTAACCCTCCATTGAAACAGGAATGATGAGTTTCTGAGGATGAAGTTTTGTAAGTAACACAAACCGTGAAAACAAAGTGGAGGCACAGGACAAGCTGGAATTTAGAGCAAAAGAGTCCAGGTGAAGGGACACGATATAAAATGCTGATTTTCCATTTCCCTCCCCAGACCCTGCCTGACACATTGAGCTCCTCCAGCACCGGGGCTCCCAACTTCTTGTATACCATGGACCAATAACATTAAGCAAGAGGTCCATGGACCCCAGGTTGGGAACTTCTGCTTCAGTAGCTTGTTTTTGTTCTGCTTCAGGAGAACAAAGCAATGTGCCTTCGTTCAGATCTCCTCAACTTCTGCCAACCTTTTGGCATGAACCTGTCAAGACTAAAGAATCCAAGATCTCTGTCCCCAGACAGCGTTACGATAATAAGTGCGTAAAACCTCTTTGGGAGTGAAAGACATGACGGTTCTGAAGCCCAACAGTGCCACAACTAATCATTTCTACTAATTATTCTCTCCCGTACAAACTACCAGAGTGCTCATTCACTTAATGTGCGTCGACGTTTTCACTGGAAGATTTAGTTTGTGACTGGAAAAGATCAAGAGCAATTGTTCAGATAATTTGTGGTAAATAACCACTTAAGATAAGAAACACTTACTATTCACTTACTGCATAAGACTGTAGGCAAATTATAGCCAGCGGCTAGTATTTTGTTGGGGTTGAGATTGTCTGATGTCTATGAAGATGTAAATATTCAGCGTTTGCCCAGCATGTGTTGTGAAACCATCTTGTTGATTACGGCAATTGTTACTTGAGAAATTATTAATATCTCGCTATGTAATACAGTCACAGTCCTGAGAACAGAAACATGCCCACCATACATCTGTTGCTCATTAAATCCATCTACACTAATCATATTTGCTCACAATAGCTCTATAGCCTTTTATGTGTTGGTGATCCTAGTGCTTGTATAAATGCTTCTTCAGTATTGTGACAGGAGCTGCCTCAACCATCTCTTTCAGCAGCATATTCCAATTCCAAACATCCCCTAAGTTCACACAATCAAAAGTTCCCCTCTAAAATTCCTGTCTCTCTCCTTAAATCTGTTTACTTGTGTCTTAGATAGTCCCACCATTACTATCTACTCTATCACTCCCTTTCATGTACAATCCTCCCAGAGCTTGACATCTACTGGACATTGGAGAAAATTGTTCAGGCATGTCCAGTTCAAACAAAGCAGGAGAAATACAAACTGCTAATTACTGCCCAACCAGGGCACTGTCGATCATCAAAGCAAGAAAATCTGCAGCTGCTGGATTCCAAGCGACGCACAAAAATTGCTGGAGGAACCCAGCAGGCCAGGCTGCATCTATGGGAAAAAGCAAACAGTTGATGTTTTGGGCTGAGACCCTTCTTCAGGACACCTGATGAAGCCCTCATGAAGGGTCTCAGCCTAAAACACTGATTGCTTACTCTTTTCCACAGATGCTGCCTGGCCTGCTGAGATCCTCCAGCACTTTTGTGTGTGATGCACTGCCAATCATCATTCTCTCTTCTCCCCACTCCCATTGGGCAGAAGATACAAAAGCCTGAAAGCACATACCACCAGGCTCAAGAACAGTTTCTATCCCACTGTTATCAGACACTTGAATAGACCTTTTGTACGACAAAATAGACTTTTGGCCTCACAATCAACATTGTTATGATCTTGCACTTTATCATTTACTGCACCACACTTTCCTGGTAGCTGTTACACTTTATTCTGCATTATTATTGTTATTGTTTTCCCTCACTCCAGCTCGATGCACGGTAGAATGAATTGAGCTGAACAGTATGCAGGACTTGCTTTTCAATGTATCTTGGTACATTCAACAATAATATACCAACGCTACTATCAATACTTCTTTGTGACACTCTTAACTGGGGGGAAACATTTCCATATCGCAAGATGCTGGTGGAACTCAGCAGGTCAGGCAGTGTATATGCAGGGGCGCTGTTTCTCCTGGCTGGGGTGTCTAGAACCAGGGGGGTTTAGTCTCAAAATCGGATGTCTAAATCATAGGGAGAGGTTAGGTAGACTGGTCTTTATTTTCTGGAGTGTAGGTGACAGAGTGGTAATCTCATAGAAGTGTATCATGGACTTTATAGTCATGAGGGGTGTAGACGGGGTGAGCCGTCCTCCTTCCTGGGATGGGAAATTGATACATTTTAAGGCTAAAGGTGACAGATTTAATAAGAATGAAAGGAGCAACTGTTTTACATGGGAGATGGGGGATACTTGGAAATAGTTGCCAGAAGAAGTGGTTAGGGTTAGATACATTTAAGAAGTATGTGATAGGTACATAGGTGACAAACATAAGAGGGAAATGGCTTCAGAAGAAGGGTCTCAAGCTGAGACATTGACTGTCTATTTCTCTTGACAGGTGCTGCCCAACCCACGGGTTTCCCCCAATATCATGTGTGTTGCACCTGAGTCCAGAATCTGCAATCTTCACATTCACCTTGCAAGTTTGTTTATTTAGTTATTTGCTTATTGAAATCCAGTGTGAAATAAGCCCTTCCGGCACTTTGATCAGCACCACCCTGATTTATCCCAGCCTAAACATGGGACCATTTACAATGACCAATTAACCTACCAACCAGTACGTCCTTGGACTTTGGGAGGAAACTGGAGGAAACCCACGTGGTCACAGGGAGAACATACAAACTCCTTACAGGCAGTGGTGGGAATTGAACTCCAGTCACCGGCACTGTAAAGCATTGTGATAACCACCACGCTACCATGCCACCCTAAACCCCGTCAGGATCTTGTATGGTTGAATTAAATTACCAACCATTCTTCTAAACTGTGATTGATGTTTGACTCCTCTCCCTTTTTGGAATAGTGGCCTACTGGTTGTTTTAGGAACCGCTTTGTGAAACAAGGCAGCCAAAATCTACACTGCAATCAAGCACAGTTGGATGTGAGCAGCCTAACGTGCTGGCTGTTAACAGCTGCTGCTTACCATTGAGGAAGCCACTGAGCCAAATATCAGGGGACCTTCACACCACCCTGGGGACTGGACCGAGCATAGTTCTCATCCAGTGTGCTGGCACAATGTGAACCTGGAAAACAGCAACGGCTGCTGAAGGAGTAACTTTGCTTTCTCAAACATCAGTCAATTCTGTGTCTTCAAATTTGGAAGAGAGCAGAGAATTTTAACAGGCTGAACTCCAGAAACACCAGGTTAGATTCTGGTGCATCATAAATTGGAATCTATGAATTTTTGACAAAAATAACTCTACTAGCAACTTGAGAAGTGCAGCACAGCAGCAAGTCAAAGCTCTACTCCAGTGTTTCTGCTTTGCCACCTACTCCCCCACTCCCCCAGTACACTCAACTCAAGTTTATTGTCATATGCGCAAGTACAGGGAGGTACAGGTATAGAGTTTTCGAATAGCAGATAACAAAAAAATGATAGGGTTGTGGATAATAAGGAAGATTGTCCAAGGATTCCTGCAGGATATGAGAAGGTGGAAATGTGGACAGAGAAATGGCAGATGGAGTTTAATCTAAACAAGTGTGAGGTGTTGCACGTTGGGAGGTTAAAATGTATGCAGATCCAGCATAGGTTTATTATCACTGTCTGGTATCATGTGAAATTTGTTGTTTTGCAGCAGCAGTACGGTGCAAAGTCATAAAACTGCTATAAATTGCAAAACAAACAAAGCGTGCAAGGATAGAAATAATGAGGTAGCGATCATGGACCATTCAGAAATCTGATGGTGGAGGGGAAGAAGCTAATCCTCAATTGTTGTATTTGGGTCTTCAGGCTTCTGTATCTCCTTCCTGATAGTAGGAACAAGAATAGGTCATGTCCTTGATGGTGATGGTCCTTAACGATGCCACTTCCTGAGACACCTCCTCCAAAAGATGTCCTCGATGGTGGGAGGGTTGTGCCTGTGATGGATCTGAATGAGTCTACGGCCCTCTGCAGCCTCTTGAAATTCTGTGATTTGGAGTTTCTATACCAGGCTATGATGCACCCAGTCAAAATGATCTCCACCGTACGTCTATACAAATTTACAAGAGTCTTTGGTGACATAGCAAATCTCCTCAAACTCCTAATGAAGGATTGCCTCTGGTGTGCTTTGTTTATGATTACTTGAATGTGTTGGGTTCAGTATAGATCGCCTCTCTGACTTCGGGAAACCATATCTCAGGCTCTGAAAAGATTCTGGCAAAATGTGTTGGCCCCAAGTCAGACTTCTCAAAGATGCTGACACCAGGGAGAGGTCAGGGGTAAGTTTTTTACTCAGAGAGTGGTGAGTGCATGGAATGGGCTGCTGGCAACGGTGGTGAAGGCAGATACGATAGTGTCTTTTAAGAGGCTTTTAGACAGGTACATGAAGCTTAATAAAATAGAGGGCTATAGGCAAGCCTAGTAATTCCTAAGGTGAGGACATGTTTGGCACAACTTTGTGGGCCGAAGGGTTTGTATTGTGCTATAGGTTTTCTATGTTACCAAGGAACGTAAGGTTGCACACCCTTTCTACTGCTGAACTCACAATGTGGACAGCTGTATGCTCTGCCCACTTCCACTTTCTGAAGCCCACTATCAATTCCTTGGTCTTGGTCAAGTGTGAGGTTGTTGTTGCAACACCATTCAACCAACTGATCAATTTCTGTTCAGTACACTTCCATGTTGCCATGTAAGATTTTACCAATGACATTTGCAAATGCAGTAAATGGCAGGATCCTTCAGAGCACTGGACAATTTACAATAACCAATTAGTTGACCAACTGGTATATCTTTGGACTATGGGAGGAAACCAGGGCACCCGGTGGAAAGCCACACAGTCGTGGGAGAAGAATGTAGAAGCTCCTTACAGGCAGCAGTGGGAATAGTGTTAACCACTATACTACAGTGTTGACCAAAACTCTTACAATTCTCCATGGCTATAGTACATAGAATGGAAAACTCCATCTGTGCCATATCAGACAGGCTTCCCAATCTATCCCAGCAGACTCAAAGACCTTTTGGTTCTCTCACTATTTGTAATTGTAATTGGTTCATTATTGTCATATTTATTTAGATAGACACATGGATATATAGGGAATGACAGCATATAGACCAGGCAGCAGATTTGTCACAGACATCATGGACTGAAGGACCATTTCTGTGCAGTATTCTTTCTATGTTCTCTGTTCTCTTTGATTGTTCTGACTGCATTCTACATCCTAACTAGGTGGTTCACTGGCTTCTCTGCCACAGTATATTGTCCTGGTGTGTAGCTGAATGGTATAACCTGGGAGAAAATGATCAGAATGTGAGAAGAATAAAAGGGAATTCATGTCAAATGGGCACTTGATAGTCAGATAATGGGTCAGAAGGAATATTTCCATGGAGTTTGATACATTTTGGTGACTATCTATCCATATATATACAGTGCCTATAAAAAGTATTCACCCACTTGGAAGATTTCATGTTTTATTGTTGTACTACATTGAATCACAGTGGATTTAATTTGGCTTTTTTGACACTGTTCAACAGAAAAAGACTCATGTCAAAGCAAAAACAAATCTCTACTTACTGATCTAAATTAATTAGAAACATAAAGCACAACATAATTGATTGTACACGTATTCACCAGCTTCAAGTCAGCATTTAGTAGATGACCCTTTGGCAGTAATTATAGTCTTTAGTCTGTGTGGAAACATCTCAATCAGCTTTGCACATCTGGACACTGCAATTTTTCCCTAATCTTTACAAAACTGCTCAAGCTCTGTCAGATTGCATGGGGATTGTGAGTGAACAGTCCTTTTCAAGTCCAACCACAAATTCTGAATTGGATTGCGGTCTGGACTCTGACTTGGCCACTCCCAGACATAAACTTTGTTGTTTTAAGCCATTCTTGTGTAGCTTTGGCCTTATGCTTGGGGTCATTGTCTTGCTGGAAAATAAATGTTCTCCTAAGTCACAGTTCTCTTGCAGACTGCATCAGGTTCTCCTCCAGGATTCCCCAGTATTTTGCTGCATTCACTTTACCATCTACCTTTACAAGCCTTCCTGGGCCTGCTTCCCTGAAGCAACCCCAAAGTATGATGCAGCCACCTCTATGCCATGCCCTCTTCTCGCAGCTGCTGTAGGTTGTTCCAAATAATATGATGTGAGGCATTTTGTGTCTAAGAAAAACCAGAACAACTCATTTATTGAACTCCAAAAAAAACTGAGCACAAAGCGCGGTAAAACCCCTTTACAAAATTACTTCATCACGTAAGACCAGACTCTTAAATTGAACAGCAACTCAATGTCAGTGATTGTGAATTATGTATATTTCCACTAATTACATTACCCTACACTGCCATTGGGAAGGAGGTACTAGACCCTTAGGTCCCACATCACCAGGTTCAGGAACAATTACTATCCTTCAGTCATCAGGCTCCTGAATGAGCGTGAATAACTTCACCAACCTCAAAGCTGAATTAACTCTACAACTATGCACGCAAGGACTCTACACCTCATGTTCTCAGTATTAATTATTTACTTTTTTATTATTTGCATAATTTGTCTTCTTTTGCATATTCCTGTATGACAGTCTTTGTGATTTATGATTTTTTATAAATTCTATTGTACTTCATTACTTCTGGAAAAATGCCTGTAAGAAAATGAATCTCAAGGTAGTGTGGTGAAGCATATGTACTTTGATAATATATTTATTTTGACTTTGATTTCAACTTTATTTTCTACTACCTTTCCCCCAAAAGAATTGGCGCAGGAGGATGTCTCCTTGTCTGAATCATCTCTCTAAAACAGTGGTTCAATTAGTCTCACCTCCTATCCCACACCAATGCCAACCTCGCCTTCATTTCAATCATTTATTCAAGGTTCTGCAGGTCATTGATACTGCCCCAGATGCATTTGTATTAAGCATTTTCCATGTTCACAACCAAACATGGAAAAGACTCAGTTTTGCCATTGGTTGATTTACCAAATGATCTCAGATCATCACCTCCTCATAACTCACCCATCAGTTTTGTTGACTGAAACTCTAGCACAACTGGACATATTTTTGAACACCTCTTGCCAAAGCTTCTCTCAACAAGCACTACAGAGCACGACCTCAGCTTGTCCACAGAACTAACTCGCTGTGTCCTTTACACTTAACGCTCATCTTTCCTAATGTTCTATGACCAAGTTTGTCCATAAATGGATTGCAAATCAAGCTGTGTTTTTACAAATCATCTTATTCTCTATGCTTATACTTCATAGGATGGAAATTCCCATCTATGCCATTTCAGGCAGGCTTCCCAATGTATCAAAGGCCTTCTGGTTCCCTCAGCATTTGTAATTGTATTTAGTTTCTTATTTTCCTATATATCAAGATGTAATGGAAAACCTTGTACTGTTGGATAGTTCACAACATCAGTGTATCGAGGTAGTCTAGGGTAAAGGAGCAACCAAATGCAGAAAAATATGTTACACCTACAGAGAAACTGCAGTTCACAAAGACACATACTGTGCAAGGGCCATGATGGGATAGACAGATCAGGAGCTTTTCTTGCTTTATTTCAGTATTAAGAGTAACACACACAAAATGCTGGAGGAACTCAGCAGGTCAGACAGCATCTATGGAAAGGAATAAAGACTCTATTTTTATTGCAATATGAATATTTTAATTGACTTACACAAATTAAATAATTTTCACCACCTTTTATTTACTATTTAATCTTTTTTTTTACTTTTATGGTGCTGCAGTTACCATCTAGACCCACAACCACTATCATCTGGAAGTATGAGAACAACAGAAGCTGCCAACTTGGAAATCCCCCTCCAAGTCACTCACCGTCTTGACTTGGGACTTTAAGAATAAGAGAAATAAAAGCTTCATAAAAAGATTAAGGGAGTTTACCTGATTTAAAGGACTCTGATAAAACAGAAGATAAATAAGGTGTAAGTAACGTAGTGAAAGTTTTATAAAATTCCCCAGGAAAGCCATCAGGTCCTGGTGCCTTACCAGAATGTAAAGCACGTATAGCCTCAGCCACTTCTTCATTGGAAATAGGCTGATCTAACTGTATTAGGCTATCAGCAGACAATGTAGGAATGTTGATATTACTGAAAAATATTACTGCATTCATATAGGTTTCATCTGAAGAAGAGTCAGACTGATACAACTTAAGGTCAAAGTCTTTAAATACGTCGTTAATTTCAGAATGGTCGGATATCTTAGTACCATTATCTTTAAAAATTTCTGTGATTTGACGATTAACTGTAAAAGATTTTAAGCGATTGGCTAATACACTATCTGTTCTATCCCCGTGAATGTAAAATTGAGTTTTATCTCTCAACAGCTGTCGTTCAATTGGATAAGTCAGCAGAAGATTATACTTGGATTGGATTTCAATCCGCTTGACTTGGGAACATATTGCCATTCCTTCATTGTCACTGCTTCAAAATCATTGAATTCCCTCTCTAACAGTACTGTGGGTGTACCTACACCTCAGGGACTGCCGTGGTTCAAGAAGGACAACTAGGGATGGGCAATATATGCCGGCTCAGCTGGCAACGCCCACATCCCGTAAATTAATAAATTTAAAAAGTGATAAAATAGGCGTGTGGGCTTTGAATCTCTCCCTATAGATAGTTGATGGTCAGAGTTTTTTTCCCCTTGTGGAAATAAGAAATATCAGAGGGCATAGGTTTAAGGTGAGAGGTCATGTTCTCTTGGTTTACTTGCAAAATAAAGGGCAGAAGGTTTCCTTTCCTGGCAGAGTTTAGCTCATTATATTTGAAGCAAACAGAAACACAACTGATGCTGCTGAATACAATATTTAGGTGTGAGATGAACTTGGTGTCTGGTACGTGGGCATCAGCAGATTCCCTGGTCTGGATTTAGTAATTAGATTTTCATTGGAAAAATAAGAGTGAGTCATTGTTGTTAGTGCTGCTTGAGTAGTTCAAATCTCTTGTCACCAACCCATCTGCCTTGTGCGGAGACAAAATGTCTTTAATATTGTTGGCGCTAATTAACTGTACCCTGTGCTCATCTCAACTCACTGAACAGTGGCCGTCAGCTGGAGCTGGAAATTTATACCATATATACCAAATATGTATATATATTTAGTGTACATGGTATATATTTCAGTTTCTTTCGATACATACAGTGCCTATATAAAGAATTAATTTCCTTTAGAAGTTTTCATGTTTTATTGTTTTACGACATTGAATGACAATGTTTCTAGTCTGGCTTTTTTTTTGGACACTGATCAACAGAAAGACTCCTTTGTGTGAAACACGCTGGTTCCGTCGGCTGCATAAGTCTAGGGAAGACAATCTCTGGCACCGCCAAACGTGTGAGATTGAGGTGCAGGCCCACCTCGAAACCACCTGTTTGTGTGGCTGCTGCGTGGTTTGTTACTCTGTTCCAAATAAGTTACCACGAAATAACAGACAGTACACTGCATACAATTAAACAATTTAGCTTTATAATTCTTAATTTGACTAAAGGGTTAGTAAAGGAAAAGCAAAAAGAAGAAAAGAGCCCATTGTAATGAACCAGTCTAATGGCACAAGTTGGAGCACACGGCTTCCCCTTCGCCGATCCTCCTCCGACCTCCCCGGGCTTCATTGAATCATGGCCTTGCTCCGGGTCGAGTCCTACAACCTTCTCTCTCCTGCATCTTCTCCCTTCATCTCCCGCTGAACCAAATACCCCACTCACACCAGTGTCAGGCACACAACATGAAAGCACATTCCCTTCATTGGACGGCTCACATTCCAAAGCACCCGTTATCTCTAACCATTACCCAAACACTGCTTCTACAGAAAGGCCATTGGATTAGCAATGAAACCTTTCCCAGGGTGTTACATGTGTGAAAGTGAAAACAGATCTCTACAAAGTGATCTAAATTAAGTACAAATGTAAAACGCAAAATAATTGCTTAAGTATTCATCCCCTTCAGGTCAGTATTTAGTAGATGCACCTTGGGCAGCAATTACAGCCTTGCATCTGTGTGCATAGGACTCTGCACACTGAAATGTTGCCCTGTTCTTCTTTACAAAAAAGCTCAAGTGCTGTCAGGTTGCATGGGGATCATGAGTGAACAGCCCTTTTCAAACCTAGCCACAAATTCTCAATTGGATTGAGATCTGGACTCTGACTTGGCCACTCCAGGACGTTAACTTTGTTTTTCAGCTGTTCATGAGCAGTTTTGGCTTTATGCTTGGGGTCATTGTCTTGCTGGAAAACAAATCTTCTCCCAGGTCGCAGTTCTCTTGCAGACTGCATCAGGTTTTCCTCCAGGATTTCCCTGTATTTTGCTGCATTCATTTTACCCTCTACCTTCACAAGCCTTCCAGGGCCTGCTGCAGTGAAGCATCCCCACAGCATGATACATCCACCACCATGCTTCACAATAGGGACGGTGTGCTTTGATGATGTGCTTACACCAAACAAAGTCTAGTCTGATAGCCAAAAAACTCAGTTTTCCTTTCATCAGACCGGGCAACAGTAGTTGTATGCACAGTCTCTCCCATCTCAACCACAGAAGCTTGTAACTCCACCAGAGTTATCGTAAGTCTCTTGGCGACCTGCTTCGCTAGTCCCCTTCTTGCACATCACTCAGTTTTTGAGGATTGCCTACTTTATAGACTTACAACTGTGCCATATTCTTTCTATTTCTTGATGATTGACTTAACTATATTCCAAGGGATATTCGGTGGCTTGGAAATGTTCATGTTTCTATTTCCTGACTTGTGATTTTCAATAACCTTTCCGTGAAGTTGTTTGAAGTGTTTTTTTTTTGTCTTCGTGGTGTAGTTTTTGCCAGGATACTGAATCACCAGCTGCTAGATCTTCCCAATACAGGTGTATTTTCACTACAATCAATTGAAACACCTTGACTGCACACAGCTCTCAAAAACAGATCGCTATTTAACTAATAATGTGACTTCTAAAAACCAATTGGCTGCACCAGTCATATTAAAGGGGGTGAATACCTGTGCAATCAATTATTTCATACTTTATATTTGTAATTTGCTTAGATCACCTTGGTAGAGATCTTTTTTCACTTTGACATGAAAGAGTCTTTTTCTGTTGATCAGTGTCAAAAAAGACAAATTAAATCCACTGTGATTCAATGTTGTAAAACAATAAAACATGAAAACTTCCAAAGGGGGGTGAATACTTGTTATAGGCAGAATATAGCTAAGACTTTTGCACAGTACTGTATTTGACAACATGGAGCAGAGAGTCGGTTTGTAAATCTGGCAGGAAGAAAGGATGTAGGGAATGGTAAGGGTGGAGCAGCGCGAGAGGGGTGTGGGTTAGGCGGCAGAGAAGGAGCGCCAGTGGTGGGGGTGGCACAGGTGCAGACACACCCACTCCTGAGACAGCAGGTAAAGTTATTTGATTCTAAACAATTGGTTTATTGATCATTACAGAATGTCTCTCTGGTGCTTCCTACTCTCTCCCTCGCCCTTCCCCTTTTCCCAACCATGATTCCCCTCTCCCTGCCCCTTTCCCACACAATAGAGACCCATATCAGAATCAGATCTATCGTCACTGACATATGTCATGAAATTTCTTTCTTTCTTTTTGGCAGCAGTACGTTATACAGTAATTTTGCATACAGTGCCTATAAAAAGTATTCACTCCCTTGAAAGTTCTCTTGTTTTATTATTTTACAACATTGAATCACAGTGGATTTAATTTGACTTTTATTGACAGGAATCAACAATACTCTTTCATGTCATGCTGGAGCATCTATGGAGTCAAACAGCTTCTATGTAAGGGAGTAAACAGTCAACGTTAAGCCTGAAACATTGTCTGTTTTCTCCTCCAAAGATGCTGCTTGACCTGCTGAGTTCCTCGAGCATTTTGTGCACGTTGCTCACGATTGCCAGCATCTGCAGAATCTCTTATGTTCAGGATAATCTTGTCATTATCACATTACGATTTAGCTAAGATGATTTGTGTATAATTTGACTGCTGTATCTCCTGAATTACCATCATGATCAGAGTGAGTTGTGCAGATGTCCTGATAAAGGTAGCGAACAGCACTGTCCACAATAAAAAAATAAATGAGATGTTTCCTCTGGTTGAGGTCAGGAACTAAGTAATCTGGATTTAAGTGAGCTACCAGCCGCAGTCTCAGTATGTGGAAACTGCAGATGCTGGGATCCGGAGGGATTTTAGTTTAAAGCAGTGCTGGTGAAGTTCAGAGGCTACTTACTGGTGGCCAGTGAAACAAAGAAAACAAGTAAATACTTTGGTAATCACACTTTTTCTGGTAAATACTTTGGTAATCACCACTTTTTCTGGTAAATGAACAGCCTGTAGCTTTTCTTTGGACTTGGAGGCAATTGGATGTGGCAGAACTGAGGCAGCAGTGGTATGGCAGCTCCAAAGTTCGATCAATTTTAAATGCTGGACCGAATTGGAAAGGCTGGTTACAGGCTGAATTGAGGCTATGGGGTCCAGGCACCAGAGTGTATTGAAGTGACAGAACTCAATGTTTGGACAACAATTTAGGTGCAAGGCCAGATTGAAAATGTCAGGGTGTCAGGGCCTGAAGTGAGGGATGGGCTGGTCCACTCACAGCTCCATGATGTTTACTCAGCACTGCACTAAACTAGACTTTCTTTCATGGACTTCAGTTTTGAACTTTAGTTGCTTGCTTTTATTGTTTCACGATTTGTTGTTTTATTTCCCTCACACACTGAGTGTTTGATGGTCTTTTTTTTAATGGGTTGTTTCTTTTTTTTGCTTTTAAGGCTGCCTGTAAGGAGACAAATCTCAAGGTTACATAATGTATACATACTTTGATAATAAATGTTTTTTGAACTTTGAACTTTGGACAAAGAAGATAGAGGAGGAATTCAATGGGTTAGGCAGAATCTATGGAGGGAAATGGACAGTTGACCATTTGGTGAAGGTAAACTATCTTGTTGAATGTGGCAAAGGTGTTGGTGGGTAGCAAGTTCCAGGATTTAAACCTGGCAATGAAAGTTTCAATTTATTTTCAAGTCAAGACGTTGCAGAGGAAAATGTTGTGCACGTTGAAAGGGATGTTACCATGATCCTTGATGGAGAGTATTCTGACTGGTTGCATCACTTCCTGGCATATCTCTGTGTCCCAAGACTTGGTGTCCCTCTATAACAGAGTTTCCCCTTGGTTTATGATATGGGTCCAGGCAATAGAAAGGTTGGGAACCCCTGCTCTATGAACACACCAAACCTGTCTAACAATCAGAAGTCAGAGTTGATAGCAGTGTTTAACCCACCATGTTGAGCACTTCAGACTCAAATTGTTAACAGTTGGTTTCCATCCACAGATGCCGACTGACCTGCTGAGATTGTCCAGCATCTCATTTGTTGTTCCAACATCTCACAAAGTCTACTGAAACATTAATTTACCAGAAATACACTATGTTTTCATATCACTTACTTTCCTAGATGTGATGTAAGCGGGCATGTTATGGATTGTTGTTGGAAGGAACCATATCAAGAGATATGGATTCATTACTTGCAGTGCGAGAGAAGTCTTCATGGACAAGGAAGCAACAAAATGTGCAGTAAAATTATTTATAAGTGGGAAATATTGTGGATCATGAATATAGGAGGTGAGTGGAAACATATTGGAGAAATAATGTTGAGGGTGGTTCAGGGGGACAATACTTGAAGTACTGGACACTTGACTAATAATCCCTTGACCTGAGTTCAAATTCCAAATTTAAATGAAAGGAAACAATAATCTCAGTTACTATTGTTACGTACCCCGTAACTGGGTCACTTACCAGCAAAGATAGAGAGGTCCGTTGAAGTCTGATGGTACTATTTTTAACAGTATTTATTGATAAAAATACACAAAAATAATATCAATGCAACCATACAGATAATATATGTCATCAATACTAAATCTAAAAGCGTGGGTATAATAATAATCAATAAGAAATAACTCTATCATTGTCTAGGGGATAATGTATTGTCCGATGGAAATATAAAAGTCACTCAAGTTCATGCAGGCTGCAGCCTTTGGTTGGAGTCAAGAGAGAGAGTTTAAAACTTGCCCATTCCTTTAATGATGTCAATCCTTCGAGAGTCGTTGGGGCTGATTTCTCCTTTGTTTTAGATAAAGCCGTTCTTCCGTGCTAAGGCCCACCAATTCCGAGGCAAATGGAAAAGGACGCACGTGGGCTTTCCACCGGCTGTCGCTATTACGCTGTTACCGGATTTCTAGCGTTTCTTCTGGTGCGTCTAAAGGGGCTGTTCCCCAGACCCTCTTTTATCCTGACTCACAGGGTCTCAGATGTCAATCAGGTTGGAAGGATGCCACCCCTCAACCAGCCCACTTTTGGTTGTTCCCTGAGGGCTTCGAATAAATAGCACAGTACTCAATACACAATTCTGTCTCCAAGAGACAATGGCTGTTTCCCGTGGCTTTGTATCGCTGAGGGGCCAGGACATTCCAAACGTCTCTCTCTCATTTCCTGGGTCTCCTGACCTGAATTAATAGTGATCTTGCAATTCTCAAAAAGGAGGGGGCTACTTTGGACCCTTCGGCCCCTCAGAGTTAGGGGCACAGGTGTAACACTATGGCTACAAGTCCTTCGGATTGTTGGAAAAACCCTTCGGCATCATTCATATTTTTCATGAAATTATTCAGTAATGGCCCATTGTTTCCAGATTTGCCAATATGGTTAACACAATAGATTCTGGAGATGTTGGATATCTTGAGCAATACCTGCACAAGTCAGGAGCAAATCAGGCAGCATCTGTGGAGGGGAATAAACAGTCAATGTTTTGTGCTAAGACACTTCATCAGAACTCAGTGATGGTTGACTCTTATATGTTGTTGGCAGTGAAACTGACTGCTCTGGTTCCAAATTAACACCAGCCCAACATCCCACCATGCAAGAAGGCAGAAGAATGCAGTTGAGAGGGATAATAACTCAGTCATTATGTAATGCTGAAGCAGACCTGTTGGGCCAAATGTCCTAACTCTGCTCGTAAGGCTTATTAATTCATGTCCATTAACCATTATCTCACCAGAACACGCCTTGACTTAATTCCATATGCACTGTTGGCTTTTCTTGATGACCTTTGGCAGGAACACATGCGTTTGAAAAGTGTAAGGAGCCATGTTTTGAACTGCAGGGATGGGCAATGAAATTGTGGTCTTGCCAACAAGGCTCAGATCCCAACCGGTGAATTAAAACCAAGTCTTCAGCTTTGGTCACCAACACAAAAAGCTGGCTGTAGTTTTGGCTGCCAGTTTCTCAAACTTCTTGACTTTTGGTAGCCTTGTCTTCCGATGGAACAGATGTTTGAGAAATGTGCCTGATGAGCAACAGAGGATCAATTTCTACCTTTGAATTTTTCAGGAAACCTTCTAAGGACTAGAGACAGACCACTAGACAGACAGGAAAAAATACACTCAGTGACCACTTTATCATCTACTTAGTGTATGTTTGCAGCTTCCGGTGCTGTAGCCCATCCACTTCAAGGTTTGATGTGACGCGCTTTCAGAGAAACTCTTCTGCACACCGCTGTTGTAATGTATGGTTATATGAGTTACTGTCACCTTCCTGTCAGCTTGAACTAGTCTAGTCATTCTCCTCTCTCATTTTCACCCACAGAAGAGCCACACAGTAGATGTTTTCGTGTTGCTCACACTATTTTCTATGAATTCTAGAGACTGATGTGTGTGAAAATCCCAGGAGATCAGCAGTTTCTGCGACAGTAACAATCATTCCACAGTCAAAGTCACTTAGATCACATTTGTTCCCCATTCGGATGTCTGGCCTGAACAACAACTGAGCCTCCTGACCATGTCTGCATGCTTTTATGTATCAAGTTGCTCTCATATGATTGGCTAATTAGATATTTGCATTAACGAGCAGCTGTACAGGTGCACCTAATGAAATGGCCACTGACTGTAAATTAATAACAATCTATGTGCAGTAACATCTGAGAAGAAGCTACAAAAGAATTTGTATTCAACAGAAAGCAACATTTGGGAGAACTAATTGTCCCATATGTTAAAGGAACAAATTAAATCCTAATATTGCAGAGATAATATTGTGAGAAACATGTTTCCCTTAATCAAAATTATCTTGAACTCCAATGTATATGCATTTTGATTCAGGCTTTTTTTGTCCATTTCGGGATTTAAACAACTTGGTTCCTAGAATTTAGTAGCTCAAATAAGTCATTTATCTTTCCTGTAACAGATAAAATTATAATTGTTCAATAATTTAAATTAGACTGTGCTTTATGCTTGTTCTCCAGAGTAAAGGACTGAAAAAGAAAATTTCAAAGGAGTTCATTTGTTGAACCTGGCCTATTTGTACAAGAATATTCCAGCTCTTTTTTTCAGCTTCTCTGGCCTTGTCAGAGGAATATTTAAGGACAGATCACCCCTTTATCTCCTAGTTAATCAGTCAATGTTTCAACCTTCAGGTGGCTGCTAGGAAGCTGCCAAAAGGGGTTTTGTTGTAGTGAACTCTTTTGAGTCAGAATTAGAGTCACAAAGATATCAAGCACAGAAACTGGCCCTTCAGCCCACTGAGTCCATGCTATCACCACCTAGTTGAAAGGAAATGTGCATAAGTTATCAGCACCAGTGCTTAACCAATCAGAGACATGTAAGTATTTACCTCAGTAGATCGGTGACTTCCTGCCAAAATTATCTGTCCAGTAATATCGTGTACACACTACTGTATTGGGTTACCTGCCCTCCATTGTAATTATTATTACAACATCAGTACAGTGAGTTTCTGGTCTCCACTCTCACTATTGCAGGAATGATCTCTCTGTTCCTCACGAGAGAGAGAGAGAGAGAGAGACAGAGACTCTCGACAGGCTTGAAGTGGATCATCTGATGGAGTGGTGAAAGGACAACACTTCCAGAACAAAAGAGATGATCATTGACTTCAGGAGATCAAAGGACAGAGTACACACACCCCCCTCCATATACATGCAGAGGTAGTGGAAAGTGTGGAAAACCTAAAGTTCCTTGGAGTTATGTTGTCAACACAGCTGACATGGACCACCAACACCTCGCTGCATGTAAAAAAGGCACAACAAAAACTCTTCTTCCTTTGAAAGCTGAAACAGGCCAAACTCCCACAAAAGCTGTTGCTTAACTTCTACAGAAGCACAATTGAAACCATCCTGACCAACAGCACCACAGTGTAGTATGCCAGCTGCACAGCCGCTGAGCGACAAGACCTGCATCGCGTGGTGAAGGTGGCCCAGCGAATTGTCAGGATGGAGCTCCCAGGGCTGGGCACCATCTATTCCAGCAGACTCCGGAGGAAAGCAATCAGCTTAACCAGAGACACCACACACCCTGGCCACTCCCTGTTTGACCCGCTGCCGTCCAGCAAAAGGTTCAGGACACTAAAAGCCAGAACAAATAGACTGAGGAACAGCTTCTACCCCAGAGCTGTGGCCTCCATCACACCACTCCCACAGAGCAATGACTGAAACTGTGAGCACACACAAGGACTGAAATACTTACACCAACGACACTTTGTGCATTACTGTGATATTCTGGTGCTGCTGCAACTTATTTTCTGCTACTTATCTATTTAATACTCTTCTTCTATTACTGTCTTGTTTTTTTATCTACTGCTTTATTTAATTGCCTGAGAGAAAGCCAAGGAGAGTTTCATTGTATCTATGTATAATGACAATAAAGATCATTCATTCATTCATTCATCTGAGATACTGAAGTGCTGGGTTATGCACTGTAGTTTTGACGGACTCTGGAACTGGGTCTCTTTGGAGGGCTTTTGCTATTCCTAGCATGGTGGGGGAAGTGGGGTGTCAGTGCTTCTGCTGGTGGGAGTGCGGGGAAGGTGGAAGTTGACACCTTTGCTTGTGTGAAGGGTGGGGGGGGTTTCAGGGCTTTGATATTTCTATCATTCATTCTGTGGGGTTTTCTTGTTTCGTGGGTGTCTGGGAAGAGTAGAAATTTCAGGTTGTGTGCTCTGTACATTCTCTGACGTTAAATGAAACTTTGAAACATGTTTGACTGGTGAAGTCCTAGAACTGGATTAATATCCTAAGATTTTGACTTGTTTCAACAGAAAAGCATCTGACACCAAATTATACAGCTGACAGTGATCTTTAGTGTCAACCTACTTGTCTCCATCACTCTGCCTGTCAGTGCATCTCAGTCTTCTATCTTGAAACAGAAGACACTTTTCAAATGTTCTAGCCAGCTGCTTTTGTAGTCTAGGTTCAACACAGAGTAACATTCCCTCTACTGCATCCCCACAGTGTATTTTGATTCTACTTTCAGTTCCATCAAAGGGTTTCAAAGCTTTAATCATTTGTTCAGAGGATTTGACTGGCGTTTGAGCTCAGCATGCTTCTCATCCCCAGGGCTCTCTCAATGACTGTTGCATTGCATCATAGGTTGTGCTATGGATGGGAGCCCACTGCCCACTACTCAACACTACCGAGTATCCTTGTGCAGTGAGGAGAAGGTAACTTTAATCCTAATGATTTGGGCTTGACTCCAAAAGCCCTAAAGACGAACCTAATGGATTCTAACAAATTGTTCAGCTCTTATCAGTTCAAAAAGTGCCAAATAGTAGTGTGCCTCAGACCCAGTTCTCCTAGCATCTCGGAGTGATCACACCAAGAATGATTCATTAGGTGCACATTTAATGTGGTAAAGGACACATCTGGGCAGGGGTGTAAAGAAACAGGGCAGATTTCCTGAATTTCCTCAATGACCAATCATGACCGTGATCATCTCTGAGTGCGGCCAGATCAGCCACTAAAAACTAGTTTTATGTAGATGTCATACAGTATGGAAGCATGATGTCTGATCACCAGATTAAAATCGCTGGCCAACATGCACCCAGTTACACTAATCCTGGTTACTTCTGCCCACGTTTCCATCAACAGAGGGACATAGATAGTGTCGATTCACACAGTAGCTTTCTCAGGGTTGGGGATCCAAGAAAAGGAGGACATAGCTTAAAGGTGAGAGGGGAGAAATTTAATAGGAACGTGAGGGACAGCTCTTTCACCAAGAGAGTGGTCAGTATATGGAATGAACTGTCAGAGCAAATGGTTGAGACAGGTACCTTAACCATATTTAAAAGGAACTTGGATATGAAAGTTTTAGAGGGGTAGGGGCCAAATGGATCTAGCTTAGATTAGAATTTTGGTCGGCACAGATCAGGTGAGCTGAAGGACCCATTTCTGTGCTTTATTATGTTGTGAATCTTTAACTACACCTATTCTACCACTCACCTCCACACTAGGGGCAAGTTCCCATAGCCAATTACCTCATTTTGCTGCATTTCGTCAGAGCAGCCAAAAGAAATCCAGGAAGAACATGCAAACTCCGCACAGTCAGCACTGGAAGTCAGCATTGAACCCTGGTCATTGGTAGTTTCAGGAAGCAGCTTCTCCATTGTGAATGATAGTTCTATAGTGAACATACTCTGCATCCCAAATCTCGGGGCCTGGTTTTAGCCTGCATAAGTTTCCTTTTGAAAAGTCAAGAAATAAAATGTTCTAATTGCTATAATGTCGTTGATATTGGGATGCACCAAAATATTGATCTTGGTGCATCTCAATATCAAAGGTTCAAAGGTCCGATTTAATGTCAGAGAAATGTATACAATATACATCCTGAAATGCTTTTTCTTCACAAGCATCCACAAAAACAGAAAAGTGCCCCAAAGAATGAATCACAGTTAAGCATGAAAACCTCAAAATCCCCCCACCCGCTCCCCTCTCCCACACATAAGCAGCTGAAGACTCTCCCCCTCCCCCCCACCGGCAAAAGAAAACAAGCATCAGTACTGCCACCTAGCTAAGCGTGAGCAAAGCGGTAGCAAAGACACGGTCTTGCAGTTTCCCCAAAGACTTCGCATTTCATCCAGCATTGGACAAACCACAAGTTCTCTTTCTCCCTAATAAGGGAGAGGGAGGTGTCCCCCATTTTCACAGTGAGCGGGGAGACAAAACAACGACCCTCTGGTTTACAATGTTAGAAGTCTGTTTTGTCACTTCTAACGAGCTCTGTGCTTGAAGATTGCAGAGATTTCGGGTCTTCAGGCCCGCAGCAAAAGATATTCCGGCTCACCCGATGACACACGAATCTCCGGCTAAGACACCGACCCTCAGTCCGCCTGACTCCAGAGCCCCAAGATCTTAGGCTTCCAAATACAAGCGAGACTCTCAGGCCGAACCCTTGGCATGTCAGATAACGGCCAGTCCTGAAACACCGAGAACGGGTCCCAATCCTGCAAAAGACCGAAGTCTGCGTGTAACTCCAGGTCAGGGTCTTCAAAAGAACCCTGAAAGGGGAAAATAAAGATATTAAAGATGGAAATAGAGCTGCTTCTGAAGATTCAAGCAAAGGAGTCGCCGTTTAGCACCATCTTAACTGCCTCCGCCTCAGTGAATTAGAGGGAGGCTTGGTAGCGTAGAGTTTAGCGTAATGTTTTTACAACACTAGCTACTGTATAAGATCACAGTTCAATTCCCACCACTGTCTGTTTGTAAGTTCTCCCTGTGACCGTGTGGGTTTCCTCCAATATTCAAAAGACATATGGGTAAGTAAGTTGCGGGCATGTTACATTGGCACTGGAAGCATGGTAACACTTGCAGGCTGATTTGATGATTTGATTTGATGCCAATGACACTTTTCACTCTATGTTTCCATCAACAAGGGCTGATATTTTGCTGATGCTTGTGCATGAGTTGCAGGAGCTTTCGCGTTCTCATGTTTTTCTGTGATTCATTCTTTGGGGTTTCCATCTGTCTGTGGAGAGTAAGAATTTCAGATTATATATTGTATACATTCTCTAGCAGTAAATAGAACCATTGGCTATGTGACAAATAAAGCTAATTTTTAATCATTTCATGTTTGGATCAATTGGTGATCAATGCAGCGTGGAGGATGTTAAACTCAATTCTTGTAGATTCCACATTTAACATAGAAGTCTTCAAAAACTGAAGTCAATCAGGATGAATGATTGTATTCTGGAACCTTGAAGTCGGTGTGCTTCTCTCCACAACAAGGGCTGGAGTGAGATGACCATTGCTGCTTCAGATGACTCATGTGTTCCAAATATTTAATGCACTCGGGATGGAGCAGAGGCACGGTGGTTAGCATTGTTGCCAAGCATCTCCAGAGACCTGAATTCAGTCTTGACCTCAGGTGCTACCTGTTACTGGTTTGGAAGCAGGTAGCAATGGAGTAAAAACGTTCCAACCTTTGTCCTGAAAACGTTCTTTGATAGAATAGATCCTATGATCCTGTCATATATCCGGAATAATAAGAGTTCTAGATTGAGTAAACATTTATTGCAAAAATCAAAAAAAAAAGTTGGAGGATTGGTGTTACCGAACTTTAGATTTTACTATTGGGCAATTAATATTCGTTATGTTACTTTTTGGATTTACGGCATAGGTAATCAAGATTGTCCTTCATGGTTGGACTTGGAGGAGAGCTCGGTAAGGGGATTTTCTTTGGCTTCCTTACTGGGACCTCATCTTCCTTCCTTCCTGACGAAGGGTCTCGGCCCGAAACATCGACAGTGCTTCTCCCTATAGATGCTGCCTGGCCTGCTGTGTTCCGCCAGCATTTTGTGTGTGTTGTTGCTCCTCTTCCTTTTTTGCTTTCTAGGATTGGTAGACAAGATTTTAGTCCCGTTATTAGACATACATTAAAAATTTGGTTTCAGTTTCGCAGATTTTTTGATTTGAATAACTTTGTTCTCTCCAGTAATATCCATCTTAACTATTTTTTTAAACCATCAATTCTGGATAAGGCCTTTTTAATATAGAAGACTAAGGGAATAAAAACTTTTTTAGATTAATTTTTAGAGATAGTTTAATGTCTTTTTCGCAGCTAGTGGATAAATATGATATATCTAACGCACAATTTTTTAGATATTTACAAGTTAGGAATTTTCTATGAGATTTATTACCGAGCTATCCATTTGCTCATTTACCAAATAAGATAGATGTTATTTTTCAGCTTAAACCATCTCAAAAATGATTGGTAAAAACAACCAGGTGGAGGAACTCAGCAGGTCGGAGAGCATCTGTGGATTGTGGGCTGAGGCTGGTACAGACAAGAGCCTCACCCTGGAGTATTAACTGTTCATTTTCCTCCACTAATTTCTGGCTGACCTGGTGAGTTCTTCCACAAGTTTGTTTGCTTTTACTCCAGACCCCAGCAACTGACTGGGGGCATCACAGCCTGATATGGAAACACCAATGTCCTTGAATAGAAAATTCTACAAAATATAGTGGATATGGCCCAGTCCATCACAGGTAAAGTCCCCCCAGCCATCCAGCACATCTATGTGAAATGCTGATGCAGGAAGCAGCATCCATCATCAGAAATCTCCACCACCCAGGACATGCTCTGTTCTCACTGATGCCACCAGGAAGAAGGTATAGGAGCTTTAGGACTCGCACCACCAGGTTTAGGAACAATTACTACTGCTCAACCAATGGACTCACTTTCAAGTCTCTTCATCTCATGTTCTCAATATTTATATTATTGTTTCTTTTTTGCATTTACTCAGTTTGTTGTTTTCTACCAAGACCAAGGAGATGGTGGTGGACTTTAGGAGATCTAGGCCTCATATGGAGCCAGTGATCATTAATGGAGAATGTGTGGAGCAGGTTAAGACCTACAAGTATCTGGGAGTACAGTTAGACGAGAAGCTAGACTGGACTGCCAACACAGATGCCTTGTGCAGGAAGGCACAGAGTCGACTGTACTTCCTAAGAAGGTTGGCGTCATTCAATGTCTGTAGTGAGATGCTGAAGATGTTCTATAGGTCAGTTGTGGAGAGCGCCCTCTTCTTTGTGGTGGCGTGTTGGGGAGGAAGCATTAAGAAGAGGGACGCCTCACGTCTTATTAAGCTGGTAAGGAAGGCGGGCTCTGTCGTGGGCAAAGTACTGGAGAGTTTAACATCGGTAGCTGAGCGAAGGGCGCTGAGTAGGCTACGGTCAATTATGGATAACTCTGAACATCCTCTACATAGCACCATCCCGAGACAGAGAAGCAGTTTCAGCGACAGGTTACTATCGATGCAATGCTCCTCAGACAGGATGAAGAGGTCAATACTCCCCAATGCCATTAGGCTTTACAATTCTACCGCCAGGACTTAAGAACTTTTTAATAGCTATTATTAATGCTTTTTGAGATAGTGATTTAGATGCATATCATATTTTTTTACTGAGTTAAGTATTGTATGTAATTAGTTTTGCTACAACAAGTGTATGGGACATTGGAAAAAAAAGTTGAATTTCCCCATGGGGATGAATAAAGTATCTATCTATCTATCTATCTATCTATCTATCTATCTAACATCCTAGTTTGTTGGTCATTCATTGATTCTGTTGTAGTTACTATTCTATAGATTTGTTGAGTATGCCCGTGAGAAAATGAATCTCAGTCTTGTATTTGGTGACAAACATGTACAGCACTTTGATCATAAATTAACTTCGTACTTTGAATTGTGTTTGCCGTCATTGAGTTCTCCATGTTCCCCATAGGGAGACAGCAGAGGAATACAGAGTAATTTATATGGCAAGCAGGATCCATAGCTGTCCAAGCACTTTGTACTGTATGTTGTGAGCAGGGTCCATTTACAATTGCCATGTACTCTGCTTTTGGCTAATAATGTGCAGACACACCAGACTCTGCCAACCATTGAGAAGCTGCTTAGTGAGTCACAAGACGTAGATAAGATCAGCGGGGTCAATATTTATTACCTCTCATTAACTATCCCCAGTGGATCTCTGGGCCATTGCAGAGTACAGCTAAGAGTCAGACCACATAGCTGAGGGTCAGGCATGTGCAGAGGTTAGACAAGGTAAGGACAACATCTCCCTGAAGGGTAGGGATGGTTGTTTATATTTACAACCATCACTTGGGGTTATGGTCATCATTGACATGAGTGTTAAAACTCCAGAACTTATTTAAGCAACTGAATATAAATTCCCCATCTGCCAAGTTTATACCCCTGGATAACTAGCCCACTGTCTTAACCATTTTGTTTCTCTGACCCTTGTACGTAAGAAAAGTGCTGATGGAAGCTGTGATCACACAGAACCATAAAACCATAGAACATTCCAGCACAGAAACAGGCTTTTTGGCCCTTCTTGGCTGTGCCAAACCATTTTTCTGCCTAGTCCCACTGACCTGCACCTGGGCCATATCCCTCCAAACCCCTCTCACCCATATGATAGAATAGGATATAATATAATAGAATTCATTCTGAAAAGTGCAAAGTTCAAAGTAACTTTATTATTAGAGTATATATATATAATGTCGCTATAAACATCCTTGAGATTCATTTTCTTGCTAGAGTACTCAATAAATGCAATAACCATTATAGAATCAATGAAAGGTCACATTAACAGGATGCACAACCAACTTGCTGAAGACAACAAACTGGAAATACAAAAAGAAAGATAAAATAATAGTAGCCATTGAAAATCTGACAATCCATAATAACTGTCAGGATATAATAATACAGGATAAACAAGCAGAAACAACTTATTTAATAGATATAGCCATTCCAAACACACACAACTTACAGAAATCAATAAGCAAAAAAACATCAGAAATATGCTGAATTAAAAGGGGAAATTGAAAGACTTTGAAACATAAACAATGTATACATTGTCCCGATAGTAATGCCTACAACTGGTGTCATCCTAAAGGCACTGCACAACAGCAGTGAACAGTTAGGGCTACGCAGTAATGTCCATGGCTTCAGAAAGCCACAATACTAAACACCACTAGAATAGTCCAAAATTTCTCAGCAACTGACAAATGAGTGTGCTTGGCTTTGCCTGGACCTCAGGTTTTTCCAGCTTGAGCTGAGAAAAATAATAATAATAATAATAATAATAATAATAATAATAATAATAATAATAATAATAATAATAATAATAATAATAATAAGAAGAAGAAGAAGAAGAAGAAGAAGAAGAAGAAGAAGAAGAAGAAGAATAAGCAATAAATATTTAGGACATGAGATGAACAGCTTGAGAGGGAGAAGGTAAAATCAAATTAATTAGTAATACAGTGGAGTAAAGGGAATTACAGAGGCATGAGAGAGGAGCTGGCCAAAATTGATTGGAACAGGGCACTGGCAGGGATGATGGCAGAACAACAATGGCTGGAGTTTCTGTGAGCAAGTTGGAAAGCACAGAATAGATACATCCCAAAAAGGTGAAGTATTCTGAAGGAAGGATGGGGCATCCATGACTGACATTGGAAGTCGAAGACAGCATTATAGCAAAGGAGAGGGGATATAACATACCAAAAATGAGTGGGGATCTAGAGGATTCAGAACCTTTTGAAAACCACAAAGGCAAATAAAAAAGCAATGAGAAAAGAAAAAAAAAATTAAATATGAAGTAAAGCTAGCCAATAATATAAAAGAGCTTTTTCAGTTATATAAAAACTAGAAGAGAGTTAAGAGTGGATATTGGACAATTGGAAATTGACGCTGGAGAGACACTAATTGGTACAAAGAAATGGCAGATGAACTTAATAAGTATAGTGAATCAGCCATCACTGAGGAAAATACCAACAGTATTCCAGAAATTTGAGTGTCAGGGGTCAGAAGTGAGTGTATTTGCTATTACCAAGGACGAGGTGCTTTGGAAGCTGAAAGATTTGAAGGTAGATAGGTCACCTGGATGAGATGGACTCTGAATGGACCCAGGATTCTGAAACAGGTAGCTGAAGAGGTTGTGGAAGCGCTAATAGTGATGTTTCAAGAATCACTAGATTCTGGAATGGTTCCACAGTACTAGAAAATTGTGACTACACACCTTTAAGATAGCAAGAAGACAAAAAAAAGCAGGAAGTTATAGGCCAATTAGCCTGACCATTGGTTGGTAAGTTGTGGGAGTCCATTTTAAGGATGAGCTTTTAGGGAACCAGTGGCATGTGATAAAGTAGGCCAAAGTCAGCATGGTTTTCTTAAGGGGAAAACTTGCTTGACAAAATCTATTGGAATTTTTTGAGGAAATAACATGTGAGTACACAAAGGAGAGTAAGTGGATGTTTACTTGGATTTTCAGAAGACCTTTGACAAGATGCCACACACGAGGCTGCTTAACAAGATAAGAGTTCATAGCATTACAAGAAAGATATTAGTACAATGGCTTCTTTATAATGTTTCACTGCTAACGCTAATGTAATGGCTTCTCCGTAATGTTCACTGCTGAGGTACCAGTTTCTCTGTAGCAGCAATGTTTGGGTTATGGCTGGAGATAACAGGACTGTTATCCAATCATGGATTGTTGTTTCATCTTGTGTATCTGGAAGGATGTTGTTTTCGCAGTCTTTTGTCGAGGAGAGATGAAGAGGGAAGACGCATGTGGAGAGAGCTGGTAGACCACCGGACAAAGTGGACTGGGATCGGAGGGTCCGAAGTTCAGCGACGATCGGAAGAGACTGATGGTAGAAGAATGACTACTGAGTGAGCTCCAACCTGATTTTGACTTGACTTTGGGCCCTTTTTTAAAATTTTCATTACTAGCCCTACATTCAGATTAAGATTCATTAAAGTTCTATCCTTTAATTGCATAGGGCGTACTGTCTGATATTTTGCGTTGTGGGTTTGTAACTGGGGGTACATTACGCAGCATCCACACAAACGTGATTACCCAGTTTGGCAGGCTGAAGGCTGATTCCCCTAGTCGAATGCGAGCTGGGCGAGTCTGAGGGTTACATTAGCTTGGATAGAGGATTGGCTAACTAGCAGCAGGCAAAGAGTGGAAATAAAAGGGGCCTTTTCTGCTTGGCTGCCAGTGACTAATTGTGTTCTGCAGGGGTCTGTGTGGTGGCTGCTTCTTTTCATGTTATGTGTCGATATTTTGGATGACGGAATTGATGGATTTGTGGTCAAGTTTGCAGATGTCACAAAGATAGATAGGAGGTAGGTAGTGCTGAGGAGGCAGCGAATCTGCCAAAGGACTTAGATTGGGAGAATGGGCAAGGTGGCAGATGGAATACAGTAACAAAGCATCCAGCAGGTAGTGGGAGCTTGCGATTGAAAATTAATGGTTAATAGCCAGTGCCCCTCCAAGAGGACCACAAGTTTGCCATAGGGTTTGGCTTGCATGCCTCAATGACCCATAAAACTATGTTGGCTGAAGTCAGGGCCTTGGGCTTTCATTCTTGGTAGGGTTACCCATGCCAAACAGAACAAAGGTAGAGACCAGACTAAGAGTCGTCCACCAATCCTCCAGGTTCAGGAGTTCAGCTCAGGGTTAACAACCCTGACTAGTCAAGAAGAACTATCAGTGAAAAGGCAATGAAGAATCCTTCTATATCTGTGTGCAACGGTGTTCCTGAGTCTCCGCCCAGGACTTGCATGACTGACTGTAGTGAAAACTGAAAGGAAGCTATTGTCATGATGAAGGAAGCCATGAACACCGCTACAACTAAGAATAAGATTAGTTTTGCCAAGGACAGACAGAGATGGAGGACCTTTATTGCTGCTCTAAAATCCAGTGGCATAATAGGCAGTAGGTAAGTAAGGACAGTTACCTCTCAAACCTAAGTGTTCCTGCAAAGGTGATGGTGAATGGTCTTCTAGAACTTCTGGGGCAATAGACCAAATCATAATGAATGAACAGTGGTGTACTTTCAGGTCAGGATGGAGTGTGACTTGGAGGTGGGGGGGGGGGGGGTGCCCAAGTTTATATGGACCTAATCAGGAGAAGAAAATGGAAATAAAACTCCATAGAGGGTGAAGGGTAGAGTCATGGAGTTTAACACCATCGAAACAGGTGTTTTGGCTCAGAACATGTGTGCCTATCAATACTAATCCCATATTCTTGCATTAATCCTATATCCCTCAGTATCTTGAAGACACAAGAGTCTGCGCATGCTGGAATCTGGAGCAACATACAGTACATCCATTCAAGGTGAAGGGCCTTGTCCTAAAACATTAACTGTCCATTTCCATCCATAGGTGTTGTTTTGTGTTCATTTAGCAATTTGTGTGTTAGTCCCCCATGCATTGTTTGTTCAAGTCTTTCCAGATATGGCTGGAGATAACAGGACTGTTATCCAATCATGGATTGTTGTTTTGTCTTGTGTATCTGGAAGGATGTTGTTTTCGCCGTCTTTTGACGAGGAGAGATGAGGAGGGAAGAAGCATGTGGAGAGAGCTGGTAGACCACCAGACGAAGTGGACTGGGATCAGAGGGTCCGAACATCAACATGTTGTTGATGTTCCTATCGCTATCCTCTCCCATATCAGTTCATTCCAGATATAAAATTATGCGAGGCATGGTGAGGGCAGATAACCTGTTCATTCTAACCTAAAGCTAAAGCAGATAGGTTTAAGGTTAGAGAAAAGAGATTTAAAGGAATCCTGAGAATTTCCTGCAATAGGTAACGGACTCGGCCAGTACATCACGTATAAAGCCCTTCCGACCTTTGAGCACATCTACATGAAATGCTTTCGTAAGAAAGCAGCATCCATCATCAGAGATCCCCACCACCCAGTCCATGTTTTTTTTTCTCACTGGTGCCATCAGAGAAGGTACAATAGCCTCAGGATTCGCATCACCAGGTTCAAGAACATGTTACTACCCCACTGCCATCAGACTCTTGAGCAAAATCTTCAAGACTTCACTTGCCCATCCATTGAGATGTTCCCACAGCCAATGATCTCACTTTAAGAACTCTTTTATCTTGTTATCTCTTTATAATGTTCTCGTTATTTATCGCTACTTATTTATTTTTGCATTTACACATTTTGTTCTCTTCTGCACTCTTGCTGATCTTTCATTGATCCTGTTATAGTTACTGTTCTAAAGATCTGCTGAATATGTCCACAGGAAAATGAATCTTAGAGTTATATATGGTGGCATATATGTAGTTTGTTAATAAAATTTAGTTTGAACTTTGAACTTTTGAAATATTGTTTGTCTGAAAAACTTAATTCTCACGATTTCTTTAAACCTCTGCCCTCTCACCTTAAACCCCTATCCTTTAGTTTTAGTTAAAAGAGCACAGGCTACCTTCCCCCTATATGTCTCACATAGTTTGATATACCTCTATCAAATCATATCTGAAGCTCCTTGGCTTGAGGGAAGGCAGACACAGCCTATTCAACATCTCCTGATAACTTAAGGCACTGATTACGGTTCAATGTGTGGCTCCACTCCCAAATGTAGGATCCGAATAAAGAAACAAAGAGGTAACTTCAGGGCAGGAGGAGAAATTGACTTCTGGCCATTCCTTCGAGAGGACCACAACCCTGTTGTAGGGTTTGGACCCGTGCCTCAATGACCCAGAGAGCTATGTTGGCTGGAGTCAAGGCCTTGTTCTTTGGCTCTTTGTAGGGTCTTCCGTGCCAAACAGGTCAAAGGGGAGAGGCCAGACTAAGAGGGGTCCACTGGACCTCCAGGTTTGGGGGTTCAGCTCAGGGCTAACAACCCTGACTGATAAAAAAAAATTGTTACAGAAACAGCAACAAAGAATCTTTCTATACGGCAGAGATAGGAGACCTTTACTGCTGCCCTAAATGCCTGTGGCATAATGGGCTGTAAATACTATCAAATGATATCTGATTCTCCTTTGCTTTAGAGAAGACGGCCACAGCCTGTTCAATATCTCCTGACAATGTAAGGCACTGACTCACAGTTCAATGCGTGGCTCAGCTCACAATGTAGGATTCCACTGAAGAAACAATGAGGTAGCTTCAGGGCAGGAGGAGAAATTAATTTCTCTCTACATGTGGCCACTCAGTCTCATCACCTACCTTATCTTACTAAGGATAGTTTTCATTTGGGAGTTACTTAAATTTAGCTTCAGCAACCTGTTTAATGGCTCTTGCTGAGTTGATGTACTGAATGCAATGAAGTCAACCATTTTATCACCTGAAACTTCTATTAACCTCGCAAAATAGACATTAGAAGCCATTTGTGTTGACATTCCCATCACACCTTTCTTAACACAATGCATGGAACTACATTGATCCAGAGAAACGATTAGAAGCTGTTGGGAATATTATGGATAAGAAATCTGTACAGTATCATTTATAAAGTATCTTCAATTTAGCAAAATTATTCCCAAAATGTTTTAGCTCTTCCTATGGAAGCTATAGATGGAGCCAGAGAGCAACTTCTTCCAGTTCATCTGCAAAACGGTTTGAATTCCTATCTCCCTAATGCCTCTTCTTTCATTTTCAAGGTGGCTGGGGTTCTGTCGGAGTCCATGAGCTACAGCTGCACGTAAACTGCTGTTCTTCACAACGGTGGGTGCCTGCTCTTGGAGCTTGCTGAGCAGCCTAGCATTTTCGATACCTCCAGGAATGGCCTGGAAGAAGTCCAGCCCTGTGGCCCCTGTGGATCGCCCAGTCCCTTGCTGGCGTTGCCAACTGAAGCATCGCGGGAGATCGGAACATCGAGACAGCAGTGTATGCTGCTGTTGAAATAAGCCGCGCTGCAGCCTGTAACATTGAAACAGTGTCTCCCTCTCACTGTGGCAGGAGCAGTACCTCTCTCTCCCTCAGTGAGACGGTCCTGATGCTTCTGCTAAGGCCGGCAGAGAGGGGCAAGGGAGGGTTGATACTTTGCTCCTGCTTGTGTGAGGGAGTGGGAGGGGGTCTTTAGGGTTCTAAAGTTTTTCTGTCATTCATTCTTTGTGGTTTTTCTTCTGTTTTGTGGCTGTTTTCTAAAAGTAAGAATTTCAGGTGGTGCACTGTATACATTATCTGATATTAAATGGAACCATTGAATCATTGAATCCTTGGAAAGTTGTCAATAAAGGTTGTTGGCCGGTCACTTGGATATATTAGGGATGAAGGTCAAAAACTTGGTTAAAATAAAAGTCATTAAGAGGGTTCTCATAGAAGGTCACATAATGAAGAGGCTAGTGAAGGGGATGTCAAAGCTTACAAACTAAGGTGTAGAACTTTCTACCTCCAATGGTGAAGCGATTTGGCTCTGGAATGAGTAAGGGTCAATACTCAGGAGGAGCACAAACATTAGAGCAAGGGTTCCCAAACTGGAGTCCACAGATTCCTTGGTTAAGAGAAGTATCAATGGCATACAAAAGGTAGGGAACCCCCACATTAGAGTGTTACCTGCTGGAGACAATAATCAAACAGGAAGATATAAGACTAGTGGAGCTTGAAAGTGAGGTTCAACTCTTTAAAATCATGCCACTGGTCAACTGAGAACCAGTTAGTAAGCACAAGGGTGAGGGGTTAATGGGACTTGGTGTGGGTTAGGGCATAGGCAACGGAGTAATGGATGAGCTCAGGGTTACAGAGGGTGGAATGGGAGAAACCGACTGGGAGCCCATTGCAATAGTCAAGTCAAGGAGGGTCAGAAGCCTCAGTAGCAGATGAGCTGAGGTTGGGGTGGAAAAGCAGCAGCAACACCACTTGTCCTGTCATGTGCTGTAGGTGGTGGCATCCATGTTCTTCTTCTTCTTCTGAGATTTAATGGTAGCTGGCAAACAGCTTTAAGGTGCATTACCACCACCTTCTGAACTGAAGTGTGGGCCGGGTTATTAAGATCCTATATATTTATATATGTATCAAATTCTATAAAAACACGTATTCTTAAGGAACTATACTATATATTTGAAGCAATAATTGATCATTTCTGCAAAATATTGTTAATGTTAATTGTGTTTTATTTTGTGATAGCTTTAAAATCAACCATGCTCTCTCTTGATTATATCTTGGACACCTCACCAGTGCATGTTCAACAATTTCTTGCCAATTGCAATACTGTGGGAAATATGGCAACGGTTTGCACATAGCTTAAACCAAAATCAGCAATACATAAAATACTAAGAGCAGAAGGAAAAAATACTTTCCAGAACTCCAGTACCTTTGCAATACACTCTGCAATTGCTTTATTAGCTACCCCTATACACCTGCTTGGTGATGTAAATATCTAAGCAGCCAATCATGTGGAAGCAACTCAATGCACAAAAGCAGGCAGACATAGTTAAGAGGTTCAGTTGTTGTTCAGAGCAAACACCAGAATCAAGAAGAAATGTGATCCAAGTGACTTTGACTGTGGAATGATTATTGATGAGAATGGGGTGGCTTGAGTATCTCAGAAACTGCTGATCTCCTTGGGTTTTCACACACAACAGTCTCTAGAGTTTACAGAGAGTGGTGAGAAAAACAAAGTGAAAAATATCCAGTGAGTGGCAGATCTGTGGATGAAAAAACCTTTTTAATGACAGAGGTCAGAGGAGAAAGGCCAAACTGGTTCAAGCTTACAGGAAGATGACAGTAGCTCAAATAACCTATGTGTCACAACAGCGGTGTACAGAACAGCATCTCTGAACCTTAAAGTAGATGGGCTATAGCAACAGAAGACCACAAACATGGCCACCTTATTAGGTACAGGAGGTAATTAATAACTCTGCCATGGACGTTCACAAGCCCAGCTGCAAAAGGAGGAGGGTTGGGCATGGGGCTAGCAACCCCAACCCCTTCCAACCCCAGAGCTACAGAAAAGCCAACAGAAGCTCCAAAGACCTCAATCCCGGGTAGAAAGTATCTTCGCCTGGAAGGCGTTAGAAGTTTTGTGGTGAAAGTGGGCACCACAAAGCTAATCGGCCTTCTATTGGCCCAGGATAGAGGACGCTGGTGAACTGTTGTCGGCGGCCTATGCCCCAGCAGGGGTAATGGGCTAAAGAAGAAGAGGTACCTAATAAAGTGGCCACTGAGTGTAATGGTTTGGAGTATTTCATGCAAACCTCTGAGAGCAGGGATAGCTCTCATCTAATGTGTTCTTCAGAATACTGGGCAGCACTCCGTCAATACCAAATCAGAGGACCAGTCTAGTTTTGAGCCCAAGACTTGGGTTGGACTTGAACTCACTATCATCTGACTGCTACCCATGGACTAAGAGGAGAAACTGGTTAATTCTAGATAGTCCTGCCTCAGCACCATGTAATGGCTTAATGAACAAAAGAGACCTCACCGATTGTAAAAGAAGGAAAAAGTCTGTTACCTCCTTTTATTTGATGAGCAAACACAGCTGACTTGGTTTGCAAGCTGCTTTTCAATTCCTGTCATTATCAACTCTATTTAAAGTTGCTTGGTTTGATGTTGCAGTGAAGTCTGAGGAACATCTGCATGATGAAGGAAGCTTATAGTGGAAGTCAACACTCAAGGGCTTATGCATTTATTAATTGTGCATTTGTCAAGGTCGATGGAGATGATTTGACATGTTGCATAGTCGGAAACAGGAATGTCCTTATTTAGTTGTCAGAGATGGTTGCAAACTGAGCTTATGCAAAGTTCTGTTAATCGCTATAGTTGTGTCGAAGTTTTTTTTTCTCTCAACAACTATGAAACAAGGCAATCACAGATCTGTCTGAGCTCAGTGGGTGCGTGGGTGATTAAACTGATTTGAAAGCCTCCAGCTTGGTTTCTGATCCGTTGTGACACATCATCGCACCCAAGGTAATGCATGGGATGAAGTTTTTGGCGGTTTTCAAGTACATATCTGCTGTATTGAGAAGGCATTAATGGTCAGTGGACTAACATTAACCCCATGAATGTAGTCCATCACCAGACAGGACCTTTCTCTATTGTGCTCCAATATCCACTGATATCACAGCCTGGCAGGAAAAGACCAATGCCCCTGAATGCAAAAGCATAAACAAAAAGTAATGGATACAGTCTGGTCTGTCATAAGAAAAACCCTCACCACCATTAAGCACATCCACAAGGATCACTGCCCAAGAAAGCAGCACCCATCATAAAGGACCCCATTAACCAGGCCATGCTCTCTTCTCACTGCTACCGTTGGAAAGGAAGTACAAAAGCCTTAGGCTCCACATCCATTGGGTTCCGAAGCAGTTATTACACTTTGACCAACAGGCCCCTGAACCAGTGTGAATACTTCCCTCCCTCGACACTGAACTGATTCCACAACCTATGGACTCTCTGTGAAGGACTCTGCAACTCACATTTCCAGTATTATTTATCTATTTGTTTAGTATTACTATTTTTCTCAGCTGAAGCTGGTAAAATCTGTGGTATGGGCATAGCCAAGCACATTGATTTCTCAATTGCTAGCAACTTTCGGACTATTCTAGTGGTGATTAGTATTGCGGCTTTCTGAAGATTTGCCTAGATATGACTGACCTAGGTAACGTCGATACTTCCTTCCTCCCCTGTAGACAAGCAAGTGATGTCATGAAGTTTGTTTCCACTGATGTAAGTGCATGTAACAGCTTGTTTTTGAATCACTGGGTGAAACCTTTTAATGAATCCCTTCAGAATTATTCCACCTGTGATTAATGATGTGAAGGTTAATAATAATAATAAGTACTTTATTGATCCCAAGTGGGAAATTATTTTGTTACAGCAGCAACAGTTATAAATACACTTAGCAATAATAATAAATATAATAATAATATTAACTAATAATAAAGTACAAAAGAATAATATACTCAGTAATAATTTACCAATGTGCTGTACTGTGTAATACTAATGTACAATTAATAAAACAGAGACTTTTGTACTGTGATGTCTGTTCTCCTGCCACACAGAGATGAACTGTTGTATACACTTATTGCATTTGGTAGGACAGATTTTCTGCAACTTTTCCATTTCAAGAACTTCCCAAGACAATACTGTGGATTCCGGTTAATTGGCCAATTGTTAATCAGGGCAACTGCTTATTTGGGATAAGTCTTGAAGAACAAAAACTAATCAAGATAATAGCTGGGATTCCCTTTGTTTATTTGGGACGCTATGTCACTTAAATGGGACAGGACACTGTTAGAAACGTAGAAACACAGAAAGCATACAGCACAATGCAGGCCCTTCGGCCCACAATGCTGTGCCAAACATGTCCTTACCTTAGAAATTACCTATGGTTACCCATAGCCCTCTATTTTTCCAAGCTCCATGCACCTATCCAGGAGTCTCTTAAAAGACTCTATCGTATCTGCCTCCACCACCATCGCCGGCAGCCCATTCCACGCACCCACCACTCTCTGCAAAAAAGACTTACCCCTGAGATCTCCTCTGTTGCTGAACAGTTTCTGACTATCATCACACACACATGCTTGTGTGGCCATTAAACGCTACGCTGTGCTCAGAGCGAACAGTTTTTAAATAGCATCAGTTTATGTGCTTAAGTTCAAATAGCAGTGACTTCTGTCACTGAGAGTTGGCGAGAAGTAAGCAGTAAGACAATTCAGGACCACTTCATTCACTGTGATTTCAGGCTTGACGATGCCAGAAACAGCAAGGAGTGAAAATGAAATAATTTCACAACTTTAGTAAGTTAGGAACTATGAAGAATTGGAAGGTAGCAACAATCATCTTGAATGTTACAATGAAAATGATGATTTGGAGGATGCAACCATCGATGGCACTGTATAAAGGAAGTCCATTATCTGCACTAGGTGTCTGTGCTGAATTTGTTCATTTACAGTCAATCAAAAGAACAAGGCAGCGTATACTGGATGAGTTCCTCCATCAATACCTATTAGGATCTGATACACAGTTTAATAGTGCTGTTATAAAATTGATAATGTTCTAATTTGTTCTGTATTTCATTTAAATACATAATGTGTTACTCGGTTAAATGGTAGTTTGCCTTTAATATACCTTTTTAAGTATTTCCACAAAATGTTGGCTAATTTGAACAGCCATTTAAATGGGCCAAAATATATTCATCCCAATGTGTCCCAGTTAACCAGAATATGTTGAGATATGTTGATTGGCATGTGGCTGTCATTTTGTACACTGCCATATCCTGCCACCAATAACCAGTTCAAAGGTTATGGTGGGAAAGAATGAGCAGATGAATTCACAGATTTTGCTCAACTGTTGTTTTGGATTGTCCTGACAAACACCAAAGATCCTCCACCCTTTATAACTCAAAAGTTCTTTGAAAGCCCATGATAAGCTCAGGTTCTGACATTGAGTCCTGAAGGTGGGCCTTGGCCCAAAATTGTTGACTGTTTATTATTTTCCATAGCTGCTGAGTTCCTCAAGCATTGTGTGTGTGTTGCTTTGGATTTCCAGCATCCGCAGACTTTCTTGTGTTTGCGTCATTCACTTTGACACCAGCAACGCTCAAAAGGCCGAGGTGCAGCTGTAAAATCTGCATGTGATGGCCATTCTGAAGTATCGGTGAGACAAGAGCTTGAGCTGCTGCAGTCTCTGTTGTAAAGGTACTCTCTTCTGGGTAGAGTTCCCGAGAACGTTTCCCTATATTTATGAAGGAACTTTAAATACTTCCAAGTCAGGGAACTGTGTACCCTGGAGTTGAGCCACAACTCATGGTGTTTCACCGCCACATGTCATGAAATATGTTAATTTCACTGTGCTGCCCTTCGCATCCAAGAGGCCACCAGTTTGGGACAAGCTGCCAGAGAGGCCTAATTGAATTGTGACAATGTGACTCGTAGATGGTACACATCACAGTCTCAACTGTACGCTCATATTCTTCTTTTGCCCATTACGTCACTGACATTTCGGGCAGCAATGAAGGTCATCCATCTCTGGCAGTGTCCACGGCTTCATACGTTGTGTCAGAAGCTTCCTTTTGGAAGTCACACAAGCTCTGGGTGGAGACTCAGGAATACCGCCACATGCAAATGTAGAAGGATTCTTCATTGCTGTTTCCATAACAGTTTTGTTTGACCAGTCAGGGTTGTTAGCTCTGAGCTGAAGCCCCCAAACCTGGAGGATTGGTGGATCACTCTTAGCCTGGCCTCTACCCTTTGACCTGTTCAGCCTGGGTGATCCTACCAAGAGGCAAATATCTTCGACTCCAGCCAGCAAGCCAGCAAAGGTCTTTGGGTTATTGAGGCAAGCAAGCCTTCAAGTCTCGACAAGGTCGTGGTCCTCTTGGAGGTACTCTCCTATCAGGTGACCGTTGAACCTATTGATTCCATATTGGAATCATTTGGTAGGTATTTTATTGCATTTGAAAAAAAAAATAACATTCAGTACAGTGGTGAAATAAACGAATGCCCAACACACACAGAGGATGAGATGCTAAGCCAGGAACACAGGCATCTCAAATATTCCTGAGGTCACCAAGTAGATGCCACAGTACAAGAAGCTTCAGGCCAGTCAGTGTTCAAATAATATTTCATCCAATTGTATGAATATTCTTTAGTTTAAGTTACCTTTTTTGATTAGTGTCTCCAGTGGTGAATATATATTCAATATTCACCATATTGAATACCATTTTTTCAGCTCCCTCCCTTTGTAATAGATTAGAACGCTCTTTGTAGTTACAACCTTATCTACCTGGCATCTCAGGTACTTTTGGTTTCATAAATCAAAGTACTGAGTGCAAGAGTTGGGATGTTATTTGGTGTTGCTTAAGACATTGGTGAGGCCTACTTTGGAGTACTGGGTGATGTCCTTGTCACCTATCTACAGGAAATATATCAATCAGATTGAAAAGAGTACAGAGGAAAACTTACAAGGATGCTGCCAAGATTGAGGACCTGAGTTATAAAAACTCAGGAAAGGTCGAAAAGGTTAGAATTTTAGTCCCTGGAGCGTAAGAGAATGAGGGGAGATGTGGGGGAGGGGGGAGGTACAAAATTACAAGGGTTATGGATCGGGTAAATGCAAGCAAGTTTTTTCCACTGTGTTGGGTGAGTAAACAACCAGAGGTCCTAGGTTATGGATGAATGGTGAAATATCTAAGGGGAATATGAGGGGAAACTACTTCACTCCGAGTGTGGTGAGAGTGTGTGACGAGCTGCCAGCAGAAGTGATGAATGCGGGTTCAATTTTAACATTTGTATGTGCATGGATAGGAGGGGTACAGAGGTCCATCGTCCAGGTGCAGATCAATGGGAGTCTGCAGAATAATAGTTTATCATTGACTAGATGGGCAGAAGGGTCTGTTTCTGTGCTGTAGTCCTCAATGGCTCTATGACTCCATTCATCAATGTAGATATCACTGGTAAGCCCAGCATTTATTGTCTACTCCTAATTGCCCCTGAACTGAGGACCAAGCAAGGGACAACCACCTTGGCCTGTCAGGAGTCACATATAGGCCAGACTGAATCATAAGGACTGATTGCCTTCCTTGAAATTTATAAGTGAATTCTGAAAGGGTTTCCACCACAACTTGGCAATTTCATGATAACGTTCAACCATACACGAATAATCGTGAATACAGCCAAATGAGGCAGGGTTATTCTGGAGTCAAGGTGCTAAAGCACTTTACCAACAGTCACACGCACAAGATTACATTCACGGAATAAAAGAGTCCCGATGCCCCACCCCCACACGACACTGCAACTCGATGTTCAGTCCTCGCACGTACTAGTCATCAAACGCATATGGAATATCATTAAAATATAATGATGCAGTATATTCAAGTATATAGCCCAGAACCCCAGCCAATCGAGATCACCTCTTGACAACCCCCGACGCCCTCATACCTGCCATGCAATACTGCAGACTGGAGGCCCAGTCATCACATATACAAATACAAACAAGTATTAATAAAAACACAGAAATATATGTATAAAGTCCAGACCCACAGATATGTAGCATCAGGGACACGATATTCACAAGAAAAATATAAGCTATACAAAATATACAAAAATTATATATGAAAAAATATAATTAGTATTTAAAAAGTCCACCGCAGCACCAAGTGGTCATAATGTTGAAAAACTGAGGTAGTGATGAGATGTGCAGGTTGGTTCAAGACTGAATAAGATGAAGGGAAGTACAGTAGCTGCTCTTGAACATGGTGGTGTAAGACATCAGGCTTCTGTACTTCCTGCCCGATGATAGCCATGGCCTGGATGGTGGGCAGTTATTTGTTGAAATTCATGGGGTTGATGCACCATCAATAACTCTGAGACGTGGGTTAAGGTAGGCTTTTATTGGCTGGAAGAAAGCACAAGCAGCAAGTGACCATCACACAAATTCCTGGAGACTGAGGAAGTGTCTGTGCCTCCAACCGCCTTTATATCGGGGTCTGTGGGAGGAGCCACAGGAGCAGTCAGCGGGGGGGGGCGTGTCCAGACAGGTATATGTAGTTCACCACAGGGGTTTAATGTTCCACAGGAAAGGAATTCTGCTTCGCTGAGCTGACCAACAAGTGACTCTGGACCTCAGGAAATGAAGCTGTCTTTTTACTGATAGAGACATTAAACGTTAGTCATGTCACAGCCTGTAAACCCTGTAGGCAAATAACAAAGCACCTCTGTCCCTTCACAAGTTAATGCCTTCGGAAGTGCAGAGTGAAATATTATAAACAGGCTAAAGAAAGTCAGAATTAGAATCAGGTTTATTATCACTGGCATGCGACGTGAAATCTGGTAAATTAGCAGCAGCAGTTCAACGCAATGCATAATCTACCAGAGAAAAAATAAATAAAATAAAAATAATAATAATAATAAATAAACAAGTAAATCAATTTCGTATATTGAATAGATTTTTTTTAAATGTGCAAAAACATACATACTGAATATTTTAAAAAAGTGAGCTAGTGTCCGAAGATTCAATGTCCATTTAGGAATAGTATGACAGCTGTTCCTGAATCATTGAGTGTGTGCGTTCAGGCTTCTGTACCTCCTATCTGATGGTAACAGTGAGAAAAGGGCATACCCTGGGTGCTGGAAGTCCTTAATAATGGACACTGCCTTTCTGAGACATCGCTCCCTGAAGATGTCCTGGGAACTTTGTAGGCTAGCACCCAAGATGGAGCTGACGAGATCTACAACCTTCTGCAGCTTCTTCTTCAAAACAAGGTGGAAAAACTTGCGATGTCATTAGAAATGCTAGGCCCTGCCCTGTTCTCTAGTGAAGTGTTCCATAATGATGAAACACTTGATTAAATCATCACAATTAGATAGGATGAACATCAACTCTGATGAGTAGTATTAATGAACCAAGCACTTTGTTTTCGCTTGAGTTTGCGGAGGTTCGGAACCATGTTAATTTTCTTATTTACATTATATTTATGTCCATAACACTTATCAATATTAATATTCTAAAATCATTTTTCCCACAGTTTGATAGTTTCAAATGATTAGCAACTCTGCACCGATCTGGTATGAAAAGAATTATGTGTTTTCTGTTCCTGCATACAAATCTGTATGTGTAGATATCATTCAAAGTATTGTTTATATTTTTGTACCAGGCAACCATTTCAACCTTTTCATAAAATACAGTTACCCACAATAGCATTCTGCCCATTACATTTCTGCTATTTATGGCAGCAATGAAGGTCTTCCATCTCTGACTATATTGAAGGGTTTTTCTTTGCTGTTTCCGTAATTTTTTTCGACCTGACCGAATTGTTAACCCTGATCTGAACATCCAAACCTGGAGAACCGGTGGATCACTCTTAGTCTGGTCTCTACCTTTTGATCTTTTTGGCATGGGTGACCCTACTGTTACGTTCCCAGTAACCGGGTGACTTACCAGCAAAGATAGAGAGGTCTGCTGAAGTCTGATGGTACTATTTTCAAACGTTTTTATTTATAAAGGGGCACAAACGTATGATTAATACAAAACATTTAGATCATATACATCGTCAAAACTCAATCTGAAGCACAGGTATAGTAATAATCAATCAGAAATAAGCTCTATCATTGTCTAGGGGAATACTGAGTCCAATGGAATATAAAAGTCACTCATAAATCTGCAGGCTTTTCCGTTTTGGGAACCGCTGGCATTTCACGTGTTGGAGAGAGAAAGTGGTGAGAAAGAAGGAACACTTGCCCGTCGTCTTTACGAAGAAAATCCCAGTTGTTAGTTAAAACAGTTTTCCTTTGGTCTCAGCCACAGACTCCCGATCCGGAATCTAACACACGTGGCTTCCTTCAAAATGGCTTCCCGCTCTGACGGGAAGCGCTATCGTGTCTTCTTCGTGTGTCTCCTTGGTGCGTCTGAGGCCCCGCCTCGGCAGCCCACCTTTTATCTGGACTGGCAGGGTTGTAGATGTCAATCAGGGTGGGGGTGAGGCAATCTTTCCCCCATCACCCAGCCCACATTGCCCTGAGGGTTTGCACGTAGTCCAGTCCCTTATTCCACAAAGGTGTCTCCCAAGACAATGGCCATGTCCTTGGCTTTTGTCTGGCTGAGAGGCCAGACACATTCCAAACCATAAGGCTGCTCTCTCTCTCTTGCGATTCTCACAAAGGAGGGGGCTGGGGTCATAACACTACCCAGAGCCAATCCGCAAGGCCCTGACTCCAGCCAACATAGGTCATTGAGACACACAAGCTTCCAAAACCCACAACAAAGTTGTGATACTCTTGGATCTCCCACAATAATAAGCTTCATATAAACTGCCTCTAGTTGGCTTTGTCAACACACTGCACTGAGCACAGCGGATCAGAAAGATCCCAGGATGAACTGGCTCCTTGAGGTCAACAATTTCAGTAGGAGTGGGATTTGACTTCTGTGCCATTGGCTTGGCCGGAGTGCCCATCTTTTTCTCAAGCTCCAGTTTATTGGGTGAGACATCAAATGCCCTCTCAATCCCACAGGAACCACTTTTGGCCATGAGGTCGCACCTTCAAGATAAATCTGATTTTTGAAACAAATTGTGTAAATGTAATGGGCTGGGTTGATCAGACCCAAAAGACCCAAACCAATTTGAGTGTCCAAGAAATGTACTAATAAACGAACATGCACAACAAAGTAACTTAAGCCTAATTTATTATCATAAAAAAGCACAAATAAACCACACTAAATATTATGTAGTAAGTTACAAAGATTTCCACAAGGAGTTCGGGGCTCATGATTCTCAGCTGCCATTTGATTGTCACGTTTGTTGGGGGATCACTCAATTCCAACTAGTGAAATCACCCTGGGTCCGTACTGGGTGCCTATCAATGGCAGTCCTTGGTCTAGGTGAAGTCCCAAGAACTGAACAAGAGGCGCCTCAATTAACAGGGGTTCAATCCACTAACATTGAGAGCAATGTTCCCTCTAAGATGCCCATGTTCGGGCATGTGCACATCTTTCGCTGCTAGCACTCAAAGGAATTTAAACCATGCACAAAAGGTTGTCACCCTCTACATCTTTGGCATGTGAAGTATAGTTCACGATCGTACACAATGGCATTTCCTTTTCCAGTTTCTGATGCAGACGGTGTCGACAATGAGGAGATTGCAGTGATTTGTCTACAGATTTTAAAACTGTCTTATTTATACTGTTTTTAATTGAAGAAATTATTCAGTGCGCACATGTTTTTGTCACTGGGCAAAAGAAATTGCACAGCACAAGAATTCTGCGCACGCAAGTCATTACAAATTAGAGGGAACGTTGATTGAGAGGCACACAGAGACAAGTAAATTTTTTTGGACTTTTGTCTCATGCCACTAGTGCCTGAGGCTAGGAAAGAATCCAGAGGCTATTAACAAACTTATAGTGTAAGAATACAACTGTTATTAACAAACATTTAACAAATGTATATTGTTTAACTTGTATAGGCACTTTACCTGTCACAAGCTCACAAGAGCTAAATTGTCACCTGGAGGTGTTCTGACTTTCATCTGATATTTTTACAAAATTTAATACACCCCAACACACTAAGCAGACCTTTGCATGCAGCAATGGTGAGTGTAGGATCACAAGGATTCAATAAGTCTTCTTTTACATCCAGTAAACAGGACCTGGCATTTTCCCGTTGGGGAAGTATTAGTGCAACGGTCTACTCCCTGTCTGCAGTCAAAGTAAATTTATCATCAAAGTACGTATATGTCGCCATATACTGTCCAGAGATTCATTTTCTTACACAGCGTATTATATGCAAGATTTGCCAGCTTAATTATCTAGCCAACCTTAGAAGGAGTTTCTTGTTTTCCAGGGGATAACCTATTGATCAGGTAAGTGCTGCAGATTTTCAGCAGCTTTTTATGTATTTCACGGTATTGCTGCTGCAAAACAACAAATAGCCCAACATATGCCAGTGACATTAAACCTCATTCAGATTCTGACAGTCAGTTTTCCAGTACTGGAGACCTTTAGCTGGAAAGCTTACTGTGTTTTTGAAGCTGGAATCACTCCCCCCCCCCCCCAAAAAATAAAAATTCAGTTCATGAATGGTGTGGGTTATTGTTTCTTGTTGGTGGCACGCTTGCCTCGAGGTTGATGTCAGTGGCTCATGTATAAGAACATAGAACAGTACACCACAGGAACAGGCAATTCGGCCCATCATGTCTGTGCCAGCCAGAATGCCAAATTAAACTAGTTCCATCTGTTTAAGAGAAGTTTGGATAAGTACATGGATGGTAGGGGTATGAGGACTATGATCCCAGGAAGCTTATATGGTTTAGCATGGACTAGATGGGCCAAAGGGCATGTTCCTGTGCTGTAGTTTTCTTTGGCCTTATGACTCTAAAAACTTGAAAGTGATCAAGTAAAATGGTTTGTGAGGAGCAGTTAGATTGCATGGCAGGTTTCCATGTTGTAAACGTTAAGTGTGCTGAAAGCATTGCATAATCTTGACAGTACATTGGAGTCTTCCTCTGAATCAGCTCTAATGATAGGGACTGGCAAGGGTCCTGATGCAGAGTCTCGACCCAAAGTGTCAACTATTAGTTTGCCTCCACAGATGCCGCTTGACTGAATTCCTCCAGCAGTTTATTCTTTGCTCCAGTTTCCAGCATCTGCATTCTTTTGTGTCTGCTCTCTATCTCCTTTTAATCATCATCATCATTACGTGCCATGTTGTATGATGTAGACAACTATGGTCTCATGACCATGATTCTTCTTGACAAATATTTCTACAGTAATTGTTTGCCATTGCCTTCTTCTGGGCAGACTCTTTACAGGACGGGTGACCCCAGCCATTATCAATACTCATCGGAGATTGTCTGCCTGGCGTCAGTGGTCACACAACCAGGACCAACCACTCATGCGACTATCCATCATCTGCTCCTATGGCTACACACGACCTTGATCCGGTGGGCTAAGCAGGTGCTACACCTTGCCCAAGGGTGACCTGCAGGCGAGCAGAGGGGTGGCTTCCCTTACACCTCCTTCGGTAGAGACACATCTCCACCCCTCCACCCTGCTTTTAATACCCAGAGAATACAAAACTAAATTGTGTAAACCATTTCTATAATTAACTTCAATAGCATTCTGGTGAATCTGCACAGTGTTTGCCCCAAGGCAAATACTGACTCCAGTGTGTAGTACCAGGACCATACATAGTATTCAACATGAGGCTTTATAGCTGTCTTTTAGATCTCCAGTTGCATTGATCACTTAAACATATTTTTGTCTGCTCCCAGATTAATGTTGTCATAAAATAGTGGGTAAAGAGAAACAGTGCCGTTTGAACTTGGACTATCTTTTTTTTTTGTCTCTCTATACACACTTGCAAGGAGTTGCAATGTTTATTTAGTTGTCTAAGTTATATATAATTTATGTTAATTTAAGTTTATGCCAGCTGATGTTTGTCATGTTTGTAATGCACTGCGCTGCTGCTGCATAAAGATAACTTTCATGGTATTTATCCTCTCAATTTCATGCCTATAACAATAAACCTGAAATTGAGGAGATTTATTTGCTTCAAATCCAAGCGTCTGTGTTCTTGAGTGTCTCAGGTGAATTTCTATGCATGTTTAACTTCAGACAGCTTCGGTTTCCCAGCTCTAAGTCTGAACACTTGAAAGGAAAGCAACGTTGACAGAATACCTTCATTCATGTGAGGTTTTTTTTAAAGCAAAATCCGTTTTTCTTTTGGAAGCTGATTTTTCGTCATGGTTGCAGCACGGTGAAGTTGTTTCTCTTTCTTACCTCTAAAGACAGATTTCCACCTGAAACACTTACTCTATTTTTCTTTCCACAGATGCTACTCGATCTGCTGAAAGTTCCCAGCATTTTTTTTTTGGGATTTTATTTTGGATTTTCAACATCTGCAGTTTTTTCTATTATGATCATTTTGTTGTTAAGATATTGAACGAGCATTCCAGAGGTTTTGTCTGCTCCTGAGATCAGGATCCAACTTCCAATCCCACCACAACAGGTGGGGAGTTTAAATTTCATTCAATCTGAAAGCAAAGTATGTGTAAGTCATAAATTCATTTGTTTGCTGTCATTCACAGTAGAACAAAGAAATTCTATAGAATCAATGAAAATCTACACACAAGCAAAGTCTGACAAGCAAGAAAAGCATAAAAGAAGACAAACTGTACAAATACAAAACAAATTATAACAAATAAGTAATTAAACATTACACAGACCATGAGTCGTAGAGTCGTTGCATGTGAGTCCACAGGTTGTATTCAGTGATCAGCTCAATATTGAAGTGAATGAAGTTATCCACGTTGGTTCAGGAGCCTGATGCTTGTAGGGTAATAACTTGTTTCATGTAAAAGGGATATATGCCATTATTACCCAGTCTTCTCTCAGAAGGATTTTCCTAGATGTAGCATTCAATCGACCACCCAGAATATTCAAAGCCTAAGCTAAGGCTAAACAATTCAGTTTTTGAAAGATAGTTGCTATCTCAATGCAGCAACACTATGATCACTTTGACCACTTTGCATTGCAATAGACTTTTTTTTTCTAATTGTGTTCTTTCTTGCATGATTTTGTATAATTTGTGCTTTACCTGTCAGCACTGTGCATCTGGTGCTACAATCCTGTGAAGCCACTGCAAGTAAGTTTTTCTATACACCTGTGCATGTATCTACTTGTCCCCGTAGCAATAAACTTGGCTTTTGAGTGTATACCATCTATAAGATATACTGCAGCCTCATTAGATCTGGAGACCTAGAATATAGAAGTCCATAAGACATAGGAGCAGAATTAGGCCATTAAGTCTGCTTAACCATTCCATCATGGCTGACTTATTCAACCCCATTCTCCTGCAAGAACCCATCAACCTCTACTTGCAATACACCCAGCAGCATGGCCTCCACAGCTATCTCTGGCAAAGAATTTCACAGACTTATCCCCCTCCCACTGAAGAAACTCCTTTTCAACTCTGTTCTAAAGCAACATCCTTCTATTCTGAGGCTGTGCCCTCTGTTCCTAGACTCTCGCCCTACTATTGGAAAGGTTGAAAAGGTCAGGGTGTTGGGACTGGAGGTGAGGGACAGGCCTGTTCAGCTCGCTGCTCTGCTCTGCGCTGAACTAAAGGTCTGCGAACAGGACTGACTTTTTGACTGCAGTTCAGAACAGTATTATCTTGCATTCATCGTTTGCATGTCATGTGATTTTTAATCTGCGCATTAAATGTTCATCAGTCTTTTTGTTTAATGGGTTCTTCTGGGTTTCTTTGTTTCGTGGCTGCCTGTTAGGAGCCGAATCTCAAGGTTATATAATGTATGCATACATTGTTAATAAATGTACTTTGAATTTTGAACTTTATTAGAAATATCCTCCCCAGATCCACTCCATTTAGGCCTTTCAATATTCTATTGATTTCAATGACATCTCCCCCTTTCTTCTAAACTCCATCAAGTACAAGCCCAGAGCTCTCAAATGCTCTTTATGTGTTAACCCTTTCATTTAGAACACAGAATATAGAACATAAAATAACACAGGAACAGGCCCTTCAGCCCACAATGTCTGCACCAAACATAATGCTAAGTTAAACCAAATCTCTTCTGTCTCCACATGGTCCCTCCATTCTTTATATATTCATGTGTATATCTAAAATCCTCTTAAATGACACTATTGTATCAACTTTCACAATTACTTGCCTTAGCTGCTCAATCAATGCACCCACCACTTTCTGTAAAATAAATGAGCTCACACATCTCCTTTAAACTTCCCCCCTCCTACCTTAAATTCACATCCTCTAGTACCTGTAGCTAACAGGTTTGACTCTAATATCACCTGTAATCTGATCAGCGCAGGGTTTTCACATTGTCTCTGTAACCATGTGCGTTCTCTGCATGTACACCGGGGTTTCACAAATGTGTTAGTAGATTAATTGACAACTGTAAATTATTCTTCAGTGTAGGTTAATGGCTGAAAATTTCAAAGGGGAGTTGACTGGGATGTGTGAGAATACAATAAATTGTAGGAAATGAGAAAGGAAAAGGAGGTAAATGGGATTGCTCTGCAGGAAGCCAGCATGGACACGATGTGACATAGGCAGCATGGTGCCTCCTTCTATGGCACCATCTCTCAAACCCATCATCTGGAAGGACAAGGATAGCAAGGAAGTTCACTACCTCCTGGTTCCAACATCCAGATTTGGAATTATACTGCCCCTCAAAGATTCAATGTACATTTAGATAGATAGATAAATAGATAGATAGATAGATAGATAGATAGATAGATAGATAGATAGATAGATAGATAGATAGATAGATACTTTATTCATCCCCATGGGGAAATTCAACATTTTTTCCAATGTCCCATACACTTATTGTAGCAAAACTAATTACATACAATACTTAACTCAGTATAAATATGATATGCATCTAAAATCACCCTCTCAAAAAGCATTAATAAATAGCTTTTAAAAAGTTCTTAAATAGTTTACTAAAATACATTGAATGGTAACTTAAGCTCAGTCCTAACCCCGGCACTTTAACATATCGTACCCCTGGCGGTTGAATTGTAAAGCCGAATGGCACTGGGGAGTAATGATCTCTTCATCCTGTCTGAGGAGCATTGCATCGATAGCAACTTCCGCTGAAGCTGCTTTTCTGTCTCTGGATGGTGCTATGCAGAGGATGTTCAGGGTTTTCCATGATTGACCGTAGCCTACTCAGTGCCCTTCGCTCAGCTACCGATGTTAAACTCTCCAGTACTTTGCCCACGACAGAGCCCGCCTTCCTTACCAGCTTATTAAGACGTGAGGCGTCCCTCTTCTTAATGCTGCCTCCCCAACACGCCACCACAAAGAAGAGGGCATTATCAAGGTATATTTGCAGAATACAATCCTGAGATATGTCTCCCCCACAGACAGCCATGAAGCAAAGAAAATCATAGAACCCGATCAAAGAAAAAAAAACATAAACCCCCCCGCCCAAAAAAAAATGAATCGCACAAACAGTAACAAAACTAAAACTGAGTGAAAAACACAGAACATAAAATACAAAATCGAAAGATTCAGTTCAGCTCAGTGTTTGTTATCTACAGGCCACCACGATTCAAAAATAACAACAGTAAAAGGAGTGACCAGAAATCAGAAACACATCATAACATAAACTACAGATTCCAACCAACAAACTACGTCAATTAAGACCCAGATCTCCTGTCCATCTTCTGACAGGATCAAGGGAGAGAGATATCATTCACATGAAAGGATCTTCCTCCGGGAGCAGCACCCAAGACCGTTACACATTGACACCTTCCTCTGGCAGTAGTGAGTGAGGGGTAGATAGACAGCACTGAACACCCTCTCGCTTTCCACATTCACCATGATGATTTCAACCTTCCTCAGTGCTTTAATCAGCAAGATCAGCGAGAAATGGTGTTCCAGGCTTCTTGGCCTCAAGGCCGCACACTTCACTTGAGGCCTTACAGCACACCCTGAGAGACAGCAGAGCACCAGATCGCTCAATCAGGCTGAAAATAACACCATCAAAATGTAAGTCACAGACCTTCATAGACTTTCGTCCACTGTCTTTGCAGGAAAACGTTGGCTCTCTCCTCGAAGGATTATTGTGGTTGCCCATTCACTGCATGGCTTCAATGGGTCAAAAAGTCATCTCATACCACCACTAACACCAGACCAACTGGCGATGGGCACAAGTGTTGATCCTGTCAACAACTCCACGTTGTGCAAAAGATCATCTAAAACTGTGGAAAATGTGTGGTGATTTTTTTTGAACTTATAGTCCTTTAACATCTTTGGACTATTTTTACTGTGCCCATAGTCTGTTTTTTTTTATCAATTATGCTATTGTTTGCACTGTTGTAACTATGTGGTTTTGTGCAGGACTAGTTGCTTTGGTTTTTGGTCTTGTTTGTCTGGTGTATTTGGAGCTCCTTTCCGGGGAACGCGCTAAGACGGTAGCGCGATATTAATACGCAGCAGCCTCTCCGGACTCTGGATTGGGGATTGACAAACGTTATGTGGATTTTCTGGTGTAGTCTAGTTTGTCATATGCTTTTGTGATATCATTCTGGAGGAATGTTGTCTCATTTTTTAACTGCATTGCATTTGTGTTTTCTAAATGACAGTAAACTGAATCTGAATCTGAATCTGAAAATGTGAGGAATGAGATACTTCCAGTCATAAAGACATACATCATCAAAACAGGCCCAATAATAACACTGGTCCATGGTAGTGAAGATGTCTATTCTAGATTATTTTCCAGCATGGCCCATATCCCTCAAAAACTTTCCAATCCATGTATCTGCTCAACTGTCTTTGTACCTGCCTCACTTCCTCCAGCAACACATTCCACCTTAATACCACCCTCTCCGTAAAAAATGGTTGCTCCTCAAGTGTTTAATTAAATCTTTCCCCTCTTGCCATAAACCTCGACCTCCTATGAGGGGGGATCGGTAATGTAACAGTCAGTGAAATCGTTTTACAGTGCACTTGTACAATGGGGTTCGATTCACGCCATCGTCTATAAGGAGTTTGGACTTTCTCCCCGTGATTATGTGGGTTTTCTCCAGGTGTTCCGGTTTCCTTTCATGTTCCAAAGGTATATAATTAGGGTTGGTGAGTTGTGAGCATGCCACGTTGGCATCAGACATTTGGCGACATGGGTGGGCTTCTTAGCACAATTCTCGCAAAATGATAAGATGGAAAATGATACATTTCACTGTATGATTCAATGTACACCTGACAAATACAGCAAATACTATTTTTATAAAACTAATCTTTTCTACTTCTTGATGCCCCAACCATGGGAAAAAGACTGAATGCATTCACCCAGCCTATACCCCTCATGATTTTATGCATCTCTATAAGATCACTACCCAAACTCCTCCACTCCAAGGAATGATAGCCTAGCCTGTTCACCCTCTCCCTATAACACAGGCTCTTGAATCCTGGAAAAATCCTTTTAAATTTTTTCTGCACTACATATGCACAGAGTCAGAATAGCAATAGCCTGCTCCCCTCTGCCATCTGATTTCTGAATAGACATTGAACCCATGAACACTACCTTACTACTTTTTTATTGCTATTTTTGCACTGCTTATTTAATTTAATTATTATATATTATATTAACTGTTCATGTTTTTTCTATTATTATGTAGTGCTTTGTACTGCTGCCACAAAGACAACATCAAGTGATAGTAAACCTGATACTGATTAAACATTTTTACTGAGTCCTGTTAGCTATTGTACACGTTGGGCAACGTAGAGTGCGAGAGCTACAAGCCAGGCCCACCAAAACAAAAACCTGCATATTTGAAAGCCGGCGACAAAAGCCTGCGCGTAGAGTGTCCAGTCAGATCAGTCACATGATACACATTTGCCATATTCTCACAATCACTCTCTTTCCAGTTTATTAACATCTTTCTTATAGTGTGACCAAAAGTGAAAACAATATTCCATTTGTGGATAAAAACAGGGAACTGGGAAAAATTGCTCAACAGTGGGCTGAATGGACTCCCCCACCACTCTATCACCCCGGGGAGGCTTGAAAAATAATCTCCTGTACAAAACCTAAAGAAATAGAACCAGTAATTTCAGAATTATCTTCAGATTTGGAAATTCTGGAGCAGGCATTTTGAGATTCGCTATTCTGTACTACTTCACGGTTCAAAGTCTACAGAGAAGAAGCCGTGGGGAAAGCAGTGCAAATGGAATCTTTTTCTCTCACAAGAACATTATCGCTGTGCACTTTCCCTCAGCAGGATTCATTTCAGTAAGCAAGCAAAAGGAAATGTCTTTGGACAGGAAATTTAGGGGACGACCTTTGCGACTGTTGCTTATGAGGAAAGATCTGTCTCCAGCGCTTTCTGTTTTGTAACAGAGATCGGTTATTTCTCTTATTTCCTGAAGCTTGCTTCTGAAATGGGGCAGGCCATTGTTGAGTTTCAGAAAAATATGCCATAACTCATCAGCTTCTGGCAGTCTATCGCATTAGCAGACTCTGTAGTTTATTGTGCAGTTAAATCCCTTGAAGTGAAGTAGCTTTGGCCCACATATCCAACACACTCCCAGCTAAAATGTGGGGGTTGCTATAGATATTTAAAGCAGAAAAAAAATCAGTAAGATGAGCACTGATCCTGTAGAAAGTCTAGGGAACTAATGTTGAGAAATAAGGAAGTAGCAGATCATTTTTTTAATATATATATATATATATTTGCTGTGATTGACAGTTATTATTATTATGCATTGTAACATAATGCTGCCACATAACAACAAATTTCATAAGATATGCCAGTGATATTAAACCTGATTCTGATTCTGATTAACTGTATACTTTGCAATAGATTTTATTATAAAAGATCAGAATCGGCTTTATTATCACTGGAATACTGCGTATGTTGTGAAATTTATTGTTTTGTGGAAGCAGTGCAGTGCGAGATATAAAAATTACTATAATTCTCAATAAATAAATTAATAATAAGAATGGTGATGTAACGTTCTTGGGTTCAAAATCGGATGGCAAAGGGAATGAATCCTAAAAATTCCTGTAATCAGAAAGGATGGAGGAAGGGGGGGAAGTTACAGTCACCAGGGAAATGGTGGTGAGCAGGTTGTTCTGACTGATGATGAGTCCTTGGGACCGATGCATTTCACCTTAGAGTGTTAATAAGATCGACTGGTGAGATAGTTCAGAATCAAAATCAGGTTTATTATCACCGACGTTTATGTCATGAAACGTGTTGTTTTGCAGCAGCCGTGCAATCCAATACATTAAAATTACTGAAAGTTGAAAAAAGAAGTACTAGATATAAAAAATAAATTAGTGCAAAAAAGAGAGGAAGAAATGAGGTCGTGTTCGTTGGTTCATGGTCCATTCAGAAGTCTGATGGTGGAGGGGAAGAAGCTGCTCCTAAAACATTGAGTGTGTGTCTTCAGGTTCCTATACCTCCTCCTCGATGGTAGTAATGAGAAGAGAGCAGGTCCTGGATGGTGAGGATCCCTAGTGATGGATGACCCTTCTGAGGCATCGCCTACTGATGATGTGCTCGATGGTGGGAGGCTAGTGACAATGATGGGGATACCTGAGGTTACAATACTCCGCAGCTTTTTCTGATCCTGTGCCTTCTTTCCAGGTACTGATGCAACCAGTCGGAATGCTCTCCATATACAGAAGTTTTCCTGAGTCTTTGGTGACATACCAAATCTCCTCAAACTCCTAATTAAATATAGCCCCTGCTGTGCTTTCTTTAGAATTGCATCAATATGTTGCACCCAGCATAGACCTTCAGAGATGTTTACAACTAAAAACTTGAAGCAAGTCACTTTTTCCGCTGCTGACCTCTCGGTGAGGACTGTTATGAGTTCTCCCGTCTTCCCCTTCCACAATAAATTCCTTGATCTTACAGATATTGAGTGCAAGGATGTTGAAGTATTAGTTTCAACTTTTTTTCAGAATTCCCTAAATTCAGAGGAAGTCTCATTAGATCGAAAATGTGGAAATTTTACTCAAAGAGAGAGAACAGAGAGCAGGAAGCTCCAGAGCAGTTAGTGCAACACCTGTCATTGTGTATGGGGTGTCCAGGGAGGGGTAGCACCTCTGTTGAAGGAGCTTTTTGTGTCTATTCTGGGGCAGCTCACACAGTTTTGGTCTCCACCGGACACTCAGCCCTCACCCGTGGCTCCAAGTAGCTGTTTGCATGCAGCAGTGGCCACACCCCAGTACAGCACTTCAATAGGCAGGCTAAACCAGGGACAGTAGCCAGCAGCCTCATACCCTGATGAGATAGACAATAGACAATAGGTGCAGAAGTAGACCATTCAGCCCTTCGAGCCTGCACCGCCATTTTGAGATCATGGCTGATCATCTACTATCAATACCCGGTTCCTGCCTTGTCCCCATATCCCTTGATACCTCTATCCATAAGATACCTATCTAGCTCCTTCTTGAAAGCATGCAGAGAATTGGCCTCCACTGCCTTCCGAGGCGGTGCATTCCAGACCCCCACAACTCTCTGGGAGAAGAAGTTTTTCCTTAACTCTGTCCTAAATGACCTACCCCTTATTCTCAAACCATGCCCTCTGGTACTGGACTCTCCCAGCATCTGGAACATATATCCTGCCTCTTTCTTGTCCAATCCCTTAATAATCTTATATGTTTCAATCAGACCCCCTCTCAATCTCCTTAATTCAAGCGTGTACAAGCCCAGTCTCTCTAACCTCTCTGCGTAAGACAGTCCAGACATCCCAGGAATTAACCTCGTGAATCTACGCTGCACTTCCTCGACAGCCAGGATGTCCTTCCTTAACCCTGGAAGACCAATACTGTACACAATACTCCAGGTGTGTTCTCATCAGGGCTCTGTACAAATGCAAGAGGATTTCCTTGCTCTTGTACTCAATTCCCTTTGTAATAAAGGCCAACATTCCATTAGCCTTCTTCACTGCCTGCTGCACTTGCTCATTCACCTTCAGTGACTGATGAACAAGGTCTCTTTGTATTTCTCCCTTAACTAACTCTACACCGTTCAGATAATAATCTGCCTTCCTGTTCTTACTCCCAAAGTGGATAACCTCACACTTATTCACATTAAACGTCATCTGCCAAGTATCTGCCCACTCACCCAGCCTATCCAAGTCACCCTGAATTCTCCTAACATCCTCATCACATGTCTGTCCCAGCATGCAAAGTGAGCTATGGCAGACTGGACAGATGAGATCTACAGTGAGATCCAAAGGTGAGAAAGGCAATACGGCAAAGCCGCTTCGAGTGCAAAGGGCATGACAAGGCACAGAAGAAGTCATGGTCACCCACCGCAACCAGAGAGCCAGATGGTGATGCTTGCTCTTACCACTGGACTTGGACTTCTGAGGTCAAGAGATTGGAACTGTTTCAGTTCAAAGGCTTTTCCACATTAAAAACTTTCCTGCACAGGTTTCCTGTCATCATCAAATATGGTGAACAACCACCACCACCACATAAGTATATAGCAGGACAATTAGAAAAATAAAAGTCCACAGTCGTATGAAATATAAATAATTATTGATTGTCTCTATGCATAAAGGGAAGCAATGGGTGTGCTATAGTTAGATTTCTAGGAGGCATTTAATAAGGAGCCACATCAAAGGTTATCATGAAACAGAAAGACTTATGGAGAAGGATGCAACATATGGCATGGATCAAAGATTTGCTTGGCTGTCGGGCAAAGGGGAGAAGCACCAGATTGGCCGGAATGGTAAGATGGAATGAGTTTAATGAAAAGTGTTCCCCAGGGACTGGCACTGGAGCCACAATGTTCAACATTACGTAAATTACTAAGTGGAAGGCATCAAGATTGACACAAAGGTGGGTAGGACCATAAGCTATAAGGAGACTAAAAAGAGATTTAGAGATGCTTTGTGATAGGACACTGGCTTGTCGTAATTTGAAATTGTCCTTTTTGACAGGAGAAATTTTTTTTAAAAAAAGAAACATGCACTCAAAATGGTGGGGGATTGCAGATTTGTGAGGTTCACAGGGACGTGGACATCCGAGTGCATAATTTTCAGCACAGCAAATAAATAGCAAAGCTAACAGTGTTAAATAATTTATTGCCAAGGGGTTGGATACAAAGTTAGTGGGGCCTTGCCTCCTTGAAGTTGGCCAGTAGTAAGACCACCTATGGAGTCCTGGTCTTATACTTTTTGAAGGAGGAATGCAAATGCATTGGAAGTAGTTCAAAGGTTTACTTGACTAATACTTGGAATTGACAGTTTATTTTATGAGGAAAGGTTGAACAGGCTCAACTTTTACCTACTGGAAATTAGAAGAGTGAGACTGAAAAATATAAATCCGGAGGGTATATGACAGGGTGAATGTGGAGAGAATCTTTTCTGGGAGAATCTACCATTTTAGACAAGTGTTTTTTTTTTGATTTCTCTAAGATTCAGAGTGTTGGGAACTTCCACCAAAACAATTGAAACGTGATATTCGAACACCTTTTAGGCAGAGATGGATAAATTCTTGAAAAGAATATAATTTATTTATTTACTTATTTCTTGAGATATAGTGTGGAATAGGCCCCTGCCACCCAGCAATCCCCCTATTTAACCCTAGCCTAATCACGGGACAATATACAATGAGCAATTAACCTACCAGTGTCACAAGGGGGCATTGGAAGTGGACCCAAGTGCAAGACACAGACACAGGAGTAGTATGAACAAGACTATAATTATTAAGAATACTAGGGAAGCCAAGGAGCGAGGACAAAATATCAACCTGGACGTGAACGTAAAATAACAGACCTGAAAACCTGGACTAGGACTTGGGACTTGGACATAACTGAGAACTCAGGTCTTGGCAGGGACTAGGTACCTGGATCTTGACTTGGAACTCGGGCTTGACTTGGACTCTTCTTGGACACGGAGCTGGGACTCTTCTTAGACACAGGACACGGAGTCAGGACTCTTCTTGGACACAGGACACAGAGGCAACCTAGAGTCCATGATACTCAATAGCTCCAATAATGGTCCAGACTTACCGCACTGGCTGAGGTCACGTGTATCTGGTAACGAGCTTCTTAGTGTGGGTTTCTGATGCCGAGCTTCTTTGTGTGGGATTCTGATGGGGACGGCCCAGCAAAGGAATAGCTGGACCCCTGAGCTATTTATGTTGCAAGCCCAAAATGAGGATCAGCTACCTCAAATAAGGTGCCCAACGGAACAAGGGAAAACAGAAACAACCGGAATATGGAATCCATGGACTGGACCATGACAACCATTTGGTACGTCTTTGGACTGTGAGAGGAAACCGGAGCACCGGGGAGGAAATCCACACAGTCACGGGGAGAACGAACAAACTCCTGACAGGCAGCACCTGTCCTGAAAGCACGACAGAGCCTCTACTTCCTCAGGAGTCCGCTGGGGTTTGTCATGTCATCAGAAACCTTGGCAAACTTCTATAGATGTGTAGTGGAAAGTGTGCTGACTGGCTGCATTAGAACCTGATACAGGAACACCAATGCATTTGAGTGGAAAATACTACAAAAGGTAGTGAATTTGGCCCAGTATATCATTGGTAAAAACCCTCCCAACCACTGAGCACATGTACAATAAACGTTGCCGTAGAAAAGCAGCATCCATCTTCAAACTTCAACACGCAGGCCATGCTCTTTTCTCACCGCTGCCATCAGGTAGGAAGTATAAGAGCCTGAGGACTTGCATCAGCAGGTTCAAGAACAGACTCTTGAACGAAAGGGGATAACCACACTCACTCTGTTTCTGATGGCTATACAACCAATGGTTTCACTTTAAGGGCTCATTTATCTTGTTATTTCATGCTCATTACTTATTGATACTTATTTTTATCTGTGTTTGCACGGTTTGTTGTCCATTGATTCTGTTTGCAATTACTGTTCTATAGACTTGCTAAGTATGTCCACAGAGAAAAGAATCTCAGGGTTGTATGTGGTGGCATTTATGTACTCTGATAATAAATTTTACTTTGAACTTTAAAAGGTGCATCAGGCTTGAGAAATAGGAAAACTTACTCAGGCTCATGTGCTTGTTGCTTTTGCCCTTGGAAAGCACTCGGAATGTGATTGTCAACTTCTGACGTTTATGTAGATTCCCACTCAGCGTCTGGCATTCTGTGGAGACTAAAGAGCTGCTGCCACAAATGTTGAATGATTCCTTTTTAATTTTTCTAATGGGCCAGACGAAGTGAAATTAGCACCTGGTTTATTGCAATCCGAAGCCATCCACACTTCCTATCCTCATGCTGTTCGCACTCTATTTGTTTCTGACTGCTTTTAATTTAGTCAAAGACGGAGAAAGACATTCCACTCCAAATGTGAGCATCTGCTCCCTTTCCCCTCTGTTCGCTTGACAACAAATGCTTTGTCCTTCAAGCCTTTCCTTCCCTCAATGCTCATCTGACTGTTTTGGGATTTTATTCAAGTTCCAATCATTGCTGTGGGCAAATCTGTTGAAATCCGTTAGCGACATCAATCTACTCAGCAGGAATTGTCCACTCAGTTCACCAGACTCACAAACGTGCCTTATCCTTTACCTCAATACCTTTCTCCTTCCCTATTGGTATCAGTATATTATTGTTACTTTATGAGGTACACCTATACACCTGCTCATTAATTCACCTATCTAATTAGCCAATCTTGTGGCAGCAAGTGAATGCAAAGCACGCAGACGTGGTCAAGAGGTTTCAGTTAAGTTCAGATTCTTTTTTGGTTCTGATGAGTCTTAAAACAGGTCATTCTAACAGTAAGTTAGATTTACTGTTGAAAGCTCTTCAAAGTTTATTTCTTATTCAAAGTTTTGGTTTACATCTGTTCTTCTAATGAATTCCTGCACAGAGGTATTGAGGGGAATGAGCAAGTTAATTGTTTAGCTAAAAAAGCTGTTAAAAGTTCAACCGTGGGTATCGACCTTCCGCTTAGCAAATCAGAAGCTAAAGGGTTGGCAGGGTTAATTAAGAACCAAGGAATTCTTCGCAAGACTTGAGGGATGTTGGGCATAAGGGGAGACACCTTTAGAGAATACATAAAACAGTTGGATTGATGGGAAGAGGGGGTAAAGCAAGAAGGGTAGGTATTATATTAACCCGACTTAGAATTAGGCATACTATGGTTAATTATCCCTTGTATCTTGTCGGAAACCATCATTCTGGTCGTGTAGATTTTGTCATTATTATGAAACAGTTGAGCACATACTATTACAGTGTGAAGCATATTAGTTTGAAAGAAATCAAATGCAGGTTTCACTACTATACCTGGGGGTTGATAGTTTTAGTTTAAAAACTTTACTAAGTATTTTATTTCAATCACAGTATTGTCTTTTGGGTAATTTAGTTTTCATTTGATAAAGAGCTAGTAGGAGTTTTTATTTCCCAATTTTCTACACCACACACCAGTCCTGTTGGTGGTGGTAATGCCCCTTTAAGTTGGTCTTCCAACTGTCATTAAAAATCAGAAGAAGAAAAAGAAGAGGGTTCATTTGTTGTTCAGACCAAACATCAGAATGGGAAAGAAATTTGACCTAAGTGACTTTGACTGTCAAATGGTTGTTAGTGTGAAGAATACGTACACAACGCTGGAAGAACTCAGCAGGTCAGGCAGCATCCGTGAGAAAAGAGTAGCCAACGTTTCGGGCCGAGACCCTTCATCAGGAATGGATTGTTAGTGTGATATGGGCTGATTTGAGTCTCAGAAACAGCAGATCTCCTGGGATTTTCATGCCCAACAGTCTCTAGAGTATGCTGAGAATGACGTGATAAAGTAGTGATGTTGGGGTGGGTTATTGGATGGAGATGTTGATCTGCCTGACAGCTTGTGGGAAGAAACTGTTTTTGAGTCTAGTGGTCCAAACGTGGATGCTGTGTAACCTGTACAATAAAAAACTAAGTCTGATACTGAGTGAAGTTCAGTGCAGGCAAACAACAAAGTGCAAAATCATAAAGAGGTGGATTGTGAACCAAGAGTTTGTCCTATCAGACAAGAGGCCTGTTGAAGAGTTTGCTGACAATGAGACAGAAGCTGTACTGTGTTGTAGTATGTGCTTTCAGGCTTTTGTATCTTATGCCCAACTGTGGTTTGTGGGTTCTTTGATTATGCTGGCTACTTTCCTGAGACAACGAGAAGCACAGACAGGGTCTATAGCTTGGAGAATGGTTCCCGTGACGTGCTCAGCTGTTTCCTCAGTCTCTGCGGTTTCTTGTGGTTATGTGCAGAGCAGCTGCCCTTCCAAGCTGTTGTGCATCCAGTTATTGATGTTGTTCCTCTCCACGCTTTATGGTACAATAGGTGGTAATCTTGCCATTTCTTTAGCATTTTGCCTGTTTTTTTTATGAGAACGAGTTGCTCACTTACTCAACATTTAACACAGAAGGAAAGTGTGCAAGGATTCAAGCCCGAGACCACCCAATTCAAAGTCTGGTGTGACTGCCACAACTCTACCAGTCAGCTTATGCATCCGCATTGACACACAAAATGCTGGAGGAACTCAGGAGGGCGGGCAGCATCAATAAAAATGATTAAACAGTCGACATTTTGGGTCAGGACCCTTCAACTTGTCTGAAACATCAACTCTTTATTTATTTCTATAGATGCTGCCTGACCTGCTGAGTTCCTCCAGTACGTTATGTATTTGCTCTGGTTTTCCAGCACCTGCAAAATCTCTTGAGTTTATGCATCAAGATAGAATGGTTTCTATGGTACATGGATAAACATTAGTAAAGACAATTAGAGACATGCCATATTTCTTTAGTTCTTTAGTAAATTTATTATCAATGTACACATATGTTACCATATACAACCCTGAGATTCAACACAGTAAACAAAACAGAATCAATAAAAGATCACACCCAAGAGGACAAACCTTTGTTCAAGAACCTAATGGCTGAGGGGGAATAACTGTTCCTGAACTTGGTGGTGCAGGTCCTAAGGCTCCTGTACCTTCTTCCTGATGGCAGCTGTGAGAAGAGAGTATGGCCTGGATGGTGGGGGTCCCTGATGATGGATACTACTTTTCTACAACAGTGCTCCATATGGATATGCTCGCCAGTGGAGAGGGCTTTACTCGTGATGGAGTGGGCCATATTCACTAGTTCTTTTGGCATTTATGTACAAGGGCATCAGTATTTCCATACCAGGCCATAATGCAACCAGTCTATACACTCTTCACCACACATCTATAGAATTTAAAAATTTTAAATTTAAGGTGACATGCCGAATATCCACAAACTTCTAAGAAAGTAGAGGCTCTGCTGTGCTTTCTTCATAATGGCAGCTGGACCCAGGACAGATCCTCTAAAAAGATAACATAAAAGTTGTTAACCCTCTCCACCTCTGATACCCCGATGAGGACTGGCTCATTGACCTCAGGTTCCCTCCTCCTGATCAATAATCGTCTCCTTGGTCCTGCTGACATTGAGTGAAGCAGGTTGTTGCTATGGCACCACTCAGCCAAACTTTCAATCTCCCTTCTATATGTTGATTCATCTTCACCTCTGATTTGGCCAATGACTGTGGTGTCATCCCCAAACTTAAATATGGCATTGGAGTTGTGCTGAGCCTCAAAATCATTTTAGTATAAAGCAAATAGAGCAGGGGGCTTAGCACAGAGCCTGGTGGTGCAGCTATGCTAGAGGAAATTGTGGAGGAGGTGTTGTTGCCAATCTGAACTGCTGGAGTCTACAAGTGAGAATATTGAGGTGTTGAGGTTCCACAAAGAGGTGTTGAGGTCTTGGACTTGAATAGTACTAATTAGTTTTGAAGGGATGATAGTATTGAATTCTGAGCTGTAGTCAATGAAGAGCATCCTGATGTATGCATCTTCACTGTCTAAACGTCCCAGAATAGAGTGAAGAGCCAATGAAATGAAATGACCCGTTGTGCCAGTGGCCAACCTGGAGTGGATCCAAGTCACTTCTCAGGCAGGACTCGATATATTTCATTACCAGCCTCTCAAAATACTTCATCACGGTGGAAGTATGTACAATAGTCACTGAGGCAGGTTGCCACGTTGTTCTTAGGCACCAGTATAATTGAAGCCTTCTTGAAGCCGGAAGGTACCTCAGAATGCCAAACTGAGAGGTTAAGTATATCAGCGAATACTGCAGCCAGTTAATCAGCACAGGTCTTTAGTACTCGACCTGGTTCCCCATCTGGGCCGTATGCTTTATGTGGATTCACCCTCCTGAAGGTTTCTCTCATGTCAGCCTCAGAGACTGAAATCACTGGGTCATTGGGGGCTGTTGGAGTTTGTGAAGGTGCCTCCGTGCTTTGCTGGTCAAAGCAAGCAGAAAAAGCATTGAGTTCATGGAGGAGGACATAGCGTTCAAGCTGGTTCCTTAAGGTTTCTTAAGGTTGTTATAGCCGGTGGTGGTAATGGGCACCAGTTTCCACTATGTATCAAATGCTCCCAATGCTGCATGTCACATGTAGCCTCTGACAACCAAATCCAGCTCCTGTCCTTCACGTGTGGCGTAGCTACTAGGCCCAGTGGAACAGTTTCTACAGACAGGAGAAGGAGCAAAGGAGGGTTCCAAGCGTCTTAAAACCAGTTGCTTTGGGCAGATGGGGCTCTTCAGCCACTTTGGCAGCTCACCCAGGAGAAGGAAAATTCTGATCTCAAACGTCTGCTGCCTTGCGGCTATACCCACTCATGGGGAAGGCTTCGGGCGTAAACTGTGAGGGAAAAATCCAGAGCTGGAATACCAAAGACAGTCTTACATTGAGTTCAATGTTGACAGGCAACTCCTGTGAAGTTGCTGGTGCCAAACTATCAGTATCAGCTGTTCCTTTAGGTTCTTCAGATGTGTGGAGAGGGGGAGTTTGCTACACGGGCAACAGCTTGCTCTCCATATCATACTGCCCAGTTTTATATAACTAGACAACTAGGATACAACATCCATGGTCGACCCTGGCCGACGGAGTCCTCATCATGGTCTAGCATTCAAGCCCTGCCACAGTTGTCAAGCATCCTTCAACATTTTGTGTGTGTTGCTTGGATATACTCCCAATTTATACACAATATATAAGCAACCTAAATATAATTAATGTTTTTTTTAATCTTATGTGTTTGTTTTGTGCTGCATTGGATCCAGAGTATCAATAATTCTCCTTCACAATTGTGTACTGGAAATTACATTAAACAATCTTGAATCTACTATGGGGATTAACAGCAGCAAACCAACCACACAGGTACTTGGCCTGAGTTATGTAAGGTATTAATTTAAAAAATCCCAGGGTGGATCTCTCCTCTCTGAAAAGAAAAAGACAGCTTGATCAGGATTAAGATTGCAGAAATAATAGATGTGGAGATTTCCCACTTGATTGCAGAAGGATGGGGTAGGGAGGAGAATGAGACGACCAAGATTAGATTCAGGATTTGTTAAACTGCTAAGAGAAAGCAGAATCACCCAGACTAGAATTTGCCATGAAATCCACCCCATCCATACCACTGTCCTTTGTCCTCTCCTATCAGATTCCTTTTTCTTCAGCCTTTTACCTCTTCCATCTATCACCTCCAAGCTACTCAATTCATTCCCCTCCCCTGCCCACCCACCTTCTCCTTCACCTGGTCACACCTATCACCTGCCAGCTTGTCCTCCTTTGTTTCCCCCCACTTTCTTATTCGGTCTTCTGCCCCCTTCCTTTCCAATCCTGATGAAGGGATTCAGCCCTTATTCCAGACCTCATTATTTTGTGTGTGTTGCTTTGGATTTCCAGTATCTACAGATTCTCTTGCATTAATAATAAGAGTATGCCTTGGCACAAGACCAAACCTGATGAGATGGATTGTGATTATTAATAGGGCACTTGCCTGCCCAGTGTGGTTTGAATGATCTCACATCCTAACTGCGTGTGGATATGGATCCTGGTCTAATGCACGGAGATGCTCTGTTCCCGCTTGCGAAGAATTTCATCCATCCCCTGGACTATACTGTACGATCTTGTCAATATCAGCTTGATCTGACATTCCTCAGACCCTATCTATACACGTAGCTCCTCCAGCCCCTATACATTTCCCTATCTCGACAACTCCTCCGGTCCTTAAACCACTCCCATTATCTCTAACTCCTCCAATGCCTGCAGCCCTCCTATATTTTTAGCCTTCTCTGGCCCATAAACCCCTTCTGTTCTCTGAAGTCACCTCCGGACCCTTTCTCTGTCAGACCCACACACTTCTGTAACTCTGTCACTCCTCCATTCCTACACCCATCTTATCTCTGTAGTCTTCTCCACTCTAACACTTTCCATTGTTCTAAAATGCCCTCTGGACCTTAAACCCTTCATTCTCTCTGCAACCCCTTTTTGTCCCTATCTGTAACCTTCCTCTTGCTTTTACATGTTTCACTATCTGTAAATCCCCTTTTCCCCTACACCCATCCTTATCTTTAATCCACTTTGGCCCATTAACTCCCTCCTCATCTCCGTAAACCCCTCCAGTCCTACAAAACCTCCCTAAATGGCGACTCCTTTGCTTGCATCTTTGGAAACAACTTTATTTCTATCATTGCTTTCTCTTTTTTTACCTTTTCAAGGTTCTTTTGAAGACCCTGACCTGGAGTTACACGCTGACTTCAGTTCTTTGCGGGAACAGGACCCATTCTCAGGGCCTCATGATCGGCCGCTTTTTGATATCCCAAGGACGCTGCCTGAAAGACTAGACAGATAGATAGATAGATAGATAGATAGATAGATAGATACTTTATTCATCTCCATGGGGAAATTCATCATTTTTTCCAATGTCCCATACACTTATTGTAGCAAAACTAATTACATACAATACTTAACTCAGTAAAAATATGATATGCATCTAAAATCACCCTCTCAAAAAACATTAATAATAGCTTTTAAAAAGTTCTTAAGTAGTTTACTTAAATACATTGAGTCCTAACCCCGGCACTTTAACATATCTTACTCCTGGCGGTTGAATTGTAAAACCGAATGGCATTGGGGAGTATTGATCTCTTCATCCTGTCTGAGGAGCATTGCATCGATGGTAATCTGTCGCTGAAACTGCTTCTCTGTCTCTGGATGGTGCTATGTAGAGGATGTTCAGGGTTTTCCATAATTGACCGTAGCCTACTCAGCGCCCTTCGCTCTGCTACCGATGTTATACTCTCCAGTACTTTGCCCATGACAGAGCCCGCCTTCCTTAGCAGCTTATTAAGACGTGAGGCGTCCCTCTTCTTAATGCTGCCTCCCCAACACGCCACCACAAAGAAGAGGGCGCTCTCCACAACTGACCTATAGTGCACCTTCAGGGTGCTGGTGCTCTGGAGACAGGCTGATTCTAGGCCGGTGTCCCTGACTGAGGTGTCACAGGAGAATACGGAACATCGGGAGTAGCGGGTTAGTTGCCGTGGGCTGTGTGTTTACAGTCCTGAGCCCTGGGACTTATTCTCTGGGCACAAAACTTGGGAAATGTGACGCAACAGACTTTTAACATCATAAATCAGCGAGTTGTTTGTTCTGTCTCCCCTCTCGCTGTGAAATGGGGACTCCTCTTTTTCCCTCGTTAGGGAGAGAGAGAGCCTGTGGTATGTTGAATTACCGGGTGAACGAGTAGTCTTTGGGGTACTGCAAGTCTGTGTCTTTATTGATGCTTTGCTGCACGCTGGAGTGCTTGGTTGGGAGCACCGATGCCTTTTTGCTGGTGGGGGAGAGGAGGTCATTGCCTTGCTACTGCTAGTGCATGGGAGGGGGGAGCTGGGGGGGGTTTTGGGGTTCTAATGTTCAACTGTCATTCATTCTTTGGGGCACTCCTCTGTTTATGTGGATGTTTGTGAAGAAAAAAAATTTCAGGATATATATTGTATACATTTCTCTGACCTCAAATGTACCTATTGAACTTATTTCTCTAAATCCTCCATGCCTGCAGCTCGACTAACAGTTGTAATGGTTGTCCAGATGATCGCAGGAAATGTGTGCGGAGGAGTTTTTAAAGTGGAAAAGCCATTGTACCAAGGCAGTTCCACTGTCCGGACCTTAGAAGTCCAGGTCCAGTGGTACAAACTAGCATTACAAACTGGGGTCTTCCTTGGTTGCAGTGGGTGACCATGACGTTTTATGTGCCTTGTCATGCCCGTTGCTCTCCATGGAACGTTGCTGACACATCTCATCCGCCCTGTCTGCCAGAGCTGGCATTGCAAGCTAGGGCAGCCCCATCCCCATCTCACTGGCTACCCTCACCTGAATTAGCCTGTCTGGACAGGTGATGTACCAGGGTGTGGCCACTGTCACACACACACATATCTACTTGGAGCTACAGGTGAAAGATGAGTGTCCGGTGGGGACCAAAGGTGGAAGAGCTGCCCCACAATGGACACAAGCTCCTTCACCGGAGGTGCTACCCCTCCCAAGACATCTCATACACACATCTAACAGATGGTAACTGTAATAAGACCTTCAAAGGCCATACCATTCTTTTAATTCTGTGTTTCTATTATTTTGTTTCATTGTAATTGCACAGTCGGCTGCTCAACTGACAACTGCCCTTATAAAGCTGAAGCATTCATTATTTGGTCTTCTGCACAGAGGAATTGTGATTATTTTTAATGTTAACAATCGTTGGCTTTCATGTTCAGCTTTTGTCACTTCCTAATAGTTGTCTTACTAACGTATTGACACAACATTTAATCAGCCCAAGGAATTTGACAAGTGATATCCTGCTCTCATTTTATATTAAGTGTGTTTTCATTTATGAGACTGAGATGCACAGGCTAACAGTAGACTTGAAAGCATTGGTGTGAAAACTATTTTCCTCCACGATTGTGAGATATAATCATGAGACATTGAAGCAAAACCTCTTTTGAAATTCAGATTGATTTTAATCATCAATGCCGAGGCTGTGGCCTGCAACTAATGGGCTTTTGAATCGGCTGTGGGCTTTCTTTTGTGAACTTCAGTTCTGAAAGCTGTTTGTTTACTTCTATTGTTTGCGTGACTGTTTCTTTACTGTCACTGCACATGAGATCTTCTTTTGTTTTAATGGGTTATTTATTTATTTATTTATTGACATGCAGTGCAGAATAGGCCCTTCTGGGCCAAACCATCCAGTAACCCCAATCCTAGCCTAGACACGGGACCATTTACAATGACCAACTAACCTACTACTCCGTACGTCTCTGGACTGTGGGAGGAAACTGGAGCACCTGGGGGAAATGTATGCAATCATGGGCATCTAATCTCCTTACCTGCATTTGTGGGATTTGAATGCAAGTCGCTGGAACTGTAAAGCCTTGTGCTAACCACGATGCTACCTTCTACTGGGTTTCTTTGGTTTTCAGCTGCCTGTAAGGAGACAAATCTCACAACTGTATAAGATATACCTACTTTGATAATAAACGTACTTTGAACCCTGAACTTTGTTGGCATTACTGGCAAAGCCAGTATTTATTGCCTCTGTTACATCTTTAGTTACCCTTGTCAAAGGTAAATCGAGCTGCCCAGAATGGTAAGACACTAAATGGTGATCTTGCAGTGTCATTTAAATTCAAGTTGAAGTTGAAGTTTACAGTTATTCATCCATACACATGTATGCAGCTAAATGAAACAATGTTCCTCAGGAATGAAGGTGCAAAACCCACAGTACAGATAATCACATACGGCACAAAAAACTATATAAACACAATAACACTAACAGATAAAAAAGAGCTTTCTGCAGATATACAAGTTGACATAAAGTGCATATGTGAGATATATTGTTGCAGATATTATATAACTGTGCTATAGCTACTGGCTCTGTCATTAGTAATATGTACTGAGTGGTAGCAGAGTGTTCGGAAATCCCACAACCTGGAGGAAGAAGCTAGTGCCTAGCAATTGTGCACCTCAGCTCCATCTGCAAAACGCAGAATTTCCTGGTGGCCAACCATTTCAATTCCTATCCTCATTCCCATTGCGGCTTGTCAGTCCATCACCTCCTCCTTTGCCACGGTGAGGCTACTCTCAGGTTGGAGGAGGAACACCCCATATTCCATCTAGGTAGCCTCCAACCTGATGGCACAAACCATTGATATCTTGGTCTAAATGCCAAGATTTCCATAAATTTCCATAAATGCTGCCTGATCTGCTGAGTTCCTCCAGCATTCTGTGCATGTTACCATAAGACTATAAGAGGAGCAGAATTAGGCCACATGGCCCATCAAGTCTGCTCCGCCATTTCATCGTGCGTGATCCATTATCTCTCTGAGCCCCAATCTCCTGCCTTCTTCCTGTATCCTTCAAGCCCTGACTAATCAAGAATCTATCAACTTCTACCTTAAGTATACCCAATAACTTGGTCTCCACAGTTGCCTGTGGCAAAAAATTCCACAGATTCACCTCTCTCTGAGTAAAGAAATTCCTTCTCATCTCCATCCTTCTATTCTGAGGCTGTCTACTCTGGTCTTAGACTCTCCCACTATAGGAAACATCCTTTACACATCCACTCCATCGACATTCAATTACATCACCTCTCATTCTTATGAATTAAGCAGTCTAATAGTCCTGGTTCTTAAACCATGATACCTTTTGCCCAATGATGGGAGGTCAAATAGATTGTAGGATAGATGGGAATGGTCCTTGACAATGTTGAGGACCCTGCGAATAAAGCAGTCAAGAATCAAATCAGCTCTGGGACACAAGGTCTCTCAAACCTGTTCTACATTTCCATGTGATCATAACTGGTCTATCCGAGGCCTCAGCTCTTCCTCTTTACTGGTTTCCCATGGCCTACAATCGCCCAGTCTTTGCAAAAATGGCTTAGCTCCAGTTCCAACCACCCTCTGAGGCAGAGGATTCCAGTCTAACTTACCCACCAATCCACATAGCTCTCCACACAGACACTCAGTGACCACTTTATTAGGGACCACCTGTACTGAGTGTATGTTCATGGTCTTCTGCTGCTGTAGTCCATCCACTTCAAGGCTTTCCATGTTAGGCATTCAGAAATGCTCTTCTGCACACCACTGTTACAACGCATGATTATCTAAGTTGCTGTCGCTTTCCTATCAGCTTAAACCAGTCTGGCCATTCTCTTGTGAGCTCTCTGATTAACTAAGTATTTTTGCTCACAGAATTGCCACTCACTGGATCTTTTCTTTCAGTTTTTGTTTTGGCTCTGTTCTCTGTAAACTCTGGAGGCTGTTGTGGATGAAAACTGGAGGATATCAGCAATTTCTGAGGTACTCAAGTCAACCTGTCCAACACATTGCTGAATGTTAATCCATCTGGGCCTCTAGCACTGTGTTTTTGTTTCCATGAGCACAGTTTCAATTCAACTCTCTGTGTTCATGATTGAACTAGACACACTGCTAGAAGTTGGCTGAAGCTGGATTGACTCTGTGTGTCTTTATCTTGTTCTGTCTCTCTCCTTTCTGGTTCACCCTCGCTGACTTGCTCTCACAGTCCCACTATCACTGCCACTCAGTCATCATCTCACTCTCTCTCTCTGTCTCCATGCCTCTATTGATCTCACTCACCTTCCCTGTGCCTAGCTTGTATCTTGTCACACTCTTCCTCACTGCCCAGCTCAGACATTCATTCTCCATCTCACTTTCTCTTACTGCTCTCCCATTTCCATTCATCAGTTTCTCTCTCTCTCACCCTGTGTGTATGTGTGTCTCCTTCTCTCCCTGTCTCTCTACTCCAACCCCCACAGACACCCTCATTTCTCTCACTGACTCTCTGCTGTCATTCTTCATCTCACTCCTCTGTTCTGATCATTTCCATCTTTTCTCATACGCCGTAACTCTGTCTCTATCACCCTCTCACTCTCGGCTACACCTTCTCTCACTCTCTCCCACACTCCCTCCCTCTCTCTCTGATTCCCTCATCCTTCTCCTCCTCATTCTTCCCCCATCTCCTTCTCTCTCTCTCTCCCCCAACTCTCTCCTTCCTCCCTCTCTCTCCGTTCTGTGCACCCCTTACTTCCCACTATCTTCGCTCTCCTCACTCTCCTTCCCTCTCTCTCTCTCCCCGCCTCCACTCTATCACCTCCCCTCTCTCACTCTCACCACATTCACCCGCTTCTCTCTCTCTTCTCTCACCCTTTCTCCCTCTCTCCCTTCCCCTCTCTGTCCCTCCCCCCTCTTTCCCTTCCTTGTCTTTCCTTCCCCTCTCTCCCCCTTTCTTCCCCTCTCTCTTGCCTCTCTCTCTCCATCCACCTTCTACCACACCCCCTCTCTCAGCCCCTCCCTCTTCCTTTCCCCCTTCTCTCTTCCCCTCACTCACCCCGCACTCCCTCCCCTTTCTCTCCCTTCCCCCTCTCCCCTCTCTCCCACCCTCTCTCTCTCTCCTCTTTCCTAATCCCCTCCCCCTCTTTCTTCCCCTTCCCCCTCTCTTTTTCTCCATCTCTCTCTCTACCCCCTCACTCTCCCTACACTCCATCCAACTCTCTCCCTTCTCTCTTGCTTCCCCTCCCCCTCTTTCCTAATCCCCTCCTCCTCTTTCTCCCCTTCCCCTCTCTCTTCCTCTCCCCCTCTCTCCCCTCTCCTTCCCCCTTCCTCCCCGTCTCACTCTCTTCCCCCTTTCCTTCTCCATCCCCTCTCTCCCTCTCTCCTCCTCTCTCCTCCCCCTCCCACCCGCCTCTCCCACTCCCTCCCTCCCCTCTCTTTCCTTCACCCCGCCCCTTCCCTCCTTCTCCCTCCCATCTCTCCCCCTTTCCTCCTCTCCCCTTCTCTCTCTCTCCCTCCCTCTCTCCCACTCTCCACAGAATCCCTCCCTCTTCTCTCTCCCTCTCCATTTCTCTCCATCTCCCTTCTCCCTCTTCCTTCTCTATTTTCTATTCTCCCTCCCCTCCCTCTCTCACTCCCTCCTCCCTCCCCTCTCTCCCTCCTCGGTTTCTCCCCTCTCTCCCCCCTCTCTCGCTCCCCCTCTCTCTCCCTTTCTCTTTCTGTCTTCACCCCCTGTCTGTCCCCCTCCCTCTTTCTCTCCACCTCTATCTCCCCTTGCCACCACTCTAACACCCCCTTTCTCCCCCTCTCTCCCCCTCTCCCCACCTCTCTCCCCCTCACTTACCCTTCTCTCCCCTCTCCCCACACTTCTGCCCCCTCTTTCTCCCTTCTCTCTCCCTCCCCTCTATTTCTTCCCCCTTCTGTCTTCCCCTTCTCCCATTCTTTCTCCCTCAATCCCCCTACACTCCCTCCCTCTCTCTCCCCCTCCTTTCCCTCTCCCTTCTTCCTCCTTTCTCTCTCCCATCCTTCTTCCTCCCCCCTTATCTCCCCTCTCTCTCTCCCTTCTTTTCCCCTCTCTCCCCCTCTCCCCTACCCCTCTCTCTGTCCCTCTCCCCTCTCTTCCTCCCCATCCCTGTCTCCCCCTCCATCATCATTCTCTCTCTCTCATCATGCTTTATTATACTATCCTGTTCATCACCACCTTCAAGCCCACCGATCACCCCCTCCCTCTTCTCAACGTGCCATCTCTCCTGGGACAGCTGCTTTCCATCCCCTGGCCTTCTGCCTTGCTTCACAGGCAGCCAGTTCCGATCAGAGCTTCATCTCACTACAACAGATGTGAGCTGACAACTAAATTCTGTTTTAATTAGGGTGCTAATAATGTCTGTGAACTCCCTAAATTGTCAGATTCCTGCATATTAAACAGCTCTGTGCTCCTCATTTGCAGATTAATTAAATTCATGGACCAAATATTATATTTAAATTTCCTCTCAGTGGGTATGTGATTGTTTACTACAATACTTGTGCCAACTTTTAAAGAATTTTATTTCTTCATAAACCTAAATATTGCTGCTGATGTTTCTAAAGGAGGACCAGGGCAATGGAATATTCCCAAATATTCGTCATCTGTGGATCATCCTGAGGAAATCTGGCTGCTGAACTCTCAAGGGTTGGAGGCAAAAGTTACACTTGGACCTGACAATAGGCAAAACTGCTTCAAATGTTTTCCTACAGGAATAAAGGCATTGGTAATGAACCAAATGTGCCTTCAATCTACATCATTACATTTAGTCATTGTGAAGAGCAGTGTTAATCAAGTCATTGCCTTCACACTTTCAACTCAAATCCCCTCTATTGACGCCATCTACACCCTCCATTGCCTTGGAAGATCAGCCAATATAATCAGGAACCCTTCCCACCTCGGTCATTCTCTCTTCTCCTCTCTCCAATCTCTCCAACAGATTAAAAAAATGAAGACACATTCCACCAGACTCAAGGTCAGCTATCCCACTGTTAACAGAATTCTCATGCACTAAAAGGTGGATTCTTGATCTCCCAGCCTACTTTGTTATGGCTGTTGCAATATATTTGTCTGCCAGTCCTAAACTTTCTCTGCATTCACACCCTATATATTCAATTTTATTTTCTTTTTACAACCACTAAGTAAATATGCATGGCATAGAAGGGTCTTGACCTGAAAAGTCAACTGGTTACTCATTTCTATACATGCTTTCCCCAGGTCCCCTCCTTCTTCTCTTTCTCCTTTCATCCACTCTCCCCTCCTATGAGATTCCTTCTTCTCCAGCCCTTGACCTTTCGCATTCACCTGGCTTCACCCATCACCTTCGAGTCACCTGGCTTCCCCTCATCACTCTTTTTTTATTCTGGCATCTTCCCCTTTCCTTCTCATTCCTGAAGAAGGGTCTGGGCCTGAAAGGTCAACTGTTTATTCCTCTCCGTAGATGCTCCTTGACCGGCCGAGTTCCTCCATCATTTTGTGTGTGATGCAAAAGGAAAGGTTTTTTATTTCTGTATCTTGACGCATGTGACAATAATAAACCAATGCCAACGCCAAATTTTTCTTGCTGCTCCGCCGCACCTCACTTCTGTGGGAGTGGAGTTAATCTCCAGGACCGTTGGAAAACTCTTCAGCAAATGATGACTACGTTCCAGAGCAAAGGTCAGCCGAACCTCAGACATTGAACTGCAGTGGGTGGATGGCACTTTTGCTGTACTCCCTCGGTGACAGAGCTCCAAGCCATTGCTGATGCTTTCACTCAAACAGATGGCAGGATGGCCCTTGCAGTCAATGTCTACAGGACGGAGACCTCTGCTGGAACGCACAGCCCTCCGAAAGTAAACGTCCAATAGGAGCCTCTGGAGAGTGCCGACCACATCTTAGGAGCTGTCTCTCACTGATGACAGATATTGACGATGAAATGCAGCATCCTCCTCAGCATGTTCCCTGGTCACTTGAGATAAGGGATACTGGAAAACTGAGAACATAAGATCTGACATAAAGTCAAAGTAAAACTTATTATCAGAGTACGTACGTGCATGTCACCACATATAACCCAAAGATTCATTTTCCTGCTGGGATACACAGCAAATCTGCAGAACAGTAACTGTAAGCAAGATCAATGGACAACAAACTGTGCAACTGCAAGTATAAGTAAACAGCAATAAATAATGAGAGTATGAATTAACAAGACAGAGTCCTTAAAGTGAGGTCACTAAGTTTTACGGTCTAGTAATCGCTGTTTCTGAGATCTGGCATACTTACAGCAATCAACTCAAAGCATTGGAAAACTACTGCTGATGAGGTCTCTGTAATCTTCTCCAGATGCACTTGAAAGAAAAGTGAACCAAAGTCAGTGTCCTGTGCCAGGCAAACATCCCAGTGTTGAATTACGCGGTACACTCCGCTGGCCTTGCTGGACGGCCCATGTTGTTCTCAATCCTGATGCCAAACTCTCAAAGCAGGCACTCCAAAGATTAGATCTATTTGTCACAAGTGCATTGAAACAGACTGTGAAATGCGTTGTTTGGCATAAAATCAGATTAGCGAGTACTGTGCTGGGCAGCCCACAAGTGTCACCAGGCTTCTGGCTTCAACATAACACATCCACAACTTATGACAAAATCTTCCAGAACGTAGTGGATTCAGCTCAGTACATTGTGGGTGAAACCCTCTCAACCAGTGAGCATATCTACATGAAATGTTGCCGTAGAAAAGCAGCATCCATCATCAAAGATCCTCACCACCCAGGCCATGCTCTCTTCTCACAACTGCCATCAGGTAGAAGGTGCAAGAGCTTCAGGACTCACACTGCCAGGTTCAGGAACAATTACTACCCCTCAACCATCAAGCTCTTGAATAAAAGGGGATAACTACACTCATTTAAGGATTCTTTTACCTTGTTATTACATGCTCATTATTTATTGCTATTTATTTATATCTGCATTTGCACAGTTTTTTCTCCATTGATCCTGTTTACAGTTACTGTGTCATGGTTCTGGTCGGCCGTTCCCCTTTAACACTCCTTTCTCCCTGATCATGCCCCAATTTCAGTCAGTTGCTGCTAGTTACCCAATTACCGTACATCTGGCTTTCAATCAGAGACTGGGAAATAAAAACGAGGACGACCCTATCACAGGTTGCCAGCTCGTTGGTCAATTCTCGTGTGATACTTCGTTCCCTGTTCCGATTAGAACCGGTACTTCTAAGTTCCGCTCTAGTTCTAGAGAGTCCCTGTGAATCCCGTCTCCTTGTCAAGATCCCCCTGGTCTCCTGCTCTACGTTCAGGTCTACGCCAGCCTCCCCAACTGAGTCGACGTACCAGTGTCCTGCACTTGGGTTCTCCTCCGTTGCCCCCGTGTAACATACTGCTCTCTAGATTTGCTAAGTATGTCCACAGAAAAAGAATGTCAGGGTTATATGTGGTGGCATATATGTGCTCCTTTGACTTACTAACCCTAGCCCGTACACCTTTGGAATACAAGAGGAAACTGGAGCGTCTGGAGGAAACCCTTGGGGGGCAACATACAAACTCCTTACAGAGAGCAGCAGGAATTGTATCGCAGTCTGAGAGGTGATGCTGTTCTAGTATTATGCCGACTGCTACACTACCATATTCTGAACTGTGTCACAGCAAGATAATACCAGGCAAAGAGAGGAAAGGATCTTAGGGAGTGTTTGAAGCCACCTTGGACAAGTGCCACTTTCCACTGATTCCTGGGGGAACTCTGGCTCATGACCCCTCAGAGAGGAGAAGGAGCATTAGGGATGGTATTGAGAAGCTTGCGCCCATGCATCGGGGACTCACAGAAGCACTGGACAATCGACAAAAGGAGCAGACTGCCTCACAAGTCTCACTATCTCATTTCCCAGCTGTTGTCAAGACTCCAATGAACCTCCTCAACCACAAAGTTCATTCTCAATCTCAATGGCTACTGAAGAAGAAAGAGGTGTGATACTCGATGGTTAGCTTGGTTCCACCCATTGCTTTTGCAACCAAGATCCAAAAGAAATTTGTTGATTTCCTCAAGGGCAGGGGGTAACTCTGCGTCTTAGCGTTAATTCTAAATCTCAAGAATAGGAGGGTGTGCTGATATACATCCTTACCCAAATGGCGGCTCTCCATCTTTGGACCCTACAGGGTTACCTATATGGAGAATATTTTTCCCAGTGCTGTTCACCGGTGACATATTGGAAAAGGAACTGTCTTCACAATGACACACAGCTCCATTAGCATGTATTAGCATACATTAACATACATTAGCATATATTAGCTATAGCTAGAGCCATACAGCATGGAAGCAGGTCCTCCTGCCCAGCTGTTCCAAGATGCCCCATCCAAGCTAGCCCCATTTGCCAGGGTTTGGCCCATAACCTTCTAAACTTTTCCTATCCACATGCCTAACCAACTTTTTTCAGATCGTTATTGTCTATCTCTCATCTACTTTCTCAGACCACATACAGTACATGTTACACTTTCTGAAAAAAAAATTGCCCTCAAGTTCCTAGCAAATTTCTCCCCTCTCAGCTTAAACCAATTCCCTCTAGTTCTTGGCTCCACAACTTTGGAAGAAAGACTGAGTGCATTAACACTATCTATGCTCCACATGATTTTATACCCCTCTATAACATCAACTCTCAGTCTCCTCCACCCTAAGGAAAAAAGTCCTAGCCTCTCTAACCTCTCCCTACTCAGTCCCATGAGCCCTGACAACATTGTTCTAAATCTCTACTTCACTTATTTCAGCTTAATAATGTCCTCCCTGCAGCAGGATGAGCAAAACTGAATGCAATACTCCAAGTGTGGCCTCATCAGATTCTTGTACAACCAATTTTGATAAAGGTTAGCATGCCAAAAGCCTTCTTCACTACCCTGTCTACCTGTGGCTCTGCTTTCTCTAAGAAAATTGCCTGCCTTTTACCAGGGACCTTTTAGAGTTAGGAAGACAATTCTCAGTAGGCGAGATGCCTCTTTGGGCTGTAGAAACATGAAGATGATCTGGTGTGCTGGAGCGAGCCGCACAGCACCATGGTTTATGTCTATTGCCATGGGTGTCGAGAGGCTCACAGGGTGGAAAAATCTTGACCAAACGGATTGCTACCGAGTCAGAAATAGATCACACTGACAACTCAAACCATCTTCTATGCCACATTGCACAGTGTAATTTCCTGAGTGGACTGATTCTGTAAACTCCTTGCCCTTACCCATGCCCTTTCTACTGTCAGGATATATCATGGGGGTCCAGTTTGCCTTCTGTTGATGACAGGGTGAGGTCTTACTGTGTGGGAGTATTTTTCCCACACTTTACACTGGGGATCTAGGGTGGAGGTTATTACATGAATCCGTCTGATGTGATAAACTGTATAGGAGACACAGCAGCTCTTCAGTCTGGATTAATCCACATCCCAGGTACCGCAGAACGTGAGATGCTGTGCATTTGAAAAGGCTGCTCTTCAGCTTCCTGTTCCACGTTCCTGAACTTTCATCACCTGATGCGGAGTGGTTCAAACAAGTAGGGGAGATTCAAACAAGAGGACATGATTTGAGACTTAGGGGGCAAAAGTTTAAGGGTAACACGAGGGGGAATTTCTTTACTCAGAGAGTGGTAGCTGTGTGAAATGAGCTTTCAGTAGAAGTGGTAGAGGCAGGTTTGGTATTGTCATCTAAAGTAAAATTGTATAGGTATATGGACAGGAAAGGAATGGAGGGTTATGGGCTGAGTGCGGGCCAGTGGGACTAAGTGAGTGTAAACATCGGCACGGACTAGAAGGGCCGAGATGGCCTGTTTCTGTGCTGCAATTGTTATATAGTTATATGGTTCTGTGTCCTCCTCGTCGGTCCAAACTAGACTGAAGGGGTTGTTAGATTTGAGGACGATGTTGTCCCGAAAGTTCTTCTGAAGACAGGAATGAGGCACACATCCTTTTTATTAAATGTTCATCAAAGTACAGCTGAGACAGCGTCAGAAGTACCAACAAGCAAGGCAAGGAAAGAAGTAGCAAAGAAACGAGAGCACACTCAGGCTGGAGCAGCAGCAGCAGCTTACGTTCTGCTTGGGTAGCCTCCAAACTGATGACCTGAACGTCGATTTCTCAAACTTCTGGTAATGACCTATCCTTCACCAGTCCCTTTCCTTCTCTCTCATCTCCTTGCCTGCTCCTTGCCTCCTTCTGGTGCTCCTCCCTTCTATGGCCTTCAATTCCCACCTATCAGACTCCATGACGCCCCCTTCTCCAGCCCTGTATCTCTTTCACCAATCAATTTCCCAACTATTTACCTCATCCCTCCCCCTCTCGGTTTCACCTATCACCTCTTCCCCCCTCCCTCACCTTTTAAATCTACTCATCTCCTTTCCTCCGGTCCTGCCGAAGGATCTCGGCCTGAAACGACGACTATACTTTTTTCCATGGATGTTGACTGGCTTGCTAAGTTTCTTGTGTGCGTTGTTGTGGGCAGATACTTTCCTTTTATACAATAAACTGGCCTGAACTGGTTTAGATAAGAAAACGATGAGCAGGTACTGACTGAGCCACACTTCAGCTTTGCTAAAAAAAAAAGACACTACAGAAGTATAGAACTAAATGTACAAGTTACCAGAAGGTCACAGACAAACGAGTGATTCTACAAGCATATAATCAAGCATAAAGAAAGATAAAACGACCAGGAAGAGCACACTGAAAACAACAAACTGGATCTAATCGAACAGTGTCTGTCCGTCCTGGCCGCCCACACTTTTGTCTAGAATTACAATGATTCCTGAATGTCCATGGAAAGGGAGTGCACAACAGCTGACTCATTGGAGGTCTTTGGGCACTGCAGAGTCTGGAGTCAGCAGACAATTTAATTTGTTTAGTCATTTCAAATTCTTTTCAATTATTTCTTTAAACAAACAGCAAATAAATTGAAAATCTGCTTACTGTCACCTTTACCACGATAAAGTGAAAAATTTAGTATTACAACCCATTCATAGAGATCATTTATAAGCATAACTACATTGAAGTAGTTCAAGGGAAAAGCAGAATGTATTTTTGGCTATTGTTGGCAGAATCTCAGATAGAGACAAGAGGGTGTACAGGGATGGGATATATCTGCTGGTTGGGTGGTGTAGCAACAACCTTGCACTCAGCATCAGTAGGACCAAAGAGTTGACTGTGGACTTCAGAAAGGGTAAGACGAGGGAACACACACCTGTCCTCATTGGAGGATAAGAAGTGGAAGGGGTGAGGTATTTCATGTTCCTAGGTGTGAATAACTCTGAGGATCGATCCTGGGCTCAACATATCGATGCAGTTACGAAGAAGAGACGACAGTGGATAAACTTCATTTGGGGTTTCAGGAGAATCGACATATAACCAAAGACTCTCACAAATTTCTGCAGATGTACTGAGGAGAGCATTCTGTTTGCATCACCATCTGATTTGGGGTGAGGGGGAAGGGGGCACTGCACCAGATCATAATAAGCTTCAGAAAGTCATAAACTCAGTCAGCCCCATCATGAGCACTGGCCTCCCCAGCATCCAGGACATCTTCAAGAAGCAATGTCCTAAGAAGGTGGCATCCATCATTAAGGATCCCCGGTCACCCAGGACATGCCCTCTTCTCATTGCTACTAACAAAAAGGAGGTACTGGAGCTTGAAGACACATACCCTGTGATTCAGGATCAGCTTCTTCTCCTCTGCCATCTGATTTCTGAACGGATATTGAACCCATGAACGCTACCTCACTACTTTTTTCCACTACATACTTAATTTAACTTTTTAATAAATATATATTGACTGTAATTCACAGTTTTTATTATTGTGTATTGCAATGTAATGCTGCCACATATCAACAAACTTCATGACATATGCTGGTGATATTAAATCTAATTCTTATTCTGCAGTTAAAAACAAGCACTTGGCTTCTTGATCCCTCAGTCTACTTTGTTATTGCCCTTAGCATCTTCCCACAAAGGATGGAGCATAGTTGGAATGAGCTGCCTGACATTGTGGTTGAGGTGGCACAGTAGCAAAATACAAAAAACCATCCAGATAAGAACATGGACAGGAAGGGTTAAAAGGGTAAAATTCAAAGTACATTTATTATCAAAGTGTGTGTATTATATATACTTGTCACAACCATAGTCTCTGCTGCTGGGTCTACGTGCCCCAACAAGCAGGCTGTGTCGTGAGCATGTATGTTCCAGTTAATTACAGTCTCATTAAGGTGGTACTTAACTTTCTTCTTTTTGTTCTTGTCTTGTCGAGACGACCAAAAACACAGCAACATTTATGCTCCCTGCTCACCCTCATCTTATCTTTGTCAGGGAAAGAAGACCATTTGAATTGACACAGTAGAACAGAGAGATTCATTTAGTATTTAATTATTGCTTCCAGCCACATTGTTGGCATTAAACTTTCAGTTTGAGAGTTTTAGTTAACAGCCCTGTTGGCCTATGATTTATTGTTTTACTTTCGCTTTAAATTCTGCAACAGTTATCATTAAAGTCAATGAACTGTCAATCTGCCTCTGTGTCTCTTTATCCGCACAAACTTGAGATTTGTCTCCTTAGAAAGCCAAACACAGGCAAATGGTACTTACTCACTAGGCAACACAACTTGGGCTGAAGGGCCTGTATCGATGATATGTGACTCTACAACTCAATAACTGTAACATTCTGCTTTGTTTTTTTCCTTTTTGTTCTATGTTCTACCTCAATGTACCGATGTTTGGACAGAGCTATCTGGAATGGCATGCAAAACTTTCACTCTATCTCAGCATTTGACCATAGTTCAAGCTTTAAGATTGAAGATTCAAGACTCAAAGTTCAAGATTCGAGGTTGTTTATTGTCATTTTTCAGTATGCAAGTATAAAGGAGAACAAAATGATTGTTGGCTAACAGGAGGAGTCAAAGCCAACTTAAAAGCCAAAGAGAGGGCACATCACAAAACAAAAAGTTTGTGGGAAGTTAGAGGATTGGGAAGCTTCTAAAAACCAACAGAGGGCAACTAACAAAGTCATTAAGAAGGTAAAGATGGGATAAGCTAGCCGATAATATTAAAGAAGATACCAAAAGTTTCTTCATATAAATAAAGTGTAAAATATTGATGACAGTGGATATTGGACTGCTGGAAAATGATGCTGGAGAGGTAGAAATGGGGCATAATGAAATAGCAAACGAACTAAATAAGGATGTTGCATATGACTTCACTGTGGAAGTTCCAGGTGTCAGGGGGCATGAAGTGTATGAAGTTACCATAACGAGAGAGAAGGTTCTTGGGAAACTGAAAGGTCTGAAGCTAGATAGGTCACCTGGACCAGATGGTGTACACCCCAGAGTTCTGAAAGAGGTGACAGAAGAGATCGTGGAGGCATTAATTCCGATCTTTTAAGGACCATTAGATTCTGGAATGGTTCCAGAAAACTGGAAAATGGCAAATGTCACTCCACTCTTCAAGAAGGGAGGGAGACAGAAGAAAGGAAACTATAGGCCAATTAGTCTGACCTTAGTGTTTGGAGTCAATTATTAATGATCAGATCTCAGGTTACTTAGAGGCACATGATAAAATAGGCCAAAATCAGCATGGGTTCCTCAAGGGAAAATCTTCAATGACATATCTTTTGGAATTCTTTGAAGAAAGAACAAGCAGGATAGACAAAGGAGAATCTATTGATGTTGTGTACTTGGATTTTTAGAAGGCCTGTAACAAGGTGCCACACAAAAGGCTGCTTAACAAGCTACAAGTCCATGGTATTACAGGGAAGATTCTAAAATGGATTAAACAGTGGCTGATTGGCAGTAGGTAAAAATTGGGAATAAGAGGAGCCTTTTCTGACTGGCTGTTGGTGACTAGTGATGTTCCACAGGAGTCTGTGTTGGGATTGATTCTTTTTACATTATATAGCAACGATTTGGACGATGTGATTGATGGTCCTTTAACATCTTCCGGACGATGCTGAGGATGTTCTACAAGGCTGTGGTGGCCAGTACTATCATGTTTGCTGCTGTGTGCTGGGGCAGCAGGCTGAGGGTAGCAGACACCAACAGAATCAACAAACTCATTCGTAAGGCCAGTGATGTTGTGGGGGTGGAACTGGACTCTCTGACGGTGGTGTCTGAAAAGAGGATGCTGTCCAAGTTGCATGCCATCTTGGACAATGACTCCCATCCACTCCATAATGTACTGGTTAGGCACAGGAGTACATTCAGCCAGAGACTCAATCCACCGAGATGTAACACTGAGCGTCATAGGAAGTCATTCCTACCTGTGGCCATCAAACTTTACAACTCCTCCCTTGGAGTGTTAGACACCCTGTGCCAATAGGCTGGTCCTGGACTTATTTCCACTTGGCATGATTAACTTATTATTTAATTATTTATTGTTTTATATTGCTATATTTCTTCACTATTCTTGGTTGGTGCGGCTGTAACGAAACCCAATTTCCCTCGGGATCAATAAAGTATGTCTGTCTGTTTCCTTACAAAGTTTGCAGACAATATGAATATAGCTGGAGGGGTAGGTAGTATTGAGGAAGTAGAGAGGCTACAGAAGGATTTAGACAGATTAGGAGAATGGGCAAAGAAATAGCAGATAAAATACAGTGTTGGGAAGTATATAGTCATGCACTTGTGTAGAAGAAATGAAAGGGTTGACTATTTTCTAAATGGAGGGAAAATACAAAAACATGAGATGCAAAGGGACTTCAGAGTCCTTGGGCAGAATTCCCCAAATGTTCAAAACCCAAAAATACAACTGCAGATGCTGTGGATCAAAGAATACGTACACAACGCTGGAAGAACTCAGCAGGTCAGGCAGCATCCGTGAGAAAAAAGTAGCCAATGTTTCGGGCCGAGACCGAAAGGAAGGGTCTCGGTCCGAAACGTTGGTTACTCTTTTCTCATGGATGCTGCCTGACCTGCTGAGTTCTTCCAGCGTTGTGTACGTATTCCCTAAAGGTTAATTTGCAGGTTGAGTCTGTGGTGAGGAAAGCAAATGCAAAGTTGGCATTCATTTCAAGAGGACTAGAACATAAAAACAAGGATGTAATGTTGAAACGTTATAAAGTACTGGTGAGGCCTCACTTGGAGTATTGTGAGCAGGTTTGCGTCCCTTACCTGAGAATGGATATGCTGAAACTGCACAGGGTTCAAAGGAGGTTCATGAGAATGATTCCAGGATAGACTGGTTTGTCATATGAAGAGCGTCTGGTGGCTCTGGGCCTATATTCAATAAAACTCAGAAGAATAAGGGGGGGGGGGGTGGTGACCTCATTGAAACCTATCAAATGGTGAAAGGTCTTAATAGAGTACATATGGAAAGGATGTCTTCTATAGTGGGAGACTCTAAGACCAGAGGATGCAGCCTCAGAATAGAGGGACATCTTTTTAGAGCAGAGATGAGGAGGAATTTTTTTAGCCAGAGGTGCTGAATCTATGGACTTCTTAGCCACAGGCAGCTGTGGAGGCCAACTCTTTATGTATACTTAAGGAAGAGGTTGATAGATTCTTGATTGGACAGGGCATGAAGAGATATGGGAAGATGGCAGGAGATTGGGGCTGAGAGGAAAATTGGATCAGCCATGATGCAATGATGGAGCAGACTTGATGGGCCAAATGGCCTAATTCAGCTCCTATATCTTATGGTCTTATGCTCTTACTCTGGATCTAACGCAGCACAAAGATAAGTAAGCATAAAGAACACAATAAAAATATAATAAATACTTAAGATTAGCTTATTTACATAGACTGACTATATGTACACAAAGGGATTCTAGATACCGGAGTATCTGTAGCATAGTGGTTAGTACATTGCTTTACTGTATCAGCGACCCAGGTTCAATTCTCGCCACTGCCTGTAAGGAGTATTTTACGCTCTCCCTGTGACTCTGTGGGTTTCCTCCGGGTGCTCTGGTTTCCTCCCACAGTCTAAAGGTTAATTGGTCATTGTAAATTGTCCTGTGAGTAGGCAAATGTTAAAATTGGGGGTTGCTAGGCGACACGGCTCAAAGGGCCATAGAAGGCCTACTCCGCACTGTACCTCAACAAATAAATAAATAAACCCTGACAGGAAATGGTAAATGGTGGTGGGGTGAGTGAATGGATGGAGGTGTTGATCAGCTTGGTGGATTAAGTGAAGTAACTGCTTTTGAGTCTAGCTGTCTGTCATGGATGCTGCATAGCCTGTAATACATCAATTAAAAAGAAAAGAAGTGAGTCCAATATGAAGTAAAGTTTGATCTACACTGCCCCATCAAACGCCACAGGAGCTGGACAATGTGAAGGAGACAGGAATATAGAAAGTTTTCAGTTGACTGGAGCTCCTCACCTGAGACCAATTAATGGAGACAGCTGTACCTGCATCTTCATAGTTCAGAGAGCAAACAACAAGACTGACTGCAGAAAGAAGACAGCATTAGCAAAAAAAAAGTAATTAAATGCCTTAGAAGCTGTTTTATGAGGTGGGTGTCATGAACAGGGTTTAGATATAGAGTAAACCTCCTGTTCTTGTAGGGAAAGGGTAGGCTAGGAGGATGAAAAAAGAACACTTGCATAAAATTAAATGGATGAAATAAACAAAATAGCTTGTAGTCCTTCCCCACCCCCACCTTCTTATGCTGGCTTCTGCCCCATTCATTTCCAGTCTTCACGAAGGGTTCTGGCTCACTTGCTGTGTTCCTCCAACATTTTAGGTGTGTTGCTTTGGAATTGCAGTATAGGATCATAGGACTATAGGATATAGGAGCAGAATCAGACCATTAGGATCTCGAGTCTGTCCTGCCATTCCCTCATGATGGATTTATTTTCCCACTCAACCTCATTTTCCTGGCTTCTCCCCATAACCTTTGATGCCTTTACTAATTAAGTACTTATCAAGCTCTACTTTAAATATACCCAGTGCATTGTACTCCACAGCCGTCTGTGGCAATGAATTCCACAGATTCACCACCCTCTGGCAAAAGAATTTCCACTGGATCACTATCCAAAAGCATATCCTATTCTGAGGCTGTACCTTCTCATCCTAGACTCTCCCACTATTCTCAATCTATGCTTTTCTATATTAGGTAGATATTACTGAGATTACCCCTCATTCTTTTAAACTCCAGTGAGTACATGTCAAGGTCTGGTCCGTTGACTACTCATTTCAGTTAATTTCCTTTTCCCTGTGTTCCACTGGTCTCCTTGATTAAGGCACCTGATCTTCATCCAAACCGGCAGCATAAAAACTCCGGCTTTCATCTACTCGCTGCTGGTTCATCACCGTAGCCAGTGCAGTAATGCTCTTTCCAAGCTGCCAAGAATAAGGGAGCGTCTTCATGAGCTTCTCCATATCAAGATCCCTCCTGTTTGTTTTTGTCGTCTTGTGTCCAGCTGAATGTTGCCGGCCATTTTGCCGCTATTCCAAGCCGGGATGCGAGTAGTCTGTCGTTGTTTTGTTTTGTCGAGTCCAAGTCCCAGTCCAAGTCGAGGCTCTGAGTCCCAGTCCAGTCAAGGCTTCGTGTCCAGTCATGGCTTTTGTGTCCAAGTCAAGTCCGAGTCCAAGCTCCATGTCCAAGTCCATCGCCGTGTTGAGTCTTTGTGCTTCTGTCCTGCATTTGGGTTTCACTTCGAGCCGCTCATTGTAACTGTACATGTCCAGAGCCCATCGGTCATCAAATACCAGCATCTGCAGAATCTGGTGTATTTGTATAAAATGGAATGATATAGATTTTTTCAGGGGTTTTTTCTTTAAGTTTTTAGTGAAGATTCATCAACATAATCCCATTTAAAAATTGGTGTGGAATAAAGTTCCCTTTGTACTATTTCATCAAATATTTTGTAGGTGGGGAGCTGGCACTTTACAAGAAAGTCCCTGTGCAAAAAAAAAGTGGGTTAGGTGCAAAGAGTCACAAAGACAAGAAAAATCTGTAGATGCTGAAATCTAAAGCCTCCTCTACTGCCACAATGAGGCCATACCCAGGCAGAAGCAGCAACACCTTATATTCTCTAGGTAGCCTCCAACCTGATGGCATGAACATTGATCTCTCGAACTTCCAATAATTGCCCCACCAACACCCCCTCCCCTCAGCATTCCCTACTCCTGTTTCCCTCTCTCATCTTATTGCCTTATATGCCCCTCTGCTACTTCTCCTCCTTCCCTTGATTCCAAGATCTTCTGTCCTCTCCTATCATATTCCACCTTCTCCAGCTCTTTATCTCTTTCACCAATCAACTCCCCAGCTCTTTACTTCACCCCTCCCCCTCTCCCAGTTTCAGCTATCACCTAACATCTTGTACTTCTTCCTCCCTTCCCTCACCTTCCTATCCTGACCTCTTCTCTTTCTTTCCAGTCCTGATGAAGGGTCTCGGCCTGAAACATTGCCAGTTTGTTGTTTCCCACAGATGCTGCCTGGCCTTCTGAGTTCCTCCAGCATTTTGTGTGTGTGTGTGTGCTTGGGCGCAAAGTTATGTTTTCTCTACACAATTCCCATGTAAAAACAGTTAAATGCAGAATTAAGTTCCCCTGATACAGTCTCATCAAATACTCCCTGTGCAGGGACAGCAGACATTAGCTACACAGAGTAAAGCTCCTTCTATAATATCCAGTGACCAGCACCCAGATCTCCATCCCATGTGCTTCCTTATAAGTGAAGATCGAAGCCATCAGGATAGGAAGGCTGCAAAAGAGTTGTGATGCCCCTGAGTTTAAGGTGCATTGCCTTTCTAATGAGGCACTTGCCGGGGTTACTGAGGAAGAAAGCATATTCTGGCACTGATAAGAGTTGCTGCAGAATTTGAACCGAGAAGATATTGAACCATTGCCGCAGGATATAAAAGGATATACAGTATCTGGCAAAAAGAATGCAAATTCAGTCACAAGCAGCAATGCCAAAAGCATCAGTAGATGCCCCAAGGGAAGAATGAAATCTACTGCTGAATTATAGGGTCAATTGGGTTTCAATTATTCACAGCTTTCACTGATGTTGCAATATTACTAAAAACACGAAATGCTGGCAGAACTCAGCAGGCCAGACAGCATCTATGGGAGGAGGTAGTGACGACGTTTTGGGCCGAAACGTCGTCACTACCTTCTCCCATAGATGCTGCCTGGCCTGCTGAGTTCGGCCAGCATTTTGTGTTTTTATTTATTTCCAGCATCTGCAGATTCACTCATGTTGCAATATTACTGTTCATTTCACTTTCTCCCCTTCACTCTCTCTTCCCCTTCCCTTTCTCTCTCCCCACATTTCCCTCTCCTTCTCTCTTTCTCTCTTCACATCTCTCTCCTCCCCTTCTCTTTCTCTCCCCCTCCTTCCCTTTTTCTCTCTCTCCCTTCCCTTTTGCTCCTTCCCCTTACCTTTCGGACATCATCTACAAGGGGTTGGCACCTAACATCGAAAATTCTCACCATCTGGGTCATGCCCTCTTCTCATTGCTACCATCAGACAGCAGGTACAAGAAGCCTGAAGTCCCACACCATCAGGTTCAGGAACAGCCACATTCCTACAATCATCAGATTCTTGAACCAAACTGCAAAACTCCAACACTCCCTCAGCAACGGAACACTATCAACTACCTCTTGCATTACAATAGTTTTTTTTTTGAACAGATCTTTCTTTCTCTCTATGGTCTTGTATAATTTGGGTATAACTTATATTTTGTGTCTTGTCTGTACCTACTCACCTGTAATGTTGCTGCAAGCAAATGTTGTCTACATGACAATAAACTGCAGTTGTCTTGTCTTTACCTCAGGTCTTGTTCACTGACCAGCCCTCTACTAGCTAATTTTCTTCCACAATGTTAGGGCTGGCTGTTTGTTCTAAAATCTCCCTAAAGGTCTCACCCATCCCTCTCTCTGCAGTCTCATCCATTTCTACCAAAGCTCTGATCTCCACATGCAAGCAATGTATTTCAAGTGTCCACTAACTTCACTGATTTCCTCATCTGTGCATGGTGACTTCAGAGTTTGAGAGCTGGATTCTGACGTGATGGTGCATCTTGGAGAGCTACTGGCTGTCAGTCCCAATGGCCGGGACTGATCCAGACAGTGTGCTGTCTGTGTGGTTTGTATGTTCTCCCTTTGACTGCACGGTCTTTTTCCAGGTGCTACAGCTTCCTCCCACCTCCCAACAGTACACAGTTTGGTCAGTTAATTGAAAACTGTAACTTGTGCCTGGTGTGTTGATGACAGGTAGAATCCGGAAGGGGTGAATTGGAATATGGATTAGTGAAGAATGGTGCTTGTCAGTACAGAATCAGAGGGATGAAGGGCCTGTTTTGCATGCTGTAACACTCTGTGACTCAAGGTCTGGAATTAACCCTCTAAATCTCGTATCTGCTCTCATCCTTTTAAGTTGCTACTCAGTTCTCTGTCCTCCCACAGTGTGCTGCTTGTTGGTGAGTGTTGGATAACAATACGCACCAATTAGGGCAGCACAGAAGCGTTGGGGGCTTGGGGGTCTCAGGCTTGGGGTGACAATGACCTGCCCAGCCCCTCACGTTTGCTCTCTCCTCCCCCCCCTCCCCCAATGCGTCACCAATAGCCACAGGATGAGTGGTTACAACACCTCCCTCGAGCTGCCCGACAGCACCCTCAACTTCGCCAAGGAGCACCCGCTGATGGATGACCTGGTGCAGCCCGTGGGAGAGCGGCCATTACTCATCCAGAAGAACGTCAACTACAGGAGGATTGTGGTGGACAGGTCCTGTCCTGGAATGGGATTCAGTACACCGTCCTGCACATTGGAATAGGTAATTCTTTCTGTTTTTGGGGAATAGGGACGTGTGGTGTGATGTGTCAAACAATTGGACTTCAGTCTCAAAAGCTGACCTGAAGTTCTGCCTGCAATGATGTCTTCGAGTGTAGAGTAAGCCAGTTCGGAAACAGGACATTTGGCTCACTGAACCTATACTCACCATCGAATACCCATTTACACCTATCACAGGCTAACCCATTTCATTCTCACAAAGTGCACTGCAGATGCTGTGGTCAAATCAAGACGTACAAAAAAGCTGGATGAACCCGAAACGTTGACTGCTTCTTTCAACGGATGCTACCCGACCTGCTGAGTTCATCCAGCTTTTTTGTACGTCCATTTCTTTCTCCCTTTATGCACACCAACTCCCCAAGATTCTACCATTCCCCAGGGCTGGTGAACCTATGGCACACACAAGAATCTGGTTAAAACATAGCATGTAGAGCCGCAACTCAATTCTTTAAACCCCACCCATAATGGGGCAGCATGGTATTGTAGTGGTTAGCACAACACTTTACATCATAGGCAACCTGGGTTCAATTCCTGTCACTGCCTGTAAGGACCTTGTACTTTCTCTCCATGACTGCAAAGGTTTCCTCTGGGTGCTTTGGTTTCCTCTCACAGTCCAAAGATGTACCAGTTGCAGGTTAACCCATGACTGCATTCCTGTACATGGTTCTAACTCCATAATCAAGTTTGCAGACAACACCACGGTGGTTGACCTCATCAGAGGGGATGACAAGATGGCCTACAGGGACGAGGTCCAGCACCTGGCCGCGTGGTGTGATGACAACAACCTGGCCCTTAACACCCAGAAGACCAAGGAGATCATTGTGGACTTCAGGCATGCTAGGAGCCACACTCACGTCCCAATCTACATCAACGGAGCTGTAGTGGAGCATGTATCAAGCTTCAAATTCCTTGGTGTTCACATTTCTGAGGATCTCACCTGGTCCCTGAACTCCTCCATCCTGTTCAAAAAGGCACAATAGCACCTTTATTTCTTGTGGGGCATCAAGAAAGCTCACCCCTGTCCCAGGATACTGACAGTATTTTTAACCACTGTACCATTAAGAGCATATTCACCAACTGCATCTCAGTGTGGTATGGCAATTGTCCTGTATCGGACCGCAAAGCACTCCAGCGGGTGGTGAAAACTGCCCAGCGGATTATCGGCACCCAATTGCCCACCATTGAGAACATCTACCATAAACGCTGCCTGGGCAGGGCGAAAAGCATTATCAAGGATGCATTGCACCCAACCATGGACGTTTTACTCTCCTCCCATCCGGTAGGTGCTGCAGGAGCCTCCACTCCCACACCAGCAGGCACAGGAAGAGCTTCTTCCCTGAGGCTGTGACCCTGCTGAACCTCACATCACAGCGCTAGCAGTATTGCACCCATATTGTGCTGTCTCAGTACTTTTATATTTGTGTGCTGTAGCACTTAATTTTTATTCGCAGTTATTTTGTAAATAACACTATTCTTTGCATTTCTGCTTAGATGCTAACTGCATTTCATTTGGCTTTGTATCTGTACTCGGCACAATGACAATAATGTTGAATCTAATTTAATCTAATTAATTGGTCATTGTAAATTGTCCTCTGATTAGGCTAGGATTAAATCGGGGGGGATTGCTAGGTAGCACAGTTCAAAGGGCTGGAAGGGCCTATTCCACGCTATATCTTAAGATTTAAATAATGCTCCTGTGAAGTGGTTTATACGGTATTCCTGGCACAATATGGGACTAAATTATGATTTATTAATTTCCAGTTTCTAAGCAAATCAATAATTCTTTGATCATTTAGAAAGCACATGCTGCACCTCATTGCTTATAAATGCCTGAGATGCCACAATGGGCAGCGAGCCCACCAATTTTCATCTTCTCCGAGAGAGCATTACTGCCTTTTTTGTGTGCATCAGAGAGCCCATATCCATATTCATAGGCACGTTTAGTTTGCATTAGTCTATCTTCAAGCGCGCAAGTTGTCTCAATTAGCACAATTAACGTTTTTTATCTAATTGCCCCCTTGAAGTAATTGCCTGGAATCGTGTCCTGATTAAAATTGGTTTGATTTCTTTCCTGTACACCTTGAAGCATCTGTAGCTCACAAAATTAAAAAAAAGTCACTTAGAGCTTTGCTGTTTATCAACAACTTGACTGTGGTTCTCCTGTGGGAGCATTTAACGTTACTGTTCTGAGGACGTGGGAATGTTTCTGCTTGCGTTGGGAGCAAAGCTCAGGTTGCTTATTTTGCTGTGTTGAGACTTGACTTGTCTTCTTCCCAGTTTTGCTGCATTGATTTTGTTGTAATTCCTCTGAAATTTCCTTACTCCCGGGAGATTTAACTGCAGATTCTCTAGCTCTGCCATCCTGCCTCCATATCTTCTGTGTGAGCTTCTAATCTCATCTCGCTTTGCTTGTCATTCACTCCATCAAACTCTCACTCCCTCCCATTCTTTCTCTGATTTCACCTCCTAATCTACCTCCCTCTCTACCCCTCCCTCTTAATCTTCCTCCTCCCTCCTTAACCCCCTCCCTCATCCCCTTCCTCCCTAGCCCTCCCTCTTTATCACCATCCTCCTTATCCACACTCTCTCTAGCCCTCTCTTCTTTGCCCCTTCCCTCTCTACTAAACCTCATCTCTAAAAATTGTATCTCCCTCCCTCCCTCTCTACCCTTCTTATTTCCCCTCTTCCTCCCCTTCCTCCTCTCTCCCCTCCCTCCCACCCTCTCTCACGCCTCCTTTCCACCCTCTGACCAATATCCACACCTCCCTCTCCCACATTTACTCTCTCTCTCTCCCTCCCCACACACACTCTCTCTCTCTTTCTCTTTGTCAGTCCTCACACCTTCAACTCCAAAGGATGTAGCCCCTGAAGGCTTGCTACATCCATGGTGGCACTGATTTTCTGCTGTGATATTAAAGCAAACTGTTTTTTGATCTCTCGGTTCAGTGTAGAAAAAAGTGCACACAGCACTATTCTTGAAAATGTGACGTTCCACCTGGGGTCCTGGTCAATAATTTTCCTCATTCACCAGCACTAAAGCATCTGTTAATTGTTGTACTGCTGGAGGCTTGCTGTGTATAACGAACTAAATGGTGCTAAGCTACAGAAGTAAATGTGTCTAAAAGTTCTCTATTTGCTTAAATCACTTTGCTAAGACCCAGGTTCACTAAAGGTTCTAACGAATCTCTTTTTCTCCGCTTAGTCCTGAAGCACTGATAATAGTTTAGGGAACAGAACATTAACCCAAGGTACAAACATACACAGCACAAGGCACATATAGCACATGTTTTGGGTACGGTGGTGTAGTGGTTAGCACAACACTTTACAGTACGGGCAATCCGGGTTCAATTCCCGCTGCTGCCTGTAAGAAGTTTGTACGTTCTCCCCGTGACCACTTGGGTTTCCTCCCTGACAGACCAAGGACCTACTGCTTGGGAGGTGAATTGGTTTGGTCATTGTGAATTGTCCTGTGATTCGGCTCGAGTTAATTGCCGGAATGGCTCACAGGGCCGGAAGGGCCTATTTCACACAGTATCTCAATAATAAATATATGATGGCAAGTAAGCATGCAGTCACGCAAAAACAATATGCATCACCCAAGCCCCTGGGTGATGTGGCCAGATATGATCTTTTTGACCTTTTGACAGAACAAATAAACTTGAAAGATTTTCCATTGTAGACATCGGTCTCCAAATCTGGGCAGGCAGAATCTTCTGTGTCTGTATTTGTTTATTTCCACTTCAATGAAAGTAACTTTAGTTCAGTTACTTTCTGGTCTAAAATCATTTCATTTTATTTATTTACTGAGATACAGCATGGAATAGGCCTTTCTGGCCTTCTGAACCAGGGCTGGCCAGCAATTCCCCCGATTTAACCCTAGCCTAGTGACGGCACAATTTATAATGACCAACTAACCTACCAGCCGATGCACCTTTGGACTGTGGGAGGAACCCGGAGCAGCCGGAGGAAACCTATGTGGTTACGGAATGAAAGTACAAACTCCTTACAATTGAACCTGGGTCACCTGTACTGTAAAGAGCTGTGCTAACCACTACGTTAATATGCTGCCCATTCTGTTTCGTTGTGAGGAACCTTCAAACTGAGGATTATTGATGATCATGAAGGGAAAGCCTTCCAATTCAGACTAGTGTCTGCATTCAGTGCATCTATATCATAAATACAATGTAAATAGCATGTGTAGTCTTTATTTTATTCAATGTATACATTCTTAAATCTTACTATTACCATTACATGTTGAGTTGAAATTAAATTGTGTTTTATCACAACAGCTCTTGCGAACGTTTAAAATTGACAAATCCACTGGGATCATTTGAAATTTCCAAACCCTTTATCACTGAGTCAATCAAATTGCGATGAGTTCTTGGTTTACAAATTAAACAAATTCTCTTTATCACTAATCAAAATGTCAAATGTTCAATATATTTTCCAAACTGGATCTGATAATTTATAAATACAGTGAATAACTTTGTGTTACATGAAACCTTTTTGTTTGAAGGCTTTATTCACCTGTTAGAACTGGTTTGATGTTTTAGAGTGAGATTGGTTAAATATCAATATGTAATTCATTTGAATGGACAAAATGATACTATTGACTATTGATTGCGAGTTCAGAGAGACATACAAAAATTTAAGTGGTTTGAACTATGGCCTTAATGATTATCCTAGAATAGATCATGATAGGAACGTTGAACTAAAGCCTGGAATCAGCAAGCTGTCCCACAGGAAAGATTGGACATGCCTTGCCTCTATCTGCTCAAGCTGATAAAAGTGAGAAAGGACTTCACTTGCTGAAGGACTTTGCTAGGTTGGATGTGGAGAAGATACGTCCTTTTGTGGGAGAATCATAGTTCAGCACAGATTAGATAGGCCAAAGGGCCTGTTTCTGTGGTGTAGTTCTCTATGACTCTAGTCAGGAACTAGAGGATATTACAAATAAGGAGCACCCAGCTTAATTCAGACTGGAGATTTTTGCTCCCAAAACATTGTGAGTCTTTGGAACTTTCTTTCTATTGCTTTGAGGAACAGAGTATTTGAATATGTTTAAGACAGAGATAGATTCATTGTAAGAAAAGTAAGCAAGTTTCCAGAAGTCAATAGACTGCAATTATAATCAGGCCAGCCATGATTCTATTAAATAATGTAGGAGGCTTGAGGTACTAAGAGACCCAGTATTGATCCTAGGTTATAAAGTTCAAATCCTTCATTCAGAATCGGATTAATTATCACTTACATATGATGTGAAATTTGTTGTTGTGTGGCAGCAAAGGATAAATAGATAGATGCTTTATTGATCTGAAAGGAAATTATAGTGTAAGACATAAAATTGCCATAAATGCAAAAAATAAATATATAGTGCAAAAAGGGAATAACAAAGTGGGATTCAAGGACCAGCCAGTAAGTCTTACTGTGGATCTCCAAGCCTCCTGTACTGCCACTATCAAGAAGAGGGCATGTCCTTCATGAGGGTTCTTAGTGATGGATGCCCCCTTCTTGAGGTAATGCCTCTTGAAGATGTCCCTGTTAGAAACTATCTGTCTTCTTCTTAAGCCCAACACCCCTACTGGGCTGTTGACAGCAGATTGCCAAGAGTCTTCAGTCCTGTTTGATCGGACCTGTGGCTTCTGCTTTTATCACTTGACTTCACACATCTTCCAGGTGAAGATCTTTCCCCTCTCAGGGATGCGGTTGGACCTTCAGTTGGCATTTCCGTAGCTCTGGGTTTTTGTGAGATGGGGCGGTTACCCACATAAGCAACCCTCCTCCTTTCACAGCCTGCCTTGGGACCGTCCTTGTTGGAGTTATACCTGTCTGTGGAAGGTACATATTGTACTGGTGACATGGTGTGGGCATATCATCACCAACGCTGCCAATGGCATAATCTCCTAGCTTGACATTTGACATCATCTTGTGCTCCAGAACTGGGAATATGGGTGTCAAAGCCGACAGTTGTGACTGCTGCGTGCATTTTCTCCAGTGAATTGTCCTTTCTGTCTGACTTGTCTCTAAGTACCCTGTGATTCACTGCAGAGTAATTAGATTTGTATTGACAGGATCCATAAAGCATTTGTTTCTCAGCAGTAATATTGATGGAGTGAGGTATCATCTTCTTTTTTAAACGCTGCTGTTTAAGGAGGCAGAATTCACTTTGCATTAAGCATCCTGATGAACCATGAAAGGTACAGTCAGTCCTTGCCATGTAGTATCATCTCTGTTTTATTGCTGATTCTTTATTGCGTTTGTATGTGGTTATTATACTCTGAATACAAAACAGGTGATTTAGACAGAGGGTAGGGTTGCATTTTAGATATATTGACCGAGGAAGCAGTAGGAGGGTTGCTTCTATTGCAATTAATGCTTTCTGATAGCACTGTGCATAATGCAAGTCATTATTATTTGGATATTAATTTATTTAGAGATTAAACATGGCAACAAGCCCTTCTGGCCCACGAGCCTGTGTCACCCAAATACCTGACTAGTTAACCTACTAACCCGTCCATCTTTTGAATGTGGGAGAAAATCAGTGCACCCGGAAGAAACCTCCCTGTACAGAGCCTATAGAAGTTGGTTTCGCTCAGGAGTTCATTCCTACCTCTGACAACGTAGAGGTAGTTTCATTTCTTGGACAGCACGACCCGAATTCTGAAAGTGCTTGGTGGAACACCGTAGAGAGAGATCTGCTCTTTTATTTTAAATCTGTTCCATTTTCAGGGTCCATTTGTTGCCTATGAGGCCGGCAATTATTGTCCATCCCTTCTTGCCCTTGAGAAGGTGATGGTGGTTTGCTAGGCCAGCTTTTAGAAGCTACCACATTCTGTGGGTGTGGAGTCACATACAGTCCAAACAGAGGAAGTCTTCCAAAACAACTAACCATCTGCTTGAAGAACTCAGTAGGTCAGGTAGCATCTGTGGGAGGAAAGAAACTGCTGACCATAAATACCCAATGATTATTTTCGTCACACAGATGCTGCCCAAACCACTGAGTTCTTCCAGCACAGTATTTAATGCTCCAGATTTCATCATCTGCAATCTCTTGTGGTTGCAGTGTAAGAACTATTTCTCCTGAAGAACGTTGATTAACTAATAAAGTTTTAATAATTTATTATTCCCTTTGCATCCATTCACCACCTTTTTCCCTAACTTACCTGGATTAATGTATCACCTGCCAAGTCATGCTCCTTCCTCTCTCCCTACCCTCTTACTTCCTGGAGAGGGATGGGCTCTGCCAGGATTCGGATGCCCAAGACATGCCGTACAATGAGCAATCACCAAAAAGATCGGTGCAAAAAGCTTGTCATGAAGGCGTCCCGACAACTCCACCAGGAGTTAAGGGCGCGCACACACACACCCTCTTATTTGGGTGGTTGGGTGAAGATTTATCTCCACCAAAGAAGGTGTAAGGTGCTTCTTCCCTCCACTAGCTTGCAGGCCACCCTTGGGTGAAGTGTAGCAGTGCTTAGCCCTGATCAGAGTCACGTGAAGCCATGGGAGTGGGTGGTGGATGGTCCTATGAGCAGCTGGTGCATATCACAAGTCCTGGTTATGTGACCACTGACACCAGGCAGACCACCTCTGAAGAGTATTGATAATGGCTGCGGTCAACCATCTTGTAAAGACATTACCTAGAAGAAGGAAATGGCAGAATACTTCTGTAGAAAAAATTGCCAAGAACAATCATGGTCATGGATAAAGAAAAGAATAAGAACAGATGGAAGGACAGATTAAAAACAGATAGAAGACCATAATCACCTACATCATATGACATGGTACGTAATGTTGATGATGATTCTGAATTCCACCCTCTTTCGGTTCTACTCCTGATGAAGGTTTCAAACTGAAAGGTAGACTTCATTCCCACCATCGATACTGGCTGATCTGCTGAGTCCCTCCAGTGCATTGTAAAAGGTTGATTCAGATTTCCAAATTCTTTAGGTTCTTTTGTATATGAGGTTTCATAATAGTCCAATAGTTCTTCTTAGCATCATCATCTCACCATCATTTGCTGCTACAAGTTCCACATTCATTACAACATTCAAATTCGCCATTTTCAGAGGCGAGATTTGTAGTCTGATCTCTGGATGTTAATCCTAGTCTTCCTTTTACTTATACTCCGCATACAAGAAAGTAGCATCCATCAACAAAGACACCCACCATGCAGGCCATGCCCTCTTCTTGCTTCTACTATCGGCAGATTGTACAGGAGCCTTGGGTCTCGCACCACCAGGTTCAAAAACAGTCAATACCATTCGACCACCAGGCTTCTGAACTGGTCATCCGCTAGTGCTCTGAATTGATTCTATAACCTACAGACTCAGTTTCAAGGACTTTTCACAACTCGTGTTCTCAGTATTTTTTTATTTGCACACTTTGTCCTCTTTTGCAAATCGGTTGTCAGTCTTTGTCTACTAATGTATTAGTTTTCATGAAAGTCTATTGTATTTCTTTTCTTCTTTAGATGCCCGCAAGAAAATAAATCTCAGGGTTGATATAAGGTGACACATATAATACTGTGCAAAAGTCTTAGGCACATATACAGAATATATCTAGGATACCGAAGACTTTTGCTCAGCACTGTGCTCGTCAACGTGGAACGGAAAGCAAGTTTGTAAAACTGGTGAGGGCAAAGAATTTTGGGAATGGCGAAGGTGGAGCAATAGAGAAGGTGTGTGGGACAGGAGGCAGAGAAGGAGTGCCGGGGTGGCATAGGTACAGATGCTCCAGACAATTAGTTTGCTGATCATTAAAGAATGTCTCTCCGGTGCTTCCCAGATCCTCCCCTCTCCCTTCCCTTTTTCCCAACCATGATTCCCCTCGCCCTGACCCCTTCCCACTCTCAGTCCATAATGGAGACCCCTATCAGAATCAGGTTTATCATCACTCAAGATTTTTTTTTTGCAGCAGTACAGTGTAATACATAAAATTACTGAAGTACTGTGCAAAAGTCTTAGGCACCCTAGCTATATGTACGCACCTAAGGATTTTTTTTTCTCCTTATATCTGGGTGTATTTGAGGTAGTATAGACCAGTTTACTTCAACTAGCTTGCATGCACCAGAATAGATGTAGTCAGTGGAGCATAGCAGATGTAGATTCACAATCTCCAGCTGACCTTGGAGTGTTTGATGGTAGAGGGAAGATGAGCTTTGATATGTATATAACCTGCAGTGCACTTCCGTTTAACATCACAGTTAGACCTGAATGCCCAGAAATTGTGATTTTGCTTCAATACAGCCTGAAACTCAGTTACTTGTTTCATTTCTCTGATATTGAAATATTGTTGGAAAATTACTAATATCCTATACCACACCTGAAATTAATAATGTATCTCATGGTGATTTTTACTTGGCCGGAAGACAATATTATTGTCCACGTGAACCTCTGTATAGTTCACAAATAAAATTCCCCCAACACAATCCTGGTCCAATTGTCCTGAAAGGATTTAAGCCACAATGAATGAGCAGTCGGACAAAAGCTAATATCAACCCAGTTTCAGACAATCCAGGGCATTTATATTCAGGCCATTGTGTGTCCCACTGAAGCCTGGAATGTTTCTGCACCAAAGTTCAAAGGAAATTTATTATTAAGGTGCATACGTGTCACCATATATAACCCTGAGATTCATAATCTTGTGGCGTACTCAATAAATCTATTATAAACATACTAGAATTAATGAAAAACCGCCTAACTTGGGTGCTTAACTAGAGTACTGAAGACGACAAACTGCAAATACTAAAAGAAAGGTATAGTAATGATAAATAAACAAGCAATAAATATCGAGAACATGAGATGAAGAGTCCTTGAAAGTGAGTCCATTGGTTGTGGGAATATTTCAATGATCGGGCAACTGAGGTTGAGTGAGATTATCCCCTTATATTCAAGAGCCCGATGGATGAAGAATAGTAACTGTTCTTGAACCTGGTGATGTGAGTCCTGAGGCTCTTGTACCTTCTTCCTGTTGGCAGCCGTGAGAAGAGGGCATGGCCTGGCTGGTGGGGGTCCCTGATGATGGATGCTGCTTTCCTGCAACAGCATATCATGTAGATGTGCTCAGTGGCTGGGAGGACTCTACTTATGATGGACTGGCCCATATCCATTAATTTAGTAGGATTTTCTATACCTGGTTATCCTGTCAGCTGGGGGTGAAATAATAAGCCTTGCATTTACATAGCACCATCCTTGAAATCCATTTGCGCTTCACGGCCAAAAAAATAATTTCTGAAACTGAAAAGAAAAGTACAGATGTTGATAATCTAAAAAAAACATAAGCAGAAAATGATGGTAACATTCAGCAGGTCAGGCAGCGTCTATGGAGAGAGAAACCAAGTTAATCAAAGTCATGGCTTATGCCTGAAATACTAAAATTTGGAGCTTTCATCTGGATGTCAACTCCATTTGGCACTCTAGGCTTTGATGATATCGTACCAAGAAACTCCATGGCAAGTGGACCAACACTGCCATGCAGGATAAAGTCTCAGAGACTTGGGTAAGCTAGCTGTAGACTGGGCCAGTGTGGTATGAGTATGTACATACAGAGTAATTGCCAGAACTTTGAAGGGGAAAGGGGTCATGGTTTGTGCAGGTTATGGTTGACCTATAGTTCCTGTTGGACCACGATTGGCATTGGGTTCATGGTGGCATACTGGGCCACAGGCCACGTGCTGGAAGGTGGGACGAATCCCATTGGTTAGAACAGACATGATAGGCCAAATGGTCTGTATCCATGTTATCTAACGCTACATCTGTATGGCTCCATCACAGAGAAATCATGCAGCATTGGTGGCAAAGGCTTAACGAGACCCAGCAAATCCATGAGAAGCTCATAGCAGTCCAAAGGATAATAGCACACATAGTTCGACTAACAGTGCAGATTACAAACCAATGTAAGCAGAATTCAGTTACTCTACTACCCCTCCACACCCACTGTTTCTTTGCACTATGTCATAGTTCCATTTGATAATACTCCTGTCAATAATTCATTCTATTAGAAGGGCACTTTGCTCTCGTGTTTATCTCAGCACACAGTTGTGTACTGTACAAATGATGGAAGAGAAATGGAAAACACACCAGCAGAAATTGGAAACAGAGGGTGCTGGAAATGGAAAGAAGAACCATACGTGCAATAGTAAAACAGGAAGGCCATTTCATCCCGTCAAGTCTATGCTAACTTACAGAACAATCCCTTTCCCTTTTAATTATTCCTGTAAACTCTTCTCCCTACATTCCTATCAGTTCCCCCCAGGTTCTACCACTCCCTACACACTGGAACAATTTATAGTGGCCAGTTAATCCACTGACCTGCAAGTCTTTGGGATGCTGGGGTAAGCCCAGCCAGTCACCAAGAGAGTGTGCAAACTCCAAACCGAACAGCAACAGAAATCAGGATTGAGCAGATTTGGGACCTCTATAGATGAAAGCATGTGCTGGCCCTAGAGGACGTCCAGAAGAACTTCCCAAAAATGAAAGGGATGGAAGGTTTAACATATAAGGAGTATTGTGTCTCTGGAACTGTACTCCATCGGGTTTAAAAGGATGAAGGGGGATCTCATTGAAACCTACTGAATACTGAACATCCTGGATAAAGTGGATGTGGAGAAGATACTTATATTGGCAGAAGAGTCTAGAATCTAAGGGCACACCCTCTGAATAAAGCGATGTCCCTTTAAAAGAGAAATTTCTTCAACAACAGGGTGGTAAATTTGTAGAATGTATTTTGTTTTGTTAGTCTCCCCTCTTGCTGTGTGACAGCTCTCTGCACTTTTTTAAGGAGAGAGAGAGAGGCAGAGACAGAGACTGTTGAATTTGACAAAAAAATTTTGTACAGCAGATCATGATCTCTCATTGGGGGCTTTGCTATTTCTTGCTTGGCGGGTGATGGGTTCTGGTGTTTCTTGCTGAAATAAGTGGGGGAGGAGGAAGGGGAGGGTTGATGCTTTGTTGATGCTTGTGAGTGGGAGGGGGGAGAAAGGGACTTTGGGATTCAAATGTTTTTACTGTTTCTCATTCTTTGCGTAATCTTCTGTTTTTTGTGGATGCGTCTGCAAAGAGCAAGAATTTCAGGTTGTAGACCATACATTCTCTGATGTTAAATGGAACCATTTCAACCATTTGAACAGTGGGCTATGAAGTCCAAGATACTGGGTGAATTTAAGGCAGAGATCGATAGGGTTTTGATGAGTAAGGGGTTAAGGGTTGACCAACGTGACCTGACCCGATCCCATCCAAACCCAGCACACATAGTCAAGTCCCACAGGGCTCAATGGAATAGCTTTTCAAGGCTGGGACCAGAAGTGAGAGATTACCGCTATCACAAAGGAAAGATGTGACCTGACTTCTCAATTTAGCAAAAGGTTGAAGAAAATGTTTCTTATTTAACGGGGAATTTAAAATGTGGGCCATGACCTCAAGCTCGATAGAGGAATAGGACTGAAGTCGCCACTCAAAACTGGAATCTAGAACTCATTAGCATGCAAGCTGGTTGATGAAAATGACTTGGGTACTTTCAACAAGAAACTATTGAGTACATGAGAATAGAAGAGTGAGGGAACGGATGCCGGAGGCCTGAGATGAATAGGAGATTTATGATGGAATATAATCAGCAGAACAGATAGGTAGCCTGGAGACACATACGACTGCTGAAGCTGTAATCTAGAGCAGACAAAAAGTTGCTGGAGAAACTCAGTGGGTCAGGCAGCAAGTGTGCACTGGCCGGATGAAGGGTATCAACTCGAAACCTTGACTGTCCATTTCCCTCCACAGTCGCTGCCAGACCTGCGGAGTTCTGCCAACAGCTCATCTTCACTCTAGACCAGGGGTTCGCAAACTGGGGTCTACGGAACCCTTACATAATGGTTTTGGTCTGTGGCACAAATAAGGTTGGGAGTGCCTTCTCCAGACAGATAGCCCATTCCCCTTTTTTGAATTCCATTTAATGTTATAATAAATATATAATCATAGGATGCAAAAGCACAGGGGAAGGTACAGAGAAGATTTACAACAAATATACTAGAAATGGATGGGTAAACATATCATGATATCCGTTCCCTTGGGAAAGAAGGCTGAGAAGTTAGTAAGTCATGAAGGCCTTTGATAGAATGAAAAGTACAGAGAGTGGGAAAACCATCACTAGGGCTGCCAACTTAAGGAGGTTAGCAAGCAATCCTGCAGAGAATTAAGAAGAAAATTTTTTACCCAAAGGGAAAGTTGGACTGATGCTCACAGAGAGTGGTTGAAGTAAACACTGTGTATGCATTGGGGAGACAGAGAAACAAATGAAGAGAAATGAACAGAGGCCTACACGGGCGGCAGGAGGCTCGAGTACAAGCCATGTGCTAGAGTGGACAAGGAGCTTGATCGCTGAAGCTCAGCTAATCTCTCTGTCACACTGTTAAACCTACAGTAGTTCCTCTACATCAAGGCTGTTGCTCATGAACCTCAAATACAAGAGGTTTCTGAGGCTATTAAATTGCAACAAATTTTAACTTGTGCAACAGCTGTGTGTTGGTTGCAAGAACAAAGTTCAAAGCAAATTTATTATCAAAGCACATATGCATATGTCACATATACAACTCTGATATTCATTTTCTTGCAGACATAATAAATATAGAATAATAACCATAACAGAATCAATGAAAGACTTTTGTTGCATAGCAGATGGCTACGCACCGAAAGACAATTAGGCAATGACTCTTATAACATTTCTCATTGTAACTTATAGTGATCTTTTTATGTATTGCCTTGTACTGATGTTGTAAAACCACAAATTTCATGACATATGCCAATGATAACAAGCTGGAACAGCACCGTAGCGTAGGGGTTCACATAACACAACTACAGTGCCAGCGTCCTCGGCTCAATTCCGCCGCTGTAGGAGTTTGTACGTTTTCCCCATGACTGTGGGTGCTTTCGGGTGCTCTGGTTTCCTCCCACATTCGGGTTAGGAGGTTACTTGGTCGCATGGGCGTAATTGGACCGTGTGGGCTTTTGGGCTGGAAGGCTCTGTTACTGTGTTGTATCTCCCAAACCGGGGTCCACGGACCCCTCAGTTAATGGTTGGGGCCCGTGTCATGAGAAAGGTTGAGAACCCCTGCTCAGATGTTTCTGGCTGCCTGTAAGCAAATAAATCTCAAGGTGTATAATTTTACACATTTTTTGATAATAAATGTATTTTGAATCTTTGTATCTTAAACTTTGCAATGTAGGAAGGGAGGAAAGCTCCTTCTAAGAGATGTGTTTGACTAGGCAGCAGGGTTACAAGTAACCAGTCAGCCTCTAGCTACTGAATGGCATGAGGAATTTTAGCACGGTTTCCCTGATGAGAGCATTAGCGGTATATGTAGATGATTTACTGAAAATTATTAAAATATGGTAAAAAATGCAGATCACTGGGAAATGCATAAAGTCTTTTGATTTGTTGATGTGCTTTCTGTAAGAACTGCATGGAAATTATGTTCTTACATAATGGGTGTACTCATGGTTTCTGCACAGATCCTTTTACAAACACAGGTCTATAATCCATTAGGTGTGGCCCACTCAGCTCCTCAAGCCTGTACCACCACTCAAGATGACCCTGGTTGATCTTTTGGAGGCCTAGATTCCTCTTCAGTGCCAGTTCCCCTTGATTTCAAATTTCCTGCTCTTCCCAAAGTCTATCTCCCTCCTCTTTTAACACCTGAATGGATGCAAGTTACTCCACGAAGGAGTGGCGAATTCCCATTGTCCTGGCCTTGTTCTGAAATAAACTTCACCCAGAGCTAATCAGTCACTGTGGGATCTTGCTATGCAGTGATTTTTTTTATTTTTTTTGCTTTTTTTGGAACACAACATTGGGTTAAAATAGTTCATTGACCACAAAACATTTTGGGTCAATTTGAAGATTCAAAATGCATTCTAAAAAATGCCAATCTCCCTGTCCCATTGTCCAAACCAGTCTCCCTCCCTATCCCCCTTCCTTCTCCCCATTCCCTCCCTACTCCTCCCCTCCACCTCTCACCTCCCACCTCCAACCTCCTCCCTTTTTATTCCCTCCCCTCCTTCCTTCCCCCTCCTCCCTCTTTTCCCTCCACCCTCCCCCTCTGCCCTCCCCTTGCCCACCCTCTCTCCCCACCTCTCTCCATCGTCTCTCCATCTCCCTTCTCTTGCTCCTCTCCCCATGACCCCTCCCCATAAATCAGTCACTATTGACCAGATCAAAGATCTCTGGCTTTACATCTCTCCCTCTGTTCAATATATCCTGTCACCATTACACCTCTTGGAACAGGTTTCTACTCAGCTATCACTCTCTCAGCATCTCATTCGTTCATAAGTTTGGTGATTTAATGTCGCCGCTTTTTTGATGTAATGGTTTTGCGCGGCCACAGCGCCCTTCCAAGCGGACTCCCCTCAAGAAGTTTGAAAGCCAAGAGAACTGCAGGCGCTGGAAACTAAAGTAAAAACAGAGAAAGCTGGAAAACTAATCCAGTCATGCAGCATCGGTGGAAAAAAAGACAGCATTCGATGTTCTGGGTCAAAGGTTTCTTCGTCAGCCTTGTATCTTTATACCCCTGCAGACCACTCTTCACTAAACACCACATGAAGCAATCCTTAAACGCAGAGCAGATTTTCAGGAGCAGTTATTGTCCAATAAACATTACACAAATCTGACACCTTTATGTGGCTGATAACCAGCCCTGTGAGGTGTCACAGGATGCTGTACACTTAACTGGTGCTATATGAGTGCAGTTTGTTCTATGATATGAGGCAGCATGAAGCTTGAAAGGTTGGAGTAGGAACCAGTCAGTGCTCTCAATGCTAGGGGAAAATGGAGCGAGGTAAGTGTGGTAAACTATGTATACTATCTGGACACGCCCCTCTGCTGACTGCTCCTGTGGCTCCTCCCACAGACTCCTGTATAAAGGCGATTGGAGGCACTGCTCCTCCCTCAGTCTCCAGGATGTTGTGGTCTCTTTTGCTGCTAATAAAAGCCTATCGTTCACCTCCCTTCTCCGAGAGTTATTGATGGTGCATCAGTAAGTGAGTGAATGCAGCTTCTCACCAGAGATGTGAGCTTAACGTTAAGCCCGCTGAAGCTGTTTGAATTCTGATCACGCACTTGTGCGTGCTCGCAGTGCACACCAACCTGGCTCAGAATGAGTTAAATGACGGATGTGTCAGCTCATGAGAAGAACCTCATCCCTGCTTTGTGTGTGCTGTGTGGCACCTTTCGATTCAGTCCTTCTAACATTGCGGAAGATGTTCCGGTGGTGTTGGGAGAGTATAGTTTACTCCTGGCAAAGAGGTCCTGTTTGTCAGAAGTAAGGGGTTTCTGCGGGCAAGCCCATTGTGGATAGCGCTGTGCTGGGGCTGGGAAGGTTCACGACAACAGAGGGCTGTAAGCCCCTGAACCATTCAAACAGAGCTTCTGCAAAGTTCTAATGCATAGAACCTTTCCTTCGGGCACTCTATCGACAACCGTTGTTCCTCGCAAGCTCTCTTCCTCTTAGTTTCTGGTTCAGGTCTAATACTTGTCAATGTCTCCAGGACTATGAAGCTCACAAGTATGGAATGTGAGGCAAATGCTTGTTGGAGACAGTGGGATTTGTGTGTGGTGGGGGGGTGCAGGAAGTCTTCACTGTGGTGGAAATGTGCCGAAGTAGGGAAGTGTTATCGTTGCTGAGTGTTTGAGTGTGTGTTTGAGAGAGAGAGAGAGAGAGAGAGTGTGTGTGTGTGTGTGTGTGTGTGTGTGTGTGTGTGTGTGTGTGTGTGTGTGTGTGTGAGAGAGAGAGAGAGAGAGAGAGAGAGAGAAAGAGCGAGAGAGTTCTGGAACCTGCTGCTTTCATCTGTAACAAAACATTGTGAAGGTGGATGCTGTACGTTGCTGTGTGATAAAGTGCAAAATAAAGTCAGAGTTTATAGTTTATGGATTGAATTGTAAAACTCTGTGACGTTGTTCATTTCTCAGGTTCAGAATGCCGTGTTATTAATTTTGACTCTTTGTTCCCATTGCTAAGTTGGCACTTTTCACTGACTGGAGGTGTTTCTAGTTTCCCCCCTCACCATCCCCTGAGGACAGCCAGTGCTCATACAGATGTTGCTGGGCAGATGTTTGGTCTGTTTCCTGAGTGAATTGCAGAATGTGATTGGGAAGGTTTCACCTATGCACAGGAACAGGAATAAGTGAATCAGTGTGTTTTATCATATCTTGGAGATAATCCTACAAAAAGTAGTGGATTCAGCCCAGTCTATCACGGGAAAATATCTCCCTACCTTCGAGCACATCTGCATGGAGTGTTGTCACAGGAAAGCAGCATCCATCATCAGGAAGCCCCAACCCCCCCGCCCCAGCTCATGCTTTCTTCTCACTGTTGTCATCAAGAAGAAGGTACAGGAGCCTCAGGATGCACACCACCAGGTTCAGAAACAGTTATTACCCCCTCAACCATCTGGCTCTCGAACCAAAGGGGATAACGTCACTCAACTTCACTTGCTCCACTGTTGAAATGTTCCCACAACCAATGGATCCATTTTCAAGGACTCTTCATCTCATGTTCTTGATATTTATTGCTTATATATTTATTATTCTTTTAATTATTTCTTCATTTTTTTTCTTTTTTTATTTGGACAGTTTGTTGTCTTTTGTAAACTGGGGTCCATCCTGTTGTTGTCATCTTTCATTGATTCTATTATGGTTATTGGATTTATTGACTATGCCTGCAAGAAAGTGAATCTCAGGGTTGTATTTGGTGACAGATACGTACTTCGATAATAAATTTACTTTGAACTTTGAACAATTTTCCTCTACTTCACTCCAACTGGTCCTGATGCAAGGTTTCAATTTGCAATGTTGGCAATTTCTTTCCCACCACAGATGCTGCTTGACCTGCTGAGTTCTTTCAGCAGATGGTGCTCTAGATTCCAGCAGTCACTGAATCTCAAGTTCATTTTTCCTTAAGACTCGGAAGAAGGCTATGCCCACTAAATCTGTGCTGACTCTCAGAGGATTCCTAGTCTTCCACAAATTTTCCTTGTACCCTCATATCCTCACATTCCCACCAATTTGCCCCAGATTCTCTGACCTATCTACACACGAGGAACAACTTACAACAGCCATGTATGTAAACTACCAACCGGCACACCTTTGGAATGTGAGAAGAAACCCGAACACTGGGAGGAAAAGCATGTAGTCACAGAGAAAACATGCAAACTCCACGCAGACAGCACCAGAGTCAGGACTGAACCTGGGTCAATAGATCAGTAAATCAGCTGTATCTCTATCCTGTGGTCCAGGATATCCTTATCGAGCGAGCATCTAGCAATCTCAGCTTCGGAATTCTGAGTTAAGTCAAGTCAAGTCACTTTTATTGTCATTTTGACCATAACTGCTGGCACAGTACACAGTAAAAATGAGATAACGTTTTTTAGGACCATGGAGCTATATGAACAATACAAAAACTACACTGAACTATGCCCCTTTCCGCTTCCTCTATCGTTCCTATCCCACTAAAATATTCCCTTTTAGAATAGAGAGTCTAGGTTTCCACTACCTTTCTTGTGGCAAAGTGATGTTAGCCCCAAGATATCCCTCTCTAATTTTATGAACCCCTTATCCAGGAAAGTCCATCACCATCCTGACTTCATCAACCATTTCTACACCCTGAAATTTTCTGCAACGTTCCAAACCTGGTGGGCTGCAGCCTCTTTCAGGGGGTTGGGTATCACCCATTGATGGTTGGAGTGCTGGCCATTTGTAGTGTTCTAAGCCGCTCGCTTGCTGTGACAACTGCTCTCAAAATAACCAGCGGGGTGGTACTGTCCTATTCATACAGGACATCTGAAATAATTGTAGAGTCATAGAGAGACACTTCAAGACTGCACCAATAATTAAAATTAGGCTTATCATCATGGGCATATCTTGTCAAATTTGTTGCTTTGGGAGACCAGTGCAGCACAACACATAAAAATTACCCTAAGTTACAATTGAAAAAGTACAAAAGAAGAATAGTGAAGTAGAATTCAAAGGCTGTTCGGAAGTCTAATGGCAGAGGGGGAGAAGCTGCTCCTAAAACATTGAGTATGTGTCTTTAGGTTCCTGTACCTCCTCCCTGATGGTAGTAATGAGAAGAGGGCACATTCTGGGTGGCATTCTTGGAGCTCCACTTTTTGAAGATGACCTCAATGGTGGGGATAGTTGTGCCCACGGTGAAGCCCTGCAGCCTCTTTTGATCCGGAGCATTGGAGCCTGTCCATGGTACATCCGTAGAAACTTGCCAGAGTCTTTGCTGACTTACCAAATCTCCTCAAACTCATAATAAAGTGCCCATTTACAGGAGCATGGTCTAACCAAATTTCTTGCATGATAGTGCTTTCTCCACACGCTGAGGTAGAATATAACTGAGATTATTACTTGGTGGAGTATAGGGTGAGTCTGGAAAGTCGGCTGGGCAGTTGAAATACTGTATCTACTTATGTTATTTAGCAACACAGCACAGAGCAGGCCCTTCTGGCCCTTCAAGCCATGCTGCCCCAGCAACGCTCAGCAAACCTGATTAACCCCAACCTAACCATGGCACAATTTACAATGACCCATTAACCTAATTGATGTGTCCTTGGACTGCGGGAGGAAACCGGAAAACCCAGAGAAAACACGTGCATTACACGGGGAGGACATACAGTGACGCCATACACAGCAGCACCGGAACTGAATTCCAAACTCAGGAATGCCCCAGGCTGTAATAGCACCACGCCAACTGCTACGCTTGCATGGCACCCAGCTCTGGAGGTGCTGTGGACTTCAACTTTGTGATTAATTTATAGGGTGTGTTGGGGTGGGAGGTGTGGGAAAGAAGTCATGAGGTGTGAGAGGAGGGAAAGGTGTGGGTCAATGTCAATGTCGAGGTGGGGGGGTGGGAAAGAAGTCATAAGGTGTGAGAGGAGGGAAAAGTGTGGGTCAATGTCAATGTCAAGGTGGGGGGGTGGGAAAGAAGTCATAAGGTGTGAGAGGAGGGAAAAGTGTGGGTCAATGTCAATGTCGAGGTGGGGGGGTGGGAAAGAAGTCATAAGGTGTGAGAGGAGGGAAAGGTGTGGGTCAATGTCAATGTCGAGGTGGGAGGTGTGGGAAAGAAGTCATGAGGTGTGAGAGGAGGGAAAGGTGTGGGTCAATGTCAATGTCGAGGTGGGGGGTGGGAAAGAAGTCATGAGGTGTGAGAGGAGGGAAAGGTGTGGGTCAATGTCAATGTCAAGGTGGGGGGGTGGGAAAGAAGTCATAAGGTGTGAGAGAAGAGAAAGGTGTGGGTCAATGTCAATGTCAAGGTGGTTTGAGTTCTATTTTAGTCCATAGACCATGAGACATATGAGCAGTATTAGGCCATTCAGCCCAGAGTACCCCGCCATTCTATCATAGCTGACCTATCATGGGTCGAAGCCCTGTGTCAGTCCTGACGTGACCTCTCTCTCCTCCCGCAGATGCTGCTCGATCCACTGAGCTCTTCCAGCAGATTAGTTGTCGCTGTCATTCTGAGAGTGCCCACCACTGGGTGGTGCGGGAGGATTATACTGGGGTATGGGTAAGTACAGTCAGATCTTACCAATTCGAAGGCTTCAAAGTATATTTATTATCAAAGTATGTATGCAGTGTACAACCCTGAGATTTGTCTTCCCACAGACAGCCATGAAACCCGTTTACAGAAAAATATCAAACATCCCCCCTCCCCACACCACAGCCAGGCACAAATAAAACCCACAAGTGGCAACAACAACATCAACTTCCCCACACGCAAACATCAACAAGAAAGAACGAGCAAAACACCGAATATAAAAACACAAAATTAAAAGAGCCCAATCGAACTACAGTCCAATCCACAAACTGCAGACCCAGAACTTTGGTACCGTCCTCCGACAGCATCAAGGGAAAGTGAGACCATTCGAACACAGGGGCCTTCCCTCGGGAGCAGTGAGCAAGAGGGAGAGAGAGAGAGAGAGAGACCATTGCACACAAACTCCTTCCTCCTGCAGCAACCAGCAAGAGACCTGTATACGTGCTAAACACTCAGTCGCCCTCCACAGTCACCTCGATGTTTCAATATTCCTCGACGCTTTAAACAGCAAGAAATGGAGCCAATCACAGGCTCACACACCATCTTGAAGCTTCTCGGCCTCAAGGCCGATTGCCTCCCTGAATCTTCTCACAGACAGCAAAGCCCCAGATAGCTGAATTGACCCAATGACACTCCATCAAACTGTACATCACAGGCTCCAATAGTACCAGAACCACATTTAAAGGAAAAAGTAGGTGTAAAAGAAGTGAAAAATAGAACAGTTTCGTGGACCATCTGAAAGACGTCACCAGTGTAGCATTGTTCAATGGCGCCATCTTTTAGATTATTAGCATTTGTAGTTTTTGTTTTGAATTTCATACTTGGGGGAAAACTATTCAATCTACTTTTACAGCCATTTGCAGCTAAAATACTTGCATGTTGCTCATTTTGAGATTGCGCACCAAACTCCTGAGTTTAATTTCTGCCCACTTTCTGCTTTTCATAAAGGAGCTCTTTCATAGTCTGTCTGCCAGCTGTCTATGGGTGTGAATGAGATGCATCTTGTCCGTCTGTCAGCCTGTCAACATCTGGACGTCCACGAGGTAAGTTTTCTCCAACTGTCTGTCACCATGTGGGTGTGAATGAGACAGATCTTGTCTATCTGTCAATGTGTGGGTGGGGGATGAGACAGACCTTCTTCATCTGTCAATGTCTAGATGCCAATGAAGTGTGTCTTACCCGCCGGGCTGTTACCATATATGTGTAGGTGAGTTGGATCTTGTCTGCCTGCATCCACTGAAATTTTTCACCCCCTTAGTGGAGTCCAATTTCTCCAAGATTTCCAGCCAACAATCTCACCCAACCTAACCAATGATGTGGGCAGGTTGCTGCTCACTGCTCTGGGAAACTCTGCGAATCTCTTTGCTTAAATGAAAGCCTGAATTCATCTGAAGCTGATAGCTGTTAAAATTTGATAAAAGTGACTTTTAGGTTGGTGTGATTTCATTCTGAGGCCTGTACTCTTTACTCAAGATGTGCTGCCCTTCACCACTAATAGGCTAATGGTCCAGACAATCGTGATGGATCTCTTGTGGCAGCAAGAGCTGTCCTTAACTGTGATAACCATTTGGTATATGTGTGTACCAAATGAACAGTTTTCTCTGGATGAAGCCATTTCTGTCTGTCTTCATTTTGTGTGAGAAACAAGAACAGTGCTTGTCCATTGACTTTCAGGCATTCTTTGTCATTCCATACCATCATGGCTGGACTAACTTTGGCTGTAGTTCCACTTACTTGACTAATCCTTTTAACACCTGTTTGCCTCTCCATTCTGGGAGGTTGGATTCGGAGTTTTGCAGTTCGATTGACCACTGTTGGGCCCCAGCACTAATGGCAGCTTCCGAGCGACACTCACACACAGGTGAAGGTGGAAACTTGGAGGCATCCTTCAGGGTTTCCCAGTGTTTTTCTCCAAACCCTATGCATTCGGGTGGCACAGTAGGGTAGTGGTCAACACAACACTTTACAGTACGGATGACCCAGGTTCAATCCCCGCCTCTGCTTGTAAGCAGTCTGTACACTCTCCCCATGGCCGTATGGGTTTCCTCCTGGAGCTCCAGCTTCCTTTCGCAGTTCAAATGCATACTGGTTGCTAGGTTAATTGGAGATTGTAAATTGTCCCGTGATTAGACTAAGATTAAGTCAGCTGAGTGCTCAGTGGCATGGCTCAAAGGGATGGAAGGGCCTATTTCTCATTGTATCTCAATAAATAAACATTACTGCATGTTCCTACTTTTCCATACAGTAAGCTACTAAAGTCAGTGAACGGAGGAGTGAAGTATTCACAGAGTACTCCTGCTATAACAAGCCTTGAAAATGTGCATTGTCACATATAGTGAAAATGGTATGGTTAGCATTTCAAGGCACATCCAGGAATAACTCTTGCTAAAAAAACGGAGTTTTGTATTTGTTAACTAAGATGCTTTCAATAAGTATTGCAAAAGTTAGTGACTTGTAATACTTTTCTAGAAGTATTGTTTGTTTTTCGTTTTTTCGCATTACTCTCTTCAGTTTGTGCGTGGTAAGATGTTAGAAGTTTTGGTTTAGAATTGTAGTTACAACTCCCTGTGTTGTGACTGTGACTAAAGCTGAGCCACAAGGAATCTGTAACTGTGAAGTATAAAAGTCTTTATTCATACAGCAAAACTGTAGGAGAGAGAGTCCAGGAGGATCTAAAAGAATCTCACTCACCTGACACAATGTTTTAGACTTCTTCAACACAATGATAACAATAAACAATTAACTACAGGTTCAACTGCTATAATCACCCACTTAACATTAATATTTTGAATATCATTTATTCATTATGTGCGGTGTCGTATGACGGAGGTGATCATGCTCTCATGGCCATGATTACTCTTGGCAAATTTTTCTACAGATGTGGTTTGCCATTGCTTTCTTCTGGGCAGTGTCTTTACAAGAGAGGTGACCCCAGCCATTATCAATACTCTTCAGAGATTGTCTGCCTGGCATCAGTGGTCGCATAACCAGGATTTGTGATATGCACCAACTGCTCATATTTTCAATATAGTCAGTAAATTTACAGAATTCTATATTTACAACAGCAGCAGATCCCAACTTGCAGAACCTTTTTGAATATTCAATACTAGTGTCAGTTTCGAAGGCATCAGTACAAATTCCAGACATCGAAAATATATCCTTTGGTTAAAACTCCAGACACCTATCATAAACAAGAGAAAATTTGCAGATGCTGGAAATTTAAGCAACACACACAGAATGCTGGAGGAACTCAGCAGGCTGGGCTGCATCTATGAGAAAGAGTATAGTTGACATTTCGAGCAAAGACCTTTCATCAGGACTGGAGAAAAAAGATGAGGACTGAGAGTTAGAAGGTGGGGGGAGGAAGAAACACAAGGTGATAGGCGAAACTGGGAGGGGGGAGAGGGGTGAAGTAAAGAGTCAGGAAGTTGATTGGTGAAAGAGATACAGGGCTGGAGAAGGGGGAATCTGATAGGAGAGGACAGAAGGCCATGGAAGAAAGAAAAGGGTGAGGAGCACCAGAGGGAGGTCATGAGCAGATAAAGAGAGAAGGTAAGAGAGGAAAAAGGAAAAGGAGAATAGCAAAGGGGAGGGGGGAGATTACTGGATGTTCGAGAACTCAATGCTCATGCCATCAGGTTGGAGGCTACCCAGAAGGAATAGCTCTTGCTCTTCCAACCTGAGTGTGGCCTCATCACGACAGTAGAGAAGGCCATGGATTGGAATGGAAATGGGTAGTGGAATTAAAATGGGCAGCCACTGGGAGATCATCTTTCCCTCTCCCCCACTTTCTGCTTTCCACAACAATCGCTCCCAACACAACTCCCTTGTCTATTCATCCTTCCCTACTGATCTCCGTCCTGGAACTTATCCTCGCAAGTGGAACAATTTCCACAGCTGCTCCTATGCCTCCTCCCTCACTACCATTCAGGGCCCCAGACAGTCCTTCCAGGTGAGGCAACACTTCACCTGTGTGTCCGTTGGGGTCATCTTCTGTGTTCAGTGCTCCCGATGTGGCCTCCTGTATATTGGGAGACCACTTCGCCGAACACCTATGCCACAAAAAGCAGGATCTCCCAATGACCACCCATTTTAATTCCCACTTCCCATTCCATTCTGACATTTCAGTCCATGGGAAGGAGCTGTTCCTCAGTTGCTGAGTGTGTGCCTTTAAACTTCCGTACCTCCTTCCTGGTGGTAGCAATGAGAACAAGGCATGTCCTGGGTGTTGGGGGACCTAGATGGAAGCCGCCTTTCTGAGGAGTCGCTCCTTGAAGATGCCTTGGATGCCATGGAGGCTAGTGCCCATGATGCAGCTGGCTAAGTTGACCACTCTGTGGACTTCTAACTCCAGGATGAACACCTTGGTTTGCTCTCTTGAAGAATTCCTTAATGCGATTGGCTACCTTGCAGGTTGGATGTCATAATAGCTGCTGGGCCCCTTTGAGCTGAGGAGTAACAGTAACACAGCAAAAGAGGAAATTCTGACTGCAGAGACTGTTAGCACTTTGACTTCACAGAGGACAGTCAAGAATAAGTGGCAATAGCCTTCACACTGAAAGAAAAATACACAAGTAACTAACATTTCCCATTTAAATGTTTTTTTTTGTTTCCTCTCTCTGCATGACCAGGCTCTGGGTTAAATTAGGTTGCTATTTATATTGCTGCATATTCTTATTCATGGTGTATTAAGTTTGAGCTGCGGAATGGGGATGGGGTACAGTCATCATTCTTTAAACATAATCTCATTACATTTCTGGCTCAGTGAATGGAACTGTCATTAATTCCTTGGGAAAAAAAAGTAGCCTGTTTTTGCACATTGGCTCCCGCACAAGAATAACTAACAGACAATAGGAATCTATATATGGGTGATCTGCAAAGGGCTTTCTGCCAACTGTGACCTTCATCAATGAATAGAATTGCCCTGCCTAATTAGTCCTGGCAAATTAAGCTCCAAAGAATGCAAGTAACTCCCAAAATGCAGAGGTGTTTAGAAACCCCCCCTACTTCCAAAGCGTGAGGATCTACAGTGTGCACAAATTACAAAGTCAAGTGGTTGTTCTTCAATTGTTCTACCTCTGATCCCTTTTAATTTCTAAGTGAACATAAATCCATTCAGGATCTTCTCCAGCGGCTTCCGTATCACTGATGCCAGGCTCTCTGGCCTATGGTTTCCAGGCGTACTTCTGCTGACTTATGTACACATTAGCTATCATCCCCCCCCACCCACAATCTTCTGATACCTCAGCCAAAGATGCTTAAATCTCTGCCGGTGCCCCAGCAATATACTCCTTTTGATGCTGGTCATCCACAGGAATAGTCTCAGGGATCTATCCGAACTAATGTGGTGGGGTATTTCTAGCAATTCCTCTTTCTACATTCAGATGTACTCCAGATTTGTGTGTGCCCTTCCCTTAACTCTCCAGCCTCTGCATTTTCCTGCTGGTGAATTGTGATAAGAAGTATTCATTTAGGATCTCATTCATATCTCTGGCTCCATGCATAGTTTACCTATGTAGTCCCTGAGGAGATCTATTCATTTCGTAGCTGCCTTCTTGTATCTAATACACTTAAAAGGTTTGAGCTTCCATCCTAATCCTACTTACCATGGCCTCTTCTTGCCCTCGTAATTTCTTTATTTTTTTCTCCTCTATCAGCTTTAGACCTTTGATAAACACTTCTTGAAACTGATATATGCTTCCTTATTTACCGTGATCAAACCTCCAATATCATTTGTTAATAGGGTTTCCCAGAATTACCATCTTTGCCTCTTACTCTCACGAGATCATGCAATCTCAGAATACTTTCCTATCTTGCTTTTAAATGTCTCCCAAGTGAATTCTCTCATATGTTCCAGTCTTTCTCTCTCTCTCACTCCCCTCTCTCTCTCTTCTCACCCCTCTGTTCCTCACCTCTCTTTTCCTCTGCCCCTCTCACTGCTCTCCCTCTCTCCCCCCTCTCCCATTCTCCTACAGCTCCCCCTCTCTTTTCCCTATGTGACCATCCCTCTACTTTCCCATCCCCATGTCCCTCTCCCCTTCTCCCCATTCTCCCCGTCACCCCATCTCCTCCCACTCTTCCCCCTCTTTCCACTTGTGACTCTCCCTCTCTCCTCTCCCCACTCCCCCACCTTTTCTCTGTCCCCTCTCTTCCCTCTTTCCTTCCCCCATTATCCTACTTTATCCTCTCTTTTTCCCTTGCTCCTCTCCATCTATCCCTTTCCCCACCCTCTCTCCCCTTCCCCCACTCTTCCCCCCTCCCCTTCTCTCCCCCATCCCCACCCTCCTCCTTTATCCTCCCTCTTTTTCCAATGCTCCCCTCCTTCCCTGCTCCTTTCTCCATCATCTCCCCCCCCCACCCACTTTCTACCCCCCGCCTCTCCTTTTGGTGAACGCGAATGAGATATCATTCAGTATTATTCCACAAACACTCCGTTTCCGCCCTCAGGCCCATTGGGTCGGACGCCTCGCGCCCACTAAATCTGTGCTGAGTGCAATCCACCCACTAGATCCACTCGGACCCCATTCTACGCTCCCCACGTTATCGTCCCGCAGCTCCAAACCCCCACCCTTTGATCCAACCCTTCCCGTATATACCACAGCCAATTTACAGCGGCTAGTTGATCTGCTAACCCGTGCGTGTTAGGGGGTGGCAGAGAGTAGAAGATAAAAGCACTTGGGGGAGAGTGTGTAAAGTCCACCCGGACAGCACTGACCATCATGATTTCACAAACCACGCCTCTCTACTGCCTTCGTATTCCAGCTTTCTCTCCTTGCTTTAAGCACTTCCCTTTTCTCCTTCTCGCTGTGCGAATCAGGGTTCTCCTTTCATTTCTACTGTTGTCCTCCACTTCCTCTTCCATAACTGGGCTATAATGAAGTCAAGTACATTCAGTCAGTGATGCTTCAATGCTCCTACTGGAGTGAATGCCATGCAGCAATGTGCCATTGAATAGAAAGTTAGCACAATGATTCATGATCAGATTCGAACAACCTTGGAAAAATTGTCTCTCCAAAGCTTTCTTGAGAATACATAAGGACATTTTTTGCTGTGTCTTTACAGGTGGATGGTGTGGAGGAGGTAATGTGCCCTTAATACGTTCCTTCTCATAAAGCATCGAAACAGATGGATTGAATTGTGCTTCATTTATCTGACATCAATTCCTGAGGTAGACCAGGAGTTGTGGAAACTGATCACAGCTCCTCAGTTCTGCATCCTGCAGGGTTCGACATGCCGATCTTCATTCCGTTTACAGTGTGTGTCAATAAGGAAGAGATGAATATCATTGCCTTATTAATGAAAAGATCAACGTGAACTTTCTGAAATAATCAGATTCCCCTTTCTCTGCCCCTTTCCCCACTCTCAGCCAACTCCTTGTTTGTCAATCCGGTCTGCTTCTACGCTCTTGACAGATCGTAAATGTGCAGACACGACCTTGATCAAAATTCACCCAGCGTACAAAGTCTCCATCATTTTTTCCATATACACATTTCCAGTATGTACCCAGTGCTTTTGGTCTAAGATGCATCATTTCAGAATATTGGGATAACTACAATGCAGTTGCAGATATCTTTGATCAGCTGACAACTCCAACATTCTGAAGAGACCAGGTCATTAAGTATTTAGTGCCAAAGCGGATGTGATCTTAATTAATAAGAGTGTCAAAGGTTTCAGGGAGACATCGGGAGAATGGGGTTGAAAGGGATAATTAATCAGTGGAGTAGGTTCAATGGGCCAAATGGCCTACTGTACTGTACAAAAGCCTTAGGCACATGTGTATATCTAAGGTGCCTTAGACTTGTGCACTGTACTGTATTTGTCAACATGGAACTGAGAGTGAGTTTGTACATCTGGCAGGAGCAAAGAATTTTGGGAATGCTGAGGGTGGAACATGCAGGAGGGGTCTGGGGCAGGTGGCAGAGAAGGGGCATAGGGTGTCGTGGGCCCAAACAATTGATTTATTGATCATTACAGAATATCTTTCTGCTGCTTCCTGCTCCCTGCCCTCTCCCTTCCCCTTTTTCCAACCATAATTTCCCTTTCTCTGCCCCTTTCCTCACTCTTCGTCCACAATAAAGACCCATATCAGAATTAGGTTTAAAATGGTTTAATGGTTCCATTTAGTGTCTGAGAATGTGTATAGTATACAACCTGAAATTCTTACTCTTCACAGAAATCCACGAAACAGAAGGAAAGCCCTAGAGAATGAATGACAGAAAAACGTTAGAACCCCAAATCCCCCATCCCCCTCCCATGCACAAGCATCAGCAAAGCATCAAACCTCTCTCTCTCCCCACTTGTTCCAGCAGAAAGCATCACCCCCCCCCCCAACTACCTGCCAAACAAGCAATAGCAAAGACACCAAACAGACCGTGATCTAGAGTTCATCAAAAATTATTCCCGATTCCAACAGTTCGATCTCCCACAGGCTTTCTCTTTCAAGTCAAGTCAATTTATATTGTCATTTTGACCATAACTGCTGGTACAGTACACAGTAAAAACGAGACAATGTTTTTCAGAACCACGGTGCTACATGAACAATACAAAAACTACACTGAACTACGTAAACCAACACAAAAACTACACTAGACTACAGACCTAGCCAGGACTGCATAAAGTACACAGAACAGTGCAGGCATTACAATAAATAATAATAAGCAAGACAATAGGCACAGCAGAGGTCAGTAGATTGGTAGTCCGATGGCTTGGGGGAAAATCTGTTACATAAACAGCTGAATGGCAGCGTCTGGGATTCCGTCCATTTCTGTACTACCGGCGAGTGTTTCATTGCCACAGATTAAGTCCAATTTAATGTCCATTGGAGAGCAGAATGGATGGGAGAGCCGGCCGGCTAGGACTTGCTTTTTTCCTGGCACGGACTCCTGCCCACTTGCCTCGCTTCTGCTAATGAGGGAAATAGAGGTACTTGTCACTCAGGTGCAGAGGCCTCTGACAGCTACACCCACTGTCTAGATGTTCCCCAAGATGCTTCAGTCAACGACACCTGCAAAGAATTGGGTCAGCCACAGGGCTGCACAAGGTTGTACCCCAAAGGTGCAAGTCAAGACCACTCCTGGAGATATCGAAAACACTAGGCCACTTGGCAAACTCTGAGAGCAGGAACCCACTGCCACAAAGAACCACTGTTTGAGTGCAGCTGTAGATCATAGACTCTGACAGGACCCCAACATCCTTGACAAGGAAAGAAGAGATATTAAAGAGACAACTTTGAACTGTTCTGCTGATGAACTCGAAGAAGTCGCTGTCTGGCACCATCTTTAGCTCCTCCTCATCACTCACATATGTTGTGAAACGTATTTTCTTTGTGCAGTGCAATAAATGAAATTACTGCAGTACTGTGCAAAAGTCTTAGCTATATGTATGAACAGGAATATATATGAACTGTACCACATATCCTGTTGCAGTGTGGACAAGAGTAAGTGACGGTTGTGGTTAGAGGTTGTGTCTTTTAGTTGTTCAGTGTCTCTTTTTGCAGTCAACATCTTCTTGAATAGCTAAACAATTGGGCAAATGTGTTTTTGTTTGGCACAGTGGAACAATAGAAGCTTCAATCCTTGTACCATGAAATCAGGACTTGGATCTGGAAATATCTAGACTGCCTGAAGAAATGGTGGAATCAGATACAATTATTACGTTAAATGCAAACAACACAAAATGCTGGAGGACCTCAGCAGGTTGGGCAGCATCTGTGGAGGGGAATAAGCAAATGACGTTTTGGGCCGAAGCCCTTCAGTATCTTCACCCTGAAAACGAAGTTCTTCCTCACCAAACATGATTCTGTTCATTTTTATTCCACAACATGATACGTAAACCCTCACTTCCTACTGCTGTCATTACAATATCAATCAGAATTCCATCCAGGTTCCAACCTGAGCTGTCGCATGAATTTCATTGTCCACGTCATGGTGGGAAACATCTCTGATTTGCTACATACACTGTCTTGGCAAGCATCGTTTTCTTTCTGCTGGGAATTTCTTCTCCATTTCTTTGTTGGCTCGAGCAGCTGGTGCAGTGGTGTAAGCACCACAGCTAAATCTGGTCAAGGTATCTTGAGCAATGGAGAATCGGACCCATAACGGATAGATTTTCCACATTTTCCAGTCTTGTTGCCCATGCAATACTTTGACCTTTTCCTTCACAGTGCTTAGCTATCAGAAGCCCAGGCAACTTCTGCATGTTGTCATAGAGCCAGAGAATTATAGTATCTTACAACATCAAAACATATCCTTCAGCTCATCCAGTTGTTTTGCCCTCTACACTAAATCCCATTAACTTCATTTAATCTATATCCTTCCATGCCTTTTCTATTTAAGTATCTGTCTAAATGCCCCTTAAATATAGTAATTGTATCTGATTTCACTACCACCTCTGGCAGTGTGTTCCAGATATGTGCAAACATGGAAAAATAAATCTCCCCTCAGATCCCTTTTATAACTCCTTCTTCTCACCTTAAACCTATGTCTTCTCATTTTTGATACTCTATTCTGGGAAAATAATTTACTCAAAGCACTGGAGGAACTCAGTGGGCCACACAGCAACTATAGAGGGAAACGGGTATTCAGAATTTCCAAACCAGGTGAAGAGGCTCAACCAGAAATGTTAACTGTCCATTGCGCTCCATAGATGCTGCCTCATCCTATGGAGTTCCTCCAGCATTTCCTGTGTTGCTCCAAATACCAGCATCTAAAATCTCTTGCATCTACCCTATCTTTCCTGTCTATTCTATCAATTTATACTCTGTCAAAATCTTTCATAACCTATTATACCTCCCTCTCTGGTCACCCCTTCAGCCTCCTTCATTCTAAGGGAAACAAACCAAACATATCCAATTTTTCCCCATAACTAACCCCCCCCCCCCCCAATCCAAGCAATATCCAAGGGAATCTTCTCTGAATTGTTTCCAGTGTGACTACGTCCTTCCGATAGTGTAGTAACCAGAACCGCAGAGACTTTACATATTCTTCCCATGTTGGCATGGGACAATCAAGATCAAAGGTTCCTAACCTGTGGTCCATGGACCCCTTGCTTAAAGGTATTGGTCCATGGCATAAAAATGTTGGGAACCCCCTGCTCTATTTGCACCAGTTCCCTCCCATATCCCAAAGATGTACTGCTAATAGGCTGCTGTAAGTTGTCCTACTGTGTAGGTACAATTACTTTTCTTGGTGTATCCCATTATCTTGATGTAATTATTTAAGAATCTGATCCAATGCATGAAGTATGTGTTTCTTGTTGTTAGTGCCAGTGAATAGGACAACTTGATAATGTAGCCAATGGCCTGTGCCATCTTGTACAGTGTCAATTGAAAAATCTGTTCCTGATACTGGATCAAGAAGGGAAGATGAATGTTTTGAGCAGCAGTTCCCAAATGGATTTATCTAATGTGAGCTGTCAAATCCTTAGTAATCGTGCAATGAAAAAACCCCAACTCTCTGCTCATCAGCAGTGCAGGTGTGTATGTGAAGTTATACACAAATCTCATTTGCTTCAATCAAAAATATCTCCTTTCACTTGGTTGAGCTCATCCAGACACAATAAAGTCACAGCAGAACTAAAGGGGTTGTTTTGCAAAGGTGTGAAGATTGCTATTTCATGTCAAACCTTATTAGCTCAGTCTCTTAAATCTCTTCCCTCTAATTTCACCATCTCCATTTTCCTCCTAGTGGAACACAACTGACCCCATTAAGTCCATCCTATGGCAGTAATGCATAAATTCTTTCTGATCCACAAAGAGTTGACCTTAATTTATAGGCCCATTGAAAGATGAGCCATCTGTTGGAATCACAGTGAGATGTAATATAGAGGACAGCAAAAATTAAACTGCAGAGAAACTCACCAGGTTGATCAGCATCTGTGAAGGGAAAAGAATTGTCAACATACAGTAATCATTTTGGGTCACGACCCTTCATCTGAATGGGAGGTTTTGAACCAAAACATCAATTGTACATTTCCCTCAAAGTGATGCTGCCTAATTGGCTGATTTTCCCCAGTGTTTTGTTTGTTGTTCCAGATTCCAGAATCTTCAGTTTCCTAGTTCAATTTTTTTTGAGTTGAGACCCTGCATCAGGCTCAAAATGTCAGCAATTCCTTTCCCCCTATAGATGATGCTTAACCTGTTGTGTTATTCCAGTGTTTTGTTTCCCGCTCCAGATTCCAGCATCTGCATTTCTCGTGCCTGCCTGTAGAACAAGGCTATTGGTGCACTGCTTCTGTGTGACCAATGTGCAAGGTTTGATCCCGTTGGCTAGAAAGAATGTCAATCAGTGAACAGGCATGGAGGTGACCATTTGATGAGACTGTCCTTGGAGCTGCCATTTTGTGAACTGCTTGATGAACTGATTCTTACTTTGGGTTAACTTAATTAGAGCAATTGAATGTGGAGACAAGGAGTTTCAGCCAAACCTGAGATTATTCTCAGCCAAGTAGCAATTTATTATGTAAAGTGGCAGGTTTGCAGGAGGAGCAATTGGTAATCTTATTAGGCTGTGTTTGGGTCACCTGGTCAATCAGAATTGAAAAGAACAAAAGGCATGAGGCTGAGGGCAAAGGTCATAGGACAGTACTGTTTGTGGCCCTAGACCAGAGCCAATAAAAGGTGACCCAGGTTTGTCAGGTGACCTTGACTCAGCAAGATTAAAGGGCACCATTTGAGCTGGTAAGGGAAGAATATAAAAATGAGAGACTCCCAATGCAAATTAGCAACACATCTTCAGAGACCAACCATTGCACATGTGGAAGACCTTCAAGTCGGACACATGGAGATTAGATCAGGAGCACATGGAACAGCTGGCCAGCGTAGACTCTTTACCATGGAAGTACCCTTTCTCTTTATTGACTGTTTGTGAAAGGTCAGTGAATCCTAGTAGGTGTGCACACAGTTCATTAAATTATGAACACACGTGCTTTTTAGTTGACACACTAAAGGCACTTGTCAGTAAATACTAATCTGTTCTGTGCTTAATTATTCAATATTACTAAGGGATAAATCCTCGTGACTACTAAATTTCTGTTTGAGTGATCCCACTGATTTTACTTACAATGCCCCTTCAGGCAATGTGCTGACTGAATTATACTCCATTTCCTGCCCGGGAGCTTAAGGGAAGAAAAGCGTCTGAGGGAAGCAGCTGGTATTTAGTCAAAACTGTAGGGGGAAGAAACGCCTGAAGAAATGCCTGACAGACATTTCAACAACTGGTAGTTTGAAGGATGTGGGGAAAATGGGCAGAAAGTGATGCAGAAGCCAAGTTCAGATCAGCTGTGATTTTATTGAATGGCGGAGCAGGCTCCAGGGTCTAATTGATCTGCATCTTCTCTTGTTTCTTGTGTTCCAGGCAAACTGTGCAATACGCATTTGTGACAATTCAGGCACAGTTCATAAGAATTCTGGCTTGAGATCAAGCATTCTAGATTTGAGGTACACTGTAGGTCAAGTGGATTGTCTATTATTAATCTTCCTCCAACATTGAGATGAAGCATTTGAATCCAGTTCTTTTTCAGCAATGCTGGAAACACAAAGCAGGCCAAGTACTGTCAGCAGAAAGAAAAACTTCAAATTTCAGGATGGTACTGAATCAGGGAGTTTAAATCCAGCAAAGAAGTTTGATCTGATTGTAACTCTTTCCTCATGTAAAAAGAATGAAGTATCTTTAAGATCAGAAAGAGCTTTTAAAAGAATAGTTGAAAAGAGGTTTCCAGCAGTCAGCAGACTGAAACTTGGGATTGCAAGGATTAAATGGACCCTCATAAATCTGAGAACCCACATTTTAGGAACAGCCTCTTCCCCTCTGCCATCTGATTTCTGAATGGTCCACGAACCTATGAACCTCTTTTGAACTTTAAAAAAAATTAACTTGTGGTAGTTTTTAATGTTTTGCACTACTGCTGCAACAAAAAGCAAATTTCATTCCGAAGTCAGTGATAATAAATGTGATTCTGATTCTTTAAGAAGAAGCTTGATAAACAGAGGAGAGAATAATGGATCGCAGGTTAACGTGGTGCTTAGCACTAGCATGAATATTTGGGATGAATGGCCCACAGCTACGCTGTAAGTAATATGTAGCTTGCTGAAAAAAATCTATTAACCTGAAACATTTATGTTCTCTCTCTCTCTGTCTTTTCAGGGATGTTGCCCAATTTGCTGTATCTTTCCAATGGTTTCTAATTTCACCTTTCTAGAACTTTGCACCGGCTCCAGTCTTCACATTGTAGATACCTTCTAATGGGACAGAATAGTGAAAGCATTTAGCCAGATCAGCATGTTTATTTTGGACTGATATCCTCCTTACTATCTAAGGAATGTCATGCTCCTGGTGTCAACGTTTTGAAGGAACTGTTCCAAGGTCAACACATTGATGTAGTCCTGGAGAAGGCACACCAGCACCTCTACTTCATTGTGCATTTGAGTAGATCTGGTCTCTCACCAAAGACTTCTGGACATTTCTCTAGAATGACATACAGTGGAGAGCTTTCTGACAGGTTACATCACCACCAGGTATGAAGACTTCAATGTACAGGATCAAAAGAGGCTGCAGAGGGCTGTAGACTCTGCCAGCCCCATCACCAGTGCAATTCTTCCCATCATCAAGGACATCTTCAAGAAGGTGACGTCCATCACTAAGGACTCTTACCACCCAGGACATGCCTCCTTCTTAGTACTGTGCAACTATCAGGGTGGAAGTACAGGAGTCTGAAAACACACACTCAGTGATTTAGAGACAGCTTCTTCCCCTAAAGTCCTGAAGAAGGGTCTTGGCCCAAAACATCGACTGTTTGTTCATTTCCATGACCTGCAGAGTTCCTCCAGCATTTTGTGTATGTTGCTTTGGATTTCCAGCTTCTGCAGAAATCTCTCGCATTTATTCTTCCTCTCTGCCATCAGATTTAATGAACACTACCGCATTATGCCTTCGTTCTTTTCACTATTTATTGATTCTGTAATTTATAGCAATTTTATGTCTTTGTGCTGTACTTTTGCCACAAAACAGCAAATTTCACTTCATATAAGATAGTGATAATAAATCTGATTCCAAATCCATCCTCACTCATGTGATTGAAAGAACCGTTGCTAACAGCTGGCTCTATCATTGCTTACTGTTATAGATGACAAGCATATTCTGTATTAAAATCCTACAGGAAAATGCTCTTTTATCATGACAGTGATGGAGCATGTGGAAATGTGTGCAAGTGACATTTTTGTCTTCTGGACATCATGTTGATTGAGAATTCTGATTAATGGCAAAATTGTCTTTATATCATGACTTAAAAAGCATTAGATGTCAAAAAAAAGTGTTAGCCTGCATTCTTCAGTTCTCTTAGCACTGTGCACTTCTTAAGCATGGTTATTACACCATTGTTTTTCCTGCACATATGCATGACCCTGAAGTTATTTTTGCCATGAGCATTTTCTTTTGGAAATGAAGAACCCGGAATCAACTGAAGTACAGAAGATGTCCTTGGATCAATGGGGATCAGGAGGGAAGTTCTGATGGCAGTTCTTAACTGAACAAAAAAAACAGGTTATGGAGAGAAAAGGAGAGAATAGAATCAAATAATCCAAATTTGTAATTAGTGCATTCATAAACTGCTGCTCCCTACTATTGTGTCATTCACTCCTTCCAATTTCAGCTATCTGGCTCCACCTACATTCCTTTTCTCCTTGGAGGAATTTAAGGTGAGGGGTTATATGGGAGGCAGGGTCTGAGGGTTGGCACAACATTGTGGGCCGAAGGGCCTGTACTGTGCTGTACTATTCTATGTTCTATTCCTCCTGCCTCCAACCTCATGGCATGAGCATCAATTTCTTGAACTTCTGGTAATGCCCCCCCCCCCTTCACCATTCCCCATCCCCTTTACCCTCTCTCACCTTATCTCCTTGCCTGCCCATGGCCTCATGGCCTCCCTCTGGTGCTTCTCCCTCCTTTTCTTTCTTCCATGGCCTTCTCCCTTTTCATATTAGATTCTTCCTTCTCTAATTCTGTATTTCGTTCACCAAATCAACTTCCCAGCTCTTTACTTCATCCTTCCCCCTCCAGGTGCCACCTATCACCTATCACCATTTCTCTCTTCCTTCCCCCCACCTCTTAAATCTACTCATCTTTTTTTCTCCAGTCCTGCTGAAGGGTCTCAGCCTGAAACATCAACTATACTCTTTTCCATAGATGCTGCCTGGCCTGCTTAGCTCCTCAAGTATTTTGTGTGTGTTGCACCTATCACCCCGTTTCCTTCCCCTGCTCCACCCACATAATCTTCCTACTGGATACCCACTCTTCACTGTATCCATCTGCCTGCCCCATCCTCCTTTTTGGTTTTCATGCTCCACCTTGCCTTCCTGTCAGATTCCAAATCTACAGCCCTTTGTCACTTCTGCTTATCTTTCTCCAGCCTCCATCACAACTTCCACTCTTCCCTCACCCAAGTCAGCACTTCACCTGTGGATCTACTGGGGTCGTCTGTTGTGTCCTGACGCGGTCTCCTCTACACTGGTGAGACCCGTTGTAAATCGGGGGGCTGCTTTGTTGAGCACCTCCACTCTATCCACCAAAAGCAGAACTTTTTAATTCCCATTCCCATTCCAGTTCTGACATGTTGGTGCAAGGCCTTTTCTTGTGCCATGATGAGGCAACCCTGAGGGTGGAGGAGTAACACCTTATGTTCCTTCTGGGTAGCCACCGACCTGATTGCATGAATATTGATTTCTCTTTCAGGTTAAAAAAAACCTTCCCCCTTCCCCACTCTGCCCTCTTACCCCTTCTCACCTGTCTATCACCTCCCCCTGGTCACTGCCCTCCTTCCCCTTCTCCTATTGTCCATTCTCCTCTCCTATCAGATTCTTTCTTCTCCAGCCCATGACCTTTCCCACACACTGGCTTCACTTATCACCTTCCAGCTATCCTCCTTCTGACATTTCACCCTTCTTTTCCAGTCCTCCTTAAGGGTCATTGCCCAAAACGTCGATTGTTCATTTACCTAGATGCTACCTGGCCTTCCAAGTTCCTCTAGCATTTTGTTTGTGTTGCTTTGAATTTGCAGCATCACAGAATTTCTTGTGTTTATGATTTGCTTCCCTCCTCTCTCTGTCTATCACCTCCAAAATCCCTGCATCCACCAATCACATGCTGGCTCTTGCTCTACCTCTTCCCCTCATCTCTTTACATTGACTATATCCTCTCTGTCTTTAGTCAAACTGAAAGGTCTCAACCCGAAATATCAACTCGTTATTTTCATCCACAGATGCTGCTGGCCTGCTAAGTTCCTCCAGCATCTTGTTATTCCCTATTGTCCTTTCACCGACTGCCCCTCTCATTCCCTCGCCAACACCTCCACTTTCACGAGCACCCTCTTTGCTCTCCATCTCATGACCAGACTCACTCTCACTTCACCCTCTACCTCAGCAACACTTCTCTCCCAGGCAAAATGGCCCTTCTACAGATTACTCCAGGTGATGAATACTTTGTGTGAGGAATTATCCTCAAGATCTTCCTTATGTTCAAGATTCCAGTTTTTTTCCTCACTAACTTAAACCCAACTAAAACATTCTCTTTTGCTAACATTAGATTCCAGTTCTTCACTATCACCACTTTGATATATTTGTTCAAAGTTCAAAAAAAAAGTTCAAAGTACATTTATTATCAAAATAAGTATACATTATCCAACCCTGAGATTCGTTTCTTTTAAAAGTTTGCACTTTCTTGGTTTCCTTCATCCGTTCGATACAATCTCAAATCTTCCCAGACAGGACCTGTGATGGGAACAAATCCAAGTGGCTTTCTCAGCTCTGTTTCGATTCTCTCACAGGGGTAATTACCAGTGGCATTGTCTGCAGCATAGGGAGGACAAAACCTCACACAGCATCACCATTATTTATTGACAGAGCTCCTTATTACAAGTTATCATTGTCCTGGGAACATCCTGGTTTGCACACCTTCCTGCCACAGAGAAGCAGCGCAAATGTATGCCCGTGATTGCCAATTCCCTCCCCTCAAGACAGAGCTTAGGATGTGACTGATTTATTCTCAAGGAGCCCAAGTTTCTCAGTTGTAAATTGTACTCTCTGACTCATTTAAAGCAACTTCAAATGCAAACTTTGGTGGTGCTATGCGGGGAGACAGAGTGAGATCAATTGTTCCAGCAAAGGTAAAGTGAGCTGAATGGTCTTTTGAATTATATGGATTGCAATGAATGTGGTCAATAAAGTAACAATATCAACCAAAGTTAGTTGATTTAATACAGCAAGTGTCTTTCTCGGATCTTTGTACCATGTGAAGAGGCAACTTTCACATTCAGATTTATTTATTTCATGTACATTAATGTGTCAGTTATATTAGCAGCCAACGCACCCAAGGCTACACTGGGGGCAGCCCACAGGTGTTACCACACATTCTGTTGGCAATGCCCGCATTGCTTGGCAGAGCAATGCATTACACAACAAAACAGAACATACCAAGTGACAAAGCAGCAATGGCAAAACAAGCCCCTGTCACCACTCCCTCCCACCCTGTCAGCCATGTGCATGCACAATCCTCTAGCCATCCCTCCCCCCCCCCCCACCCCCGTCAATAAGCAGACGCAGCGATTTGGAAATTCAGGGCTCCGGCCACCAGGCCTTGAGTTCAGGATTTCTGATCATTTGTACCGAGCTAGGACTCGCTATGGCGATGGATAAGGACCCAAACTCCAGGCCTTGAGGTTCGGACTCACTGAACCTTAGGCCTTAATTTATATATTTAGAGAGCACAGACCAGTAGCACAGCAAAAAATCAGGGTTCAGTTGTGGCCTTGGGTTCAGTCTGCGTGGCATTTTCATGTTGTTCCTGGCTCCACTTTTCTTGCACATCCTAAAGACAAGCAGGTTGGAAGGTTTACTTGCCACTGTCTGTAGATGAATGGCAGAATCTGGGGGTAGTTGATGGATGCATGAAGTAACTAAAATGGGATTGGTGTAGTCTTAGGGTAAAGATGGTGAGCATGGATGAGTTGGGCTGAAGGGTCTGTTTCTCTATGACTCACATTCAGAGGACAGACTGGTGAGGCAATCACTATCCTTTCTGCAACTGTAATGAACTTCAAAAAGAGCAGAAGCTTTCTTTAGTTTTCATTCAACCTGGATCTACACTCAGTCCATGCCAAGCTGGTTACCCTCGAACAACATTCGGAGCATTCCTACTGGTGCCAGAAACAACGAGGCAGCAACTGTGAAAGGGACTGAGATTTGTACCCAGGCTTGCAGAGGAAATTACACCTCCACACTTGTTTGGGGTCAGCTACAACGCCCAGTGATAGAAACGTCACTCGGTGAGAAAGGTTCTGGGATAAGAAGAGACACGTCGGTCCCTTATGGAAATTGTATCCCAAGGGAGAGAAGCAGATTGGTTATCCTGAGCAATAACCACTGACTGATGAGGGGGAGATCACTGAGACCCAATGTTTGTCACATGTCATGCACTAACTGTCTGGGAGCATTGGGCCTGCATTGGGTATGTCGAGATGCAGTCTATGTAAAAATTCTGGGGGCGGGGGGCTATGAATAAGTTATTTAAAGCAATATATTGGCAGAAGAACACAAACACTGGAAACTGCCTTTTCCAAAAGCTCCCTTCTGAAAAGCACCACAGGGCTATTAAAGCAGAAACTTCATGCCATATTAAAAGTTTCTCCCTCAGGGAGTTAATCTGATGAACCATTCTAGTTCACCATGTCACTGCACTGTAGACACATTAACCACTTTTTATAATGCTGTTTACATTGAAGACATATGCTGACATTCTGTATTCATACACATGTAAGGGGTTTCTTATGTTACTGCATATGTTAATCAAAATGGCTTCTTTGTTAAGTAAAAGTAGGAATGCTTCTTTGTTATGGTAACTGGTGAAGAATGCTTTCTCTCACAGCTTGTTTGGGTTATAATTACTGATAATGAGAATTGTATTCATTTGTTAACCAATTGGGATAGAGGTTATTCTTTCTTGTGGATCTGTGAGTTGTTGTTGGGGGACTTTTGGGAGTTGGAGAGAACATCGTGAGGAAGGTGGACGGTGCTGGATGCACTCTGGTCGACCACCAAGGTTGGTCCCAGGCGCGCGGGTCGTGGAGGTCAGAGAAGATCGAATAGTGGACCGAAGACTTCGATGGTTGAGCTCCAACGATTGTGCATGAATTGACTGAGCCCTGATAAGTTCTGGCGCCTTTTCTTTCCTTTCTTTTCTTTTATATATATTGTATCGCTATTAATCACTTAGTTCTAGTAAGATTTATAAAGAGTATTCTGTAAACATACATGGTGCGCGGTTTGACAATGTGTGTGCGAGTTTGTACCACTGTGCATTTCACAGCATCCACGTTACGGGAGGTGCGGTCTGGCAGGCCGATGAATTTTCCCCTAGACATATACCAGCCGGTCGCATGAGCGTTACATACATTTTAAGCATGCGAGAACAATTCTAGTGGACCGGGCAGATGAGATCAACAACAAGATCTGGCAGCAAGAAAGGATGTTCTGCACCACTTCATGGAGAGCAAAGGAGCATAGCAAGGCACAGAAGAAGCCAAGAACCACCACTGCAGCCAAGGCAGAACCCAGTGGTGACAACTACTCGTATCACTGGTACCGGTCTTCCATGGCCAATTACAATGGCTTTTCCATTTTAAAAGCTCCTGCACAGGTCCTTTTGTGCAGCTGAAATCATCTCTTCACAAGCACATAACAAAACTGCACAAATTTAACTGTCATCTATAGATACCACAAACAATCATTCAATATCCATCCTTTAACCTCAAACTTTATTTTTTATTTAATTCATCAGTTTTTTATAATTGTTGAATGTTGCTTTTTTTTGTTCCTCTGACCAATTCACCTCTGCAAATTCCTAATACATATAAAAGCATATAGTGAATCAAGCTGATGCTTGAAGGTTGATCCTTCAAATCAAATTTCAGCTTCTTTCTATGAATTAACATGCCATATAGCATAACAATGAGACGTTATACTGAAAGCACATATGATACGTTTTAACCTACAATTTGAGAAGGAGAAGGGAAAATCGGATGTGTCAGTATTACAGATGAACAAAGGGAACTATGAAGTTATGAGGGAGGAGCTGGCCAAAGTTCAAAGGGACAATACCCTAGCAGGGAAGACAGTGGAACAAAAATTGCAGGTGTTTCTGGGAATAATGCAGAAGGTGCAGGATCGGTTCGTTCCAAAGAGGAAGAAAGATCCTAAGGGAAGTAAGGGGTGGCCATGGCTGATGAGGGAAGTAAAGGGCAGTATAAAAATAAAAGAGAAGAAGTATAACATAGCAAAGATGAGCGGGAAACCGGAGGACTGGGAAGCTTTTAAAGAGCAACAGAAGATAACAAAAGAGGCAATACGCCAAGAAAAAATGAGGTATGAAGGTAAACTAGCCAAGAATATAAAGGAGGATAGTAAAAGCTTCTTTAGGTATGTGAATAGCAAAAAAATAGTTAAGACCAAAATTGGGCCATTGAAGACAGAAACGGGTGAATTTATTATGGGGAACAAGGAAATGGCAGATGAGTTGAACAGGTACTTTGGATCTGTCTTCACTAGGGAAGACACAAACAATCTCCCAGATGTAATAGTGGCCAAAGGAACTAGGGTAAAGGATGAACTGAAGGAAATTTATATTAGGCAAGAAACGGTGTTGGATAGACTGTTGAGTCTAAAGGTTGATAATCCCCGGGACCTGATGGTCTGCATCCCAGGGTACTTAAAGAGGTGGCTGTAGAAATCGTGGACGCATTGGTAATCATTTTCCAATGTTCTATAGATTCAGGAACAGTTCCTGCTGATTGGAGGGTGGCTAATGTTGTCCCACTTTTCAAGAAAGGAGGGAGAGAGAAAACAGGGAATTATAGACCGGTTAGCCCGACATCAGTGGTGGGAAAGATGCTGGAGTCAATTATAAAAGAGGAAATTATGACACATTTGGATAGCAGTAGAAGGATCAGTCCGAGTCAGCATGAATTTATGAAGGGAAAATCATGCTTGACTAATCTTCTGGAGTTTTTTGGGGATGTAACTATGAAAATGGATAAGGGAGAGCCAGTGGATGTAGTGTACCTGGACTTCCAGAAAGCCTTTGATAAAGTCCCACATAGGAGATTAGTGGGCAAAATTAGGGCACATTGTATTGGGGGCAGAGTACTGACATGGATTGAAAATTGGCTGGCTGACAGGAAACAAAGAGTAGTGATTAACGGGTCCCTTTCGGAATGGCAGGCTGTGACCAGTGGGGTACCGCAAGGTTCGGTGCTGGGACCACAGCTGTTTACAATATACATTAATGATTTAGATGAAGGGATTAAAAGTAACATTAGCAAATTTGCTGATGACACAAAGCTGGGTGGCAGTGTGAAATGTCAGGAGGAAGTTATGAGAGTGCAGGGTGACTTGGACAGGCTGGGTGAGTGGGCAAATGTATGCCAGATGCAGTTAAATGTGGATAAATGTGAGGTTATCCACTTCGGTGGCAAGAACAGGAAGGCAGATTACTATCTAAATGGAGTCAAGTTAGGACAAGGGGAAGTACAACGAGATCTAGGTGTTCTTGTACACCAGTCAATGAAAGCAAGCGTGCAGGTACAGCAGGCAGTGAAGAAAGCTAATGGCGTACTGGCCTTAATAACAAGAGAAATTGAGTATAGGAGTAAAGAGGTCCTTCTGCAGCTGTACAGGGCCCTGGTGAGACCCCACCTGGAGTATTGTGTGCAGTTTTGGTCTCCAAATTTGAGGAAGGACATTCTTGCTATTGAGGGAGTGCAGCGTAGGTTCACAAGGTTAATTCCCGGAATGGCGGGACTGTCATATGTTGAATGATTGGAGCGACTGGGCTTGTATACACTGGAATTTAGAAGGATGAGAGGGGATCTGATTGAAACATATAAGATTATTAAGGGATTGGACACACTGGAGGCAGGAAGCATGTTCCCGCTGATGGGTGAGTCCAGAACTAAAGGCCACGGTTTAAGAATAAGGGGTAAGCCATTTAGAACAGAGATGCGGAAAAACTTTTTCACCCAGAGAGTGGTGGATATGTGGAATGCTCTGCCCCAGAAGGCAGTGGAGGCCAAGTCTCTGGATGCATTCAAGAGAGAGTTAGATAGAGCTCTTATAGATAGCGTGGTCAAGGGATATGGAGAGAGGGCAGGAACGGGGTACTGATTGTGTATGATCAGCCATGATCACAGTGAATGGTGGTACTGGCTAGAAGGGCCGAATGGCCTACTCCTGCACCTACTGTCTATTTTCTATTTAAAGTATCAGATAGAGCTGTTATTCTCTCTTTACTGTGAGTGGGAGCTTGCTAGGGCCCATGTTTCCTATAGTACGATGCTGATGTCGGAACTTCCCAATGGCCAAACATTTTAATTCCCATTCCGACATGTCGATCCATGACCTGCTCTTGTGCGAAGATGAGGCCACTCTCTGGATGGAGGAGCAACACTTTATATTCCGTCTGGGTACCCTCCAACCTGATGGCATGAATATCGATTTCTCCTTCCGGTAAACAAAAATCGCCCCCCCCCCCCCCCCCATTTGCCACTTTGACCTTTTCCCTCTGCCTATTAAAACCTGCCTGTTACTTCCCCGTGGGTCCACTCCCCCCTCCCACTTCTCCTCTCCTGTAGTCCACTCTCCCCTCCTACCAGGTTTGTTCTTCTCCAGCCTTTGACCTTTCCCGCCCACCTGGCTTCACCTATCAGCTTCCAGCCAGCCTTATTCCCCACCTTTTAAATTCAGGCCACTCACCCCCTTCCCTCTCAGTCCTGAGGAAGAGTCCCGGCCTGAAACGTCAACTGTGTATTCTTTTCTGTAGATGGTGCCTGACCTGCTGGGTTCCCGGACGTGTGTGGGCAGAAATGATGATGGCATTTGATTCACCATCAAGTGTTTTGGAATGTCCTGAACTTGTGAGAGGGGATGTGAAAGTGGAAGCCTTCCATTTCTGTATGTATTGTGTTCGTTTATTCAAAGGAAGCACTTCATAACAGTGGCCGTAGCATCCTAGGAATTTTCAGCTCTCCTCAAAAGCCGATGACATGGTGGGTCTGGAGGCACTGTAGCTGAGTGCGCGTGAGGGAGGATTGTTTGTGGGGATTCCAGGGAATGGGGCAGGATCAGTGAGGTAAACAAGACTGTGTCCTGGGAGACAGCATGGTGTCTAGGCCGAATTGCTTCCTTCTGTGTTGTAAGTTAGTACTGGACTGGTATCCTGAGGACTCAACAATAGATCTGGCACGAGTTCAATTCCCACCAGCTACAGGGAATTAAATTTAAGTAATTAAATAAGCCTAGAATTAAAATGTTAGAGACTGTAATTGTGATTATCATTAAAAATCAACTTGGTGCTTAATGCTCTTAAGGGAAAGAAATGTGTTGCTCTTGCGTAACTTGGCCAATGTGTGACTGTGGACCCTCCAATGTGATTTACTCTTAACTGCACGCTGAAGTAGCCTAACAGCTTAATCGGTGCAGTGTGCCTAGAAATAGAGAGGCAATTGCTGCTGTACTTGCTAGGATCCACAACAAATGAGACAAATAAGTTCCCTGAAAGCGGTAATGCAGAGAGACAGATTGATGAAGTAGGTGTTCATCATGTCTGTCTTCCTCGGTCAGGGCATGGAGTACAAGAAATAGGACATCAGGTTACAACTGCACAAGGCAATTGGAAAGGTGGAAGGGGGAAGCAGTGAACACGTTTCTGTCCACATCAACAGCATTAAGTTTGAAAGGGTTGAGATCTTCGAGTTCCTTGGTGTGAACGTCGCCACTAACCTATCCTGGTCCAACCAAGTGCTGTCCAAAAAAGCTCACCAAAGCCTCTACTTCCTCAGGAGGGTAAAGGAATTCAGCGTTCCTCTATTGACACTCACTGTTTTTTAATTGATGCACCACAGAATCCAGATAGCATTCTATCTGGATGCATAATGGTTGGCATGGCAACACAACCACAAGAAACTGCAGAGTTGTGGACACAGCTCAGTACGTCATGGGAACGAGCCCCACCCCACCATGGACTCTGTCTATCCTTCTTGCTGCCTCAGTAATCAAAGACCTCACCCATCCTGGAGATTCTGTTCTGCCTTCTCTCATTAGGTAGAAGGTACAAAAGCCTGAAAGCACATACCACCAGGCTCAAGGAGAGATCTTATCCCGCTGTTATCAGACTTCTGAATCCAGGTTCAAGGTCAGCCTCTTTCCCACTGTTATTGGACTCCTGACTGGACCTCTCGTACAATAAGATGGACTCTTGGCCTCCCAATCTTCCACTTTATCGTTTATCTGCACTGCACCTTTTCAGTAGCTTTTTCACTTTATTCTGCAGTTTTTTTTACCTATTCTAACTAAATATGCAGTTTAGTCATTTGATCTGAATAAACAGTATGCAAGACAAGCTTTTCACAGTATCTAGGTCCATGTGACCATTCCAATACCACTGGTGAGACCACACGCAGAATATTGTGTACAGTCTGGTCATAAAGCTACAGGAAGAACTCCATTAAGCTGAAAGGGGTGCACAAAATATTCACAAGGATGTTACTGGTAATGGAGGGAATGAGTTATTAGGAGAGACTGGATAAGCTGAGGCTTTTTACCCTGGAGCATAAGAGGTTTGGTGGTGATTTTATGGAGGTATATAAAATCATGACACATCTTTATAAGGAGGACAGACGCAGTCTATTTTTTTCTGGGGGCAGAGGAGTCTACCAGTAATTTAGAGAGCACAGATTTAAGGAGAGGGATGGGCTCCGCCAGGTTTCAGATGCCCAAGACACGCGGTACGATGAGCAATCACCAAAAAGATCAGTGCAAAAAGCTTGTCATGACGGTGCCCCGACGACTCCACCACACGCACAAGGTGAGAGGAGTAAGATTTAAAATGGACCTGAGGTACAACCTCTTCACAGGGAGATAGTGGAGATATGGAAGGAGCTGCTGAAATGAACATTAGATAAAGAAGACCTAGATCAGAGGCTCCCACCATTTTTTTTCATGCCATAGACCCCTACCATTAACTGAAAAGTTAATGGACCCCAGGCCTAGATGGATAGGAGCAAAACATGTGATTAGATAGGCATATCGGTCAGGATGGATGATTTGGGCCGAAGGCCACGAGGGTATAAATGTTGGAACATTTTGGTAAAACATATGACTTGCAAGGGACTGAAAAGAACATGTTAAAGTTTGAAAATCCATTTTAAAGTCTTAACATGAACTGATTAATTTAGATTCTTCACACAAAGTAATGTCATTTGAAGCATGTAGATGAATGAAAAATGGAGGGCTATATAGGAGGGAAGAGTTGGGTTGAACTTGGAGTAGGTTAAATTCGGCCTGTACTGTGCTGTACTGTTTGACTATATTCAATGCTGTGAAGTAAAACCTGGGATAAGTGGGAGATTTCGCAAATGGAACTCTACATTACTGAGAGAACAGGAGGGATCCAATGGTGAAGAGACTTGGTAGAGTAATTTGTAGAGGAGAGGTTTCCAGTTGCAGCTGTCAGGATTGGTGTTGGATCACTATTAAATGCCTGAATTCAGGAGCAAGAGCTTTATCCAAAGCATAGGAGGAACATGGAAGGGGCTTCCTTCAGGAGTAGCTGAAGAAAAACAGTAAAATTAGATTTGAGGAGAAGCTGGAAGGGAACATGGTGTGGGACGGTATGAAAGGACCCCACGGGGCTTGGTGGAGGACACAGTTCTGTAGAAGTAAATTCAAACATTTGGGGATAAATTGCCTGGCTCTAAGCTGCAAAACACTTCAGAGTAAAATAAACCATTGGAATTTAGAGTAGTCTCCAGGAGTCTTGTGGGGTCGATCCTTTGAAAAGGTTTGGGTTTCTGCAGAATAATTTCACTGTGCCTGAAACAAGTATAATTGAAAGAAGAACTCTCAACTCAAGTATATGGTTCATTAACAGCCTTCATAGCTTTATTTCCAAATTCCTCTAAATCCGTTGTATTGGCAGAGTTTTTTAAGCAATTGCATGTTGGCCATCTGCCTGATTGAGATCCCTGGCACTTGTTTTTGGAAATAAACAGTGAGCATTTTCAAGCTCCTGCCTTAGTTAAAACGAGAAGCTGAGATTAACTGCATTTTAAAGCTGATATGGATGAAAAGCCAGCTGTGGAGATAAGCCTACCATTATTTTTACTGGAAAATATTAAAACTTTAACTAAAAGCAGGATAGGAAGCATATTTACATTTTTATCCACTTCTGAGTTCTGATTGAGGTAACAGGCAATGATAAAATATGAACATATCTGTTTGAAGCTGTACCCAACTAGCAATAATCTTGGCTGAACTAGACTTGACTTCAGAGGTCACTAATGACAATGGTCATGCTGTTTTGTTTTTGGTTGAATTTACTTACTTTCTAGTTGGTTGGTGGTTGGTAAGTTGATGGAGAAGATCCTGAGAGGCAGGATTTATGAACATTTGGAGAGGTATAATATGATTAGGAACAGTCAGCGTGACTTTGTCTAGGGCAGATCGTGCCTGACAAGCCTGACTAAACACGTTGATGAAGGTAGAACAGTAGATGTAGTGTATATGGATTTCAGCAAGGCATTTGATAAGGTACCCCATGCAAGGCATTGAGAAAGTAAGGAGGCATGGGATCCAAGGGGACCTTGCTTTGTGGATCCAGAATTGGCTTGCCCACAGAAGGCAAAGAGTGGTTCTTGACAGGTCATATTCTGTATGGAGGTTGGTGACCAGTGGTGTGCCTCAGGGATCTGTTCTGGGACTCCTTCTCTTCGTGATTTTTATAATGACCTGGATGAGGAAATGTAGGGATGGGTTAGAAAATTTGCTGATGACACAAAGGTTGGGGGAGTTGTGGATAGTGTGGAGGGCTGTCAGAGGTTACAGTAGGACATTGATAGGATGCAAAACTGGGCTGAGAAGTGGCATATGGAGTTCAACCCAGATAAGTGTGAGGTGGTTCATTTTGGTAGGTCAAGTATGATGGAAAAATATAGTATTAATGTTAAGACTCTTGGCAGTGTGGAGGATCAGAGGGATTTTGGGGTTTGAGTCCATAGGATGCTCAAAGCAGCTGCACAGATTAACTGTGTGGTTAAGAAGGCATACGGTGCATTGGCCTTCATCAACCTTGGATTGAGTTCAGGAGCCAAGAGGTAATGTTACAGCTATATAGGACCCTGGTCAGACCCCACTTGGAGTACTGTGCTCAGTTCTGATCACCTCACTATAGGATGGATGTGGAAACTATAGAAAGGGTGCAGAGGAGATTTACAAGGATGTTGCCTGGATTGAGGAGCATGCCTTATGAGAATAGGTTGAGTGAACTTGGCCTTTTCTCCTCGGAGCAACGGAGGATGAGAGGTGACCTGACAGAGGTGTGTAAAATGATGAGAGGCATTGATCGTGTGGATAGTCAGAAGCTTTTTCCCAGGGCTGAAATGGCTAGAACGAGAGGGCACAGTTTTAAGGTGCTTGGAAGTAGGTAAGAGGAGATGTCAGGGGTAAGTTTTTTAAACAGAGAGTGGTGAGGGCGTGGAATAGGCTGCCAGAGACGGTGGTGGAGGCAGATACAATAGGGTCTTTTAAGAGACTCCAGGATAGGTACATGGAGCTCAGAAAGATGAGGGCTATAGGTAACCCTACGTAATTTCTAAAGTAAGTACATGTTCGGGACAGCATTGTGAGTCCAAGAGCCTGTATTGTGCTGTAGGTTTTCTGTTTCTATGTTTTTACTGCCCATTATGCTGCATTTAGGGCAACAATGAAGGATCTCTATATCTGGTGGTATTCAGAGTTTCCTTCATCATGCCAGGAGCTTCCTCTCAGATTTCACTACTGTCAGTCATGCAAGTCCCAAATGGAGACTCCAGAATACCATCATACTCAGATGTAGAAGGATTCTTCATTGCTGTTTCCATAACAATTTTGTTTTACCAGTCACGGTTGTTAGCCCTGAGCTAAACCCTTGAACCTGGTGTGCTGATGGAGCATTCTTAGTCTGACCTCTACCCTTTGACCTGTTTGGGTGACCCTACCAAGAGCCAAAGCATAAAGCCCTGACTCCAGCCAACGTAACCCTCCGGGTCATTGAGGCACGCAAGCCTGCCAACCCTACGACAAGGTTGTTGTCCTCCTGGAAGTTTTGGCACTGCTTCCTTCTGAGAAGAAAATGGACAGCTTTTCAGATGCAAGGCTTCAAAAGCATCTCCGATACACAATTAGCATGTGGGTTATTTGTAAGTATTGTAATATTTGGGCCACGTAATGATCTCATTTCAATTGAAATTGCTAATTGGAAGTAACGCCACATTAATTACCTGCAATCAGTAAATCCTTTCACAGCACAGTGGCATTTGTAAATAACATATATTAATCAAGGGATCTTCATTTTACAATGACAACCCCACCAACAAGGGCTCTCCTCCATAAATTGACCAGTTTATCTTGAAAAGACTGACAACTGTTGCTTCCTAAAGCCTAGCAGGTGCCATGGAAACTGCCAACAAGTGACACACACAAAATGCTGGAGAAACTCAGCAGATTAGGCAGCAGCTATGGAAATGAATCAACAGTCAAGGTTTCAGACGAAGCCCCTTATTCAGGACCAAAGATCCTTTAACTTTTGGTTAATTGCCTATAAGTATGCCAACTAACCAAAAAAAAACAGGTGTAGACAAAGCTATAAGTAGTTACATTTCTGAATCAGAATTGGGTTTACCAACTCTGGTATATGTTGTGAAATTAAAGAGCAAACCCGAGGAAATCTGCAGATGCTGGAAATTCAAACAACAACACACACAAAATGCTGGTGGAACACAGCAGGCCAGGCAGCATCTATAGGAGAAACACTGTCGACGTTTCGGGCTGAGACCGTTGACAGTGCTTCTCCTATAGATGCTGCCTGGCCTGCTGTGTTCCACCAGCATTTTGTGTGTGTTGTATGTTGTGAAATATGTTGTTTTGCAGTAGTACAGTGCAAGATGTAAAAATTGCTGAGTTACAAATATATGTAAGCTATAATAAATAAGTAGATAGATAGATCAATAGAAACATTGTGAAAAAGAGGAATAGTGAGGTAAATTTCATAAACTATTCAAAAATCAGATGACAGAAGGGAAGAAGCTGTTCCTAAAACTTTAAGAACACTAAATTTTTAGAATATTGTTAAAAGGAAAGTATTGGAAGGGACTTTACAGGGAATTTATCATTAAAACTCTGGCACTGAGCCTCATAGAACATAGGAAGCAGGGAGCAAAGAACTAGCCAGGGTTATGTGGAACATTGCAAAGGCAACAGAGATGAGGAGATTTCTGACCTTAATGTGTCCTTGTTTAAAAAAGGCCCTGAATTTGCCTCTTGCTCTTCTTAACTCCACTGGATATAAGCCTGGCCTGTCCAAAGCTTCCTCATTGAAAGATTTCTGCTCATTTCAAGAACTAGCCCAGTAAATGTGCTCCGAACAGCTTCCAACAATTTAACATCTTGCTTTCAATTAAGAAATCGTGGGGAAGGAAGAGATTACCGACACAAGGTAGGCTGAGAGCAGACAAGAAGCCAGAATGGAACAGTGAACTACTTAACCAGATCCAATATAGTTGGCCCTTAAATAATTTTTAATATTTCAAATCAAGGACCAAGTAGGAAACTATTCCAATTAAACGGGCATTTCATTTCTCTTGATGACGCTAAGTTGTTAACAGGCAGGTTAATCAGTCCTGCTTTATTTAACTGCCATTCATTTAAAAAATCGGGTACATTTTAGCAACACTTTTATTTTTCAAGGTTGTGAACGTTTTCAGAAGGACCTAGTCTATTGCTCATCTGAGTGGCTTGCTGGGTCATTTAGAGGATGCTTAAGAATCAACTAGATTGGGTTACATAGAGGTGGAACTGCAGATGGACATCCATGAACTAGATACTTCATGCTCCAATAACAAAGAAGTTTTGAGATCATCAATACTAATCCTCCAGATTAAATTAATTTAACATGTACATGATGTTTGGAGTGCTACAGGGACTGCTGCTGGGTCCATTGTAGTTTTGTCATCTATATCGACAATCCAGATGATAATGCAGTTAACTGGATCAGCAAATTTGCAGATGTCACCAAGAGTGGGGGTGTAGTGGGTGGCAAGGAAGACTATCAGATATTGCAGTGGGATCTGGACCTGCTGGAAAAATGGGAATTTAATACAGGCAAGTGTGAGGTATTACACTTTGGCAGGGCTGACCAGGGTCGGCCTTACACAGTGAATGGTAAGGCACTGAGGAATGCAGCAGAACAAAGGGATCTAAGAATACAAGTCCATAATGCATTGAAAGTAACTGGTGGCACATTGGTCTTCATAAATCAAAGTATTGACCACAGGAGATGGGATGTTACATTGAAGTTGTATAAGACATTGGTGAGGCCTAGTTTGTAGTAGGGTGTGCAGTTTTAATCACCTACCTACGGGAAAGATGTAAATAACATTGAAAAAGAGTGCAAAAAAAAATTGCAAGGATGTTGCCGGGACTGGGAGACTAGAGTATTAAGGAAAAATTAAATAGTTTAGGACTTTATTCGTTGTAATGTAGAAATTGAGGGTAGATTGATAGAGGTATACAAAATTATGAGGGGTATAGATAGGGTAAATGCAAGCAAGCATTTTCCACTGCGGTTGGGTGGGACTACAAATAGAGGTCATGGGTTAAGGGTGAAAGGTGAAATGTTTAAGGGCAACGTGAGGGGAATCTTCTTCACTCAAGAGGGTGGTGAGGGATGGAATGAGCTGCCAGCGCAAGTGCTGCATGCGAGCTCGTTTTCAACGTTTAAGAGAAGTTTGGATAGGCAGGGTGGCTATGGTCTAGGTGCAGGTCACTGGGACAAGGCAGTTTAAGTGGTTTGGCACAGACTAAATGGGCCAAATGGCTTGTTTCTGCCTGTTCTTTTTTATGACTCTCAGAGTGTCTGTACCTCCAGCTGAACTTTGTCTTTTTGTGTTTTCCCCCTAGCCGTCAGTCTGAGGTTTTGTATTGTCATGTGCTCTTGTTTGTTTTTATGCCCCATGTGCTTCTGTCGCTGCTCTTGCTCTACTCCGGCCCCTGTATTACTGAGTACTCCACCTCTCACCTGTTTCTCATTGTTACCTGTTTTGCTGTCACCTGTGTCTCATTGTGCTCCACCTATCATCTGCCTCTCTGTTTATTGCTCAGTGTATTTCAGTCCTGTGTTTTCACCTGTTTGTTGCTAGATTGTGCCAGTGAGTTTTCTTGAGCCTTTCCAGCATTTGTATTGGAACTCTGAATATCAACTCTGCCTGCTTCCCGATTCTGGTTTTTGGATTTCTCTGGATGTTTTGATCTCTGCCTGAACTTTGATGCTGACTTTGTTTGCACCTTGGGATTTGTTATTCAATTAATATCACTGTGTGCACAGTCACAAGGAAATCTGCAGATGCTGGAAATTCAAGCAACACACACAAAATGCTGGTGGAACACAGCAGGCCAGGCAGTGTCTATAGGAAGAAGCTTCTCCTTATAGATGCTGCCTGGCCTGCTGTGTTCCACCAGCATTTTGTGTGTGTTACTGTGTGCACAGTACTGACTTTGTGATTGGATCCCTGCTCCAGTGTCCTGACAGTACAATCTGGCCAGAATGGATCCAGCAGACCCTGGCCATTTGAGAGCTGTCCTGGAACAACAGGGAGTGATGCTGGGGAAACACCAGAACAAGCTGGATTCTGCATTCAGGGCAGTGGAGTTGCTTTCTGCCAATGTAGCCGGTCTTGTGGCCCAGACTCAGTCACTCCAGCTGTCCCAGAGCGACCATCAACATTCTGCAACTGCATCTTCCGCCTCACCCTCCATGTTTTCACTCACTCCTGTTGTCCAAGAGCCTTATCTGCCTCCTCCAGAAAAGCACTCAAGTGAGCCCGGTACCTGCCAGTCTTTTCTTTCCCAGTGCACCCTCATTTTTGAATTACAACCAACCACCTTTCCAATTGATCGAGCCAAGGTGGCCTATGTCATCACTCAACTGTCCGGTTGGGCGAGAGAATGGGGAACAGATGTCTGGGAGGTAGGCTCCCCTTTCTGCATCAGTTTTCAGTTATTTTCTGAGGAGATGAGAAAAGTGTTTAATCGCTCCAAACATGGGAGAGAGGTTGCCCGTGAAATGCTGTACACGCACCAGAGATGCAGATCTGTGGCAGATTACGCCAGAGAGTTCCGGACCCCAGCCACCGCCAGCGGCTGGAACTCGGAGGCACAGTATGACACCTTCCTGAATGGCTTCTCCGAAAATATCGAGGATGACCTGGTCACCCAGGACCTTCCTGCCACCTTTTGAAGCCCTGGTGGATTTGGCCGTCCGTATTGATGTTCACCTTCAGCAGTGCCGCAGAGGGAGGGGTTCCAGAGGGTCCCTGGGGGCACTGGGTGAGTTCCAAGCTCATAGTCAGTCTACATTGCTCTGCCATCTGCCCCCATCTACAATTCCCATCCCAGAGCCTGAAGCTATGAAGGTTGGCTGTTCCTGCCTGAAGCCAACTGAAGGACAAAAGAGAATCAGCACCCATTCCTGTTTGTACTGTGGCCAACCAGACAACTTCATCTCCACCTGCCCAGTAAAAGCCAAGTGCTCACCAGTAGGACGAAGAGTACTTGACTTTTAGAAATTATTTATACCATTTTTCTTCTTTAGCACATTGTTTTTCAGTCTCCATAGTTTTTCATGAATTCTATTGTATTTCTTTAATATCCTGTAAATGCCTGCAAGAAAAGGTATCTTGCTGTAGTATATGGTGACATATTGTCAGGATGCTGAAGCAGGGACCCAATGGCAGACCAAGTACTGTGCATACTGTAATATTTCTTGAGTAGCAAATCCCGAGAGGCAACAAAGTCTCGCAAAGTTCAGGCAGAGATCAAATGTTCCAGAAAAATCCAAAAACCAGAATCGGGAAACAGGCAGGGTTGATATTCAGACGGACAGAGTCATATATGAATGCTGGAAAGGCTCAGGAAAACTCACTGGCACAATCTGGCCAACACAAGTGAAGACTAAAATACACTGAGCAATAAACAGAGAGGCAGATGATAGGTGGAGCACAATGAGACAGAAGTGGCAGCAAAACAGGTAACAATGAGAAACAGATGAGAGACGGAGTACTCAGTAATACAGGGGCCAGAGTAGAGCAGGAACGGGGACAGGAGCACACGGCAATACAAAAACCACAGACTGATGGCAAGGGGGAAAACACGCAAAAAGACAAAGTTCAACTGGAGGTACTGACACAGAGTTGAATGTGGGCCCCTGATTGCTACTGTGGTTAACCATTGTACCAATGTCAGAACTAGGTGGGGCAGGAGGCAGCATTCATAGAAGTTTGACGTACCCATGTGTGCTGGTGTCTTGCTTGTGTGAGCCAAGATTAAACCTAACATTTCCAGGTCACACAACTGGGAACACTATTTAATGACTGGGAGGAAAGAAATGTATTAAAGTTCAAGGTAACTCAAAGATCAGAAGTTCTGTCTGAGTCTGAAGTTTTTCATCTTCTGGGGCCTGTTGGGATGAGAAACATGCATTAATAATATTACCAGACTACAGCAGGATCTACTTAAAATGCTTAGCTTCTGCGGACAAAGAACAGAGTTAGCATTGGTGACTTTGTTGGAACTACAATGACAGGTTACTGATCTGAAATGTTAACTCCTTTTTTCTCCAGAGAGTTTGTCCAACCTAATGCATTAGAGTTACAGAGTCAGACAACACAGAAACAGGCCCTCCCACCAGCTGGTCCATGGTGACCAAGGTTCCCATCTAAACTCCTCCTATTTGGCCTATGATCTGCTAAACTTTTCCTATCCCTGTACCTGTCCAAGATCCATTTAAATGTTGTTAATATCCTTGCCTCAGCCACTTGCCCTGGCAGCTCATTGAATGGTGACGCTGTGAAGTGTTGTGCTAACCACTATGCTACTGTGCTGCCCTGCCCTGCGTAATATCCAGGGTGGTAGATGAGGTACCAAGTGATCTATCTTCCTGGAGGTCCTTCCACAAATTACTGCTGGCTGTTCATTGCTCTAGTTGCATTAGCAAGGAAAGGAAAACTGACTCTCAGCCCAGTTAACAAACTGCACTGAACAAGATTTAAGTAGAAGAAGGGGCCAATGGATCATCTATGAACCCAGCCTAGCCTCAGTCACGCACGTTCCCCTCTGACATAGACGGCTACAGGTTCAAATCCTGATACAGACACTTGAGCACGAAATCGAGACTTATCCTCTGGACCCGCACTGAAGGAATGCTGGACTTCTAGTTGTGCTGCCTTTTAACAATTTCAGCCACATATCCCTCAGCCAACATACACCCTGTAGCAAATTTATTAACTATCTCTGTTCCTAATGAAGTGGCCAATGAGTGTATGTTTGCTGCAGTAGCCCATCGACTTCAAGTTTTGATGTGTTGTGCATTCAGAGATGCTCTTCTGCACACCACGGTTGTAACGCAGGTTTATTTGAGATGGTCGCCTTCCTGTCAGCTTGAACCAGTCTGGCCATTCTCCTCTGACCTCTTTCATTAAGAAGGTGCTTTTGTCCTCAGAAAAAACACTTACTAGATTTTTTTTCTGCTTTTCGTACCACTCTCTGTAAAATCTAGAAACTGTTTCCTGAAAATCCCAGGAGACCAGCAGTTTCTGAGATACTCAAACAACCCCGTCTGTCATCAACAATCAGTCCACTGTCGAAGTCACTTAGATCACATTTCTTTCCCGTTCTGATGTTTGGTCTGAACAACTACTGAACCTCTTGACCATGTCTGCATGCTTTTATGCATTGAGTTGCTGATTTTTGCATTAACGAGTAGGTGTACAGGTGTGGCTACTGAGTGTGATTTTCACATTGCTCTTTCTAAGAGCTTACCATGCACAAATTGTCTGTCGCAGCTGCTACAATGCGACAGTAGCTACGTTTCCAAGAGGACTTCATCAGTCATACTGTGCTCTGGGACATCCTGAGATTGAGTATTGTAAATAGGTTTCTGTCAAAAAAAATCAGCAACAGACCCTGATTTCCCAGTGTTGCATGAGTCATATAAAGGTTTTAATAGGAGCTTTTATTTTCCTAAAAGTGCTTGTTTCTGCACTTTTCAGTTCTCTGTGTGTTTGTTGTTTCGACCATAATCCTTGCTGGATCCATTACACTAAAAGGCTTTATGGATGCCTATTCTTCAAAACACAACCTTCAGTGAAAATAACAGCCTTGTTATGTCTAAAGTCTCCAGAAATCTCTTTTAGCCCCCCTCCCCCTGTTTACGATGAAGAGCATCCCAAGTACGATGTAGATTTTAACTGGGCTGTGTGCTTTCGTACCAGGTTGAGCAATCTGGCAGAAGATCTATCTTATCTATTCCATTCTCAATTGGTTTCCTAGCTCTTTGCTTCCTTACAAATTAACCCCGTGCAAGCCACAGCCCGGCTTCTTTCTTAGGAGAGACATTCAACAAATGTGACATGTCAGTGTTGGAACCCACAGTTGTTTGAACCTTTGCCCTTTGTTATTTCCAAATGTTCCCTGCTGACACTATCTAGGCAGGTCTGTCCTCAATCCAACATTACCTCCCCCCTGTATGTTGTACACTGCACTCCTGTATACCTCTTGACTGAATCACACCAGGTATATTTTTCTCATCTTCTTTTAGAACCTTCCTATGGTTTCATCCTCACCTTTGGGTTATAATCTCAATCCCTGCAATGCTCCCATGATCCCTGTAATGCTCCAATCCTGGCTTCCTCCTCCACATAAGAACATACGAAATCGGAGCAGAAGTCGGCCATTTTGCCTGTTGAGCCTACTCCACCAAAGAACATGGTTAATCTGGCCATAAGCTCAGTTCCACCTACCTGCCTTTTCCCCGTAACTGTAATTCCCCTGCTATGCAAAAATCTATCAATGTTTTACATGTATTTAATGAGGTAGCCTCCACTGCTTACATGGGCAGATAATTCCTCAGATTCACTACTGTCTGGGAAAAGCAGTCCCTCCTTATTTCCATCCTAAATTTACTCCTCTGAATCTTAAGGCTATGTCCTCTAGTTCAAATCCCACATACCAGTAGAAAAAAACTTTCTGATCTATATCTTAACTATCTCATTCATAATTCGAGATGTTTCTATAAGATTCCCTCTCACTCTTCTGAATTCCAGCAAGTGTAGTCCTAGGCAATTCAAGCTCTTCTCACAGCCTAACCCCGTCATCCCTGGAACCAACTCTGCACCACCTCCAAAGCCAGTATATTTATTTATTGATATACAGTACATGATAAGCCCTTCCGGCCCTTTGATCACCCAGCAATCTCTCAGTTTAATCCTAGTTTATTCACGGGATTAACCTACCAAATGGTATGAGTTCGACTATGGGAGGAAACTGGAGCAGCCTGAGGAAACCCACAAGATGGTGGCCCCCTACTGTGCCACCCAGTGCTGTTTATCTCAGTATGTACAGTACATGGTACTCCAGGTACGGCCTCACTAATACCGTCTACAGTTGCAGTATAACCTCCCTGCTCTTAAATTCAATCCCTCTAGCAATGAAGGCCAACATTCCATTTGCCTTTTTGATAAACTGCTGCACCTGCAAATCAACCTTTTGTGATTCATGGGATGAGAATTGTTTGGATATGAATCAAGAGATCAAGCAATGTAACTCCAATATAACTCGGAGTCCTGCCATGTGCAGAAGTTCGCTGATGACACGGCCATAGTGGGGTGTGTCAGGAATGGACAGGAGGAGGAGTATAGGAAACTGATACAGGACTTTGTGATATGGTGCAACTCAAACTACCTGCGTCTCAATATCACCAAGACCAAGGAGATGGTGGTGGACTTTAGGAGATCTAGGCCTCATATGGAGCCAGTGATCATTAATGGAGAATGTGTGGAGCAGGTTAAGACCTACAAGTATCTGGGAGTACAGTTAGACGAGAAGCTAGACTGGACTGCCAACACAGATGCCTTGTGCAGGAAGGCACAGAGTCGACTGTACTTCCTTAGAAGGTTGGCGTCATTCAATGTCTGTAGTGAGATGCTGAAGATGTTCTATAGGTCAGTTGTGGAGAGCGCCCTCTTCTTTGTGGTGGCGTGTTGGGGAGGAAGCATTAAGAAGAGGGAAGCCTCACGTCTTAATAAGCTGGTAAGGAAGGCGGGCTCTGTCGTGGGCAAAGTACTGGAGAGTTTAACATCGGTAGCTGAGCGAAGGGCGCTGAGTAGGCTACGGTCAATTATGGAAAACTCTGAACATCCTCTACATAGCACCATCCAGAGACAGAGAAGCAGTTTCAGCGACAGGTTACTATCGATGCAATGCTCCTCAGACAGGATGAAGAGGTCAATACTCCCCAATGCCATTAGGCTTTACAATTCAACCACCAGGACTTAAGAGCTTTTTAAAAGCTATTATTAATGCTTTTTGAGATAGTGATTTAGATGCATATCATATTTTTTACTGAGTTAAGTGTTGTATGTAATTAGTTTTGCTACAACAAGTGTATGGGACATTGGAAAAAAAGTTGAATTTCCCCATGGGGATGAATAAAGTATCTATCTATCTATCTATCTATCATGTTCATGGTAATAATGTTCAGGGCACTGTGGTTCATACACAAGCACAGTCCAGTCCCTCTGCACAACAGCATGCTGCAATCTTTCACCTGATCTTCCATTTTCCCTTCCAAAGTGGATTTCAATTGCTAAATCGTAGATATTCTGATCTTCTGGGCCCTAATTCCCTCCATAAGCCTTTTATCTCTTTTCCTCTCTTCTCCCCTCCTTCTTTCTTTCTCTCTTTCCTCCCCTCTTTCTTCTGTGTACTGTACCAGCAGTTATGGTCGAAATGACAATAAAAAGTGACTTGACTTGGTTGCTGGGTCAGCACAGCTCCAACAGCCAGAAAGGCTTATTCCGTGCTGTATCACTAAATAAGAATAAATAAATGATTTTGGACAAATTGACAGATGACAAGTAGTTTCTAATTTTTTATATATATTCATGTACGGGATGTGGTCACCATCAGCTCAGCCAGCATTTATTGCCCATCCCTAGTTGCCCTTGTGAAGGTGGTGATGAGCTGCCCTTCTTGAACTGCTGCAATCCCTGAGGTGTGGGTACACCCACAGTGCTGTTAGGGAGGGAATTCTATGATTTTGACCCAGCGACAATGAAGGAACGGCGACATGTTTCCAAGTCAGGATGGTGAATGACTTAGAGAGGGATTTCCAAATGGTGGTGTTCCCAGGTGTCTGCTGTTGTCGTCGTTCCAGATAGTAGTGATCGTGGGTCTGGAAAGTGCTTCCTTAGGAACTTTGGTGTGTTGTAGCACTGCACCTTGTAGACAGTACACACTGCTGCAACGGTTTGTTGATGTTGGAAGAGTTGAATGCTTGTGGAAAGGTGCCAATCAAGTGGGCTGCCTTGTACTGGATTGTGTCAAGTTCCTTGAGTGGTCATCCTGGCGAGTGGTGAGTATTCCATTACACTCCTGACCTGAGCCTTTTAAATGGTGGGCAGGCTTTGGGGAGTCAGCAGGTGAGTTGCACTCCGCAGGATTCCTAGCCTTTGACCTGCTCTGGTAGCCACAGTGTTTATATGGCTAGACCAGTTCAGTTTCCTGTCAATGATAAGTCCCAGGATGTTGATAGGAGAGGATTCAGTGATGGTGATGCCACTGAATGTCAAAGGACGATGGTTAGAGCCTCTCTTGTTGGAGATGGTCGTTGCCTGGCACTTGTGTGGCTCAAATGTTACTTGCCGCTTGTCAGCCCAAGCCTGGATATTGTCCAGGTCCTGCTGTATTTGCATATGAACAGCTTCTCTATCTGAGAAGTGTGCAGAACATTGTGCAGTCATTTGCGAACATCTATCATCAGGATCTGGAAGAGGGACGTGTACATTTACCATGAAGCACAAACTTCATGGTGATGGCAAAAAGAAACAGATTTGATGTTTTTGTCAGGATGGAACACAGGGCCTGATTCTGTGCTATATTCTTCTATATTTTAATTATGTGTTGCTCCCTCACCCACGCTTCTCCTCCATAGTGACATAGGTCAGGACCTAGGCAAGAGACCTCTTCCATGTGTAGAACAACCTCTAGGTTGGGGCTGAGAGGGAAATGGATCAGCCATGATGAAATGACTGAGAGAACTTGATGGGCCAAGTGGTCTATTTCTGCTCCACTATCTTAAAGCTCCAATAGCATCACCTTGGATTATATCAAAATTTATTGATCTTTTCACCTTGATAAAACACATAAAACAGCTTCAAAGGAGCAGAGCTGATCAAGTCAAGACAAGTTTATTGTTATTTAACTATATACATGTGTACTGTCAAACGAGACATTTCTCCAGCCCAGGGTGTAAAGCACAGTGGTACTTATTAACACACATATATTGCACGATAACTTAGGAAAGTAAGAATTAAATCTACAAATGAATTACCATAAGACCATAATATTTAGGAGCAGAATTAGGCCATTTGGCCCATCAAGTCTGATCTGCCATTTCAACCTCGCTAATCCAATTCTCCTCACAGCCCCAATCTCCTGCCTTCAAACGCTCTTCATATTACACACAATTTAACCCTGAAATCATTTTCATGAACCTCCTTTGAACCCTTTCCAGTTTCAGAACATCCTTTCGAAGGTAAGGAGCCCAAAACTGCTCAGAATACTGCAAGCGAGGCCTCGCTGGTGCCTTATAAAATTTCAGCATTACATCCTTGTTTTTATACTCTAGTCCTCTTGAAATGCATGCTAACATTGCATTTGCCTTCCTCACCACAGACTCAACCTGCAAATTAACCTTTAGGGAATCCTGCACAAGGACTCCCAAGTCCTTTTGGACCTCAGTTTTTTGTATGTTCTCTCCATTTAGAAAATAGTCAACCCTTTAATTTCGTCTGCCAAAGTGCATGACCATACACTTCCCAACACTGTATTCCATCTGCCACTTGTTTGCCTATTCGTCTAATCTAAGTCCTTCTGTGGCCTCTCTACTTTCTCAAAGCTACCTGCCCCTCCACCTATCTTCAATTATGTATAAATAAACAAAGTAAAGTGCATAAATTAAATACTACATGGTACAGTACAAATTGCTTGTGCAAAGGAAAGGGGTTCAGGGCTTTGACGTTTCTATCATTCATTCTATGGTGTTTCTTGTTTCATGCTTATCTGTGAAGAGTAAGAATTTCAGGTTGTATACATATACATTCTCTGATTTTAAAATCGACTTTTGAACCTTTGAAGTTCTCCAGTGACTCTTCGAATGTGATGTGACAGGGGATTCGCAACCCTAATGGCCGGAGAGAAGAAGTTGTTTTCCATCCTGACTGTACTTGTCTTGATGCATCAGAGTCTCTTGACTGATGGTAGAATGTCGAAGAGGATGCTGGATGGATGGGTGGAATTCTTGATAATACTAAGGGCCCTTAGTACTGTATATGTCACCATATGCTACACCAAGATACCTTTTCTTGCAGGCAGTTACAAGAAATTAAAGAAATATAATAGAATTTATGAAAAAACTATACAAAGACTGAAAAACAATCAATATGTTAAAGAAGAAAAATAGTATAAATAATTTCTAAAAGTCAAGTTTGTTCTAATTTAACTATATACATGTACAAGGTCAAGCGAGATGATGTTACTCCGAACCAGTGTGTAAAGCACACCAATACCCATAACACACATATGACACACTATAACTTAAGTAAGAATTAAATCTACAAATGAACTACAGATAGATAAACAAAGTAAAGTATATATATTAAATATTGTAGGGTACAGTACAAATTATCCAGTGACACTTCGAATACGATGCGGCAAGGAGTTCAGAAGCCTAACAACTTGTGGGAAGAAACTGTTTCCTATCCTGACTCTCCTTGTCTTTATGCATTGGAGTCCACTGCCTGATGGCAGAATGTCAAAGAGGATACTAAGTCAAGTCAAGTCTCTTTTTATTGTCATTTCGACCATAACTGCTGGTACAGTACACAGTAAAAACGAGACAATGTTTTTCAAGACCATGGTGCTACATGAAACAGTACAAAAACTACACTGAACTATGTAAAACCAACACAGAGAAAACTACGCTAGACTACAGACCTACCCAGGACTGCATAAAGTGCACAAAACAGTGCGGGCATTACAATAAATAATAAACAAGACAATAGGCACAGTAGAGGGCAGTAAGTTTGTGTCAGTCCAGACTCTGGGTACTGAGGAGTCTGATAGCTCGGGGGAAGAAACTGTTACATAGTCTGGTCGTGAGAGCCCGAATGCTTCGGTGCCTTTTCCCAGATGGCAGGAGGGAGAAGAGTTTGTATGAGGGGTGTGTGGGGTACTTCATAATGTTGTTTCCTTTTCAGATGCAGCGTGTAGTGTAAATGTCCGTGATGGCGGGAAGAGAGACCCCAGTGATCTTCTCAGCTGACCTCACTATCTGCTGCAGGATCTTGTGATTCGAGATGGTGCAATTCCCGAACCAGGCAGTGATGCAGCTGCTCAGGATGCTCTCAATACAACCCCTGTAGAATGTGATGAGAATGGGGACTAGGAGATGAACTTTTCTCAGCCTTCACAGGAAGTAGAGACACTGCCGGGATTTCTTTGCTATGGAGCTGGTGTTGAGGGACCAGGTGAGATTCTCCCGTCAGGTGAACACCAAGAAATTTGGTGCTCTTAACGATCTCTACCGAGGAGCCGTTGATGTTCAGTGGGGAATGGATGGATGGTTGGGTTCCTTAATAATACTGAGGGCCCTGAGTATGCAGCACTCCTGATGAATGTCCTCTGTGGATGGTAGGGAGACCTCAATGATCCTCTCCATCATTCTCACAGTCCCTTTTTAGGGACTTCTGTTCCAATGCTCTGCTGCTCCCACACCAGAAGGAGATGCAACTGGCCTGGGAGCAGTCATCCAACAGATGCCATCCAAAGCAAAGGTGAGATTCAGAGAGGCAGCCACCAGTTGGTCAAGCAGCGGCAGGAGGGATTCAAGTTTCCAATGAGCAAGGTTGAGGTTTTAATGAGACAACACAAAGTGGCAAAAACATGTATTACATAACCACTGTTCATCTTCCCAGAATGTCATCATTTTTTAAAACTTTCCTTTGTATCTTTTTTGGTTGTTTTCCCAGTCTTTATTTCCAACTATTGATTATGTAAGAACCACAGAACGTTTTGTTCCATGTTCTGCATTAATTTAAGTTTGCTGAGACACTGTGTACCATGAGCACATTTACAGTATGTGAAGCAAGGGAGTGTTGCATTGGCTTGAAGTGCTGTGTGTATAAGGGATCTGTAAACAAGAGGGCCAACATCTGTAAAATAATGACATCAATCTTCAAAGAAACTGATTGCATTTATATGGTGTTGATTGCAACTTTAGGACATCCTGAAGTGCCTTGCAGCCAATTATATTTGAGATGTGTTCACAGTAAGGCTGGGTGGGATAGAATGTCAAAATGTACAGCACATGAACAGGCTCTTCAGAACAGAAATCTAAATGAATCTCAAGGTAAGTATACGGTAACATATACACTCTTTGATAATAAATTTGCTTCGATAATGAGTTTACTTTGATTTTCAGATTTCTGAATCAACAATGACCCCCATAAGATCATAAGATATAGGAGCAGAATTAGACCACTTGGCCCACTGAGTCTGCTCCGCTCTTTCATCTCGGCTGATCCATTTTCTTCTCAGCCCCAGTCTCCTGCCTTCTCCCCATATCCCTCCAGGCCCTGACCAACGATGAATCTATCAACCTCTGCCTTAAACATACCCAATGACTTGGCCTCTGCAGATTTACCACTCTCTGGCCAAATAAATTCCTCCTCATCTCCATTCTAAATGAACATCCCTCTTTTCTGAGGCTGTGTCCTCTGGTCATAGACTCCCCCACCAGAGGAAACATCCTCTCCACATCCAGTCTATCGAGGCCTTTCAACATTTGATAGGTTTCAACAAGCTCCCCCCTCATTCTTCTGAATTCCAGTGAATCCATGAACACTAGGTCAATACTTTCTTCTCTTTTCTGCACTACTTATTTAATTTATTTTTATATGTACACACTACTTATTGCAGTTTATAGTTTTTATTATTATGTATCACAATGTACTGCTGCCGCAAACAATGAACATCACGACATGTGCTAGTGACATTAAATGTGACTCTGATTCCAACTTGGTCCCAATATGTTGTGCTAAACTAATTAAACTAGTAATTAAATGCCTAACTAAACCAATCCCTTCTGCCTACACAATGTCCGTATCCCTCCATTCTCTGCCCGTTCATGTGTCTATCTCAAAGCCTCTTAAATCCCTCTATCAGACTACTACTCCTGACAGTGTAGTCCATGTTCCCTCCAATCTATATAAAAAGAATTCCCACACACATTTCCATTGAATGTATTCCTTCTCACTTGACGTGCATATTGTACAGTTTTATACATTCTCTACCTTTGGAAAAAGACACAGGCTGGCTACCTTATCTGTGCTTCTCATAATCTTACACACATCCATCAGGTCTCACCTCAGACTCTGCTGCTCCTGGGAAATCAAAGTTTGTCCAACCTCTCCTATAAAACAAGCCTTCTAATCCAGGCTGTATCTTGGTAAACCACTTCTGCGCCCTCTTCAAAGTTTCCATATACAGTAGTTCCTATAAAGGGGTAACTAGAACTGAATGTAGTTTTCTGGAGAGGTTATACGAGAGAGTCTCTGGGCTTACACGAGCCAATAAGACGTTGGCTAACCTGTGGAAAGCTACAAACCTAGAGTATGCAGGTACTAGGGAGGATCCCCTCATTGTTCTTTCAGAGGCTGGCTGGTTACATTTGTGATGAGATCTTAGAGGTGAATGAAATCATGAGGGGCATAGGTAGGCTGGAGGCACATAATCTTTTTCCCCAAGACTGGTGAATCAGGATCTAGAGGGCATAGGTTTGGGATGAGATGATAAGATTTAATAGGAACTGAAGGGGAAACTTTTTCTTACAAAGAAAGTGGCATGTGTATGATGGAATTAGCTAGTTGAGGCAGTTAATCATATTCAATGGTTCCAATTAATATCTGTGAATGTACAGTATATTGTATACAGCTTGAAATTCTTCACAGACAGCCATGAAACAGAAGAAAAACCTCAAAGAATTATTGACAGAAAAACATTAGAACCCCAAATCTCCTTCCCCTCCCACTCATAAGCAGTAGCAAAACATCAACCCTCCCCCCACTTGTTCCAGCAGAAAGTATCAGCTCCCCGCCACCCACCATGCAAGCAAAAGCAAAGCCCACAAAGAGACCATGATCTAGAGTCCATTAAAAACCATTCTTCATCCCAGCAGTTCAACAGGCCACAGGCACTCTCTCTCACTCACAAGGGAGAGAGAGCTATCACTCCTGCCACAGCGAGAGGGGAGGCCAATGGCTCGCTGCTTTGATGTTACCACCTGCAGTGTCACTTTATTTCAAGTTCCCCCGACTTGAGAATCAGCAACAAACTCCCTTTCACCATCAAGGGAGAGAGAAAGAAGGATCACTCAAGTGTACAGGCCTCTGAGAGACATAACAACTAAAACATACCAATTTCCCTCAATGTTTCAGTCGGTTGCACCAGCAAGGAATCAGGTCATCTGCAAAGCCACACAGCAAAGCCACACATCTACTAGGCCTCTCCTGGAGATATCAAAAATACTAGACCGCTCAGCGAACTCCAAAAGCAGGAGCCCACTGCCATGAAGAACCGCAGTTTGAGTGTGGCTGTAGAACACGGACTCCAACAGGACCAGGGCCACCTTGAAAAAGAAAGACAAGACATTAAAAAGAAGAATTTAAACTGTTTCACAGATGAACTCAATGAAGTTGCCCTCTGGCATCATCTTTGAACTCCTTCTTTTTCGTTTAGTATTAAAAGACAGTTGGACAGGTTCAGAAGATTATGGACCTGACAAAAGTAACTAGCTTTGATGGGCTATCTAGGTCAGCATGCACCAGTTAGGCCGGCTGAAAGGCCTGTTTCTATGCCATATAACTATGATTCTAAGACTCGAAGAGAGCAACGTTGCAATGGATTGGTCCTGGCTGCATTCAGGAAAGCTTCAACATTATATTTCCTGTAGATCTCAGTCCATACTTGAGCATAATGAGCTTTGCCATCAGCCACGTAGCAATACTCAGTTAACTTGGTTTACTAATTCTGTTGATGTGGATAATTTGCCTTGTACAAAATAAAAACATCATTTGTTACTAAAAAGTACTGACCTGTCTCTTGACAGTCAATTCCTTTCCACCTTTCAGTTCAGAGCACAATCTACTTGCCTGTATTGGCGTACTTCCAGTCAAGCTATGAGCTAGACCCCATCCAGGACAAAATAATTCATTTCATCTGACCCTGAACCTTGAGCAATCTCTGCCAGTGAGCTGTATCTGTATAGTCTACCACTGCCAAAATATGTTGTCACCACTCAAGAAGATTTAAGAGCATGAGAAATAGGGGAATTAGGACATTTGGCCCATCTAGTTTGTTCCACCATTTCATCATGGCTGATCCAATTTTCCTCTCAACCCCGGTCTCCTGCCTTCTGCCTGTATTCTTTCATGTCTTGACCAATCAAGAATCTATCAATTTCTGCTTTAAATCACCATTAAGACTGGCCTCCACAGCTACTTGTGGCAAAGAATTCCACAGGTTCACCACTTCTGGCTAAAGAAATTCCACCTCATCTCCACTCTAAAAGGAAGGCCTTCTATTCTGAGGCTGTGTCCTCTGGTCTTAGATCCTCCCACCATAGGACACATCCTTTCCACATCACTCTCTCCAGGCCTTTTTACATTCAATAGGTTTCAATGAGGTCACCCTTCATTCTTCTGAATTCTAGTGAATACAGGCCCAGAGCCATCAAATGTTCTTCATATGACAAGCCATTCATCAGAAGTATTCTCAAACTCATAACTTGTACCACCAAGAAAAGCAAAGGCATCCACTGCAGGAGAGGGTCAATATTTGAAGATTCCAGTCCAAGTCACATGCCCATTAAGTCATCACTGTTGGCATGTAACAACGGCCTCTTCTACTGCCATGATGAGACCATACTCAGGTTGGAGGAGCAACATCTCATATTCCATCTAGGTAGCCTCCAACCTGATGTCGCAAACCTTGATTTCTCTAACTTCCAGTAATTTCTCCTACCTCTATCTTCCCCTACCCTACCTTTCTATTCTGGCTTTTTCTCCCTTCCTTTCCTGTTGTAAAAGTTCCTTTCCTCAGGCAGGTGGTGACTAGTGGGGTGCCACAGGGCTCGGTATTGGGACCACAGCTGTTTACGATTTACATCAACAATTTAGATGAAGGCATTGAAAATAACATCAGCAAATTTGCTGATGATACTAAGCTGGGTGGCAGTGTGACATGTGATGAGGATGTTAGGAGAATTCAGGGTGACTTGGATAGGCTGGGTGAGTGGGCAGATACTTGGCAGATGGCGTTTAATGTGAATAAGTGTGAGGTTATCCACTTTGGGAGTAAGAACAGGAAGGCAGATTATTATCTGAATGGTGTAGAGTTAGGTAAGGGAGAAATACAAAGAGATCTAGGAGTCCTTGTTCATCATTCAATGAAGGTGAATGAGCAAGTGCAGCAGGCAGTGAAGAAGGCTAATAGAATGTTGGCCTTTATTACAAAGGGAATTGAGTACAAGAGCAAGGAAATCCTCTTGCATTTGTACAGAGCCCTGGTGAGACCACACCTGGAGTATTGTGTACAGTTTTGGTCTCCAGGGTTAAGGAAGGTCATCCTGGCTGTAGAGGAAGTGCAGCGTAGATTCACGAGGTTAATTCCTGGGATGTCTGGACTGTCTTACGCAGAGAGGTTAGAGAGACTGGGCTTGTACACGCTGGAATTAACGAGATTGAGAGGGGATCTGATTGAAACATATAAGATTATTAAGGGATTGGACAAGATAGTGGCAGGATATATGTTCCAGATGCTGGGAGAGTCCAGTACCAGAGGGCATGGATTGAGAATAAGGGGTAGGTCATTTAGGACAGAGTTAAGGAAAAACTTCTTCTCCCAGAGAGTTGTGGGTGTCTGGAATGCACTGCCTCGGAAGGTAGTGGAGGCCAATTCTCTGGATGCTTTCAAGAAGGAGCTAGATAGGTATCTTATGGATAGGGGAATCAAGGGATATGTGGACAAGGCAGGAACCGGGTATTGATAGTAGTTGATCAGCCATGATCTCAAAATGGTGGTGCAGGCTCGAAGGGCCGAATGGTCTACTTCTGCACCTATTGTCTATTGTCTCAGTATGAAATATCGACTGATTTTCCCCTCCATAGATGTCACCTAACTTACTGAGTTCCTCCAGCATTCTGTGCGTGCTGCTCTAGATTTCCAGCATCAGCAGATCTCTTTGGTGTGTATATGTCCTAAATCTCTGGAGGCCCTTCTCTACATTGTCTTAGCCATCCCACACCACCCTTGTCAAGGACAGTGAGGGATGTGGCCTTGGCAGTGACATCCACATTTTGTAAACGAATGAAAACAAGGTGAGAGAAACTCAGCCAGCCCAAAACTTATTTTGTTGCATTCAGGAGCTGGAGAACAGTGCAGAAGTTTATTTTATCATTTTCCAGTTGTGTTCTGAAGCACTGCCCTTGAATTAATTAGTCACATATTTTCTGAAACAGGCACACCTAAGGGCAGGGCACCCACTTAATAATCGGGGACAACAGCTGCCATTGACCTCACCATTTCCCAGTCTAAATGTCCATGTGGAGTTTTAAAGACAATTAATATTTGCAGTTTCAACTGGCTCAACATCTCTATGATCTGAAGTCAGGTTTTATAGCTGATCCTGTTCTCCAAAGTGGTTTCTTGGATCTTTGCCCAACAATCTACTATCTCACTCATATAATGCTAATTCTTATCCATAAATCTTTATAAGTAGAATATAAAATCGAGGTCTTATTGACAGAGATCCAGAGACTCATCAAAGAGAAAGCACAATCGAACCAATTACTTTTTTAGAAGAGCAATTTATCTGTCGTGTAAAAAGTAATCGAGGACATGTTTGGGGTGGCTTGGTAAGGCTTCTGAAAAGAAATAAGATGGTCTAGCTTTTATCTTACTTTTTGATAAGTCTATGGTAAATAACGTCCCAGCTATCTATTAGAGTTACTGGCATAGACTGGGTTTTTACTTCTGGTTTGCAAGCTATTTATTAACTTGCAGACTTGCTGGGAGATTTTTTGAGATCCAATTCAATCAAATCTTCTCTGTGCCTGACAGATCCACAACAGTTATGAGTTCTCAAACCCAGAGGTGTGCTTTGAACCTGCTGTCAATGAATTCATGATTGTAACTCGTTCTAGGGAGACTCTTGTTTCTCTGTTGTCAGATATGCCCTGGTGAGCTGATGCTCCTCACGGAGAGATTCAGCTCTTCGGGCCATCAAGACCACGAAGGACATCAACCATCAAACTTACACTACTCCCACTTTATTCATCCCTTTTTCTCTGTTGTGGGGAGGGAGTGGGGATTGAAATTCACTTTGGGAATGGTAAATAACAAATTGGCAGGCCCTAAGCTCCCCAGTTTAGAAATTACAATGAAATATGTCACTCAAACACGAACAAGGTTAATTTGATTTTTCGTGCTTTGCATCTGTCTGAGAAACAGGGAGAACCCTGGCATTTAGTTGTATCTAATCCCAAAATGATTGGTTGATCGATCTATCTATCTCCTTCTGTCCCATTCTCTTTATTCTATTCCTTCTATCTCTTCCCTTCACCCCATTACTCCCCTCCACCTTCTCCACCTCCCCTCCCTCCTCCTTTCCTTCTACTTCTCTCTCCCTTTATGTCAATCCCTCTATCTCTCTCCTTCTATCTCTATCTCTCTATCTCAGGGGTTCCTAACCATGGTTCCATGGACCCTTTGGTTAGTGATAGGAGTCCAGGGCATAATAAAGGTTGGGAACCCCTGCTTATCTTTGTCCTCTATCTCTGCCCCTCTCTAGCTCTGTCTCCTTCATTCCTTTGTCCATTTTCACTGCTTTCTTCTACTCTTAGAAAGTGGTGTGTTTTGTGCTTTTATTTAAAATGGAGGTTGATATGTTCTGGACTAGTAAGGGTGCCTTTGTTTATGGGGAGAAGACAGGAAAATAGGGTTGAGAGGGAAAATTGAAATCAGTCATAATCAAACGGCGGAGCTGATTCAATGGGCTGAATGGCCTGATTCTGCTCTATGCCTAATGGTCTTATGGATTTATGAAAGCACAGCCATCAATGGGTAGACTTTATCCTCAAGGTGCAATTAACTAAGAAACTGAAATCGGAGAATTTCAACCTCCGGGGTTGTCAGACAAGGGGAGATAAGCCTGTGAAAAGATATAAAAACAAGGGTGTGAAGTTCTCTGATTACTTGGGTCTTGTATATCAGCTCTTTTCTGGCAGACTTCATTGATCTGTTTGCTTACTTAATTTCAACGTAGTGGTCCTCAACGATGTGAAAATGACAGTTCTTGCAGTATTTCACTTCAATTCATTTTCTGAGTGTTTCTTGACAAGTCATTAGGCTTGTATTTCACAAAGCAGATTTGCGCTGTGCCCCCTGGGAATTCTGCTATGCAGCAACTCTAGCCAAGTTTCTGCCTGTTCCACACTGGGATTTCAGGAGCACCATTCCAGCAATGGGCCTTCCCACCTCAGTCATCCAAGCCACCCTGATATTGTCCTAAATTATCAGAAGGCTAAGTCAAATTCCCAGCTCTAGTTTTCTGCCATTGCATTGTCTCATTACTGCTTTTGCCATCTCATCAACAATGTGACAGGGAAAAATTACTTGTAACTAATCAATACTGAAGGACAAATTTTTGCTTTAACTTTTGTTTGTCACATGGACGGACATTGAAACATACCAACAATGAAATGTGTCAATCGCCTCAGCAACCAACACTGTCCGAATACATACAGGAGACAGCCTGCAAGTGCCATTATACTTCCGGTACCAGCATATTATGCCCACAACTTCCTAACTCTAACCATACCTCTTTGTAATGTGGGAAGAAACTGGAGCAACTGGCTGAAACCCAGAAAGCCACAGGGAGAATGTACAAACTCCTCTCAGACAATGGCGGGATTTGGACCCTGATTGCTGGTGCCGTAATAGGTTTACGCTAACTGCTACGCTGGGACAACTTTGCAAAGCACTGAAAAGACTGGAGTGTTAGGTGCAATTCTAATTGACGCAATGGGGGGAGGAACATGGAGACACAAGGGAAGGCAGATGCTGGAATCTGGAGCAAAAAGACGAGCTGCTGGAGGAACACAGTGGGTCAAGCAGCTTCTGTGGAGAAAGACGGATGGTTGACTTTTCAGGTTGGGTTCCTGCACATGACGCCTCCATGGATGCTGCCCGACCCACTGTGGTTCCTCCAGTAGCTGTCGTTTTGCACGGAAAGGACACGAGAGAACATCGAGTATAAGAGTTGGGACTGTATCTTGCGGTGTAAAAATCAAAGTCAAGTTTATTGACATATACACAAGTACATGTTTGCACAGGGGCAATAGAACCTTGGCTGCAGCAGCAACACAGGCCCATAGCATTGTATAAGCAGGAGTCTCAAGAAAAACAAAAATTATACCCAGTTTTTACAAGAAAGAGCACAATTAGAACAGAAACGAGAGGAAATCTGGCACATGCTGGAAATCTGAGCAGCACGCGCAAAATGCTGGAGGAACTCAGCAGGCCAGGCAGCATCTAGGAAAAGAGTACAGTCAACGTTTCACTGAGCATCTACGCTCCATCCGTCAAAACAAGTGGGATCTCCCAGTGGCCACCCATTGTAATTCCACTTCCCCATTCCCATTCTGATATGTCCATCCTTGGTCTTCTCCACTGTCGTGATGAGGCCACACTTAGGTTGGAGGAACAACACCTTGTATTCCATTTGGATAGCCTCCAACCTGATGGCATGAACATCGATTTCTCAAACTTCCGGTAATAATCCCCACCCTCCCCCCATCTCCTTCACCATGTTCCATCCCCTTTTCCCTCCTTATCTCTTTGCTTGCCCATTGCCTCCCTCTGGTGCTCCTCCCTCCCCCTTTTTCTTTCTTCCATGGCCTTCTGTCTCTTTCAGTAACTTCCTAGCCCTTTACTTCATCCCTCTCCCTCCAGGCTTCACTTATAACCTGTCGTTTCTCTCTCCCCTCCTCCCAGCTTTTAAATCTACTCCTCAGCTTTCTTTCTCCAGTCCTGCTGAAGGGTTTTGGCCCGAAACGTTGAATGTACTTTTTTTCCTTAGATGCTGCCTGGCCTGCGTGTACAATTAAAGATTCAGAGGTACCATTTAATGTCAGAGAAATGTATACAACATACATCCTGAAATGCTTTTTCTTTGCAACCATCCACGAAAAACAGAGGAGTGCCCCAAGAACAGAAATAAGCTGATTTTAACACAAAATGATCAAATGGGTTTAGGTGTTGATAATTTTGGTGCAGATAGGTTTGAGAAATGGATAGATGAAGGGAATTGATTAGCTGTTCTTGAACGTGGTGGTGGAGAACTTCAGATTTCAGTACCTCCTGCCTGATGGTAGCTGCAGGACGATGGCAGGGTCCAGATGATGGGTGTCTCTGATGGTACAATGACATGGGCGAGGCAACACTCGGTGTATTGTGTAGACATTTGGTCACCTTGCTATAGGACAGGCATCATTAAGCTGGAAAGAGTGCAACAATTTCAAAGAATGTTCTTCCAACACAGACAAAAGGGAAACATTCCCAAGGTGAGATGACAGTTATGGCCCATAACACCAAGGCAACATTTTACCAAATGTGGAATCAAGAAACCTTAAAATGAACCATCATTCTCATAGTCATAGAGCATTACAGCCAACTTACAGGCCCTCTTGACTAATAAGTCCATGCCAGCCACTGGGCTCACTCAGTTAGTCTCAATTTAGACCATGAGACCACAAAACATAGGAGCAGGGTTAGGGTATTTGGGCCATCAAGTCTGCTCCACCATTTCATCATGGCTGATCCATTCCTGGCTCAGCCCCAATCTCCCGCCTTCTCTCCATATCCTTTCATGCCCTGACTAATCAAGAATCTTTCAACCTCTGCCTTAAATATACCAAATGACTTGACCTCCACAGCCACCTGTGGCAATGAATTCCATAGACTCACCACACTCTGGTAAAAGAAATTACTCCTCATCTCCAATTTAAAAGGATGTCCCTCTATTCTAAGGCTGTGTCCTCTGGTTTTAGACTCCCCTAGCATAGGAAACAGCCTCTCCCAAACTACTCTATTGGGGGCTTTCAACATATGATAGGTTTCAATGAGATCCCCTCTCATTCTTCTGAACTCCAGTGAGTACAAGCCCAGAGCCATCAAATGCTCCTCCTACAATAAGCCTTTCAATCCCAGAATCATTTTTGTGAACTTCCTTTGAACCCTCTCCAATGTCAGCACATCTTGAAACTGCTCACAATACACCAAGTGTGGTCTCACCAGTGCCTTATACAGCCTTAGTATTTCCTATATTCGTCCCATATTCCTCCAAATCCCACCCTTCCATGTACCTATCCAAGTGCTTTTTAAATTGTGTTATTGTACCTGTCTCTGCCACTTCCTCTGGCATTTCATTCCACATACTTACAACTTTGCATGTGAAAAAACTTGTCAATAAAGTGTCATTTAAATCCTCACCCCTCCTCCCCAGTTTTGGACTCCTTTATGCAGGGGGAAAGACCATTACCACCTACGTTATCTACCCCCTCATAATTTTAAACGCTTCTGTACGTTGCCCCTCATTCTCCTACGTTCCAAGGGATAAAGACATAGCTGTTTACCTGTAAACCTGTTGTTTAATTAATATCTTAGTTATATTTGTATATATATTGCATGATTAAGCATTCTTGTTCATTTAAATAATTCATTTCAGGTTATATATAAAAAATACATGAATTGCATATGTCATCACACTACCACGTGATGCGTGCACACCTGGCTTAAAGTAAATTTGAAGTTACGCGTGCATTCCCGGACTGCTGTGTCTTCCTTGAATTAGTTTAGTGTTTTGATGTCACAAGCCATAACATAATCTCTCCCTATATCTCAAGCCTTTTAGAACTGGCAACATCCTCATCAATCTTCTCTATACCCTTTCCAGCTTAACCACATCTTTTCCATAACAAGATGACAAAAATCACACACATCCTGATGGAATGTGCTGGGAGCCTGATTTTACATCTCACCCATGATATACCTGCAAAGAACATTTCATGAAACAATGTCAAGATCAAACACTTTATGGAAACAAGACAGATTGCAGATGCTGGGATACGGAAATACAGGCAGATGAGACAACTCCATTTCTGATGAAGGTCCAAAACATTGACTGTTTACTCTTTTCCACAGGTGCTGCCTGGCCTGCTGAGCTCCTCCAGCATTTTGAGTGTGTAGCTTGGATTTCCAGCATCTGCAGATTTTCTCGTGTTAACACTACCTCATTACTTATTGAATTTAACTAATATATATATACTTACAGTGATTCATGTTTTTTGTTTCTATCATTATGTATTCCATTGTACTGCTCCTACAGAGACAACAAATTTCATGAATTTCATGACATATGCTGGTGCAAATCAGATTCTGATTTGATTGGGCAGTTTACCACAGCTATATTCACCATCGATAGACTTGGGCTCTATTCTACACTCTAATTATCTGGCCAAAATGAATGCCTTACCAACAGCATGAATAGTCACTATATCCCACATTTGTGAAGATACTTTTCCTCTGCTCTGGGTCTCCAATCCAGCTGAAACTTCATATAACCAATATTCTTGCATTATTTTCTGTTGGTTTCTGAATTAGCCCTTGGTTTAATCACACTGCACAAGCCAATATCATGAAGGCTAGTGACAGACACTTCAATGTTTTTCCCCAGAAATCAAAAGTAACCTTAATTTGTTTTCATTTTTTCTTTATATTGCCCTAGCCCTTGCCAACAGCATTCAATAATCCCAATGTTCATGTGTAATTGAGACCCAGCTCCCTCTTGCTCTGATTGACAGTTGTTTCCACTGCTTTATTTGATGCCTTTTGAACCAAAGGAGTATAATTACTTTCCTGTTGTGCTGGCTGCCGTCCCTCAGTCCATCTATCTTGGTTTATTTTGTCTTTGTCTCCTTCTCAATTTTTTGTGTTTCTCTCTTTCCATCTGTGTCAGTCTGTCTATTGTTTCTCCATCTGTCTGTCTCTCTTTTACCTGAACATCTCCTTCTCTCTTCCTCTCTTTTTTCTCTGACTTTGTCTATTTCCTCTTCTTTTTCTCTGTTTTTATCTGTCCCTCTCACACTCTCTCACACTCCCTCTCTTTCATTCTCTCTCTCCCACACTCTCTCCCACTCCCTCTCTTTCATTCCATCTCTCTCACTCCCACTCCCACTCTCTCCCACTCTCTCTTTTATTCTCTCCCACTCCCACTCTCTCCCACTCTCTCTCCCCCACGCCCTCCCCACTCACTCACCCTCTCTCTCTCACCTTCTCTCTCTCACCCTCTCCCACTCTACCTATTTCTATCTCCCAATCTCTCCCACTCTCTCTCTTCCACTCACACTCTTCTAGGAGATTTGATTTGTCAGCAAAGAATTCAGCAAATGTTAACAAATCTACCAAGGAGAGCATTCCGACTGGTTGTATTGACAATTGGTATGGAGGCTCCAGTGCAACGATCTAAAGATGCTGTCATTTCCATCAGGGGCACAACACCTCCCACCATTGAAGACATCCTCAAAAGGCACTGCCTCAAGTAGACAGCATCCATCATAAAGAGCCCTCACCATCCAGGACAGGCCCTTTTCTCATTACAACCACCAGGGAGGAGGATCAGGAGCCTGAAGACACACACTCAAGATTTTTTGGGAACAGCTTCTTCCCCTCTGCTGTCAGATTTCTAAATGGTCCATGAACACTACCTTGTCATTTCTCTTTAGCATTATTTATTTATTCTGCAACCTATAGTGATTTTTACGTATGTCTTGCACAGTACAGCTGCCACATCACAACAAACTTCACCACATATGTCAGCTATAATAAACCAGGTTCTGATTCAAGTCCTACTGCGGAAGGTAGCATTAAATATTTAGACGCCGGTTCTTGTGCAACACTGTAGTAATGCTGCAATGTAAGGGAGGCTTGGATTTCTGATGAGATGTTGACCAGTGACCCATTTGCTTTCTCAGCTGGGCATTAAATATCCTTGCACTCTTTCAGAGGACAGTTACTTCACACTCCCTGCTTCTCTCTAGCGTGATCTGCCCTTGTCCGCTCTTCCTCTCTTTTCTCTCGGCACTATTTTTCTCCCTCTATTCCTGCTCCTTTCTTTGATTTTTCTGATTCACATTTTCACTAACTTTTTTTCCCTCACCTTGTCTCCTCTGTTTTTAAATGTTGCTTTCTGCTTTCTCTCTTGCACATGCTCTCTTTTTTCTCTCTCACTTCCTTCTGCTTTATCCTTTTTCCCATTCTCTCCCTCCCCCCTCCCTCTCCCCTCCCCCTCCCTCTCCCCCTCCCTCTCCCTCTTCCCCCCTTTCTCTCTCTCTCTCTCTCCCTCTCCTTCCCTCTCTCCATCACTCTCTGAGATGTGAAGAATCCTCATCGAATACTTCAGCCCACCAGAGCCCATTCCCTCCCCTCGCCTCCACACTCCAGGAAACCAGCCATTTCTGAGGGAGAGTGCCTGGGTCCTGGATACTGAATTATTCCAATGATCCCGTAAGCCACGGTTATCATTTGGATGACAGTTTCTGTGATCTACATATGCATGTGGCTGTGAAACCAGGAGTGGTAATGAAAACTGCTGTTACTGTGTGTGTGTGTGTTATTAGGGTGCAGAACAGCTTCCTATTTGATTGACTGTGCCATAAAATCCTTTATAGAGCTATTGTATTCTCCTGATCTGACAGACAAGCTTGTTGTGTGGAAATTAATACTGGTGCAGGCCAGTAAACTAAATCTTAACTCACCAATATAAAGCTATTGAGGTATAATTCGTCCACTGGATATATTTGAAGGATTTTCACTTGTCTAAAAGGCCACAATCAGACATAAAATTCATTGTATCCTAATGCAGTTTACTGAGTAGTTTCTACCTCTTACAGCCTATTGCTATTATTAGGCCTTGCATAAATAGTTTCCCATCTACGACTTCAAATTAATCCTCTCAATATAGACTTAGATGTGAAGGAAAATGTTTTAGAAAAATAGGGCATGACCTTTGTAGCACATACTTAAAATTCCATTGCATGCATTATGGAAAAGTCAAAATCTGAAAATCAAAGTCAAGTTTATTGGCAACTGCATAAGTATGTACAGTCCTGTGCAAAGGTCCTCGGCACAGATATATAGCTAGGGTTCTTAAGACTTCTGCGTACTGCTCTAGTAATTTTATGTATTACACTGTACTGCTGTTACAAAGAAAATCATGGCCTACATGAGTGATGATAAACCTGATTCTGATATGGGTCTCTATTGTGGACTGAGAGCAGGAATGGGGGCAGGGAGAGGGGAATCATAGTTGGGAAAAGGGGAAGAGAGAGGGGAGGGAGTGGGAAGGATCAGAGAGACATTCTGTAATGATCATTAAACCAATTGTTCTGGAATCAAATGACCTTGCCTGGTGTCTCAGGGCTGGGTGTGTCGGTACCCGTGCCACCCACCCCTGCCCTGGCACTCCTTCTCTGCCACCTGTCCCACACCCCTCCCGCGGAGCACCACCCTCGCCGTTCCCAACTTCCACTGCTCCCGCCAGATTTACAAACTCTCTCTCCACTCCATGTCGACAAATACAGTACCATGCAAAAGTCTTAGGTGCATACTGTATTTACAGCTGGGGTGCCTAAGAATTTTATACAGTACTGTATATGATCAGTTACAATGAAAAACTTACTTGTAACAACATCATATGGCCATGGCATCAGAGATTCAACTTTCACCAAAAAAACATAAATCAATTCTACTCAAGTTTTGTAAAAAAAAATCAGAATTTTAAAAAAATGATCAAAGTGGTCATGGTGTTGCAAAACAACAGTGGCTAGGGTTATGTAGGTTGGTTCTAGAACTGAATGGCAGATGGGAACTAACTGTTCTGGAACCTGGTTATGTTGGATTCAGGCTTCTGTACCTCCTGCTTGATGGTAGTTGAGAGTAGATGGCTGTGATCTTCAATGATGAGGTAGAACTTGAGGTAGAACGTCCTGATGGCGAGGAGAATTCCAGTAAAGGACCAAAATGAAAGAATCTGTACCTCCATGTGGTCAAAGCAAGATGATGGCATGGAACCTAGTGTTTTTTGCTCAATGATTGGTTGATACACAGAGCTCAGAGACAGATGACCTTCCATTTTTCTAGCAACTTTCAGAACCTCTGAGGTTTCTAAAGTTCTCAAAAGTCACTGGCAGAGCAGGAAAAGGTGCAATCTTATCCGAAGAGCTTATCCAATACACTCATAGGATAGGTGCCAGCAATGTAGTGGCAGCACCTATTGACATGTCTCCCAGGTGATCCATGGAGACCATATCCTACTGATCTGGAAATGAGGAGTGGTCTTCCGGGACAACAAAGTAAACTGCCAGCCATCGGAATGAATGGGCATTTACCTGGCAACACATCGTACAGCAAATGGCACACCCCTCAATCGATTGCCTGCAAACCACAGCAACAAGTTTATCGCCTAGTCATAACAAAGAGAATGAACGCATTATGGAAGTTACATCAACGGATTCATCACCCAAAAGTAGTGACTCTGACTGAAGGCAGTATGCCTCTTGGTCCAAAACAAACTTTTTGCTGTTCCTTCCTAGCTGATACTGTTGATGCAGAATTGATATGAATGTATTTATATTTTTATAACCTTTGTTGTGAGATGGACAAAATTCTGCACGTGAGTGAAGTAATGCTTAAAGGCATGACTTCTGCAGAATTTGACTTGTTATTTAGCTATTTCTGATTGTAAAAGATAGCAACAACACTATAAAGTAGCACATCCAGGATCAATTTATTCTGTAGACTTTCAAATCCTGAAATACAAGGTTAAATTGCTCTGCGATATTTTAGTTACAGCATTTTCTCTTGAAATGGTGGAAGTAAGTGGTTTCTCCTGCAGTAAATGACAGTTGCATTGCAGGTAGGAATGCAGCCTGTTCAAACAAGGCAAGATGCCACTTCTAACAAAGATGTAAATGTTTGAATCTTCATGAGTGTGATGCTGCTACAAGCAAGGTTTTCATCATACCTGTACCTCACCACACCTGTGCACATAAAAATTAAACTTAACTTGACTTGTGCTCAGGTTGACGGTGTCTGTCACTCAGGTTACATCCACACTACTCCGGATAAATCCGTAACCGAAGCGTTTTCGCTTCGCTTTTACCCTCTGTCCACACTAAAATGGCGTTTTCATCTCCTGAATCCGGAGCTTTTCAGAAACGCTTTCCTGTGTGGCTGTTTTTGAAAACGCCGCTCAGGCAGATCAGTGTGGACGGGGTAACCGGAGAAATCTGAAAACACTGTCAGATGGCAGCGCGCCATTTCATTGTTTTCTTGAATGCAGTCTAGCAATTCAGAACAGACGGCAACGGGACTGAAGCCAGAAGAGTTAGAAATGTACTCACCAAATAGCTTGACCCATAACTTAGCGAATAAATAAGTATACTGTACTCACTTTGCCCTGTTTTCTGTCCTTGCTTGTATGAAGGTGGTTTATCTATTTATGCAAGTACTTCTCTGACAATAGATGTGTAACAGCCTAATGTAACATTGTATGGAAATACAAGATAACACTGATGCAGATGTGTTTTACACATTTAACAATGTGCTTTATTAATGCAACAGAGTTAGTCAGTTTTTCAATGTTCGTCGTCAGCCGGGTCAATCTGTCCTTGAACTCCCTGTTGGTTGCCTTCATACGCTTCAGTATTTGTTTCCTTTTACTTTTAAATCTTCCTGCGCGAGAGCCAACAGCTGCCCGTCGTTTAAGTTTTTCTAGTCTGTAACTGAACAAACACACACCGTCTTTCACAGCGAGATTCAACACCAAACATTTTGCTTGTTTTTCGTCGATGTGTCCTGCGAATGCCCAGTAGGAGGAGATTCGCCGAAATCTCCGTTTCAATGTGGACAGAGATATTTTTAGAAACGCATATTGTGGACGCCTATCATTTTTACGCGAAACCGGCGTTTTTCAAAATTATCCGGTCTAGTGTGGATGTAGCCTTAATCCCAGCAAAGATAATGGAATAGAATTCCTGAAAGAGTTCCAGCAATGACTGCACCACCTATTTGCATATGTTGCGCTGCATCTTGAGGGCGAATTGAAGTGCTGGTTGACTGATAAAGGAAGGCATTGTTTGTTGGTTAGTTGACATCCATCTGTCTCAAAGGACAATGGGTGATGATCACCATTATCACAAGACTGGGCAGAAGGTATGGAGATCCTGAGATGCCTAGTTGTCAAGAACCCCCTCTCGGCCTCACCAGTGTAGTCCAAAGGAAAGCTTTTGAAGCAATACGTTAGGCATCAGCACGGCTCCAGGAGCTGCTGCAAGGATGTTCAATGAAGTCCAGCTGCCTTAGGAGCTCCACTCCAGATTTGCTGTCTGGATTTACTCCCATAGCCTTCGTCTCTCCCGAGGCTGCCCACAAGGCAGTGGGGCTATTTGCCCATAGCTGGGGATCTGGTTCATGGGTATCAGGACATGTCCACACACCAGTGGGCCTGCGTGCGCTGTGTGCAACGACCAGACCTCCTCCCCTTCTTCTGGAGTTCACCCTGAGTCCAAAAGGAGTTCATTTTCCCTGTATCGCCAGAGTACGGGCACTACATGAGGCTTGCTGTTGGAAAGGCTATGCACTGGCACATTCAGCTCTCCTTTTTACAGGACTGCTAGCCAGCAGTGGAAGCTGAAAGTGAGAGCGACAAGCACTACCCACTACACCGTCACACAAGATGCGTCACAACAGCCATTTTGGCACCAGCACTGTTGGTATGATTTGTTGTTTACTATTGTCACATATACCAAGATACAGTGGAAAACATGTGCCCACTGTTGGTACATATCAAATCATGACACTGAGCGTTGAGGTAGAAGAAGGTGAAACAATAACTATGCAGAGTAATGTATAAAAGTCACAGAGAAAGTGCAGAGCAGATAAATAACAAAGTGCAAGGTCATAACGAGGTAGATTGTGAGGACAAGAGTCCTTCTTATCGTACCAGAAGTCTGTTCAAGTAGGATTGAAGTTCAGAATCAGAATCTGTTTTATTACCACTGATGTATGTCATAGAAATGTTGTTTGGCAGTAACAGTGCAGTCAAAGCAAACAAAAATTTCTATAATTTACAATATTAGATAAATAACACCAAAAGAGAGCAAAATGGTGAGGAAGTGCTCATGGACCATTCAGAGATCTGATGGCAGAGGGGAAGAAGCTGGTGCTAAGTTGTCGCATGTGCATCCCAAGTCTCCTTGAGCCTGGTGGTACATGCTTTTGAGCTGTTGTATCTTTCGTCTGATGGGAGAGGTTAAAAGAGAGTATCTGGGTTGGGCAGGGTCCAATACCAACACTAAATAGCAAAAAGATCTCAACTCTGAGGGTAGTCAGGACCTCAGTTTAAGGCCTTGTCAAGAAGATGGGGTCCTCCCTCAGAGAGAAAGCCAGCTTGGATTTTCTATTCAGATGGCTGGAGTGAGGCCTGAAGTCACACGGCTCTAGCTCAGGGAGTTGCACAGAGATGGGAAATAAACAATTTAATAGACTCCCTATCTACCCTTCTTTTCCCTCCATCCAATAATCTGTGGTTGTTACCATGGCCTTTCTGTTACCACAGAGTTTACCAATGTGCATGGCACCATGCTGTTACCATGGTCTCCCCCACCCACCATTCACCTACCCATCTTCTCTACACCTCTTTACCCCTACCATCCCCCTACCTTCCCTCCTCAGTCTCATTCCCCCTATTTCTCTCACCCTCTGCCTTTTCCATCCTCCCCTTCTTCCTCACACAATGTACTGCCCTCTCCCCCTCCTTTCTTACAGTCCATCCCCCATTTTATCATTATTATTATTATTGAGATACAGCAGAGAATAGGCCCCTCTGACCCTTCGAGTTACACCACCCAAAAATCCCTCAGTTTAATCCTAGCCTAATCACGGGACAATTTACAATGACCAATTAACCTACTAACCGGTATGTCTTTGGACTGCGGGAGGAAACCGGAGCAGCTGGAGGAAACACATACATTCATGGGGAGAACACACAATCTCCTTACAGGCAGTGGCAGGAATTGAACCTGGGTCGACTGCACTGTAAAGCATTGTGCTATCCACTGTGCCACTATGCTGCCCCAATGCTACCAGTCTCCTCATCCTCCTTCTCCTCCCTCTACACTCTCCCTTCCCTCTCCTCTTCCCCTTCCTGCTCCCCTTCCCCTTCCCTTCCCTCTCCCCTCTCCCCCTCTCCAAGTACACAGGAATGTAGGCCTTTTTATCAGTATTCTTTATTTCATTTAGCAGAAAGCACCTGTTGGTCCATGGCTTCCACGTGCCAAGATGAGGCCACCTCAGGGTAGAGGAGCAACACCTTGTATTCTGTCTGAGTAGTCTCCAACCTGATGGCAGGAATATCAATTTCCTATTCTGGTAAACAAATGCCCCTCCCTCTTCCTCCTTTCCCCATTCTGAACTTTTACCTCTTCCCACCTGGCTATTACTTCCCTCTGGGTCCCCTCATCCTTCCCTTTCTCCTATGGTCCACGCTCCTCTCATATTGGATTCCTTCTTCTCCAGCCCTTGACCGTTCCTACCCACCTGTCTTCACCTACCACCTTCTAGCTACCCTCCTTTCCCTCCCTCTACCTTTTTATTCTGGCATCTTCCCCGTTCACACTCAGTACTGAAGAAGGGTCTCGGTCCAAAACATTGACTATCTATTCATTTCCATAGATGCTGCCTGACCTGCTGAGTTCCTCCAGCATTTTGTGTGTGTTGCTTAACCAGTTTGGGAGATGGATTAAAGAATATAGGCAAAAGAATTTAAGAGGAATTACAGGAGTCTCACAATTGCACTGGGCCTTAACATTGGTATCAGTTAAGTACTAGAAGGCAGGAAAGATTGTGTCGCTGAGTTGGATACTGGAACTCATTAGTCTGAATCTTTGACGTAGTTAAGCAATAAAACTCTATCTATCCAGAGTATATGAGCTAGTGAATGACTCCCACCTTGACTGAATGCTCAGGCGTTCTGCCAAGGTATTTTATCACATTGTCAAGCAGCTCGTTGGTGCGGGCAGACTAACAGTCAATGCTACTTCAAACCCACCAGAAAACTTCTTCAGTTCTAAGCCACAGGTGTCCTCCTCTAAAGGCAGAGAATCCTTGCTGGGGTGCACTTAACAAGAGACGAAGATCCATTTAGCTGCCTCCCAGCTGGTCTTTCCGCACCACAGAATGCAGAGCAGAACAGCACAGGAACAAGCCCTTCAGCCCACAATGTTGTGCCAAACTAATTAAACTCATAATTCAATATGCAACTAAACTAATCTCTTCTGCTTGCACAATGTCCACATTCTCTGAAAATTCATAAGAACCTTTTCAATGCCACCATTGTATTTGCCTCCACCAATATCCCTAGTAGCGCTTTAACAAACTCTATGAGAAAAAAACTTCACCCACACACACCTCTTTTGAACTATTGCCCTCTCAACTGAAATGCTTTCCTGTGCAATTTTTCTCTGGCAGTTGGGAAGGGCTAATGAGGAAACTTGCTTTTCCATTGACAGAGAGAGATCAAGATGGATAGGTCGATAACACAGTACACCAAGAGGCCAACTGGGACGCAACACTCACTTCCTAACAAATCTTCCTGCACAGAATATAACTCATGAGTTATATATTACAGATGCAGGTCCACTAAATCTACACCCAATGAGTGAATCTCTTCTCCAATTATTTAAATAGCTCCCTACAACACCCTGAATTTCCTAATGAAGTCTACCATGATTAAAGAACCCAGAAGACACAAAATATATTTCCTCTCTGCAAGTACAATTGACCTGTCACCTTGATATGCTGGTGAGATCATAACATTTCTTTCAGCACCTCTCCATCATTTGGGTGTGAGCCACCTTAATACTAGTTCAAACCTGATCTAGGGTGATTGTTATTTTATCTTTGTGAGAAACCCCACAGGCCAGCAACCTTACCATACCTTTAACATTTTTTGTCTGTTTTTTTTATGAGGCCGCATTGCTAATGCAACACTCCACCCAGCACAGATGGAAAGCATGCAAGGGGTCGGCCCAATTCGAGCCCAGGACCACTTGCCTCGAAGCCCGGTGTGGCTGACAATACACCACCGGCCCGCTAATTTGGTGTTGACCTTTGAACAAATGGAGGGCAAGTCCGCACAGGAAAATAATAAAAAGGAAGAAAGTTAAGGCTTTTGCCCAACACATTTCTATCAGTTCACCGTATCAGCTTCCCAACTATATCTTCTCATCTCCTTAGCAACCCTGCATTTAACAGTGCTTTGGATCACGTGTGACACTGGAAAGGCTCTGAAGCATGAAATTACATGAAATGCTTTGATAATATTACAACACTTGTAATAAATACAGGGAAGTAGCACCTTGAAAACTAGGGCAGGCTGTCATTGTCTTTCCAGAATAAAAGGGGATGGACTACCATTTGATGGATATGAGAGTTCTTGTGTCAGTCATACAAGACACGGTGCTGGTGGGGGAAGGGAAGGGGGGGTTATTGCTTTACTGCTGCTTATGCATAGGAGGGGGGAGTTGTGGGGGCACTTTGGGGTTCTAACATTTAACTATCACTCATTCTTTGGGGCACTCCTCTGTTTTCATGGATGTTTGAGAAGAAAAATAATTTCAGGATCCATATTGTATACATTTCTCAGACATTAAGTGTACCTACTGAAACCTATTGTGATCCTGGGATGTCTCACATTAGCACGTTGGAAGCTGGTCGTAGCATAAGGGTGTTTACATAGGACACTACAGCACAGTACAGGCCTTTCAGCCTGTGCTGTTGTGACGATCTTTTTATCTATTCCAAGATCAATCTAACCCATCCCTCCTACATAGTCCTCCATTTCTCTATCATCCCATGTACCTAATGGACATGCCTCCCCTGGCAGCACGTGTGTAAAGCTCTCACCCCTCCTGTGCCTAAAGTCTCCAAAGTCACCTGATCTCCATCCCCACCCCCCTGGTATCCATTGTTGTTGCCTAGAGCAATCTTGGTCATGTGATCATAATCGCCTACGTCATACGACATAATGAGAGAGATGATGATCCACCTCTCACTTACCCCTGACATCTCCCCTCTGCTTTCGTCCAGTCACTTTAAAATGACAACCCTGCTAATTGCCATTTTCACCCTGGGAAAATTCTCCATCTTTCCTATTGTGGTCAATAAGCGCACCATCTTGTAGTTTTATAACAGCTTAACTTATCAAAGCATCCCTGGTCCATAACCAAAGAATTATCAAACAGAAATCAAGCAGATATTAAGGCTGAAGATCAAAAGCTTGATCACAGAACAGAATAGTACAGAACAGGAACAGGATCTCCAGTCCGCGATGCTGTGACAAGCTAATTAAGCTAACGATACCTCATTCCTTCTTCCTTCCATTCTCTGGATATTTACAGGTCTATCTATGAGCTAGATAGAGCTCGTCAGCCTGGAAAGGCAGTCCATCTAAGAGAGGGAAAACTCTGATTTCAAACCTCCGCTGCCTTGCGGCCATACCGTCTCATGGGAAAAGCTTCGGGAGTAAACCCCGAGGACAAATCCGGAGCTGGAGTCCCTAAGGCAGTCCGACGTTGCCTTCAACCTCATTCTGGCAACTCCTGCAACATCACTGGTGCCAAGCTGTATCGACCCTTGCCCTTCCCTTGGACAACGTCGGTGGCGAGGAGAGGGGAGAGCTGCTGCATGGGCAACAGCCGGTCTTCCATACAACCTTGCCCAGGCCTGTGCCCTGGAAACCCTCCAGGCGCAGATCCATGGTCTCGCGAGACTAACGGATGCCAGCACATTTGTATGGGCTTCTTAAACTCGTCTTTTGTATTTCCCTCCACTACCACCAAAGGTACTCAGCTGTTGAGGCATATACTACCTTTCAGTTTCTTGCAGGCATTCACGGTAGAACAGAGGAATACAATAGAATCAATGAAAATCTTCACCCAAGGCTGACAAAGTCAAAGTACATTCACTATCAAACTATGTATACTACATATATCCTTAAGGTCAAACTCCTTACAGGCCGCCACAAAACAAAGAAAGCCAACAGAACGCATTAAAATAAAGACTGTCAAACACCCAAGAAAAATATGTGCAAATAACTGAAGTTCATGAAAGTGAACCCATAGCCACAAAGTCAAACCAATAGCCCCTTGGTTGCAGGCCAATCTGCAAAAGAAGGCAAACTCAGCTAATAGAAAAGTAACTAAGTAAATAAATGATACTGAGAACAAGTTTCAAAGTCCTTGAAAGTGATTCTGTAGGTTATGGAATCAGTTCAGAGTTGTGGGTGAAGATATCTACATTGGTTCAGGAGCCTGATGGTTGAGGGGTGAAATGAAATGAAATGATTTCACTCAAATGAAATCAAATTCAATTTTAATGATCATTAAACCATTCATGAATACAGCCAAGTGAAACAGTGTTCCTCTGGGGCTAAGGTGTAAAACATACACAGCACATTCAAACTAACAAGCAATCAAACATTTATAGTCCAAGACACTGATTGCATTGCACAGCCGCTGCAATGCAGACTGTCATTCCACTGATCAAACACTGGAGGTCAGCACCAACAAGAGAGGCCTGCCCCCAGCTGAGCATGGATGCCACGCTACACTGTATCCAGCGTGTCTCTCCTGGACTGTAGTAGCAGTCAAGCCCACGGCTTGAGGCCTAGTCCTTGCTACAACCAAGGCAACGCAGCACCCATGCAGCCTGTCATCCCACCAAACAAGGGAGATAAGCACCTTAAGACTGTACCCTCTTGTGTTAGCCATTCTAGCCCTGGGAAGAAACCTCTGACTATCCACATGATCAATGCCTCTCATCATCTTATACACCTCTAACAGGTCACCTCTCATCCTCTGCCTCTCCAAGGAGAAAAGGCCGAGTTCACTCAACCTATTCTCATATGGCATGCTCCCCAATCCAGGCAACGTCCTTGTAAATTTCCTCTGCACCCTTTCTATAGTTTCCACACCCTTCCTGTAGTGAGGTGACCAGAACTGAGCACAGTACTCCAAGTGGGGTCTGACCAGGGTTCTATTCAGCTGTAAATTACCTCTCGGCCCTTGAATACAGTCCCACGGATGATGAAGGCCAATGCACCTTATGCCTTCTTAACCACACAGTCAACTTGCTACAACCAAGGTAACACAGCTCCTATGAAGCCTGTCGTCCCACCAAACAAAGAAAGCAAGCCTGCAGCACCTTACATTATCAATATCCAATGGGGTCTTACGATCGCAAGAGAAACGTCCAGGACAATCACCCCCAATATGCTGCCCACTGCCTTTGTACACCAACTCCGATGCCGTCGAGTAGCAGGCAGCAACTGTTCCTGAACCTGGTCGTGTGGGACCTAACGTTGCTGTACCTCCTCCCTGATGGCAGCAGCAAGAAATGCTGTTCCATTTAAAAGCAAGGTTGCTGATTTTCACACTCAGCCCTTTCCAGCTAGCTCGAGGCTGTTAGTGCTGTGTCTCTCTCCACAGGTGCCATCTCACCTGTTAAGCATTCCCAGCCATTCTTCTCTTTAATTTATTCCCACGGTGGCTTGAACAGTGCCTGTTCACAATCCTCAGCCCGTGCTGTGGCTGGTCCTGTTGGATAAGTGTATGTTCCTATTTGCAAGCAGGGCCCTTAAGTGTAAAAGCTCAAGACATCAGTAGGACTGTATTACCCATTAGCTTCAGTCTATAGTTACTATACAATGGCTGAAACACAGAGGTTCCATTACTCTTCGATTTACGAACCCATCCACGATCGATTACATGCCTCAGGCACGTTGATAATAGTCTGGCTTGTTCCTGACCAACTGTGACTGCGTCAATATCATTCCATTATGAAGTTAAAAAATTGAGAAGTCGAAATGTAATATGTTCAACTTGCTGATACAACAGTACGGCTGTGGCTGTTATTGTATTAAGCTGGAGTTCAGTGGGAAATAGTGAATTGCTAATGGTGCAAGCTGGCCATCAAGGCATCGGTCAGCCCTGCACCCTAACGTGACATGGCGCAGAAACTACTTGGGCACATTTTGCTCCCCCCTTGTGCTTCCAGGCCAAACGTAACAAGGGGGTTTGATGAAAGACACCACACAGCCTAATTGGAAGCTTTCAGATTAAGCGCGGGTTAAGTGAGATGCTTTCTCACAAAGGCTTGTTGGTCACTTGCAGCCAGTGAGATAAATCTAGAAGACAGCGATGGTATGAGAAACTCAGCACTCAATTCGCAGAGAGCAATGTTCCATAAATAGCAGCGAGGTGTTGGCAGACAGAGTGCTTTTGTGTTGCTGATGGAGGGATAATGAGTGTCCACATCATGAGGATTATATCTTCATTTCTCAATGATGCTGAAGGATTTTTGCACATGCTGCAATAAAGGAGGAATTTTTATGGGATCCAACACAGATATGATGGTCTGAATGGTGTCTTTCTACTCCTTATGACATACAGTTCATTAAATTTATGCTTGGTTTTATTTCATCTATACATACTCCACTTATTTGCCCATAATACAGGGGTTCCTAATCTGAGGTCCACCAACATCTCTGTTAATGGTAGGTATCTATGGCATAAAATGGTTGGGAACCTCTGCTGTAACATATTCCCTCAGACACACCCATCAACTCCCTCCAGATGTTTCCACCATCCCGCACAAATGGGTAATTGAGAGAGTCCTACAAGCATGCCTTGAGTTGTGGGAAATGTGCTGGAGCATCCTGGAGATGGTCTCCACATGCAGACCATGATGGAGGTCAGAATCGACCTCGGGTCTCTCTGCTGGGTCACCAGCCCAGAAGGAAGTTTTGAAAAACTTTGCCCTCGTAGACTCTATCGAAAGCTACAGGCCTCAAATTCTGAGCACAAGAGATTCTGCAGATACTGGAAATCTTGAGCAACACACACAAAATTCTCCTTATCTGTGGAGAGGAATGAACAATCATCATTTGGGGTCAATGCCCCACCCTAGATGCTGCCTGAATTGCTGAGTTCTGTCATCATTTTGTGTGGGCTTCAAATTGTGGCTGTACTTGCTCTCAGAGGCCTCCATTGGTCAGGATCAACCATGGATCCTAGCCATCTAGATACAGTACAATATGAAAGGCATCCTGTTGCACATGTAACAAACTCGCCGTCTCCACACATCTGATGAACACAAAGTAACGGCAGAGACCGATACGGTTTGGCACCAGCAGCATCACAGCAGTTGCCATTCACCACTGAATTCAACATCGAACCACCTTTGTGACTCCAGCTGCAGATTTTTCCCTTTGGGGTTACTCCTCCCAAACCCTGAGTGGCTTTAGCTACAAGGCAGCAGAGGTTTGAGATCAGAGTTTTGCTTCTCCTAGATGAGCTGCCAACCACGGCTGACAAGCCCCATCTGCCCATAGCAACTGGTTTTAAGGCTCCACTAACCCACCTTTGCCCCTTCTCGGGTCAGTTATAAATGGTTCTGCCGGGCATAGTAGCCAAGCCACACGTGAAGGTAGGAGTTGGACTTGGTCGTCAGAGGCTATTTGAGGTGTATGCCATTGGGAGCATTTAATATGTAGTGGGAGCTTATCCCCATTACCCCACTTAGCTATAGCAACCTTAAGGAAACATTTGCTCTATAGCATCCAATAAAAGTATCAATATCAGACAAAGTTCATATATTGGTCAGGTCAGCAATCCTGCCTTCCTCTTGTAATTCATTCAATGCTCTTTTAATGGATTACTTCACATACTCAACTCTGCCATCTTCCCCACTTCCACATCCCGACCACTCACCTTCCCATCAAAATCCCAACCTCATATTGCTTTACTGAAAGAGATCCCCACCAATCACCCCTGTTCCCTTGCTCAGCCATGTGTTTGTCTTATAAAAGAGGAGGCATTAGTTCTATGTTTGAATCACTTCACTCAAAGTCAAAGTACATTTAGTATTAAGGTATGTATTTGTTTGGGTGGTGGGGTGGAGATACATTTCTATCAAAGGAAGGACCTTCACTCTGCTAGCCTGCAGGTCACTCTTGATCAAGTTGTAGCACCTGCTTAGCCCCCAGGTCAGGATCACGTGAAGCCATGAGAGCAGGTGGTGATGGGTTGTATGAGCAGCCGGTGTATATGACAAGTCCTGGTTGGGCAACCACTGACATCAGGCAGACAATCTCTGAAGCGTATTAATAATGACTGGGGCCACCCACCTTGCAGCAATACTGCCCAGAAGAAGACAATAGCAAACCATTTCTGTAGAAATATCTGCCAAGAACAACCATGGTCATGGGTAAAACCACGATCGCCCACATCATATGAGACGGCACATAACAAACGAACTAATGTATTTGTTGCTATATACTACTTTAAGATTCATCTTCTTGCAGACAGTTACAGGAAAATAAAGAAACACAACAGAAATTATGAAAAACTATACGTGAACAAAGACTGACAAACAACCAATGTGCAACGGAAGATCGATTGAGCTAAATAAAAATATATAATACCGAGAACATTAGTTGTGGAGTCCTTGAAAGTGAGTCTGTAATGTTGCAGAGTAAGTTCAGGGTCGTGGTGAGTGAAATTATCCACGCCAATTCAGGAACCTCGTGGTTGTAGGTTAATAACTGTTTGCAGATCTGGTAGTATGGGACCCAAGGCTCCTGTAACTCCTGCCCGGGGTAGTTGTGAGAAGAGAGTATGGCTAGATGGTGGGGGTCCTTAATGATGGACTGCTTTCTTGTGGCTCAGTCAAAAACTGAGTGACTCAGTTGACTGAACATCTGAAATCTGTGAATATTAATCCCCGAAATAGAATTTATTCCAAATACTGTTCTACCAGCTGTGACCCAATAGCAGGAACTCCTTCTTCTGAGTCAACAATTGTAGATTCACACCCTGGATATTTGCAGTACTGAGCGAATGGCGCTCTGTTAGAGGTGCCTTGGTTGAATAAGACGTTATATGTACCCCACAGTGCATTTAAAAATCCCCTGTCTGTATCTTCAAACAGCGGCATTCTTCCCGGTGACTAGGTCAGTTTTTATCCCTCAATGAGCACAAAATTGGCTAATCTCAGTATGAATCTCATTGCTGTTTGTGGACTGCTGCTGTGTTGATTGAGTGCTGAGATTCTCAAACCACCACAGTAATCCAATCATTGGCCATAATGCACGATGGAACAACTGAAGACTGGGGAGGATGCTACAGAAATGCAAATCTTAGACTGCGCTATGGACACAGATCTTTCAGCCCACCCAGTCAGTGCTAAGCATTAAGCCCATTTATGTTAATCTGATACTACTCCCATTCCCCTCCGTAGACGCTGCCCAACTTTCCGAGTTCCTCCAGCATTTAGTTCCTATTGCTCAGGATTTCCAGCATCTGCAGAATCTCTTGTGTCTATTTCTGTTTCATTCTTACATTCCCAACTGACACATTAGGGATGACTTCCAGTGGCCAATTAGCCCACCAACCCACAGGCCATTGGGAGGAAAATGAAGCATCCAGAGGAAACCCACATGATAATAGACAATAGACAGTAGGTGCAGGAGTAGGCCATTCGGCCCTTCTAGCCAGCACCGCCATTCACTGTGATCATGGCTGATCATACACAATCAGTACCCCATTCCTGCCCTCTCTCCATATCCCTTGACCCCGCTATCTTTAAGAGCTCTATCTAACTCTCTCTTGAATGCATCCAGAGACTTGGCCTCCACTGCCTTCTGCGGCAGAGCATTCCACATATCCACCACTCTCTGGGTGAAAAAGTTTTTCTGCATCTCTGTTCTAAATGGCCTACCCCTTATTCTTAAACTGTGGCCTCTAGTTCTGGACTCACCCATCAGCGGGAACATGCTTCCTGCCTCCAGCGTGTCCAATCCCTTAATAATCTTGTATGTTTCAATCAGATCCCCTCTCATCCTTCTAAATTCCAGTGTATACAAGCCCAGTCGCTCCAGTCTTTCAACATATGACAGTCCCGCCATTCCGGGAATTAACCTTGTGAACCTATGCTGCACTCCCTCAATAGCAAGAATGTCCTTCCTCAAATTTGGAGACCAAAACTGCACATAGTACTCCAGGTGTGGTCTCACCAGGGCCCTGTACAGCTGCAGAAGGACCTCTTTACTCCTATACTCAATTCCTCTTGCTATAGGGATTACAGGGAGAATGTGGAAAACTCCATATAGACAGTCCCCAAGGTCAGGAGCAGGACCTGGTCACTGGAGTTGTGAAGCATCAAGTCTACCATCTGTGGCACTCTCCAGTCCCTCTCTTACAAGATTCAATTTCAACAGGCTTTAGAGGGAACTCCTCAATTACCATTCATAAACCTATTCACGTATTTCAGTAGGGTTCATGAGATGGTGATCAGGAGGATGAGCAGAGTAAGCTGCCTCAATGACGATCACCCAGTTGCTTTCAGATCTGTTGTGATGAAAGTTATTGAGAGGTTGGTCATGACCAGGATCTGGACCCATTGCAATTGCAGATGTCATCTGACTGGCTCTCCACTTGGCCTTGGGTCACCGGGATAATAACAATACTTACCTCAGACTGCTGTTTATTGATTACAGCTCAGCATTCAGCACAACCTTAGCCTCAATTCTAATCAACAAATCCCAAAACTTGGACCTCTGAAACGTCTGTAACGGGTGGATGAGGGACACTTTATATTCCGTCTGGGTACAGTCGAACCTGATGACATGGATATCAAAGAACATATTTCCTCCTCCCCGCTCTTCCTCTGTTCCTCACTCTGACTTTTCACTTCTTTGCACCTGTCAATCACTTCCCATGGTCCCCTCCTTTTTCTCTTTCTCCTACTGTCCACTCTCCTCTCCTACCAGATTCTTTCTTCTCCAGCCCTTGACCTTTCTCACCCTGCTGGCTTCACTATCACCTTTCAGCTAATCCCTTTCCCTTCCCTCTCCCCTTTTTTTAATTCTGGTGTCTTCCCCATTCTTTCTCAATCCTGAAGAAGTGTCTTGGCTAAAACGTCGACTGTTTACTCTTTTCCAGAGATGCTGCCTGATCGGCTGAGTTACTCTATGTTCTGCGTATATTGTTTTGGATTTCCAGCATCGGCAGACTTCCTCGTGTTTGATATTAAACCTAATTCTGATTCCCACCCAGGCTCTTGGAGATTAATCGCACAGTTTCTCAGCCAAGCGCACGGTCTCTCTGCTATTGGGAATCTCACTTCACACCTTCTTATCTCAGTGGTTGTTCCCCCGGCTCCCTGGAGCAGCTGAGTTGTCTCTATCATCTCAATTAGTAAGCCTGCACCAGAACAATGAAAGGATTTTATTGATGAACCTGGCGATTAAAAGGCGTTCATCCACACAGCAGAACCTTTCTTGCAGAATGATTTCACAAGCAAGGGCAAGAACTTAAAGGTGTTCATTCCTGGAAGTGTCTTGGCAGTGATCAATAGAGGTAGTTCTACTTTATGCACTAGTTACGTTCCTCTGAACCCTTGACTTACAGTAAGATGTATTTCAGTAGACCAGGCAGTAGATGCCTTCAAAACTGTTTTCTTTCCTGACGGTGCTCACAATATAACCAATGCAGCATTGTGTGCAAGAGTTGGGGCATAATGTTGCAGTTGAACGAGACATTAGTGAGATCACACTCGGAGTATTGTGCACAATTTTAGCCACCCTGTTATAAGAAAGACATCTTTAAACTGGGAGGAGTGCAAAGGAGATTTATGAGAAATCTGCAGGCTAGGCAGCATCTATGGAAAGGAGTAAACAATCGACGTTTCGGGCCAAGGCCTCATGAAGTCAACAACCATCTCTTTTGTTTTGTTCACATTCGGAAACAGGTTGTTGGCTCTGCACCAGTCCGTTAGCCGCTGCACCTCCTCTCATTGTTGCTGATGAGACCCACCACGGTCATGTCATTGGCGAACTTGATGATGTGGTTCGAGCTGTGTGTTGCAGCACAGTCGTGGGTCAGCAGAGTGAACAGCAGTGGACTGAGCACACAACCCTGGGGGGCCCCCGTGCTCAGTGTGATGGTGTTGGAGATGCTGCTCCTGATCCGGACTGACTGAGGTCTCCCAGTCAGGAAGTCTAGGATCCAGTTGCAGAGGGAGGTGTTCAGGCCCAGTAGGCTCAGCTTTCCAATCAGTTTCTGAGGGATGATTGTGTTAAATGCTGAACTGAAGTCTATGAACAGCATTCGAATGTATGTGTCTTTTTTGTCCAGGTGGGTTAGGGCCAGGTGCAGGGTAATGGCAATGGCGTCATCTATTGAACGGTTGGGACGGTACATGAACTGCAGGGGGTCCAGTGAGAGGAGCAGCAGGGTCTTGATATGCCTCATGACGAGCCTCTCGAAACACTTCATGATGATGGATGTGAGTGCAACGGGACGGTAGTCATTGAGGCAGGACACTGAAGACTTCTTCAGCACGGGGACGATGGTGGCGGCCTTGAAGCACATTGGAAATGTGGCGCTGCTCAGGAAGATGTTGAAAATGTCAGTGAGAACATCTGCTAGCTGGTCTGCACATCCTCTGAGCACTCTACCAGGGATGTTGTCTGGTCCAGCAGCCTTCCATGGGTTGACCCTGCACAGGGTTCTTCTCACATAGACCAAGGTGAGACACAGCACCTGGTCATTTGGAGGACGGGTGGACTTCCTCACCGCCACGTCATTTTCTGCCTCAAAATGAGCATAGAAGTTGTTCAGCACATCTGGGAGGGAGGCATCACCCGCACAGTCAGGTGATGCTGTCCTGTAATTGGTGATGTCCTGGATGTCCTTCCACATGCGCCGTGTTACCGCTGTCCTGGAAGTGGCTGTGGATTACCTGGGCGTGTGCACGCTTTGCCCTTCTGATGGCCCGGAACAGTTTGGCCCTTGCTGTTCTTAAAGCTGCCTTGTCGCCTGCCCTGAAGGCGGAGTCACGGGTCCTCAGCAGCGCACGCACCTCCGCGGTCATCCATGGCTTTTGGTTAGCGTGTGTAGTGAGGGTCTTGGACACAGTGACGTCATCGATGCACTTGCTGATGTAGCTCGTCACTGATGCCATGTACTCCTCTAAGTTGGTAGAGTCGCCATCGGTTGCAGCCTCCCTGAACATGTGCCAGTCAGTGTGCTCAAGAGCAGAGATGGCTCCTGCTGGCCAGGTTTTCACCTGCTTCTGAACTGGTCTGGAGCGCCTGATGAGCGGTCTGTATGCTGGGGTTAGCATAACAGAGATGTGGTTTGAGTATCCGAGGTGGGGGCGGGGCTCTGCCCGGTACGCGGCGGGGATGTTTGTGTAAACAAGGTCCAATGTGTTCTCCCCCTTGTTGCAACGTCCACACACTGATGGAATTTGGAGAGCACTGACTTGAGGTTTGCGTGGTTAAAATCACCGGCGACAATAAACAGTCCATCAGGGTGTGCGTTCTGCAGTTCGCTAATAGCCCCATACAGTTCACAGAGCGCCTCCTTAGCATTAGCGCTGGGAGGAACGTACACACCGACTATAAGGACAGTGGTGAATTCCCATGGTAAATAAAATGGTCTGTATCTAACAGTCACAAACTCCACTAGAGATGAGCAGTATCTGGAAACCAGCAGAGGTCTTGCACCATTCCGTATTAATGTAAGCACACAAGCCACCAGTACGAGTCTTACCGGAGAGAGCTGCGTCCCTGTCCGCTCGAGTGATGGTGTTCCCAGATATCTTGCTGTTCTCGTCCTTCTAGATGGTAGTGGTCGTAGGTCTAGCAGGTGCTGCCATAGGAACATTGGTGTTTTGTTGCAGTGCATAACAATAACATTTAAAAGTCATTTAGATAAGTACGTATTTGATGGGCACCATGGTTGACAAAGAGTAGAACCAAAGAGCCTGCTTCCATTCTGTAGTACTCAGTAACTCAATTACTTTAATGTTCCTGAATCTACCAATTGCTTTATTATTATTATCATCATCATCATCATCATCATCATCATCATCATCATCATCATCATCATCATCATCATCATCATCATCATCATCATAGAACTACCTGAATTACTAAAACAAAATCACTGTAATGCTGAAAATAGGCAATAGTCAGCAGCAGTGGGGTGAGGACAAAGATGGTGGTCTCGATCTGTTGAGTGGTGGCATAGCGGTCACACAGACAACACCACAGGTCAGGATCGAACCCAGGTCGCTGCAGCCACGAGGCAGCAGCTCTGCCCATTGTCCACCGTGTCACTCCAATCATAGTCAGATGGATTCCAGATTCAAGATTGTTTACGGTCATTTCCAGTACGCAAGTGTGAAGGAGAACAGAACCGTTGTCATTCCCGATCTTGAGGTCGGTTGCTTAGGAGGTCCAACACCCAGTTGCACAATGGTGCATTTTGACCGAGGAGTAGGAGCTTGTTCACCAAGGTCTGTGGGACAATAGTGTTGCACACTGGACTGAAATCCAGAAACCGCATTCTGACATCAGTGTCCTTGTTTTCTAGGTGTGTCAGGGGCAGGCGCATCACAGATGCTTTGGCATCTATCGTAGAATGGTTCTGTCAGTAAGTATATTGATGAGCGTCCAGTGCAGAAGGAATGAAGTTTTTTATGTACCAGCTCTTCAAGATGATTGGCATCAGTACACTGGGCAGTAGTTGTTTATTTCTGAAGGTATAAAGTTTGTTGGTGCAGAGATGGTGGTGGCTGATTTGAAGCCTGGATGAGTGAATTGTTGAAGATGTCAGTGAGCTGGTAGGTGCACTTCCTGGGTAGTCTGACTGCGATGATGCCTGGCCCAGCCTCTTTATGTATATTGCGTCTCTTTAGAGTCCTTCTCACGTCTGCTGCCGTTACGGACGATGGCTGCACACTTGGGAGGGGGTGTGACTTTCATAGTGTGCATACCTTGAAGTATTTATAAAAAGTTGTTTAGAGTATCAGGGAAGGAGACATTGCTGGTACAGTCAATGTGCTTTTCCTTGTATAGTCAGTGATGCTCTTAATGCCCAGCCACATACGCTGGGGATCGTTACCCGACAGGTGTTCCTGAATTGTTTATGGAGGCAATCTTTACCCTCTTGATGCCTAAGAGGAGTTTTGCCCTGGCTGTTCTGAGAGTTGTTCTGTCTCTTGGCTTGAAGGCAGCGTCCCAGGAATTTAGTAGGGAGTGTCCCTTTGTGTTCAGCCCGGGCTTCCGGTCAGTCTGTGAGATAAAAGAACAAGAAATAGGTGGTGAAGAAGGCATTCAGGACACTTGTCTTTATTAGATGGGACATAAACTATCAGAGCAGAAAGGTTAGGCTCTGAATAAAAACCACTCACATAAAATGCAGGAGGAACTCAGCAGGCCAGGCAGCATCAATGGAGGGGAATAAACAGTTCATCCTTCAGTCAGAGACCCTTCATCAGGACTGGAAAAGAAGGAGACAGAAGCCCGAATAAGAAGGCGTGGAGAGAGGAATGAGTACAAGCTGACAGGTTATAGGCTCGGGGGAAGGTGGCTGGGGTAGGGAGTACGAAGTAAGAAACTGGAAGGTGATTGGTGGAAAGAGGCAAAGGGCTGAAGAAGAAGGAATCTAATAGGAGATGACAATAGACCACGGATGAAAGGGAAGCAGGAAGGGAAATAGCAGGGGGCAATGGGCACGTGAGAAGTTCCCACAATCTGTGTCAGATCCCACTCCACTGATCTCCCTCTTGGCACATACCCCTGCAAGCTTAACAAGCGCTGCACCTGCTCCTACAACTTCCCCCTCACAATCATTCAGAGCCCAAACAGTCCTACCAGGTGAGAAGACACTTCACCTGCACGTCTGCCTGGGTCATCTCTGGTATCTGCCACTAGTGGTGAAACCTCTTCTATAATGGTGAGACCCATTGCTGCTCAGAATCTCTTATGATAATGATATGCTACATTTAAATTTGGGTGGCTGGGTAGAGATACATCTCCACCAAAGGAAGAGTAAGGCGCCCCTACCCTCCACTAACCTGCAGGAGACCTGTGAGATCTGTTTAGTCCCCCGATCAGAGTTACATGAAACCATAGGGGCAGGTGGTGGATGGTCGTACGATCAGCTGGTGCATATCATAGGTCCTGGTTACGTGACCACTGACACCAGGAAGACAATCTCTGAAGAGTATTGTTAATGGCTGGGGTCACCCGTCTTGTAAAGACACTGCCCAGAAGAAGGCAAAAGCAAGCCACTTTTGTAGAAAGTGATTTCAGGATACGGCACATAATGATGATGATGACATATAAAGTATTGGTTAGGATTCAGCTGGATTATTGCGAGTGGTTCTGACTTCACTGGGGAGGGTGCAGCAGCGTTTACCATGATATTCCCTGTGTTGAATTGAGGGGTAGAAGTGTAGTTTATCTTGTACTATGCTTGCTTGTTTGGAAGATTCTGACACCATGAAGGAAGCCGTGAACATCGCCAGAGATGGACGACCTTCATTGCTCGCCAAAAGTGAATGGCATAGTGGGCCAAAAATACGCTTGCTTGTATTTTTCACATAATCACCTATTGTTCAGTGAATTTTCCAGAAATTACAGTACAGTTTTGTATTTTTCTAGAAGCTACTCAGTTTTCAGCAACAGAATCAGAATCAGGTTTATTATCACCAGCATGTGTCGTGAAATTTGTCAACTTAGCAGCTGCAGTTCAATGCAATACATAATCTAGCAAAGAAAAAATAATAAGTAAACAAGTAAATCAATTGCATATATTGAATAGATTTAAAAAATGTGCAAAAACAGAAATACTGTATATTAAAAAATAAGTGAGGTAGTGTCCAAAGCTTCAAAGTCCATTCAGGAATTGGATGGAAGAAGCTGCATCTGAATCGCTGAGTGTGTGCCTTCAGGCTTCTGTACCTCCTACCTGATGGTAACAGTGAGAAAAGGGCATGCCCTCGGTGCTGGAGGTCCTTAATAGTGGACACTGCCTTTCTGAGACACCGCTCCCTGAAGATGTCCTGGGTACTTTGTAGGCTAGTGCCCAAGATGGAGCTGACTAGATTTACAACCTTCTGCAGCTTCTTTCAGTTCTGTTCAGTAGCCCCTCCACACCAGACAGTGATGCAGCCTGTGCAAATGCTCTCCACAGTACAACTATAGAAGTTTTTTGAGTGTATTTGTTGACATGCCAAATCTCTTCAAACTCCTAATAAAATATAGCCACTGTCTTGCCTTCTTTATAGCTACATCGATATGTCCTCAGAGATCTTCACACCCAGGAAATTGGAGCTGCTCACTCTCTCCACTTCTGATCCCTCTACGAGGATTAGTATGTGTTCCTTCGTTTTACCATTCCTGAAGCCCACAATCAGTTCTTTTGTCTTACTGAGGTTGAATGCCGGGTTGATGCTGCGGCACCACTCCACTAGTTGGCGTATCTCACTCCCATACGCCCTTTCGTCACCATCTGAGATTCTACCAACAATGTTAGTATCGTCAGCAAATTTATAGGTGGTATTTGAGCTCTGCCTAGCCACAGAGTCATGGGTATATAGAGAGTAGAGCAGTGGGCTAAGCACACATGCCTGAGGGGCACCAGTGTTGATCGTCAGTGAGGAGGATATGTTATCACCAGTTCTCTCAGATCGTGGTCTTCCGGTTAGGAAGTTGAGGATCCAGTTGCAGAGGGAGGTACAGAGGCCCAGGTTCTGCAACTTCTCAATTGGGATTGTGGGAATGATGGTGTTAAATGCTGAGCATTTAACACCAGGTGTCATCTGCATGAATATATCTACTTTACAGCCTAATTGTTATCTAGTTTGTGAATGAAACAACCACAACTGCTCTTTTCCATCTTCTTTTCTCTGTTCTCTCAGCTCGCTCTTCCTCATTTTTCCTGTAACATTTAATAAAATGACCAAAAACAAAAATTTTATGTCTCATTGCTGACTTCTGATGAACCTCTGGACTGCAAAAGAAGCAGAATCCAACACCTGGGAGAAAGGCTGGGTTTGGCTTTTGGCAGAGGAAGCCAGGTTTACAAAATTAAGAGAGACGTATGTACGGTGTTTCCTTTCCCATAGTAAAGGTGTCCAATATAGGAGGTAACACGAGGAAATCTGCAGATGCTGGAAATTCAAACAACACACACAAAATGCTGGTGGAACACAGCAGGCCAGGCAGCATCTATAGGGAGAAGCGCTTGGTATAAGGGCCAAGTAGTTCAGATGGCATCTGAGGAAGTACATTTTCTCCCAGAGGCTGGTTGAAACCTAGAAGGCACCAAATGGGTGAAGGAGACAGCTATGTCTACGGCATTTAAGAAGGATCTAGTCAAGAACTTAAACTGCCAAGGGTATGGGCCAAGTGCTGGTGAATGAGATCTGTGTCAATAAGTACCTGATGGTCAACATGAACAAGGAAGTCTAAAGAGCCTCCTTCAACACAGATGCCTTGTGCAGGAAGGCACAGAGTCGACTGTACTTCCTTAGAAGGTTGGCGTCATTCAATGTCTGCAGTGAGATGCTGAAGATGTTCTATAGGTCAGTTGTTGAGAGCGCCCTCTTCTTTGTGGTGGCGTGTTGGGGAGGAAGCATTAAGAAGAAGGACGCCTCACGTCTTAATAAGCTGATAAGGAAGGCGGGCTCTGTCGTGGGCAAAGTACTGGAGAGTTTAACATCGGTAGCTGAGCGAAGGGCGCTGAGTAGGCTACGGTCAATTATGGAAAACCCTGAACATCCTCTACATAGCACCATCCAGAGACAGAGAAGCAGTTTCAGCGACAGGTTACTGTCGATGCAATGCTCCTCAGACAGGATGAAGAGGTCAATACTCCCCAATGCCATTAGGCTTTACAATTCAACTGCCAGGACTTAAGAACTTTTTTTTAAAGCTATTATTAATGCTTTTTGAGTTAGTGATTTAGATGCATATCATATTATTACTGAGTTAAGTATTGTATGTAATGAGTTTTTGCTACAACAAGTGTATGGGACATTGGAAAAAATGTTGAATTTCCCCATGGGGATGAATAAAGTATCTATCTATCTATCTATCTATCTATCTATCTATCTATCAGTACTGTGTAACTCTTTGTTTCCATGGAAACAAATGTGCTACAGTGTTGGTGTGGGCCATTAAATTACCAAACCAGTAATCTGGAGGCATGGGCTATTATTACGGAAGTTACATATATTCAGTTCTTAATCCGCAACTTTAACTTGTCATTAGCGATAATGACCACAAAATCACTGCTTTGTTATGAAAATCCATCTGGTTCAATAATTCTCGCCAGGGAAAGTAATCCTCCTCTCTTTCCATAATCTGGCCCATATGTGGCTCCAGAACCAGTCCTGAATTCTCTCTGAAGTGATCCTGCAAAATAGGCGTTAAGGATCTGGAAATGATTTTACCCCAGCAAAGAAAAAAAACTGAAATGCATAATCTTATGCTTATCTTCTCTTAAAGTACCTGAGAAGGAGGGCATTCAGCCCATTGTAACATGCTGCTCCAGGAAATAATCCCATTGGGCTTTTTCATCCCTTCTTACTCCACAGTACCATTGCTACTTTCTCCCACACTTCCCCATCAGCTCTCCCATTTATCCTGTAAGCTAGTAACCTTACCTTGTGTGGCCTCCGTCGGTCGTGGTCGACCATGGGTACTGCGCCTCTGGTAGTCACCGGGGCAAGCCAGGGCAGAGTTGATATGGAGGTCCATCTGTTGCCCATGCAGTGGGACCCCCCTCTCCATGCTGATGACAGGTCCAAAGGAACGACGGAGGTCGATACAGTTTGGTGCCAGCAGCATCGCTGGAGTCGCCGTGCCAGTGCTGGGTACAGCAGTCAGCCACCTTTGGGACTCTGACTCTGGATTTTTCCTCCGGGTTTACTCCCAAAGCCTTTCCCGTGAGTGGGTGCAGCCGCAAGGCAGCGGAGGTTTGAAATCGGAGTTTTCCCTCCCCTAGATGAGCTACCATCCGTGGTTAACGAGCCCCATCTGCCCAGAGCAACTGGTTTTAAGGTGCCAGTGAGTTTAGCAGCCAGTTAATCTACCGGCAAGACAGGGGCACCACAGAAGCATGACACTATATCAGCTCGGGGCATTGGAGTTTGGAGCTCATTTCCGGTGCCATCTGTAAGGAGTTTGTATGTTCTCTCCATAACCATGTGGATTTCCACTGGGGCCTTTGGTTCCCTCCCACAGCGCCAAGAAGTACCGTTAATTGGTCATTCTAAATTATCTTGCGATTAGGCTAGGGTTAAATAGATGGGTAGCTGGGCCAGAAGGGCCCAATCCAACGGTTCCACTTAATATCAGAGAATGTATACAGTATACAGCCTGAAACACTTACACTTCACAGACATCCACGAAACAGTAGAACAATCACTAAGAATGAATGACAGAAAAACATTAGAACCCCAAAGAACGGTATCGCTGAATAAATAAATAACTGAAGTCTAGGAATGGGAGAAGAAACGGGAGCAAGCAATAAAAAAGCACAACGTGACAGGAAGAGCATGCAGACTCCACACGGACAGTATGCAAGGTTGGGATCGAGCTGGCGTCCCCCAAGCTCCGAGATAGCAGCATTAGTTACTGCAACACTGCGCCGCCTCCATTTACATTTACAGCACTCGCCATTTAAGAGCCGATCATTGAAGTGTACCGTCGATTACAGGGCATTCTTTACGCAGTAAGCAACCTGATTCATTGCACTCTGTGCAAATTTTGATTCTGTTTTAATTGTAGTCTGGAAGCAGTAGATAAGCATTTCGGAGCTTATTTTGTTCTATTTAATTCCACCAGCTAATTTGCATCAATGCAGCCAGAGGGTTTAAAATGAGAAGTGATATTTCAGAGGGAGTTTTATTGAATCAAATATTGATCCAGGAGCAGGCTGTTGCCACGAGGAGAGAGAGCATTACAGCAAAATTATAATAAGCCTCTGCATAACATGAAAAATACTTTGAAAAGCAAATTGTTTTTTTTTTCCCTATTGTTGAAAGTCTCAACAACAAGGAGGATAAAGTAGCCTGCTTAATTGACACTCGATCTACCGCCCTAAATATCCATTCCCTCCATGTTAATACACAGTGACTTTACTCGAAGATGCCGCAACTCACCAAGGCTAATACATTCAGTAGCCACTTTATAAGGTATGTACGTGGTCTTCTGCTGCTGTAGTCCATCCACTTTAAGGTCCGACATGTTGTGCATTCAGAGATACTCTTCTCAAACCACTGCTGTAACGCGTGGTTATTTCAGCTGCTGTCCCCTTCCCGTCTGCTCGAACCACGCTGGCCATTCTCCTCTGACCTCTCTCATTAACAAGGCATCTTCACCCACAGAACTGCCTCTCACTGGATGTCTTTGTTTATCGCACCATTCTATACAAACACTGGAGACTGCTGTGCATGAAAGTACAAAGAGACCCTCAGTTTCTGAGGTACTAAAACCACCCTGTCCGGCACCAACAATCATCTGACGGTAAAAATCACATCTCTTCCCCATTCTAACATGTGGCCTGAACAACTGAACCTGTTGACCATGCCTGCATGCTTTTATGCTCTGAGTTGCTGCCACATGATGGGCTGATTAGATAATTACATTTATGACCAGTTATAGAGCTGTACCTAATAATGTTGCCATTGAATTTATAACAGCATGTCCCGAACCTGCATCTCCACCACCAAGAAGCAATGGCTCAAAATAACTCCTCAAACAGTGCAATATTGACTCTGTGTTTTCTCTCTGGAGCATGGTCTGGAGATATCCTATGGATCTGAATTTCACAACATTCCTTTGTTTCTATTGGTTTTCATAACGTAGAACAGCACAGTATGGGCTCTGAAGCCCACCTGTATCAACTGACTCCACAACCAATCTAAATCTTTCTCCGCAGCCCACACTCTCCATTTTTCTTTCATCCATGTGGCCATCTAGGACTCTCCGAATGCGCCTATAGTATCAGCCTCCATCATCGCATGTGCCTGGAATACAGTTCATTCCGCCCTTATCTTTGCAAATTACTAATGAAGGATTGGAATAGGGAATTCGATTCTGGAGCCATGGGCTTGTCACGCAAGTATAACAACTCCGTCGGGTCGCAGACCGGCGGTAATTATTTTATTTTGACTTTGGATCAATTTTTGCCACTACACCCTGCCTTACATGGAAGTCCTCTGTTATTTCTCAACAGTCAAACCCCTTCACGGCATGATGCCAAATGAGATCACTTGAGATTGCTTATTCTGGTAATAATAGACCAAAAGAGTATAAGACATAGGAGCAGAATTAGGCCATTCAGCCCACTGAGTCTGCAGCATCATTCTATCACAGCTGATTCTAAATCCCACTCAAACACATACACTTGCCTTCTTTGCATAAACTTTGATGCCCTGACCAATCAGGAAACTATCAGCTTTTGCTTTAAATATACCCACAGACTTGTCCTCCACAGCTGTCTGAGACAGAGCATTCCACAGATTCACTACTCTCTGGCTAAAAAAATTCCACCTTACCTCTGCTGTAAAAGGTCACCCCTCAATTTTGAGGTTTTGCCCTTTAGTTCTGGATACCCCACCATAGGAGGCATCCTCACTACATCCACCTTATCTGGTAGGTTTCAATGAGATCCTTCTCCACCCACCCACATTCTTCTAAATCCAGTGTTCAGGCCCAAAGCTGCCAAACAGGCCTCATACATTAACCCCTTCAATCCCAGAGTCATCCTCGTGAACCTCCTCTGGACTCTCTCCAGTGTCAACACATCATGAAATTGAAATTAGGAGAGCTAGATGAGGCCATGAGAAGGCCTTGGAAAGCAGTATTAAGGACAATACCAAGGTATTCTACAAATATATGAATAGCAAGAGGATGAGCCCAGGGAGAATAGGGCCAATCAGGTGTGACTTTGGAAGTGTGTGCATGGAGGCAGAGGAGGTAGCAGAGGTACTTAATGAATACTTTGCTTCAATATTCACCAAGGAAAAGTACCCTGGCAATTGTGGGGAAAACTTACAGCAGACTGAAATGCCTGAAAATATAGACATTAAGACAGAGTAAGTGCTAGAGATTTTGAAAAGCATTAAGTTAGGTAAGTTGCTGGGTCCAGATGAGATATACCCCAGGCTACTCTACGAAGTGAGGGAGAAGATAACTGAACATCTGCAGATGATGTTTGCATCATCAATAGGGACGAGAGAAGTACCAGATGATTGAAGGGTTGAAAATGTTGTTCTCTTGATCAAGAAAGGGAGTAGAGATAACCCAGGAAATTATAGACCAGTGAGTCTTACTTCAGTAGTGAGCAAGTTGTCAGAGAAAATCCTGAGAGGCAGGATTTATGAGCATTTGGAAAGACATAATCTAAATAGGGATAGTCAGAATGGCTTTGTCAAGGGCAGGTCATGTCTTACGAGCCTGACTGAATTCTTTGAGGATATAACAAAACACATTGATGAAGGTAGAGCAGTGGATGTAGTGCATATGGATTTCAGTAAGGCATTTGATAAGGTTCTCCATGCAAGGCTCATTCAGAAAGTAAGGAGGCATGGGATCCAAGGAGATCTTGCTTTGTAGATCCAGAATTGGCTTGCCCTCAGAAGGCAAAACATGGTTGTAGATGGTTTGCATTCTGCAGGGATCTGTTCTGGGACTCCTCCTCTTTGTGACTTTTATAAGTGACCTGGATAAGGAAGTCAAAGGGTGAGTTGGTAAATTTGCTGATGATACAAAAGTTGGGGGTGTTGTGGATAGTCTGAAGGGTTGTCAAAGGTTACAGCAGGACATTGATTGGATGCAGAACTGGGCTGAGAAGTGGCAGATGAAGTTCAACTCAGCTAAGGGTGAAGTGTTTTATTTTGGTAGGTCAAATTTGAAGACGGAGTATAATATTAATGGTAAGACTCTTAGCAATGTGGAGGATCTGCGAGATCTTAGGGTCCGTGTCCATACTGCTGCACAGTTTGACAGTATTGTTAAGAAGGCGTATGGTGTGTTGGCTTTCAACAACCATGGACTTGAGTTCAAGCGCCGCGTGGTAATATTACAGCTATTTAAAACCTTGGTCAGACCCCATTGGGAGTACTGTGTTCAGTTCTGGTCACCTCATTACAGGAAGGATGTGGATACTACAGAGAGAGTGCAGAGGAGATTTACAAGGATGTTGCCTGGATTGGAAAGCATGCCTTATGAGAATAGGTTGAGTGAACTCGGCCTTTTCTCCTTGGAGCGACGGAGGATGAAAGATGACCTGATAGAGGTGTATAAGATGAAGAGACGCATTGATCATGTGGATAACCATATAACATATAACCATATAACAATCACAGCATGGAAACAGGCCATTCCGGCCCTCCTAGTCCGTGCCGAACTCTTAATCTCACCTAGTCCCACCTACCCGCACTCAGCCCATAACCCTCCACTCCTTTCCTATCCATATACCTATCCAATTTTACCTTAAATGACACAACTGATCTGGCCTCTACTACTTCTACAGGAAGCTCATTCCACACAGCTATCACTCTCTGAGTAAAGAAATACCCCCTCGTGTTTCCCTTAAACTTTTGCCCCCTAACTCTCAAATCATGTCCTCTCGTTTGAATCTCCCCTACTCTCAATGGAAACAGCCTATTCACGTCAACTCTATCTATCCCTCTCAACATTTTAAATACCTCGATCAAATCCCCCCTCAACCTTCTACGCTCCAATGAATAGAGACCTAACTTGTTCAACCTTTCTCTGTAACTTAAGTGCTGAAACCCTGGTAACATCCTAGTAAATCTTCTCTGCACTCTCTCTAATTTATTGATATCTTTCCTATAATTCGGTGACCAGAACTGTACACAATATTCCAAATTTGGCCTTACCAATGCCTTGTACAATTTTAACATTACATCCCAACTTCTGTACTCAATGCTCTGATTTATAAAGGCCAGCGTTCCAAAAACCTTCTTCACCACCCTATCTACATGAGACTCCACCTTCAGGGAACTATGCACTGTTATTCCTAGATCTCTCTGTTCCACTGCATTCCTCAATGCCCTACCATTTACCCTGTATGTTCTATTTGGATTATTCCTGCCAAAATGTAGAACCTCACACTTCTCAGCATTAAACTCCATCTGCCAACGTTCAGCCCATTCTTCTAACCGGCATAAATCTCCCTGCAAGCTTTGAAAACCCACCTCATTATCCACAACACCTCCTACCTTAGTATCATCAGCATACTTACTAATCCAATTTACCACCCCATCATCCAGATCATTTATGTATATTACAAACAACATTGGGCCCAAAACAGATCCCTGAGGCACCCCGCTAGTCACCGGCCTCCATCCCGATAAACAATTATCCACCACTACTCTCTGGCATCTCCCATCTAGCCACTGTTGAATCCATTTTATTACTCCAGCATTAATACCTAACGACTGAACCTTCTTAACTAACCTTCCATGTGGAACTTTGTCAAAGGCCTTGCTGAAGTCCATATAGACTACATCCACTGCCTTACCCTCGTCAACATTCCTCGTAACTACTTCAAAAAATTCAATAAGGTTTGTCAAACATGACCTTCCACGCACAAATCCATGCTGGCTACTCCTAATCAGATCCTGTCTATCCAGATAATTATAAATACTATCTCTAAGAATACTTTCCATTAATTTACCCACCACTGATGTCAAACTGACAGGTCTATAATTGCCAGGCTTACTTCTAGAACCCTTTTTAAACAATGGAACCACATGAGCAATACGCCAATCCTCCGGCACAATCCCTGTTTCTAATGACATCTGAAAGATCTCCGTCAGAGCTCCTGCTATCTCTACACAAACTTCCCTCAAGGTCCTGGGGAATATCCGGTCAGGACCCGGAGATTTATCCACTTTTAAATTTCTTAAAAGCGCCAGTACTTCCACCTCTTTAATTGTCATAGGTTCCATAACTTCCTTACTTGTTTCCCACACCTTACACCATTCAATATCCTTCTCCTTAGTGAATACCGAAGAGAAGAAATCGTTCAAAATCTCTCCCATCTCCCTCGGCTCCACACATAGCTGACCACCCTGATTCTCTAAGGGACCAATTTTATCCCTCACTATCCTCTTGCTTTTAATATAACTGTAGAAGCCTTTCGGATTTACTTCCACCTTATTTGCCAAACCAAACTCGTAACTTCTTTTAGCTTTTCTAATCTCTTTCTTAAGTTTCCTTTTACATTCTTTATATTCCTCGAGCAATTCCTTTACTCCATGCTGCCTATATCTATTGTAGACATCCCTCTTTTTTCGAACCAAGTTTCTAATATCCCTTGAAAACCATGGCGCTTTCAAACCTTTAACCTTTCCTTTCAACCGAACAGGAACATAAAGATTCTGTACCCTCATAATTTCACCCTTAAATGACCTCCATTTCTCTATTACATCCTTCCCATAAAACAACTTGACCCATTCCACTCTCTCTAAATCCCTGCGCATCTCCTCAAAGGCTTTTTCCCAGGGCTGAACTGGCTAACATGAGGGGGCATAGTTTTAAGGTACTTGGAAGTAGGTACAGGGAGGATGTCAGAGGTAAGTTTTTCACACACAGAGTTTTGGGTGCATGGAATGCACTGGCAGCGATGGTGGAAGAGGTGGGTACAATAGGGTCTCTTAAGAGACTCTTAGTTACATGGAGCTTAGAAAAATGGAAGACTGTGTGGTAGGGTAATTCTAGGCAGTTTCTAGAGTAGGTTACACGGTCGGCACAACATTGTGGGCTGAAGAGCCTGTAATGTGCTGTAGATTTCTATGTTCTTTCCTTTCTGAAATATGGGGCCCAACTCTCCAAATGCAGCCTGACTAGTGCCATATAAAGCCTCAGCCTAATACCCTGTTTATTGGCTTGTAAAATTAACAATGAATATTCAGTGTGCTCTTCATAACCTAGCTGTATAAAAGTGCAATAATTTTTCCAGTTTTCATTGTCACTTCTTTGATGTCACTTGTTAGTATGGGTTTATTATTTTCACAGGTACCAAGTGTTACAAATCAACAATAATGAATATATGATTGAGACAGGGTTTTTATAAAAAAATAAAACAGTTATTAAACACTGCTTAAAAAAACCAAAAAGTAAACAAACGATTAACTTAACCGGAAGTCAGCTGAGATACGGCAGCTCGAACAGTTCTTAAAGCGAGAATGCAAAAACAGCTTTTGGAAGTAGTAATGCGAAAGTCTAAATACTTACGCAGTCCGTTACAGGAGAGACTTCTTGAAAATGATTTAAATTCTCTTTCGTGGAGTTACTGCTCATCCCAGCTGAAATATGTTATTCCCCGGAGGATTTACGATCTACGGAAATAAAATGACTTAAAGGCACTGACCTTTCTTTGACAAAACTTTGTATCCAACCCTCTGCTCTTCTTTTGGCAAAGCAAGAGTTATCACGGATACTCGTTACTACAAACGTTTGTAATTCCTCATGCGAAGATTAATCAAAGGTCGAATCTTTTCCACCGTCGACATTAACTTTCCCAATCCTTCAGGATTTTCGAACTCCTTTAAAATCTTCACTCTCCACAGACTGGACTGGCAGTATTATAGCCAAACTGCCGCCAATAACCTTTGAGACTTAAAACAGAAAGTAAAACTCCACTTTTAAACAAAACTGCGTCATAATATCGGAATACGCAGCAGCATGGAGTCAGTGGTGAATTCAGCCACGAACTGCCCACACCTCAGGGTGGGGTTCTCCTTTTATACCCGGTTGAAAAAAACTATCACATGACCTCTCACTGGCGGGAAAATGACATCACTCCCCCATCACCTCATGTCCAGCATAGCCTCAAGTACATCACGGTCACGTGACAGGTAGAAGATACCCATGGGTACGTAACATAAGATACAGTGAAAAGCTTGCCTTGCATATTGTTCATGCAGATCAAATCATTACACAGTGCATTGAGGTAAAACAAGGGAAAACAATAACAGAATGAAAAAATAAAAGCTATGGAGAAAGTGCAGTAAACAATGAAAAGCAAGATCATAACAAGATAGATTGTCAGGTAAGAGTGCATCTTATCGTACAAAATGTCTGTTCAAGAGTCTGATAACAGTTGAATAGAAGATAGACAAGTATAAACCCATACCAAAACACACGTTTGTTCTAACAAGTCATGTTCTGCAGATTTGATGTCATCATGCTTTAAAAGGTTCAAAGGTTCATTTTATTGTCAAAGTATGCATGTATAGTATTACTCTGATATTCGTCTTCTCCAGATAGCCATTAAACACAGAAAGATCATCGGTATTGATGAAAGAAAAGATATCAACTCCCCCCCCCCCCCAACCGGCATGAAAAAGAAAGGAAACAGAACTTGCAGTCCCCACAATCCCCCGCTCCCCTCCCCTCAACCGTAGTAAAAAACATCCTCTATACATAAGGCTCAAAGTGAGACTATAACCCTTGGGTCTAATGGAGATATTTGGACACATTTCCTACCAATCTTGCATGAGGACCTATGCTGCCATGAGTGATTGTGATTTATTTTATGCACGTAATTTGTATCTAACTTAGCTCTGGCCAGTTCACTTTACCGGATGAATAACCAATTTTTATTATGTAACTCTCCTTTGCTCGTTGGGAGGCAACAAAAAGAGGACAATCTCATTTTCACGGCACTTTTCCTGACCTCAGCATATCCCAAAGGACTTCAGAGCCAGTGATGTCCATTTGAAACCGCTTCCAGTGTTTTAACATTGGGGAAGCGACACAAACATTGTGCACAACAAACACCCACGTCTACCAATGTGACAATAATTAACCTGCAGTCTTCTTAGTTAATGGTAACAAACAATCTGCTAGTTGAACTCAGCAGGTCAAGCAGCATCTGTGGGGTTAATGGAGTTGTTGGTCTCTCTGGTTGAAGTGCCACAGCATGACTAAGATCAGAGCGGGGTATTATTTATTACTCCACTCCCACAGGTACTTATCAACCCACTGATAAAGTGATAAAGGAACAGTGGCTCATATCGCACGTGGATGATTAACAACTTAATGGCGTTAACAGTGAGTTTTCCTACTCTGTCCCTTTCCTCTCCTCTCCTGATCTTCACCCACCCCAGCCCCCGATAATTAGCACTTATCACAAGGTCCTTGTGTGTTTGGAAAAAGATTCGTCTCGCAGAGTTGCTTGGTCAAGCCACCGACGTTCTGTTGTAATTCCTACGAATAAACTTTTGTTTCCGTCTCTACGTGGGAGTCCGACGTTTCTCCGCTCCTGGGTTCAGTTGTCTGTCGGCGCACATGGTTGCTCTGGGAGGAAGAAAGACCTGCTGATATGTCGAAATTCTGCGTTACCTCCTTTCCTCCGGGAGAGGCTGTTCAACATACTGAGTAACACTCACAACACGCTGGAGGAAATCAGCAGATTGGGCAGCATCCGTGGAAACGAACAGTCAATGTTCCAGCCCGAAACATTGACTGTTCGTTTCCACGGATGCGGCCTGACCTGCTGAGTTCCTCCAGCGCGTTGTGAGTGCTGCTATAACCCCAGCATCTGCAGAGTACTTTGTGTTCAACCTATTGAGTTCCTCCTGATTTTTTTGATGGTCCGGTTTCCAGTATCTGTCGTCTCTTTGTCCCCTGTGCCTCTACTCACTGCAACCCCATTAGTCACCCTCCCCTTGAACTTCTGCACCGGGAGTCTTCACTGTCCCTATGCCACTTAACTTAAAACCTCCTTCCCCCACCCACATCTGCTTTCTCACCTTGTTCCACATCTGCTCAGCCTCATAGCCTTTCTCTATATGCCTGTCCACGATCCCAGTTCTGCTGTGGTCTCCGGCTCCTGACCCCAGCTGTGACTCAGCCCCCAGACCTTACTTGTGCTTCGGGCCCTGTTCCCAAGCTCAATCTCCACACGAGCCCACATTTGTAGCAGCTCTCAGTCTCCAGCTCCTACCTGAACCATTCTTAGGGTCAGTTGAAGCCATGGAGTGAGTGAGCTTTGCTACGTACATTGGTGATGTCAAGGGAGCTTTGCTCTGCATCTAAACCATGCCGTTTGGCTTTGGGCAATATGCACAAAATGCTGGAGGAACTCAGCAAGTCAGGCAGCATCTACGGAAGGGAAAATAATTGATGTTTCGGGCTGAGACCCTTCAGCAAGACTGGAAAGAAAGGAAGGAGCTAAAATAAAAAGGTAGGGGGAGGAGGAGTAGTACTTGTGCCCACCTATCACCTACCAGCTTGTACTCCTTCCCCTCCTTGCACCTTATTCTGACTTCTTTCTCCTTCCTTTCCCATCCTGATGCAGTGCCTTAGCCTGAAATGTTGACTGTTTAATCCCTTCCATAAATGATGCCTGCCTTGCTGAGTTCAAGATTCAAAGATTCAAAGTACATTTATTATCAGAGTATGTACGTATGCAGTATACAACACTGAGATTTGTCTTCCCCAGGGACAGCTAAGAAACAAAGAAAACCACGGAACCCGTTGGAAAAAAAAACATCAAATCCCCCTAAATGCTAAATAAAAACAAATAGTGGAAATGGCAGCAAATAAAGAGCAATAAAACACAAAATCAAAAGAGTCCAGCATATTCAGTTCTGTTCATTTTGTTATCTGATCAAAATCACCAAAATTGCAACAAAAAAAGGAGAAATCAGAACCAAAAGCACATCATAACGTGAACCACAGTCTAATCCACAAACTGCGTCGATTAAACCTTATCCGACACCCAGAGGTGCAGCACTATCCTCTGACAGCACCGAAGGAGAAGGACCTTCTTTCGGGACAAATGAGCGAGAGAGGCAGAGACGGTCACATGCAGACACCTTCCTCCGGCACCAGCGAGTGAGAGGCCGGTAGACAGCACTGAAGACCTGCTGAGATCCGTACTTGCCTCGATGACTTCGATCTTTCTCGGCGCCTTAATCGGCAAAATCATTGAGAAGTGGAGTCCATCGTGGGCTTGCGCCCCTGCCTCCAAGCTTCTTGGCGTCGAGGCTGCACGTTTCACTCAAATCCTCACAGAACCCTCCTGGAGACAGCAAAGCGTCGGATCGCTCAATCAGCCCGGAAACACACCAACAAAATGTAGACCACAGGCTCCAATTGTAGCAGAACCACACTCGAAACAAAAAGAAGACGTAAAAGAAGTGAACGGTATGAAGGATGTCATCCTTTTTCGTGTTGTTCGCTGGCATCATCTTCTTCAAGTTCCGTCAGCATTTTCCGTGAGTTCCTCAAGATTTCCCCGCACCAGCAACATCTCTTCTGTTTATGCTTGGCCTTGGTGATTGTTTGATATTTGGAGAGAGCTCTGCTTTCTATCTGATCAATACTCTCTGTGCCCTGCAATTATTTGATGGAGCACTGCAGAGGGAACTTCATTCTGTTCCTAAGTTTATGATGCTAACACCTTCTAACATCTCTCACTTTGAAGGATAAAGAATGCATCATAAAATCAAAATGATCAATTCATAAACAATTCAACATTCATATTCACAAAAACTAAATGGATTAAATAAAATTAAATAAAGAATTTTGCAGTAAGAGTATTGATTTTATCTGGAAAAGCACTCCAGGTCAGAAGCCGTTGAGCTTAATAAAAAGCACAAGATTTAATTATAGTTAATATGTGTATATTTAAATGATTAAAATAATTTTGGGGTAGGTTGTGAACAATAAAGTTCACTTGCTTCAGGAATTTATGGTTATTGTAACAGGAGAGCAGAGTTTATCCAGACCATTTTGTTGTTACATTCAATGTCAGATCTCTTCACATCAGGCTCGAATAATCTTCTCAACCTTCCTCAAGGGCTAATATAGTTGCTACCTTACAAGTCCAGTGACCCACGTTAAATCCTGACGTTGGGAGCTGCCTGTTGGAGTGTGCACTTTCCCCCTGTAATTGCAATGGTTTTCTCCAAGTGACCTGTTTCCCTCTCACATTCTACAAATGATGTGGATTAGTTGGTTAATTGGCTGTGTGGGGGAGTGGTATGATCTGGGAAAAGGACTAAAAGAACAAGATTAGTGCAGATTTAATGTAAATAGGTGCTTTATGGTCACCAATATCCTCTGGGTCAAAGGACTTGTTTACATGTTGTATGACCCTATGACCATTAAACACTTTGTGCTGGAATGGGATTCGTCTCCACAATAGAGGGGAAGTCTCAATGACTATCGTCCAATCCCATTACATGCACTGTTATGACGTCCTTTGAGGGACTGATGATGAAACGTGTCAACTCCTGCCTAAGGAGCAAATTGGATCCACTCCATTTTGGCTACTGTTAATGAAGATCAAGATCGAGAGGGCATACAGGAGTGACATATGCCAACTGGTGGAGTGGTGTTGCAGCAACAACCTGGCACTCAACATCAGGAAGACGAAGGAGCTGATTGTGGACTTCCAGAAGGGTAAGCTGAAGACACACATAGCAAACCTCATAGAAGGATCAGAAGTGGAGAGAATGAGCAGTTTCAAGTTCCTGGATGTCAAGATGTGTGAGGATCTAACCTGGTACCAATATATTGATGCAGTTATAAAGAAGGTAAAACAGTGGCTATACTTCTTAGGAGTTTGAAGGGATCTGGCACATCAGCAAATACACTCAAAAACTTCTATAGTTGTACTGTGGAGAGCATCTGACAGGCTGCATCACTGTCTGGTTTGGAGGGGGTGGGGAGCTACTGCACAGGACCGAAAGAAGCTGCAGAGGATTGTAAACTTAGTCAGCATCTTGGGTACTAGCCTACAAAGTACCCAGGACATCTTCAGGGAGCGTTGTCACAGAAAGGCAGTGTCCATTATTAAGGTACTCTAACACCCAGAGCATGCCCTTTTCTCAGGTAGGAGATACAGAAGCTTGAAGGCACACACTCAGCAATTCAGGAACAGTTTCTTCCCCTCTGCCATCTGATACCTAAATGGACCTTGAACCCTTGGACACTACCTCACTTTTTAAATATATATTAATTCTGTTTTTTGAACTATTTTTATCTATTCAATATACATATACTGTAATTGATTTTATTTATTTATTTATCTGTTATTATTTTATTTTGTGTTTTTTTTCTTCTATATTATGTATTGCATTGAATTGCTGCTGCTAAGCTAACAAATTTCACATCACATGCCAGTGATAATAACCCTGATTCTGATTCTGAAATGCCATTTCATTGGTTTTTCACTCGACCATGGAACATCTGGATGGTGAAGATGCATACATCAGGATCTTCCTCATTGACTACAGCTCTACAAGTAATACTATCATCCCCTCAAAACAATGAGCTCCAAGACATGGGCCTCAATATCTCCTTGAGCAACTGGATCCTTGATATTCTTACTTGCAAACCCTAGTCAGCTCAGATTGGCAACAACATCTTCTCCACAATCATCGTCAACAGAGATGCACCACAAGGCTATGTGTTTAGCTGCCTGCTCTACTTGCTTTATACTTATGACTATAAGGCCTAGCACAACTCCAATGCCATATTTAAGTTGACTAAATCAAAGATGGTGACAAATCAGTATATAGGAAAGAGCTTGAAAATTTGGCTGAATAGCTCCACAACAACTTCTCACTCAATATCAGTAAAATCAAAGAGCTAATTATTGACTATAGGAGAAGAAAAGCGGAGATCCATGAGCCAGTCTTCAACAAGAGATCAGAGGTGCAGCAAGTCAGAAACTTTAAATTCCTCAGTGTTATAGGGGGCCTGTTCTGAGTCCAGCACAGAACAGTAATTACAAAGAAACCATGCAGTGTCTCCACTTTCTTAAAAGTTTGCGAAGACTTGGCATATCATCTAAAACTTTAACAAACTTCTATAGATATGCAGTGGAGTATACTGACTGTTTGCATCACAGCCTAACATGGAAACACCAATGCCCATGATGGAAAAGCCTGAGAAAAATAATGGATATGGCCCGGTCCATCACAGGTAGAGCCCCCTGCCATCGAGCACGTTTACAAGGAGTGCTATCGCATGAAAGCAGCATTCGTCATGAAGGACTCCTGCCATCCAGACCATGCCCTCTTCTCACTGCTGCCATCGGGTAGAAGGTACAGGAGCCTCAGGACTCACACTACCAGATTCAGGAACAGTTATTACTCCTCGACCATCAGGATCTTGAACCAAAGGAGATAACTTCACTCATCCCAACATTGAACTGTTCCCACAACCTACGGACTCACTTTCAAAGACTCTTCCTCTAATGCTGTCGATACTTATTGTTTACTTATTTATTATTATCATGTTTGTTTTTTCGTATTTGCAGTCTGTTGTCTTTTGTACACTGGTCGTTTGTCCATCTTGTGTGCCATTCTTCTTTGATTCTATTACATTTCTTTAATCTCAGGGTAGTATATGAAGACATAAGTATTTTGATATTAAATTTATTTTGAACTTTCTACTTTGAAGATGTTAACTTCTACCTCCTCCGATCTAGAGACAATATTATTCCAATCACAGTATTCAAATTATGAACACTGGGAACAAATGCGTGTTGTGCACTCAGATGGTGATCTCTGATGCATTATAGATCAAGGATCAACTTTATCCACCATATACATTGATATGTATTAGTAATTTGCTGTGCTGTGTTGGACAGGGTTCGACATGGAACAAAAATTCAATATTCAATAATTATAAAGAATAAAGAATTATATAAAAAGTTTTAGTTATGTATTTAATATTTCAGTAATATTTGAATAACATTATAACTACATTGTTTTATTCAGCATTCTTTGTTGATTAAGTAATTCATTACAATTTATATGTAAAAGTACGTGCGTGGCAAAAGTCATCACGCCACCGTGCTTAAAGTAGAAATGAACGTACTCGAGTTATCCCCAGCTCTTCCATATTTTTATTTCAATTAGTTTGTGGTTTGCAGTTACAAAACATAACATTGCCAGCAGAGTGACTACCTACCTGTCTACTACCTACAGTGAGAAACAGTTGAGTAAAGAGAGCACAGCGCAATTTTTTTTATGCTGTTGATCTCGTCAGTAACTTTCAGTTCCCTAGAGCTGACTGCCTCATTTTCACTATGGATGTTCGTCCCTTTATACTTCTAGCCCCCATCAAGAAGGCCTCAAAATGCTCCTCTTCTTTCTTGACAAAAGAGCCAACCAATTCTCCTCCACCGCCACCCTACTTCGTCTCGCAGAACTGGTTCTCACCCCCACCAATACTTCCTTTGGCTCCTTCCACTTTCTCCAAACTCGAGAGGTAGCCATGGGCAGCTGCATGGGTCTCTACTATGCCTGCCCCTTCATTGGCTATGTAGAACAGAGAGGTACGAAGCCTTCCCTGGTAATACTCCCCAACTCTTCCTCCACTACATTGATGACTGCATTAGTGCTACTTCATGCACCCATGCTGAGCTCGTCAGTTTCATCAAATTTGCCTCTAACTTCCACCCTGCCCTTCCACCTCTGACACCTCCCTCCCCTTTCACAATCTCCCTGTCTCCATCTCTGGAGACAAACTGTCAACTGATATCTTTTATAAAACCTACTGATTCTCACAGTTATTTTGACTGTACCCCTTCCCACCCCATCTCCTGAAAAACTACTACTCCCTTTACTCAGTTCCTTCGCCTCCGGTGCATCTGTTCCCAGGACGTGGCTTTCCATTCCAGGACATCAGAGACATCCTCGTTCTTCAAAGAATGGGGTTTCCTTCCATCAAACATGGATGCCATCCTCACCCCATATCTGCTCCATTCCCAAACATCCACACTCATCCCATCTTCCTGCTGCCTTAACAGTGATAGAGATCCTCCTGTCCTTCCCTAGCACTCCATCAGCCTCCGCATCCAGCACATCATCCTCTACAAATAACACCATCTCCAAAGGGATCCTACCTCCAAACAAATCTTTACCTCCAAAAGCCCCGCTTTCTGCAGGGATTGCTGTGATTCTCTTGTCCATTAATCTCCTTCATGCCATTTAACTCTGCAAGTGGTGCAAGTGCTACATCTGCCCATATACATCCTCCATCACCTCCATTCAGGGCCCCAGAAGGTCCTTCCAGGTGAGGCAACACTTCACCAGCAAATTTGCCAGTGTTGTCTCTTGTGTGCAGTACTCCACAGTGCAGAGCTCCCTCAGTCCCGCCCTACCCACAGCGCGGAGCTCCCTCAGTCCAGCCCCATCCACAGCGCGGAGCTCCCTCAGTCCCGCCCCACCCACAGCGCAGAGCTCCCCCAGTCCCGCCCCACCCACAGCATGGAGCTCCCTCAGTCCAGCCCCACCCACAGCACGGAGCTCCCCCAGTCCCGCCCCACCCACAGCGCGGAGCTCCCTCAGTCCAGCCCCATCCACAGCGCGGAGCTCCCTCAGTCCTGCCCCACCCACAGCGCGGAGCTGCCCCAGTACTGCACTTTGCTCGTGGCAATGCTCCAGCTGATGCGCTCCCTCCGGCTGGCGGCTGATGAGGTTGGAGGGGGACCACTTCATCGAGCACCTCTGCTCCATCTGCCAAAAGCAGAACTTCCCGGTGGTGGAACATTTTAATTCTGATTCCCGTTCCCATTCTGACATGTTGGTCCATGGGTTCTTCTTGTGCCTAGACAAGGCCACACTCAGAGTGAAGGAGCAACACCTTATATTCCATCTGGTTAGCATCCAGCCTGATGGTATTCTTCCTCTATTTACCTTCTCACCAGCCTATCACTTCACCCTGTATCCCTCCTACCTTCCTTTACTCCTATGGTCCACTTTCCTCTCCTATCAGATTCCTTTTTCTCCAACTCTTAGTGTTTCCCACCCAATAGCACCTTCTAACTAGCCTTGTTCCCCTCTGCCCACCATTTTATTCCAGCATATTCCTCCTTCCTTCTCACTCCTGAAGAAGGGTCTCAGACCAAACATTAACTGTTTATTCATTTCCATAGATGCTGCCTGACCTGCTGAGTTCCTCCAGCGTTTTACGTATGTTGCTTTAGATCTCCAGCATCTAAAGATCTTTTTCTGTTTATAAAAAGGTCAAGATGCAGTTTCCAAAGAGCACTAATCTGTGTGTTGTTGATGAAAAACCTGATCTCGATGAGAGTGATGCAGAACTGGGTAGCCTTGAAATTTAAAGTGTGAAAACTAATAAGAGACATGCAATACGGCTTATACCAGAAGTGAACAGCAAGTTAATTAAAAGGAAATTGGGCACTGGCTCAACTGTTTCAGTATTTCCACAAAATCAGTTTGAATGGCATTTCAAAGATACTAAACTGAAGCCTGCAGATATCCAACTAAGAACATATACTCGAAGAAAGATAACTCCTGTGGTAATGATATTAATGACAGCGAAATATAACAAACAACAAGCCACATTGGGCTTGTATGTGGTAACAACAGGAGGGCCAACATTGTAGGGATGTAATTGGCTGAGACAACCTGATCGGAGATCCATCCACCATTACCATGCCACATCCTCGGCAACAGAGTCAACTGAAAGCGAATTATGAAAGGTACTGGATGATGCCACAACAGTGTTCAAGGATGGCACATCGAGGGTAAACTAGTGTAAAATGAAACTGTCATGCCCAAATTTCGCAAAGCCCATCAAGTTCCTCATTCAATCTGTGATAAATTAGACAGTGAGGTAGATCGCATGGAAGCTGAAAAAATTCTTTCTGAGGTTGAGTGGAGCCCGTGGGTAATGCCAGTGATCCCAGTAGCCATGAAGAATAGGTCTGTCAGGATCTGTGATGACTTTAAGGTCACCATCAACCCAGTATTGAAGTACATCAATACCCTCTGCCAAGGGTAAAGGCTACCTTTGCAAACCTTTCTGGAGGGAAACACTTCAGCAAAGTGGGCCTAGCTGAGGCCTACCTACCGATGGAGGTGGAAGAAGAGTCCGAAGTGTTTCTCACCATAAGCACTCACAAAGGGCTTTATCACGATAATAGGATTATTTCTGGAGTAGCATCTGCACCTGCACTCTGGCAGAAAGCTGAGGACCAGGTGCTGCAAGGCTGCCCAGGTCTTCAGTGTTACCTGGATGACATCATTGCCACCGGAAAGGGTGATAAAGACCATCTTCAAAATCTCAAGACAGTGTTAAAAAGGATGAGAAGATTATGGGCTCAGAACACAATGCAACAAGTGTGAATTCTTTAAACCAATCATCACTTACTGTGGTCACACTGTTGATGTAGAAGAACTAGGCTACGTCCGCACTAGACCAGATAATTTTGAAAATGCTGGTTTCGCATAAAAACGATAGGTGTCCACACCAGGTGTTTTTGAAAATACCTCCGTCCACATTAAAACGGGTATCTGGGCGAATCTCCTCCTACTGGGCATATGCAGGACGAATCTACAGAAAACAAGCAAAGAGGAAACGATATACTATTTCCGTTTCCGCGGCGGCGTTGAAACCTGCGATGTGGAGGATAGAGTCGATGCACATCACAGCAACCGATGTATAGCCTCTTCACCCGCTTCGACAAGTATACCCGACTCCGACAGTTTGGACCAAGCAACAGGTGATGGCTGCGACGTGTTTGGTGTCAAATCTCACCGTGAAAGACTTGGTTTGTGTTTGTCCACTTACGGACTAGAAAAACTTAAAAGGAAATTGCCAAACGATGGACAGCTGTTGGCTCTCGCGCAGGAGGTCTTAAAACTGAAAAAAAGAAATACTGGAGTGTATGGAGGCAACCGACAGGGAGTTCACAGACAGTATGACTCGGCTGACGACGAGCATTGAGAAACTGACTAACTCTGTTGCAGAGGGATTTGCAATGATGAGGAATATAAAGTGCCCAGTACTTTTCACCACCACAATACGAACCTCACAGCCACTGCAATAGCTACACATATGGACACCCAGACCCCCGGGTGACTCCACCAGCACCTTCCCCACTCCCACAGAGGGGTCACCCTGGAAACATTTTCTACGGCCATAGGCACGTCATGACAGCGTTTTTAAAAAGCTCCGGTTACCCTGTACCCACTACACCGCCCAACCGACGTTTTCAGATTTACACACTCTGGAGAGCATTTTAGAAAAGCTCCATTTTCAGGGAAGGAAAACACCATTTCAGTGTGGACGCAGGGTCAAAACGAAGAGAAAAAGCTTTGGTTATGGATTTATCCGGTCTAGTGTGGACGTAGCGTTAAACAAGTGTGCTGAGAAAATTCAAGCAGTGGTGGATGCCCCAAGGCCAAAGGACAAGTCACAGTGTGGTCATTTTCAGAATTTGTCAATTACTATAACAAGTTCCTGCCAAACCTGGCTACTGTTCTCTACCCCTTGAACTCACTACTACAGATCGGGAAGAAATGGCTTTGTGAAAGCAGCGTGAAGTGGCTTTCATAAAAGTAGAGGAAATTACACTGTACTCACACATTATAATCCACATTGTCCAATGAAGCTTGCCTGTGACACTTCGCCTTATGGTATAGGTGCAGTCGTGTCACCTATCCTGACTGACAGAAGTTGATGCTCCATAGCCTCCATCACGTTCCCTTACCGCTGCAGAGAAAATTTTTGCACAGATTTATAGAGGTCCTGAGTTTGGTTTGGGATGTAAACCATTTCAACCAGTACTTATACGGGAGAGAGTTTACTCTTGTTACTGATTATCAACCACTAGTGTCCATTTTCAATCCACAGAAGGGTTTCCACTAACAGCAGCCATATGATTGAAGAGATAGGCTGCTGGTAGAATGCAGAGGGAGATACAATAACAAGATCAAATTCAAACGTATGACTGATTATGGAAATGCTGATGGATTGTCCAGTTTACCCTCGGAAGAGTAAGCAACCTAAAAAATTTACAAAAGAGGACACTCCCTGTGACGTATTCTCCCAAATGCAAATCAAAGGTCTCTCCTTTATGGCAGACATGATCCAAAGGGAAACCAGAAAAGATCCCACACTGCCTCAGGTCTACATGGCAACCCAAAATGGCCCGAATATGCAGCAGAAATTCCAGTTCCCCCATTTTCACCAGCACCGGGATGAACTTGCCCTTGACAGGAAGTAGATTTACGTGGGGAATTGAGATTGTTGTGCCATCCGTGCTCAGAGCTAAAGTGTTGGAGGAGCTACATGCCAGTCGTCTAGGCACGATTAAAATTACAACCCTGGCTCAAAGCTTTGTCTGGTGGCCTGGAACAGATCAGCAGATGGAGCAGCTTGCCAGGCGCTGTTCAGTATGCCAACACGTCCAAAGGATGCTGAGAGCAGCGGCTCTCTGTCCCTGGGAATGGCCTGCATTGCCCTGGCAGAGTATCCATGGAGATTTTTGTGCACCGTTCATGGGCACAAATTTCTGGGTAGTAGTGGATGCAGCTACAAAGTGGCCAGAATTGATTCCAATGGCCTCCACTACAATCTCACACACTGTTGACTTGTTGAGAAGACTCTTCTCAATGATTGGTGTTCCAGGTTACTGGGTGAGTCGAATAGCCTCACTCATTCCTGAAATGAATGGAATAAGACATATTATCCAGCCACAGATGGCTTGGTGGACAAACCCTCTCTCATTTTTTCTTATTTTGAGTAGCTTTATGTTTTGGAGTTACAAAACATAACAGAATTATATATGAAATACGAAATAGCTTCACCTTGCACTTTGGATATAGTAAAGAATGTTCCATTACTTGGAAAATACATTTCAGAAATAAGTGGTTAAATCCATCATCACTAATATAGCCTTTGGCCAAATGAGGAAGCAATTGTTTCAAAACTGAGACCGTAACTCCAACACCAAGATTTTGGTGTTTTGAACAGCAGTGACCCCCACTCTTGGAAATACTTGCAGACAGCATCTCAAAGCACTGAAGAAGTTCCAAAACACTGCCTCTTAAAAGTCTTCCAAATCAACGAGCTTCTCTCAGGCCAACATCTCCAGCTTCAAGGTGCATGTCACAAACTTGTGACATAGTAATGTGCATAATTAAACAGTTATCTAACTTTGGGGCAAGTGCTGTGTAAGAAGTGGTAGGTGCTGAATAGTAGATGTAATTTCTTTCATGTACTTAAGGGAGTTTGTTGCCACGAGGATACAGTTAACACTGACTATTTCATGGATACATTCAGAATCAAATAGCTCCAGCTTATCTCTGTGTCATTATATTAATGATATCCTTAATCTTTCTCAATGGTGCCACCTCACAGGTCCAGGGTACCTGGGTACCTCTGGTCCTGTCTTTGTGGAATTCACGCATTCTCCCTGTGACTATATGGGTTTCCTTTATTCAACTAAAATTCCTCTTCTTCTTCTTGGGCCCTAGCTCCCAGTGGAGAAGAGGCCATTGGTGATCCCCCATCCCTGTCTCCATCATCCAGGGTCAATAGAGTGTTTGGAGTGCATCAATGTTTCTGTATCCACTGTACAGGCGATTAGGCTATACAGCTTCACCAGAGCCCTGTCAGCTGGCCTTATCCATTTCCTCCTTGCACGACAAGGACCTAGGATTGGACTTTGAGGGACAATCAACTCCACTAAGAGGGGCATATTGTCCAGACTCCCCACACTAAACTCCTCTGTTCATTCTATGATGGCAAGTAATATGCATGAAGACTGAGAATATGATTGAAGCACATTCTCCACAAACTCACTAGAATCCTTGGCTCATGATCATCAAAATTGGAGAAGTGTTTGGCAAGACACAAAATACCTTGGGTCTCTCCAAGAGCATGGAGGAACAAGTAGAAGCAGCATACAGCAGCTCAAACCACTCTCCCATCCTGTCAAGCATTTTCTGCACAATCCACGGCAGAGTCTTTAGACATCTCTGTTGGATGTCAGCATGAGTCAAATTCAAGTTTATTGCCTTCAGCACAAGTACATGTATGCACAGATGCAATGGAAACAATAAATGCAGCAGCATCGTTGGACTCAGAGACACAATATTCGCAAGAAAAACATAAATTTCATATTATGCACAGATTTTACAACAAAGAACATAGATCAAAAAATGACTATTAGTATAAGGTGTACAAAATGGTCATAGCTTTGTTATCCTGAGGTAATAATTCAGCTTGTGCAGGTTGGTTAAGAAACTAAATGGTTAAAGGAAAGTAATTATTCTGCAAAGTAGTGGTATGGGATTTTAGACTACTGTACCTCCTGCTCAGGCTAACTATGAGAAGGTGGCTTCGCTCAGATTTTGAGGATCTTTAATGATAGATGTTGCCTTCTTGAGGTAACGCCTCATGTAGATGCTTACAGTGGAGGGGAGGGATATGCCAATGATGTATTCTGCTGTGTCCACTATTCTCTGCACTTTCTTACATTCGAGTACATTCCACTTCACTAACCAGCGCTGAAGAGGACAGACAATCTGTGGAATTTTGCTGTCCACAACAGACACAAGACGTTTTCTTCCGAGGTAACATGGTGCACAGCACATAGAGCAACTATCTCACAGCTACAATGACCTGGGATTATTCCTGACCTCAAGTGCTGTCTGTGTAGAATTTGCACATTTCTGATAACTGTGCTGATGAAGTCCCAGCATGAGACATCGACTGTCTGTTCCTCGACAGAGATGCTTCCTGATCTGCCGAGTTCTCCAGCAATTTGTGTGTGTTCCACCGCACTTCATCTTCCAGCCTGGCATGTCACGATTTTTCAGGATTGAACACCAAATTCGACTTCTTCAGATAATCAGCACTTCAGTATTGAATCTTACATTTCTAGTGTTTATTGTTTATTTTTCTGAATTCTGCTTTTTGTACTTCAGGTATCATTTATCTCCTCCTGTTACTGATCTTCTCCTTAGTCTCCTTTTGTAGCAGGAACAAAGGCAAACTAAAAATGCAAAAAACAGTAAGCAAATTGGAAAAAGCAAAACAGAGTTAAGGTCAAGGAATCTCCAGTCAGAACAGTAAAGTCAAAAAACAATCATGCTTTAAGTTGCAGCAAGGGAGGAGGGGTGATGGTTTGTAGACCAGAGTCTATACAGCAACATGAAGCCTTGGAATTCATCACAGCTCACCTGTCAAGGGGAATATGGAGGGGAGGGAGATGGAGGAGGATGGTTAGAGAGGGAAAATTAAATAAAACTCTGTTACGTTTCGTGACTTCAAATCGTTAAACTAATTGAAAAGAAGAAACGGGAGTCCAAAAATGAGAGTCTAACTTCGAGTGTACTTTTAGCAAGGCACATACATATCACACGCGGTAGCGTGATGACGTGTGCAGTTCATGTTATTTAACATATAAGTCATAATGAATTATTTTAAACAAAGAAGGATGCCTAATCAATATATATATATATATATATAAGACTACTCAAATATTATTGATACATTAAATGCACGACAAACTCGCTCAGCTGACACAGTGCCACAGCTGGCAGGGCTGCTGCCCCTCACCTCTTGTGATCAGTTCAGGGCCCTGTTCCTGTGGAGTTTGCATGAGCTTGCATGGATTTCCTCCAATGTTACAAAAGTCTGCGAATTTGCCCCCGGCTTAATCTGAGAGGATTGTACGGAGAGTGAAATAGCAATGAGCTGCAGAGGGTTGTAGACTCAACCATCTCCATCACAGTCACGTGCCTTCTTCCACACCATCAAGGACATCTTCAAAAAACGGTGCCTTAAGAAGGTGGGATATATCATCAGATGTCAATACCTCCCTCAACAGGAGCTCCTGCTCCTCTATTTATGCCCGTCTTCAACACTCCATCACAGACAGCAGCCCAATGTTTGTCTGGGAGCAGACACTAGTCTGTTCGAACAGTTTTTCAAAATGAACCACTGCAAGTATGACAAGCATTTAAGATTAAAGGAGATATGCAGTGCTTTTTTTTACACAGAGGTGCCTGGAAAAAAATACGAAAAGAGATGTCATAAAGGCACTTACGAGGCTGTTAGATGGCCACATGAAAATGCAGGGAATGGGGGCCTATAGATCAGGTACAAGCAGAAGGGATTGTTATCATGTTTAGTGCAGAAATTGTCATGAGCCCTGTGGGTTTGTGCAGCTGTATTTGTTAATAGTTGTCTTATCTAGAGTTATAAGCCCTTGTGCTATCTCTTTCAACTTGTTTATTTTGACTGGCACCGGTTTTCTGCATACTGTGATTATATAAAGTGGACTCCTGATTAGCGCTTATCACAGGGGGCTTGCACTTCAGGAATGATTCGTCTTGTGGTGTCACTCGGTTGAGCCACTGAAGTTCTGTTGAAATTCTTATGAATAAACGCTCGATTCTGTCTCTACATGGGAGTCTGTTGTTCCTCCGCACCTGGGGTCAGCCGTTTGTCAGCGCGCACCGTGACAGAAATTGCGAGCTGAAGGGCCTGTTCCTGTGCTGCCCTGTTCTATATACATTTGATGAGAAGGACTACAGCCTCATCCACACTGCAATCAGCTCAAAGTCAATGTGCGCTGACAAGACTTCAGCTATGCATGAAAAATCCAACGCAGAAGTCCTGTTTTACCATTGGCTGAACAAGTGATAAACACAAGAGGTTCTGCAGATGCTGGAGATCCAGCTTAACACACACAAAATGCTGAAGGAACTCAGCAGGTCAGGCAGCAGCTACGGAGAGGAACGAACAGTCAACACTCTGGTCTGTCGACTTTTATTCCCCTGCATAGCTGCTACCTGACTTGCTGAATTCCTCCAGCATTTTGAGTCTATTGTTCAGGTAAACAAGTAGTACTCATTTGACAGTTGTGGAGAAGACTATGACCTTCACCGAAGAATCATCCGAGAAGATCCAGATCCACAATCTTTCTCCCACGTTGCTTTGAGGATTTTTTTGCAAAAAACTGCTTACTGGTCGACCTCTTGTCAGAAGTTTCTAAGAGGTAAACTATATGTGGTACACAGCAGCCCAACTGAATTGTCCCATTCACTTCTTCCCTGGGACTTAAGACATGCAAAACTTCAGCACCTGATAACACATAGTCTTTGTATATAAATTGGAATAATTAATTCTGGCGATGATGTACTATGCAAAACTTTTAGTCATATATATATATAAAAATTAGGGTGCCTCAGAGTTTTGCACAGTATGTTGTAATTTTATGTATTGCACTGTACTGCTGCCACAAATAAAAACAAATTTTGTGACCTTTGTGAGTGATGACAAACCTAATTCTGATATACACGTCCGTTGCGGACTGAGAGTGGGAAGGGGGCAGGGAGAGGGGAATCATGATTAGGAAAAGAGGAAGGGAGAGGGAAGCACCAGGATGACATCCTGTAATGATCAATAAACCAATTGCTTGGAATCAAACGACCTTACCTGGTGTCTCAGGGCCGGGTGTGTCTGCACCCACACCAGTCCCTGGCTCTGGCACTCCTCCCTGACACATGTCCAACACGCCTCCCACAGCGTCCACCCTCGCCAGTCCCAACATCCTTTGCTCCTGCCAGACTTCAAACTCGTTCTCTGCTCTACGTTCACAGATACAGTACTGTGCAAAAGTCTTAGGCACCCTAAGATTTTTGCACAGTACTGCAGCTAAGGATGAGCTGCTACACCAAGTCAAGTTCATTGTCATGTGCACAATCCTGCCAAGCTGTTATCTTACCTAACAGACTTCAGGTAAAGAAACCTAAACAATGACTTCTCATCTCACTTGGTGTATGGCCATTGTGTCTGTGACCAGAGCAGCAATTGAAATTGTTCCTACAATGCCAGATTTGTCAAGCATGGATTAATAAGGAGCCAATAAACACTGCAAATCAAAGCATTTGCAGATTTCCATCCTACAGTACAAGGTGTTTCAATGTTTTACTAATCGCTGCTTCTCCTTGCACACACTCCTGGCTTTCATACTCACAGATTGTTAGCTCCCTTTTATCTTGTACCTTTCATGTGGTAACAGCTTATGTTCGTCAGCTATCCTGCTCTGAATATGTTAATTCCTTTTAATTCACAACATGACGTTTCTTCCCTCAAAAGAGTCCATTTATGTGGCAGAAATTAATTATTTTTAACACAGTTCAGAAGACAACATTTCCCAAGAAACATTAATATTTATTGAACGTTACTTTATTAAGAAATAAGCTCTACTTAATCCCTAAATTATGCAAAAAAAATTGAATCTTCACTGATTGATTGGCAGGCCACTTTTACATAAGAACATAATGAAATTAGGACACTCAGACAAATTTACCAGCAACTTCAATTCTGTGCAAGTTTCAGATAGTCCTTCCAAAAAATAATTATCTACCCTGCCTCTTTAAATGTTATCAATGTTCTCACCTCCAGTTTCCTCTGGAGCAAATGATTCCAAAAAATTCACCACCGTCCACCTCTCACACTCACCTCGCAATTACATGACTGTCACAGTTTCTATTGGTGTGCTCCTCATTTGAGAATCTTCCACAGCATCTACCCTGTCATCAACGAAAAGAACTGCTGGAGGAAGCATCTTTAGGAATGCATTGTTGGCATTTTGGGTCGAGATCCTTCATCTGGAGGTTGCTGAGTTCCTCCAGCAGTCTGGTGAATCAGGATCCTTATACCTGACTTATGTCATGAAATTCGTTTCTTCCCCCTTCCTTTCCCCTCCTGAAATAGGGTCCCGGCCTGAAACATCGACCTCCTGTTCCTTTCCATAGATGCTGCCTGACCTGCTGAGTTCCTCCAGCATTTTGTGTGTGTCGCTCTGGATTTCCAGCATCTGCAGAAACTCGCGTGCGTGCGAAATGTGTCGTTCTGCAGTAGCAGTACTGTGCAATACTTAAAAATAACGATAAATTGCAATAAAAATGAAAAGTGAAAAAGTGGCTAAAATAGTGAGGTTGTCTGCTTGAGATCCCAGCATGTGATGTCTCTTGATTCTCCATACCCCATTAGTGTTATACATTATTATTCAATTAAAACACCCTTCATTCCTTTAAGACCAAAAAAGCAGGCCGAAGCATCTTAGCCATTCTTGACAGGAGAACCCTTTAATCTCAAGATTTAGCCAAAAAGAATCTCTTCTGAGCTTTTCTCCATGGCCAGTATGGGCTGCCTTAAATGAGTGAATGAGTGAGGCCTCCGTCGGTCAGAGTTGACCAAGGATGTTGCGTCCTAGCTGTCTGGATACGCAAGCCAGGCCAGTACGATATGGAGAACAAGCTGTTGCCCATGTAGCAAGCTCCCCCTCTCCATGCATCTGATGAACCCAATGGAACGGCAGAGTCTGATAGATGCTGCCTGGCCTGCTGTGTTCCACCAACGTTTTGTGTGTGTTGTTTGAATTTCCAGCATCTGCAGATTTCCTCATGTAGAGTCTGATAGATACAGTTTGGTACCAGAGTATCGTAGGAGTTGCTGGTCAGCATTGAACACAATGCAGGACCACCTTAGAGACTCCAGCTCCTGATTGTTCTCTGGGGATTTACTCCCGAAGCCTTCCCTATTGAGTGGGTATATCCGCAAGGCAGCGGAGGTTTGAGATCAGAGTTTTCCTTCTCCTAGGTGAGCTGCCAATCACAACTGATGAGCCCTATCTGCCCGAAGTAATTGGTTTTAAGGTGCCAGTAACTCACCTTTGCCCCTTCCCATCAGTCGAAACCGCTCTGCTGGGCTTAATAACTAAGCCACATGTGAAGTCTGGGAATTGGACTTGGTTGTCAGAAGCTATTTGAGGTGCACACCGTTGGAAGCATTTAATAGGTAGTGGAAGTTTATCCCCATCACCACCTCTGGCTGTAACAACTAAAGGAACTGGGCTACCTTAAATACTATACATATTACACTAGGTGCAGCCTCACCAGCACCCTGTTCATTCTATAAATTTTCTCTATATTTAAACTCCAAACAATGAAAGGCATATGCCATTTCCTTTCTTGATTTTGCAGTATTTGCATACTGTCATCTGTGTTTCATACATAAGAACAGGTAAGTATCTTGGTACTCCACACAGTTACAATCTCTTTCTGTTCCAGTAACAGCATGCCTTTTGATTTCTTCCACTGAAGTACATGAGGTCATACTCTCCCACGTCAATCTCCATTTTGGCCCATTCAGTCATCCAGATCCTCACAAATGAAGCACCAAGATATTCTCACATAGAGCTAGCAGAGGTGAGATTGGCCAATAGCCCTTCTTCTACGCTATACACTCAGTGGCCACTTTATTAGGTACACCTGTACACTGGTTAATGCAAACATCTATTCAGGCGATCATGTGGCAGCAATTCAATGCATAAAAGCACGCAGACATGGGCAAGAGACTCTGTTGTTATTCAGATCAAAGATCAGAATGGGAAAGAAATGTGATTAAAGTGACTTTGACCATAGAATAATTGTTGGTGCCAGGCAGCAGGTTTTGAGCATCGCAGAAACTGCTGATGTCCTGGGATTTTCACACAAAACATTCTTTAGATTTTACAGAAAATGACATGAAAATCAAAATCATCCACTGACTGGCAGTTCTGAGTGAAAACACCTAGTTAATGAGAAAGATCAGAGAAAGATGACCAGAAAGATGTCAAGCTGACAGGAAGATGACAGTAACTCAAATACCCACACATTACAAACTCCGTGGCCACTTTATTAGGCGTCTCCTGTACCTAATAAAGTGGCTGCTACTGTAGCCAATCCTCTTCAAGGCTGGAATTGTCGTGCATCCAGAGATGATCTTCTGCTCACCACCACTGTAACATGTGGTTATTTGAGTTACTGTTACCTTCCTGCCAGCTTGGACCAGTCAGGCCATTCTCTGACCTCTCTCAACTGAGGCAGCAACATAGTCCTACAAAGAGAATTGGGCTAGCTGAAGTGAGATGGGCCAAAAGGCCTTCTTCTGTTGCAATGATCTGGGAACATTCCAAGCACAGCAGTGTTTAGCCCATTGAGTTTGTGACACCTCTTCTGGAAAGCAATCCTTCAGTTTGGTCTCAAGACGTGTGAGTGTATCCTCAATTCCTTCCAGATCTAAAACATAGTTCAGATTTTTAAATCTGGTTACATGGGTGGTGGGGTGAAGGACCATCTTTACCAAAGGAGTTGTATGGAGTTTCTTCCCTCCGCTTGCCTGCAGGTTAAGGGGTAGCATCTGCTTAGCCCCCCACCACTCCCGATCAGAGTCACTTGAAGCCATAGGAGGAGGTGGTGGATGGCCGTATGAGCAGCCGGTACATATCACAAGTCCTGGTTATGCGACCACTGACGCCAGGCAGACAATCTCTGAAGAGTACTGTAGTGGCTGGTGTCTTGTAAAGACACTGCCCAGAAGAAGACAATGGTAAACCACTTGCTAGAAAAATTTGCCAAGAACAATCGCGGTCATGGCATTGTGATCACCCATGTCATTTGATATGTTACATAGTGATGACGATGCTGAAATCTATTTACACAGACTACATAGAGTAGAGAACAAGCATCTACTTGTAAATATCACTTAATTTCAATTACCTTTGATGAACCTCGTTATCATCTACTCCAAGGATAGCAACCTCAGTTTCTTCAGTCTATCTATGTATTGGCAAATGCTCACCCCTGGAACACTCTAGCATACAATTCCTACTTAACTACTTCCCAAGTCCGTTCAAGATTTCAGCACTGCTTTCGAGTCAATTATCTTAAATGCAAGGAATAAACCTGCAGTTCTCCCATCACTCTTCAGTCAAGAGGTCTCTCAGTCTCAGTTTCACAGGCTGGGGTCTCCTGCAACTCTTTGTGAAGGCCATACCAAAAAATCACTCTGCACTCACCCCATCCCCTCTGATGGTTTCATCCCTGGAGCTGGAGATGATGCACTGTGCTCTGAATGTTATCTCACTCACTCCAATGAACACAGCCGCATAGTCCACTAAGGAGGAAGGAACTGGCTCATAGGTGCAAGAGGCTGACTCAGCCACCTCTCAATGATAAAAATAAAGTCAGAAATGGTTTGAAATCCATGCTCTTCTTGGTGGGACAATATAATGATTTAATTTCTGAAAGAAACCTAGCAATCATCTCTGTGATGTAAACACTGTCCATACATAAATAGTAACATTGCATCCCTGTAGTAACAGATGAAAGTTAAGTCAAGGTTATTTTAAGTGATTAATGTCTTTTTGGTGGTCAGCATCTTTATGGTTAAAACATAACAAGAATAAAAATGAAGGAACCATGTGATAGTGCCCAAAATATTGAATGCGGTCTTGCAAAGAATCCCATCCTGACTTGGAAACAAATCTATGCGCCCTTCCAGCCCACTTGATATACTCTAAGTACTGTTACTGCTGCCCACCACAATGTAGGAGAAGTCACACCAAGTGGATATTAGCACAAGAAGGCAGCTCCGTGTCTGCCCCGAATACCCGCACCAGCTGATCCATACGGGATCTAAGGACCAAACCAGTTGCTTTCTGCAGTTTATTCTCTGGAAATCTGTAATGGTGACTGTGGGTTCAGCTGCACTGGAGGCTGCCAGGGCGGGTGGGACATTCCAGTCCCCTTCTATTCAAAGCACAGAACCTCATCGTGCAAGTGCGATGAGAGATCTCGGCGAGGATGGTAAGAACCGAAGTGCTGGAGTATCCAAGACTAGAATCCGGACACGATTTCGAGACCGAGACGAGAACAGGGTCCTTTAACCTGATGAAATTAGACGAGAATCAAATGGGATGGAAATCCTAAACACAATCGCAGGCTGAACTGAAGTTGAGCTGACGATTGAGCCCCAAACCTGAGTTTAGGTGCTCTTAAAATATCCAAATCTTGGTGCCAAAATATGACTGACAACTAGCAGAGCAGGTCAGAAGCTTTAAAAAGAACTGCACCAGTTATCATTACTCCGGAGAATAGGAGCGTCTAACCGCCAGGGGCTGGCGCAGTCGGGTGCGTACCGTAACAGCATAAAAGCCCATCAGGAAGGGATGCGCTGTTGTTGCCAATGCTGTCTTACTTTGTTTTGTGGTCTTTTATAGCGTGTAAACCCTGCCACAACAGATGGTTGGCCTGAGATTCTCACTTGGACTGGCGTTATCTCTTGGCATCCCTGATAGCTTTCCAGACATTGTATCTTCTTCTGTGTGAAGGCCAGGGCCACTTAAATTAAATGCTGCAGTCCTAGGCTTCTGAAGGAATTGGATCTCCCGGCTCATTTCTGATTTCCGCTTGGGAACTCCTGGATTGTCGTCTTTGGTTCACATACTTGTTAATAAAGTCTGATTAGTAAGGCCATCAAAGGTTACGGGGAGAAGGCAGAAGAATGAAACATAGAAAACCTACAGCACAATACAGGCCCTTCGGCCCACAAAGTTGTGCCGAACATGTCCCTACCTTAGAAATTACTAGGGTTACCCATAGTCCTCTATTTTTCTAAGCTCCATATACCTATCCAAAAGTCTCTTAAAAGACCCTATCGTATCCGGCTCCACCACCGTTGCTGGCAGCCCATTCCACGCACTCACCACTCTCTGAGTAAAAAACTTACCCCTGACATCTCGTCTGTACCAAATCCACAGCACCTTAACCCTGTGCCGGCTTGTGGCAGCCATCTCAGCCCTGGGAGAAAGCCTCTGGGAAAATGAAATTGAGAGGGATAATACAGTACCTCAACATGATTGAATGGCGGAGCAGACTCGATGGGCTGAAAGCCCTAATTCTGCTCCGATGTCATATGGTCTTATGATCTTACGGCAATGGTGGTGATGTACTGAGTTTCGAGTCTTGGAACACGGACCAGTCTGCTGATTTCGAGGCAGTCATGTAGGAACTTGTCTGTTTTCTCAGAGTGGCACTGTATGACCTTCCGTCTCACCTTTCAGCCTCTGCTTGCTTGCAGGGAGAAGGTACACAGCCTGGCGGTCTGGCGAGCAAACGTGCCAGAAGCAGGACCAACTGAACGCTTTGCAAATTCCTGTTAATACTGTGAATTTCCAGCATTAAAACCAGTCCTCTTATAGAAGCAGTTCTGCGGTACAGCAACAAGAAGATGTCGTTTTGAGCTGTTCCACATAATTGTATCAGGGTTGCTCTGTGTTGTACTCCTTTGATCAGTAACAATATATATCCTTAACAAACACAAAGAGAATTATGGAAACATCTATTCTGGGAGGACCGCTGCACTCGGCTAACAAAGAAAACACTTTCAGTTTTGTATTTTAAAAATAAACTTTATCCATAATAAAATAATGAATACTGGGAATATTTTGACCATGAATTTATTGACCATATGTTCATAGTCAATGTATTGTATTCAGTAAAATGCTGACTTAATTTTTAAAACCATTACACTGTTACCAATCATGTGGTCCCCTGGGACAATGCACCATCTCAAAGTTTGAGACCCTGACTCAGCCCCTCCATGTCCAGTGAGAGAAGCCTAAACTGTGGTCCTTCCTCACAGCCCCTTTGTATTGGCTGCTTTGAGCCTCAGTGAATCCTTCAGCATTTCCTCCTGCAGCCTGACGAGCCATTTGGTTGCATTCCCTCACAGTGCTGGACAAATTTTGAGCACCAAAGGATGTCCTTAACTGAGTTGATGGCTTTCTAGTAGCATTGACATCGGTCTTGGTGTGTGACCGCCCATAGATCAAAGAGTCCTATGTTATGCAACTGCAGAGGAAGATCCAAAATAAGGGCCTTTGCAGCCCATCCTGAAACCTTTTAGAAAATTTATAGTCTGCAAAGAACTGTCACTACGTTCCGATATGGCCCAAGTGTGGAGCGAGAGAGACTGAAGCCGGTCGATAGTTCGCAGACTTTAGTGTGAACAGAGTTAGAGGGAAAAGAAGACAACAAACACTCGGCCAGACAAGGCCTCTAACTAAAACTCTCAAAATGGTAAAGGAAGCCAACACTGCGGTTGAAAGGAATAACTAAATATAAAACCAATACTGCTGATCTTCAGAGTCAGTTCACTCTCAGTCCAGTTTCTCAGGCAAGGTCGAATGCAAGCAGGTAGCGAAACGCTGCTGGGCTTTGATCAAGCTTTGGCATGCACTACAATGAAAAAATGGAGTTAAAAACCATCACAATGAAATAGTAATTAGCTGACATGTGCATATTCACGAGTGCAATTGCTGTATCTGCTGGTGGGTGATGATCTCCCAAGAACAGTGCATGTTGGGTATGCTATTTCGTCTATACAGTAAGATCAACTCTGCCAGCCAAGCGAGATCTTCATGCTTGTTGGTGACATCTGGCGATGAGGTATTATGCCAGATGGTTTAGACAGTCTGCTCTAGGAACTTCCCTGAACTATCCATAGAGTCGCTGTCCCTGAGTGTTTCCTGGAGATTCCACGCTAACTACTGCCTGACGGCTTGGTGGTCAGAGGTGTTTGCTTGGAAATACTCTTCTGCAAAAGACAGACCATGCATCAATGTCCACTTGACAGGGGCATTGCACTGCCGAGGGGCTGGAGCCGTCCTCCACAGCACCTGAACAGGTGGAAGCTCAGCACATAGTGACCCTTGGTGACCTCTATTGCTTTATTTCAAAAATAGACTTTATTCCTGATAAATATACATGCAAAGGAAGAAACAGTGCAAAAACGCTTTCTATTTGTAGGTAAAACACTTAGTAACTCTGCCATGGACAGTCCCGAGTCTGGCTGAGAAAGGAGAAGGGTTGGGCATGGGTGAGCCACCCCATCCCATAAAAATTCAATGCTACAGAAATGCAAACAGGAGCTCTAAAGACCTCACGCTGGGAGAGGAAAGATATATCAAGAAGATGGGTTACGTCCTGAGACAATGTGAAAGACTAGTTAACTAACTAACATTCAGATGAGTAAACGTTTAAGAAAAACACAAGCAAACATAATAGTATTGCCCCTCACGAGGCTGCCTGAGGTGAGAGCCCCCCCTCCCCCACCCCCGTTCAGTGGTCAAGGGTGTTCCTCACCCAACTCTGCTCCTCAATGTGCAGTGGTGGAAGGAGGTCATTCCCCAGAGAGTATTTGCATTGGCTGCACTGTGCTACAGTGTACCCTCAGCTTGTACTCCTGAAGCCTGCACTGTGGGACCCTTCCGCCTCATCATGTTCCCCAGCTCGCTCTCTCTACAGCCTGATGAATTGGAGCACAGTAGGTTCTAGCGCTGCTTCTTTCACTATACAGCGACGCTCTCTGTTCAGTCTAGCCCATCAGGTCTATACTCACTCATGGAGTAATCCCTTTTCCCCATAAAATATCCCTACAACCTGTTCTCCCGTCATTCCGACCTCCCCCCACACCAGGTTCCACACCAACAGGAGCGGTGATCTGCAGTGGCCATTTAACCTACCAACCCGCACACCGCTGGGACGCGGGAGGAAAGCAGAGCTCCCTGGAGAAACTCGCGTGGTAACCATATAACCATATAACAATCACAGCACGGAAACAGGCCATTCCGGCCCTCCTAGTCCGTGCCGAACTCTTAATCTCACCTAGTCCCACCTACCCGCACTCAGCCCATAACCCTCCACTCCTTTCCTATCCACATACCTATCCAATTTTACCTTAAATGACACAACTGAACTGGCCTCTACTACTTCTACAGGAAGCTCATTCCACACAGCTATCACTCTCTGAGTAAAGAAATACCCCCTCGTGTTTCCCTTAAACTTTTGCCCCCTAACTCTCAAATCATGTCCTCTCGTTTGAATCTCCCCTACTCTCAATGGAAACAGCCTATTCACGTCAACTCTATCCATCCCTCTCAACATTTTAAATACCTCGATCAAATCCCCCCTCAACCTTCTACGCTCCAATGAATAGAGACCTAACTTGTTCAACCTTTCTCTGTAACTTAAGTGCTGAAACCCAGGTAACATCCTAGTAAATCGTCTCTGCACTCTCTCTAATTTATTGATATCTTTCCTATAATTCGGTGACCAGAACTGTACACAATATTCCAAATTTGGCCTTACCAATGCCTTGTACAATTTTAACATTACATCCCAACTTCTGTACTCAATGCTCTGATTTATAAAGGCCAGCGTTCCAAAAGCCTTCTTCACCACCCTATCTACATGAGACTCCACCTTCAGGGAACTATGCACTGTTATTCCTAGATCTCTCTGTTCCACTGCATTCCTCAATGCCCTACCATTTACCCTGTATGTTCTATTTGGATTATTCCTGCCAAAATGTAGAACCTCACACTTCTCAGCATTAAACTCCATCTGCCAACGTTCAGCCCATTCTTCTAACCGGCATAAATCTCCCTGCAAGCTTTGAAAACCCACCTCATTATCCACAACACCTCCTACCTTAGTATCATCAGCATACTTACTAATCCAATTTACCACCCCATCATCCAGATCATTTATGTATATTACAAACAACATTGGGCCCAAAACAGATCCCTGAGGCACCCCGCTAGTCACCGGCCTCCATCCCAATAAACAATTATCCACCACTACTCTCTGGCATCTCCCATCTAGCCACTGTTGAATCCATTTTATTACTCCAGCATTAATACCTAACGACTGAACCTTCTTAACTAACCTTCCATGTGGAACTTTGTCAAAGGCCTTGCTGAAGTCCATATAGACTACATCCACTGCCTTACCCTCGTCAACATTCCTCGTAACTACTTCAAAAAATTCAATAAGGTTTGTCAAACATGACCTTCCACGCACAAATCCATGCTGGCTACTCCTAATCAGATCCTGTCTATCCAGATAATTATACATACTATCTCTAAGAATACTTTCCATTAATTTACCCACCACTGATGTCAAACTGACAGGTCTATAATTGCCAGGCTTACTTCTAGAACCCTTTTTAAACAATGGAACCACATGAGCAATACGCCAATCCTCCGGCACAATCCCTGTTTCTAATGACATCTGAAAGATCTCCGTCAGAGCTCCTGCTATCTCTACACAAACTTCCCTCAAGGTCCTGGGGAATATCCGGTCAGGACCCGGAGATTTATCCACTTTTAAATTTCTTAAAAGCGCCAGTACTTCCACCTCTTTAATTGTCATAGGTTCCATAACTTCCTTACTTGTTTCCCACACCTTACACCATTCAATATCCTTCTCCTTAGTGAATACCGAAGAGAAGAAATCGTTCAAAATCTCTCCCATCTCCCTCGGCTCCACACATAGCTGACCACCCTGATTCTCTAAGGGACCAATTTTATCCCTCACTATCCTCTTGCTTTTAATATAACTGTAGAAGCCTTTCGGATTTACTTCCACCTTATTTGCCAAACCAAACTCATAACTTCTTTTAGCTTTTCTAATCTCTTTCTTAAGTTTCCTTTTACATTCTTTATATTCCTCGAGCAATTCCTTTACTCCATGCTGCCTATATCTATTGTAGACATCCCTCTTTTTTCGAACCAAGTTTCTAATATCCCTTGAAAACCATGGCGCTTTCAAACCTTTAACCTTTCCTTTCAACCGAACAGTAACATAAAGATTCTGTACCCTCATAATTTCACCCTTAAATGACCTCCATTTCTCTATTACATCCTTCCCATAAAACAACTTGACCCATTCCACTCTCTCTATATCCCTGCGCATCTCCTCAAAGCATCTCCAATCAAAAATCTCAACTCTAGGTCCAGTCCTGTCCTTCTCCATAATTATATTGAAGCTAATGCTATTGTGATCACTGGACCCGAAGTGCTCCCCAACACATACATCTGTCAGCTGACCTATCGCATTCCCTAACAGGAGATCCAACACTGCCCCATCTCTAGTCGGTACTTCTATGTATTGTTGCAAAAAGCTATCCTGCACACATTTCACAAACTCTAAACCATCCAGCCCTTTTACAGAATGAGCTTCCCAATCTATGTGTGGAAAATTAAAATCTCCCACAATCACCACCTTGTGTTTACTACAAATATCTTCTATCTCCTTACACATTTGCTCTTCCAACTCACGCTGCCCATTAGGTGGCCTATAATACACTCCTATCAGTGTTACTACACCTTTCCCATTCCTCAATTCCACCCAAATAGCCTCCCTAGAGGAGCTCTGTAATCTATCCTTCCAAAGCACCGCCATAAGATTTTCTCGGACAAGCAATGCAACACCTCCTCCTCTGGCCCCTCCTACTCTATCACACCTGAAGCAACTAAATCCAGGAATATTTAGTTGCCAATCACACCCTTCCTGCAACCATGTTTCACTAATAGCTACAACATCATAATTCCAGGTATCAATCCACACTTTAAGCTCATCCACCTTTTAAGCTCACCCTATTACTATGGTCCTCTTTCTTCTATCCCTACCCTTCTGAGCTACAGGGCCGTCCTCTGTGCCGGAGGCCCGGCCACTGTCACTTCCTCCAGGTAGGCTGTCCCCCCCAACAGTACTCAAACATGAGTACTTATTGTCAAGGGGTACAGCCACTGGGGTACTCTCTAGTACCTGCCCCTTCCCCTTCCTGACCGTGACCCACCTATCTGCCTCCCGTGGCCCCGGAGTGACCACCTGCCTGTAACTCCTCTCTATCACCTCCTCACTCTCCCTGACCAGGCGAAGGTCATCGAGCTGCAGCTCCAGTTCCCTAATTCGGTCCCTCAGGAGCTGCAGTTCGGCGCACCTGGCGCAGATGTGGACGTCCGGGAGGCTCGGAGACTCCAGAATCTCCCACATCCGACACCGAGAACAACAAGCTGCCCTCACACTCATACTTCCCGAATAACTGAAAATAACAAGAACTAAAAGATAAGCCTACTGTGCCCTCTTCCGCCTAAGCCCTCTGAGCCCAAGCCCTACACTCTGCTCCCGACTCACTCCGCTGCCCGCAAACGAAGCTGCCCGCTGCTTAAGGCTGCGTTCTTTTTATATCTTCCCTCCTTCCCAGGCCTCCTTCACGCGCCTGCGCAGTCCCGCCTCTCAGAACTCCGATCTGAGAAGCAATTTGAAAATGGCCGCCGCCGCACTTCTTCTCAAAGCCTCGCTGTCCTCTTCCAAAAGAGAACTGCCTCACTCCTTCTCTCCTTTTTATATCTTCCCTCCTTCCCAGGCCTCCTTCACGCGCCTGCGCAGTCCCGCCTCTCAGAACTCTGATCTGAGAAGCAATTTGAAAATGGCCGCCGCCGCACTTCTTCTCAAAGCCTCGCTGTCGCAGGGAAATCATGCAGATCCCAATCAGGCGGGCGTCGGGATTGAACCTGGGTCACTAGAGGTGCGAGGCAGCAGCTCTGCCAGCAGCACCACTCTGCCATTCTGCTCCAGCCGAAACAGTCCTGAGATAGCCAATCGTTCATTCTGCAGTCCTGACAACAGGCTGTAATTCTTGTCTGCGGCATTCCGGCACAATTAATCAACGCTGCAACGAGGTCCCTCTACTCCCACTACCAATTATTTATGTGCATCTTTGCCCTCTGGTCCTTGACCTAGATGTATTTATCTCAATTGGCATGTCCTATTATTATCACTAAAACTGAAGAAGCCTTATGGATTCAATTAATACAACATATTATTTGTAGGCCTGGCAGCAAAATAATTTGTCATTGGCGAACCGTGTCTTAAGGACATGAAGGTAAGCTATAAGTTTATTTCTTTCTTGGTATGCCCGATGGTAGTGATCACAAGGAGTTCAAATGTGGACCTGAAGTCTTGGTCAGACAATGGACGGCAGGCTTGCAAAGCAATTGGGATACGGACCTGGGAGATTATCATCACCCACAACCAACCAAAGAACAGAGAACCACACCACATGTCACGGGGAGCACTGGCAATGACTGAACCCAGGTGCAGAGGGATGGCAGCCTCCCATGTAGAGATGGAAACAAAAGGTTATAAAAGGAACTGCCACAGAATATCAGCGGCATGACCGAGCAACGGGAGTCTAATCATTCTCCACACAAGGACCCCACGATGCACACTGATCAGGAGTCCTCTTTAAATAATCACAGGATGTGGAAAACTTGTGTCAGTCATAATTCACTGGACAAGATTAAGCAGAAAGCACAAGAGCTTAACAACTCTGATTAAGGCAACAAATAATAAATACAGGTGGTAGAGGAGCCTAGAAGCTCAACGCTCCACGGCTCACCACAGAGGCCTCATACAAGAAAAAGATTGCCCGCTCCATGCAACACATCCACATCACAATTATTGCAAGACATTGGTTTATCTGCTGAGGTACTTGACCACTGTGGCTACCATTTGCTTCTAAGTTAGAAGGTCACAGGTTCAAGTCTTAGTCTGAAGGCATCAGCACAAAAATCTAGCCTGTCATTTCAGTGCAATGCTGAAAGAGTGCTTTTCTGTTGGAAGACCCAGTTTTTCAGACTGGAAAGATGTAACCTTGGAATGCCGCAATGATCAACAATTCATATTCGGGAGGAGGGCAAAGAGCATAAGGTATCCTAGTCTGTGGATTACATGAGAATAGGTCAGGTGGAATGGCAATGAATATATTATGACTTTGCAATAAGGAGAAAAATTGGTTGAATGAATGGGCAAAAAGATTGGCAAATGGAGTTAAATTAGTAAAATATCAGGTCATGACTTTAGGAAAAGGAATCTAAAGGCAGACTGTTATCGAAATGGAGAAGAGTGCATTCTGAGTTCTTTTTCCTCTTTGTAATTACGACATGATCTCTCTAAAACGTAAGCAAAACAAAAAAACTTTTCACTGTGTCTTGGGACGTGTGACAATAATAAACGAAAACCAATACCAGATGAGCAACGTACGGAGGCAAGGTTAGCAGGCGGGTGCAATAATGATTTAGAAGGGAACTAGCCTACTGCCCTTTACTGCAAGAGAGCTGGAGTTTAGTAATAAGGAATAAGGGCATTAGTGAAGTCACACCTGGAGGACTGAGCACAGTTTTGGTTCTCTTATTTCAGATGGCATTTGGTGGCATTGGGGAGAAAGCCAGAAGATATTAACTTGGCTAATTCCTGTGATGAGAGGAATGGGTGGCTAAAGCAACTAGATCTATATGCTTTGAAATTTAGGAGAGTATTTCCTAAATCCTAAATCCTAAATTGAAGCATGTTAGATCCTTAGAGGGCAAGAGAGGGTAGATGCTGAGATGTTCCCTCTAGTGGGGGAATTGTCAACAAACAGACACGATAGCAAGATATAGTCATATAAAACAGGAGAATAGGAATCTCCTCTCACAGAGAGTGATGCATCTCTGATATCCTCTACTTCGGAGGATTGTGGAGAGATACAGAGGAAGTAGATGAGATGCAAGACCAGGGAACCAAGGCCTAGGGGGAGCTAGCACAGGAGAAGAAATGAGACCTGGGGTAGATGAGTCACTGAAAATCCAGACAGGATTGAGAGCTGGGGTGAAAAATTAAGTCTCAGATTGCCCTCAGGTGGAATTTGAAGATCTCCTAGTACAATTTAGAATGGAACCAGGAGACACATTCAAGAGTTAGCCATCAATTAATTTTCTAATCATTGAGAACATTGGATGCTAATGTCCCTACACTGCAACAGTGACCACATTTTGGATGTACTTTGTTTGCTGTGAAACTCTTTGAGACCCGCTTGGTCTTCACATGGTGCACATCCAGCTGGTCTAGACAGTTTCTGGGCAGAACCATTGCCAGAATAGTGATATGTCAAGCCTGCCTGCTTCATTACATCTGGTATTTTGTCTTGTCACTGAGCAGGTCTCCTGTTCTGCCAATATACAAAAAGACAGACTGCTTTCTTTCAGAATTGATGAGCAAGATCCCTGGAGTGGAGTTCCTCCTCTCGGTTCATTCCAAGACTGCCCCATCTCCTTTCACAAATAAGCACTGGTTCCATTCTGCAGCAATGCTTCCGTCTGGTTGAGCTCCTCTTCAAAAGTAGCTGTCAGGATGATGTTGATTGGACTTGCACTCACAGAGAGATCATTATTCAAAAATTATAAGGTAGCAAATGCTTAATATGCACACAGCGAGGTCCCACTAGCAGCCGAATAACAGAGAGGTAAATTTTTGATCTTCTATTGACGTTAATACGGGGATATACTGTATTTGCTGCAGGAAGGCAGAATAAGATCCCTCTGTCTGAGTCTGAGAGAGGAGACCACACCATCTTTTTGATGACTTATCCAAAAGATGGTTCATCTTGCAGTTCAATTCACTGTGCTTTAAGATAATAAACCTATGGACATGTCTTCCATTTGTAATCTATTTATTATTTTTTTAATTTATGTATTCAGTTATTTACATCTTGCTGCCACAAAACAACAAATTTCACAGCATACGATATGTCAGTGATAATAAACCTGATTCTAATTCTGATTCGAAGTAGGTGGACTGGAGAGAAGTTGATACAGCATCTGGGAGCTGCATTCACATAGAGCAGCTTTTGGCCTGTGAACCAGGTAGAAGCCTACATGGGCAGCAAGCTATACATGAGTAGCGGAGAGTGTATTGACTGGCTGCATCACAGCTAGGTATGGAAACACCAATGCCCTTGAGCAAAAAATCCTACCAAAAGTAGTGGATACGGCCAAGTCCATCACGGGTAAAGCACTCCCAACATTTGAGCACATCTGTATGAAATGCTGTTACAGGAAAGCAGTGTCCATCATTAGGAACCCCCACCATCTGGGACATGGTCTCTTCTCTCCGCTGCCATCAGGTTGAAGGTACAAGAGCCTCAGGACTCACACCACCAGCTTCAGGAACAGTCAGTACCCCTCAACCGTCTTCAACCAAAGGGATAACTTCACTCAACTTCACTTCCCCCATCATTGAAATGTTCCCACAACCTATGGATTCACCTTCAAGGACTCTTCATCTCAGGTTCTCAATACTTATTGTTTAGCTATTTATTATTATTATTTCCTCTTTTTGTATTTGCACAGTTTATTGCCTTCCGCACTCTGGTTAATCGGCCTATTTGGGTGGTCTTTCAGTGATTCTGTTATAGTTCTAATTCTATAGATTTATGGAGGATACCCACAAGAAAAAAAATCTCAGGGTTGTATATGATGACATATATGAACTTTGAACTTTTATCTTAAAATAGGGATTGTTGGAAATACTCAGCAAGTTGGGCAGCATGTCTAGGGAAAATTTACTAGATTTGGAGAAGGGGATGGTCATCAAGCTGAGGGAGAAGGAACCTGTTTGGTATTGGTATTAGTATTAGCTTATTATTGTCACAGGTACCGAGATGCTGAAGATGTCTGTAGTGAGATGCTGAAGATGTTCTATAGGTCAGTTGTGGAGAGCGCCCTCTTCTTTGTGGTGGCGTGTTGGGGAGGAAGCATTAAGAAGAGGGACGCCTCACGTCTTAATAAGCTGGTAAGGAAGGCGGGCTCTGTCGTGGGCAAAGTACTGGAGAGTTTAACATCGGTAGCTGAGCGAAGGGCGCTGAGTAGGCTACGGTCAATTATGGATAACTCTGAACATCCTCTACATAGCACCATCCAGAGACCGAGAAGCAGTTTCAGCGACAGGTTACTATCGATGCAATGCTCCTCAGACAGGATGAAGAGGTCAATACTCCCCAATGCCATTAGGCTTTACAATTCTACCGCCAGGACTTAAGAACTTTTTAAAAGCTATTATTAATGCTTTTTGAGATAGTGATTTAGATGCATATCATATTTTTTTACTGAGTTAAGTATTGTATGTAATTAGTTTTGCTACAACAAGTGTATGGGACATTGGAAAAAAGTTGAATTTCCCCATGGGGATGAATAAAGTATCTATCTATCTATCTATCTATAAAACGAAAATCTTGTTTTGCATATGGTCTATACGGATCAAATCCTTACACAGTGCATTAGGGTAAGACAATAACAATGCAGAATAAAGTGTAAAAGCTATTGAAAGAATGCAGGACAGGTAGATAATAGAAGTGCAAGGTAATAACCTACAATAAGTTTTCCACACAGGGAGTGGTGGGTGCGAGGAACACCCTGTCAGGGTGGTGGTAGAGGCAGATCCATTTGGGGCATTTAAGACACCCTTAGATCCTTAGATAGTTACGTGGATAGGAGAAAAATGGGAGGCTTTTAGGAAGGAAGGGTTAGGTTGGTTTTAGAGCAGGTAAAAAGGTCAGCACAACATTGTGAGCCAAAGAGCCCGTACTGTGCTGTAATACTCTATGTTCCATGTTCTAAGAAGTCCATTGAAGAGTCTAATAACAATGGGATAGATACTAACCTTGAGACTGGCAATATTTCAAAGTACATTTATTATCAAAGTATTTATCTGTATATAACCTTGAGATTTGCCTTCTTGCAGGCGGCCACAAAACGAAGAAGCACAATAGAACCCATTAAAAATACACAACAATAAGTATCTAACACCCAATGTGTGAAAACAAATAACAGATCTCACAAACAATAACAAAATAAACAAATAACAGGCAGGTCATTAACCACAGAGTCCACAGCCACCGAGCCAGTTTGGCGCTGAGGTAAGTTGTTTTTTTTTTAGCGTGTCGCACCAGACAGTCAGCCAATCTTGTCTGGCGCATGGTGTCAGGATTGGTCTCCTTTTGGATTAACCGGGTCATGATATGAACGTTCCTGACTCGACCCTTGTTTTCTTTACTGAGGTAAGTGAAGCTGCACCAGGATCCCGGGATGCCTGCACGCATGCCATAGCGACAAAGCCAGTTCAGCGTTGAGGCACGTGAAGCTGGGTAATGAGCCCAATGCCTACATGCAGGCCACAGCGACGGAGCCAGTTCAGTACTGAGACGGGTGAAGTTGGTTCAGGAGGCTGATGTCTGCAGGCCATAGCGACGGGGCCGGTTCAGAACTGAGACGGGTGAAGTTGGTTCAGGAGCCTGATGTCTGCAGGCCACAGCAACGGAGCCAGTTCAATACTGAGACGGGTGAAGTTGGTTCAGGAGGCTGATGTCTCCAGGCCATAGCGACGGGGCCGGTTCAGTACTGAGGTGGGTGAAGTTGGTTCAGGAGCCTGATGTCTGCAGGCCATAGCGACGGGGCCAGTTCAGTACTGAAATGGGTGAAGTTGTTTCAGGAGACTGATGTCTGCAGGCCACAGCAACGGAGCCAGTTCAGTACTGAAACTGGTGAAGTTGATTCAGGAGCCTGATGTCTCCAGGCCATAGCGACGGGGCCGGTTCAGAACTGAGACGGGTGAAGTTGGTTCAGGAGCCTGATGTCTCCAGGCCACAGCGATGGGGCCGGTTCAGTATGTACTTTCACATTGGAGGCATGGTCTGCTTTTCTATACTGATAGAACTAAAGGAACCACTCTGTGACACAATGAAATTTAATATGCAGGTGCTGGTTAGTGAAGACCATTCAAAGTGTCTCAGAGTTTAGCCTCGAGCGTATACAAAGCCTCAGGTGGTAAATCAGCATCATGAGAAGTTGGAGAGAGCAGTGGGACTCTTTAAAAACTTAGGAGCTCTGCTACTCAGAGATCAGGGGAATAAACTGTTTTGAAGGAAAGTTCTTTGTAATCCAAGAAACATCTGTAGCCGAACTTGACCCAGGAAAATGACGCCAATCTCTGCCTTTGATCAGTCATTGCCGGGATTCACACTACATGTCATCTGCTGAAAATCGTTGCATCTCTCACAGCTGCTGCCTCCTTTTTTGTGCGTTTCAGGCAGTATTGTTCTGTTGAAGTCAGATGCATTGATAATAACGAAACAAGACAGCAAAAGGCTGGAGTACAAAAGGTAAGCACTCAGTGTGATTTCCTGATGTGCTACAAAACGTGCAAATATCCTTAAAAGTAAAGCGTCAAGATCCGACATTAATAATTGATATATCTAAAACAGCAAGCCAAAAGCGTATTGGAGGTGAAGGGAATGCAGTTTAATATTTCAGTCTGAGAGCCTTCATCAGAATTGTTTCCAGCATCTTCTGTTTTTTTTTATTTCAGACTTCCAGTATTAGCAGACTTCTGATTTTCATTGTGGGAGAAGGTATCGATTGTATTTAACCTAAAGGTCTGTGATATCTGACTGAGATATTCTTTTCCAATACTCTTCAATTTTCTCTGAAGAAGACAATCCTTCTTGGGAAGAGGCCCTTCGTCAGGACAAATACAGTGTTGCCTTGGTTGGGGTGTTTATGGACTGCCCCAGGGCTAACAGCCCTGAACTCCAAACACAAGAGACTCTGCAGATGCTGGAAATCCAGAGCAAAACACATAAAATGCTGGAGGATCTCAGCAGGTCAGGCAGTATCTATTGTTGTTCCTCTTTTCTGTGGTTTATCAAGTGGCAACCTTGCCGTTTCTTTAGCATTTGTTTTTCTTACAAGGTTGAGTTGCCAGCTCGACACTCAACCCAGCACAGATGGAAAGTGTGCAGATGGGCTGGCTGGATTCGAACCCAGGACCACCTACCTCCAAGTCTGGTGTGGACGCCACTACCCCACCAGCCAGCCAAAGGCAGCATCTATGGAAATGAATAAACAGTCGACTTTTCTAGCAAAGACACTTCATCAGAACTGGAAAGGAAGGGGGAAAATGCCAAAATAATAAGGTGGACTCACTGGAAGTTGATAAGTGAAGCTAAGTTGGTGAGAGAGGGGGGGATGAAGTCGGAAGTTGGGAGGTGATAGGTGGAAAAGGAAAGGGGGAGGAGAGGAAGGAATCTGATAGGAGAGGAGTGTGGACCATGGGAGGAGAAGGAGTGGGGCACGAGCGGGGGGGGGGGGTGATAGACGGGTGAGGAGAAGAGGTAAGAGGTCAGAGAGGAAAATTAAAGAAGAGGGAAAGGAGAGGGGGAAAATATCAGCAGCTGGAGAAATCAATATTCATACCATCAGGTTGGAGGCTACCAAGACAGTTTATAAAGGTGTTGTTCTCCAATCTGAGAGTGGTCTCATTGGGGCAGTAAAAGAGGCCATGGACTGACTTGTCAGAATGGGAATGAGGATTGGAATTAAAATGTTAGGCCACTGGGAAATCCAAATTTTAGTAGATGGAGCAGAAGTGCTCGACAAAGCGGGCCCCCATCTAAGTTGGGTCTCACCTGTGTAGAGGGGGTCATATTAGGAGCATTGAACATAGTAGGTAACCCAAATAGATTCACAGGTAAATAGGAGGAAGGTTTGGGGCCCTGAATGGAGGTGAGGGAGGAGGTGAATGGGCAGGTGTAGCACTTCTTCCACTTATCCGTGCCAGGAGGGAGATAAGTGGGGAGGGACAAATGGAAAAGGGAATCACGAACAGAAGAATCCCTCAGAAAGCAGAGAGTGGGGGGGGGGGGGGGGAGAGGTAAAGACATGTTTGGTGTTATGATCCTGTTGCAGATGGCGGACGTTGCGGAGACTATCATTAGATGCAGAGGCTCACGGGGTGGTAGGTGAGGACAAGACAAACTCTATCACTTTTAAGCCAGCAGGAAAATGAGGTGAGTATGGAAGTCCAGGAAATGGAGGAGATGCAGGTGAGGGCAGCATCAATGGTGGAGAAATGGAAACCCCATTCCCTGAAAAAGTCCTAAACTTTCTCTTCATCAGAAGATTCTCTCTGGCCTTTTGGCCCAATACTTATTTTTCAACCAGAAAAACAAATGTCCAATTATTAGCACGTCTTTGTATTTTGAGAGCTTGATATTTACAAACTGGCTGCTCTGTTGCATGCTTTTATGAAGGTTGAGTCCACTGTCATGCTAGTTTGTAGTCTATGTGACACTTTGGAACATTGGAGATCCTGAAAGATGCTAAAGGAATGGAAACTCATCTTTCTGTTATCAATGGGGAAAAATGAAATGAGATACGGTCTACTTTGTGCCTGCCTCTGGGAGACTCTATGGAGCAACATTGGGGTAACATTCCAATATATTATGATCTTTCTCTTCTGACTTAGGCTACATCCACACTGAGCCGGGTGAATTTTGAAAACAGCGGTGTCACGAAAAAAAACAATAGGCATCCACACCAGGTGTTTCTGAAAATACCTCCGTCCGCATTAAAATGGGTATTTGGGCAAATCTCCCCCCTACTGGGCACTTGCACAGGACATAGCTACAGAAAACAAATGAAGAAGGAATGGTATACTATTTCTGTTTCCTCCTCTTAGCTCAAGAAAACAATGAAATGCCACACTGCCGCCACCATCTGTTGCAGCACATCATGACAGTGTTTTTAAAAGCACTGGTTACCCTGTACACGCTACACCGCCCAGCCGGCATTTTCAGATTTACACACTCTGGAGAGCGTTTTAGAAAAGCTCTGTTTTTGGGGGAGGAAAACGCTGTTTCAGTGCAGACGGAGGGTCAAAACGAAGAGAAAAAGCTTCGGTTACGGATTTATCCGGTCTAGTGTGGACAAGGCCTTAAACTAATGGGCTCTTGAATCGGTCGCAGAGATAAACTGGTTTTGTGGCTGTGTACTCACTTTTGTGAACTTTGGTTCTTAATATTAGTTGCTTACTTTTATTGTTCGCATGATTTGTTTTTCTCTCTGCATGTTGAGTGTTTGATGGTCTGTTTTTTAATCGGTTCTATCGGGTGTAATTGGTTTGTGGTTGTAAGGAGAAAATCTGAAGTTTGTATATAGTATACATACTTTGATAATAAATGTACTTTGAACTTGCAACTTTTCACAGTAGGGCGTAGCCTTATCTCAGATTAGCCCCAGGCTAGCCCTGATGCAATTTTACCTCCTCCCATCAGTGAGGCAAATGAACTCATAAACTTCGCAAAGTGGAACAAGCGAAAAAGGAAGCAGATGATGTTCCTTTAAGAATTCAGTATAACACATAAAATATGGGCTAAAATGTGGGCTGAGAAGCTGAGAAGTGTGAGGTTCTACATTTTGGCAGGAATAATCCAAATAGAACATACAGGGTAAATGGTAGGGCATTGAGGGATGCAGTGGAACAGAGAGATCTAGGAATAACAGTGCATAGTTCCCTGAAGGTGGAGTCTCGTGTAGATAGGGTGGTGAAGAAGGCTTTTGGAATGCTGGCCTTTATAAATCAGAGCATTGAGTACAAAAGTTGGGAGGTAATGTTAAAATTGTACAAGGCATTGGTAAGGCCAAATTTGGAATATTGTGTACAGTTCTGGTCACCGAATTATAGGAAAGATATCAATAAATTAGAGAGAGTGCAGAGACGATTTACAAGGATGTTATCTGGGTTTCAGCACTTAAATTACAGGGAAAGGTTGAACAAGTTAGGTCTCTATTCATTGGAGCGTAGAAGGTTAAGGGGGGATTTGATCGAGGTATTTAAAATTTTGAGAGGGATAGATAGAGTTGACATGAATAGGCTGTTTCCATTGAGAGTAGAGGAGATTCAAACGAGAGGACATGATTTGAGAGTTAGGGGGCAAAAGTTTAAGGGAAACACGAGGGGGTATTTCTTTACTCAGAGAGTGATAGCTGTGTGGAATGAGCTTCCTGTAGAAGTAGTAGAGGCCAGTTCAGTTGTGGCATTTAAGGTAAAATTGGACAGGTATATGGACAGGAAAGGAGTGGAGGGTTATGGGCTGAGTGCGGGTAGGTGGGACTAGGTGAGATTAAGAGTTCGGCATGAACTAGGAGGGCTGGAATGGCCTGTTTCCATGCTGTGATTGTTATATGGTTATATACCACTCTAGGAATTGCAACTGGAATTTGAATCGGCTTATTAGTGTCACATATAGTGTAGTGGATATCCGCCCTGTCCAACAATGACAGGAAACCAGTGTGGGAGAGTTTTTAAAGTGGAAAAGCCATTGCCCTGGGGCAGTTCCACTCCCTTGACCTCAGAAGTCTAGATCCAGTGGTATGACAAGTGTCACAAACTGGGGTTTCCTTGAATGCAGTGGATGGCCAGGACGCCTCCTGTGCCTTGTCATGCCATTCGCTCTCCACGGAGCTTTGAGGTACCACCTTCCTGGCCATTGGATCTCACTATAGATCACATCAGCCCAAGCTACTGAATCTGACTTCATAGGCTAGGCCAGACATATCCCTGTCTCTCTGGGGTATGAGGCCACTGGCTCCCCTTGCTTGGATTAGCCCACCTGTTGAAGTGGTGTACCAGGGTGTGGCCGTTGTCGCATGCCGTCAGCCGCTCGGAGCCAGAGGTGAGTGTCTGGTGGGGACCAAAGGTGAGTGAGCTTCCCTGGAATGGTCAATATAAAACATAAAGTACAGGCTAATATCACCCCGCAAATTGCATCTGGAATTTGTATTGGTTTATGATTATCACATATACTGATCGGTGAATAATTTCTCAATTTATCCAAACGGGGTCATTTTAAAATATATCGAGATAGTACAAGTGGAAAGCAGCAACAGAGTACAGAATAAGATGTTACAGTTACAGAGAAATTGCGGTGCAGGTAGACAATAAATTGCAAGGGCCGTAACAGGGTGGACTGGGAGATTAGAAGATTCACCTTTAACATGCAAGAGATCAACTTGAGAGTCTTATAACAATGATTATAGCAGTCCTTGAACCTGGTGGTGAGTGTTTTCAAATATTAGTCCCTTCTAATCGATTGAAGAGGAGGAGAAGGGAGAATGTGGAAGTCGGAGGGTCCTTTGATCATCCTAGCTGCTTTACCAACGCAGACACAGTCCACGGTGTTGGGGGGTAGGTTGGTTTTCATGATGGACTGTGTTGTGACCGAAGTCTTTGACTCTTGGTTTGCTACAGAGCTGCCTGCCTCGGTGTGAGCAAACTCAGAGCAACACTCTGATGAGCTACCTTACATTTTTGTTTGAACTGACCGTCCATCCTCAAGTAACCTATAGAGTGAAGGAAAGAAGGTACGGAGATTCCAGATGATTCTGGGAAACATGACCCCATAGCAACCATAAGAGTCCCTCAGCTTTGGAACTCTGTCTATAAATGAAGATAGCTGTCTCCAATTTAGATTCAGACTGAATCTCTCTAGTCCAACACTATATGATCCAGTATCTCTCACAGTCCGACACATTTTGAATGTGGAGTACAAATCTATGCTAAATAACTAACTCTCACTATGAACAATGATCTGCTTTTGGTTTAAGGTGGCAACAGTGAGGTGACTGACAACTTACTGGCAGTTCCCAAGACAAGAAATACAACTAAGTATTTTATTAATAACACTTTGTAAAAAAAAATGTAATAACACTGTGTAAAAAATTAGGGTAACCAATCACTGCAAATAATAAAGGGGCGAGTGAAGGCAAGGCTGAGTTGAGGGTTGAAGTGTGCAGGTGCGAGGCAAATTCAGAGTGAGGTCGAGGCACATTCAAAACAAAGTCGGGGCGAGTGGCGCAGAGTGGCAGATTAGAGGCTCGTCCACCTAAATGGAGAGTGAGGTTTGATTGATCTAAGCACCAGGCCAATTTGGAAAGGTCAGGTACAGGCTGAAACATGGTGGCAGGGTCCAGGCCCAGAGCATATCAATGCAACAGGGCACGAGTCCTAGAGCAAGGAATGACCTGTTGTTTGGATTATTTCAACGCTGGGCCGGATGGATTGAGAAGGCAGCATTTCAGGATCATAGGTAATGGTCGGGCCGGTTCTGCTCGTGCTCCGTGGTGTATACTCTGCTCTTCACTGCACTGAGGGGCTGAGGCTGTGGGCCTGCTCTGGCTGCTCTGGGCTTCATGTCTGCAAACTCCACAACATTTGCTTCGCTATGTGCTGAACTAAGGCTAAGACTGTGGGCTTGCTCCGGAAAGTGACTCTTCAGACGTCATGCCTGAAGACTCACTTTCCTTCTAAACGAAAGTCTGCAAACTAACTTTCATTTATCGTTTGCACAATTCTTCCTCTCTCTGCACATTGGGTATTCATTGATCTTTTTTTAAATCTGTTCTTTTGGATTTCTTACACATATATATACTTTGATAACAAAATGTACTTTGAAGTTTGAACTTAAAATTCACTAAGATCTGTACCAAGCTGCAGCCGAGAAACCAGCCAGTGGAACTTGGTAAATTAATTTATCACTTTGTGAGGAATTGTGAAATACTTTGTTTTGCAGAGCTATCCATGCAGATCATTTCATTACAACAGAACATTAAAGTAGTACAATGGAAACCAATACCAGAATGCAGAACAAAGAGCTACCGATATGAGAAAGTGCAGGGCAGGTGGACAACCAAGTGCAAAACAATAATGAAGTTGGATGTGAGATCATGTGTCCATTCTGTTGTATTAGGGGATCATTCAATAGTCTTATAATAGACCAGAAACCTGACTCCTCATACACTAACAGATGAGCTCTTGATCTCCCAATATACCTCAACACAGCCCTTGCACTCCTCTCTCAAGGGTTAAATAGGAAGGTGACATTACAATCTGAGAGTTAATCTTTTCCTTGAAGATCTTGCTGGAGTAGACATGCAATTATAACATTGTGTGGCCTACAAAATGAATTGCAGGTAAGCCATCCCCTCTGCCCCCAGCCACCTCATTTGCAGAGCTGAAGCACTCTGATTTGATTCATTTCCACCCTGTTCCCTTGAAATCCCCGCTGACTCCTTTGAAACCTGCTTCCTGCGCTAGGAGCGTTCTCCAAAGGTCAGTGCAAGGATTTTAATTTAAACCCGAGAGGTTATGCCATCTTGAAGATCTGACGCAGGATTAAGTGGATAATGCTCTTTCAGTCATAATCTGGAATGGCTGAAAAAAGCAACCATGCTTTGAAGTGCCAGACGGAATCAGTTTGATAAAATCAGATTTGTGATATCTCTGGATTGTTCAAAGAAGGAGCTTGTGACAGTCTTTGCTTTGAGTGGCACAGAAATTTCATCTTCTAAAATCGATCTCTCACTCGAGCTGGTTTTGATTCCTGCTTTTAACATTCAGCACCTCCATGTATTTTATCCAGCACCTTATTCAGTGAAAGAACGAAGACCATGATCAACCCATTGGAGCTTGTATGTGATGAAGGTACAGAAGCTGGAGAGGGCATATCATCAAACTCAAGGACAGCTTCTATCCCACTGTTATTGGACATTTGAACAGGCCTCTCATACATTAGAAGATGAACTGTTAAACTCTTGATCTCCCAATGTACCTCTCCACAGTCCTTGTCCATTATTTAAGAAAATAAAAACTTGCAACAGTAGTGAGGTAGTGTTAATGGGTTCTAAATGGACATTGAACCCACAAACACTACCTCAATACTTCCTTTAATTTTTATTTTTGCACTACTCATTTAATTTTATTTTATTTACACACACACACACACACACACACACACACACACACACACACACACACACACACACACACACACACACACACACACACACACACACACACACACACACACACACACACACACACACACACACACACACACACACACACACACACACACACACACACACACACACACACACAAATAAATTTGTGGCCTAAGGTAGAAGGATTCAATTTTAGAAAACCTAGCACATTTATTTTCAACATAGTCCTTCCTACATTTACACAGTTAGTCCAGCGGTCGTGCAGCATATGAATTTTGGACCTGCAGAAAGTGTCCACAGCAAGGGTGATTGATAAGCTTGTGGCCTAAGGTAGAAGGAGATGAGTTATGCAGCTCTCATTACAGGCACATGCAATTCAACTCTGTATAATTATTCAGAAAGTTTGAAGTTATTAATTCATCAGTTAATAACTTATCAAGGGTGATTGATAAGTTCATGGCCTAAGGTAGGAGGAGATGAGTTATTAACTTCAAACTTCCTGCGTAATCACTCAAAGAGTTGACCTGCATGTGCATGTAATCATTGTGGGCTGAATGGCCTGCTCCTGTGCTGTGCTGTTCTATGTCCATGCTCTGTATTTTTTCATGTCTTGGAACGTGTCCCTTACAGGAGATGGAGGGCTTTGCTTGACTTGGCTGTTGTATTATTCAGGGATCAGGGTACAATGCATTGTACAGCACCTGCAAAGCTGAACTTGAGAATCAAGGACACCATACTACCACATTCAGCACGAAGCAGATGAATTGCCATCCTTGATTCTCCATAGAAACCGGAATTACATTTCCTTTCACATTCGGGCTGACCCTGAAACCGCCAAGGGATCGATGCTGGGATACCTTTTAAGCCACCATTAAGTATTCTGTGGTTTTAGCTCTGCTTCACTGCACCTGGAAATACCTATGCCTGGAAAGTGGACTGCATGTTTTTTAGTGTGCGGAACAAATGCTTGAGCAGTGTTAACCTCCAACAATGCGACCTGCAAAACAGTACAGGGGTATTGGCAAAAATCTTCAATTGAAAAAATATTCCTGTAGTTTTCACACTGCATTAAACCCTTAACCTGTGCAGTCCCTGGAGATTTGTTTTGCTGAAACTGCAGCAGCCGCGACATTGCTGCTATAATGTAACGAGGAAGGAGAGGAATGTGTCTTCAGTGGTGGGTTCGTAGGTCCCAATTTGGACGGGCAACGTGAAATAGCAAATGCAGAAATAGACGATAGACCTCTTGTTACCACTGCATGAGAGGCACTTGATAGGGTGGATGCAATCAGTCTTTTCCAAGAGTTGGGAAATCAAGAACTCAAGGACATACATTTAAGGTGAGAGGAGAAATATTTAGTAGTAACTTGAAGGGCAATCTTATTACACTGAGGGTGGTACATACAGTAATGTGCAGAAGTCTTAGGCACATATATATATATATATATATATATACATATATATAGATAGAGCTAGAGTGCCTAAGGCTTTTGCACAATACTGTAGTAATTTTATGTTTTGCACTGTACTTCTGCTGCAAAAAAAATCAAATTTTATGACATATATGAGTAATGATAAACCTGATTCTGACATGGGTCTCTGTTGAGGTCTGAGAGTGGGAAGGGGACAGAGAGAGGAGAATCATAGAAACATAGAAAACCTACAGCACCATACAGGCCCTTCGGCCCACAAAGTTGTGCCGAACACATCCCTACCTTAGAAATTACTAGGCTTACCTGTAGCCTGGTAGTAGTATGGTTGGGGAAAGGGAAAGGGAGAGGGGAGGGAGCAGAAAGCATCAAAGAGACATTCTGAAATGATCAATAAAGCAATTGTTTCCGGAATCAAATGACCTTGCCTGGTGTCTCAGGGCTGGGTGTGCCTGCACCCACGCCACTTCCCCACCCTGACACTCCTTCTCTGCCACCTGTCCCACACTCCTCCTATATGGTGCTTCCTCTTGCCATTCCCAACATCCTTTGCTCTCCCCCAGATTTACAAACCCACTCTCTCCTCCACAGTGACAAACACAGTACTGTGCAAAAGTCTTAGGCACTGAGCTCTTCTTCTGCCCCCTCTGACTGGCTCAGAGCGTATTTCTTTGGCAAAGACTCTCCATCCCGCACCGATGATCCCTTCTCCTGTCTTCAACCCTCCTCTTTTTCCTGGACACCCCATCCTGGTTTTCTGCCTGCTCTGGACCTTTTCATTGCCAACTGCAGACGGGACATTAAGCATCTAAACTTCAACACTCCTCTTTCCTATCCCAACCTCACTTCTTCCAAACGCTCGGCTCTCCATTTTCTCCGCATCAAATCTAACCCTCCACATCCAGCACATAATTCTCTGAAACTTCTGCCACCTCCCATGGGATCCCACCACCAAGCACATCTTCCCCACCCTCCACTTTCCGCTTTCCACAGGGATCACTCCCTATGTGACTCTCTTGTCCATCCATCCCTACCCACTGATCTCCCTCCTGGCACTTATCCTCACAAGAGGAACAAGTGCTACACCTGCCCTATGCTTCCCCCCCACTACTATTTAGGGCACCAAACAGTCCTCCCAGGTGAGACGACACTTCACCTATGAGTCTGTTGGGGCCATATACTGATCTGTGCTCCAGTGTGACTTCCTGTATGTCGGTGAGACCCGTCATAGATTGGGAGACTACTTCGCTGACCTATGCTCCATTCACCAGAAAAAGTGGGTCTCCCACTAGCCAGCTATTTTAATTCCACTTCCCAATCCCATTCTGATATATCCATCCCATTGCCTCCTCCACTGTGGTGATAAGGCCACACTTAGATTGGAGGAACAACACCTAATATTCCGTTTGGGTAGCCTCCAACCTGATGGCATGAACATCGATTTCTCAACTTCCAGTAATGCCTCCACCCCTTCACCGTTTCCCATCCCCTTTTTCCTCTCTCACCTTATCTCCTTACCCACCCATCGCCTCCCTCTGATGCACCTCCCCCTTTTTCTTTCTTCCATGGGCTCCTGTCTCTTTCACCAATCAACTTCTCAGCTCTTTACATCATCTCTTCCCCTTCATGTTGCACCTATCACCCGGTGCTTCTCTTTCCCCTCACCTCACCTTTTAAATCTACTCCTCAGCTTTGTTTCTCCAGTCCTGCCAAAGCATTTTGGCCCAAAACATCAACTGTACGCTTTTCCTAGAAGCTACCTGCCCTGCTGAGTTCCTCCAGCATTTTGTGTGTGTTACTCTTGACCATGTCTGCATGCTTTTATGCATTGAGTTGCTGCCACATAATTAGCTGACTAGATATTTGTATTATTGAGCAGGTGTACTTATAAAGTTGTTCGTCTAGTGATCTGAAGGCCGCTAGTTCGAGCCTTGGCTGAGGCTTGCGTGTGTGTCCTTGAGCAAGGCACTTAACCACACATTGCTCTGCGACAACACCGGTGCCAAGCTGTATGGGTCCTAATGCCGTTCCCTTGGACAACATTGGTGACGTGGAGAGGGGAGACTTGCAGCTTGGGCAACTGCTGCTCTTTCATAAAAAAAACCTTGCCCAGGCTTGCGCCCTGGAAACTCTCCAAGGTGCAAATCCATGGTCTATCGAGACTAACGGAGGCCTACACACACTTAATAAAGTGGCCGTGGTAAATCTGTTATTTTCTATAATAAATGTTTGGAAGCACCTCTCCTGTGCCTTGACCACATTTGCTGCACCTTGGCAAGTTCAGGAAGATATTGGAGAAAAGGTGTAAGAGTAAATTGACCCCAGCACCAGCCGGTTCTCACTCAATGTGAACACAATGAGGGAAGAGCAATATTTACTATCCTTACCACTGATGCCTATATTAGACAAAGGGTACCACGGTAAATAAAGGTTAAAGGTTTATTGTATAATCACTTTAAATCTGACCCCTGCCAGAAAACACAATAACAGCTCCATACTTTGTCCAGTGTAAACTCCTGGCAGCGTGATCTCTCTCCTTCCCCTTTCAAAAGTGATCTACCCAGTTTTTTCTAGGCACCAGGATGTAACGTCTTAAATTACCCATACCTTAGTTAGAATATGGTGCACCCGCAATGTAGTTACAATCATATTACAAAATAAACAATTATCTACCTTAAATACAGTGTACAAATAATATAAACAAATTTACATCTCCCTATTAGTAAAGAAATAGAATATAACCATAAGACCATGAGATATAGGAGCAGAAGTAGGCCATTCGACCCATTGAGTCTGCTCCACCATTCAATCATGGGCTGATTCAATTCTTCCAGTCATCCCCACTCCCCTGCTTTCACCCCATACCCTTTGATGCCCTGGCTAATCAAGAACCTATCTATCTCTGCCTTAAATACACCCAGTATTCCACTGTGCATGGCAGGAAAGGCACTATAAAGTCAACCTGAGCACATAAGCCATTATGAGAATACACGTTGGGGGGGGGGGGGGGGGGAGGGAGACATTGAAGTGTGTGCAATTGACGGTAGAATGGCAAGGCAATGTTTGTGTGTGTGTGCGTGCGTGCGTAAGGATCAGTTGAAGAATGCTTTAAGGAAGTGCAAGATCAGACCCAAGGACTTGGACAATATTGCTGCTGACCATAAGACTTGGCGACAGCTGTGTAGGGACGGGGTTCGTATTCTGGAGATGGAAAGAACAACCAGAAAACAACCAGGAAAGAACAGCAGAAGAGGGCCAGGAGAAATGCAGCCATGGTTGCCATCACTACCACATATACAATGTCCCACCTGAAATAGAGCTTGTGGGTCCAGGATAGGACTGTATAGCCATCAAAGATCTCACCGTTAAAGGAGTGGATGTCGTTATCGGATTCCGATGGACAACCGAAGAAGTGCGTGTGTGTGTAAATGTGCATGTATGCAGAGTTCATTTACCGAGCGCTCTCCATCACAACAATCAAGCCTTTTCAGCTTTGAACGTGTTATCAAAACTCAGCCTTCATGCTCCAAGGAAAATAGATCAAGGAGTTCCTGGTGCAGCTCCTATAAATCCGCCAAACTGTCTCCAAGGCCTTGACGTCCTTCCTGAAGTGACTGTGGAAAGATAGGGATGATTATGAGGATTGGGGTTGAAGTTCGCTCGGGAGGGTGGGATTGCACTGTGGGTCTGATGGAAGGTGAAGAATCAATGGGAACTGGACAACAGATAGTGTTGTTGCTTGAGCTCTGTATGTGTACACTCAGTCATGTGTCCGTGAGTGTACAGTATGTGTGTTCATGTAAGATTCTGTGCATCATTTTGTGTATGGATGAAGTGTGTGTGTGTGTGTGTGTGTGTGTGTGTGTGTGTGTGTGTGTGTGTGTGTGTGTGTGTGTGTGTGTGTGTGTGTGTGTGTGTGTGTGTGTGAGAGAGAGAGAGAGAGTGCGTGCGCGCGCTCGTATAAGATTCTGTGCATCATTTTGTGTATGGGTGAAGTGCGTGTGTGTGTGTGTGCGTGCATGGCGTGGAGGGGTGCCGTAATGCATTTGGGTGTTTGTGTGTGTAGGTCTTTGTGAATTTGTGAACCGGCATTCAGCTGTGCACGGAGATACATGGTTGTGCCTGTCCGAGGGGAAACGTGCAGGAGCAGTTGTGTGACTACATGTGCATTGGGTGCTTGCATATGTCTGTGTGTCACAGAGCGTGTGTAGATAGGTGGGAGGTTGAGTAATGTGCTTGCCTGCGCATGCCTGTGCTTGTTTGTGTGTGGCTGTGCACTGGAGTCTATGAAAAGGCCTTCCATACGGAGTCCCTGTCAATGATGTGAGCTGTATTAAAGTGACAAGGGTCAATACTGTGAGACTCGCGGCCATGCGCTTTGCTTCCAGTACTTGATGTCACTGGAGCGGAACTTATTGAAATCACCGCTGGAGAAAACCAGACAAAACAGATGATTAGTGGATGAATGAGCATTCAGTGTACAGATATCTTCCTTTGGAGACTGAGGGTTGTACAGAAGCTCATTGTTTTTTCATACTCTAGTGGCCATTTTATTAGGTACAGGAGTGGTCATGGTGTGGTCTTCTGCTGCTGTAGCCCATCCACTTCAAGGTTCAACGTGTCGTGCATTCAAAGATGCTCTTCTGCACACCACTGTTGTAACATATGGATATTTGAATTACCATCACCTTCCTGTCAGCTTGAACCAGTCTGGCCATTCTCCGCTGACACCTTTCATTAAGAAGGCATTTTCACCCACAGAACTGCCACTCACTGGATGTTTCTTTTTGGTTTTCATACTATTCTTTGCAAACTTTAGAGTCCATTGTGTGTGAAAATGCCAGGGGATCAGCAGTTTCTGTGATACTCAAACCACCCCATCTGGCGCCAATGATTAATCCGCAGAGTCACATAGGTCACATTGGTTCTCTATTCTGATGCTTGGTCTAAACAACAACTGAAACTTCTTGATCATGTCTACATGCTTTACTGCATTGAGTTGCTGCCACATGATTGTCTGATTAGATATTTCCATTAACAAGCTGGCATACAGGTGTAGCTAATAAAGTGGCCACTTTGTAGAAGATAAATAGATTAATTCAAAGAATACCAACATGTGATGACGATGTCAGTATTTATTACTCATCCCTAATTGCCCTCCAGTCAATCTGAGGTCATCTTTAGATCAAAGAGGGTAAGGAGGGAACACTTTATTCCCTGAATTAAGAGTGCAAAGGGTAAAATCTTTACACTATTTAGAGTGTAAAATCTGAAAACACTGGAACTATTCAGCAGGTCAGGCAAGAGTTAATGCTTCCAGTGGATGATTCCAGTTTTAAGGGACAGGCTACCTGTTGGAGGAACTCACTAGGAGGAATTCAGCAGGCTGAGCAGGATCAGTGTCTAAACCATAATGCAGGGCTTTAATTCAGAACACCTAGAGTTTGTTCCTCTCACAGATGCTGCTCAACTTTCTAAGTTCCTCCAGCTGATTGGTTGTTGCTGTGGATTCCAGTGCCTGCAGTCTCATGCCTCCTTTATCCTTTTGCCCGTTACGCCACTGGTGTTTAGAGCAGCACAGAAGATCCTCGACCAATCGCAGAAGAGACTCAATAAATCCATGTTAAAATGCTAACTATAACAGAATCAGTGGAAGATCCCATCAACTTTGGTGCTCAACCTATGAAGAGAGATTGATGAGATGGAGAAATGAAGCAACAGTAAACCAAAAGCAGGGTTTCACTCCTGCAGGTTAGTCTGCAAAGCCGTCATCCCATCAGTGCTTGGTTTCTTTGGAGGAAGTAGTATTGCAAGCATTGACTGCAGTGCACTGTGATGGATATTCACTTTCCAGGACCCGAAAGCTTTATTACTAACCACAGCAGCATGACTTTTCCAAAGGGTCAGAGTTTTTTTGCGACAAAGTAAACTTCTAGCCCAGGGGTTCCCATTCCTGGTGTCCAGGGACTCCTTGGTTAACGGTAGGGGTCCATGGCATAAAAGAGGTTGGGAACCCCTTTTCTAACCAACTTCTTGTTATAAGCAAGTGAACAATGAGCTCTTGTAACCCCATGTTCCATCGATGCAAGACGATGGTGTTATGTTTTGGCCTGACAACACCGACAAAGTTATTTGCACCATGATGACTGAGTTTAAGGAAGCTTGCAAACCAGACTGAATTTGTCATAGTTAATCAGTGTAATTTGGAATATTCATGCACTTTGAGAGTCCACCCTTACTGCATTAATTGTAGGTGTCGGGGTCTCCGTCCCTAGTAGCTTTTAGACCTTCTGTATGAATGACTTCGTCCCAACAAAGATATCTGAAAAACATGGAGATAATGTCAACTAATAGCAAATCAGTATAAATGTTAGAAAGCATTGGGGATTGTTAGGAATGGCAATGAAGGAAGAATTAGAATTCATTCCTCAACCTTTGGTTCCTGCGACAAATGACTAGTTTGTCTGCAACTCATTGGTATGTTCTCCTAGTTCCTAAGAATTGTATTTGTGTTTGAAAATCCTTTGTAGTTTATAAATCTTTTGTAATTTAGAAATCTTCAGAGTATTAAATGTGTGTTTAAACTACTCATCTAAAATTAAACATGTATCATTAAAAATAAAATAAACTGGATTTAAACTGTTTTGTTAGCTGGAAATATCTCTTCCCTAAAAGGGAGCAGGAAACCACCACTCGAGTAGTGGGTATTGGCAATTAGACCTTGACACAGAGAATAGACAGGGAAGTAAGCTAGTCTTTGAAGAGCAAGTTGATAACCCTTCTATAGTGAGGGTATCCATAAATATTTATATCAGATACGGCTTAAAGTCTTCTTTTGAGATTCGGGCTTTGCGGACAGAGAACTCAATACCATCACAGCACCGGAGGGAAAGTTGTGCACGTGAGTGGCTGCTTCAAAAGGATTGTGCAGGAAAGGAAGATTTGAAAGCCTGATGTTGCATCTCTTGCTGTGGCATGAAAGAATGTTTTACAATTGGGAAGTGGTCAGTCACACAAAAGATCTGGTGGCTTTACTGTTCCAATAAGATTTAGTTGTAAATTTCAGCACTGTCTGAAGAAGATGGCACCAGTAAACAATGTTACCAAAGGCGATATCCTCAAGGCGGGCCACAAAGCAATTCCTTTCACTTCTTTTGCATCTTTTTATTCCAGATGTGGTCCTGCTACTGTTAGAGGCTGTAATCTACATTCTGGCAGTGTGATTTTTGGACCGATCTGGTGCTTTGCTGTCTCTGAGAGTGGTCCATGGGGCTGTGTAGCAGGGAGGCCAGGAAGCCAGGACGTGATCCTATGCTCAACTCTCACCGATTAAAGCACCGAAGAAGACTGAAATCATCAGGATGGGTGCGGAGGGCGAGCGAGTGTTCAGAGCCGTTGACCAACCTCACGCTTGCTGCTGCAGGAGGTGGGCACCTGTGTGTGGCAGTCTCACGCTCGTTGCTCCTGAGGGAAGGTCCTTGGGTTCGAGTGATCTCTCTCTCCCACAATGCTGTCGGCCGATGGGGCAGAAGGTTTGATCGAAGCACATTGTAGATTTGGACTCTAATTCAGGGATATAATGTGTTCTGGTCTCTAGTTCTACTACTTTTGGGCGATTTTAGAATCAGGGCAGCCTGCAGATAATGAACACTGAACAGAACTCTACTGAAATATGCCTTTTGATTTTGTGTTTTATATTCCGCGTTTTCACTTTTTTTGGCTGCCATTTGCACATTGGGGGTAGGCGAGTTGACCTTTGATAGTTTTCTTTGATTAGATTGGTTCCCTGGTTCTTTGTTTCGTGACTGTCATTGGGGAAGATTACTTTCAGCATACATACTTTGATGATAAATGCACTTTGAATCTGGAATCTATTTAATTACTTGAATTTAAATTCTCTGGCTGCCTTGGTGGGAGTTGATCAATGAGGTAGATCCCCGGCTGTTAGACCAATGACTTCGCCACTATGCTATAGTCCACATTTTACACTCCAGCCACATTGATCTTCACACGTGTGCTGTGAACTTCATAGGACACAGCACCCCCCTCCATGTTGCACAGTGGCACAGCCAGCAGAGCTGCAGCCTCACAATTCCAGTGACGCGAGCTTGCTTGCAGCCTCCAATACAGTCCATGTGGAATTCACATATTCTCCCTGTGACCGCGAGTGTTTCCTCCAGGTTGTCCGGTTTCCTTCCATTTCACAAACACATGGGGGGGGGGGCTGGCCACATAATTGACCACTGTAAGTTGTCCCAGGGCGTGCAAGTGAGTGGTCGAGCCTGGGGAAATTGATGGGATGTTGGGAGAATAACAGAAAGCAGTTGGCCAGTCCCGTTGAAGGGTCTTGTCTCGAAACTTTGATTGTTCATTCCCCTCTGTTGACGCTACCCGACTTGCTGAGCTCCTCCCAGAGTTTTGTTTGCGTTGCTCAAGATTTCCGGCATCTGCAGAACCCCGTGTCTAGAATGTAGAATTAAGTGTTACAATCACACAGAATGTGCAGCGCAGGCAGACAGGGTCACGATGAGGTAACTTGTTAGGTCCAGAGTCCACCTGATCACACCAGGGGACCATTCTATATATTTTTTAAAAAGTGGATTCCAATGGTCAGCAGCAACTTAGTGTGCCAAGTGCTCTCATGTAGTTCTGTACGACTTCAAGAACACAAAGGAACACACCGACAGTTACCTCCTTGTAGGGCAGTCCGCTAGAGTGGGTTCAGCTGGGGTAAAGGAGCAGATTAAATTCCTAATTCAAATGAAAAGGGGTATGGAGGGTCAGGTGCAGTTCAATAAATCTAGGCAGGTTAAGAGTTCTGTCATATGGTGGGCATTGGGAGCAGACCCAAAAGCAAGACACAGACACTGAACTCCCAGGAACAGGATTAGGCATGAGAAGGAAGCAAGGGAAGTGAGGGAGATAGGATGCTGGACATGACACAGGCCCCAGATGAGACAAGGAATCCAGGCCTGGGCTAGGACTTGACAAGGATACATGGCTACAGGACAAAGAGAGGCACAGGACTGGACATGAGACTCCTGGACAGGACAAGGGAATCCCAGCACCGGGCTGGGCAAGGCACATCAACAAGAACACAGAACCTTGGTCAAGAGAGAGAGACAGGAACATGGAACACCAAGCCAGGACCCCTCCTTGGGTACAGGACATAGGGCCAGGACTCATTACACAGAACACTGAACACAACAAGACAGTTCCCAAAGCTGGGTAGCAGCAAAATGGCCAGACCTACCTAACAAAGGCATGGACACAGACAGATAGTTCCAAACAGGGCAGGGCTCCAGGCACAGGCTTCAGGGCAGGCTGCAGAGGGAAGGAAGGGAACAGTCCAGCCTCAGGGTAATGGCAATGATGGCCTGACTTACCCCACAGAGGCAAGGACATGATACTGACAATACCAACCCCACAGAGGCAAGGACAGTATACTGACCAGACAAACCAGCAACCACCCTGGAACCCAGGGCCACTTATATTCCCGGCTCCAAGATGAGAATCAGGTGCCTACGATTAAGCCCAAATGAGACAAGGGACAGCCGGAAGACCTGGAGTCTAGAGTCCACGGACTGGACCGTGAGCCGGAATGCAGACTTCATGGACCGGACCATGACAAGTTCAGCATAGACTACATGGGCCAAAGGACCTGTTTCTGCTCTGTAGTGTTCTGTAGCTCTATTTTCTTGAAGCTGCTGATGGTTAGTGTCCCATACTCCTAGTCATTACAGTTTGACTCAAAGGAGCCACTAATTTATTTTAACATTACTGAGATTGCTGAGAAATAGGCCATTTGGCCTATGCTGTTCATGGTGGCTTTTATGCTCCACTCAACTATCCTCCCATTTTCCTCATTTAAATGAATAGATAATCATCTCTTCTCCTCTCCCTTGCAAATTTATCGAGCAACTGCATGGATAGATCTATAAAAATATGTGCAAGCTCTGCATTCTCATCCCTCTTGGGTAGAGAGGCTTATCGTGAATTCCTGACCATCTGGTACTGATGCTTCCATTTGTGCTTCTCCACCATGATGCATAAACTCAAGATTCTGAAGATGCTGGAAAACCAGAGCATCCCATACAACATGCTGGAGGAACTCAGCAAGTCAGTCAGCATCTATGGAGAGGAATAAATGGTTGACATTTCTGGTAAAGGGTCTTGGCCCAAAAATATTTCTTTTCAATAGATGCAGTCTGACATTCTCAATTCCTCCAGCATTTTGCATGTTGCTATGGAAATGCTTTTTCTGTCACCACTTTTTTCTCTGTAAGCCTTTCTTTGAGTTAAAAATCTCCATTAGGTCACCCTTCAGTCACCTTTTCTCAGCATTAATTGGATGCACAATTCTGGAGAGATAGAGGGAGATGGAGAGAGAAGGAGATAGAGAGAGAGGAAGGAGGGAGAAGGTGAGAAAGAGAGAGACGAGGAGAAAGAGGAAGGGAGAAAGAGAAATGAGAGGAGAGAAGGAAAGGAAGAGAGAGGGGAGGGAAAGAAAGAGTGAGAGAGTGAGGGAGAGAGGGGTGGAGAAAGAGGGAGAGAGATGAAGAGAGAAAGAAATGAGATGGGAAGAGTAAGGTGGAAAGAGGGAGAGAGGAAGAGGGTTGAGGTGGAAGAGAAAGAGAGAGGGGGAGAGAGAGAGAGAGATCACTGATTCTGTTAGGGGGAAGAGGAAGAGAGAGGGGGAGATGGAAAGGGAGAGAGAGGTGGGGGAGGAAAAGAGATAGAGGGAGCAAATGAAAGAGACAGAGAGGAAGAGAGATATCACCAATTCTGTTGCTAGGAATCAGTAACAAAGACAGCTTAACCATCACTGGAAAATATTGACCTCACTGTTCATTCCACCTCTGCTGTAAGCAGAAATATTCAACAGTAAACCATGGCAGCAGTGTTATCTTAATTAAAAGATAAGATTGTGCCAAGTGATGCTCTTATCTATGTACAAGCACAAAGGAATACCTTCATCTGCATAAACATCTGTAGTGCAGAAATTCGCAGGTGCTACTTTCAGTGATAATATTTTCACCATTGTGCTTTCTTTTCCTGTAATAGCACACTTGGTTGAAATAGAAAGTGTGTGAAGTAATTAGATTACTTCACTCCCCAGACTACAGAGTTTACTCCACAAGTACCCGCTAAAGACTACTGAGCAATTTCTTCAGTCAAGCCTACATAGATTTACATTTTATCACATATTTTACCCAATCTGGCCAGTTTGCTGGCTTATTTGCCTTCAAGTCGAGCTGTCCAGTTTCACTCACAATAAGGAGAGGATGCTCTGTTGTCCTGGATGCCAAATCTTGCATGAGATAGAACATAGTAACATAGAAATTTTACAGCGCATCACAGGCCATTGGGCCCACAATGTTGTGCCGACCATGTAACCTACACTAGAGACTTCTAGAATTTCCCTACCGCATGGCCCTCTATTTTCCTAAGCTCTATGTACCTATCTAAGAGGCTCTTAACAGACCCTATTGTATCCGCCTCCACCACCGCCGGCAGTGCATTCTCTGTGTAAAACCCTTACCCTGACATCCCCTCAGTACCTATTTCCAAGCACCTTAAAACTATGCCCCCTCGTGTTAGCCCTGTGAAAAAGCCTCTGACTATCCACATGATCAATGCCCTTCTTCATCTTGTACACCTCTATCAGGTCACCTCTCATCCTCCATCGCTCCAAGGAGAAAAGGCCAAGTACACTCATCCTATGGAGGTACGCCCTCCAATCCAGGCAATATCCTTGTAAATCTCCTCTGCACTCTCTCTATAGTATCCACATCCTTCCTGTAGTGAGGTAACCGGAGCTGTTACCCATTATTAATTACTCAGGTCCAATGAAGTTCAGCAGAATTAATAAAACATTCTAATTCATCCTCAAATGCAAGCAATTCCCCCTTCCCTCTCAGTCCCGAAGAAAGGTTTCAGCCTGAAATGTTGACTGTTTATAGATGCTGCCTGACGTGCTGAGTTCCTCTGTCATTTTGTGTTTGTTGCTTTGGATTTCCAGCAATGCCAGATTTTCTCCTGGTTGTTAATAAAACATCATTTATATTTTATTTCTCAAATTCCTCAATGATACAGAAAGCCATTCCACCCATCGAGTCCATGCCAGCCCTCAAAGCACTCCCCATTTCTCTCCCAACAACATGTTCTCTTTCACATTCCCACTGAAATCTCCAGCTGCACCAGGGGGAAATTACACAGACCAATTGACCAATGTCTTCGTGATGGAGGAGGAAAGGCACCCACTCAGAGGAGACTCACGTTGCTCAGGGGGAACGTGCAAACTCCACATTGATAGCATCGGTGGGGTCAGGATCAAACTGGTGTTCCCAGAGCTCTGAAAAGAGCATTCATCAGTATTTCAAAGAACAGAAACAAATAGGAGTTGCAACACAGCTGGTAGAGCTGTGGCTTCTCAGCTCCAGTGACGGGGTTCAACTCTGATCTCAGTTTTAGATGACGTGCTGAATCTGCGCAAACTTCTAAAACAGTAGAGGTGAGCTGTGCCTTCTGCGTGCTGCTATTTACATACTGGTCCGAATTTTAATGTGAACTTATTTAAATCTTACATCCATCCCACAAGATGAGGGAGTGAAAATATTTGCATTATGACTCCGTCACAATGTGTAGACATGTGAATTTATAAATCTAATGACTTGTAGAAAGAAGCTGTCCCATAGACTGTTGGACCTGGCTTTAATACGGCAGTACTATTCGCCAGACAGAAGCAGCTGAAACAGTTTATGGTTGGGGTGACTGGTGTCCCCGATGATCTTCCAGGCTGCTGCTGTAAATGTGCTCAATGGAGGGAAGCTCACGTCCGCAGATGCGCTGGGCTGTCCATGCCACTCTCTGCAGTGCCCAGTGATCAAGGTTGGTGCCGTTCCTGTACCAGGCGGTGCTACTGCCAGTCAAGATGCTCTCAATGGTGCTCCTGTAGAAGGTCTTGAGGATTTGGGGGCCCTTGCTGAACTTCTTCAGTTCCCTGACGTGGAAGAGACGCTGTTGTGCTTTTTTTGCCACACAGCCGGTGTGTACAGATCAGGTGAGATCTTCAGTGATGTGAATACTGAGGAACTTGAAAATACTCACCCTCTCAACTGCAGCCTCATTGATGTTGATCAGGGCGAGCCTGTCTCCGTTCTTCCTGTAATCCACAATCAACTCTTTTGTTTTTGGACACTGAGGGAGAGGTTGTTATCCTGGCACCACCGTGTCAGGGGGTTAACCTCTCCTCTGTAGGCTGTCTCGTCACCGCTAGGCCAATGAATGTCGTATCATCTGTGAATCTGATCAGCAGATTGGAGCTGTGTGATATGATTATGCCAAGGAGTTCTAAGATACCAACCCTCTCCACCTCTAATCCCTAAATTGTAAAGGTGTTAAATGAACCATTCATGTCAGAATCAGAATGAGGTTTATGAAATTTGTGGTTTTTGGCAACAGTGTAGTACAAGACATATGAATTACTATAACCAACGATGAATAAATAGAGCAAAAGTGATACAGTGAGGAAGTGTTCATGGGGTCATGGACTATTCAGAAATTTGATGGTGGAGGCATTAGGGCCTAACACTGACATCAACTACCACTCCTGCTCGTGGGACGGGCTGGGTTTGGGTATAGAGGAAGGGCAAGGTCTTGAGACTGAGATCACAAGTGAGTCTCTGCTTGACCTTATCCTGATGCTTGGTTTCAGAGTCACAATGTCACCCAGCATTGAAATAGGTCCTTCAGCATACCAGCCAGAACAACCGTTAAATACCATCTAATCTAATTTACCAACATTTGGTCCATAGCCTTCTACTCCATGCATAATACTTAATAAATGTTGTAAAAGCCTCCACCTTCACCACCTTTTGAGGCAGTGTATTCAATACTGAAGTCACCATCTGGGTGAAATAGAATCCTCAGAACCTCTCTAATAACTTAAGCCTATATCCTCTAACTAGAAACATCTCAGTTATGGAGAAAAGTTTCCCACTCTCCACCCTATCTATGCCCTTCATAATTTATTCTCTGTCAGGGTCCCCTCTTAGCCTTCTCAGCTTAAAATGAACCAAGATTATTCAGTCTCTCCTCATTTTTGTAATATCATGTGCCAGTGAATTGCTCCATCCCATCTTCTTATTGCGCGGTGCAGTAGATACAAGTACTGTTGCTCCTAAGGTTCAACGTCAATGTCCACAGTCCAGTAGCATTTACTGGACTACCTCGTGTGATCTGTGCTCTCTTCTTTTCTCCTGGATTATACAGATAAAGTCCAAGCTGAGTTGTTGCCATACACACAAGTACGGTACAGGTATCCATGGCTACAATAAAAAACTTAACAGCAGCATCAAAGGCACATAACAGCATTCACAAGGAAAATATACAGCAAATTTAACATAAATTGAACACAATTTTTACAAGAAAACACAGTTAGTACAATAAAAATAAAGTCCTTTTTAGCGCAAAGTGGTCGTAGTTTTACTAAACTGTAGTGATTAGGGTTTTTCAAATGTTTGAAGGGCAGTAACACATACAAAATGCTGGAGGAACTCAGCAGGTAAGGCTGAGTCTATGGAAATGAATGAACAGTCAATGTTTCAGGCCAGGATTCTTCTTCAAGATGTAGCTGAAGGAAAGTAACTGTTCTTGAACCTGGCGGTGTGGTTCTTCAGACATCAAACTTTTTGCTTGATGGTGGCAGGGAGAAGATGGCATGGCCTGAATGGTAGGTTTCTTTGATGCTGACATTTGCTTCTTGAGTCAGCATCCCTGTAGATACTACCATTGGGGAGGAGGAATATGCCCAGATGTATTGGTCCTTACTCACTGTAGCCTCTTATATTCCTATGCATTCAATAAGGGCTAGTGCCGCCCTTCAGTTACCTGATCTGCAATCCAAAACCAATCTCACCATGACAACTGTAGAATTTAAATTTAACTAATAATCTGAAATTATTAGTATTAATGATCACAAAACTATTAGTTTGTCATTGAGCTCGTCTACTTGAAATGTATCACAGGAAAGCAGCATCCAACATCAGGGAATCCCACCACCCAGGACATTGCCTCTTCTGTCTACTGCCATCAGGGAGAAAGTACAAGAGGTTCAGGACTCGCACCACCAGGTTCAGGAACAGTTACTACCCCTCAACCATCAGGCTCTTGAACCAAAGGGGATAACTTCACTCAACTTCTCTTGCCTCATCACCAAACTGTTTCCACAACCAATGGACTCATTTTCAAGGATTCTTCATCTCATATTCTCAATATTTATTGCTTATTTATTTATTTTTTATTATTATTGTTCCTTCTTTTTGTATTTGCATGGTTTGTTTTCTTCTGCACTGTGGTTGAACACCCTAGTCGGGCAGTCATTCATTGATTCTGTCATATTTATTATCCTATAGATTTGTTGAGTATACCCACAAGAAATTAAACCTCAGGGCTGTATATAGTGACGTATATGTACTTCAATAATAATTTAACTTTGAACTTTGCAATTTGAAAAAAAAATACCATCAAGTTCATTAATGTCTTTCAGGGTTGGGAATCTGTTGTTTCAGCCCGGTCTGGTTAAACTGTGATTCATGACCTCACTCCTAGAAACTGACACAGAACAACAAGCCTAGCAAGATAGTGAGTTATACTGTGACCTTCTCAGAGGTATAAGCCATGGGCAATAAAAGCCAGCCTGGATAATGAATAAAATAAAGTTTTTAAAATGTGAAACGTTATCTGCTTGGATCCAGCATCTGTTGGCTTTGAGAGTTACAATTTGGTCATTTTTCATCTTTGAAGTAGAGGAGCAAACATCATTACACCATCATATCCAAGTAAATTCTTGACAATATAGAACACCATTAAGACCTACTCTCACAAAATACTTCTCTACTTTCCTACCCTCAGCCTCCAGATTCCACCACTTACTGACGCTAGGGATAATTTACAGTGGCCAATTAACCCATAGAAGAGATGCAATAAGGAGGCCACTATGTCTATATACAAGGTGAACTACAGTAACTCACCTAGGCTTTTCAGATGTTACCACCCAAACGCATAACCTCCACTATTACAAAGAATCAGAATCATATTTGGTTTTGCACACATAATAAACAGAACATAGAACAGTCCAGCACAGTACAGGCCTCTCACCTCACAATGTTGTACGAACTACTGTATATAAAATTGCCCAAGATGTATCTTGCACATCACTCCTACATAGCCCTCCATTTTTCTTTCATCCATGTGCCCAACTAAGTCTCTTTAATGTCCCTAATGCATCTGCCTTTACAATCACCTCATCAGTGCATTCCATTTCACAGTACGATGCATAAGCTTCAGGCACATATATATAGTTAGGATGCCTAAGACTTTTGCTCCATATTGTTGTAATTTTATGCATTGCATTGTACTTTTGCCACAAAAAAAAACACATTTGATGACAAATGTGAGTAATGATAGACCTGATTCTGATATGGGTCTCTATTGTGGACTGAAGGTGGGAAGGGTGCAGGGAGAAGGGAACCGTGGTTGGGAAAAGGCAAAGAGAGAGGGGAAGGGAGCTGGAAGTACCAGCGGGACATTCTGTAATGATCAATAAACCAATTGCTTGGAATCAAATTACCTTGCCTGGTGTCTCAGGGTGGGGTGAGTCAGCACTGATGCCTGGCACCCCTGGCACTCCTTCTTTGCCACCTGTCCCACACCCCTCCTTCGGTGCTCCACCTTTGCCATTCCCAACATCGTTTGCTCCCACCAGATTTACAAACCTGCTCTCTGCTCAAAGACAGTGTTGTGCAAAGGTCTTAGGCATCCTAAATATATAACTGTGCCTAAGGCCACTGCACAATACTGAACTTATCACTCCCCGTGTTAAAAACCGACCTCTGACATCATCCCTATACTTACCTCCAAACACTTTAAAAATAAGTCCTGTCTAAAAGTATGCCCTCTTGCGTTTGGTATATGACCTGACATTTGTGGTTTCACAGCACAAGTATGCTGCAAAGGCATAGAAGTACTATAAGATACAAAACAAATTCATGGATTCATAGGCTGTTCAGAAACCTGACAGCAGAAGGGAGGAAGCTTTTTCTGAGTCACTGAGTGTGGGTTTTCAGGCTCCTCTACCTCCTCCTCGATGATAGTAACAAGAAGAGGTCATATCTCAGCTCCTTACTGAGGGACTGCGCCTTCCTGAAACAAGGCCTCTTGACGATGTACTTGATGGTGGGGAGATACACGCCCTGAATTGTCCTGGCTGAGTCTACAAGTGATCCCATGCACTGGAGTCTCCATACCGGATGATGACGCAACCATTCGGAATGCTCTCCACCAATCACATCAGGCCAATGAAAGCATCCTTTACACCCTCCCCAACATATCCCTTCCACTGTTTTAACTTGAAAATGTATTAACCCTTCGTTACCAGGTTGGAATCCTGGAGCTTCCTATCCAGCAACACATTTGCCACATTCAAAATCAAATGTCAAAGTCAAAGTACATTTTATTATCAAAGTACGTATACCGTATGTCACCACATACAACCCTAAGATTCATTTTCCTGTGGGCATACTCAGTAAATCTATAGAATAGTAACTGTAAACAGGATCAATTAAAGATCGACCAGAGTGCAGAAGACAACAAACTATGCAAATGCAAATATAAATAAATAGCAATAAATAATGAGAACCTGAGTTAAATAGATGAAGAGTCCTTAAAGTTGGTTGTAGGAACATTTCAATGATGAGGAAAGTGAGTGCCCTCTTTATTCAAGAACCTGATAGTTGAGGGGTTGTAACTATTTTTGAACCTGGTGGTGTAAGTCCTGAGGCTCTTGTACCTTCTACCTGATGGTAGCAGTGAGGAGAGAGAATGATCTAGATGGTGAAGATCTCTGATGATGGATGCTGCTTTCCTATGGCAGTGTTTCATGAATTTGTTGAATGGTTGGAAGGGTTTAGCCCATGATGTACTGGGCCAAATCCACTACCTTTGCAGGATTTTCTGCTCAAAGGCTTTGGTTTTTCCATTTCAGGCCATAATGCAGCCAGCTAATATACTCTCTGCTACACATCTATGGAGAGGGATGGTCTCCGTCAGGTTTCAGATGCCCAAGACACGCGGTACGATGAGCAATCACCAAAAAGATCAGTGCAAAAAGCTTGTCATGACGGTGCCCCGACGAACACACACACACACACACACACACACACACACACACACACACACACACACACACACACACACACACACACACACACACACACACCCACCCCCCCCCCCCCCCCCCCCCTTGGCAGTTTGTCAAAGCTTTAGATATCATGCTGAATCTCTGCAGATACCTAAGGAAGTGGAGGCATTGTGCTCCTTTCTTTGTGTAATTGCAGGAATTTAAAGTTGCTAACCCTCTCCACCTCTAATCCTCTGATGACTGGCTCATGGACTTCTAGTTTCCTTCTCCTGAAGTCCGTAATCAGTCCCTTGGTCCTGCTGACATTGAGTGAAAGTTTGTTGTTATGACACCACACATTCAAGCAGAAAGTTCACCATCACCAAATGGTCAACTGTCCATTTCCCTCCATAGATGCTGTCCACTGAGTTCCTCCAGGACTTTGTGTATTTACTCCAGATTCCAGCATCTGTGATCATTTAGCTGACCAGCACCTTCTGACGTGAAATTAGGAGTAGTCAATGTGTAATGGTCTTCCAGTGAAGAAAATGCTGTGGAATACTTTGTTTTCCAACCTATTTCTATGCACCTGCTGCTCCCGAATTGATTAATCTAAATCCCTTGTCACACTTTCCTCAGAGACAGCCACATCAGAGATCAGAATACATTTCACACACAAACAAGTCCTCCTTTTCATGATGGAAGTGGGTATTTCAAAAGGAATATTCAAGAGGCTTTTCATATTGAGCAGTTCCACTGTGAGTTTCCTAAGGATAGGAGAAATAGACTTTGACAAAGAAATTGTTGTCTTTGTGAGATCCCTTCCCTTCAATCACACCAGATTTTTTTGTTCTTTACTTGGTGGTATTGACAGCTTGAAGAATATTTGACTTCCGACTCAGATTCCAGTAGGTACAATCCTGCTCTACTGCCCACCAGCACTCGGAAATTAGTGGCAGAGCAATTAGAGCTGAAACCTCAACACTAGAGCCTATTAAGTCTGTGTCAATCATCCACTACCTGCATAACACTGATCCTACACAAATCCCACTTTAGTCTTTCCAATATTCCCATCAGCTTTCCCCAAGTTCTCTGTCTCACGCTACGGGCAATTTACCATGGCCAATTAGCCTACCAATCTGCACTCCTCGGAAATGGGAACACCTAGGGGAAACCCACACGGTCAAAGTTCGAAGTACATTTATTATCTAAGTTGTATACATTAGACAACCTTGAGATTTGTCTCCTTGCAGACAGCCACAAAACAAAGAAAACCAAAAGGACCTATGAAGAAAAGACCATCAAACACCCGACGTACAGAGAGAGAAAAAATAAATCGTGCAAACAATAAAAGTAAGCAAGTAGCACTCAGAACAAAAGTGAGTCCGTAGACATGAAGCCTGGAGCAGCCAAAGAGGGCACAGCCTCAGCGTCAGTTCAGCGCAGAGCTGAATAAATGTCGTGGAGCCTTCGGACACGGAGCAGTCATGGAGAATATGCAAATTCCATGTGCAGTCAGAACAGGAGGTCAGGATTGAACCAGCAGCACTGGAGCTGGGGCTCCAGGCTATAAGCCAGAGCTGGGGAGTCCAGAGCACTGCAGTTTACACTGGTGGGTAGATAGAATGAGCTGCAGGAGAGATTAGAAACCAATTTGTCATGATTGACTGTCAAGAGATTAAGATGCTCTGAGTCCCTGTAAGGTATTGTCGAAAGACAAGCTTTCCTATCCTTCTCCTGGAATCACCCATTATATCAGTCTGCTCCAAAAGCACCGTAGAAGTTCTTCACCCAAAGGAGTGCAGTGCTTTAAGAAGGCAGCTCACCATCACCTTCTCATGGGAAACTGAGCTTGTGGAGAAATGCTACTTTAAACCCAGCCCTCTCAACCAAATGGACATTACTTAGCAAACTGACCCACTGCTTAACATTGCAAATGTACATAACTTCACTGAAGTAAGTGTGAGTGCAAGAGACGGCTGCCATGGCCTTTTATTTTCATTGTAGTAAAAGTTACCCTCTAACCCTCTGGCCTACTTTCACACTTTCCAAAGTTATCCCTTAGTTATGAGACTCTCTACCATGACCTTGACGCAGTAGCAGGGGACGGTAGCATTTTGACACTTCATTTATCTGATCCTACCAGTAGGCCCCTGTCCTGCCAACTGAACAACAACGTGTCATGGGTGATGGATGCTGTGGCTGAGGTGAACGCTCTCCCCTCTGAAAAGGGAGCCAGGAACGGCAAGCTGAAGAGGTGCAAAGAAACAGAAAAGGCAAAAGGGCAAAAAAATATATATATCTGAAGTACTTAGACCCTTTCTCTGATATTGAGGGCACATCTCAGCCTAATTGGGCGTACCAATGGGAACTGCATTTCTTTGTATCTCGAAATGATTGAGTGCGTTTCTGCAGCAAAATATTAAGATGTCTCAAAGAACTTTACAGCCAATGAAATGTGGCCTGTTGAAATATAGGTCTGACAGGATGTCTAAGCTCTCACAAATGGCACTGAGGTAATGACTAGATTATCTGCTTTCTCCTGGTTGATTAACTGGGCAGAGCATCCCTATGCACCTTCCGAACGTCATTCACTCGTGACAACAGGCTGACCTTTGGGTTAATATCTCATCTCATATTAATGAAGTAAAGTTGGCAATGAAACTGCTGATCTGTTGATAAACTCTGTCTGTTTTACTCATATCCTATCTTGTCCTGGACTGGCCTGTACGTGATTGCAGACTCATCGATATGGTTGAACCACCTCCGCAGTAAGGATGGACAATGAAATGTTGGCCACAGCCTATGAATGAATAATTTAAAGAGATATCCCACCTCCTCTGTTGCTGCCTTTGCTATGCCATTTTCTGTTTGGTCAAAAGCATCGTATTCACATTTAGCCTGAAGCTAATCAAAGATGGAGGACATTATTATGCCTACTCAGACAATCAGTACCATCATGGCTGATCATCCATCTGTCTACCACACCCTTGATTCCTTTTGTGCCTGGAGACATAATTTGTAGAGGATTCACTTTCATGGACTCTGCAACTTATGTTCTCAGTATAATTTATTAACTAATTTAGTTATTATTATTTTGGTTTTTTTTGTATTTGCACAATGCAGACCACATTTCATTTGTTGTAAAGTTCTTTGAGACATCCTACTATTTTGCTACAGAAAATCACCCAATCATTTTGAGATACAAAGATGTGTCAGTCTTTGTGTGTAGTTTTTAATTGATCTTATAGTATTTCCTTGTTCTACTGTAAATGCCTGCAAAAAAATGAAACTCAATGTAGTACTTGGTGACATATATATACTTTGACTATAAATTTACCTTGAGCTCTGAGCTTTGAATTTTTATTTCTTGCTTAAAAAGGGTTTCTCAACTGTTCTGTCACGGGCCAAGCACTTAAGTGCAATTATGAAGAAAGCATGGCAGTGTCTTTACATCCTTAGATTCAGCATGACATCTAAAACTTCGACAAACTCTTATAGATGTATGGTGCAGGGTATATTGACTGGTTGCATTATGGCCTGGTATGCGAGCACCAATACCCTTGAACCGAAAAGCCTACAAAAAGTAGTAGAAATGGCCCAGTCCATTACGGTAAAACACTCCCCACCATTGAGCACATCTACACAGATCGCGTGTTGCGGGAAAGCAGCATCCATCATCAAAAACCCGCTACTCATGCCATGCTCTCTTCTCATTGTTGGCATCAGGAAGGAGGTACAGGAGCCTCAGGTCCCACACCACCAGGTTCAGGGACAGTTATTACCCCTCAACCATCAGGCTCTTGAACAAGTGAGTATAACTTCACTCAACTTCATTCGCCCCATCACTGAACTGTTCCCAAACCTATGGACTCCCTTTCAAGGACTCTTAATCTCATGTTGTCAATAGTTTTGCTTATTAATTTTTTATTATTATTATTATTATTAATATTATTATTATTTCCTTTTATTTTATTTTGTATTTGCACAGTTTGTTATCTTTTGCACATTGATTGTTTTTCTCGTCCTGTTGGGTGAGGTCTTTCATTGATTCTATCATGTTTCTTGGATTTACGGAGTACGCCAGCAATTAAACAAATCTCAGGGTTATGTATAGTAACATACATGTACTTTAATAATAGACTTACTTTGAACTTTCAGCCCTGTTCCTTCAATGGTCCACCATTCATAGAACATATTAACAGTATAGGCCACTACAGGCCCTTAGGCCCATAAAGTTGCATTGGCCTTTTAACCTTCTCCAAGATCAATCTAACCCCTCCCTCCCACATAGTCCTCCATCTTTCTTTCATCCATGTGCCTGTCTAAGAGCCTTTTAAATCTCCCTAATGTATCCAACTCTATCACCACCCACAGTAATGAATTTCATGCACATACCACTCTGTCTAAAAAAACCTACCTCTGACACCCCCCACCCCCCATACTTTCCTCCAATCACCTTAAATGTATGCTCCCTTGTACTAACCATTGCCACCTTGGGGAAAATGGTGCTGACTGTCCATTCTTTTTTTGCCTCTTATCATATAGCTCTATCAAATTTCTCACCCTCCTTTGCTCCCAAGAGAAAAGACATGAAGTCATAGAATAGCACAGCACAGAAACAGGCCCTTTGGCCCATCTAGTCCTAGCTCACTCAACCTTTCCTCGTAAGACAATGCTCTCTAATCCAGGCAGCATGCTGGTAAATTGCCTCTGCACCCTCTTGAAAGCTTCCACTTCCTTCCTATGACGAGGCAATCAGAATTGAACACAATATATCAAGTGTTGTCTAACCAGAATTTTATAGAGCTGCATTACCTCACTGTTGGCTGGCTGATGGCGCAATGGCATCAGCGCTGGACTCCGGAGCGAAGGCTCCCAAGTTCGAATCCAAGTCCGGCCACTTCCAAGCATGCTTTCCATCCGTGCCAGGTTGAGCATCGAGCTAGCCACTCGACCTCATAAAAAGAAATACAAGGGTCGAGTCAGGGACGTTCATATCGCATTCCTTCCCCCTTCAGTCAGTGCACATTCTATCAGTTCTGCCCTTTTCATAGTGCAGTATTCCCTTCTGACAGTGCACATACCTAAAGCCTTGCCTGTTTAAGTGTACTGTTCCCATAGTACTGCCTCTAAAATGGTGTTGCACTCCTCCCTCCTGTTCCTTCAGCAATGCGCTGCTCTCTCAGTGGTACCCTTCTCATCTAGAACATAGAAGAGAACAGCACAGGCCCTTTGGCCCATGGTATTGTGCTGAACTAATAAAGCTGATGATACCTAATTAAACAAATCCCTTCCGCCTGTACATAATCCATATCCCTCTCTGCGTTTTTGTGCACCAATCAAAGAGCCTCTAGTGTAGCTGCCTCCACCAACACCCATGGCAACTCATTCCAGGCACCCATCACTCTATATAAGTGACTTATCCTACACATCTTCTTTGAAGATCCACCCCGCCCCTCCCCCCAACTCCTCAAATGCCCTCTTGTGTTGACATTTCACCTAAGGAGACAAAAATAATGGCTATCCATCTCTACATCTGATAATTTTTAAAAAGTCTATCAGTTCTCTGCCAATCGAGATGAGAATTTGGTCCAGTCTCTCCTCGTTGCCCCCTAGTCGAGAAAACATCCTGAAAACTTTCTTCTGTATCCAGTCCAAAACCTGTACGTCCTTCCCATGCATGTAGTACTGATCTCTTTACCTGAGTAAAGATGTATTGGCTTTGGAGGCAGTGGGAAGGTGGGACTCCAGGCTGATTGAGGAAATGAGGGGGCTAATTTATTAGGGGAGACTGAGTCACTTGGGACTATACTCAGTGGAATTCAAAACTGATCTTATAGCAGCAGATAAAATCATGAAAAATAGAGGCAGGAAGGTTGCTTCCACTGCTAAGTGAAATTTGAACTAGGGGACATAGCCTCAAGATTTGGGAGAATAGATTTAGGATGGAAATGAGGAAAAACTGTTTTTCCCCGAAAGTAATAAATCTGTGGAATTCTCGGCCCAGGGATACAGTGGTGACCACCTCGTTAAATATAAGATATGGTTAATTAATTTTTTGCGTAACAGGAAAATTAAGGGTTATGGGGAAAAGGCAGGTAGGTGAAGCTGAGTCGCTGGCCAGATCAACCAAGTTCTTATTGAATGGTGGAGTAGATGGCCTACTCCTGCTCCTATTTCTTATCTTCTTATGTTCTCTGGTTCTTTATTACAGCTAGGAGTGGTAATGGGGACAAGCACTCACTACCTATTGAATGCTCCCAATGGTGTGCACCTCAAATGGACTCTGGCAACCAAGTCCAGCTCCTGGCCTTCACATGTGGCTTAACTACTAAGCCAGGTGGAATCATTTCTACTGACAGCAGGAGCAAAGATGGGTTACTAGTGCCTTAAACCAGTCCCTTTGGGCAGATGGCACTTGTCAGCCATGGTTGGCAGCTCATCTAGGAGAAGGAAAACTCTGATCTCAAATGCCCACTGCTTAGTGGCTATACACACTTATGGGAAAGGCTTCAGGAGTAAATCCTGAGGGGAAAATCCGAAGCTGGAACCCCTAATGCAGCCCTACATTGAGTTCAACTCTGACTGGCATCTCCTGCAACGCTGCTGGTACCAAACTGTATCGGTCTCTGCCGTTCCTTTGGGTTCATCAGATGCACGGAGAGGGGGAGCTTACTACATGAGCAACGGTTTGCTCTATATCGTACTGCCCTAACTTACATATCTAGACAGCAAGGACGTAAATTCCATGGTTGACCCTGATTGACGGAGACCTGGATAACTACGTTCTATAATGCGGTGACCAGAGTTGAATGGAGTTACTCCAGATGCAGCCTAACCAGGGTTTTAGAAAGCAGCAAATTTCATTCCTGACTCTTGAACTCAGTGGCTCAACTAATAAAGGCAACTATGTTATACACCTTCATTACAGCCCTGTCACTTGTGTGGCTGCCCGCAGTCAAATAGCCTGCTGTTGCTCCAAGTCTGAGGTGGAACATAAGGTATAGGAGCAGAATAAGGCCATTTGGCCCATCATGTCTGCTCCACCACTGCATCATGGCTGATCTACTTCCCTCTCAGCCCCAAGGTCCTGCCTCTCCACATATCCCTTCGTGCCCTGACCAGTCAAGAATCTATCAACCTCTGCCTTAAATATACGTAAAGTCTTGCCCGCCACAGCCACCTATGGCAATGAATTCCACAGATTCACCTCTCTCTGGCTACAGAAATTCCTCCTCATCTCCATTCTAAAAAGATGCCCCTCCTTTCTGATGCTGCATCCTCTGGTCTTAGACTCTCCCACCATAGGAAACATCCTCTCCACAACCACTCCATCAAGGCCTTTCAACATTTGACAGGTTTCAATGAGGTCATCCCTCATTCTTCTGAATTGCAGTAAATACATGCCCAAAGCTATCAAACGTTCTTCATTTTTGCAAGCCTCCTTCGAACTGCCACCAGTGTCATCACGTACTTTCTAAGATAAGGGGCCCAAAATTGCTCACAATACTCTAAGGGAGGCTTCACCAGTTCTTTATAAAGCCTCAACATTACATCCTTGCTTTTATATTCCAGTCCGAGGTTGAACAATGACTGACAGGACTCTGACTGAAATGCTAATAACCCATATTAACATGCACCGTGAGAGACAAGTCTATCAGGAAAGGCAAAGCCTGTTTGTTTTGGCACGGTGCATTTCACAGCTTCTCTTTCAATGCTGATCAGGTTTGCCTATGTTTAAAAATAATTTTCAATCTTACGTTCCGGGTTCTGATCTCGATATGAGAGGTAATATCACAGCCACGGTTCACTCCCCTGCACTGACGTCGACTCAGAGCCGCCCAATTATACAAGGGAGCCAGATCTATTATGGAGTGGGCTGAGGGTAGAAGCTCATGTTATAATAGGGTGTAATTAAATTCCGGCAGGTTGATGATCTGACTTTATAATGTGGTATGATTATATACTTGGGCTGATTCTATAATCAGCTCTGAATATATATTGAGCGGAGACTCTGATATGTTTATTATTGGTAAATAAATTGGAAAATTTGTTTATTTTTGGCACATGTATCAAGGTAAAGTGCAAAACTTGTCTTGAATACCACTGCGTTCAGATTAATTCATTCCAACAGTGCATTGAAATAGTACAAGATAAAACAATTACCCAGAGCAGAATGAAGTATTATGGTTAAAGAGAGAGGGCACCGTATGCAGACAGAATCAGGATCAGGTTTATTATCACCGACATGTGTTGTGAAATTTGTTGTTTTGCAACAGCCGTACAGAAAAATACATTAAATGCTATAAATTGCAATAAGAAACATATAAATTAAATAAATAATCCCCAAAAAAAGAGCAAAAGTAGCGAGGTGGTCTCATGGGTTGGTTCGTCACCGTCTGGCATGGGGCGGGTAGGGGGGAGGGGTTGCAATGTGCAGGATCAAAATAAGCTGCAGAAAGTTATGATCTCACTCAGTTCCATCATGGGCACCAGACTGCCCAGCATCCTGGACATCAAGAAGTGATGCCTCAAACAGACTGAAAATGACTGTGTCTTCAGTTGCCAATGTTCTAATCCCTGAGATCCCCTCATCTACTCATCTATATTCCCTCCAGATGCTTCTTAAAACATCTTCCTTCCGCATCCATCATTAAGGACCCCCAACAGTCATTACATGTTCTCTTCTCATTGCTACCATCAGGGAAGAGGTACAGGAACCTGAAGGCACACACTCAGTGATTCAGGAACAGCTCTTTTACCTCAGTGATCAGATTTCTGAATGGACATTGAACACATGAATACTACTTCACTACTTTTTTTTTGCACTACTTATTTAATTTAAGCCTACAGAAGATCCCCGTATTTTCTGGTCAAGGAAGATCCCCAACCATGCCCAACTCCTTTAGTGTCATCAAGAGAATGTGGCCACAATCATCATGAGGAAACGTTGGAGATGTATTGGGTATGTGATGAGAAGAGAGGCCAACTCCATCATCAAGACATCACTTGAAGGGTGAAGAAAATGCAGGAAACCAAAGACAACTTGATGCCGTACTGTAGAGGCATAAATGAGGACCCTGAACCACACCTGGGGCACAATAGAGAAGATAGCCAGGGACAGAGAGAGACGGGGACCTTCATTGCTGCCCAAAGTGCTTGTGACATAACAGGCAGTAAGTAAGTGTTTAATTTAACTATTATATATATATATATACTTACTGTAATCTACAGATTTAAAATTATGTACTTATTACAATATACCACATACCAACAAATTTTACGACTTATGCCAATGATACTGAACCGGATTCTGAAATATGAGAGTGGACAATAAGGAGCAAAGCCATAAATAATAAAGTAGATAGTGGCAGAAGGAAGAAACGGCAAGGTTAGTGAGACTGGCGAAAGCTTACCAAGGGGCTGGTTAGTCCCAGGAACCTTTTTGATATTCCATTCATGGAGAGGGATAGAGGGATTCCACTATTGCAGTTATTCCCTCTACCGCTCGATTCCCTAAGTGCCTAACAGTCGGTCAATCCAAATCTTAAATATTCAGCTCAGCTCTCTGGAGAAAGGAGAACTCCGCTGAATGGAAGCTGCTCTGTGTGTTTTCCAAAGCTATCGCATTGTTTCTTCTCTCTGCTGGAGTTATAGAGCAGGGAAGCAAGCCCTTTAGCCTTCTCAAGTCAATTGCAATCATCACGTACCTTTAAACATACTGTACACCTTACATGAATAACACAGAATATTTTTGTGTTGCTGTCTTATTTTTGTGGAGTTACAGTGCAGTGACAGGTTCTTCCAGCCCAAAGAGCCCACAGCCCCCAATTACTCCCAAATGACAAATGAATCAACTAACCCATATATCTTTGGACTGTGGGAGGATACTGGAGCACCCAGAGGAAACCTGCATGGTCATGGGAAGAGTGTATAAACTCCTTACAGCCAGAGGCGGGAATTGAACCTGGGTCGCTGATACTGCAATAGTGTTAGGCTAATTACTACACACCAAGCCACCCAGCTTCTCTCCTTATTCCCATTATCTTCTCCCTCGATTGTACCACTCATCCACACACTAAGAACAGTTTTCAATGGGCAATTTAAGTCCACCTACACCTCTGATGTTTGAACCTTCTCCTCATTTAGATAATAGTCCACACTATTGTTCCTTTTACCAAAATACATGTAACACTTACCCAACAGGCTGGTATATGTCTAGGGGAAAAAGAGATCCAGCCACACACCAACCCACCTCCCGTACACGCAGGTGCTGTGGGAATCGCGTTTATGCCTCGCGCCCGCCAACAGTATCAAACCCACAACAAATACCGGTATGAAATACACTTTAAAGAGTTTACTAAAATTAAAAGAGTATTAGGCAATACAATATATATATATATACAAGAAAAAAACAAAAGGCGCCAACTTATCAAAGTTCAGTCAGTTTAGTGCACATCGGTGGAGCTCATCCAGCGAAACATTCGACTCCTCGGTGGTCGTCCTTCCGAAACTCCCACTTCGGACTCCCCGGTGGTCGTCCGAGAGCACGTCCTCCTTCCTCGGCGTCTTTCTTCCGACTCCCCTCACACCCCAAGCCCGCGCAACCCCTCCCCCAAGTTCCCAGCCTCACAAAACACAATAACATTCCCCATTGATTATCAAATGAATACAATTACCATATCAGCCATTCTAAAGCAAAACAACAGCAAGAGAAACTTTTAACAGACAAAGAAGCATTCCTACTCGTAACAAACCAAAGAAGCCCTTTTTAGTAACATACACAGGACATTGTACATACATTATTATACATTTCCCAGCATCTGCCACTTTTTTGCCCATTCTTCCAATTTTTCTAAGTCCTGTTGCAATTGCATTGCTTTCTCAACACTTCCTACCCCTCCACCTATCTTTGTATCATCCACAAACTTTGCCACAAAGCCATTAATTTCACTATCTAAATTGACAAACAATGTGAAAACTAGTGGTCCCAATACCGACCCCTGAGGAACACCATTAGTCACCGGCAGCCAACCAGAAAAGGCCCCTTTTATTCCCACTCGCTGCCTCCTGCCTGTCAGCCACTCTTCTATCCATGCCAATATCCATCTTGTAATACCATGGGATTTTATCTTGCTAAGTACCACATGTGTGGCACCTTATCAAACACCTTCTGAAAATCCAAGTAAATTATATCCACTGCCTCTCCTTTGTCCACCCTGCTTGTTACTTCCTCGAAGAACTCTAACAGATTTGTCAGGCAAGATTTCCCTTTACAGAAATGATCCTGACATTGAATTACTTTATCATTAGTTTCCAAGTACCTCACAACCTCATCCTTAATAATAGACTCCAACTCTTTCCGAACCACTGAGGTTAGGCTAACTGGCCTTTAATTTCCTTTCTTTTCCCTTCTTCCCTTCTTAAAGAGTAGTGTGACATTTGCAATCTTCCAGTCCTCCAGGACAATGCCAGAATCAAGTGATTCTTGAAAGATCATGACCAATACATCTGTTATCTCTTCAGCAACCTCTGTCGGGACTTCGAGATGTAGTCCATCTGGTCCAGGTGACTTATCCACCTTAGGATCTTTCAGTTTGCCTAGCACTTTTTCCTTTGTAATAGCAATGGCACTCACTCCTGCTCCCTGACACTCACGGACCTCTGGCACACTGCTAGATTCTTCCACAGTGAAGACTGATGGAAAGTACCCAGTAAGTTCACCTGCCATTTCTTTGTCTTCCTTTACTACCTCACCAGAATCATTTTCCAGTGGTCCAATATCATCTCTCAGCTCCCTTTTACACTTCATATAACTGAAAAAAACTTTTGGTGTCCTGGTTTATATTATTGGCTAGTCTGCCCTCATAATTCATCTTTCCCCTTCTTATAGCTTTTTTAGTTGCCATTTGGTGGATTTTAAAAGCTCCCCAATCATCCAACTTCCCACTCACTTTTACTACCTTATATGCCCTTTCCTTGGCTTTTATGCAGTCCTTAACTTCCTTTGTCAACTACCCTTGCCATTTGAGAACTTCTTCCTCTGTGGGTCATACCTGTTCTGCACCTTGTGAACTATTCCCAAAAACTTCAGTCATCTCTGCTCTGCCATCATCCCCACCAGTATCCTCCTTCAATCCAACTAGGCAAGCTCCTCTCAAATGCTTCTGTAATTCCTTTTATTCCATTGTGATTCCAGTCTAAGATAACCTTTCCCCAAGTAGGCTCAAGCACAAGCTACTCTCAAAAAACCATCACAGAGACATTCGATAAATTCCCTCTCTTACGATCTGACACCAGCCTGATTTTTAGGTTTCAGTAGGTACCTTTGATGTCAGAGAAATGTATACAATATATATCCCGAAATTGTTTTTCTTTATAAACATCCACAAAATCAGAGGGGTGCCCCAAAGAATGAATGACAGTTAAACATTAGAACCCAAAGCCCCCTCCCAGCTCCCCTTCCCATGCATGGGCAGCAGCAAATCGACGACCCCCTCCCCCACCAGCAAAAAAGCATCTGAACCCCCCACCGAGCACTCAAACATGCAGCAAGAATCAATAAAGGCACAGACCTGCAGAACCAGAAAGACTACTCGTTCACCCAATATTCGACATACCACAGGCTCTCTCTTATCCCTAATAAGGGAAAAAGAAGTGTCCCCATTTCACAGCGAGAGGGGAGACGTAACACACAACTCGCTGATTTACAACGTTAAAAGTCTGCTGTGTCACTTTTTCCGAGTTCTGTGCCCCAAAGAACTCGGGTCTCTGGGCACACAGCCAGAAGCCAGCTCACTGCTTTCGATCTTTCGTGTACTCCCACGGCACATCAGGCGGCGATACCGACCTCAAATCTACCCGCCGCCAGAGCCACAAAAATCCAGTACTCTGAAGGTGCGCCGGTCTTCCGGGCCACGTCCTTAGCATATTGAAACGAGGCCGGTCATGAGGCTCCGAGAGCGGGTCCCGCTTCTGCAAAGATCCAAAGTCAGCACGTAACTCCAGGTCAGGGTCTTCAAAAGAACCCTGATGGGGAAAAAAGAGATAGCAAAGATAGAAATAAAGCTATTTCCAAAGATGTAAGCAAAGGAGTTGCCATTAGATGCCATCATCCTAAGCTTCGCTCTGTTCTCTCAATCCCCTTGCATATTGAAGTCCCCCATTACAATTGTGTCATTACCCTTATTACACGCCTTCTCCAGCTCCCTTTGCAATCTCAACCCACACCTTGGCTACTATTGGAGGCCAATATATGATTCCTATAATGATTTTTTTTGCCTTTGCAATTTCATAACAAAGATTCAACTTTCTCTGACCCTATGTCACCTCTTTCTAAAGATATAAGCCTTCTCTTACCAACAGAGCCACACCACAACCTATACCTTCCTGCCTGTCCTTTTGACACAAAGTATATCCTTTGATGTTAAGCTCCCAACCATGGCCTTCTTTCAGCCTCGACTCAGTGATGCCCATAATGTTATACCAACTAATCTCTAATTGCGCCACAAGTTTATCCACCTTATTCTGAATGCTATGCAGTTATCAGCTACATCACTAGTAGCCTGGACTAACACAAAATCCTTACCTGCTGATTGGTCAAAACACTGTCCAACCAGTGTAACTTGCCCCGATACTTTTACAGTTCTCAGCACTCTAAGTAGCAATTCGTTGGGGGTTCGAATATCCACCTCATTCAGAGCACAAGCATTACTTGTGAATAACCGCTTCAAATCATACTAACCTTAATCCCCGCAGCATCCATATTAAAGTACCTTAATTAAAACACGTCATTTTCCCCAAACACTTGTTTAAACACTGCTTAAAAGACAAATAAAACACACAATAAACCACTTAATCAATCCTTAAACAGCATTCACACAGCATCCGAAATCCTCGAAGAGACCCCACAAATGTAACCCTCTCACAGCTCGTACACCAACTTGGCTCGTTAGCTAACTGTGCTAACAGGCACCTGACTCAGCAGTGAGAAGATCACCTCTCATAAGCAATATACATCTAAGTTTGTCATGATTTAGGGTTCAACCAAATAGGAACGTTGCGATGTTCCGATTAAATGAACCTTGATTTAAGTGAATGCTGTGTAAATACTGCCCATACACTGTTATCGGTAGCCCAGAAATGACAAATCATACACCAGCATAAAATTATAAAGTATACTTACTAATTTTCAACTTTATCAAACAGTCAACAGGGAAAGGAAAAAATAAAAGGGCCCATTGCAATTAAACCAGTCTAGATATGCACGTAAACGCTGGAGCTCATTCCTGAAGTAGCTGGGTGTATTGCTTTACGCAAGGCACTGAATTCTCATCACCAACCACAGGTATAACTTCCCTTCTTGGAATCCTCCGCCTCTCAAAGCACTCCTTGCTAAAGGGACTCCCTTTCAAGCGTCTTCCCCGGTGCTCTTCTCTCCGCAGCTCCTGCCAAAAGACCCCAAACCAGGCTACTGACCTTCAGAGAATTCTTCCCACCCAGCTCTCAAGAATGTTCCATGCCATCCCAATCCTGATTGGCAGACTCAACATCCCTAAATTGGATAAGATGGCTGTTTATCTTTAGCTGAAGCAAAACACTCTCACCAGCAGGGCACACTACTTTTACAAGAAAACCGCTAAAATAAAATAACTCACGGCTTTGCAGTAGATAACTTAACCAGGACATTACATGACAATAATAAACCGATTTCAATACCAGTTAAGCAACATCTGCGGAAAGAGAAACCAGTTAATGTTTCGGATTAGGCTCCCTTTGTCAGACTGGGAGCAAAGTGTTGAGGTTACATTTTTGAATGCAGAGACAAAAGTCTATAAAGCTTTAGGTTATGATAGACCAGCTGGTAAAGTGTATGACTGCTGGCCACTAGCAAGGCACATTATAAAAATGTGGTAAGAAAGAGATTATGGGAAATACAGACAATGAGCTGGAGGAGCTCAGCAGGTCAGGCAGCATCTATGGATGGGAATAAGCAGTCGACATTTTGGGCTGAGCCCCTTTGTCAGGATATTGTGTGTGTTGCTTTAGATTTCCAGCATCTACAGTACCCCTTGTGTCTATCACAATAGGAAATGATGCGTGAGCTGTTTATTTGAAGCTGGAGAAAGCTCAGTGTTCATCCCAGAAGGTTGCCACGTACCCAGATGGGTGATGAAGTATTGTTCCACTTAACCTTGGCAGCATCTTTCACAAGGCTGGACCTCTATCAGCTTCTCTTTTCACTTCGCATTTTCCAAACCTCTCTTCAACAACAGTAACCCTTCACATCTGACAGGTTAAACCAATCTTCTGTGGTTGGCTTTTCATTATTGCGTTGTAGGCCAATCTATCTTAAAGAAATTTAATACCTTGGTGTCAGCGTGCTGCTGATCCTTAACAGAAGATGCCATGTGGTTACTGACTGTACATTTGCGGTATCACGTTTTCATTTTAGTTGAAAACTAACCACCCCAATAAAGAGCTTTATCTTATTTGCATTCTTTGTGTCTAAGAGAAAATGGTACTCAGATAATACTGGACAAGTTCAGCATGGCTCCGAAAGGTATGATATTTTGATAGATTTTCCGACACATTTCTTCTGTGTTTGGCCTGATCTAATCTGGGGGTGGAGGATGTGAGGGTAAAACTAGTCAATATTCATGGCAACACACACAAAGTGCTGGAGAAACTCAGAAGGTCAGGCAGCACCTGTGAATAAACAGTCAGCATTTCAGGCCAAGACCCTTCATGAATCCTGATGAAGGGTCTTGGCCCGAAACGTTGGATGTTTACCTTTGTCCATAGATGCTGCCCAGTCAGCTGAGTTCCTCCTGCATTGTGTGTCTATTGCTTTGGATTTCCAGCATCAGCAGATTTTCTCTTGTTCAGGATTCATGGGGATACATGACACAGGATATGACTGAAGGCTCATTAAAACTGAATAAACACAGGTGGCACTGTAGCACAGCAGATCGTATGACACAGTTACAGCACCAACGACCCAAGTTCAATTCCGCCTCTGGCGATAAGGAGTTTGTACGTTTTCCTCCGTGACCGCATGGGTTTCCTCCAGAGGATCAGGTTTCCTCCCACATTCCAAAGATGAACAAGTTGGTAGGTTAATTAATTGATGATGTGGGTGTGGGCTCATTGGTCTGTAAGGGCCTGTTACTAAGCTGTATTTCTAAATTTTAAAAAAATTTAAAATACCACAAAAACATTTTTTCCACATGCACTATAATGATATTCAGATTTAGTTTATTGTCATTTAAAAACCACAAATGCAATGCAGTTAAAAAATGAGACAACGTTCCTCCAGAATGATATCAAAAAAGCACATGACAAAACAGACTACACCAGAAAATCCACATAACGTATGGCAATCCCCAATCCAGAGTCCGGAGAGGCTGCTGCTTATTAATATCGTGCTACCGTCTTAGCGCATTCCCCGGAAAGGAGCTCCAAATCCACCAATCAAAACAAGACCAAAAACTAAAGCTACAAGACATGCACAAAACCACATAGTTACAACAGAGCAAACAATATCATAATTTGATAAAAAACAGACCATGGACACGGTAAAAATAGTCCAAAGATGTTAAAAGACTATAAGTTCGAAAGAAACCACCACACAGTTTCCACACGTCCTCAGGGTCCCGATAGACTCGTCATCCCACGCCAGCAGCAGAAGGGAATACCCCCACTATGGGCTTCCACGGCGCCACCCGACTCAGCCTCGCAGACACAGCACACAATGTGAGCTCTGTTGAACCCAGCCTCGCAGACACAGCACACAATGAAAGCAACCTGACCGCAGTGGACTCCGAGTCCGTTGAACCTCTGAGTCTCTGACCATCCCCTCCGGCACAGCTTCTCCGAGCACCAACCTCTACCTAGCGTATTAAGACGCCCCCACCAGTGGCCAGCGGCAACGCAACCCCGAGGACTGGGGGCCTGTTCTTCTCAGCAGAGACCCGGACATCACAACAGCAGCAGCAATGAAGAGGGCCTTCCTGGAGATTTCCAAATGTTCCTCTGTGCTCCGTGCTCCCACGTCCGTTTTTCATTAGATTAGGATTGCTCACAGCACCCCGCTTAACAAATAACATATCAGCTCCGGAGTGGCCGCTGCAAGCTGCGTTGCACCGCGTTGCATCTGCATCAAGCTGCAAGCTGCGTTGCACCGCGTTGCACTGCGTTGCATCTTTTCTTAAATATTGTTTAAGATGTTGCAATTATCAAAGATTTCTTGAAATCTAATACTGTTTTAATATGCTGTTAAGACCCTAAACATATTTAACTGTTAAATATAACTTACTGACACATATACTTCACTAATTCTATTTTATTTTTAAACTTTTATTAAGATACAGCACAGAATAGGCCCTCTGAGCCTTCAAGCCATGCTTCCCAGCAATCCTCCAATGTAATAATAGCCTAATCACGGTACAATTTAAAAACCTACCAATAGGTTCATCTGTGGACTGTGGGATGAAATCAGAGCACCTGGAGGAAACCAAAATAGTCACGGAGAGAACACACAAATTCCTGACAGGCAGCGACGGGAATTGAACCTGGGTTGCCAGTTCTGTACTGTGTTGTGCTAACCACTGCACTACTGTGCCACCCCGTTGATCCATCACAAAATACTGGAGGAACTCAGCAGGTTAGGCAGCATCTATGGAGGGGAATAAACAGCTGACTCATCCTGATGAAGAGAGCCTCAGCCTAAAACATTGACTGTTTATTCTGCTCCACAGATGCTGCCTGACTTGCAGAGTTCCTCCAGCATTTTGTGTTTGCTGTTCTGGATTTCCAGAATCTGCACAAACTCTTGTGCTTATGTGGTTGATCAATCACATCTATAAACGATTACTTCAACATTAGTAACTCTATTACTCCGAGCCCCCAGATTTTGGTTTGTTGCCAGAGTCCTCCTTCTTTAAATCAAAAGTTACACCATTGACATTTTGATAGATGCTATTTCCTTATGACTTTGCCCTTTTCATCCTGTTAGCTTGCTTTAAGACCATGAATTGCCTGCTAAAGTAAAGCTTGATGTTCCACCATTAACACAACAAAGGAGCTTTGATGCAGAAGAGATTTGAGTTTATCAACCTTCAGGGAGATCAGAGAATAGGCCTACCTCTTGTAATGATTCTGATGTTTACCACTTCTAAGGAGTGCTGGGGATGGAAGCAGACTGACTGCACACGGCGATATTGAGCTGATTTATATACGTCTGGTGAGATTGCTGAGATGCAGAGGAAAGCTTGCATTCCTACAAATTTGTCAGGGTTTCTTCGTAGCTCATGACCGGTTTGAAAAATTCAGCATTGACCTTGTGTTTTTGTTACCTCGTGTGGGAATCAAATTCTCAAACAAATTTTGGGTTATTATGAATTATATGTGCTAATCGGTGGTTTTTGTACATATTGAAGGAATCCTCTGCAGTTCAGCAACAACCAAAGCCCGATCTGCCATCTGGAACTACCTGTCCTGAATGCGGAAGAACTTTCAAAGCCAAGATTGGACTCATAAACCACTTGAGTGCCCATAAATAGATCAACAGAACGAAGACCGTCATCCTTGACCTCGAGGGATGGCCATGACGATGACGACAGTTCAGGGGTACCCAACCTCAGGTCCACAAACTTGTTGGTTAATAGTAGGGGGTCTATGGCATAAAAAAATTTGGGAACCCCTGCTCTATACAGTGCAATCCCAGTCACATTCTGGGCTTTGCTGCTATCACTAACATTAAGATACGTGATCAGTGTGGAAATCCACAAAACTCTATATGCTACAAGTAGTCTGGGTCTTGGGCAAGGTTTAATCGATGTGGTCTGTGGGTTGGACTCTTTAGTTCATGTTATGATGTGTTTCTGGTTTCATTTTTTTGTTGTTGTTATGTTGGGTGATTTTGACTAGGGGCAGCCTGCACCTACCATGCATTGAACTGAACTGAAATATGCCTGGACTCTTTCAATTTTGTGTGCTTATATTGTGTCTTGTGCTAGGTTTTTTGTTGTCGATTTGTTGTTTTTCTTTTGAGTGGAAGGGAGGGGGTTTGTTTGACTTTTTACTCTGAATGGTTTCCATGGTTTTCTTTATTTTGCAGCTGTCTGTGGGGAAGGCGAATCTCAGGGTTGTATACAGCATAAGAGCAAACATGATCTCATATGAAATGTATTTTGAATCTTTGAATCTTTGAAACTTTGAACCATTTTTACCATTTCTCAGTCTAGTTCTCCTCTCACCCCTTCTCTTCTCCTTGCCTGTCCACTCTTCCCTCTGGTTCCCCTCCTCCTTCCATTTATTCCATAGTTCACTATCCTCTCCTGTTAGATTCCTTCTTCTCCACCTCCTTTACCTCTTCCACCTATCACCTCAAATCTTCTTACTTCATCCCCGTTCTCCCACACACCCTCATTGCCCTTCAAATGGTCTCTCCTATCACCTCCCAGCTTTTACTCCTTCCCCTTCCCCACGCTTTTTTATTCTGGCTTCTGACTCCTTCTTTTCAAGCCCCGATGAAGGGTCTCGGCCTGAAACATCTGCTGCTATCCTCCTCCATAGATGCCTCTTGACTTGCTGAGGTTCTCCAACCATTTGTGTGTGTCGCTCAAGTTTTCCAGCATCTGCAGAATCTCTTGAGAAACTTCTCCTTATTGTTTCCAGTCAGGCTGAAGAGGAGTCTGCTAATTCCTTTTGAAGGTAACAGCTGTGCCATCTACAAAACTATTATTCTTCAAGGCTATTGTGACAGAAACTCCCAAATCTGCAACCTCTACCAACAATTAGGACAATGGCATGGGTGCACCACCACCTGCAGGTTCCCTTTCCGATCTGCACACCATCCTGACTTATTGTTGCCGGGTCAAAATCCAAGAACTCTCTTCCAAATTGGATCCTACCTCTGCAATTAGATCTTCAGCTTCAAACCGGAAGACCACAATCTATGCGGATGTATCAGTACACCAGCAGAGTAAAAGGAAATATGGAAACATAAGAGAGGAGCTAGCCAATGTTGATTGGAAGGGAACACCAGCAAGGATGATGGCAGAGCAGCAATGGCTGGTGTTGCTGTGAGAAGGTGCAGGAAAGATGAAAGTCCCAAAGATGAAGAGGTATTCTAAAGGGAAGATAAGGCAAATGTGGTTGACAAGGGAAGTCAAAGATAGCATTAAAGCAGAAGAGAAGGCATATAACATTGCAAAAATTAGTGGAGAGGTAAAGGACCGGGAAGCTTTTAAAAACCAACAGAAGGCAACTAAAAAGCTATAAAAAGAGAAAAGATGAAATATGAAGATAAACTAGCCAATAATATAAAATAGGATGCAAAAGATTTTTCAGATATATGAAGAGTTAAAGAGAGAAGAGAGTAGATATCAGACCACTACAAATTGCACTGGAGAGGTAGTAATGCGGGACATAGAAATGGCATTTTTTGTCAGTCTTCACTGTGGAAGACAGGAGCAAAATGCTAGAAATATGATAGTATCAGGGTCCAGAACTGAGTGAACTTGCTATTACAAAGAAGAATGTGATTGGGAAGCTGAAACGTCTGAAGGTAGGTAAGTCACCTGAACTAGATGTATTACACAACAGAGTTCTGAAAGAGATTGTGGAGGCATTAGTAATGATTTTTCAAGAATGACTAGATTCTGGCATGGTTCTGGGGGACTGGAAAATTGCAAATGTCACTCCACTCTTCAAGAAAGGAGGGACGCAGAAAAAAGGAAATTACAGGCCGGTTAGCCTGGCCAGTGTTTGGAAAGGTGATGGAGTCTATTATTAAAAATGAGATTCTTAGGTACTGGGAGGCACATGATAAAATTGGCCAAAGTCAGCATGGTTTTCTTAAGAGGGAATCTTGCCTGACAAATCTGTTGAAATTCTTTGAAGAAATAACAGACATGATAGACAAATGAGAGTCAGTGGATGTTGTTTATTTGGATTTTCAAAAGGCATTTGACAAGATGCCGCACTTGAGGCTTCTAAACAAGATAAGAGCTAGCAAGCAAAGGTACTAAAATGGATAGAAGATTGGTTCACTGACAGGATAGATAGATAGATAGATAGATAGATAGATAGATAGATAGATACTTTATTCATCCCCATGGGGAAATTCAACTTTTTTTCCAATGTCCCATACACTTGTTGTAGCAAAACTAATTACATACAATACTTAACTCAGTAAAAAATATGATATGCATCTAAATCACTATCTCAAAAAGCATTAATAATAGCTTTTAAAAGGTTCTTAAGTCCTGGCGGTTGAATTGTAAAGCCTAATGGCATTGGGGAGTATTGACCTCTTCATCCTGTCTGAGGAGCATTGCATCGATAGTAACCTGTCGCTGAAACTGCTTCTCTGTCTCTGGATGGTGCTATGTAGAGGATGTTCAGAGTGGTAATAAAGGGAGCCTTTTGTAATTGGCTGCTAGTGACTAGTGGTGTATCACAGGGGCTGATGTTGTGATTGCCTGTTTTCACATTATATTTCAATGATTTGAATGAAAGAATTGATGGCTTTGTGGTCAAGTTTGCCGACAATACAAACAGAGGTAAAAGGGCAGGTGGTGTTGAGGAAGCAGAGGGTCTGCAAAAGGATTTAGACAGATGGGGGAAATGGGAAGAAAAAGTGGCTATGAACAATGGCAATGTAAGTGCATGGGCATGTACTTTGGCGGAAGGGTTAAAGGCATGAACTATTTTCCAAATGGGGAAAATCTTCAAACACCAGAGGTGCAAAAGGACTTGGGAGTCCTCATGCAGGATTCCCTAAGGGTTAATTTGCAGGTTGTGTCGGTGGTGAGGAAGGCAAGTGCAATGTTAGCATTCATTTCAAGAAGACTAGAATACAAAAGCAAGGATGTCATACAGAGCTTTATAAAACATTGGCCAGACTGCACTTGAAATATTGTGAGCAGTTTTGGGCTCCTTAGCTAAGAGAAGATGTTTTGGCATTGGAGGGGGTCCAGAGCAGATGCACAAGATTGATCCTGGGAATGAAAAGGTTAACATGTCGGAAGCTTTTGATGGCTCTGGGCCTGTACTCACTGAAGTTTAGAAGAATGAGGGGGGAATCTCATTGAAACCTTTCAAATATTGAAAGGCCTAGATACAGTGGATATGGAGAGTATGTTTCCTATAGTGGGGGACTCTAGGAGCAATGGGTACAGCCTCAGAAATGAGGGATGTCCCTTTAGAATAGAGATGGGGAAATACGTTTTAAGCCAGAGGATGATAAATCTGTGGAATTCATTGCCACAGACAGCCGTGCAGGCAAAGTATTTAAAGCAGAGGATGATAGCTTCTTGACTAAATAGGGTGTCAAAGATTACAGGGAGTAAGCAAGAGAATGGGGTTGAGAGGGATAATAAATCAGCCATGATGGAATGGTGGAGCAGACTCGATGGGCCAAATGGCCTAGTTCTGCTCCTATGTCTTACGGTCTAAAAATTACTAAAAGATATTGTAACGCCGTGGTTAAGATTTTTACTGCAATGCTGTAGGTATTTCGTTTTTGCAGTTCTGTAAGAGCAGTCTGTTCTGTTTTTGTTATGACTTGGTCTGAGCTAAAGTTAAGGAGCTATGTTGTTCAGCTTAGGAATGTTGGGTCAGTCCATCAGGATGGTGGAATTGGGAGAAGTTTCTAGAGAACACTGGTGGGGGGAGGTTTTTGTGATGGACACTGGTGTGGGTGGAGGTCTTCTTAGTGGGACCTTCGAGAAGACAGGAGGGAAGATTGCCGAGGATGCTGTCCATGTTGCATCAGGTGAAGATGAATGGTTTCAAGGAGGAAGGACCAATAATCCTGTGGAGGAGACTGTTTGATCGAGATGGATTTTGAGCGACAATTGGAAGGTGGTGTGTGCTTTCACGCAGACTGTGGGTCCAGCACGTGAGTTGAAGGCAACTTCAAAATGAGCTCCAAGTTATGTGCACATTTGGACTGGAAAAACTGTAATGGGCCCTTTTTTTATTTTTTATTCCTTTTCTTTTTCCTACTAATTGTTCGATAAAGCAGGCATTTGTAAGTATACTTTCCTTATAATTGTATGTAGTGTACAATCTGTTATTTCTTGCCAACAGCTAATTTCATGGGGGCAGCATTTACACAGTATTTGCACAGATCGAAGTTCGGATGGTCGAGACATCCCAACTACCCGGTTTTGGTGGGACCCAATTCATACCAATGCTAAAGGTATGAAGTTTGAGAAAGGTGGTTTTCTCTTGGCTGAGTCCGGAGGCTGTTAGTGAGGGGCTAACAAGCTGCATCTCTAGAGATGCCCAGTATAAAGGGGTTTCACTATAATGAATAAGCAAATGTATAGTGCAAAAGGGGAATAGTGAGGTAGAGTTCATGGATTCATGGACTGCTCAGAAATCTGACGGTGGAGAGGAAGAACCACATTGAGGGTCCATCTTCAGTCTGCTGTACCTCCTCCTTGATGGTAATATGAGAAGAAGGAATGTTCTTGGATGGTGAGGTTTTTAATAACGGTAGCTGCCTTCTTGAGCCATTGCGTTTTGAAGACATCCTCAATGACAGGGAGACGTGGGCCCATGACGGATCTGGTTGAGTCGATACTACATCAATAACTCTCTGTAGCCTCTCGCAATACTATTCTTTGGAGCTGCCATACCAGGCCGTAATGCAACCAGTCAAAATGCTCTCCTCAGTATATCTGTATAAATTTGCTCAAGTCTCGAAGCTTTACCTTTCAGGAAATCCTTTGAAGCTGTGCATTGGTAAGCATCGATTCTCTCTCACAAACTTTCAGTGAGAAACAGGAGGGGACGAGCAAAATTGCAGAAGTTTTGAAGAACTAACTGGAGAGCTCATGGCTATTGACAAAAGTAATGGAGCAAGACATCAAGATAACGAGAAACGGAGGAAGAATTTAGATCTCTTCGTAGTTTAAATTCTAGCAGGAAGGATTAAAAGACATAAATTAATCTAAACTCCGGGCGGTGGCAATGAGATCTTCCTTTCACAACATCTGAATGGCAGGGTAGGGGCAGCACGGTAGCATAGTAGTTAGCAGAACGCTTTACAGTACAGGTGGCCCAGGTTCAATTCCCACCGCTGCTTGTAAGGGATTTGTACATTCTCCCCGTGACCACGTGGGTTTCCCTTGTGTGCTCCCGCTTCCTCCTGCAGTCCAAAGACATACCAAAAATTGGTCATTGTAAATTGGCCGTGATTAGTCTTGGGTTAAATCAGGGGTCGCCATGCAGTGAGGCTCGACGGGCCGGAATGGCCTACCCTACACTGTATCTCAATGAATAAGAACGTAAGTAAACAGACAAACTAATAAATAAATAAATGACTCTTTGAAAGCTAATGATCAAGCTTAGAAGCAAATAGCGGGATTGCTTATTTTAGGCAGAGGGATAAATATTAGGAAGAGAGTCAACTTACTGTGCCCTGTTGATCTTTTGCATCCATCTGACGCCATCTCCAGTCAATATCCCGTGAAAGACAGCTTCTCATCAAGAAACGCAATCCAAAGTATTGAATATTTATTCCCCTCCATAGATGCTGCCTGGCATGCTGAGTTCATCCTGCTTCCGGCGTGCGAGCAGATTTCCAAAATCTGCAGAATCTCTTGCATTCAGAACTCCTTCAGCACTGAACTGGTGTGCCAGTTACTGTCCCTGTCAAAATTCTGCTCACCAGCGTGAAGGGATTATTTTCCGACAGAATTATAGACGGCTTTTAAGCTCTTAAGGCCCTGATAGACAAGAGAACAAGATGTAATGGAATACTTTGAGGGTTGTTTTGCCCTGGAGAAATCTGGATTTCAGATTTAGAAAAATACTTGTCCAAAAAATTAGAGTTAAAGCTTTAGAATGAAGTCTGCTGGAGATCATGAAACAAATGTAATGGATGTAATTGTTCACAGTGAGTAGATCCCTATGGATGAGTTAAAGGCAAAGTAAATTTATTATCAAAGTACTTATATATCAACATATTCTGTCTTGAGATTGATTTTCTTGCAGGCATTTACAGAAAATAAAGAAATACAATAGAATTTATGAATAGCTATACATAAATAAAGACTGACAAGCCACCAATGTGGAAAAGAAGACAAATCATCTGACATCTGGAGTGTTTACTGACATCCTTAATGTCTTGTTTCCGCAGTCTGGGTTACCCGCCTGCTTCAAGCAAGCTTCAATCATATCAGTGCCCAAGAACAATGTGGTAGCTTGCCTCAATGACTAGCATCCAGAAGCAATTACATCCACTGTGGGGTGAGGGGGGTGTTGTGGAAGGAACTGTCAGCGGAATCAAACCTTATCAGTGCACAGTTTCAAAGGTGCTCCTGGACGGTATAAAGCTGTCCATTACTCAGGCGAATACACAGAATGAACCATAACTCCTCCTGTCCTGTGGAACCTTGCGAAACAACAACTCAGTCTGTTATTTACTTTTTATTTATTTATTGAGATACGGCCTTTCCAGCCCTTCGAGTCGTACCATCCAGCATCCCCTGATTTAGCCCTAGTCTAATCATGAGACAATTTATAATGACCAATTAACCTACCAACCAGTGCATCTCTGAACCGTGGGAGGAAACCGGAGCGCCCGGAGGAAACTCACGCGGTCACAGGGAGAACGTACAAACGGCTTACAGGCAGCGGTGGGAATTGAACCTGGGTCACTGGAACTGTAACACATTAGGCTTGTACTGGGAATAAACTACCCATTTGTTGAGAATACCACAGACCATCCCTTGCAGAGATTTGACCAGAAGTATCGATGATTCTTTCGCCGCCCCCTCCCCTCGCCATCGTTCCAGAGAATGCTTCTTGTTTGTGAGTGGGGCTGGTACCCAGAGCTAGCTGACTTGTCAATGGAGACTCATTGTGTGTGGCACAGGTGACTGGCCTGAAATTTATCCCTGCTCACTAGTACCAACGCAAGTCAGTAGAAAGTGTTTTGGAGTCAGTCTACAACATAGTAATGTTAGAAAAGATGGTAAATGACAACTTGGAAATGTTGTAATGAAAACTTAAAAAAATAACCAAATTGTGGAGCTTACTGCGAACGTGCGTGCTTATCCCAAAACTGAATGATTACCTTCTTTTGTACCCTTCTAATATTTTGTAAAGGTTCATTGTTAACAACAGTCCTCTCTATTCCAATATAAATCAGTCTTAATTGTAGAATTCCTTTCTTTGTTTCCTCTCCATCATCTTTCCACCTCTCTGAAACCTCTTTCAGGTCAATTGCCCTCCGAGTTCTCAGTGCTTCTCCAATACTGGAATGTGGGACAAACCTGATTCATAACCATGCCATCACTGATAGTTATGCCCGGAGCTGTTAAAGCTGTAAATTCTGTAATTCCCTCTCTAAATCTCTCTGCTTTCTCTACCACCCTATCCTTTAAGAAACACATCAACATCTATCACTCTAACCAATTGTTCCAATGTTTCCGTTTGTAACTTATTGTTAAATTTTTAATTTACTCTGGGATATTTGATGTTCTCAAAGTTGATTCTAAATTGCAGTCATCATCATCATTATGTGCTGTGTCATCTGATTTGGCAATCATGGATGATCAGGGATGTTCTTGGCAAATTTTCGAACAGAAGTGCCTTGCCATTGCCTATGTCTGGGCAGTGTCTTTACAAGCCATTATCAATCCTCTTCAGAGATTGTCTGCCTAGTGTCAGTAGTCACATAACCAGGACTTGTGAAATGCACCAGCTGCTCATATGGCAATACACCATCTCTTCCCATGCCTTCACATGACCTTGATCAGGGTGGGGATGGGGTTAAGGAGGTGCTACAACTTGCCCAGGGCTGACCTGCTAGTGGAGGGGAGAAGCGACTTTGATGAAAGTTGAATCAAAAACAGGGTATCAGTGGGCTAATTGTGCAATTATTAATAATGACAGTTAAAGGGCATTTGGAACAGGTACATGGATAGGAAAGTTGTAGAGGGATAAGATCGTCTTGGTCAGGATGGGCCTGGAGATCTTTTTCTGTGCTGTGGGGCTCTATGACAACAATACAGAGGTGGGGTTGTGGGGGAGTGGGAAGCATGGTTGGTTGTATACCTAGAAAACCATCCATGCTTCAGAACAGAGAGATGTTTCTTTAGAAGAGATATAAGGAAGAATTTCTTTAGCCAGACTGTGGCGAATCTGTGGAATTCATTGCCACAGGTGGTTGTGGAGGGCAGGTCTTTGGGTGTATTTAAGGCAGAGGTTGACAGGTTCTTGATTAATCAGTGCATGAAAGGTTACAGGGAGAAGGCAAGAGAATGGGGTTGAAAGGGAAATGGATCAGCCATGATGAAATGTCAGAGCAGACACGATAGGTCGAGCTGCTCTTGTTTCATATGTTCTTATGGTGGAGGTGGAATTAAGCAGGAAGTTAGGAGGTGATAAGTGGAAGAGGTACAAGTGGTCCGATGAAGAGTCTGATAAAAGTGGGATGGAAGTTCTCCTTGAGCATGGTGGTACATGACTTCAGGCTTTTGTATCTTCTGCCTATTTGGAGAGTGGAGGAGAGAGAATGTCTGGTATGGGCAGTGGCTTTGAATATGCTGGCTGTGTTTCTGAGGCAGTGGGAAGTATAAGCCGAATCCATAGAGTGGGTGTTAGCGCCAGTGATGTATTGAGTTGTGTCTACATTATCCCTTCAATTTTTTGTGGTCACTTGCAGAGCAATTTCCATACCAGGCAGTGGGAGGACTCACTAGAGAGGTACTAGGCAGGTTTGTCATGTGACAGAAGGCTGACAAGAATAGGACTGTGTTCTCATTAGAGAATGAAGTGAGGTCTCAACAAAACTTACAAAATGCTTAAAGGGTTTGCCTGCCTGAATAAAGAGAGACAGTTTCATCTGGCTGAGGATTCTAGGACCAGAGGTCGCACTTTCAGCACAGGTCTGAAATGTGGAGAACGTTCCTCATTCAGTGTGTGGCAAACCTCTGGTGATATACGGAGGTTCAGACACTGCTCGTTGATCGGAGTGTTGGAGAAGGAAAAGCTGCCAGAGGATTAGAGAAGGAAGAGCCAGCCAGCAGGCCACAGGAGAAGGCAGCCAGCGGGCAGGAGAAGCAGGAGCCTGATTGTGTTCGAAGGAGCTGACCTGGATGCCACATGCCGCTCGAAGTCATCGGAGTTGGTGCGCGAAGGTGGCGTGCAGTGTAACTGTGTGTGATTGGCTTGGGCATTTCTGTTGTGACCGCAAGGCCCTGTTGGCCATTCATAATGTAGGATGCACAGTCCTGTTTCCCTTGTTTGGCTGTGTGACAGGTGACAAGGCAGCAGCATGGCCTCAGTTGTAGCGAGGATTAGGCCTCAAGCCGCAGGCTCGCCTGCTGCTTCAGTCCAGGTGAGGAGTCGCCAGAGGCAGTGCAGCGTGGCATCTGTGCTCGGCTGGGACTGGCGTCTCCCGTCCGTGCTGCCCTCCACTAATCGATCAGTGGAATGACAGGTTGGACTTCCGGGAGCTGTACCATCAATTTGCGGAACATGTCGCTCAGGCTCTTGGACTATGTAAGTGTACTTTTATGTGACTATGTTTTATTCTTCCCAATTTTGAATGTTTTACACCTTGGCCCCAGAGGAACGCTGTCTCATTCAGCTGTATCCATGTACAGTCGTATGATAATTAAACCTGATTTGATTTGATTATATGAAACTCTTGGTCAGTTTACTCTCTCAGTTTCTGTGTATTGTTGATACAGGTGTTGACGCCTGAGCCAGTTACTCTTTACTGGAGATCTGCTGGTCCAGAGCCTGTATGGTCACAGCAGGGAGTATGTACTGGAATCTGCAGGATAGCTCCCCAATCTCAAGCGATATCTTCAATCTGCACAGGAAGAACTCAGTGTGTGCATGGTTCCTTTGACTAGCCTTTAGAATCAATTTGAAACAACCTCCCCCCTACCAGGAGCGGAGTTAATCAGGTAGGAATAATGATATTGCCCATTGTGACTCAGAATACAAATCAGAATGAGCCTCTCTGTCATCCTGCTAATTGGGGGTGAAAAAGCCATCACATCCTTTAAATAGAATGACATCCAAAATTAAGTTTTTGTTTCTCTGGATTGTTTGTGAAAGACTAATGGGTTTTCAATGCAATTATTGACATAAAGAACTCATGAATATTTATGAAACTTTTCATTTCCAATTAAACTACAGAAACATTCAAAATAATATTTATATCACTCATAAGACTTTTTGTGGTTAATGTCTGGATTTATATTGCCGCAGTAGTGTTTGCTGCAGGCTGGAAAATATTTATGTTGAACCTAAGCAAAAAAAGGAGCTGGTTTTATGCGTGCAATTTATGATCCCAGTCATTTTGCTCTTCAGTATTCAGCCTGGTTCTGTGCAGGGGTTCAAACTGGGCCCACTGGCCTTCCACCTTGGCCTCACGGCAATCAGGTACGCTGTTGGCGGATCAACAGATCAGATAACTGATTTATGCCTTCCTTTTCCCAATGAGTTTCAGACTCTTCAAACTGCTGGAAAAGAAAGCACGTTGGCGCTGGGCCTTTCTCGGAGACTGGTAGCTTACTATTATGTTCCTGGACTAGTATTCTGAAGAACAAACAACTCAGGAATGTGGATTCAAATCCCACCGCCTCCCACCCACTCAGCAATTACATTTAGGGAATTTAAATCAGAATCAGAACCAGAATCAGGTTTATTGTCACTGACGTGTAGTATGTCATGAAATTTGTTGCTTTGTGGCAGCAGTACTGTGTAATATATTTAAAAGCTATTAATTGTAAAAAGATTCCAGTCGATTCCGGTTCATTAAGCCGTCATTTAATCAGGGCAGACACTTATTTGGGATAACTCTTAAAGAACAAAAACTGATTGAGCAAATAGCCGGGGGTTCTGTTCATTTATTTGGGACACAACGCTGCTTAATTCTGGCAGGAGATTTGTTACTGAACGGTTTCAAACTAGCATCCATTGCATGCATGCACTTGTGTCGCCGTAAGACACTACTACATTGTGCTTAGAGCAAACAGTATTTAACTGGCATCAGTTGTGTGATAATGTTATCAATTCAGACCAACATATGCCGATTCAAAACGCAGTGATTTCCTTGTAGTGTTGTGCAAGGACATTTATTGTTGGGCTATGACAGTACTTCATAGAGGAAGGCAACGAATGCAGTCTGCACTAGGTGTCTGCATTGATTTTGTTAATTGTTAAGTGTACACTGGATTAATTCCTTCTACAGCAACTATTTGGAACTAATACACAGTTTTATAGTATGGCAGTAGTATTAATAATGTTCTAATTTGTTCTGTAATTCATTGAAATACATAACTTGTTATTCAATTAAGTGGTAGCTTGCCACTTTTTATACCTTTTTAACTAATTTGATGAAACTTCAGCAAATTGGGGCATCTGCTTAATTGAGCCAAAATGTACTGATCCGATATGTCCCAATTAACTGGAGGCCACTGTATAAGTATTTAAACTAAATAAGTAGTGCAAATAGTGAGCAAAAAATAGTGAGGTAGTATCTATGTATTGGTTCATTGTTCATTCTCAAATCTAATGGTGAAGGGGAAGAAACTGTTCCTAAAATATTGAGCGTGTGTCTTCCTCTTTGATGGTAATAGTATGAAGAAAGCATGTCCTGGGTGATGGGGGTCTTTAATGATGGAAGCCACCTTTGTGAGACGTCGCCTTTTGAAGATGTCCTCGATGCCGGGGAAGCTAGTGCCCATGATGGAGCTGGCTGAGTTTACAACTTTCTGCAGCTTTTTCTGATCCTGTGCAGTGGCCCCTCCGTACCAGACATTGATACAACCAGCTGGAATTCTCTCCACGGCACTGGAGAAAGTTGGTGACATACCAAATCTCCTCAAGCTCCTAGTTGGCAGATTGTAGCCAAAGTTGAGAGATTGAACAATTTATCTGTAAATCAACCCTGGTAACCCGTGGAGACTTCTAAAGATTTATTTAAAAGATTAGCTGTATTTGTCGTATGTTTATTCAGACATACAATGAAATGCATTGTTTACCTGCAAATGCCGCCGATGCTTCTGTCACCAACATAGCATGCCCACGACTCACTAGCCCAAACCCTGAATCTGGGAACTGTATCTGGGAGTACAGTTAGACGAGAAGCTAGACTGGACTGCCAACACAGATGCCTTGTGCAGGAAGGCACAGAGTCGACTGTACTTCCTTAGAAGGTTGGCGTCATTCAATGTCTGTAGTGAGATGCTGAAGATGTTCTATAGGTCAGTTGTGGAGAGCGCCCTCTTCTTTGTGGTGGCGTGTTGGGGAGGCAGCATTAAGAAGAGGGACGCCTCACGTCTTAATAAGCTGGTAAGGAAGGCGGGCTCTGTCGTGGGCAAAGTACTGGAGAGTATAACATCGGTAGCTGAGCGAAGGGCGCTGAGTAGGCTACGGTCAATTATGGAAAACCCTCAACATCCTCTACATAGCACCATCCAGAGACAGAGAAGCAGTTTCAGCGACAGGTTGCTATCGATGCAATGCTCCTCAGACAGGATGAAGAGGTCAATACTCCCCAATGCCATTAGGCTCTACAATTCAACCGCCAGGAGTAAGATATGTTAAAGTGCCGGGGTTGATTGTATTTAATGTATTTAAGTAAACTACTTAAGAACTTTTTAAAAGCTATTATTAATGCTTTTATTAAAACTTTATTAAAGTTTTGCTACAACAAGTGTATGGGACATTGGAAAAAATGTTGCATTTCCCCATGGGGATGAATAAAGTATCTATCTATCTATCTATCTATCTATCTAACATACAACTTTAGAAAGTGGGAGGAAAGCCACACAGTCACGAGGAGAATGTGGAAGCTCCTTGCAGACAGCAGCGGGTATTGAACCCTGATTGGTAATTGCTGGCACTGTGAAACAATTGCGCTAACTCGTGTGTTACCGTGCTGCCCCGTGGCGGCAATGGATTCATGTGTAACTAAACTCCACTCACTGCACTTCCCCGGACAAATTCTCCAACTGAATACATTCCTGTTTCCCCTGTAATTCCAGCTGATTCTGCTTTGAATTCACTTACTTTGAAGAAAAATTTTAAAGTCTTCTTAAAATTAAAAAGCTGTTGAAAGTTTTTAAACATGTATTTTTAATATAATAACTCATCGGAAAGATCTTACAAAGTCATTAAAGTTGACCAGCAATTTAAGTTCTACTCTGTGGCTCTATCACAACAATATTTTTCCAAAATAAGGAAGTGCTTCTAATTGGTTGCTGGGTGCAGTGTAAAACCTTTAGCTGTAGTAAGTTGTGTTTGAAAGTAGTAGTCACTCAGTGCAATTCACCTTAGCTAAACAAACTCTCCCTTAAATTTAATGTCAGAATCATTTATAGGATAGGTGTAGAATAGTGTCTAAGCATTAACAACAACCTTAGAACTTCTACATCTTCAGTAACTCACCTGACAGCTTCGTGGAGAAATGCCAATAGATTCACCAGCACTTCCGATACAATCTACCCCTCAATCAAAGCCGTTGATTCAAAGACAAGAGCCAGCATGTTCCCATTCTCACCTGAGCATGTCCCTGACTAATGCAGGACATGTGTACTGAGGGTTACTGGGTTACCAGCAATGAATTCCATTGGAAGTCCAATATTGGGGCCATTTTTGGTGGGGTTACCCAACACTACATTTCTGATGTGGTAACTGTTGTTAGGTGCCAGATCCTATTCATTTTGATGGCTCGGAGGATCAACGTTTTAAAAAAAAGTAGTTTTACTGATTTGTAAGAGCTTTAAGAGTATTTTCAAGGTGAGTTATTAGAATGAGGCAAGGTGCACTGAATCTCTGAACTACCTAGATGCATTGCCCTCTGTCACTTACAGTCCCTTGAAGCTGCCTCGTCCGTGGGCAGATCATTGTTAACTCTCCACACTAGGAGATGTTCAGCCAAGTTTAGCAAGACCTCAGTGGTGGATATCAATGAAGCCCTTCCTTGAAGTCATCTGACAGCCCGTGACTGAGGGAAAGGCAAGAGCCGAGCTTCACAGCTCTCACGTGGGCAAGTGTTTTGCATTTCCTGTTCTTCTCTGATGCTAAGAGATATTATATTACAACCTGGATTACTGAAGCAGAGCCTTTTGAAAAGCGAGAGGATGAAAGGTCACCGCAAATAGATAGTAGTACTCAGCTGAGTTTTTAAACAAGTTGGCTGTGTTCTCATTCAAGTTTACGTTTATTGCCTTAGGCACATTTACCATGGATATAAATGCCAGGGAAGTTGGCATTTTTTTGACAGCAGAACAATACAAAACTAACATGACAAACATAAGTTAACATAGACTTAAATTAGCATGAATTATTCATAACTTACAAGACAAAACTAAAATAAATATGACACTAATGCATGTTGAGAAAAAAATAAATACATTCCAAAGCAGGGTTATGATTTTTCAGGTCTGTTAAAGAACTTGATAGCAGTGGAGAAGAAGCTGTTGTTGAAACTTGAGGTTGGGATCTTCAGACTCATATACCTCCTGGAAGGGTGAATCTTCAGGCTCATGTACCTCCTGGAAGGGTGAACCTTCAGGCCCATGTACCTCCTGGAAGGGTGAATCTTCAGGCCCATGTACCTCCTGGAAGGATGGATCTTCAGATCCATGTACCTCCTGGAAGGGTGAATCTTCAGGCTCATGTACCTCCTGGAAGGGTGAATCTTCAGGCCCATGTACCTCCTGGAAGGGTGAATCTTCAGGCCCATGTACCTCCTGGAAGGATGGATCTCCAGACTCATGGCATCATCAGGAAGAGGGCATAACCCAGATGGGAGGGGCTAGTCCTTAATGATGAATACGTCTTCCTGAGACATTGCATAGAGGTCCTAGATGGTAGGAGGTATGCACCCATAATGGAACTGGCCAAGTCCATCATTCTCTGTATCCTTTTGCAACCCTGCATGTTGGAGTTTCCATACCAGGCGGTGATGTAACAGGTCAGAATGCTTTCTACTGTACACCTGTAGAGATTTCTCAGAGTATTTAACATTGAATGATGTTGTAAGTTCAAGAAGCCAGTTGGCTGACTTCTGTTCTTATTAAAAATGATGTGGGTAATTAAAAATACAATTGATTAATATATTTAAGAAAAATGGGTATCACTTCAAATTGAAACCACATTAAAGCACTTCCAAATCAATAAAACTAATGTGCTTTTATATTCATCACCTTCATTCTCTAAGTCATTCAAGTGAACAGGATGTTGGACCAACCTCAGAAATGTAACACTGGGGAACCCCAGCAAAAATGGTCCAGTTGGGTTGAGTTATTCTCCGATCTTGGCAATTCACTTGCAAACATTTCATCACTGAGTAAACAACTGATTGATATGTTTATGAAGGCCAAGCAATTGGAGGACACACCAGAATTAACAGTGCACTGACGATGTCTCCTCGTATGGTGATGAAACGTTTGCAAGTAAGTTGTCAAGATTGGAGAACAGCTCAGCCCAACCATTAACCACCTGAGCTACACATTTTCGGAATGATGGTCCCAGTATTGGACTTCAGATGGAAATCTTTACTAGTGGCCTAGCAGATCAGTCTAGGATGTGAGAATAGAAATATGCTAGCGATTACCTTTGAATAAGCAACATTGATCAAAGGGTTGGTGTTGGACAGCATGCTCAGAAGTTTCTACTGACTCTTCTCAAATAATGACCTTTACATACCTTGAATGGGCAGTCTTCAGCATGTCATATGGAAAGTCAACATCACTGAGGCCATCAAGCTCACCCCATCTTTCAGCTAGATCTTTATTGATAACCATAACTCATGACTTCATTCCATTACCTTTATAGGTTCACATGAGCAAAATCTATCTCACCTCAGAAGACTCACAATTTACAAGCAGTAAAGGCTATCTTATCGATTCATTGGATGGTTTCAAAGGTCAAAGTAAATTTATTATCAAAGTACATGTAATCACCATATACTACCCGGAGATTCATTTTCTTGTGGGCATTCACAGTAGAACACAGAAGTACAATAGCCTCAATGAAAAACTACACACAGAGATGCACAACCAGTGTGCAAAATTGTATAAATACAAAAAGAAAAACAAAAAAGTTATTAACTAGCTAAATGGATGGAAAATAAACAAATAAACATAAATAAGAAGAAAGACAGAAAGTGAGAACAGGAGTTGTAGAGTCCTTGAAAGTGAGTCCATAGATGCTGGAATCAGTTCAGTGTTGATGTGAGTGAAGCCATCTATGCTGGTTCAGGAACATGATGAGTGTAGGGCAATGGCTGTTCCTGAACCCAGTGGTATGAGACAGACATAAGTCTCCAGTGCTTCACGTGTGGGTGTCATTGGCAGCATTTATTCTCCAAGCCCCCACTACTGAGATAATTATATGTCAATTATATTGGTGGGTCTGGAGTCATGCAGAGGCAAGGCAAGGGAAGAATGGAAGCCCTCCTTACCTGATGGACACTTTCAATAATTCAATAGATTCATGTTCATTAAGCTGAGGTGAGTAGTTTTCATTCTCCTCAGGTTCTGCCTGTCCTGCTAGGCATAGAAGAACATAAGACAATATGGCATCAAAGAAGAATTGTGCAATTTGGCCCATCGAGTCTGCTCCACCATTCTATCATGGCTAAGTTATTAGCCCCGCCCCCCAACCCTGTTCTCCCACCTTTTTACTAGAACCTTTGACACCCTTACTAATCAAGAACCTATCAACCACTGTTTTAAATATACCCAATAACATGGCCCCACTGTGGTCCAAGGTAATGAATTTCACAGCTTCACTACCAACTGGCCAAAGAAATTCCTTCTAAATGGATGTCCTTGTACTCGGAAACCATAGACTCCTCCATTGTTGAAAATATCCTCTCCATCAAGTTAAGTAAAGTCACTTTTTATTGTCATTTCGACCATAACTGCTGGTACAGTACACAGTAAAAATGAGATGTTTTTCAGGATCATAGAGCGACATGAAATGGTACAAAACTATACTGAACTACGTAAAACTGTAAAAACACCACACTAGACTACAGACCTACTCAGTACCGCATAAAGTGCACAAAACAGTGCAGGCATTACAATAAATAATAAACAAGACAATAGGCACAGTAGAGGGCAGTAAGTTGGTGTCAGTCCAGGCTCTGAGTATTGAGGAGTCTGATAGCTTGGGAGAAGAAACTGCTACATAGTCTGGTCATGAGAGCCCGAATGCTTCGGTGGCTTTTCCCAGACGGCAGGAGGGAGAAGAGATTGTATGAGAGGTGTGTGGGGTCCTTCATAATGCTGTTTGCTTTGCAGATGCAGCGTGTAGTGTAAATGTCTATAATGGCGGGAAGAGAGACCCCAATGATCTTCTCAGCTGACCTCATTATCTGCTGTATGGTCTTGCGATCCGAGATGGTGCAATTTCCGAACCAGGCGGTGATGCAGCTGCTCAGGATGCTCTTAATACAACCTCTGTAGAATGTGATGAGGATGGCGGGTGGGAGAAGGACTTTCCTCTGCCTTCACAGAAAGTAAAGATGCTACTGGGATTTCTTTGCTATGGAGCTGCTATGGAGGTGAGATTCTCCACCAGGTGAAAACCAAGACATTTGGTGCTCTTAATTTGGTGGACATGTCCACTCTGTTTAGAACATTTAGAATTCTGTCTAGTATTTCCAAAATTTCCTGACTTCTATGTCTGGTCCCAGCATCTGTAGTGTTTTTATTATGCTTTTCCAAAATTTCACTCCTGACGGTCTCAAGCACTCCCAGTGTAGAAGTCCAAAAGCTCTTTTGCCCTAATGCCTGAACCCACCACTTCCTCACACTTACCTGTAAATATGTGTAATTTTGTTATTTTCAATGGTCACGGTAGTAAGGTTAGAGATGTGGAAATTGAGTGAGTATGAAAATGGTATTTGCAGGGGTTGAGAGAAATTTAGAAGGAAGTGGCTGTGATCACAAGGGGTTCCTTTGGCAAGTGAAGGGAAGGGAACAGTTACTAACAGAGCCTGGGATGAAAGAACGGCAGGTCTTTCTTCCACAGATATGTATGTAACACGCTGTAAGGTTTCACTGCTAATGTAATGACTTCTCTATATTGTTCCATTGCTGAGGTAACGGCTTCTCTGTAGCAGCAATGTTTGGGTTATGACTAGAGATAACGGGGCATGTTAGCCAATGAGCGGGATGTTGTTCTTTCTCGTGGGTCTGGGAGCCGGGAATTGGTGGTCTTTTGCTGTCAGGGTCCGATCCTGAACCGTGTTCCGGGTTTTGATCCGGTCCGGGGGCTCCGGACTCCGGGTCCTGCAGTTGACCCTCCCGTCACCTGTGATCTAGTTAGGACCCTCCTGGTTCAAGGAGACACACCTGTAACTAATTGAGCTGCAGGTGTTTATAAGGGGCCTTGGGACTGGGACCAGAGGGGTGGTCGTTTTGTTCTGTTTCCCCGCTGGCACCAAACTCGTCTCTGCATTTGGTTATCCTGCCCGGGCTCAGACCTATTCTACATCGTGCTTCTCGGCCTGTACCAGTACTGCCAGGTTGGTCCGCTCTCCCACCTTTCTTCCCATGCGCTGGTCCCGCTTCTCCGCTCGGTTTTGTGTTTAGCGCGGTCGCGCTGTCTGCTGACCGTTTCCAAATTTTCCCGTTGTCATGGCTGTTGTGTTGGTCGACCTGGACCTATGCCCGTTCCTACCCCTTGCCCCTGTCGGGCACGTCTGACCGACCTGCCTCGGCCCGGCGGGGGTTCTGCCTGTTCCTATCCCTTGCCTCCGTCGGGCGGATCTGGCCGATGGGCCGTGGCCCAGCGGGGGTTCTGCCCCCTCCTTCTCTTCCGCCCGAACTCTGGGATAATGCCCGCACCCAACTAGGGGTCCGCGTCATGCCCAGGCCTCCAGTGTTTCCGCCTGGGAGGCGCCCCTACCCGGGATACAAGCGGCCCGCCCAGGGAGGGCTCTCCGCTAGCCTATCGCCACCTAGACCTGTCTGTCTGTCTGCCTGCCTGAACCTCGAGGACCTGCCTGCCTGAACCTCGAGGACCTGCCTGTCTGAACCTCGAGGACCTGCCTGCCTGAACCCTGGGAGCCTGTCTACCTGAACCTGAACTTCGGGAGCCCACTCCGCTCTGCTTGCCTGAACTTCGGGAGCAGCTTCGCTCCGCCTGCCAGAACTCCGGGAGCCCGCTCCGCTCCGCCTGCCAGAACTCTATCTGCCTGAACCCCAGCTACCCTTAAGTGCCATGGCATCCCCATCCTGTCCTCCCCCTAGTACTTCAGTGCCTGCGTCCTGCATTTGGGTCCATCCGGCCCCTCATGACATTTGCTGGGGAGAGATGAGGAGAGAAGACATGAACGGAGACAGTTGGTAAACCTCAGACGGAGTGGACTTGGAGTGATGGTCCGAAGGTCAGCGACGATCGGAGGAGATCGATGGTGGGCGAACGGCCTTATCAGTGAGCTGCAACATTGCGCATTAGACTGCTTCATGAGAATGGGCCCCTTTTCTTTTTTCCCCTACTAACCATATACAGTAGTCAAATTAAGAATTATAAAGCTCAATCGTTTAATCGTATATTGAGTACTGTTTGTTACTTCATGGTACTGATTTGTAACAGGGAACACATCGTGCAGCACCGAGCCAAACGAGATTTCTTAAGTTTGGCCGGGCCGGAGAGGGTGCCATCATCCTCTATATTAAGCCGCTAGCCGAAGCAAGAGTTACATGTGTATTATTACTTGATAATAGCTGAGTTTGCTTCTGGACTGGAGCTTTAATCTAGAAGCTCCCATCAGTTTGGTATTCTGGCAGAAAGCCCACTGCAATCTTCATACGTAATCACAGAGAGTCAGGACAAAGTCAAGGCTAGACATGTTTGAGGTGGGATGTCGGACCTCTAAGTGAATTTAGATCCACCATTGTGAAATCAAGAACTCGGTTAACACAACACAAATTTTTTGCACATGGGGGCTACAGTTGTGTGGTGGTTAAGTCCAGTTTACTGTCATGAGCACAAGCACGATGAAGTACAGATACAATGAAGATCTTGCTTACAATAGCATCACAGACACATTGACTCAGACAATGCACGGAACACAAATTAAACAAGAAAAGCGACTGTGTAAAATAAGAAAATAAAAACAAACAGACAAGCTCATGGCAGTCATTGCATTCCTTTGCTGAGGTAGTGATGTACAGGTCAGTTGAAAAATCTGATGGTTGTAGGAAAATGGCCATTCTTGAGCCTGGTGGGATGATATTTTGGGCTTCTGTACCCTCCTGATTGAAGGTAGTGAGAAGATGACATGGAGAGGATGCTTGATTTTAGTTGCTGCTTGTGCCTCCTGTTGTTGCTTTTAATGCCAGTGAATGCTGTACCCATGATGGTTACCATGGGGATGTCAAAAATAGGAACAGGAAAAAAAAATCAACCGGCCTCTCAAGCCTACTCCACCATTCATTGAGGTCATGGATAACTGACCTCAACACCATTTTCCTACACTTTCTCCGTAAGCCTCCATTCACTTAACACCCAAAAATCTATTGATCTGTTTCTTAAGTGCGTGCAGCAATAAGGCCTTGACAACTCTCCAGCAGAGAGAATTGCAAAGGTCACCCACTCCTGAGAAAAGAAAAGTGTCCCTGTTTGAGTCCTAAATGATTTGCTCCTCGTTCTAAACCGTACACTCTGGCTCTAGACTCCTCAGTCAGGGCAAACTTCTTCCCTTCTTCTAACCTTTCAAACTCTTTAAGAATTGTATTTCTCTCTTCTAAACTCTGGAGGATACAAGCTCAATCTACTCAATTTCACACAGAAAACTGGCGGATCTTCACCGCATTCCCTCCATAAATAATCAGACCAACTCTTTACGTTCAGTCTCACTTGGCCCTAAACAGTTGCAATAACATATTGAACTAGCAGCTGGAGCTCTGGACTATTGGTGCAGAGATGCAAGTTCAAATCCCACCATGACAGCTGAGGAATTTAAATTCAAGCAACCAGTTTAATCTAGAATTTAAAAAAGATAGAGTAGCATCTGTGGAGAGAGAAACTGTTAATATTTCAAGTTAATGGGCATTCACTTGAGAGAACTTTATTTTACTGAGACACAAACTGAGTTCTAGATTTGACCAAACACAACTTTCAGCTCCTGTATTTTGTTCTTTAAAAAAAATAGTTAAATGTCTTTGTGTAACTCTGAGCAACGTTAGTGGAATCTGATCTTGTGTTATTAGGTGGGGTGACCAAAAGGCTTTGACAGAGAAGAAGATTTCAAGGAGAATTTTTGAGGAACAGAACAATTCTGAGACTGCATGTTAGCAAGTCGGATCACTTGGCTGTATTCCTGCTACCTGTTTACAGACAGAGCCTGAAGTGCGAGGCCCCGGAAATCAAGACAACTAAGAGTTGGTCACCGGAGGCTGAGGAACGGTTACAGAATTGGCTTGAGTCAGTGGACTGGGCTGTGTTCAAGAACTCATCTGAGGACCTGAAGGACAACAACCAGGGTCATTACAGACTTTATTAAAACAGCTGTGGATGAGTGTGTCACCACAAAATCATTCAGGGTATTCCCCAATCAGAAGCCTTGAATTAAAAATGAAATCCTCAATCTGCTGAGATCCAGATCAGAGGCATTCAGGTCTGGAGATCAAGGATGCTACAATAGGTGCAGATATGGTCTTCAGAAAGCCGCCAATCAGGTGAAGTGGAGATTCCAGACTAGACTGGAATCAACGAGGGATGCTCAACAGCTGTGACAAGGTTTGATTGTCCTAACCTCCTACAAAGCTAAATCTTGTGTCATAGGGAACAGCAGGACTTCACTTCCAGATGAGCTCAATGCCTTCTATGCTCGCTTTGACCACCAGAATATGGAGGAACCATCGCGCCCCACTACGCCTCCGATGATCCTTTGGTCTCAGTATCTGAAGATGACATATGGGCAGCCTTCAAGAGAGTGAATCCAAGGAAAGCATCCAGTCTGGATGGAGTGCCTGGCCATACTAAAGACCTGTGTTGACCAACTGTCTGATGTATTCACAGATACCTCCAACCTCTCACTCTGATAGTGTGTCAAGCAGGCTTCAAGTGTGTTGTTGCCCAAGAAGATCATGGTGGCTGTCAAAGTGACTGTCATCCAGTGGCACTTACATCCACAGTGATGAAGTGTTCTGAGATGCTGGTGTTGAAGCATATCGCTCCTGTCTGAATGGCAACTTGAAGCCGCTCCAAATCGCTTACTGAAAAAATAGGCCTACAACAGATGATATCTCGTTGGCTGTTCACACAGCCCTGGAACAGCTGGAAAGCAAAGATGCATACACCAGGATGCTCTTTATCGATTACAGCTTGGCATTTAACGCCATCAAATACTCAAAACTAATCAGCAAACTCCAAGACCTGGGCCTCAATACCCCCAAGTGCAATTGGATCCTGGATCTCCTCACTTGTAGACCCCAGTCAGTTCAGATTGGCTAAAACATCTGCTCCACAATCTCCATCAGCACAGGAGCACTGCAGGGATGTGTACTTAGCCCCCTGCTCTACTTGTTTTTCATCTATGACTGTGAGGCTAAGTACAGTTCTAACACCATATACAAGTTTGCTGACAACACCACTGTTGTGGGCTGTATCAAAGGGGGTGATGAATCAGCATACAGGAGGGAGATTGAGAGCTTGGCTGAGTGATGTAATTACAGCAACCTCTCACTCAATGTCAATAAGACCAAGGAACTGATTGCAGACCTCATGAGAGGGAAACCAGAGGTCCATGAGCCAGTAATCATCGGAAAACCAGAGGCGGAGAAGATCAGTAACTTTAAACTCCTGGGTGTCACTATCTCAGAGGACCTGTCCTGGACCCATCATATAAATATAATTGCGAAGAAAGCACAACAGTGCCTCTACTCCCTCAGGAGTCTGTGGAGATTCGGCATGTCATCAAAAAACTTGGCAGACTTCTATAGATGTGTGGTGGAAAGCGTGCTGTGTTATGGGCTGGTATGGGAATACCAATGACTTTGAGTGGAAAATTATACAAAAGGCCCAGTCATCACGGATGAAACATTCCCAACCATTAAGCACATCTACATGAAATATTGCAGTAGAAAAGCAGCGTGCATCATCAAAATTCCTCACCACCCAAGCTATGCTCTTTTCTCACTGCTGCTGTTAGGTAGAAGGTGCAAGAGCCTCAGGACTCACATTGCCAGGTTCAAGAACAGCTACTACCCCTCAACCATCAGGCTTTTGAACAAAAAGGGATAACTACACTCATTTAAAGATTCTTTTATCTTGTTTTTTCATGCTTGTTACTTATTGCTATTTACTTATTATCTGCATTTTCATAATTTGTTTACAGTTCCTGATGTTTACAGATCTTGTTTACAGTCACTGTTGGAAAGATTTGCTAAGTATACCTGCAGGAAAAAAAGGAACCTCAGGGTCTTATGTGACGACGTGTATGTACTCTAATAATAAATTTTGCTTTGAACATAGGGATTTGAGGAAAGAATTCCCAGAATCCTACATTTGGTAGCTGCTGCTAATGGTAAAGAAGAGGAAGAGGTAAAGTTAAAGACTGTAGGTTGATGCATGGTGGTACTGGCAAGACATGGTAATATTTTGCCGACAGCAAACAAAACATCTAATTATTCCATAAATCACACTTTTCTGGACAACCGTCACTACAATCCGCAACCTGTAATTTCCCTTTGGGGGTTACATTTTTGAACCGTCTGTATGACCTGGCTTTTTCTCGGTATCCTGAAGAATTCGGGGAACTAGACTCGTGAGAATGCAGGTACGGCGACCATTGCTGGCGCAGACTAAAACTTCGAGCTAGACTGAAGTGGCGGGTATCGGGCCCGAGGTTGGAAACTGAACCGATGTTCGGCCGATTTAAGTGCCAAACCAGTTTAAAAAGATCAAGGAGTTGAGGCTGAGGGGCAAAGGACAAAATGGTGTTCAGCTCACTGCTCTGAGAAGCTTTACTCACCTCAGCACTGAACTGACTCTGCAGCTGTGGCCTGCAGTATTCGGGCTCCTGGACAGCTGCAGCACCGAACTAGCACTGTTTCTGTGGACTCACTTTCAAGGGCATGATCTGTGTTTTATTTGTTTACTTCTTAATCGTTTGCACGATTTATTCTTTATTTTCGCACATTGTGTGCATGATCGTCTTTGTTGCTTTTATTGTGTCTTTGTTTTGCGGCTGCCTGTAAGGAGATTAATTTCAGGGTTTTATATGGTGTACATACTCTGATAATAAATGCACTTTGAACTTTGATGCTGGTAGGAGTTGTTCAAAGTAAACTCTGGAAAGAAAAGAATCATTTGTTACCTGTGGACATCTGTGTGTCCTTCCACTTGTAGCCATGTGAATTTATTATAAGTAATGAAAAAGGCTCAGGCTGGACAGCAGCCCAGTACATATGGTGAGGGAAAAGTAATTATTAAACACTTGGTTTTATGTCCATACGGTGAAATAAAAGGAGCAAAAGACAGTGAAGTCTTTCATCATCAAAACATCTTCTATTACACTGCCTTGTAGATTGAAGGTCAGTATTATAGAAGGTGTAGCAATTTGGTTATTAGACAGGTAATCCAAAGAACTAGACTTGTATTCCAGAAGCAATCCTACGAGTGACTGATTGCTTGCCTGGCATATCCAATGATGACAGAGCACAGCAGGACCCGTGCGGGAGAGTTTTTAAAGTGGAAAAGCTTTGCACTGGGGCAATTCCACTCTCTCAGCCTCAGAAGTCTGGGTCCAGTGGCACGAGTAGTTGTCACAACTGGAGCCTTCCTTGGTCGCAGTGGATGATCATGGCTTCTTCTGTGCCTTCTCATGTCCTTCATTCTCCATAGAACGTTGCAGAACCATCTTCCTCTCTGCGGATGTTGCTGTTGATCTCACCTGTCCAGTCCACCAGAGCTGTCTTCACATATTCGGACAGGCATGTCCTGACAAGAGTATACAATTTGGTATGTACCCCGTAACTGGGTTACTTACCAGCAAAGATAGAGAGGTCCATTGAAGTCTGATGGTACTATTTTTAAAAGTCTTTATTTATAAAGGGGCACAAAAATAAGATTAATACAAACATTCAGATAATATACGTCGTCAATACTCAATCTAAACGCGCGGGTATAATCATAATCATCCATAAAAAATAGCTCTATCGTTTGTCTAGGGGTTACTGTATTGTCCGATGGAAAACTAAAAGTCAATTGTCATTGAAGATGCAGCTTTTTGGGTTGTAGAGAGAGACAGTCTTAAACTTGCCCGGGTCTTTTGATGAGGCCAATCCGTTGAGTCGGGGGAGTTGGTTCCCCATTGTTAGTTCAAAAATTGTTTTCCGTGGTACCAGCCACCGGTTCCCAGGCAAGGGAACCGAACGCACGTGGCTTCCTTCAAATGGCTTCCCGCTATTACGGGATCGCTAGCGTTTCTTCTGGTGCGTCTGAGGGGCCGTCTCTACAGCTCCTCTTTTATCTTGACTCGCAGGGTAGTAGATGTCAATCAGGTTGGGGGTGATGCAATCTTTCTCTCAACCAGCCCACTTTGCCCGAGGGCTTGCACGTAGCATAGTCCCCAATCCACAAATGTGTTTCCAAGAGACAATGGCCAATGTCGCGTTATTTTGCATTGCCGGGGAACGAGGCATTCGGCACGTCCCTCTCCCATTTCCTGGGTCCACTGACCCAACCCACTAGTGCTCTTGCGATTCTCACAAAGGAGGGGGCTGCGGGCATAACAAATTAATTAATAGAAGAGGTATTGATGTCCATTAAAAAAATCCATCTGATTTCCTCACATTCTGTTTGGCACAGGACTGCAGCTGGTAGAGTTGCTGCCTCTCAGCCACACGGAGCTGAGTTGAATTCTGACCTCATGACCTCTAACTGGTGACCTCATAGTTTCATTTTCCCTGTGACCTTATTCGTTCCTCCAGTTTCCTTCCACATCCCCAAACACTTGCTGATTGGTCGGTTAGTTAGCCAGTGTGAATGGCCTTGTGTTTGATGGGAATGGTAGAATCTGGGATGTGTAAATAGTTCTGTTAAAGATTAAAACATCGAAACATACAGAGAAATGCCTCAACTGCATCAAGTCAAATCAGCAAGGGTTTTGCTGAGCTGTCTGTAAGTGTTGCCACACTTCCAGCACCAGTGATGAAGAGCCCAAAACACTGACCGTTTATTCCTCTCCATCAATCAGGGGTTCCCAACCTAAGGTTTGCAGCACAGCATTAAAAAGTTGGGAACTCCTGCCATTGAAGCGGCCCGACTTGCTGAGTTCCTCCAGCACTTTGTGTGTGTTGCTCAAGATTTCAAGGATCTGCAGAATCTCGTGTTTCTGTGAGTAGTTAATGGGATTCTGGGTAATAACCACTGATAACTAATGCCAACATCAGTTAACGAGAAAGTATATCAGCTATTTTATCTTGATTTGCTACCATCTACAGTATGTAAATATAAATAAATATCAACGATGGTATATGATAAATAGCTTTTGGGAAAAAGAGACAAGAAGTTAAACATTGTTGGAGGAAACTAACCCTTGCACTTTGTCAAGTGGTCCATTCAACCGTAATGTCTTTGATCCAGTCAAATGGATTTTGCCATCTGCTTGATGAGTCAAGAGCTGGAGAGTTTGAGGACTGCAAGGCTTTGGGTATAGAAGCTTGAGGGAATTAGTTAATAAGTTAATGTTGAGTGAGGCTCTGATTTGAGCCTGTACACCAGAAGCAAGTATGATACCTAGCTTGTGTTCTCATTTTTTTTTAACATTTTGGTGATGAAATCTAGCCCTAATTTTTGAAGACTTGAAGCAATGTTAGAATGCTACTGGTCACCTACGAATTGTATGCAATTAATCAGGAGTAATCAGAGAGCAAGCACATGAAATAACATGTCCTTTCAATAACAGATACCGTAGATTCCGGACTACAGAGCGCACCTGATTAAAAGCCGCAGGCTCTAATTTTAGAAAGAAAATCAATTTTGTACTTGTACAAGCTGCACCGGATTTTAAGCCGCAGGTGTCCCACGTTGTAATATGAGATATTTACACAGAAAGATATTACACGTGAGGATTTTTTAACTTTTAATTAAATCCGTATGGTAACATAAACAAATACATATTGCAAATGCTTTTTTTCGAACCGTGCCTGTAACACGGTTACTTTTAAATATACATACGTATCGGTAACACACAAATTACGTTGCGTATACTTTTTTACTGAACAGTGCACGAACAACATTCCAATATCTCCTAACGACTGGTAAAAAAATATATACTGCAGCCTACCAGGAAAAGTTATTGATCGCCTTTAACTTAAAAGCTGCATCATATGCGTGCAGCGTTTTCGCTTGGGTCTAATGCGCTCGCCCCCTCCTTTCCGTTTATCGCAAACCGGTATTTTCCCACAAGACGCGACGAAACCGGATGTGACGTCATAGCATTCTGGGATGTAGTACAGAAAACAAATATACTTAAAACACTTCTAACTTTAACTAGAAAATACTAACAAATGAATTACTAAGCGGCACAATGCTTTTCTTCGAGTGTTTTCCATGTTGATGAGGGTGAGTACAAATGACTGATTTACAATAATTTAATTGTGAAAGTGCACTTGATTTATCATACAATTTCATTGGACCTCTGTGAACTACTCATCAATTTTATTGGTCTACTGTTACGAGGCAAAATGTTTTTGGCGGCATGAAAAAAAACCATGCATTAGCCGCACCGTAGTAAAGGCCGCAGTGTTCAAAGCGTGGGAAAAAAGTAGCGGCTTATAATCCGAAATCTACGGTAATTCTTCTCGTTGTAAGTGCTGATCCCTTCTAACTTGTGTCAACACATTTGCAACACAAAGCACACAGCTGACAAGACAGAATCCTACGCAATGCTGCTGTCTTTAAGCCGGCCTCTGTTTCGATGCATCCTTCTGGATAATGGGGAGCGCGTGTGTGAAGCTGCTGAGGTGCTCAAACCCGGCCAAAGTCAAATTTCTCCACACAAGTGAAATTGTTGGCATTTTGATGCAACTTCAGTTCCTGAGCCTTGTCACCACTGTGCCAACCAGATATGAGATAATCAGATGTTTCCTTGGTCATCTTTACAGGATTTGTTGTGGGATTTGAACGTTTGTCTGTGGATCACAAGTCCAGTATTTTGGATTGCCTGTCTAATTACATAACCATGCAATTTGTTCATTCATTATTGAATTGAATCGAATTGAATTGACTTTATTTCTTACATCCTTCACATATGCGAGGAGTAAAAATCTTTACATTACATCCCTGTCAGAACGTGCAATGTGCAAATTATAGTAATTTGTAATAAATAGTATGTACAGTAAGATATACAACGGAACAGTCAATGTAGCTTAGAAATACAATTATGTCAGCGTGAATTAATCAGTCTGATGGCCTGGTGGAGGAAGCTGTCCTGGAGCCTGTTGGTCCTGGCTTTTATGTCGCAGTACCGTTTCCTGGATGGTAGCTTTGAGGTATTCTGCACAAGGACTCCCAAGTCCCTCTGCATCTCAGATTCCTGGATTTTCTCCCTGTATAAAATATAGTTTGCCCATTTATTTCTTTGGCCAAAGTGCATGACCATACAATTTCCAACATTGTATTTCATTTGCCACTTTCTTGGCCATTCTCCTAGTCTGTTTAAGTCCTTCTGTAGCCTTCCTGTTTCCTCAGCACTACATGCCCTTCCACTAATCTTCGTATCATCTGCAAACTTGGCAACAAAGTTTGTCAAAGTTTCTTAAGCTTGAATAAGATTGAAAAAGTTAGGATTTTATTTCTTGGAATGTAGAAGATTGAGAGGAAATGTGATGGAGGTATTCAAAATTACGAGGGGTGTAAATAGTGTAAATGAAAGCAGGCTTTTTCCACTGAGGTTGGATGGGGCTATAACCAGAGCTCATGGGTTAGGGTGAAAGGGAAAACCTTAAGGAGAACATGAGGGGAAATGTCTTCCCTCAGAGAGTCCTGAGAGTGTGGAACAAGATGCCAGCACAAATGGAGCATGTAAGTTCGATTTCAATGTTCAAGAGAAGTTAGGAGAAGACAACAAATGGCAGGGGTATGGAGGGCTATTGTCCCAGTGCAGGTTGACAGGAGTAGGCAGCTTAAATGGTTTGACACAGACTAGATGGGCCAAAGTGCCTGTTGCTGTACTGTTCTTTCCTATGACTCCATGATTCTAAGTATTTCTCCCTCACCACACACACTGAGTTACAGTCCAAGTCCACTCCAACACCACTTCAGACCTCTTTATACTCGCTATCTTTCCTCCCCACTCATGCACCTATCAGCTTGAAATGTTAACCATCCCTTTGCCTCACCCATTAAGTTCCTCCAGCAGTTTGCTTTCATTCCTGTCCTTTCAGTCCTGCTCCTCTGGGCTGAAAGGTTGTGTGGGTGACCAGGTTAGTCACTGAGAAAAGAACGAGCAGTTGTGCATTGCTGAATTGGGTTAACAAAATTACCCGAGGCGTCACTAATGCAGGTCCAAGAAACAAATGCAAAGGAATCGAGCTCAGTATCTCCAGCACTGACCCAGATGTTTGTGATTGATCAATGCACATGAAAGCAGACTCTCTGTCTAGCTTTGCAGCCCATGATAGTATTTCTGCGGCATCATAATGCTGCTTGTGTTGCAACATCAATTCCTTTGCTTCTTTGTCCCTATCACTCCTCAGCTGAATGTGACAATGCATCCAGTGTCACAAGTCATTGTCAGACTGAGGAAGGGCTATTCTACCATGAATGACATCAGGCACCTTACTAAAACTGCCTAGTTGTGGAAGATCAAAAATGGCAAGTCTCCCAGGAGAGAGGAATAGACAAAAAGGGAAAAGAGAACAGCTTGCATTTATATAACATCGTTCATGGGCCCTTGTCATCTCAAAGCTCTTTATAATAGCAGATATGCACAATAGGTCAGACAGCATCTGTAGAGAGAGAAACACAGTCAACATTCCTAGTTAATGACCTATTTTCAATTTTCCAAATCGAAAAAAATGAGAAAAAAAATGTTTTAATTTGCAGAGAAGGGAAGGAAAGTTCAGAGAGAATATTTGGAACAGGCTGAAGACCAGCTCTCAAGGTTTAAATTTCTTTAAATTCCATATGTTGGAGTGAGAAAAGGAAGAAACAACCAATTAATAATGAGGCAACAAAATATTGCGGGAGAATCTCAATTATGTCAGGAAACACCTATGGAGCGAAATGGACATTTAATATATTGGATCAAGACCCTTCAACAGGATTGGAAAGAAAAGAGAGGGAGAATAGCATCATAAAATGTATGGAAGGAGGTGGTGCAAGAGCTGATAGGTGATAGGTGGATCCAGGAGAAGGAGAGTGACAGGTGACGGAGAGTGGGAAGCTAGGAATGATTTAAGAAGCTAGGAGGTGATAGGTGGAAGTGCCAAAAAGTTAAAGAAGATAGAATTTGATAGGCGAGGACAATGAGCCATGGAATAAAGGGGAGGGAGCCAATGGGAGGAATGTGTGGGTGATGGACAACATCTCCAGAGACAGATGAAGAAAAAAGTTAGGCGAAGATGTTCAAATCAGTTTTGAGCTCCAGGGACTCCAGTGTGCTATTGGGAGATGAACTGTTGTTCTGTGAGTTTATTTTTCCCAGATCTGATGGCTGATCACTATCCTTGAAACATTGATCTGTTTCTCTCTCCAAATACACATTGCATGGACTGCTGAGTGCTTCTGCTGATTTAAAAAATTTCTATTTCACATATTTTCAACATCAGAAGATCTTTGTTCTGGGTACTTTTAAGTTTGTCCTGTGTTGCAATGCAGGAAACACACCAACAAGTTTAGACATGGCACCCTCCCGCAAAACGCTGGACGATACTATCCCAATAGGTGGCTTTTGTGAAGTTAGTCAGAGGATGACTACTGGCTGGGGCACCAGTGACAACTCCCTTATTATTCTTCAAAATGGTACCACAAGATCTTCAGCATCCACCTGAGAGACGAATTCAATGTCTTCCAACAGACCAGAGCTCCCCCAGCATCCGTGAGTCTTGTGAGACCATGGATTTGTGCCTTGGAAGGTTTCCAGGGCACAGGCCTGGGCAGGGTTGTATGGGAGACCGGCAGTTGCCCAAGCTGTAAGTCTTCCCCTCTCCACGACACCGTTGTCCAAGGGAAGGGCACTAGGACCCAAGCAGCTTGGCACCGATGTCATTGCAGAGCAATGTTTGGTTAAGTGCCTTGCTCAAGGACACAACGCGCTGCCTCAGCTGAGGCTCGAACCAGTGACCTTCAGATCACTGGATCGATGCCTTTATCCATTAGGCCACGCGCCAGCGCTATATAGTCAGCATAGATTCTTGTGATGAAGTCTCTGAAGAAAGATTTGAGCTCACAGTCCTCCAACACAAAGCTGAATCTGCTGGCAGCTAATGCACGTCTGACACCCACAATGAGAGAAAGGGGAATGCTACCAAAAGCGACATCCGTAAGACAGTTCATGAAGCAATTCCTTTCACTTCTTTCTATTTCAGATGTGGTCCTGCTACTGTCAGAGACTGTAGTCTGCATTTGGGCAATCTGGTGCTTTGCTGTCTCTGCGAGTGTTCCCGGAGTCTGTGACCGAAGCGTGTGGCATGGAGACCTGAAAGCCAGGAGACATAGTGCAGTTCCATGATTGACTCCATCTCTCACCGATCTTGCCGGTTAAAGCACCGAGGAAAATTGAAATCATCGAGGGCGTGCGAGTGCTCAGCACCTCTGAATCGCTGCTGCTGGGGAAGGTGTCTGCATGTGGTGGTCTCTCTGTCTCCATTGATGCTGTCGGCCGATGGGGCAGGAGCAAGGTTTGACCGACGCGGATCATAAATTTGGGTTCATGATGTCTTCTATTTCTAGTTCTAGTGCTAGTCGCTCCTTTTTCGTTACTACTTTTTGGGCGATTTTTGAATCGGGCCAGCCTGCAGATAATGAACACTGAGCTGAACTGTACTGAAATATGCCTTTTGATTTTGTATTTTATATTCGGTGTTCTCACTTGTTTTTTTTTTTGTTGCCGTTTGCATGATTCTCTTTTGCATACGGGGTTTGATGTCTAGTGTTTTATGTTTTTCTTTGAACAGATTGGCTCCATGTTTCTTCTTTGTTTCATGACTGCCTGTGGAAAGACAAATCACAGGGTTGTATACTGCATACATACTTTGATAATAAATGGACTTTGATCTTGATCTAATTGGTTTCTTGATGCAGTGAAAAGATTTTCTCTGCATGCCATCGAAACAGATCAATTCATACATAGTTCAAGGCGTTGCAAAAGGAAAAGCAATAACAGAATGCAGAATATAGTGTTACAGCTACAGAGAAAGTGTGGTGCAGACAGACAAATAGGGCATAGACAAAGTCAAATGAAGGGGAGGTTGGATTTTCTAATAAACTGGGCTGCATTCACAACTCACGGAAACTTCTTGCAGTTTTGGGCAAGTTTGCCAAAATGACTGACCTCCGAGTTCAAGTCGCAGACTGGAAATGGAACTGAATTTTAACTTCTTCCCCTCATTACTTATTTACTCCCCGTTACACCACTGGCATTTAGGGCAGCAATGAAGGTCCTCCATCTTCCCGCACCCCTCTCCTCTCTCATCACTTCCCTATCTTCTTCCCACGCTCAGTCCACAGTGAGGACCCATATCATAATCAGATTTATCATCTCTCACATATGTCATGAAATTTGCTTTTTTTTCCCAGCAGCATTTCAATGCATATATACTAAAGTACTGTGCAAAAGTCTTAGGAACTCTTGGTACATATACAGTCGGCCCTCCTTATCCGTGAGGGATTGGTTCCGGGACCTCCTGCGGATACCAAAAAACACGGATGCTCAAGTCCCTTTTATAAAATGGCGTAGTATTTGCATATAACCTATGCACATCTTCCCGTATACTTTAAATCATCTCTAGATTACTTATAATACCTAATACAGTGTAAATGCTATGTAAATAGTTGTTATACTGTAATGTTTAGAGAATATTGACAGGAAAAGAAAACTGTACATGTTCCTCTCACTCACAACACAAGCAGCGAACGAATGAGACGTGAGGCGAATAATGATCAAACAACGAGTAAAACTTGCAATACCTGTACAGTAGTTGTTACACTGTCTTGTTTAGGGAATAAGGATGCTTTGGAGGAGGCTCAATAATACTGAAGTCAGGAACAGTGGAGATTAAGGGCTGAGGATCTCCAAGTGTTGAACATCGTGTTATGTACCCTAGGGTTCATATTTTCTGTGGACTATTACTTTAAAATGTCGGGAGAATGAGACTGGCTTTTGGACACTGTTTGAGCTGTTACAAAGAGAGAGAGGGAGGTGTCCAGTGCAATGAAAGAGAGAGAGGCTGAAACTGCTCAAAAGATTGATGTTATGATTTCTCTGCAAAATGTTTACCTTTCCAAGGACACTTGCCTGCTTGCAAAGTTCTTGCAAAGAGAGGAGGGCGGAGCAGGTTGATGGACAGCTGGTGTCCCACATGTGGAGATAAAAACCAGGTCTGCTGGGACACAGACAGACACACCACGAGACGCACACAGTGCGGACAATGAACGAGCTTTGTTGCACCCACAAGAAGGTGGGGTTTTGGAGGATCGATTCGGGGAATCGATCAGTGGCTCACAGTATGAAAAGGTGCAACTGGTGAGGAATTATTTGTGTGTCCATCCTTGCCTGGGTGATAATTCCACCACTGAAGAATGATTGTACGTATCATGGTCATAGTTGGTGACCACAACAGGACTTCAGAAGACAACGGGAAGATCAATGATATCACCTCTCACCTCTCTGTCTCTCTCCAACATTACTCAACTAACTACCTCAAACTGAACTGAACTCTCTCCATCATTGTACGACTGTACCAATTTACCCCTAGGTTTGAAAGAGCCTAGTTTTGTTCCTATTTCCAGATATATATATATCATTGCTAACCTGTTTGATATATCAGCATTTATAGTACTGTATTGCATAGTATACTAATAAACACTATTAGTTTATATCAATATCAGACTCCAATGTGTTTTCCATTTCTGCTGGTTCTTTAACACAGTCACGGGGTACATATCAAAATTGGGGGCTCGTCCGGGATTTGAACCGGCGAAGTTGAGACTTCAGAATTTCAGATGCTTTAGTTAGAAAAATTGGTATAGGAAGCTGTCTCTTCTTTTTCTTTGCATCATCAAACAAATCTTGCAATGATTGTAGGCATGTTGTTAACCCTTGGGTGACACGGAGGCTTCGTTCCATCGAAGGATCGTAGTTGAGGATCATATCCTTTAACACTTGTGCCTGTTGAAAAACTGCTGCAAATTTTTCAAGTGTACAAATTGATGGCTCTGCCTCCTCTAAATCATCATCATCTTCTGTAGAGGAGCCATTTTTTCACAGGAACAAAGTAGTGAATGAACGAGATGTGAGGCGAACAATACTCGAACAACAAGTGCTGGAAGAGCACTTCTGGGTTTTCTCGATTCAACAATTCGCGCATGCGGAACTCGCAGATAAGGAGGGCTGACTATGTGCTAAGACTTTTGCATAGAACAATGGGAACAGAATAGGGTATTCGGTCCATCAAGTATGTTCTGTCATTCCACCATGGCTGATTTATTATTCCACTCAATCACTTCCACACCTTAAACGTCTTTGTGCCAGTAGGTTAATAGGCCATTTGTAAATGGCCTCAAGTGCACAGGTGAATGATAGAATCGCAGGCAAGTTGAGGAGAATGTGGGGAGTTAAACTATAGGATAGTAAATGAGATTTTTGAAGGTTGGCATGGACTTGACAGATCAAAGGGCCTGTTTCCTCGTTGAATTTCTCTATGACCCAGTCACACCGGTTGGAAGTGCCTCCAGGGATCTGCTCAATGGGGGAGGGGGGAGAAAAATCACAAATCACAGAGAGGAGTCAACTGGTGCAACAAAACACACACAAAACCTGAATTATTAAGATTCAAAGATCTAAAGCACCTCTATTGTCAAAGTATCGATGCAGTATACAACCCTGAGATTCATCTTCCTCACACACAGCCACGAAACAAAGAAAACCATGGAATCTGTTCAGATAAAAACATCAAACCGCACCCCCACCCCCACGTGCGAAAAGAAGAAAAATCATGCAGGTGGCAACCAAGAAAACGAGGGATAAAGACAGAATATAAAACACAAATACGAAAGAGTCAAGACATATACAGCTCAGCTCAGTATCCGTTATCTGCAGGCTATCCCAATTCAACCTCGTCCATAATAGCAAAAAAAAGGATTGACCAAAAGCCAGAAATACATCATAATGTGAACTACAGAGTCCAACCCACAAACCCCATTAATTAAACCTTGCCCAAGAAACAGGGCTGCGATACCATCCACTGACAACATTGAGTGAGAGGGAGAGAGAAAGAGACCGTTCAAACGCAAGGAACTTCCTCTGGGAGCAGCAAGCGAGAGGCTGGTAGACAGCATTGAACATTCACTCGCCTTCCACACTCGCCTCGGTGATTTCAACCTTCCTCGGCACTTTAACTGGCAAGGTCGTTGAGAAGTAGAGCCGATCACGGGCTCAACCAGAGGCCGCACACTTCATTCGAAGCCTCACAGAACACCCTAGGAGATAGCGATGCACCGGATTGATGAATCGGCCCTATAACACACCATCAGCATGTGGAACACAGACTCCAACAGCAGCTGAACCACGTTTGAAAGGAAGAAAAGTGAGGGAGGTAGTTTTGTGATCTGTCTGGAAGATGTCACCCTTGGTATCATTGTTTGCTGGCACTATCTTTTTCCGGATTATTCACACAAGGTTACTTCCATACAAAACCAGATGAGCTGCCCCACTCCCTGCAACATTCCTATCCAGATGGAGCATTGCTATTAACCCAGAGAAGCCCTTTTGATAAAGTGAGTTTAATTTACCCAAAGGGAAGAAGAAAATGTCAGTCATTTTTCTTACAAGGGCTATATTTGAATCATTAAGCATTTGGCAAATATTAGAGTGAGGCTGGCCTCCAGAAATTATAGCAGAATGCTTCTAATGCATTACCTACAGCAGATAAATTATCTGCCTGGTATTCTGACTCTATGAGTTAACAGGATTTCAGTATTAACATACTAATTTGACACCATATCGGAATGGATTATGCAGATAAGAAAAATGTTGCAAGTAAACTATTGTGTTGCTTGGAGCATATTCGCTCTTGTAACCCAGTGATGAGAAGCTTGAATTCCATGGGCAATGCTTTGCAAAAGAAAAGCAAATCACCCAGGCATGTGTAAGCTGCTTAAATATAATTATTCAAGGCCAAGAAATTATATCCAGAGTGACTGATGGTGCATGTGATTCTCCCATGTGGTTTTCTGCTTCTTGTAGACACAAGGATAGCCACATTAATTTACTGAGATATTTGTATGATAATTTGATTTGAGCCCAGGTGTTTAAGATGACCCGCAACCCCGGAAAATAGCCAGAGACATAATGCTTTTCTAATTGAAAAATTCGGAGGCCGTAATTCCATTGTATTACGATGGAACGGGGTGGGTACCTGGAGCTCGCTGCCAGCGTTGGTAGTGGAGGCAAATGCAAACAGAATTGCTTAAAAGTCTATTAGGTTGGCATGTGTATTTGTAGAGAATGAAGCGAGATAGATATTGTGTAGGCAGGAAGGATTAGTTTAATTAGGCATTTAATTACTACTTTAATTAGTTTGGCACAGTATTGTGGGTCAAAGTGCCTGTTCCTTGGCTGTATTGTTCTATGTCCTATTGCTGTTTTCTTCATGTCATTTAGGGAAATTATGTAAGATATAGTTGTAGACCATATACCCCTCCAGCCTTATCTAGTATTCCAATCCCATAATTTTTAATTCTGCTTCTGAAACTCCATCAGCTTCAATGTTGATTATATTTGCTCTCAACACGGGATACCGCAGTGCCACAGCTAGTGTAGCTGCTCCCTCGCAGTTTCTGTGAGCCGGGCTCGATCCTGCTCTCCGAGGCTGACTGAAAATCACTCCGCAGATGCTTCCTGGCCCGCTGAGCCCGTCAGCATTTCCCGCTTCCATTTCCTGCTTTCGGTATCTGAAATTCTGCGTGCACGCCGAGCAGCATCTGTAGGAGAGGAAAGGGAGTGTCAGTGTTCCGCGACAAAATGCAGTATCAGTCCCAATGCAAGGTTTCAATCAGCCCAAATGTCAGGATTTGATCTAAAACGTTGACAGTTCCTTCACTACCCGGCCCACTCCCCTTCCACCTGACAGATGCTGCTCGACCCATTGAATTCCTCCAGAATCAGATTCAGGGTTAATATCACCAGCATATGTCATGAAATTTGTTGACTTTGCAGCAGCAGTATAATGCAATACATAATACAATGTTATGCTGACCTTCAAACCCTGCCTCCCATATAACCCCCCCACCTTAAATTCCTCCATATACCTGTCTAGCAGTCTCTTAAACTTCACTAGTGTATCTGCCTCCACCACCGACCCAGGCAGTGCATTCCACGCCCCAACCACTCTCTGAGTGAAAAACCTTCCTCTAATATCCCCCTTGTACTTCCCTCCCCTTACCTTAAAGCCACGTCCTCTTGTACTGAGCAGTGGTGCCCTGAGGAAGAGGCACTGGCTGTCCACTCTGTCTATTCCTCTTAATATCTTGTACACCTCTATCATGTCTCCTCTCATCCTCCTTCTCTCCAAAGAGTAAAGCCCTAGCTCCCTTAATCTCTGATCATAATCCATACTCTCTAAACCAGGCAGCACCCTGGTAAATCTCCTCTGTACCCTTTCCAGTGCTTCCACATCCTTCCTATAGTGAGGCAACCAGAACTGAACACAGTTCTCTAAATGTGGCCTAACTAGAGTTTTATGCAGCTGCATTATTACATCGCAACTCTTAAACTCTATCCCTCGACTTATGGAAGTTAACACCCCATAAGCTTTCTTAACTACCCTATCTACATGTGAGGCAACTTTCAGGGATCTGTGGACATGTACCCCAGATCCCTCTGCTCCTCCACACTACCAAGTATCCTGCCATTTACTTTGTACTCTGCCTTGGAGTTTGTCCTTCCAAAGTGTACCACCTCACACTTCTCTGGGTTGAACTCTATCTGCCACTTCTCAACCCACTTCTGCATCCTATCAATGTCTCTCTGCAATCTTCGACAATCCTCTACACTATCTACAACACCACCAACCTTTGTGTCGTCTGCAAACTTGCCAACCCACCCTTCTACCCCCACATCACAAAAAGTAGAGGTCCCAGAACAGATCCTTGTGGGACACCACTAGTCACAACCCTCCAATCTGAATGTATTCCCTCCACCATGACCCTCTGCCTTCTGCAGGCAAGCCAATTCTGAATCCACCTGGCCAAACTTCCCTGGATCCCATGCCTTCTGACTTTCTGAATAAGCCTACTGTGTGGAACCTTGTCAAATGCCTTACTAAAATCCATGTAGATCACATCCACTGCACTACCCTCATCTATATGCCTGGTCACCTCCTCAAAGAACTCTATCAGGCTTGTTAGGCACGATCTGCCCTTCACAAAGCCATGCTGACTGTCCCTGATCAGACCATGATTCTCTAAATGCCCATAGATCCTATCTCTAAGAATCTTTTCCAACAGCTTTCCCACCACAGACGTAAGGCTCACTGGTCTATAATTACCTGGACTATCCCTACTACCTTTTTTGAACAAGGGGACAACATTCGCCTCCCTCCAATCCTCCGGTACCATTCCCGTGGACAACGAGGACATAAAGATCCTAGCCAGACGTTCAGCAATCTCTTCCCTCACCTCGTGGAGCAGCCTGGGGAATATTCTGTCAGGCCCCGGGGACTTATCCATCCTAATGTATTTTAACAACTCCAATACCTCCTCTCCCTTAATATTAACATGCTCCAGAACATCAACCTCACTCATATTGTCCTCACCATCATCAAGTTCCCTCTCAGTGGTGAATACCGAAGAGGACCTCGCTCACTTCCACAGCCTCCAGGCTCATCTTCCCATTTTTATCTCTAATCGGTCCCACCTTCACTCCTGTGATCCTTTTTTCTCTTCACATAATTGAAGAATGCCTTGGGGTTTTCCTTTACCCTACTCACCAAGGCGTTCTCATGCCCCCTTCTTGCTCTTCTCAGCCCCTTCTTAAGCTCCTTTCTTGCTACCCTGTATTCCTCAATAGACCCATCTGATCCCTGCTTCCTAACCTCATGTATGCTGCCTTCTTCCACCTGACTAGATTTTCCACTTCACTTGTCACCCATGGTTCCTTCACCCTACCATTCTTTATTTTCCTCACCAGGACAAATTTATCTCTAACATCTTGCAAGATATCCCTAAACATCGACCACATGTCCATAGTACATTTCCCTGCAAAAACATCATCCCAATTCACACCCGCAAGTTCTAGCCTTATAGCCTCATAATTTGCCCTTCCCCAATTAAAAATTTTCCTGTCCTCTCTGATTCTATCCTTTTTCATGATAATGCTAAAGGTCAGGGAGTGGTGATCACTGTCCCCCAGATGCTCACCCACTGACAGATCTGTGATCTGACCCGGTTCATTACCTAATACTAGATCTAGTATGGCATTCCCCCTAGTCGGCCTGTCAACATACTGTGACAGGAATCCACCCTGGACACACTTAACAAACTCTGCCCCATCTCAACCCTTGGAACTAATCAAGTGCCAATCAATATTAGGGAAGTTAAAGTCACCCATGATAACAACCCTGTTATTTTTGCACTTTTCCAAAATCTGCCTCACAATCTGCTCCTCGGTATCTCTGCTGCTACCAGGGGGCCTAAAGAATACCCCCAGTAGAGTAACTGCTCCCTTCCTGTTCCTGACTTCCACCCATACTGACTCAAAAGAGGATCCTGCTACTTACCCACCCTTTCTGCAGCTGTAATAGTATCCCTGACCAGTATCCCCCCTCTCTATCCCTTTTAAAGCACTGAAATCCAGGAATATTGAGAATCCATTCCTGCCCTGGTGCCAGCCAAGTCTCCGTAATAGCCACTACATCATAATTCCATGTATGTATCCAAGCTCTCAGTTCATCACCTTTGTTCCTGATGCTTCTTGCATTGAAGTACATGCACTTTAGCCCTTCTACCTTACTACCTTTACACCCTTTATTCTGCTTCTCTTTCCTCAAAGCCTCTCTATTTATTGGATCTGGCTTTACTCCATGCACTTCTTTCACTGCTCTATCGCTCTGGGTCCCATCCCCCTTGCAAATTAGTTTAAACCCTCCTGAACCATGCTAGCAAACCTACCAGCAAGGATATTGCTCCCCCTCGAGTTCAGGTGCAATCCATCCAATCTGTACAGGTCCCACCTTCCCCAGAAGAGATTCCAATGGTCCAAAAATCTAAAACCCTGCCCCCTGCACCAACTCCTCAGCCACGCATTCAACTGCCATCTCCTCCAATTCTTACCATCACTATCACGTAGTACTGGCAACAATCCTGAGAACGCCACCCTTGAGGTCCTGTTCTTCAACCTTCTGCCTAGTTCCTGAATATATAATATTCTATATTATAATATATAAGTTCTAGCCTTATAGCCTCATAATTTGCCCTTCCCCAATTAAAAATTTTCCTGTCCTCTCTGATTCTATCCTTTTCCATGATAGAATATATAGAATATAGATATATATTCTATATTGGTTTACTATATATTCTATAGAATATATAATATTCAGGAACTATATAATATTTAATATATATCTGGATATATATATATCTGGATTCCAGCATTTGAATTCTCTTGTGTCCTCTCTGTCATGGTAAGGGTTTCCTCCAGTACTCAGGAATGCAGATCGAAACTGTGCCGAACAGTCAAAGCCCCATGGAACTTCTTATAGAAGCAAAATAGTCTCAGTGCTGGAATTCTGAAGTAGAAGTAGTATGAGGAGCAAACATCCAGCAGGTTGTTTTCTATCTAAATGAGATCTGAAATGTTAAATCTTTTTCTGCTTTTATTTCAGACTCCTTAATGCTTGTATTCTGAACTTCATTAAGAGGCAGCATAAAATGTACCTTCCTGTTGTTTGTGTCAACTGCTTGTAAATTACAATGGCTTATGGACCACCACTTCCTAACTCCATGGTACATAATTACTTACCAGTTGTTCACCATACAAAAATTAGTACTTCAAGTTTTCTTCAGCATAGGGAATAATCTTATAAATTCCCATGTTAAATTCCATCTGTCACCTCCTTGGCCTTTCATTTAACCTGGACCATCTTGAAGAGTCCTTGCATCCTCCTCGTTTAGTACACATTCACTACCAAGACAGAATCTCTTGTGTTTATGATTTCCTCTTCTACCTTCTTCCTCTTCATCACTCTTGGTCCATCTTTTGATGTTATTTTCATTCCTGAGTCTTCCCACACCAGAAACATTGTACCCTACTGCTATTTTTTTCTAATTTCTCGATTGAATGGATATTCCTTCACACTTACGCAATAATCCTTGGAGAATTTCGCCTTTTTTTACTGAACAGCAAACCTTCCAATCCAATAGTCAAAGTCATTGACTATTTTATTTTAACTTTAAGATGCTAGATTCCATCTCAAGAACGTTCACCTTGAGTGCCATGTAAAATTTGATCAGACTGAGAACTTTATCCTGGAGGCTCCCTGTTTGGAAATGACTCATTAAACCCCGAAACAGGAGGAGATCTTTCAGTCCCATGAGGAAATATATAGTAGAGTAGGTGGGCAGCACACTGGCGCAGCTAGAGGAGCTGCTGCCTCAAAAGTCCAATGAGTTGGGTTTGATACCGACTTCCAGCATGGCACTGACTGTGCGGAGTCTGCATGTTCTCCCTAGAAATGTGTGAATTTCCTTCAGGTGCTCTGGGTTTTTGTCCAGGCTGCAAAAATGTTTTTTTTTTAAAGTCTGGGGTTCTGTGATCTGCCTTATAAAGCTGTTGCTTTTCATTTATTTTTTAAATTCTTTATTTTGAAATCGAGCTCAACGAGCCACGCCACTTAGTAATCCACCTATTTAACACTCACCTAATCACAGGTCAATTTACAATGACCAATTAACCTACTAACCGGTACATCTTTGGAACACGGGGTAAAACCAGATCTCCCAGAGGAAACCAAAGCAGTCCACGGATAGGACATACAAATTCCTCACAGAAGGTGGTTGTCTGTCAGCCCTCCACACTATCCACAACACCCCCAACCTTTGTGGCATCAGCAAACTTACTGACACACCTTCCTACTTCTTTATCCAAGTCAGTTATAAAAATCACAAAGAGGAAGGGTCCCAGAACAGATCCCTGCAGAACACTACTGGTCACCGACCTCCATGCAGAATACAAACACAACCACCCTTTGCCTTCTGTGGGCAAGGCAACTCTGGATCCACAAAGCACGGTCTTCTTGGATCCCATGCCTTCTTTCTTTCTGAAGGAGCCTTGCATGGAGAACCTTATCAAGTGCCTTACTGAAATCTATAAACACTACATCCAACGCTCTACCTTGAGGATGTTTTGTTACATCCTCAAAGAATTAAATCAGGCTCATAAGGCACGACTTGCCCTTGACTAAGCCGTGCTGACTATCCCTGTTCAGATTATGTCTCTCCCAAAGCTCTTAAAACCTGCTTCTCAGGATCTTCGCCAACAACTTGCCCACCACTGAGGTCAGACTCAATGGTCTATAATATCCTGGGTTGTCTCTACTCCCTTTCTTGAAAAAGGGAGCAATATTTGCAACCCTACAATCCTCCAGTACTTCTCCCATCCCTGTTGATGATGCAAAGATCATCGCAAGAGGCTCAGCAATCTCTTCCCTCGCTTCCCACAGTAGCCTGGGGTATATCTCATCCAGTCCTGGTGATTTACCTAACTTAGTGCTTTTCAAAAGCTCCAGCACATCCTCTTTCTTAATGTCTATATGCTCAAGCATTTCAGTCCGCTGTAAGTCCCGCAGTTGCCAAGGACTTTTTCCCTGGTGAATACTGAAGCAAAGAACGAGGTCATTCTTACCTTCAGCCACTAGGTTCTATTGTGAGTCAACTTATAGCTGGGGAAGTGGTGGCTCCCTCATGTTAAACTGTTTGAGGGAACTTATTTTTTTGTTCTTTTTTACTTCTCTTCTAATTTTGTATATCTGTGCACTTGTAATGCTGTAATTTCATTTAGGATCAATAAAGTGTCTATCTATCTATCCCAAGTTTCTTAATGTGGCTGACCAAGATGTGCTCAGTGGGGAATTGAGGAGGATCCAACAATCTGCACCTAACTGCAATGTCCTTGGTTGAGAATTAGACAGGACATGCACAGAGACACATGGAATTAATGTAGATAAGTGGGATTAGTTTAGATAGGTGGCCCAAAGGCCCTATTTTGTACTGTTCAACCCTGTTACTTTAACTATGACTATGTAGAGCTATGACAAGAGCTTTTCCTGACCAGAAAGTGTTTGAAGGGCCAATGTAAGTGGACTTCATGCTGCGTTTAGCCTATATTCAAGAGCAAAGTCAATTTAGAAAGATCAGGTAATTTGATGCGGTGGCGCGGAGGTGAGGAAAGAACCAATGTTTGATTAGTTTAAAAGCCGAACCTGAATTGGAAAGATTGGGTACTGGCTGTATCGAGGCAGCAGAGCTTGAGCCCGTGGGTGAGGAGCGACCCAAGGTTTGGACAATTTAAGCGCCAGGCCAGATTGAAATGGTCGCGACGGGGTGAGAGACGAGCCATTTCAACTTGTTGCTCAGTGGGGTTTGCTCGTCTCTAGTGCTACGGCCTGCAACTAATGGTCTTCTGGTTCTGCTGCAGTGCTGCCTGGCTGAAGTTGTGAGCTTCACTTCTGAATGCTGTTTTCTTGCTTTTATCATTTGCACAGTTTGATTTTTCCTCTCTCTGCACACCGGGTGTTGGGACGGACTTCTTTCGTGTTTAGTGGGTTCTATTGGGGTTGTCAGTAAGGAGACGAATCTCAAGGTTGTATAAAGCATACATACTTAGATAATAAAACGTACCTTGAGCCTTGAACTGTGAAAATGTCCCTAATCAGAATTTGCTCAGTTAGCCATTGCAATAGATCTACCTGACTTAAAGGCTTTTGGACCTCGATAAACCAATTGTCTTTCCTATGCAAAGCAGAGAAGAAGATTGAATTAACTAGCATAAAGACATCATTTATCCCTGCAGGCCCTTATATTTTATATTTTCAACACTTAGATGTGCTTCAAAATGATCCCTCAGTCATTACAAAAAATAATAAAAATCTAACATTTGTTGTTAATGAAAACAGATTGGAAAACATTCATTTGCATGTAATAACGTTACTGTAATATCACAGATATGGGAATTAATTTATTTTGTAAAAATCATGCATAAATATAAAGCAACTTCCAGCCACAGTAACACACACATCTTACTCAATCATTTGGCAGCTTAGAAGTGAATGATAATATTTTTGTGTTAATGTTTCTCTGCATTCGGATTACAAACACATCATCTCTCTTTAAATCCAATGGAACAATAGCTACAGCACAGATTATTTGGAAAGTAAACCTTCTGGTAAATATATCATCCACCATTTCCAGTTCAGTAACAACACAAAATGGTTGAGGAGTGAAAAATGCTGGCATTTGCATAGAACCTTTTGCAATCTCTGGATGTTGCAAAATGTTTTTGCAATTAATTTAAGAAATTGTTTGAAGAAAGACCCTTCTTATAATGTAGGAAATGCAACTGCCAGTTGTGGACTGTAAGCTTCCCTAAGCAGTATTGAGGTAAGTGATCTAATCTATTTTAATTATAGTGGTTTAACGAGTAGTCCAGCATGGGAGAATTCTCCTGATCTATAATTGTGATAAAGAGATTTGTTTTTAATCAAGAGAATAAAGATCTCATCTTGATAGGCACCAATTCTCATATTGCAGCTCCTCAAGATCCAGATGGACAAGAAATGTCAGGATTAGGCTAACATGTGTAGAGTGGACTTAAACACAGAACCTTCTGAACTGGAAAGGATAGTCCTGTCAGCCAAGTAAGGGCTGACACCTGATAGACAGCTCTTCGATGCTGTATATCTTGTTAAATCGAAATGCCTTCCTCTTTGGTAACTGATAATTAGTTTACTTTGTCACATGGTTAGATATGTGGGTTATGACTGAAGAAACAAAATGGCTGGAGTTGCTTCGCACTTCAGTACAAGTGTGTTTATTAGGGATGAATAAAGTATCTATCTATCTATCTATCTAAAATAGTGAAAAGTAAACAGCCAATATTTATTAAATGATAGCTACCAGAAAACACAATAACAGCTCCATACTTTGTCCAGTGTGAACTTCTGGCATTCCTGACCTCTCTCTCTCCTACTGAGACCTGATTGACCCCGTTTATTAGGCACCAGGACATACCATCTTTAATTACCAACAAAGCCTACACATGAATCAGACTACGATGCACCCCACAATGTAGTTGCAATCGTATTACAAAATAAACAGAAGTATCTACCTTAAATACAGTAGACAAAACAATATATACACATTTACCCATCCCGATTACTAAAGAAATTTTTCCACCGTGTATGGTGGGAAAGAAACCTCAAATCAAACTCGAGTCCGTCAACTTGAGTTATGGGAATATACCGGAGAAGACATTAAAGTGGGAACAGTCAGTACAACAACATCAGAATGAGTGTGTGTGTGTGTGTGTGTGTGTGTGTGTGTGTGTGTGTGTGTGTGTGTGTGTGTGTGTGTGTGTGTGTGTGTGTGTGTGTGTGTGTGTGTGTGTGTGTGTGTGTGTGTGTGTGTAAGGTGTGCATTTGCTAAGCGACCTCCGTCAAACTCATATACCAAGATACCATAGAAATCTTTTGTCTTTTGTTTTTCCATGTCATCCACACACTCCATACATCGTACACTGAGGAATCATAGGGTTTGGAGGCTTGTGTGCCTCAATAACCTGGAGAACTATGTTGGCTGGAGTCAGGGCTTTATGCTTTGGCTCTTGGTAGGGTCACCCATGTCAAACAGGTCAAAGGGTAGAGAGTAGACCAAGAGTGCTCCACCAGTCCTCCAGGCTCGAGGGTTCAGATCATGACTGACAAAATAAAATTGTTACAGAAACAGCAATGAAGAATCCTCCTACATCAGAGTGTGATGGCTTTCTTGGGTCTCAATCTGGGACTTGCATGACTGACAGTAGTAAACACCGAGAAGAAGCTACTGACATGACGAAAGAAGCCCTAAACACTGCCCGAGATAAGGGACTTTCACTGCTGCTCTAAATGCCAGTGCCATGATGGGAACTGCCTGCCTTATTACAGTAGTAGAAGATGAACCAAGTTGCTTTCAGGCTTTTGCATCTTCTGTCTGATGGAAGAGGAGAGAAGAGAGGATGTCTTGGGCTGGTGTAGTCTTTGATTCTGCTGGCTGCTTTAGTGAGGCAGGAAGAAGTTTAGACAGAGTCCATAGAGACCATAAGATATAGGAGCAGAATTAGGCCATTTGGCCTATCAAGTCTGTGTCACCCTTTCATCATGCCGATCCATTTTCCCTCTCAGCCCCAGTCCCTATATCCCTTCATGCCCTGACTAATCAAGAACCTATCAACCTCTGCTTTAAATGACTTGGCCTCCACAGCCGCCTGTGGCAACAAATTTCACGGATTTATCTCTCTCTGTCTAAACAAATTGTTCCTCATCTCCGTTCTAAAAGGACATCCCTCTATTCTGAGGCTGTGCCTCACCATGGGAAACATCCTCTCCACATCCATTCTATTGAGGCCTTTCATCACTCAATAAGTTTCAGTGAGGTCAACCCTCATTCTTCTGAATTCCAGTGAATAGAGGCCCAGAGGCATGAAATATGGTGCTACTCATATGATAGGCCTTGATATGATACAGAGGGGAGACTCAGAACAGGTATTCTGTGCCAGAATATTGCATCCCTTGGAAGTGGTAGTCTTCCCACGGTCATACTAACCTTGAATCTCGTCAGTAAGCGAAGATGGGAGTACATTTTCTTGTGAGTGAAGAGGGATTTGAGCATTAGCTCAGAAGCTTCCTGCTCAGCTGGGACAAATTTCATTTTTCTGTCAATCTAAGGATGTTCATGATCCTTGCAATCAGTTTGTTAACCACTAAAGAAGTTTGAACAGCACTATACTGAAGGCATTCTACCAAGCACAATCCATATCAAATAGATTGTATGCAGGTAATGAAGGTGACTTCTCCCATTAGGAAGGCAAGAAACTCATCGAGGAAATTGATTTGTGACTTTTCTTTAATATTCCAGTACTTCAAAATCCTGCAAAAATATAGTACTGTGCAAATGTCTTAGGCATATATAGGGAGTCTAATACTTTTGCACAGTACTATAGTCACTTTATGTATTGCACTGTACTGTTGCTGCTAAAAAAGACAAATTTCATGACATATGTGTGTGATGATAAACCTAATTTAAACCTAAAGGAGTCTCTGTTGTGGACTGAGAGTAGGAATAGGGGCAGGGATAGGGGAATTATGGTTGGAAAAGGGGAAGGGAGAGGGGAAAGAGTGGGAAGCACCAGAGGGACATTCTGTAATGATCAATAAACCAGTTGTTTGGAATTAAATGACCTTGCCTGGTGTCTCAGTACTGGGTGCATCTGTACCTGCTCCACCCCCTTCTCCTGGTACTCCCTCTCTGCTACCTATCCCACACTCCTCCTGTAGTACTCCACCCTCACCATTCCCAACAACCTTTGCTCCCGCCAGATTTACAAACTCACTCTCTGCTCCACATTGACAAATACAGTACTGTGCAAAAGTCTTAGGCACCCTAGTTATATTAAGGTGCCTAATACTTGTGCACATTACTATATTTTGAGTAGATTTCTTGTGACACTGGTCTAAATGGTGAGCTTTGTTGATGGCAAGAGGTGTTGAGGGAAAAACTGACAAGGCTGATGGGATCCAGGTCCTTCTACACCCCACCCCCAGAGTAGAGAATACCAGAGCTTCAGCACCATCATCAGAAGCTCTTGCTTAACTCCCCAACTATGTAATGATGCCTCTCATTCAAGGTTCTGCTGATGATAGAAAATATCTGAACGTCTCCCATGTCACGTCCCTTGTGTACCTGATGTGTTTCAATAAGATCGCCTCTCATTCTTCTAAATTCCAATCTATAACAATAATAATAATTATAATAATAAGTATTTTATTGATCCTGAGTGGGAAATTATTTCATTACGGTAGCAACATTTAAAAACACACTTAGAAATAATAAATATAATAATGTGCACTATAATAATTTACCAATGTGCAATAATAATGTGCAAAATAATAAAACAGAGACTTGTTCTATGATGTCTATTCTCCTGTCGCATAGATATATATATATGATATTGTATATTGTATGATATATGATACAAATATACAATATGATATTGTATATGCTTATTGCATTTGGTAGGAAAGATTTTCTGTAATGATCCTTGTGACAGCAGAGCTGAATGAGTCTGTTTGAAAGGGTGCTCTGCTGTTTGTTCAATAGATCATGGAGAGGACATGTCCGATTGTCCATGATAGATAACAGTTTGATTAGTGACTTCTTCTCCACCACTAACTCAAAAGAGTCCAAGTTTTAGCCAACGGAGAATTCAGCCTTTTTGCTGAGAAAACACTGGAAAGTCTGCAGATACTAGAAATACTAAGCAACACACACAGAATAGTGGAGGAACTCATTTGTGGAAATGAATAAGCAGTTGACATTTCGGGCTGAGACCCTTCCTCAAGAATTTCAGCTGAATTCGGCAAATTTGGTCAGATAGCTTATTATTGTGACATGCGCTGAGGTACAGGGAAAAGCTTGTTTTGCATCCGATCCATACAGATTATTTCATCCCCTCAGTATATTGAGGTAGTACAAGGGAAAAACAAGACCAGAATGCAGAATATAATGTAACAGTTACAGAGAAAGTGCAGAGCAGGCAGACGACAGGCTGCAAAACCATGATGAGATAAGGTGTGAGGACAAAAGCTCAAGTTAATATACAAGAGGTCCATTCAATAGATTTATAACAGCAGAATAGAATCTGTCCTGTATGTGATGGTACATGCTTTCAGGCTTTTGTATCTTCTACCCAATGTGGGGGAGAAGAGAGAATGCGTGAGATGGGAGGAGTATTTGATTATGCTGGCAGTCAGACAAGGCAAGAAGAAGTGTGAACAGAGTCCATGGAGGGAAAGCTGATTTCCACGATGTGCTGAGCAGTGCCCACCACGGTCTCGGGCAGAGTAGTTGCCGAACGAAGTTATGATGCATCCAGACAGGATGCTTTCTATGGTGCGTCCATTAAAATTGGCGAGGGTCAATCAGGACATGTTGCATTTCTTTAGCCTTCTGAGGAAGTAGAGGTGCTGGTGCTCGAAGGTTGAACTGCGAAAACCAGTGTTTTCCCTTTGTGCAAGTAGTGACACACAAGGGATTACAGATACTGGAATCTAGGGAAGGTACAATATTCTGGAAGAACTTAGTGGGTTAGACAATAGGCAGTCTGTTCCTTACATAGATGCTGCTGGCCCATTGGGTTCCTCCAGCATCCTGTGTGCAGACTAAGAGATTATTTGACAGAGGCAGATAATCGTGATAGGTTTCGATTAAATCAGCAAAGAGAAATTGTTCCCATTAGCAAATGCTTCAGTGACCAGGAATAAGGAATTAAGGCGATGGGAAAAAATGATGCAGGGAAGTCGGGAGGAAAAGATTTTTATTCAGTGAGTGGTTATAATGCATAACTCAAGTCTTGAAGAGATAATGGATAATAAATGGTTCCAGGTCTTTCAACAGGGGGTTGGGAAGGGAAATAATTCTTAGGGCCACAGGGAGACTGTGGAGGGATAGGACTGACGAGATTGTTCTACTGGGAGCTAGGGGTAAGCGTTCATTCATCGGGTGCAAAGGGATCAGAGACAGGAGACTACCATTTCCATGGTTGGCATGCTACAGTGACGCTTGCTGGCTGGCCCCCAGCACATCCTTAGGTGTGTTGTTAGTGCAAATGATGCATTTCACTGTATGTTTCAGTGTACATAGGATAAATAAATCTGAATCTGAATCAAATCTTAATCTGAATCCAAATCTGATGTGAATCTGAACCCGCGGGCAGTTGGAGCAAGGACTGAGAGCCTGCCCAGTCTGCTATCGGTATTGGTTTATTATTGTCACGTGTACTGAGATACAACAAAAATCCTGTCATGTGTTCTATTCATTCAGATCAAATCATTACACAGATCATTGAGGCTGAACAACATAAAACAATAACAATGGAGTATAAAGTGTAACAGCTACAGAGAAAACACAGTGCAGGTAAACAGTAAAGTGGTCATAACGAGGTAGATTGTAATGTTAAGCGTCCATTTCAGCATACCAGGAAATATTTAATGGTCTTATAACAGTAGAGTGGAATCTGTCCTTCAGCCTAGTGGTATGTGCTTTCAGGCTTTTGTATCTTCTGCCCCATGGAAGAGGAGAAAGAGAGAATATCCAGGGTGGGTGGATTCTTTGATTATGTTTGCTGTTTTATTGAGTTTGTGAGAAGTATAGACAGTCTGAACTTTTGATAACAGCCTCCTCTGAACTCTTCTGCATGGAATAAAACTCTGTTGTAGTGTCACTGCTGATATTCAGCCAGTAAACAATTGCAAAGTGAATTGAAACATCATCAGATCAGGTCAAACCTTTCAGGCAACCCTTAGTCCAGTCTCTTAACCGAGACTGTTTCCCACTGACAATAAGGTCGCATATGGAGTGTGCTCGACCTGTCCCAGTCTGATTTCTCAGTGCCACATTAACTCCAACACTACAGATTGGTTGACACAAAACCAACCGTTTCTTCAAGAGAATCCGAAGGACAGAAAGGTCAGGGAATAGAAAAAATGGCAGGCTGCTCTTCTGAGACTTACACTGAAGCAAGCTGTTGAATCTAGTTTGCTCAATTACGGATGAGCTTGAGGTGAGAACCTGAGGGAAAAGGAGACAAAACAGGCCTCACGTTATCCAAAATAATGATAAAATGGAAGGAACTGAAGAAATAAAAATGGTATTTTTTCTCATTCTCTCTCCTATCTGCATTGTCAATCTCCTCATAGCAGAGTCTGCAAATTCTGCCTATTGTGGAGACACAATATTTCCATTTCGTAAGCCTTCTTTTCAGTAACCTCTCAGGGATAGTGTGCTGGCTTCTCTGTGCTGCATTATCCTGAATTCCAGGCACTTTTAGTGTTGTGTTCTCATATCCCCAAGGCTCTGGATTTATTCTGACCAAACTCGTTCAGCTTGTGGCCCTTAACACTTGTCATACAAGATGAGAGAGAGACCTTAAACCCTTCTGCTGTGGCTGATTTTATGCACAAGTCCCAGGAGAGCAGGCCAGCAAGAGGAAGCTGTAAAATTAAATTGCACCCCAGCGTGTGTCTGCAGGAATAAATTTTTTTGAGGCCAAATCTTACGTCGAGGTCCAAGCCCTGAGCGTTGTTATTTGTGAATTAAACGGGGCTGTTTCTAACGTGCCAACATGTCAATCCATGGCCTCCTCTTGTGCCAGGATGAGGCCATCCACGGGGGAGGAGGAACAACACATTATATTTTGTCAGGGTTCCCTCTAACCTGATGGCACGAACATTGATTTCTCGTTCCAGTGAGCAAATCTCACCTCCACCCCCACCTCATCTATTCCCCACTCTGACCTTTCACTTCTTCTCACTCGCCTATTACTTCCCCCCGGTCCCTCCTCCTTCCCTCTCTCCTATTGCAGACGTAAGGACCTTTCCCATATTCTGAGGTTTCTGTGATTATTGGATTGTACTCTAAAATGGCTTCCTTCAGTTTTTTAGTGTTTTTTCTCTTGTGGATGATGCGTTAATTTTTTGTGTGTAAGGGGGAGGGGGGATTGGTGCTACTGTTGCTGTTCTTTTCTTCGAGTAAGGGGGTCAGAGATTGTTATGTGTTGAGGGTCGTTGATTGTTAGTGTGGCTGTTAATTTGCTATGGGCGAGGGGTCGATCCTGGGGTCTTTTTCATGCCGATTGGAGGTGGGGTTGACGTCCTTTCTTTCATCTATACCCGTGGTCTTTCTGTATTTAATGGCTATCTGGAGTAGACAAATATCAGAGTTGTATTGTGCGTGCGTACTTTGACCATGAAATGAACCTTTGAACCTTTATTGTCCACTCTCCTCTCTATCAGGTTCCTTTTTTTCCAGCCTTTGACCTTTCCCACCCACCTGGCTTCATGTTTCACCTTCCAGTTAGCTTCTTTCCCCTCCCCACTCCTTTCTATTCTAGCATCTCCCCCCTTCCTTCTCAGTCCTGATGAAGGGCCTCAGCCCAAAATATCAACTGTTTCCTTTTTTTCACATATGTTGCCTGACCTGATGAGTTCCCCCAGTGCTCTGTGTGTGATACTTTGAATTTCCAGCATCTACAGACTATCTTGTGTTGCTTTTTCTAAAAATTGATGTTCACAATATCTCCATCTCAAAATCTTTCAGACAAGAGACCTTCAATACAGGTTGCACTGTGGATACAAATGACACAAACCTGCACCATACCTTACTTTCTTCCTATCAAATTTCATGCTGACCTCAATCATATTGTGATCACAGCCTCATAAGGGTTCTTTTACCTTAAGCTCTCTAACCACCTCCGGTTCATTACATAACACCAAATCCATTATAGTTGATCCCCTAGTAGGCTCAATGATAAACTGCTCTAAAAAGCCATCTCATAAGCATTCAACAAATTCACTTTCTTGAGATCCATTACCAGCCTAATTTTCCCAATTGACCTGCATGTTAAAATCTCCCATGACTATCATAACATTGCCTTTTCAACAGGCCGTTTCTATTTCCCATTGTAATCTGTAGTCCACATTCCCAGCTACTGTTGGGAGGCCTGCCTTCAGGCTCCTTTTACCCTTGCAGTTCCTCAAAGCAACCCACAGGGATTCAATACTTTCCGATCCTATGTCACATCTTTCGAATGATTTGATGCCATTCCTTACCAGCAGAGCCACGCCACCCCCTCTGTGTACCTTCCTATCCCTCTGATACAATGTGTAACCTTGAACACTCAGCTCCCAAATACAACCATCCTTCAGCCATAATTCAGTGATCACATCATACCCAACAATCTATGATAGTGCAACAAGATCATCCATCTTATTTCACCTCATACACTTTGAGTAATGTATTTGCTAACTTTTTAAATTCTGCATCCTTAATGCACTGATACTCACCCTGCTGGCTGCAATTTTCTCCTCCCTGACAGTCTATCTTTGCTTTTTTACCACCTGTCCTATCCTAGTTCCCATTCGCCTGCCAAATTAGTTTAAACCCTCCCCAACAGCTCTAACAAACCTGCCCGCGAGAGTATTGGTTCCCCTCAGGTTCCGGTACAACCCTTCTCTTTTGTACAGGTCATACCTCCCCAAGAGGAAATCCCAATGATCCAAGAACCTGAAGCCCTGCCCCCTGCACCAGCTTCTCAACCACACATTTATCTGCCAAATCATCCTGTTTCTACCCTCACTGGCACGTGGCACAGGTAGAAATCCAGAAGTTTTCTCACTGAGGATGGCGAATCTCTAGAATACTCAACCCTGGAGGGATGTGGAGACCGTATCATTTACGTATTCCAAGAGGAGGTAAAAAAAATGTTAGGCCATGGGTTACGACCAAAGGAAAAAAATGGCTGAGGTTGCTTAGCACTTTTGTGTAAGGGTGTTTTTATAAGTGCGCTAATAATCAAACTTGAAAAACTAGTGGAAATAGCGGAAAGAAAACTGCCAATATTACACAATAATTCTCCGTACTTTGTCCGGTGTGAGTTCCCGATCTCTCTCTCCTCCACTGAGAGCAATGAACCCCTTTTCTTAGGCACCAGGATACTATCTTTAGTTACCCACAAAGTTAACTTTAGACGACACGTGAATCAGAATTTGATGCACCCCACAATGCAGTTACAACAATATTACAAAATAAATACAAGAGCCTACCTTGCATGCCGTATATAAACAATATGCATGCCGTTGCACATCCCCATGACTAAAAAAACGGAAGTGTGTGGCAGGAAAGGAGCCATAAATCCAAACCTTTAGGACTCATTATGAGAATATACCAGGGAAGAGAGTGAAGCACGTGCACCCAACTTAACAACAGCAGAATGACAAGGCAATGTTCATGTGTCCGTGTAAATGTGCACATGTAAGGAGTATGTTTACCAAGTGCTCTCCACAATAAATTTATGAAAGAGCGAGAAATTTAGTGGTACAGCAAACTAGCACGGGACTGAAGAAAAGGCCATAATCATACTGAATGATGAAGCAGGCCTGGGAGGCTGGGTGGCCTACTCTTGCTTCTTTTCTCTTAATATAAATCATAGATCAGGGGAGGGAGTACAGGAGCTGGGACGCCATGTTGCAACTGTGCAAATCATTGTGAGACCACACTTGTGCACACTTTGGTCCTGCAACACAGAAAGGGTGTCAGTAAGTTGTTCAGGGTGCAGAAAAGATTCACGAGAATGATACCAGGGTTTGAGAGCTTCAAAGAGAAGCTGCATAGGCTGGAAGTTTTTCCTAAAGCATAGGAGGCTGAGGGATGACCTAGTATTTATTTTTATTTACTGCGATACAGCATGAAACAGGCCTTTCCTCTGAGCCACACCGCCCAGCAACCCTCCAATTTAATCCTAGTTCAATCATGGGACAATTTACAATGATCAATTAACGTCTTTGAATGGTGGGAGAAAACCAGAGCACCCAGAGGAAGCTCACGTGGTCACAGGCAGAACATACAAACTCCTTACAGGCAGTAATGGGAATTGAACTCGGGGCACCTGTACTGTAAAGTGTTGTGCTAAGCACTAAGTTAACGTGCCATCCTAAAGAGGTAAAAGAGAGGAGAAGATGAGGTGGATGGTCATAACTTTTTCCTACGATAGAGAAGTCTAAAACAGGGGGACATAGACTTAAAGTGAGGGGGGGGGGTCATTGAAAATGGACTTGAGAGGTAACTTTTCTATGTGGAGGGTGGTATTTATATGGAATAAGCTGCGAGGGGAAGTGGGTCCATAGAACATAGAACCAAGGAGCATTCCAGCACAGAAGCAGGCCTTTTGGCCCTTCTTGGTTCTCCCAAACCATTTTTCTGGCTAGTCCCACTGACCTGCACCTGGCCCATATCCCTCCATACACCTCTCATCCATGTGCCTGTCCAAATTTTTCTTAAATGTTAAAAGTGAGCCCGCATTTACCATTTCATCTGACAGCTCATTCCACACTCCCACCACTCTCTGTGTGAAGAAACCCCCCCCCCCCCACTAATGTTCCCTTTAAACTTTTCCCCCTTCACCCTTAACCCATGTCCTCTGGTTTTTTTCTCCCCTAGCCTCAGTGGAAAAAGCCTAGACATTAAACACTAAGATGTTTAAAAGACACGGATAGGAACAGTTTAGAGGGATCTGAGTTAAACACAAGCAAACGGTAGTAGCTCAAATGGACATTTTGATCACCATGGAAGAGCCTGTTTCTATTGTATTCAACTCTGCGATGCATTGACAATTAATTGCTCCTATTGCTTTTCACAACTCTCTGGGTCAAAACCTTGCTGCTCCCTGCTTACTAACACCAAGGTAATGAGGCTATACTGCCAGTAGATATGGAAGCAGCAATAACCAGGCAGGCACTTAGGATTCTCTGCTGTCCTATAAGGTTTACGCTGAACTTTAGCATGAACCCCACTCTCCTAGCAGTTGCACATTTGCTGCACATCCAAAATCAACCAGTCTCAGCCCTGTGTCTATTCTGTGACAGCACATACACAGCTCAGTTGGACACTAGATGCAGAAGTAAGAGCTTGTTCAAAGTACCGTAAGCTATTCAGCAGCAACCTAATAACACCCAGAGCAAATGTTTTGCCAAAGGCAAACATCACTGAAGTGAAATGGTGCAGACTCCAGAGAAAAAGCTTCTTTTGTTAAATAGACAATAGACAAATAGACAGTAGGTGCAGGAGTAGGCCATTTGGCCCTTCTAACCAGCACTGCCATTCACTGTGATCATGGCTGATCATACACAATCAGTACCCCGTTCCTGCCCTCTCCTCATATCCCTTGACCCTGCTATCTATAAGAGCTCTATCTAACTCTCTCTTGAATGCATCCAGAGACTTGGCCTCCACTGCCTTCTGGGGCAGAGCATTCCACATATCCACCACTCTCTGGGTGAAAATGTTTTTCCGCATCTCTGTTCTAAATGGCCTACCCCTTATTCTTAAACTGTGGCCTCTAGTTCTGGACTCACCCATCAGCGGGAACATGCTTCCTGCCTCCAGCGTGTCCAATCCCTTAATAATCTTATATGTTTCAATCAGATCCCCTCTCATTCTTCTAAATTCCAGTGTATACAAGCCTAGTCACTCCAATCATTCAACATATGACAGTCCCGCCATTCCGGGAATTAACCTTGTGAACCTACGCTGCACTCCCTCAATAGCAAGAGTGTCCTTCCTCAAATTTGGAGACCAAAACTGCACACAATACTCCAGGTGGGGTCTCACCAGGGCCCTGTACAGCTGCAGAAGGACCTCTTTACTCCTATACTCAATTCCTCTTGTTATAAAGGCCAGTACGCCATTAGCTTTCTTCACTGCCTGCTGTACCTGCATGCTTGCTTTCATTGACTGGTGTACAAGAACACCTAGATCTCGTTGTACTTCCCCTTGTCCTAACTTGACTCCATTTAGATAGTAATCTGCCTTCCTGTTCTTGCCACCAAAGTGGATAACCTCACAGTTATCCACATTAAACTGCATCTGCCATACATTTGCCCACTCACCCAACCTGTCCAAGTCACCCTGCATTCTCATAACATCCTCCTGACATTTCACACTGCCACCCAGCTTTGTGTCATCAGCAAATTTGCTAATGTTACTTTTAATCCCTTCATCTAAATCATTAATGTATATTGTAAACAGCTGCGGTCCCTGCACCGAACCTTGCGGTACCCCACTGGTCACAGCCTGCCGTTCCGAAAGGGACCTGTTAATCACTACTCTTTGTTTCCTGTCAGCCAGCCAATTTTCAATCCATGTCAGTACTCTGCCCCCAATACCATGTGCCCTAATTTTGCCCACTAATCTCCTATGTGGGACTTTATCAAAAGCTTTCTGGAAGTCCAGGTACACTACATCCACTGGCTCTTCCTTGTCCATTTTCATAGTTACATCCCCAAAAAACTCCAGGCTAACCCGTCTATAATTCCCTGTTTCTCTCTCCCTCCTTTCTTGAAAAGTGGGACAACATTAGCCACCCTCCAATCAGCAGGAACTGTTCCTGAATCTATAGAACATTAGAAAATGATTACCAATGCGTCCACGATTTCTAGAGCCACCTCTTTAAGTACCCTGGGATGCAGACCATCAGGTCCCGGGGATTATCAGCCTTCAGACTCAACAGTCTATCCAACACCGTTTCTTGCCTAATATAAATTTCCTTCAGTTCATCCTTTACCCTAGTTCCTTTGGCCACTATTACATCTGGGAGATTGTTTGTGTCTTCCCTAGTGAAGACAGATCCAAAGTACCTGTTCAACTCGTCTGCCATTTCCTTGTTCCCCATAATAAATTCACCCGTTTCTGTCTTCAATGGCCCAATTTTTGTCTTAACAATTTCTTTGCTATTCACATACCTAAAGAAGCTTTTACTATCCTCCTTTATATTCTTAGCTAGTTTACCTTCATACCTCATTTTTTCTTGGCGTATTGCCTTTTTTGTTATTTTCTGTTGCTCTTTAAAAGCTTCCCAGTCCTCCGGTTTCCCGCTCATCTTTGCTATGTTATACTTCTTCTCTTTTATTGTTATACTGCCCTTTACTTCCCTCGTCAGCCAAGGCCGCCCTTTACTCCCCTTAGGATCTTTCTTCCTCTTTGGAATGAACATTAATGCCAGAAACGATTATTCTTTGGGAGCACTGCCTCCTCTGGGATCATAATAGGAAGGTCATTTACCATTTCCACCGAACAACCTTTCGCAAAGTGTGAATGGGGGCTTTCTCACTGTCAATGGGGTCCTGAGGAAACAATTGAAAGCAATTTACTCCCCTGCCTCTTTTCAGAATCAGAATCAGGTTTGTTATCACTGGCATATGTCATGAAATTGGCTGTGCTTGTAGCAGAGTGCAATGCCATGAACACTGCCTCAATTTTTTGCTCTCTTAATGCACTACCTATTTAATAATAATTCATAGTATATTTATGTATCACGCTGTACTGCTGCTGCAAAACAAATTTCTCAACATACATCTGTGATCAAATGCATTCAAATCTGGAGACCAAGAAAGCTACAAGAGGTGCAGGTATGATCTCCAGAAAGTCATCCGACATGCAAAGTGGAAATTCTGGATCAAACTTGAATCAACGAGGGACGCTCGATAGCTGTGGCAGGGCTAGAATGTTATCACCTCCGACAAAGTTAAATCAAGAGCCATGGGAGACAGCAGGGCTCCACTTGCATGTGAGCTCAATGCCTTCTCTGCTTGCTTTGATCGTCATAACATGGACAAACTGTCGCGAACCCCCACATCACCCAATCTGTTTCTGAAGCTGACAACAGAGTGAACTCATGGGAAGTATCTGGACTGGACGGGGTACCTGGTCACAGACTGAAGGCCTGCGGTGACCAACTGGTTGGTGGGTTCACCGAGATCCTCAACCTCTCACTTCGGCATTGCGTGGCGCCAATCTGCTTCAAGCAGGCTTCAATTATACTGGAGCCCAAGTGAGTATAGTGACCTGCCTCAATGACTATTACCCAGTAATGAAGTGTTTTGAGAGTCTGGTGATGAAACATATCAGCTCCTGCCTGAGAGGCAACTTGGATCCACTCCAATTTGCCTACCGGAGCAATTTGCCTACCGAAACATCTCAGCAGATGCCATCTCATTGGCTCCTCACTCAACCCTGGAACATCTGGACAGCAGAGCTGCACACATCAGGATGCTCTTTATTGACTTCAGCTCAGCATTCAATATCATCACCCCCTCAAAACTCATCAATTAGCTCCAAGACCTTGACATCAACACCTCTTTGTGCAAGCGGACCCTGGATTTCCACACTTACAGACCCCAGTCAATTCGGAGTGGCAGCAGGTAGACTAGAGGCCTGTTGCTTAGTCCCAGGCTCCACTCGCTTTGTACCTATGACTAAGCACAGTTCCAGTGCCATATTCAAGTTTGCTGATGACACCACTGTTGTGGGCTGAATCAAAGGTGGTGATGAATCAGCTTCCAGGAGAGAGATCGAAAATCTGGCTGAGTGGTCCCATGGCAACAAGCTCTCACTTAATGTCAGCACATCCAAGGAACTAATTATAGACTTCAGGAGCAGGAAACAGCAGATCTATGAACCAGTCCTCATCAGAGGGTCAGAGGTAGAGAGGGTTATTAAATTCCTGGATGATACTATTTCAGAGGTCCTGTCTGAGATCCAGTATGTAAGTCCACACTGACACAGTGGTGTCAGGAAAACAACCTCTCCCTCATTGTCACAAAAACAAAGGAGCTGGTTGTGGACTACAGGAAGAATGGAGTCAGGCTCAACCCTATTTATATCAATGGATCTGGGGTTGAGAGGGTGAACAGCTTTAAGTTTCTCGGCATAAACATCCCCGCAGATCTCAAGCGGTCTGTACGTACCAGCTGTGTGGTGAAAAAGGCACAACAGCGCCTCTTTCACCTCAGACAGTTGAAGAAGTTTGATATGGGCCCCAAAATCCTAAGAACTTTCTAAATGGACACAATTGAGAGCATCCTGACTGGCTGTGTCTCTGTCTGGTATGGGAACTGTACTTCCCTCAGTCGCAGGACTCTGCAGAGAGTGGTGCGGACAGCCCAGCGCATCTGTAGATGTGAACTTCCCACAATTCAGGACATTTACAGAGACAGGCGTGTAAAAAGGGCCCAAAGGATCATTAGGGACCTGAGTCACCCCAACCACAAACTGTTCCAGCTGCTACCATCCGGGAATTGGTACCGCAGCATAAAAGCCAGGACCCACAGGCTCTGGGACAGCCTGTTCCACCAGGCCATCAGACTGCTTAACTCATGCTGATACGACTGTATTTCTATGTTATATTGACTATCCTGTTGTACATGCTATTTATTATAAATTACTATAAATTGCACATTACACATTTAGACAGAGACGTAACGTAAAGATTTTTACTCTTCATGTATATGACTGATATAAGTAATAAGGTCAATTCAATTGCAAAAACAAGCACGGAAGTGCCCCTACTTCCTTAGGAGTTTGTGGAGATTTGGCATGACAACTAAAACTTCGATGAACTTCTATAGATGTGTAGTGGAGAATATATTGACTGGCTGCGTCATGGTCTGGTATGAAATCACCAATGCCTTTAAAAGGAAAATCCTACAAAAGGTAAAGGATTCAGCCCAGTCCATCACAGGTAAAGACCTCCTAAGCATTGAGCATATGAAACTCTGTCATAGGAAAGCAGTATCCATCATCAGATATCCACACCATCTGGGTCATGCTCTCTTCTCACTGCTGCCATCAGGTAGGAAGTACAAGAGTCTCAGGACTCATACCACCAGATTCAAGAACAATTACTACCCCACAACCATCAGGCTGTTGAATAAAAGGCGATAACTACACTCACTTGCCCCATCATTGAAATGATCCTACAAACAATGATCTCACTTTAAGGACTCTTTGCCTCATTGTCTCATTCTCATTATTTATTGCTATTTATTTATATTTGCATTAGTTGATTTTTCATTGATTCTGTTATAGTTACTATTCTATAGATTTGCCAAGTATGCTCACAAGGAAATGATTTTCAGGATTGTATCTGGTGATATATATGTACTTTGATAATAAAATTTACTTTAAACTTTGAACTTTAATAGAACTGATTCTGACTGCAAGAAATAAACAATTATCTTAAGTTATGATGGATAGATAGAGTGCAAAACAGGGATACCAAGGTAGTGCTCATTGGTTGATGGGATGCTCCTAGAAGACTTCTTGCCTTCTACAAGAATATAGCACTGAAACAGCCACCTGCCCATTTGTTCTAGCATGACAGTCCCAGAGCTCTGCACCACATGGCAGTACAACTATCCGCCAGGACCCTGTCTTCCTGCATTCATTACAGCTGAGGAGCTGTCACTGCATGGGGAGTCGTATAATGGTTTAGGCAGCTGATGGGACCAGACCCCAACCCCTCCACACAAACTGGCTCTCAAAGCTGCCAACGTTCTGATGAACAAGGCAGAATGTTAGTTACATTTGAGATACATAAACAAAAAGTCTAAAGAAAATTTAAATAATTTTCATTTACATTTTAAAAAGCTATCATTAAAGCACATCAACGAGGAAAAAGAATTAATTAAAAGCATTAAAATGGACTTAAGTAAATAGTAAAATTGTACTGTTTACAATTCTCCTGTGTGCCATTCTCTTCCATTCATTCTTATGGGGCCTAAAGTTTATGCTTTAGGAAAGATCTTGCACTTTATTAGTTTTGCACTGTACTTTTTCAGTAGCTTTTACACTTTATTCTGCATTGTTAATGTTGTACCATATTCTAGCTCAATGTACTGTGTAATGATTTAATCTTGATAAACAATATACAAAACAAACCCTTACTGTATCTTGGTACATGTGACAATTGTAAACCAAGTCCAATTCCAATTTGATCTGGGCTGGTGGCGGGGGTGTGGTGGGATAGGGGAAATGGTGGTCAATGTTGGTTTCCCGACCAGGAAACCAGGAGATCTGCCGGATATTGTCCTTCCACATCAGACTCAGTGTGCAGAACAGGGGTGGCTGTTGGTGGAAGATGCTACCACCAATTTCAGCCAGTGCCACTACTGGTTTGAGGGACTTCCTTGCACCTATAGGGTATAGATAGCAGACCTGAGTATTTATTCCAGAAATTGTAAAAGGCTTGAAAACATCTGCTGATACATTACTCAATGACATCCCAAATGCACTCAAGCTCAAGTTACTCTCAATTTAATAGCTTTTACATAATAAGAACATAATGAAATAAAGAGAGTATAATCAAATAAGAAAATGATTCTTGAATGGACTCCTTGTATGATAAGATGGACTCATGACCTCACAATGCCGGCTGGTAGTGTAGTGGTACCAGCCCCAAACTTCGAGGCAAACGGTCCTGCGTTCGAATCTGACCGGTCTCTTGCACGCTTTCCATCCGTGCTGGGTTGACGGTTGAGCTGGAAACTCGGCCTTATCAAAACCAGATGCTACGGAACTGCCACCTGACATGCCACGAGATGCGAAAGGGAATAGCAATGACCCCAGAATCTATGTCATTGTGATTTTGTATCTCAACGTTTACTTGTTCTGCACTCTTTCAGTAGTATTTACACTTTATTCTGCATTTTTATTGTTCTGCCTTATTCTAGTTCATTGGAATTGGAATTGGTTTATTATTGTCACATATACCAAGGTACAGTGAGAGCTTGCTTGCATAATGTTTATAAAGATTAAATCTGTATAAAAAGATTGATTTGATCTGTAAAAATGTATGCATGACAAGCTTTTCACTACATCTTGGTTCTGTGGCAATAATAAATCAAATATCAAATATCAAAATATTGTTCTTTGTCCCTCGAGGCTGTTCTGCTACTCGGGAAGGTATTGGCTGATCTTTTAACTCTATTTTTCTGGTCGATCCACACATTGCCTAACATCATCTTCGGCCTTTCTATTCCCTTTTCTAAAGGTGGTTTATTCTGAGATTTGGAAAACCGCATTATTACAACACTACAGTAGTTCAACATGCACACAAATTACATGGTCATTGCTATCCAGAATACTGCTAAGGCTCTGGTGTACCTGTGGGTATTTGAAATCCTTCTTTGGACCCACAGATGTTACATGCTCGATCTCGAGGGTCACACAGGCACAGATGTAACCCCAGAAAAGGGCCAGGCAAATGGCTTGAGCAGAAACCTCGACTGCCCACCCCCTAGACCTGTGAATGGCCAGCCAGGCCCAGGAGCAAACCGAGTGGAAGATCTCTCTAGTGACACACGTCACCTCCACAGATGGTAATGAAAGATCAGGAGCATGAGGCTAAAGTGTGGCCAGAACTTGAGCCACCCCTTCAGGTATCTGAAGGCTGCAAACTCTTACACTCCTTATATACACTGGCTCCTCTGAGCGCAGAAAGGACAGGCGGCTGGTGCGTCCATGAACCCGCTTCAAAATCTAAACCACAGTAAGCTCGGTGCAACACTGTGTACCACAGGTCCCCAGTGTAAGTGGGGAGGACTCCCACATAAAGAGACCCCCACTAGGAAACTCCCTCATTGTCGGATAGCACAACAGACCACCACTGTGTGTCCAGACAGAAGTAGTCCGTTGTGCAGAAGCACCACATGTAAGAACTTCTTCGGCCCAAGGCAAAATGGTATAGTGGGGTTCTCTTCGAGGCAGCTCATGTGGGACAAGCTTCTGAGAGATAGTTTGGGACCTCTAATTAATTCTACTGCGATGGGATGGGGACTGGTCTCTCTCACCGCCAGAACATTTCTCTCTGCTTGCAGAAGAGCGCTCAGATTAGAGGCAACTGTGCCCAGACTCACATTAGCTTCCAGAAAGAACTGAGCATATCCCAGAATCAGCTTTAACATCACTGGCATATGTCATGAAATATGTTGTTTTGTGGCAGCAGTACAGTGCAATTCATCATACATCAAACGCTTGAGTGTATAGACATTAAGAAAGAAGATGTGCTGAGGCTTTTGAAAAGTATTAGGTTAGATAAGTCGCCAGGACCAAGCGAGATATACTCCAGGCTACTGTGGGAAGTGAGGGAGGAGATTGCTAAGCCTCTAGTGATGATCTTTGAATCATCAATAGGGATCGGAGAAGTACCAGAGGATTGGAAGGTTGCAAACGTTGTTCGTCGTTCAAGAAAGGAAGCGGAGACAACCCAGGAAGCTATAGACCAGTGAGTCATACTTCATCATTTAGCACCATCATCACTTCACTCCACCCCACATGGAGAACTGGATTCAGTTCTGGTCATCTTGTTACAAGAAGGATGTGGATGCTATAGAGAGAATGCAGAGGAGATTTACAAGGATGTTGCCTGGATTGGAGAGCATGCCTTACGAGAATAGGTTGAGTGAATTCGGTCTTTTCTCCTTGGAGCGACAGAGGATGAGAGGTGGCCTGATAGAGGTGTATAAGATGATGAGAGGCATTGATCGCGTGGATAGTCAGAGGCTTTTTCCCGTGGTTAGAATGGCTAACATGAGCGGGCATAGTTTTCAGGTGCTTGGAAATAGGTACCAAGGGGATGTCAAAGGTAAGTTTTTCACACAGAGAGTGGTGGGTGCATGGAATGCACTGCCAGTGAAGGTAGTGGAGGTGGATACAATAGGGTCTTTTAAGGGACTCTTAGACAGGTACATGGAGGCTTAGAAAAGTAGAGGGCTATGTGGTAGGGAAATTCAAGGCAGTTTCTAGTGTAGGTTACATGGTTGGCACAACATTGTGGGCCGAAGGGCCTATAATGTGCTGTAGATTTCTAAGTTCTATGTTCTCTCTCTCTCTCTCTCTCCCTCACTCACTCTATATATATAATCCAATAATTACTGAAATAGAGTTGCTGTCATGCCTTCTTTACAATTGCATTAAAATGTTGTCCCCACGATAGATTTTCAGGGATATTGAAACACAGGGACTTGAAGCTGCTCGCAATGACGACTGCTGATCCCTTGATGAGGATTGGTATGTGTTTCCTCTGACCTCTCCTTGGTTTTACTGATGTTGAGTGCGTGGTTGTTGAGCTGCACCACTCAACCAGCTGATCAGTCCCACTCCTGTACACGTCCACAGCCTCATCTGAAATCCTGCCAACAATAATCGTGCCATCGGCAAATTTATAGATGGCATGTGAGCTGTGCACGCCTGTGGATGCACAGAGAGTAGAGCAGTGGACTAAGCATGCATCTTTGAGGTGCACCGGTGTTGATTGTCAGTGAGGAGGAGATGTTATTTCCTATCCGTGACTGCAGCATCCCGATGAGGAAGTCAAGGATTCTGTTGCTGAGGGAGGTGCAGAGCCCCCGATTTTGGAGCTTGTTGATTAGTGTTGAGGGTGTGATGGGGAGGAATGTGGAGCAGTAATCGATAAACAGCAGTCTGATGGAGGTATTGCTATTGTCCAGGTGATCCTAGGCCAAGTGGACATCCAGTGAGATTGTATCTGCTGTAGATCTATTGTGGTACTAGGCAAATTGCAATGGGTCCAGGTCCTTGCCCAGGCAGGAGTTGATTCTAGCCAGGACCAACCTCTCAAAGCACTTCATCACTGTGGATGTGAGTGCAACTGGGCGATAGTCATTGAGGCGGCTAACCATGCTCTTCTTGGGCACTGGTATGATTGTCGCTCTTTAAAAGATGGGAACCTCTGACTGCAGCAGTCTGAGATTGAAGATGTCCTTGAACCCTCCCGCCAGTTGGTTGGCACAAGCTTTCAGAGCCCTATCAGGTCTGACACCCTGTGAGGGTTCATCCTCATGAGTGATGTTCTGACGTCGGCCTTGGAGATGGAGAGCACAGCGTCACCAGACGCTGCAGGGGTTCGTACAGATGTGTTTTTTTCCTCCTAATGTTCACTACTGGGAGCCATGTCTCCTTTTGAAGGCAATGCCCCGGCAGAGAAAATACCTCAGCAATGCACGCCAATTCATAGAGTGGTCAATGTACAGATATGGGCATTAAGTTCAAGATTCACAAGGTAATATTGCAGGGCTATAAAACTCTGGCTGGACCATGCTGGGAATATTGTATTCAGTTCCAGTCGCATCATTATAGGAAGTATATAGAAGCTTTAGAGAGAGTGCCACGGAGATTTACCAGGATGCTAACTGGACCAGAGAGCATTTCTTACGAGGAAAGGTTGAGCGAGCTATGGACTTTCTCTTTGAAGTGAAGGAGGATGAGAGGTGACTTTATATTGTTGTACAAGATACTAAGAGGCATAAATAGATTGGACAGCCAGCACCTTTCTCCCAGGGCAGCAAAGGCATATAAGAGGGTATACAAGAAGGTATAATTTTAAGGTGATTTGAGGAAAGTACAGAGGAGATGTCAGAGGTAGATTTTTTACGCTGAGAGTGGTTTGTGCGTGGAATGCGCTGTCAGGAGTGGTGGTGGAGAAAGATACATTAGGGATATTTAAGAAACTCTAGATCGGCACAGAAATGAAAGGAAAATGGAGGGCTATGTGGGAAGCAAGAGTTAAATTGATCTTGGAGTAGATTAAATGTTTGGCACAACATTATGGGCCAAAGGGCCTGTACTGTGCTGTAAAGTTCTATTTTCTGCAGTATATCTGCTGGGTTGCAAGTATGCTAGCAATGAATTGCCCTCCTCAGTTGGGAGATTCGGGACCACAGCAGTTTCCAATTGCTGCAGAAGTCCTCCAATTTCTTCTGGGTTATGGTTACAAAGACAGCCTTCAGGACCAAAGTCATCAACATTGAGGCCACCAACAGTTTTATTAGAGCAACACACACAAAAATACTCAAGGAACTCAGCAGGCCAGGCAGCATCGATGGAGAAAAGTAAACAGCCAATGTTTCGGGCCTAGATCTTTCATTAGTCGGTTTATTAACATCACTCTGCCCCAATAAGAAATCATTCTAAGTAGTTTCGACCGGACCCTTAGTTGGTTTAACCTCGGCCTTGAGTCTTCTTGTTAACGGCACCTCCTCTGCCCGATGGATTCCTAAAGCTGAATGTTCAGGATGAGCTATTTACAGTGAGCAGCAACATAAATAACACCCAATGCAAAATAACATCCAAAGCTGAGATAATTCTACACTGCATAAATACCAAGGTGTCACGGGCCTGAGGGTATGCCATACTCACAGAATGAATCACTGAAGGATGCTTGACAGCTGCGGCAGGGTCTGAGTGACATCATCTCCTACTACACCAAACTAAGTAACATAGCTTACAACAAAGTTTCACTCTCAGATGAATCCACTGCCACTTATGCTCGCTTTGACCGTCAAATCATGGAGGGACCTTCACAAGCTGCCACAGCCCCCAATTACCCTGTGATTTCAGTCCCTGAGGCCGATGTGAGAGCATCCTTTGGGAGGGTGAACACCCAGAGAGTATCCGGCCCAAGTGGGGTATCTGACCAAGTACAGAAGATCTGTGCGGATAAACTGGAAGGAGTGTTTACTGACATCTTTAACCATCTTTAATCTTAATCTTCAGCAGCCTGAGGTACCCACCTAATTCAAGCAGGTTTCAATCATATCAGTGCCCAAGAAGAACAAGGAAACCTGCTTCAATGGCCATTGTCCAGTATCTACTGTGATAAGGCAAACACGAGGAAACCTGCAGATGCTGGAAATTCAAGCAACACACACAAAGTGCTGGTGGAACGCAGCAGGTCAGGCAGCATCTATAGGGAGAAGCGCTGTCGACATTTCGGGCTGAGTCCCGACGAGGGGTCTTGGCCCGAAACGTTGACAGTGCTTTTCCCTTTAAATGCTGCCTGACCTGCTGTGTCCCACCAGCATTTTGTGTGCGTCCACTGTGATAAGATGCTTTGAGAGTTTGGTCATGAAACATACCAACTCTTGTCTGAGGAGTAACTTGGATCTGTTCCAATTTGCCTAACTTGGCACAGGTCAACAGCAGATACCATTTCATTTACTCTTCACTCAGCTCTGGAACATCTGGACAGTGAAGAAGCATACATCAGAATGCTCTTCTTTGACTACAGTTCAACAATCAGCACTGTCATCCCCTCAAAACTAATCTATAACCTATGTCTCAAAACATCCCTGTACAACTGGATCAACTTCCTCACTTGCAGACCCCGGTCAGTATGGATTGACAACATTTCCTCCACAATCACCATCAGCACAGGTGCTTAGCCCTAGACTCTATACCTATGAATTTGTGGCCAAGTACAGCTGCAATGTCATATGTAAGTTTGCTGATTACACCACTGTTGTTGGCCAAATCAAAGGTGGTGACGTATCAACTATAGGAGTGAGATCAAAAATCTGATTGAATGGTGCCACAACCATAACCTCTCACTGAATGTCAGCAAAACCCAAATGCTGAATATTGACTACAGGAGGCAGAAACAGGAGGTCTGTGAGTCAAAACTTATAAGGCGATCAGAGGTGGAGTGGGTCAGTAACTTTAAATTTCTTGGTGCTTTCATATCAGAGGATCTGTCCTGGGACCAGCACATAAGTGCCATCACAAAGGAGGCATGACAGCAACCTCACTTTCCTAAAAGCTTGGACAGATTTGGAAGGTCATCTGAAACTTTGACAAACTTCTATAGTTGCAGAGTTGAGAGCATCATGGCCGGGTTGCATCACAGCCAGGTAGAGAAACACCAATACCCAAGAACGCCTACGAAAAGCAGTGGGCATAGCCCAATCGATCATGGGAGAAGTCCACCCCACCTTTGTGTACATCTTCAAGGGGCATTGCCATAAGAAAGCAGTATCCATCATCAAGGAATCCCTCCATGCTCTCTTCTCAGCACTGCCATCAGGAAGGAGGTTCAGCACTTACTTCAGGAACAGATCTTACCCTTCAATCATCGGATTCCTGAACCAGCATGGATAACTTCAGTCTGCTCAGAGTCTGAACTGCTATATGGACTCAATTTCAAGTGCTCCATATCTCATGTTCTCAATGGTTATTTTTTACTTATTTATTTGCTATTATCATTCTTATTTGTTTTTTATTTTTGGTATTTACAGTTTGTATTCTTTTATACATTGGCTTTTTGTCCATCTTTGTGTAGTTCTATTGTTTTCTTTGGTCTACTGTAAATGCCTGCAAGAAAATAAATCTCATGGTAATATTTGGTGATATATAATACACTCTGATAATAATTTTGCTTTGGACTTTGAGACGACTAACGTTGCCAGGTAGATCAGGAGCAGCAGGCACTTACAATAACCCACCAAAGGAAAACGGCTTTTCCAGATGTTCCCAGCTTCGACTCAGCTCTGAGCTTCAAATCTGCATCAGTGAGTGGGGCCACGTCATTCACAAGGGACCATCTGTGCAGTGACGTCAAAATTAATGTGGGTTTGCTGTCACTGCATATGCTCTGCACTCAGCCAGTCACTCAGTGGAGTTATACTTTATCTCAGGAAGTGCAGGGCAGTCACACGTACAAGATTTCCTCTCCGCAACACAAGAGATTGATGTACCATGCAATAGAATGTCTCAGCCAGTTTCTTTTGAAACTCAAGCCAATGATTTTCTTTTCCCTCTCATAATATTAACTATTTAAAATATGCAGTCTGGAGGCAGGCAAGGAAAGGGGAAAAAAAATGATCCAGTTGCAGTCGGCATGAATTTTGATCGTTTTCAATCTTTTTTCTGACCTTAAGATACTTTGATCAATGTGCTTTTTTGTGAGTTTGACTCAGGGAAAAGAATTTTGCCGCTACTTTGTTATTGTCAGATTTAATGAATCTTGAATTTGACAGAAGAGGCACTGATACTGATTTGCTTCAAGAAGCGAATCAATCTAATTGGTAACCTCACTATGAGAATTAACTTCCTAATCTCAGAGAAAGCAGCGAATCTTTTTACATCATCAATTTAAATTGTACTCACCGGGCAGAACCGTCAGATGGTTGTGGGCTCACGTTCCATCCATGTGCAGGTACTGTTGTGCTGTGCTGACAGGGTGCTGCCTTGTCTCTGAATCCATTCTCTCAGGTGAGCAATACCCCACATTATTTCATTTGACTGGTACCCTCAGCCTCGTATATTCAACCTGCTTTCAGCATCAGTAAAACACAAGGTTACGAGGTCGCTTTTATCTGTAAAGTGTTTTGGCCGTCTGAGGGATGGCAAAAAAATGCATGAAACTACAGTCAGAAGTAATTCCCAACCTTGGCATCTGACACCAGGGGATTGAAAACAAATGGATTCTGCCTTGCAATGATTGTATGCCATCCTTCCCTTTATCAGTGATCACTGATGGACATTCCACCATGCAATTTTTTTTTATAAAGAAGCTGATTTGTTCCTTCCACCGAGGTAAGACAGTGTAGAGCCACCATTGGCCATATTACTTACTACCCAGTACGCCGCTGGAGGTTAGGGCAGCAATGAAATTCCTCCATTTTTGTCGCCAATCGGAGCTTCCTCTCAGTTTTCACCACTGTCAGTCTTGCAAGTCCTGGATGGAGATCAGAAATACCATCACACTCAGGTGCAGAAAGATTCTTCATTGCTGTTTCCGTAAACAATTTTGTTTTACCAGACAGGTTTGTTAGCCCTGAGCTGAACCCCCGAACTTGGAGAACCAGTGGGCCCTCTTAATCTAGCCTCTACATTTTGACCTGTTTGGCATGTGTGACCCTACCAAGAGCCAAAGCATAAAGCCCTGACTCCAGCTAATGTAGCTCTCCAGGTCACACACACACACACACACAAAAAGTGCTGGAGGAACTCAACAGGCCAGGCAGCATCTATGGAAAAGGATAAACAGTTGATGTTTTGGGCCGAGACCCTTCAGCAGGAAAAAAAGATGAGGAGTAGAGTTAAAAGGTGGGGGGGAAGGGGAGGGAGAAAGACAAGGTGACAGGTGAAACTGAGGGGGGGGAGAAGTGAAGTAAAGAGCTGGGAAGTTGATTGGTGATAGAGATGCAGGGCTGGGGGAGGGGGAATCTAATAGGAGAGGACAGAAGGCCATGAAAGAGAGAAAAGGAGGGAGAAGCACCAGAGGGAGGCAATACGCAGGCAAGGAGATAAGATGAGGGAAGGAATAAGGGATAGGGAATGGTGAAGGGGGGTGGGGGAAGGCCATTTCCAGAAGTTTGAGAAATTGATGTTCATGTCATCAGATTGGAGGCTACCCAGACAGAATATAAGGTGTTGTTCCTCCAACCAAAATGTGTCCTCATCATGACAGTAGAGGAGACCATAGATAGACATATTGGAATGGGAATGGGAAGTGGAATTAAAATGGGTGACCACTGGGAGAGCAAACACGAGGAAATCTGCAGATGCTGGAAATTCAAACAACACACACAAAATGCTGGTGGAACACAGCAGGCCAGGCAGCATCTATAGGGAGAAGCACTGTCGACGTTTCGGGCCGAGACCCTTCGTCAGGACTAGACGAAATGTGATCTAAGAGACTTCGTCCTGACGAAGGGTCTCGGCCCGAAACGTCGACAGCGCTTCTCCCTATAGATGCTGCCTGGCCTGCTGTGTTCTACCAGCATTTTGTGTGTGTTGACCACTGGGAGATTCCGCTTTTACTGTCGGATGGAGTGAAGATGCTCAGCGAAGCGGTCTCCCAATCTATGTTGGGTCTCACTGATATACAGGAGGCCACACCGGGAGCACCTGACTCATTATATGACCCCACTAGACTCACAGGTGAAGTGTCGCCTCACCTGGAAGGACTGTTTGGGGCCCTGAATGGTAGTGAGGGAGGAGATGTAAGGGCAGGTGTAGCCCCTTACCTCCTTCTGCCTCAGATTCTCCCTTCTCCATCTCTGTATCTCTTTCACCAATCAGCTTCCTAGCTCTTTACTTCACCCCTCCCCCTCCTGGTTTCACCTATCACCTTGTGTTTCTCTCTCCCCTTCCCCCACCTTTTAACTCTACTCCTCATCTTTTTTTGTCCAGACCTGCTGAAGGGTCTCGGCCCAAAACGTCAGCTGTTCATTCTTTTCCATATAGGTTCCCTGGCCTGCTGAGTTCCTCCAGCACTTTGTGCGTGTTGCTTAGATTGCCAGCATCTGCAGATTTCCCCTTGTTAGCTCTCCGAGTCATTGAGCCACACAGGTCTCTAAATTAAGAAAAAGTTGTGGTCCTCTTGGATGTGCTCATAGTAAAATTAAGATCAATTCTTTTGAGATTATCTGCTATAATGGACCTTATGTTTGACTCTGACCACATAGGCACTTAACCTAGAGATTTAAAGTCTCAGCTGTAAATTGACTCCTCCAACACTTCCTCCATGTGGTACTGGAGTACCAAACTAGATTTTTGTCCGCAACACCCTTCACTTTAATCTTACTAAAAAAGTAATAATTCAGTTATGATTTAAATATTTTTCCAAACACAGTTTATGCAGTTTATGGAGTTATGAGCCGGTTTCTTTGGAGAGACATCAAGGACAAGCTGAATAAACTGGGTGAGCAGATGCACCATTCAGTACTGGGCTGGAATTTTAAGTAACGAGTAATACCAGTGACATCTTGATTAGCAAAGCTAATGGGGCATTGCAATTTAATTTGAAGGGTAAGAAGGATAAAAGATACATAATTTATTAAGCTGCTGTTCCAACTATCATACGTCTTGGTTTAATTTTTAATGGGCATTCAACTGCACTAACTTTATTAGGTACACCTGTACATCTGCTCATTAATGCAAAATCTAATTATCCAATTATGTTGCAGCAACTCAATGCATAAAAGCATGCAGACATGGTCAAGAGGTTCAGTTTTTGTTCAGACCAAACATCAGAATGTGGAAGAAATGTGATCTAAGAGACTTTGACTGTGGAACGACTGTTCGTGCCAGACAGAGTGGCTTGAGTATCTGAGGAACTGCTGTTCTCCTGGGATTTTCATGCACATTTGTCTTGAGAGTTTACAGAGAATAGTGCAAAAAAAAAAAACCCCAGAAAATCCAGCGAGTGGCAATCTGTGAGTGAAAATGCCCTGTTAATGTGAGAGGTCGGAGGAGAATGGCCAGACTGGTTCAAGCTGACAGTAAGGTGACAGTAACTCAAACAACCATGCATTACAACTGTGGTGTGCAGAAAAGCATCTCTGTGAAGGAAGTGCTTAATAAAGTGGAAACTGAGTGTACGTATGTCAGTGTTCCCTTTAATTTGTAATGACGAGTATGTGCAAAAAATCTTGTGCTGAGCAATTTTTTACCAGTGGCAACAACCTGTGCGCACTGAATTTTACATATAAAGGTATTCGTTTTAACAGCTAGGGAAACACTGTCAATAAGAACTTCGATCTCCTCTGGGTTTGATCGTTTTCACTTTTGTTTATCTGTACTCTCACAAGGCATACATAGCAAGCCTGTAGCCTATAGGTTAATGAAGGATTTTTTCACCAGAACTTTTGCGCACCATCCATATGTGATTTGCTTGCTAAATGACACTTCAAAAAGTCAAGTATCTAAATATCACCCCACTTCTTCCCAGCAACTTTGGCATCGAGACAATACACGCAGGTAACATCAGTTTCTGAATTGTGCATAAATATTTCTCGTACCTGCACCTCATGAGCTTTTGGTGTAGCAGTTTGTACTGTTTCATTAAGCCGTCCTACTTTAAATGAACTAGCAGTTCTTTTGCACTTCACGCCCTGTGCTTCTTTGGAATTCCAAATAGTGAATCAATAGTTTCTCCAATAAAAACAGCATAAGTAAGCCAGTTCTAAAATCTGCAGACAAGTTATTGCAAACTCCATGTTGTCAAAACCATCCGCATCAGAAACTGAAAAATATGTTCGTGTACGATCATGAAATATAATTAACATGCCAATGAAGTAGAGGGTGACAACTTTTGTGCACAGTTTAAATTCCTTTGTGCACTAGTAACAAAAGATATACCTATACACCTTATGCACCTTAGAGGGAACTGACGTGCATTCAAGTGATCCAGGACATTAACAGTATTAGGTCACAGAGACAAATTCCTACGTTATCATCAACATCAACCTTAAAGTTTGTGATGGAATTATAAATCCTGTGTTATCCCTTCAGAACTAACACAAAGATTTCAGTAAATATTTAACTCAATTTCAGGATTGACCCCAAAATTGTTCCAGGGAAATTAGCCCCAATATTATTCCTTTACAGTTGACTGCTTTGTTACTTCTGAGGAATTAACTCAATTGTTATGCCTTCAGTAACAATGACAATGTTTATTCTATTTTTTATTTTTCAGTTTATTGAGATACAGTGCAGAATAGGCCCTTCCAGAACTTTGAGCCGTGTCACCTAGCAACCACTGATTGAAGCCTAGCCTAATCACGAGACAATTTACAATGGCCAATGAACCTCACAACTGGCACCTCTTTGGGACTGTGGGAGGAAACCAGAGCACCCGGAAGAAACCCACGTGGTCCTAGGGAGAACCTTCAGTACTTCCTATAGCCACTGGCAGGAATTGAACCTGGGCCAATGGTTCTGTAAAGCATTGTGCTAACCTCTAGGCTACTGTGCTGCCAACTATGGGGGATTAACCCTGATGCTACCTTCAGAATTAACTCCAAAATTATCCCTTTGTGATAGATCCCTGAGTGGTTTTCTCCAGTGTTGCCACCAGGAGATCAAACCCACCAGAAGCATCAGGAGATTGCCACTGGGAGACTGATCTAAATGTTGGTAACGGGTGGGGTTTGAGCTAAGTACTGTGACACTGATCTCAGTGCTGATCCCAAGAGACTGATTTCAGCTTCACCATTATATCCATTAATCTTTCTCCGACCAATAACTAATATGTCAGCATTCACAATACAATGCACTGCTGGGAAATTTGTCTGGCTTTGAGCCACTGTTCCCTTCCCTCTATAAACTCGCCTACAATAAAACATCATTAACCTTGAAAGGAGCCTTAAAGCAGCCTAATGCATTTTCTATGCTTTGTTCCACCAATTTCAGACTGCTTTGCACTGTTGGGTCCAAAGTTTCTGCTGCTTTCTTCCAAGAAAGATATTGTATTAAACAAAACTAAATAGATTTTGTTGTTCTTATTGATAGCCAAGCAGCTAGTTTTGCAGTAAGATGTGAATATGTGTGCTCTATTTATTATACTCCAGCATGTCCAATGAACAGATTTCTTTAATGAGCACATCTAATTATTAAGAATCCAAGATTGAATAAGCTTATCAGAGTTGTTTTCTAATTGAGTTTGTGTTCCTATTCATTTTATATTCAATTATTACATAACATAATAAATTACTAAATGGAAGTTAGGCGACAGCCATGGGTAAACACAGCATTCAATTTTATTCCGTTGACAGGTTGTCTGTATGGGACTCTATTCCACTGCCTAGTTGGAATAAAATCATCCTCTGGCCCTTTGGAAGTCAGGCTACCCTATAACCTTAAGGTCATCTCCCAGCAGCATTGAAGCCACAATCTTAATGCAGACACATTCCCAACTTAGGGAGGTCAACTTCTGTAAGGAATGACTCACAATACACTTGGGTTCCATTCTTAAGTGCAACAGTCTCTTAAAGTGACATCCGTTTTGCCTTGAGAATTTATAGCATCTTCAAACGTAGATATTAAACCAACAAATCTCATTCTTTATTTCTTATTTATTCATGAAATGTGGACGGCAACGCAAAGGCCAGCATTTATTTTCTTCTCCTAACTGGTTCGTGAAATGTGTGCTACCCGGAACTTATTGGACCATTTCAGAAGCTGGTGAAAGGTTAACCAGAGTGAGGAGTGAGAAGTCACTCAGTGGCCAGCAAAGAGTCATCTATAAATCGGGCTGGTGCTGGATGGCAGATTTTCTTCCTTGAAATATGTTGTTGCAACTGTATCTTACCTATTATAATTCCATGGCTTTAGGATGCTAGCTTTTTTTTTATTCCAAACTTATTAGATTGTTTTACTTTAAATTCCCCAGCTGCTGTGGTGGGACCTCAACTCATTTCCTTGAATAAATCACTCGGCCTTAGATCTGACTCTGTTAACTTAACCTCAGTGATACTGTATTCAGTACTAAATTTACAACTGAAACGTGAAGAATGATACCTCTGAGTCCAGGGTGCTACAAACTCCATTGTTCATTGAACTGCACAATAATCAATATTGTAGATGGAAGTCCCTCTTACAATTGAGGAAGTAAAGCCATTAAGCTAATTGGAGGACTAATCTCCCAAGACCCAATCTGGGCAAAATTAATAGCAGTTTAAGTGTGGCATGTTCAAATGAAGGGTCTCAAAGCATTTTCAAATAAAACATTATTGTTTTCCTTTCCAGGAATATTGCCTGACCTGCTGAATGTTTCCAGGATTTTCTACTTTTATTATAATTCCGTTATTGTGATTAATGGCCCCACCAACTGAGAGGAGAGAAGATGAAATCCAGCCAGAGTTCATGCTCCCAGTTTCAAACCCAAGAAAGTCTGCAGATGCTGAAAATCCAAAGCAACACACACAAAACGCTGGAGGAACTCAGCAGGTCGGGCTATGGAAATAGATAACCGATCAACATTTCGGGCTGAGACCCTTCTTCTGAGAGGGACCGAGAAGGAAGAGGGAAGGTGTCAGAATAAAAAGGAGAGAGGAGGGGAAAAGGGTTAGTTGGAAGGTGACAGGTGGTTGGGAAAGGCCAAGGCCCAGAGAAGAAAGAAACTGATAGGAGAGGAGAGTGGACCACAGGAGAAAGGGAAGGAAGAGTAACCCAGGGGGAAGTAGTAGGCAGGTGAGAAAAAGTGGAATGCCCGGATGGAAGACGAGTGTGGGGTGAGGAAGATTTGACCACCATTTGTTCTTGCTCCCTGTTGCTGTCCTCACTACTGCTAAGTGTGCATATGTATAGCGCAATGGGACGAAGTTGACTTGGCTGTGCATGGGACTCCAAAACTTCTCAGCCATGCTTGGGAAGATTGGGTGTGAGCAGTCAGCTGACAGTTGTAGACTGTACAAACAGGATGGTTTTAAGAGGCTCCACATCATCATCATAGTGTGCCGTGTCCTATGGCATGGCTGATCATGGTCTTTTGACCATGATTGTTCTTGGCAAATTTTTCTACAGAAGTGGTTTACCATTGCCATCTTCTGGGCAGTGTCTTTACAAGCTGGGTGACTGCAGCCATTATCAATACTTTTCAGAGATTGTCTGCCTGGAATCAGTGGTGACATAACCAGGACTTCTGATGTGCACCAGCTGCTCATACGACCATCCACCACCTGCTCCCATGCCTTCACGTAGCCCTGATCAGGCTGGGGTGGTGGGGGGGGGTCTAAGCTACACCTCGTCCAAAGGTGACCTGCAGGCTAGCAGAGGGATGGAGTGCCTTATACTTCCTTTGGTAGAGATGTATCTCCACCCTGCCACCCCAAAAAACAAATAAAAAAGGATAACAAATAAACAGAAACAGACTTGGTTTGTACAATGATATTTGGATTAATTAGCGGGCTGAGCTATAAACTTCTTGAACAGTATGCTGTGGTTAGATACTAGTTACTTAAAGATTATTTTCGGTTCGGATTTCTTTCCAAAGAAAGGGGTAGATAAACATGTTTGTTTCTCTGCTCTTTTAGACTTCACAAAGATCTCCTTGTGCCTGTCACTTATCTGATGTAGTAGTAACTCCACACTCTTCACAAGAACTGTCCCCGCTGTGAGGATTAGCAATTCCTGCTGTTCCTGGAAGCAAAAATCCAGACATATTTACAGCCCAACCTCCTTGTCTATTCTTCAAAGCTCATCAGTGAGGGATCATTCTTATTGAAGTATCCAGCATTGCCTTGTCTATTTATACTCTTGTGGAAAAGCAAGGGAGGGGGGCTTCACAGCAGCCTGAAAGTTGGAAGAGAGCTAGGATGCTAAAGGGACAGAAAACATTCCAACCCACTATCCAATGTGGAAAAAAAATCCTTGACTCTAAAAGCGTTAATATGCAAGACCATAAGACACAGGAGTAGAATTAGGCCATTTGGCTGATCAAGTCTGCTCTGCCATTCCATCAAAGCTGAATTACACTCAGACTTTGATTCTCGTTACATTCAGACTTCTGAACTTCGCGATGGTGGTCCTGGGGGCTCGCGTCAGCCCTTTTTTGATGTCCCAAGGACATGGCCTAGAAGAAGAGCTCATCTTTGGGGTTCCGAAGTCTCACGGCCCTGTGGACGGGCTGATTCTAAGCCAGTGCTGCCGACTGAAGTTTCGCAGGAGAGAACGGAATATCGGGAACAGCGGATCAGCTGGCAGAAGCTCTGAACTTAGCAAATTACGCTGTCTCTTATTTTGTTGATGGGTGAGAGATTGTTGCTGATTCTCTGGGTACTTTTAACACCGTAAATCAGCGAGTTGCTTTCTCATTGTGAAAGAGGAGACCTCTTTTTCGCTTTATTGGGGAGAGAAAGCCCCTGTGGCATGTTGAATTGTCGGGTGAACGATTAGTTTTTCTTGTATTGCAGACCATGGTCTTTATTGTGGGCATTGCCATTGCTTGCTTGGTGGGTGGAGGGTGCTGATGCTTTTTCTGCGGAAATGGGTGAGGGTGGGGGTAGGAGAGGGCTGTCGCTTTGCTGCTGCTTGTGAGTGGAAGGAGGAGTGGGGGGGGGGGGTGCTTTCGGTTTGTAACGGTTTTACTGTCACTCATTCTTTGGGCAAACCTTATTGCCGCCTGCTACCGGAATGTCAGTGTGCGGAGATGGTGTGCAGTCTAACAAACCAAGCAAGTCAATGTCCTGGACATTTTCCTTGTGATCGCAAGACCCTGTTGGACATTGTCAATGTAGAATACAGCAAATCCAGCTCACTGGTTCATTGGCGAGACTGACAGCAGGGGAGCTGAATGCCTCAGTTGTAGTTTGGACAATGCCCTCATGCCACGGAGTCGCCTGCTGCAGCCACCCAAGGGACAGACACTAGAGGTGGTGTAGTAGAGAGCAGACATACAGCGGGGGCGTTAGAGTCTGTGCTGGATTGGGGACCGGCCCCTCCGGTCGGTGCTGCCCTCCAGTGTTTGCTCGGTGGAAGACAAGCTGGACTGCATTCGCCTGCGGCTGCACTAGCACGTGATGATCGTACCGCTGCGGGCTTGTACTTGCCGACAACATCCTTGCACTTCCCCTCTGCCATCCGATTCCTAGATGGACATTGAACCCATGAAAACCACCTCACTTTTTAAATATTTATTATTTCTGTTTCTACACAATTTTAATCTATTCAATACACATATACTGTAATTGATTGATTGATTTATATATTTTTCTTCTATATTATGAATTGCATTGAACTGCTGCTGCAAAGTTCACGATACATGCCGGTGATAGTAAACCTGATTCTGATTTACAGAACATGACACTCAGGGACTTGAGCTATATTACTTTTCTTTTGTGTGACTTTATGTTTACTGCTATCTTATATGTGCCATATGTGCTTTGTGCTGTGTGTGACTATCGGGACTGTGTTTTGAAGCTTGACTCTGGAGATATGCTTTTCTGTTTGGTTCTATTCATGGGTATTCGTGTATGGTTGAAAGATAATTAAATTTGAACTGAACTGAGCTGAACTCTGATTTGACCATACTTGTAATATTGTTTTCAGTTCTGGTCGCCTCATCATAGGAAGGATATAAAATCTTTAGAGAGGGTGCAGAGGAGATTTAGAGGATTCTGTCTGGATTGAAGTCTTTGGAGTGAAGGTGAATGAGAAGTGACTTGATTAGAGGTGTACAAGATAATAAGATAATAATAGAGGTGCAGAGAATGGAAAAATATGGATATTGTGCAGAGAGAAGGGATTATTTTAGTTAGGCATTTAATTACAAGTTTAAGCAAGGAGTCAGCTCAAGGTCTTGGACAGATTAGGAGAATGGGCAAAGAAATGGCAGATGGAACACAGTACAGGGACGTATATGGTCAGAATTCAGGGTGAAGGAATAAAGCCATAGAATATTTTCTAAACAGGGAGCAGATTTAGAAATCAGAGGTGCAAAGGAACAGAATTCTCTAAAGGTTAACTTGTAGGTTGAGTCAGTGGTAAGAAAGGTAAGTGTAGTGTTAGAATTCATATCCAAACGACTAGAATTTAAAAGCAAGAAGAGCATTGTTCAGTCCACAGTTGGAACATTGTGAGCAGTTCTGGGCCCTATGTCTAACACACTGCCCAGAAGAAGGCAATGGCAGACCACTTCTCTAGAATTTGCCAAGAAGAATCATGATCGTAGACCTTGATCACCCACATCATATGACGCGGCACATAATGATGATGATGATCTATGAAAGTTGCGCTGACATTGGAGTGGGTCCAGAGGAGGTTCATGAGAATCACCCCAGGAATGAAAGATTTAATAAAGGAGGAGAATTTGTGGCTCTGGGCCTGTGCTTGCTAAGGATGAGGGTGGAATCTCATTGGAACCAACAAAGTATTGGAAGATCTAGGGAGGATGAGCTTGGAAAGGATGTTTCCAATAGTTAGATAGTTGGAGAACCTGGACACTGCCTCAGTATACAACAGCACATCTTTAGAACAGATATGAGAAAGATGCTGCTGAACCTGTGGAATTCATTGCTACAGAAGGCTAAGGAGGCAAAGTCATTAGATAAATTGAAAGTAGAAGTTGATAGGCTCTTGATTAGTAAGGGTGTCAAAGGTTACAGGGGGAGGATAAGAGAATGGGGTCGAAAGGGAAGATAAATCAACTACGATCGAATGGCAGAGCATGATAAATGTACCAAATGGCCCAATTCTGCTCTTGTGTCTTAATTAGTTTTGCACAACATCTTGCCCAAAGATCCTGTTCTTGTGCTATACTGTACTATGAATCAAACATGTCCTCACACATTCTTGTCATTGCTGTCTTTGAACGCCCAAGTTGGTGCGGTCTTTCATTGATTCTATTAAGGTTATTATTCTATTATGTATTTATTGAGTATGCCCACAAGGGAATGAATCTCAGGGATGTATGTGGTGGCATACTGTACTTTGATAATAAATTTACTTTGAACTGTTAACATTAGGCACTCGTTTCTGTTGAAATTATATTTAATGCCAAAGCCGGTTTCTCTAATTGATTGTTTTGGCAGTTACCACCCCTCACTCACCCATCCATCCTTCCCAATGATAATAACTGGTGCACAGACATGGAGTCATAAGGTCTTATACAACACAAACAGGCCCTTCACCCCACCATGTGCCTGCTGAATTGTTTCCCCATCTACACTAATCCCACTTGTTCATATTAGGATCATATCCTTCTATGCCTTGCCTATTTAAGTCAGTCTAAATACCTTTTTAAGCACACTGACTATGTCTGATGCCTAACTTCAAAGTTCAAAGTAAATCTGTTATCAAAGCATATGTATGTCACCATATATAATGAGATTCATATTCTTGTAAGCGTGCTCATTAAATCTGTAGAAGGATAACTATTACAGAATCAATGCAAGACCAACCACTTTGATGTTCAGAGGTCAGAAGTCAAGAAACTGCAAGTACAAAAATAAACAATCGATAATAAATAAATAAGAACTAAATATCAAGAATATCCTTCTGAAAACAAGTTCCAGATATCAGCCACGCTCTTTGTAAAAATCTTATCCCTGAGATCTTCTTTAAAAAATGTTACTTCTCACCCTGAAACTATGCCCTCTTTTTTGATAGCCCTACAATGAGGGAAAGATCTTGATCAGTGTACAGAAGGGATTTAGTTGTATTTATACAGCTCCTTTCCTTTAAAGTGTAATGTCGGATATGTCCACAGAAACTTCAAGATATTGCAAAGATTGCAGATGACAGTTTTTCTGTCAGATCGTTTTGTAACTGATCAAGTTTTTTATTCAGACCCTAACGGTAGATGAAGAAACCATCACACATAAAGCAAGGAATAAAGCAAAAGATATTGGCAACCCAAACCTATCTCCACTTGAAAGCTTCTGTACACTTGATCCCCACCAACAGGAAATCACCAAAACATAAGAATGCGCTGATTTTCTGATCAATCACTAACAAAAGCAAACCATCTTCCCTTTGAAGTTCGGTCTAACTCCACGCGGTATTCATGTCCTCACCCCTACAAAAACGCAATAAGATCACTGTTAGTTGAAATCACTTCCATTTTCAGACATTCACCACATTTTGATCAAGTTCCGTATCAAACGCCCGTAACTAGGTGCTGCTGTCTGCTGTAACAGCTGATGCCCCAATGGAGCATGAAACATATTGGTAGGTGGGCCTCTGTTAGGCTCGATAGACCATGGATTTGCACCTTTCAAAGTTTCCAGGGCGCAAGCCAGGGCAAGGTTTTGTTTTAATGGATGACCAGCAGTTGCCCAAGCTGCAAGTCTCCCCTCTCCACGCCACCAATATTGTCCAAGGGAAGGGCGTTAGAACCCATCCAGCTTGGCACCGGTGTCGTCACAGAGCAATGTGTGGTTAAGTGCCTTGCTTAAGGACACACACGCATCCTCAGCCAAGGCTCAAACTAGCGACCTTCAGATCACTGGACGAATGCCTTAACCACTTGGCCATGCGCCAACACTATGGAACATATAGTACAGTACAGGACTGCTGCCCAATGATGCTCTACCAACCATTTAACCTACTCTAAACTCTATCTCATGCTTTCCTCCCACATAGTCCTCCATTTTTAGAATCAGAGGCAAGAAATATAAAAAGGACATCAGGAGCAAATTCTTCAAGCAAAGGGTGCTGAGTATTTGGAATGAGCTGCCAACAGCAACATTTAAAGCCTTGAAGTACATTGGAAGGAGAGGTTTTGAGAGCTATGAAACGCAAGCAGATGTGGACAGCTTGCAATGCAACACCGTTGGCATGGGTGAAATGGGTTGAAGGGCCTTTACCATGCTGTTTGACTCTATGATCCCTTTAGTTCTAGTCTCATCTACCAGTAGAAACAATGTTCCTGCCCCAATCTTATTCATCCATTTCATAATTGTATACATTTCTGTAACATTTTCTCTCATTCTTCTGACTATAATCTCTTCTCATACACTAAACCCCTCGTCTCTGGAATCACCTGATGACCTTCCACTGCATTGCCTCCAAAGCCAGTATATCTTTCTTCAAGTAGGGAGACCGGAACTGCATGCAGTACTCCAGCTGCATCCTCGGCAGTATTCTGAACATTTGTAGCTTAACCTGCCAGCTCTTAAATTCAATCCCTCTGACAACAAAGACCAACATTTATTGCCTTCTCGATAACATGTTCCACCCGCAAATCAACCTTTTGTGATTCATGGACCAACGCTCCCAAGTCCCTCTGCACAACAGCATGTATCAACCTTTCAATCAGTCTGATCAACGACTTTCAAGTAATCAAAAATCAGCCACTGAGAAGCTCCACACCTTAAAGAAGGGTCTCCCCCTTGTATAGTGTGAGGAGGAAACCAGCAACATATGAAAAAATATGGGGCTCCTTTTCAGCCAAATTACCATCCCTCCTCGGCTACTGAATTAATATGGATACCTGTCTTCCCGTGTTCCTACTATCTGCTTAGTGTAGTAATATATACTTTATTAATACACATTAGGACCTCATACCTTACTTGATCAAATTTTATTTTTGCTATTTTTCAATTGTGAACGAGGAAGAAATTTTTACCGTACCAGGGTTGTGGTTGGGGGGGGGGGGGGGGGGGTCATGTGGGAGGGAGTCTGTTTTTTGTTTGTTTGGTTTTTTTCTTATGTGTTAGACATCCGTTAGTCTCATGAGACCATGGATTTGCGCCTTGGAAGGTTTTTCCAGGGTGCAGGCCTGGGCAGGGTTGTATGGGAGACCGGCAGTTGCCCAAGCTGCAAGCCTTCCCCTCTCCATACCACCAATGTTGTCCAAGGGACGGGCACTAGGACCCAAGCAGCCTGGCACCAGTGTCGTCGCAGGGCAATGTGTTGTTAAGTGCCTTGCTCAAGGATACATCACGCTGCCTCAGCTGAGGCTCGAACCAGTGACCTTCAGATCACTAGACCGATGCCTTATCCACTAGGCCAAGCGCCAACACTTCTTATGTGTATCTGTTTATAATTCAATAAAAAAATTTATAAGATAAAAGAAGGGCCTCCCAACCTTTTTTATGCCATGGCAAATACCATTAAGAAAGAGGTCCATGGACCCCAGGTTAGGAACTTCTGCCTTAGAGGGAAAGCATCTCAAGCTCTTCCTCTCTCTCCTTCACCAACAGCTAAGCGGAGAGAAGGTCCAATAAGCATGTTCAAACCTGGGTAAAGTTTTATTTTTTCAGCGGGTGAAGAGAAGGTGAGATTGCTCCAAAGGCTGTGAGGTTAAAATAGTTACCATAAACAGCAACAGGATGATGTTATCATGGTGGGCATTGGCAGGACTGGACCCAAGTGCTGTGGAACGGCAGACCAAGCACTGGCAAATAACACAGCCCAGGAGCAGAGGAACAGCAGACCAAGCACTGGCAAGTAACACAGCCCAGGAGCAGAGGAACAGCAGACCAAGCACTGGCAAGTAACACAGCCCAGGAGCAGAGGAACAGCAGACCAAGCACTGGCAAGTAACACAGCCCAGGAGCAGAGGAACAGCAGACCAAGCACTGGCAAGTAACACAGCCCAGGAGCAGAGGAACAGCAGACCAAGCACTGGCAAGTAACACAGCCCAGGAGCAGAGGAACAGCAGACCAAGCACTGGCAAGTAACACAGCCCAGGAGCAGAGGAACAGCAGACCAAGCACTGGCAAGTAACACAGCCCAGGAGCAGAGGAACAGCAGACCAAGCACTGGCAAGTAACACAGCCCAGGAGCAGAGGAACAGCAGACCAAGCACTGGCAAGTAACACAGCCCAGGAGCAGAGGAACGGCAGACCAAGCACTGGCAAGTAACACAGCCCAGGAGCAGAGGAACGGCAGACCAAGCACTGGCAAGTAACACAGCCCAGGAGCAGAGGAACAGCAGACTCCCCATGAAGAGACAGAACAAGAGGTTAGACATGGGAGTGCCTTCAGAGCATGGAAGGCATGACCAAGCGACACCGCGAGACAAATCGTTCTCCACAAACACACAACTGGATCCCAATCCAGTGCTAAATGAGAGTCTTCTTTAAATATTCATAGAATATGGGAAACTTGTGCCTGTCACAATTAACTTGACAAGATTAAACAGAAACCACCAGGGCTTAGCAGCTCTAGTTAGGATAACAATTAGTAATTATAGGAGCTTGAGATACATAGAACCCTAAAGCACTATGGCAAGCCACAGAGGCCCGCAGGGCTCATGACAAAAATTGCCTCCGATTAACATTAACAATTAGGGCAGCATGGTAGTGTAGCGGTTAGCACGACACTTTACAGTACCATTAATGCCGGTTCAATACCTGCTGCCGCTGTAAGATTTTGTATGTTCTCCCCATGAATGCGTCGGTTTCCTTCGGATGCCCAGATTCTTCCCACAGTCCAAAGATGTACTGGCTGGTAGGTTAATTGATCATTGTAAATTATCCCATGTTTAGGCTAGGGTTAAATCAGAGGTTACTGAATGGCTCAGCTTAAAAAACTGGAAAGGTCTACTCCTCACTTGATCTCAATAGATAAATAAATGAGTAAATACGTGAGACGGAGGCAGAAGATTCCATTGCAAAGAATAGAAGGAACTGAATATGTCTTGTAAAATGTGGAGGAGAGATAAAATTGGAGTCCCATTGGTCACCAAACACCAACAAATGTCTCCAGATGTTCCGTGGAGATTGCTTCACCGGCTGGCATGGGGCACCAAGGCATAAGATCAGAAAAAGCTGCAGCCCAGCTCCATCATAGTCTCCCCAACATCGAGGACATCTTCCAAAGACAATGCCTCAAGAAGGTGGCACCGATCGTGAAGGACCCTCAGCATTCAGAACATGTCTTCATTGCTACCATCAGTGTGCAGGTACAGGAGCCTAAAGACACACACTCAACATTTTAGGGACAGGTCCATCCACTGAACCATCAGATTTCTAAACGTTCCATGAATCCATGAAGACTACCTCACTATTTTGCTCTCATTTTGCACTCGTCATCATCACCATTCTGTGCAACGTCATATTACGTGGCTGATTATGGTCTCTTGACCATGATTATTCTTGAAGAATTTTTCTTCATAAGTGGTTTCTGGGGAGTGTCTTGACAAGACGGGTGACCCCAAATATTATCAATATACTTCAGAGATGGTCTGTCTGATGTCAGTGGTTGCATAACCAGGACTTGTGATATGCACCGGCTGCTCATATGACCATCCACCACCAGCTCCTACGGCTTCATATGACCCTCATCAGGAAGGCTAAGCAGGTGCTAGATCTTGCCCAAGGGTGACCTGCAGCTAGCAAAGGGAAGGAGTGCCTTACAAATCCTTTGGTAGAGACATATCTCCACCCCACCACTTCCTTTTTGCACTACTTATTTATATTTTTATTGTAACTTCTGGTAATAGTTATGTATTGCATTGCTATGCAGCTAATAAACAACAAATTTCATAAAATATGTCTGGAATAATAAACTGATTCTGATTCTGAGATCTTGAAAAGAGCTGGTACTGGCTCAATGTGTGAAATAACCCCTTTCTTTTTGTGGAGATGAATTGATTCCATTTACACCTGGCACAGTGGTGGAACTGCTGCTTCACGGATTCAGTGACCCGGCTTCAATTCTGACCTCTGATGCTTTCCACGGGGAGACTGAATATTCACTGTGACCTTGTTGGCATTACAGAACATAGAACATTATAGCACTATACAGGCCCATTAAGTTGTGCCAATCTTTTAACTTACTCCAAGATTAGTCTAGCCCTTCCCTCCAATGTAGCCCTCCATTTCTCAATCATCCATGTGCCCATCTAAGAGTTTCTTAAATGCCTCTTCTATCACCCGGGCATTCCACACACCCACCACTCTCCGGGCAAAGCACTTAGCTCTGACCTCCCCCGCTACACTTTCCTCCAGTCACCTTGAAATTATGTACGCTGGTATTAACCATTCCATCCTGGTTATCCACTCTACCTATGCACCTTATCATTATGAACTGTACACCTCAGGGTGTCCTTTGGCTGCACTGGCCTTCCCCCACATCCCAAAGATTTGCAGGTTGAAAGGTCAAATCAACATCATCATTATGCCACCTTCAACTGGATTCCGCCACCAAACACACCTTACCCTCCCCCCCCCCCCCACCACTTTCTGCTTTCTGCAGGGATCACTCCTTATGCAACTCCCTTGTCCATTCGTCCCTCCCCACTGATCTCCCTCCTGGATCCCCCTCGTGGCTCTTACCCTTGCAATCGGAGCAAGTGCTGCGCCTGCCCCTACGCCTCCTCCCTCACTACCATTCAGGGCCCCAAACAGTCCTTCCAGGAGAGGCAACACTTCACCTGTGAGTCTGTTGTGGACATATACTGTGTTCGTTGCCTCCAGTGCGGCCTCTTGTATATCGGTGAGACCCAACGTAGATTGGGAGACCACTTCACTGAGCATCTACGCTCCATCTGCCAGAACAAGTGGAATCTCCCAGTGACCACCCATTTTAATTCCAGTTCCCATTCCCATTCCAATATGTCCATCTATTGCCTCCTCCACTGCCAGGATAAGGTCACACTTAGGCTGGAGGAACAACACCATATATTCCGTTTGGATAGCCTCCAACCTGATGGCATAAACATTGATTTCTCTAACTTCCGCCTCCCTTCACCATTTCCCATTCCCTTGTCCCTCTCTCATGTTATCTCCTTGCCCACCCATCACCTCCCTTTGGTGCTCCTCCCCTCCCCCTTTCTTCTTTCTTCCATGGCCTTCTGTCTTTTTCACCAATCAACTTCCTAGCTTTTTGCTTCATCCCTCCCCCTCCAACTTTCACCTATCACCTGGCATTTTTCTCTCTCCCCTCCCTCCACCCTTCAAATCTATTCCTCAGCTTTTTATTTTCAGTCCTGCTGAAGGGTTTCGGCCCAAAACGCCGACTGTACTTTTTTTCATAGATGCTTCCTAGCATTTTGTGTGTGTTGATCATCATTATGTGCCATGCCATATGACAAAGACAATCATGGTGACCATGATTGTTCTTGGCAAATTTTTCTACAGAAGTGGATTGCTATTGACTTCTTCTGGGCAGGTTATTTAGCCATTGTAAGTTCCCTAGAGTGTAGAATCTGAGTGGGGAGGGGAACTGATGGGAATGTGCTGAAATAAAATTAGATCAATGTAGCATTGGTGTGATTAGGTGCTGTATGGTTGGCAGGGCTTGATGGGCCAAAGGGCCTGTTTCCCTGCTGTACTTTTCTCTATGACTCCATTATTCCAGGACCCTCCTCAAACAGAGGTAGATACTCACAAAGAGAGTGGTTGAGCATTCTCTATGCATTGCTGCTACTGATGTGTTATTTGTTATTCAGTTAAAGAATATGGACAGCCAATGGGACGGTTATTTATCTGTCTGCTACATCCCAATTCCCAACTCCATCTGACTATTGTTTTAAGGACAGGCGTAGAACGTTTCACCACTCTGTTGGGAACTGGCACAGACACTTGGGATTGAGCTTACAGTTGCAACAACCATAGAGGTGGTTGTCTACCCTGTCCGGCAATGACAGAAGAACTGTGCAGGGAAGTTTGTAAAGTGGAGAAGCCATTGCACTGGGACAGGTCCACTCTCTCGAACTCGGAAGTTTGAATCCTGTGGTACGAATAAGCATAACAACTGGGATCTTCCTTGGTTACTGATGACCATGACTTCTTCTGCGCCTGTTGATGCCCTTCACTGTCCATGGAGCTTTGCAAAGCAGCCTCCCGCTGGATCTCATCCAACCTGCCTACATGCATGCTAGGACAGGTATGTCCTACCTCACCTGGAAATTAGGCTGCTGGCTACCCTCTTTAGTAGGGAGGTTAGTGTCACATCTACATCCAAAATGGCTGGATGATGAGTTTCATTCTTTACAAAGGTATACTCATTCACTTCCAGCCAACTGGGGGCCTGTCTCTACAAACCTCGCAAAGCAGTCGGCCACTGAGCGGTAATTACCCATCCATGCACTTAGCCAAACATCACTTAGATGTTGAAATCAAACCTGTATCCATGGCTTCTGCCTGCATCTCTTACCACAGTCATCACCCTCTGAGTGAAGAAGATCCTCTCATGTTTCCCTTAAACGTTTCACCATTCACCCTTAACCTATGACCTCTAGTCTCACCCAACCTCAGTGGAAAAAGCCTGCTTGCTTTTGCCCTATCTGCAACCCCTCATAATTGCTCCTCTTGATCCGTAGATTAACAAGCAAAATTGAATTGAATTGACATTTACTTACATCCTTCATATACACGAGGAGTAAAAATCTTCATGTTACGTCTCCATTCAAATGTGCAATGTGCAATTTATAGTAATTTATAACAAATAGTATGTACAACAGGACAGTAACAAAATGGTTAAATATGAATAGTCAATATAACATAGAAATACAGTTGCATCAATCAGTCTGATGGCTTGGTGGAAGAAACTGTACCGGAGCCTGTTAGTCCTGGGTTTTATGCTGGGGTATTGTTTCCCAGATTGTAGCAGCTGGAACAGTTTGTGATTGGGGAGACCTGGGTCCCCAATGATCTTTTGGGCCCCTTTTACACGCCCGTCTTTGTAAGTGTTTTGAATAGTGGAAAGTTCACACCTACAGATGCGTTGGGTTGTCCACACCACTCTCTGTAGATGCCTGTGATTGAGAGAAGTTTATTTCCCATACCAAGCAGTGACGTAGCCAGTCAGGATGCTCTCAGTTGTGCCCCTATAGAAAATTCGAAGGATTTGGGGGCCCAGACCAAACTTCTTTAGCCTTCTGAGGTGAAAGAGGCGCTGTTGTGCCTTTTTCACCACACAGCCGGTGTGTAGAGACCACGTGAAATCCTTGGTGATGTGTATGCTGAGGAACTTAAAGCTGTAGACCCTCTCAACCCCAGATCCACTGATGTCAATAGGGGCTAGCCTGTCTCCATTCCTCCTGTAGTCCACAACCAGCTCCTTTGTTTTTGCAACATTGAGGGAGAGGCTGTTTTCTTGACACCACTGTGTCAGGGTGATGACTTCTTCTCTGTAGGCTGCCTCGTTATTATTTGAGATTAGGCCAATCAGTGTAGTGTTGTCAGCAAATTTAATTCGCAGATTGGAGCTGTGGGTGGTGACGGAGTCATGGGTGTATAGATGTCACATTCTCAGTCACTCCTAGGATATGGCTCTTCTCAAGCCTGGAGAGATTCCAACCTAGTGTTTTCCTCTCTCGATCCCTGCATGTGCATGGAATCACAGCGCTTTTGGTGTGCTCCCTTGGTGGAAGTTTTAATTTCATTTGCTGTTAATTGTCAACAAGGTTTGCAATGAATGGTGGCCGACTTCATTGATCCTTGGAAATCAGATTAACCTCACTGACATGCATAATTTATGCTGTTAAAAAGATGATGCATGAATAATGTGCGCACTCGGTGCAGTTGTTATTTCAAGTACTTATATTCAAACGTGCATCAGCCCCTGGTGCTGAGGTGTTAATTTTTCCCGTGTTCCTTTTGTTTCGGCTTGATTTTTTTTTTGTTCTCATCCTCTTCGGTCAGAGACCCCGCAGGGCGTACTTTCCGACATCCACCTTCCAGTTGATTTCTTGCAGCTCCCACTTGATATCCGCCAGTGATGTGGAAGGGGTGCTGAACTCGCTTGATGTCGCGGGTGCTCGCTGAGTTCGGCAGTTAGCTCGCGGATGTTTCATCACCAGTCGAGGTGACGGCCTCAGTGTGCCGTGTTTGGTGTTAGGCTCGGGTTCAATCGGGGGGGTTGCTGGGTGGAGCAGCTTGAAGGACTGGAAGGGTCTATTCCGCACTGTATCTCAGTAATCTTTTAAAAAATTAATAAATAAATGAAGTGAATCTCAAGGTAGTATGTGGTGGCATGTACAGTACATACTTTGATAATAAAAATCACTTTGAACTTTGAAAAGATCTGCTGGAATCCAGTAGCCCTTTGTGTTTCCGCTTTTCTCCCTCCAGCCTTCGCATTCCCCTCCTTCCACCTCGCTCCATCTGTTCCTCATTTTATTTCTTTCTGTTTGTCTGCCACCACCTATCACTCACCTGTCACTATCCTCCCACTCCAACCCTGCTCCACTCCCCTACCTTACACTCCCCCCTCCAGTCCACCATTCACCTTGGATTCCTGTCTAAAGCTCCCCTTCTCCTCTTTGTACTGATCATCTCATGTCCTCACTCTCAGTCCTGATGCAGGGTTTTGATCAGAAGCGTTAATAATTCCTTTCCTCTCCCAGATGCTGCTCAACCCCTTGAGTTCTGCATCTGTTGTTTGTGTCATTAAACGACCCTTACCTACCCCTTGAAATGGATGCAAAATGTCCTACGATATCATTCTGAAGAACAGCTGAGATCTCTGAGGAGTCCCAGGCCAATATTTATCCCTCATCCACATCACACACAGCAGTCTATCTTGTTGGTGTTACATTACTCTCTGTGGGAGCCTACTGTGTGTAAACTGGCTGATGTGCTTTCTGTATGACAGCAGTGATGGCAATTACAAGCAGCTGCAATTGCTTTGGGGCATGTTGAGATTAACCAACACTGTAGGATAGCAAATGAGAAAAGAGATCAGCCTGACATCCCAGCTTTTATATCTGTCCTGCGAACCCACGGAGAAGCTTCCAGAAGTAAGAGAGAGCATACAAAGCCTGCAACGTGACCTTGACCAGCTCGGTAAATGATCACAAAGCTTGCGACGTGACTTTGACCAGCTCAGTAAATGGGCTAATAAATGGGAGATGGAATTTATTGCAGACAAGAGTAAGATTTTGCACTTTGAGAGGAAAAACCAGGGAAAGACTTACACGGTGAATGGTAGGGCTCTGATGTGTGCGATAGAACAAAGAGACATATGAATACAGATCCATCATTCCTTAAAAGCGCTCTCACAGTTAGTTGGAGACGTAAAGAGAACTACTGTCACATTGGCCAATCAGGGCACAGAGTACAGGAGATTGGATGTTATTTTGAAGTTGCACAAGATGTTGGTGGGACTGAATTTAGAGTATCGTATGCAGTACTAGTCACCTGCCTACAGTAAAAATGTCAATAAGCTTGAGAGAGTATGGAGAAAATTTACAAAGATGTTGCTGAAACTTGAGGCCTGTGACATAGGGAAAGCTTGAAAAGGTCTGGACCTTATTCCTTGGATGTGCAGGAAAATAAAGGGAAATCTTATAGAGGTAAACAAAATTATAAGGGCTATAGATAGGGTTCAAAGTTCAAAGTAAATTTAGTGTAGTCTGCGCGCAACATGCTACTAAAGAAACACATGGAGGTAGAGAGCTGAACTCAGAATGCCTTGACTGATTCAAAATTGCGCGCTTAAATCTCCCTTCCCACAGGCCCCTGTGACCCGCGGGGCGGACATGACATCAGACTGTCCTCAGAAGGTCCGCCCCGAGCGGGTGGTTCCACACGCGCTACCGCGTGTCTGCCCGCGGCTCCTGATGGCGGTTTGAGTCCCGCGTGTGCGGGCCACCGCAAAAGTAACATATCTGTCACCATATACAACACTGAGATTCATTGTCTTGTGGGCATACTCAATAACTCTATAGTTATTATATATAACAGAATCAACGAAAGACCACCCAACTGGGGTGTTCAACCAGAGTGCAGACACCAGCAAACTGTACAAATACAAAAGAAGAAACAATAATAATCAATAAATCAACAATTAGTATCGAGAATCTGAGATGAAGAGTCCTTAAAAGTGAGTCCATAGGCTTTGGGAACATTTCAATGATGAGGCAAGTGAAGTCGGGTTCAGACGTTAACCCCTCTGGTTCAAGAGCCCGATGGTTGATGGGGAATAACTGTTCCTGAAGCTGGTGGTGGCAGTCTTTAGGTTCTCGTATCTTTTTCCTGATGGCAATAGCAAGACGAGAGCATGGCCTGGGCGGTGGGGATCCCTGATGATCGATGCTGCTTGCCTGCAACAGTTTTTCATGTAGATGTGCTCAGAGGCGAGGAGGGCTTTACCCACAATGGAGTCGTCTGTAATGACTACTTTTGGTAGGGTTTAGGGCAGCAGTGAAGGTCCTCCACCTCTGGCGGTGTTCAGGATTTCCTTCATCATGTCAGTAGCTCGGTGTTCATTACTGTCAGTCACGCAAGTTACAAATGGAGACTCAGGATTGCCATCACACTCAGATGTAGAAGGGATTCTTCATTGCTATTTGCTGATAAACATAACGTGACCCAGGCCTACCATGATGGTAGGATCTTGACTGCCCCTCTGAAATGAGCCAGCAAGACACTCGCTTGTCTCCATTGTAGGACTTCAGGGGCTCAAGAGGGTGGTTCTTCATCACCTTCTGAGGGCCAATTACAAATGGGCATTAAATGCTATTCTGAATGAGGATGCATGTCCCAGTAAAGAATCATTTACAAAGAGCTATATTTAACTTGTTTCAAGTTAAAACAATGAGACTCTAGACTGTCCATGCTGATGAAGGCTAGTATTACCATCATCAAGGATGTCAGCTACCCAGGCCATTCCATTTTCTCTCTTCTACCTTACGGGAAACCTCCAAGAGGACCACAATCTTGCCGTTGGGTTTGGAGGTTTGTGTGCCTCAATGACACAGAGAGCTGTGTTGGCTGGAGAGACAGGTTACTGCGAATGCTGGAAGCAAACAATCTGCAGGAGGAACTCAGCAGGTCAGGCAACACCTATAAAGGGGAATGGACAGTCAAAGATTTAGGTTGAGACCCTTCATCTGGACCAACAATTGATCTTACTTGCTTACTTTCTGCCCATTAAGTCGCTGGATTTCAGAGCGGCGGTGAAGGTCCCCCATCTCTGCCATTGTTCAGGGCTTCCTTCATCACGTCAGTAGCTTCCTCTCAGTTTTCACTGCTGTCAGTCACGCAAGTTCCCGATGGAGACTCGGGAATACCGTCACACTCATTGCTGTTTCCGTAATCATTTTGTTTTACCAGTCAGGGTTGTTGGCTCTGAGTTGAACCCCTGAACCTGGAGGACCGGTGGACCACTCTTAGTCTGGCCTCAACCTTTTGACCTGTTTGGCATATGTGACCCTACCAAGAGCCAAAGCATGAAGTCCTGACTCCAGCCAGCATAGCTCTCTGGGTCATTGAGGAACGCAAGACTCCAAACCCAACTACAAGTTGTGGTCCTTTTGGGGGAACAATTGATCTCAGACAACTGATTTAGTTCTCTGACAGGCCTTTGTGAACAAGGTAGATTTAAACAACACGTTGATGATTCTAAGGTCATGATAGATAATTTTTTATTCCAGATTAATTTAATAAATAGCTAAAATTCTTCATCAGTGCCCCTCGTAACCTTGGGCCAACATAATGCACTGTGAGAGCAATGTAATAGTTGCAGAGTAGTAGTTCTGTTAATGGAGAAAGTATGGCAGGAGTTAGATTGTAGCTGTCTCCTCGTCAGTGGTGTTAATGAGCAGACACTTTATTTTAGTAAGGTCAGCCTAGCCATTAACTATGCTGCCAGGGATCACTCCTATAGTCTTAAATATTCAATGATTGAATGGTTTAATTTAATATCAGGGAATATATACAGTATACAACCTGAAATTCTTACTCTTCACAGACATCCATGAAACAGATCAAAAACAAACCCAAAAAATAAATGACAGAAAATGATAGAACTGAAAAGCCCTACATCACTCTCCCTCACACAAGCATTATCCCTCCCTCTTACCCTTCCCCATTTGTTGAGTAGAAAGCAACAGCCCCCCCCCACCACTCACCATGAAAGCAATAGCAAAGCCCCCAAGGACTATGATATAGAGTCCATCAAAAACTACTGTCCATCCCAACACTTCGACATCTCAGACAAGCTCCCTCTCTTACTAATGAGCGAGAGAGAGATATTGCTCCTGCCACAGCAAGAACAGAGAAAACCCACCTGACATAAGAGATGAAGGTTTAGGTTTAATGCCCCACTCAACATGAGGGATTGCTGAACGTGTGGCATGCCCTCAGCACAGACTACTGTCTTCGGCCCTCTGGAATCTGAGTGCAGCACAATCATTCTGGGGATAATCAGCTGCTGTGTGACCGGCTTTCTCTGATGCCCCCTGTGCGGGATTGTAAGGAAGGGAAATAAAAGATGAGAGTGCAACACTGCGTTCTGTGCAGGCTGTGGTCTTTACGCTGAGCTAGGAATCGTTGAGCATGTGTTGACAGAAGGAGCCTCTTCTTAATGAGATAGCTGCGATTCTACACACACTTGTTCCCAAAACTGCTGGTAGTCAGAATTCATTCTCTCCCTCTCTCTCTCTCTCTCTCTCTCTCTCGCTCTCTCTCTCTCTCTCTCTCTCTCTCTCTCTCTCTCTCTCTCTCTCTCTCTCTCTCTCTCTCTCTCTCTCTCTCTCTCTCTCTCTCTCTCTCTCTCTCTCTCTCTCTCTCTCTCTCTCTCTCTCTCTCTCTCTCTCTCTCACTCTCACTCTCTCTCTCTCTCATCTCCGGAGATCTGGCAGTTAGTCTGCTTTGATTTGTGTGACTGGGAACAGAGTTGCTATGCTCACACATTTTCAGATGAATTGCTAATTTCTATTAATTGATTCCAGCTTTTCTCTTCAATTCCCATCACTCCTCACCATGCGCATAACCTCTTTAAGCTCTACGCATTGATTTTGAGTTTTATGACCTCCCTCTCCCCTTCACCAATCTATCCTCAACCACAGCTTCTTCTGTCAACTCCAGCTTCTTGTAAGAAAGTTTATTTACATGTTTTTTGCAGTTGAGTGTATTTTCCAAGAGCTGAGTGAATCTTCTTCCTTCGCTGAGGATATCTGCACAAACTGAGACCAACCAGTTTAGGATCCAGTTTAGGACCCAGGACATGACCTCGTCTCATTGCTACCATCAGGGAGGAGGTACAGGAGCCTGAAGGCACATACTCAATGACTCAGAAACGGCTTCTTCCCCTCTGCCATCAGATTTCCGAATGTACTTTGAACCTAGGAACACTACTTATCGCTGTTCCCCTCCACGTCTTGTGGCACGTCAGGTGGCAACCTTGCCACGTTTTTAGCATTTGTCTGGTTTTTTTTTCAAGACCAAGTCACTAACTCGACACTCAACCCAGCATGGATGGAGAGCGTGCAAGGAGCCAGCCGGGTTCGAACTCAGAACCATTAGCTTTGAAGTCTGTTGCGGATGCCACTACACCACCAGGCACAGCTAACGTCAACAGCGCTTCTCCCTATAGATGCTGCCTGACCTGCTGCATCCCACCAGCATTTTGTGTGTGTTGCATGTACACTACCTCACTGCTTCTTTTCTGCTCTATTTATATTATTTAACTATTTATATATATATATGTTTGTGTGTGTGTGTATTGTGTATGGCAATGTGTTGCTGCCGCATCACAACAAATTTCACGGCATATGCCAGTGATATTCAGTCTGATTCTGACCAGCACTTGTTGGCTATTCTCAAGCCTCTCCCCTATTCTTACCCTTCTCAATCAGTCTGGCAGGGTCTCAGCCCGAAATGTCGACTGTACTTCTTCCTATAGATGCTGCCTGGCCTGCTGTGTTGTGTGTGTGTTGCTTCCCACCTGCATTCATCCCATTTGCCAGCACTTGATCTATTGTTCTCTATGCCTTGCTGATTCAAGTGCTCATCCAAATACTTATTAAGGCCTTTTCTTCCACCACCCCCTCAGGCACTCCATTCTAGATTGTACCGCCATCTGAGTGAATGAATTTTGCCTCAAAGCTCCTCATACTCCTCACCTTTGGACAACACCATCTGCTCTCAGATGTCCCCATTGTGGGGAAAAGTTTGTGGCTCTCCACTCTAGCTATGCTCCTCTTAACCTTGCATGCATCACTTAGTACCATCGATTCCTTGCAGAAAACTTTTAAAAATTAAGAAAGAAAGGAATTTCCAGACACTCCCCAGTCCAAATGGGAAACGCCCGAGAAGGTAGTGGAGAATGACAGAACTAAGAACCTATGGGACTTCGAAACAGAGACCGATAAGCAGGTACTGGCCAACCAACCAACAAGACTTAGTAATATTGGACAAGGAACAGAAGAAAGCAATAGTAATAGATGTGGCAATCCCGAAGGACAGCAACATCAGGAAGAAAGAACATGAGAAGCTGGAGAAATACCAGGGCTTGAAAGAGCAGATAAAAAGGATGTGGAAGGTTAAAGCCAGAGTAACCCCGGTGGTGATAGGAGCACTTGGGGCTGTGACACCTGGACTGGGAGAGTGGCTCCAACAAATACCAGGAATGATATCTGAGATCTCAGATCAGAAAGCACACTACTAGGAACGGTAAGGAATTATATCAAACCTTCAAGCTCTTATGCCTCTGGTAAGGACCCGAGATTAAGGGGAAAATACACAGCACCTGTAAGGGGTGAGATTACTTTATATATATATACACACAATAGTTAAAATAAATAAGTATTGCAAAAAAGTAGTGAGGTAGTGTTCATGGGTTCAATGTCTATTCAGAAATCTGATGGAAGAGGGAAAGAAGCTGTTCCTGAATCACTGAGTGTGTGTCTTCAGCCTCCTGTACCTCCCCCCGATGGTAGCAGTGATTGTCACTATGTACTACCCTGAGTTTATTTTCTTGTGGGCATTCACAGTAGAACAAAGAAATACAATAGAATCAAGGAAAAACGACACACAAGGACTGGCCCCAACAACCAATTTGCAAAATAATGCTCCTGTTTATCAGTGCTGTCCTCTTCCTCCCTTGCTTGTCCAGCCTCACCTTCATATGCATCTCTACTGCTAATTTCAACTACTCCTATTCCCAACACTATGGATAAAGAAGCATCCGCTGAATTTCTGATAGGATTTCTTGTAGATTCTCTTATGACAATGGGCTCTAGTTATCCTTCTCCACAGCAGTGAAAAGAGTCCCTCTGTACCAAACTGTTCCTCAGATCCTGAGACAAGTGACGGTACAATTCACAGTGATACTCATCATTATCTGCATCTTCACACAACAGTTTAGAAGCTGGAATTGGTTTATTCTTGTCACCTGAAAGCTTGTCTTGCATACGGTACCTACAGATCAAATCATTACACTGAGGTGGAACAAGATACCACTAAAACAATGCAGAATAAAGTGTAACAGTTACAGAGAAAGTGCAGTGCAGTTAAACAATAACTGAGGTCAAGAGTGCATCTTAATTGTACTAGGGAACAATTCAATAATCTTATTGTAATGAGTTCTTCGGGCCTGTGTGGGGCACCAGAGACCGCTGGGCTCCAAGCTTTTTAGAGCACCTGAATTGGTGTATTGTTGTTTAATGAGAGTTGTTAATTATTTAGAGCTCCTTGTGTTTTTCTCGAGGGACTTACTCTTTGTAGTGCCTTCTGTTTAAAGTCGTTAAGTTTAACTTGACAGGCTCAGGGATTCTGTGTTACTTGTATTATTTAAGTGGATGCCCGATTAGCGCTAATCTCAGGGTTCGAGTTTTGAGAATGTTACTTCTCGCAGTGTCACTCGGCCAAGCCACCGATGTACTTCTGGAATTTATGAATAAACTCCCATTGTTTCTGTCTTTCCTCGGCACTTGGGTTCCGATATTGCCAGCACACAATGTGACTTTTATAACAGAGGGGTGGGAGCTGTCCTTGAGCCTGATGGTAGGTGGTTTCAAGTCTTTGTAAATTCTGCCTGATGGAGGAGAATGGAGAGTGGGTGAGGTATTTACTTATGCTGGATGCTTGACTGAGGCAACGAGAAGTGTAGACAGAGTACAAAGAGAGGAGCAACATACACAAAATGTTGGTGGAACACAGCAGGCCAGGCAGCATCTATAGGAAGAAGCACTGTCGACGTTTTGGGCCTGCTGTGTTCCACCAGCATTTTGTGTGTGTTGCTTGAATTTCCAGCGTCTGCAGATTTTCTCGTGTTTGCTTTCCAAAGAGAGGAGGATGGTTTCCGTGATATGCTGAGCTGTGTCCACAACTCTCCACAGTTTCTTGCAGAAATATGTAGACCAGCTGGCATATGCGTTCTATGGCGCATCAATAAAGCTAGGGAGGGGGACATGCCATATTACTTTTCTCTCCTGGGGAAGTGATTGATAAGTTTGTGGCCTACGGTGGAAGGAGATGAGTTATACAGCTCTCGTTACAGGCACATGCAGCTCAACTCTTTGAGTGATTATGCAGAAAGTTTGAAGTTAATAACTCATCTCCTTCTACCTCAGGCCATGAAATTATCAGTCACCCTGATGAGTTATTAACTTCAAACTTTCTGCATAATCACTCAAAGAGTTAACCTGCATGTGCATGTAACGAGAGCTGTATAACTCAACTCCTTCCACCTTTGGCCATGAACTTATCAATCACCCATCTGTGGACACTTTCTGGAGGTCCAAGATCCATATGCTCCACGACTGCTGGACTAAGTGTGTAAATGCAGGAGGGGACTATGTTGAAAAATAAATGTGCTAGGTTCTCTAAAATTGACTCCTTCTACCTTAGGCCACGAACTTATCAATCGCCCCTAGTATTTATCTATTTCTCTATCTCTATCTATCTCTCTATCTCAATATCTATAGCTATACACATATACAATATATATGGATGATATTTGGGACCAGGTGCATAGCTCCCTGAAAGAGGCCACACAAGTAGAAAGGATGGAAAGAAAGCGTATAGCATTCTTGCCTGCATTGGTTGGGGGCACTGGGTGCAAGAATCAGGAAGTCACGTCACTGCTGTACCATTCTTATCAGAGGGATGCAGAAGCTTTGAGCAGAGGCTCACCGGGATGCTGCCTGGATTAGAGAGTATTACCCATGAGGAGAGATTGGGCAAACTTGGTTTGTTTTCTCTGGAGTGTCAGAGACTGACTTGGGACAAATAGAAGTTCACAATATTAGGAGAGGCGTGGATAGGTCAGACAGTCAGAATCTTTATCCCAGTGAAGAAATATCAAATACTGGCGGGTGTGCATTTAAGGTGAGAGGTTGAAAGTTTGATGGAGGTGTGCAAGGTTAGTTATTTTCCACAGGAAGTTTAAATGCTGCCAGTGATGGTAGCCCATTCCAGGTATTTAAATTTCCTGTGGGGCAAAAAACTTCACATAGTGGTGTCTAAGTGTCTTTTAGATAGACACATGACTGGAGCGATATAGATCATGTGCAGGCAGGAAAGACCATAGAGAACATACTTCCTCACACATCCTAATGACGTGCCATTGATCAGTGGTTAATTGGTTACTATCTGTTTCCCTAATAAGATTGAAAGACTGCAGAGTAAATTTACAAGGTTGTTGCCAGGACTTGAGGACTTGAGTTATAGGGAAAGGTTGAATAGGTTAGGACGTTACTCCCTAGAGCGTAGGAGAATGAGGGGGGATTTGATAGAGGTATACAAAATTATGTGAGGTATAGATAGGGTAAGTGCAAGTAGGCTTTTCCCACTAAGTTTGAGTGAGACTACAACTAGAGGTTAAGGATGAGAAGTGAAATATGTTTAGGGGAGCATATGGGGAACTTCTTCATTCAGAGGATGGTAAGAGTATGGAACAAGCTGCCAGCAGAAGTGGTGGATGGGGATTCAGTTTCAACATTTCAAAGAAATTTGGATAGGTATATGGATGGGAGTCATACTCTACAGCACAGAAACAGGCCCTTCGGTCTGACTAGACTGTGCTAAACTATTATTCTGCCTAGTCTGATTGACCTGCTGTGGTCCGGATGGAAGTTCGTGAGACTAGGCAGAATAATAGTTTGGCACGGACTAGAGGGGCCAAAGGGCCTGTTTCTATGCTATGGAATATGACTCTATAACTCTGTAAGTGAATCATCGGAGTATTACAGTTGAGTTGATAGGAATTTGAGAAGAAGTAGGTGCAGACTAATAACTAGGAGAAAATGATTGATATAATTGCTCCAAGAGCTAGTACAGACTTGTTGGGCTGAACAGCCTCCTCCCTTATTGTAAAAATATGCAAAATACATGCAATGCAATCTGAGCATGACCAATGTAATTTGCTTTGCTTATGGGCAAAGTAATTTGCTCAGGTGCATGTAATCTGAGAAAGCAAAATGCAATTTGCTTTGGCAAATAATTGGGATGTGGACATTGTAATTTATTTTGTGGTAATGACAAGTCTAGTCACACCTGGACCTTCCAGACTTGAGGGCTGATGACTGTTAGTAATACGCAGTTTGCTTGTAGACATTAGTCTCTACGGCACCTTTCCTGGACTGAAGTCAGAGAAACCTCCTGTGTGGGTACATGGTGACAATAATCTGCTTTAACTGGATCGGTTTTGTCAGACCAAACCCCAGTTTACGAACACCAGCAACTCTAAGCATGATGAAAGAACTGTCACTGACTCCCTGTGTGACACTGTCAGAGGTGTCATCCTCCTGGTAGTCTCTGGTCTCCTGCCCAATAGAATGGATTAGGCTATTTGTATGATTGTAGTTCCATAAACTCAGGATTCAAGTTTATTTACCATGTGTACATCGAAACATAGAGTGAACCCTGCCGTTCACACTAAAAGCCAACACACTTTAGGGAGCAGCTTGGGCTTTGACCAGAGCCCACCAGTGGACCCGCAGAGAGTCGCAGACTCAATTCCAGATGATGGGACTGAACTTCCAGATTCAGCCCTCAAGCCTCGATACATGGCATTGATCCCAGAAAACGCCAATCATCAAAGTCAAGGCCTCAAACTCCGGACTGATGATAGGACCCCGAACACTAGGCCTCTCTGATTCACAAACCTAGGGGGTCATTGGGACTCCAACTTCTGAACCCACCGACAAGTCACAGACCAGTGGGGGGATCCTCAGCCACTCTCTGTTGGTCCAACTTCCAACATCCAACATCCGACCATGAATGTCCCACGTCTGCATTGCTGGTCTTCACACTTGGACACTGGCCTCTTCTCTAATTCTGTCACATCCCTGTTCCCAAACCCTAACCAAACCCCTTAACTCCCCTCTCTGTCCCAAAACACATCCTTACAAACCCAAAGCAATTAAAAAATAAACAATGAAATCATTTTAAAAACAACTACATCTGACCAGAGGTCAGAGTTTGGTGCCATTTTGGAAAACTGTCAACAGTGGCTACCACAGAGTCATTCAGAGTGGAAGCAGGCCCTTTGGTCCACCCAGTCTGTGCTAACCCCACTCTGATTCTACTCTTCACCTGCATGTTTGGCACAATTTACAGTGGCCAGTTAACCTATCAACCTGCACTTTGTTAGGATATGGGAAGAAACCAGACGGCCAGAGGAAACCCACAGTCACAGCAAGACTCTGTTGTGCATTTAATACTTCAGTAATATTGTAAATATATCCTATGATTAAGCATTCTTGTTCATTTCAATAACTCATTATGGAAAGTTGCAGAGAGTTGTAAACTTAGTCAGTCTATCGTGGGCACTGACCTCCCCAATATCCAGGACATTTTTGAGGAGCAACGCCTTAAAAAAGTAGCATCTTCAATAAGGACCCCCATCACCCAGATCATGCCTAGTTTTCATTGCTACCATCAGGAAGGAGGTACAGGAGCCTGACGGCACACACTCAATGATCCAGGATCAGCTTTTTACCCTCTAACATCCAATTTCTGAATGAACATTGAACCCATTATCATTACCTCATGACTATTATTTCGAAATTTGGTCTACTTAGTTAATTTAACTACTTAATATATATTCTACTGCCCATTACCCGGTGGCATTTAGGGCAACAGTGAAGGTCCTCCATCCTTGGCGGTGTTCAGGGCTCTCTTCATCGTGTCAGTAGCTTCCTCTCGATTTTCGCTACTGTCACTCGTGCACGTCCTGGGTGGAGACTTAGGAATACCATCACACTCAGATGTAGAAGGATTCTTCATTGCTCTTTCTGTAACCATTTTATTTTATCAGTCAGGCTCATTAGACCTGAGTTGAATCCCCAAACCTGAGGGACCAGTGGGCCACTCTTAGTCTGGCCTCTACCCTTTGACCTGCTTGTCATCAGTGACCCTACCAAGAGCCAAAGCATAAAACCCTGGCAACTGCTGCAGGCCATTGAGACATGCAAGCCTCCAAACCCTACAACAAGGTTGAAGCCCTCTTGGAAGGTTTAATATATATTCTGTGTACTTACTGAAATACTTTTTTTCCTATTATTATGCATTACATTGTACTGCTGCTGCAAAGTTAACAAATGTAATCATATTTGCCAGTAATATGAAACCTGATTTTGATGGGTTATATGTAAAAATAAGTGAACTGCATATGTCATGATGCTACCTCATATCATATGCGCACCTCGCTTAAAGTAAAAACCAAAGTTAGTTTAATATTTTGGAGTTACAAAATATAACAGACTGCACATAGTGAACACCGGAGTTCAGGACTGAACCCAGATCATTGGAGAAATTAAGTAGCAACTCTACTTGCTGTGCCATAATGTCAACCACAACTTCATCAGTGCAAGGAATTGGGAGCCAACAACTAGATTTGGAAATGAAGACTATAACTGTTTATAGTCTTCAGCTGCAAAGCAAACAGCATTATGAAGGACCCCACGCACCCCCTCATGCAAACTCTTCTCCCTCCTGCCATCTGGGAAAAAGCACAGAAGCATTCGGGCTCTCACGACCAGACTATGTAACAGTTTCTTCGCCCAAGCTATCAGACTCCTCAATACCCAGAGCCTGGACTGACACCTTACTGCCCTATTGTCTTGTTTAATATTTATTATAATGCCTGCACTGTTTTGTGCACTTTATGCAGTCCTGGATAGTCTGTAGTCTGGTGTAGTTTTTTTTCTGTGTTGTTTTTTACGTAGTTCAGTCTAGTTTTTGTACTGTGTCATGTAACACCATGGTCCTGAAAAAAGGTTGACTCATTTTTACTATGTACTGTACCAGCAGTTATGGTCAAAATGACAATTAAAAAGTGACTTGACTTGACTTATAATTACATGGATATAAAGAATGTGGACATATCCTAGATTTTCTGCATTTCCACGCTGTAGGGTAACTAACCTTCTCACTCACACCCCTGTTACATTACTTCCTCGTGCATCTCCCTCTCATCAGCCTCCTACATTGCTCCGACAGTGTCCGACATAAGCCCGAGCAATAACACGTCAGAGTATGTTGGAACAACTGGGACCTGGTCAAGGTTGGATGATGCACTTCCACCCGACGCATAGTCTCAGTGCTGAGTCCACTATTGGCCTGAACTCAGAGACTGGTCATGTCTCAGATCTGTCACACAGCTTCACACAAGCTTGCTGACCATTCTTATCAGAGAATGCATTTATTTAATTTTCTCCTAAATCTGTATACAAATTAATAGTGTGGCCACTAGCGCAACGCTTTACATCGTCAGGGATCATTGAGTGCGTTCGTTCCCATTGCGGCCAAAAGCGTTTGTTACATGACCGCCTGGGTTTACTCAAAGTGCTCCAGTTTCCTCCCACATTCCAAAGATGTATGGGTTAGTGTTACTGAGTTCTGGGGCATGCTATGCTGGCATCAATTGTCTTCTTCTTCTTGGACCCTTAGCTCCCGTGGAGCATAGACCATTGATGACTTTCCTTCCATCTCCGTTGTCAAAGTCAATGGTATAGTTGGAGTTTTTCAATGTTTCTGTAATCCATCATATCCACTGTACAGGGGATTGGCCTATACAGCTTCACCAGAGCCCTGTTGGCTGGCCTTGCCCATTTCCACCTCTCACGACAGGGACGTAGCGTTGGACTTTGAAAGGTGTCATCATCTATGTGCTGCCCAGGACAATCTTTTCTGATTTGATTTAATGCAAATAATGCATTTCACTGTGTTACATAGAATTCTACAGCACATTACAGGCCATTCGGCTCACACTGTTACGCCGACCATGTAACGTACTCTAGAAACTACCTAAAATTTTCCTACCACATAGCCCTCTATTTTTCTAAGCTGCATGTACCTGTCTAAGTGTCTCTTAAAAGACCCTATCGTATCCGCCTCTACCACCTTTGCTGGAGTGCTTTTCCATACACCCACCACTCTCTGAGTGAAAAACTAACCTCTGACATCCCCCTTGTACCTACTTCCAGCACCATCAAAACTGTGCCCCCTCATGCTATCCATTTCAACCATGGGAAAAAGCCACTGGCTATCCATAAGATCAATGCCTCTCATCATCTTATACGCGACCATCAGACCACCTCCTATCCCGCCGTCGCTCCAAGGAGAAAAGACCGAGTTCACTCAACCTACTCTCATAAGGCATGCTCCCCAATCCAGGCAACATCCTTGTAAATTTCCTCTGCACTCTCTCTATAGTAACCACAATGTATGTGAGACCATGTTTCAATGTATGTGAGACAAGTAAAGCTAATTTTTCTCTTTCTTTGACATAAAAGTATCTTTTTACTTAATATTTTTAGTAACAATAGAATTTTAGCATTTGCAGTTTTAGTGGTACAGTGCAGGTAGTAAAGACAATGTCTCACAGCTCCACCAGACTGACTTGCAGTGCTGTCAACATGCAGTTTCCATGTTTGCCTGCAATCACATGACTTTCCTTCAGGTGCTCCCTGGTTTCCTCCCACCTCCCAAAAACATACGTGTTGATAGGTTAATTGGCTGCTGTAAAATATACCTAGTCTTATGGGAGATGATAGTAAAATAAAATGGGATTAGTGTAAGTCACTAAAAACTACCGTAGATTCCGGATTATAAGCCGCTACTTTTTTCCCACATTTTGAACAGCTTTGAACTCTGCGGCCTTTAATCCAGAGCGGCTAATACATGGTTTTTTTTCATGCCGCCTCGTAAACATTTTGCCTCGTAACAGTAGACCAATGAAATTGTACGATAAATCAAGCGCACTTTCACAATTAAATTATTGTAAATCAGTCATTTGTACTCACCCTCATCAACATGGAAAATACTCGAAGAAAAGCAAGACCCGAGCGCATCAGACCCGATTAGACCCGATCGCGTTACGCAAGCGCGTCAGACCCGATTAGACCCGATCGCGTTACGCAAGCGCGTCAGACCCGAGCGCATCAGACCCGAGCGCATCAGACCCGATTAGACCCGATCGCGTTACGCAAGCGCGTCAGACCCGATTAGACCCGATCGCGTTACGCAAGCGCGTCAGACCCGAGCGAAAACGCTGCTTTTAAGTTAAAGGCTGCAGTCTATATATTTTTACCAGTCGCTAGGAGATATTGGAATGTTGTTCGTGCTGTTCAGTAAAAAAGTATATGCAACGTAATTTGTGTTACCGATACGTATGTATATTTAAAAGTAGCGGTGCGGCCTAAAATCCGGTGCGGCCTTTACAATTAAAAAATTGATTTTATTTCTAAAATTAGAGCCAGCGGCTTTTAATCAGGTGCGCTCTGTAGTCCGGAATCTACGGTACATCATTTATCGCTGAGTGCCAATGAAGTGTCTTGGCCCAAAATATGACTGTTTATTCCTTTCCATAGACGCTGCCTGACCTGCTCAGTTCCTTCAGCGTTTTGTGTTACTCTGCATTTTCAGCTTCTTTTGTGTTTATAATTTGTGTAAGATTGGTATAACTGGCTGTCTGATAGTCAGCATAGAACAGTTGAGCAGAATGGCCTACTTCTAACCACAGTCTCACGTGTCTGCACGCGCTAGATATCTGAAATTGTGGGAAAAACCTAGCAGTCAGGCAGCATCTGTGGAAAGAGAAAGTGGTTTAAGAGTCATGTCTGAAAGTCTTTCTCAAAACCGGAAAATAGAAAGATACAAGTTTGTTTCATTTGGAGAGAAGGGGAAGGAGGATGTGTGGAACAGAGGGAATGCCTGTAATAGGATGATTCCAAATGGATTCATGGTGGCAGGGTTCAATTTCCATTTTAAGATACTGTATACGAGCAGAATTAGGCTATTCGGTGATCGGTCTGCTCCTCTGTTCAATCATGCTTGATTTCTTTTTTCAACCCCATTCTGCCGCCTTCGCCCTGTAACCATTAACACCTTTACCAATCAAGATACTATCATTTTCCACCGTAAATACAGCCATTACTTGGCCTCAGCCCTCTCTAGCAACAAAGATTAGTGGAAGGACAGGTAGCATTGCTGTTTCCGTAACAGTTTTGTTTTGACCAGACAGAGATGTTAGCCAGAGCTGAACCCCTGAACCTGGAGGACCGGTGGACCACTCTTAGTCTGGCCTCTACCCTTTGACCTGTTTGGCATGGGTGACCCTACCAAGAGCCAAAGCATAAATCCCTGACTCCAGCCAACATGGCTCTCCAGGTCACTGATGCTTGCAAGCCTCCAAACCATGACAAGGTTGTGGTCCTCTTGGAAGATTAAAGCTAATGCTCAACGCTAAATCATCACTGCTGCTCTGCTTTTGGGTCAAGCCTCCTCTACATTTCCTGACAAGAGTGGCCAGACTGGCTCAAGCTGACAGGAAGGTGACAGTGACTCAACTAACCTTGCGTTACAGCAGTGGCGTGCAGAAGAGCATCTCTGGATGGACAACACGTCGATCCTTGAAGTGGATGGGCTACAGCAGCAGAAGACCACACCATGACCACTGCTGTACCTATTTAAGTGACCACTAGACATATATCACCTGCAACGCCTTGTTCACTCAACAACACCTCTTAATTAATCCTCTGCACTTGGATTGCTTTCTCTCGCTCTTTCTCTCGATGGTGGGGGAGAGTTTGTTGCTGATTCTCAATCGGTTAACTCCGGGGGAAAAAAGTGAAGTGGCAGACTTGAAAATCACAGTCAGTGGGCTTTCATTTTTTTTTGACTTGTTAGATCCCCCTCTCGCTGGTGACACCGAGAGAGAGAGAGAGAGAGAGAGAGAGAGAGAGAGAGAGCCTGCGGTATGTTGAACTGTTGGCTGAACGATTAGTTTTTGATGTACCGCAGATCATGGTCTTTATCGGGGGCTTTGCTATTGCTTGCTTGGTGGGTGGTGAGTGCTGAAGTAAGTGGGGGAGGGGCGAAGCTTTGCCGCTGCTTGTGCGTGGGAGGGGAAGTAGAGGGGGCTTTGGGGATCTAGCATTTTTACAGGTTTCCTTCTGTTTTTGTGGATGTCCATAAAGAGCAAGTATTTCAGGTTGTACATTGAATACATTCTCTGATTTTAAATGCAAAAGTTGAACAACTGAACGATTAAACTAATCCCACTTCCTTCTCCCCACATTCCCATCAGTTCCTAGCAACGCACAGTTTTGGAATATGGGAGAAAAGCAGAGCAGACCAGACAATCAGTGGAGTTGCTCAGGCAGATAGGTTTAATGCAAATCTCCTTACCACCCTTGCACTGATTCCTAATGCAAATGCAAACAACTTTGCTTCCCTAGTTAAATTTTATCTCCTCCGACTGAAGCAACAGTTCTAAAGGCAAGCAGAAAATTTAATTAAATGTGCGTCATGCACAATTGGCCCCAACTCAAGGGCCGTGCCAGTTTTAATTACAAACTTAAGTTTAAGAGGATTCCCTGCAGCGATCATAAAAAAAAGTCTTTTCGGTCATTCTGGACATCTGGATGAAAAAAGGAAGATTGCTTTATATAAATAGCTGTACAAGCACCATCTGTCTTCTTGTCTCAATAAAGAACTTAATCTGGATGTAATAAATTTTGCTCTTTCACCTAAGCAATGTTGGGAAAATTTGCTTCAAAAATTCCTTCTAAGATAAAGCCATAAATTTACATTTATTTATATTAAATTCTGTTTATTTCTATATATCTTTCAGGATCTTGGTTTCGCTGTCAAGTCCTGAATTGGCCTGAAGAAAATTATGGTGAGTTGCTTTCTTGAATCAGAGCAGTCTTTTTGATGCAAGTACTATTGAGGAGAGGGTTTCGATATACAAGGGGTGATTGATAAGTTTGTGGCCTAAGGTAGAAAGAGATGAGTTATTAACTTCCAACTTTCTGCATTATCATTCAGAGTTGAACTGGACGTGCACGTAACAAGAGCGTCTTGGACCTCCAGGTGGTCCACAGCAGGGGTGATTGATAGGTTCGTGGCTTAAGGTAGAAGGAGATGAGTTATACAGCTCATGTGCAGTTCAACTCTTTGAGTGAAAATGCAGAAAGTTTGAAGTTAATAACTCATCTCCTTCTACCTTAGGCCATGAACTTATCAATCACCCCTGCTGTGGACCACTTCTGGAGGTCCAAGATGCCGACTTCTACAAAGAAGGGATCCGTATGCTCCACGACCGCTGGACTAAGTGTGTAAATGTAGGAAAAATAAATGTGCTAGGTTTTCTAAAATTGACTCCTTCTACCTTAGGCCACAAACTTATCAATCATCCCTCGTATAAACTCAGTGATGATGGCAGTATATTTACACGTCAGGAAGTCATGTGACTTGAAGGTCATTGTTTCAAGGCATACAATTGGATAAATCTAGGCATTCCGTAGATGGTATACACCCTAGCAACTGTGCATCAGTTGTAGGAGCAATGAATATTTAGTCACTGATGGCGTAAGCAACGCTGTCCTGGATGGTTTCACGCTTCTTAATTTTTTTTGGAGATTCACTCATCCAGGTGAAGGAACTATTAATGGTTCAACAGTTCCATTTAATATGAGAGAATGTTTACAGTATACAACCTGGAATTCTTACTCTCTGCAGACGTCCACGAAACAGAAGAAAAACCCCAAAGAATGAATGACAGGAAAATATTAGAACCCCAAAGCCTCCCCCAACACACAAGCAGAAGCAAAGTATCAATCCTCCCCCACCTGCCTCAGCAAACGTATCAGCCCCAGCCCCCGCCACCCAGCATGCAAGCAATAACAAAGCCCCCAAAAAGACCATGATCAGAGTCCGTCAAAAACCACTGTCCATCCCGTCAGTTCAATATACCACAGGGTCTTTCTAACCTGGCCATCAGGCAACTAAATGCTGAATTCCTGTGCTGACAAGAGCAGGACAACCTTCAGGAACAACACTTCATCACTGTATGCGGACTGTGCGTCAATAGCCTGGTGAATGGTGATGGATGAAGATGTAACCTATATGGAGCCTTAGAAAACCTGATCAAAGTGCTCTTTACCCTGTCTCCTGCATGTATATATGAACTAGGAACATGTGGAGCATTAAGTTAACCGCATTGAATTAAAATGGTGATGATACAACCATTGTTGGCAGAATCGCCGATGGTGATGAGAAGGCACGGAGGAGCAGGATATACCAGCTAGTTGACTGGAGTCGCAGCAACAACCTTGCACTTAACAAAGAGCCGATTGTGGACTTCAGGAAGGGTAAGATGAAGGAACACGAACCAATTCTCATAGAGGGAGCAGAAGTGGAGAGAGTGAGCAGTTTCAAGTTCCTGGGTGTAAATATCTCTGAGGACCTAACCTGGTCCCAGCATATCAATGAAGCTAAAAAGAAGGCAAGACAGCGGCTTTATTTCATTTGGAGTTTGAGGAGATTTGGAATGTCACCTAAAACACTCAAAAATTTCTACAGATATTCCAGGGATTGTCATGTATTGCATTATACTGCTGTCATAAAGTTTATAAATTTCACAAGATATGCAGGTGATATTAAACCTGATTCTGATTCTGATTAATTTGTTGACTGATGCACAATACAAAATGGGAGAGCTTGTGATTCAGGTGCCTACATTCCAAAATATGATAAGGACAGGGTTGAAGGGGGCTTTCCCATACAGAAAGAAATCAAAAACCACAGGATAAGATGTCAATATCCCTCATGCCAATGGGTTATGAACATTTGCTCGAGACTGCCTTGATGATGAGAGTAGCACAGGGTTGACACACAGGGGTTTTCAAGGGGGCACCCTCCTTCCTTGATGTTTCATTGATTAGCCCACTACATCTCCGGAGGGCTCGTCAATGACTTCTGGTGTCCCAGGGTCACCCCCACCCCCAACGTTGTGTCTTCCCAGTCTCTTGATTCTATCTTGGAGCCCAGGAGAGGTCTTTTCGCTTGATCCAAGGCCATTGCCTGCTTCTTTCTGCCACCTCTGATGTGGCTCTGATGGTTTATCGTAGAGTCTGACCATGGATCCCTAGCTCCTTCAGCAACCTGACGGTGGATGTGGCTTCCACAGGACAAACGTTGGTTTTCCAGCCCTGTCGCTGAGCCTCAGCAGTTGGATATGCATAGCGTAGCCTCTTGCACTCTATGCTTCAGCCACTGATGCCCCCCACAGGACTGTGAGTTCCACGACGTAGACAACCTGTAATGATTTGGACCAGGGGACTAAGGTTGGTGTAGGATTTCTGGTGGAAAAGTTGAGTTGTTTATTGACATCCACCAGCATTTCCCAGTCACGGGCCACGTTCCTCTGTCCTGTTTCTGGCTTAGGAGGGAGATTAGATGGTCTTTTCCTTCCCTCACAGATGAATGCTGCTGATATCAAAATGTTAGTCATTCTAGTGGGCAAGACGTAGGTTGCGATCCTCTTGGTCCTATCTGCCGCTGCCAGACTCTTCAGGACCTGGTTGTGATGCCATGTGTATCTGCCTTGTGTGAGGCTTGCCAGGATATGCTTGAGGGTTGCTGGAACCAGGCACAGGGAGCATGTTGGGTCTCCACCAAACCACTGGTGGAGGTTTTTTGTGTGGGAAGCACATCATATGTAGCTCTGATGAGAAAGCTAAGTCTGTTTGCTTCCATCGCTCATATGTCCTACCAGCTGATTTTCCACCTCTCAATGCTTTTCCACCACATCCATTGCCTCTGCTTAGCCAGGGCGACAGCCTTTGCACTTCTGTCTGACTCTTCTTGTGGCCGCACTTCCTTGACAACCATCTTCTTTCAGTCTGGAATTGTAGCCTTATGTGAGGTGGGCCCACTTGCTGCCAGACCAAAGTTGCCCCTGCCCTGTTGGACTTGCCCCACAATGTCTCTGTGCCTAAGGGCACCTGTTGCTTGCTGTACCACATCAGCTGGGGTGCAGTTTCCGCCCAGTTGATGAGGTCCATGCAGCCTTACCGATGGTCTTGTCACGAGAGTCTTCGAATGTCATCTGTAGATGCACCTTAGGACACTTGAATTACTCAGTAAGGCTCCTCGGTAGAGATCGTTAAGAGCACCAAATTTCTTGGTGTTCACCTGGTGGAGAATCTCACCTGGTCCCTCAACACCAGCTCCATAGCAAAGAAATCCGGCAGCATCTCTACTTTCTGCGAAGGCTGAGGAAAGTCCATCTCCTACCCCCCATCCTCATCACATTCTACAGGGGTTGTATTGAGAACATCCTGAGCAGCTGCATCACTGCCTGGTTCGGAAATTGCACCATCTCAGATCGCAAGACCCTGCAGCGGATTGTGAGGTCAGCTGAGAAAATCATCGGGATCTCTCTTCCCACCATTACGGACATTTACACTACACGTTGCATCCGCAAAGCAAACAGCATTATGAAGGACCCCATGCACTCCTCATAAAATCTCTTCTCCCTCCTGCCATCTTGGAAAAGGCACCAAAGCATTCGGGCTCTCACGAACAGACTATGTAACAGTTTCTTCCCCGAAGCTATCAGACTCCTCAATACCCAGAGCCTGGACTGACACCTTACTGCCCTATTATCTTGTTTATTATTTATTGTAATGCCTGCACTGTTTTGTGCACTTTATGCAGTCCTGGGTAGGTCTGTAGTCTAGTGTAGTTTTTTTTTTCTGTGTTGTTTTTTACGTAGTTCAGTCTAGTTTTTGTATTGTGTCATGTACAGCATGGTCCTGAAAAAACATTGTCTTGTTTTTACTGTGTACTGTACCAGCAGTTATGGTTGAAATGACAATAAAAAGTGACTTGACTTGACTTGACTTGAAAGGTAGTTCAAGGATTCCTTTACCGTAGAGACTGTTGTTACAGATACATCTTCAGACACTGAGCCACTGCGATGTGCTGATTCGTTCGAACCTCTTCACGGTTGTTAGTGGGACCTCATAGCCCACATCAGCTAGGGTAGGAGTCCAAACTGAAACCACCAGAACTTCGGTGCTCCAGGCAGCATGGTCTTGTTGATGTTATCCAGGCCATTGGTGTTGTGTTGGCAATGTGCTGCACCTGATCTTTGTCTGTGAGGCTGGCATTGCACCATCTACCCAGGCTTTTGACAGACTGTCCGGATGCTGTTGGAATTGGGTCATCGCCGATGAAGAACTTTATGTCTTTCGGCCTTCTCTTGACGATGGAGATGCTTTGAAATTTGCTGGGTTTGATTTTCATTCTGGCCCACTTAATGTTTTCCTGCAGCTTTCCAAGTAGTCGCTTTGGTGCATGCTGCGGTAGTGGTCAGTGTTGATATATTGTACGGCCTAGAAGAGGAAAAACAAAGTCCAGCACTTGTTCTTTCACTGCCTACCATCCATCTTGAAGCCCTGATAATGACCTCCATGGCCATTGTGAAGGCCAGGGGTGATAGAGTGCAACCTGCCATAACACCTACTTCCAGTCTCTGCCATGTTGTAGTAAAATCTGCTGTTGTGAAGCACAATTACAGGACTTGAAAGTACAACTTCACCAGCGTTGTGATGGGCTCTAGTATCTGGAAGAAGTCAAATGCTTCGAAAAGGAGTGCATGGGGAACTGAGCCGAATGCATTGATGAGGTCCAGGAAAATCACATACAGATTTCTTTTCTTCCTAGCTACTTGGATCTGGTGCCATACCATGTTCCAATCACCCGGGGAACCCTGGAATTCCTGCTTTCTCTCTATATATATATCAATGTACTTGCTTCGCTCCAGGTAGCTGGCCAGCCTCTGTGCTATTACAGTGAAGAAGATTTTCCCCTCAATGTTCAGAAGGCAGATTGGTCGAAACTGATAGATGTTCTCTGCATCCTTTTCTTTTGGAATCAGGGCACCTCCAGCCCTTCGCTATGCTTCCGGCATTATTCGCCTCTGCCACACTTCCGTCATGAGCCTCCAGAGAAGCCGCAAGACGTTCAGTGCATTCTTACAAAGCCTATATGGTACTCCATTAGGCCCAAGAGCAGATGCTGCTCGTGCCCAACAGACGACCTTCTCCACTCTTCTCATTTTTGGGGTGGGGTGTTCAGAATACTGGTAGTAGTAGGTGGGGGGCTGAATGGGTGGGATGTTGGATGGAATGATCACGTGTTCCTTCCTTTTCAAGTCAGTGTAAATTTTTTTCCAGGTGCCTTTCCCGTTCCTGCCTTGAGGCTTTCGAAGTTCCACTTTTTTTTCCGGTGTGAAGAGACCTTTAATGAACTTTAAAGGGTCTTTGTAGAACTGTGTTCTAGTTTGGTCTTACTTTCTTTGCAGTTTCCTTAGATTCCCAGCTCTCCGCGACTTTGTCAGCAATAATTGACATTTACGGCAGAAAGAACAAGATTAATAGAGTGGAAATAAGCAAAAAAGCAGAAATAAATATCAGATAAAAGTGAGACTGCAGTGATATTACTTTGATAATTAATGGTAGTCGATTGAAGTAAAGGTAGGAAATCTGCTTCAAATTTCTATTACATATGAGGCCAAAATCTCAACCTAGCCATCAGTTTCTTACCTTAAACTCGAGAGACTTTCTAGAGCAGGGGTTCAAATGTACATTCATGACCATTGTGTTTGGTTGCCATGGCTACTAGCCTTATATTCTTGTGATTGAGAACCTTTCTTCATTGTTGTTAATTAATATGAAGTTCTAGTCGATCCTTTTGTGCATTTCCAAACCTGGCTGTGGCCAAGAATACTGAATAACGAACATTAAATCAGTTTGCAAAGCCAGGCTGCATGAGGTTGGATTTTCATTTATGCTTTAATGAAGATTGTGAAAACGAAAGGCCCTCGGCACGGAAGAGGATGGATGGTGAAAAACATGTTGAACGTGTGATATTTGATAATATTAAACCTATCCTTTAAAAATTCTTTAAAATGGAGTAATTAATTCATACAGCATGCAAAGAGAGCCTTTGGGCCATCAAGTCTTACATTAATGCATTTTTAAAAATAAGATCATAAGATATAGACCAGTATAGCACAGGAACAAACACTTCTGCCTGTGCTATACTGCTCTATATCTTACGTTCTTATTTTGACATTCAGTGGACCAGACCGGAGGTCCCAACAAAGGATTGTGAGAATGGCTGTGGTGATCATAGGAGTCTCCTTACCATCCATCAGGGACATTTATCAGGAGCGATGTACACCCATCAAGGATCCCACCCATCCATCTAGCATCCTCTTTGACTTTCTACCAACAGGCAGGAGATTCCGTTGCAGAAAGACAAGAATGGCCAGGGTGGGAAACAGCTTCTCCCCTCAGGCCATTAAGCTTCTGAACTCCCTGCAAAATCGCATTCTAAGTGTCACTTGATAATTTGTACTGTATGTACAATATTTAATTTACGTGCTTTACTTTGTTTATCTAGGGGTAATTCATTTATAGATTTAATTCCTACCTTATTAAGTTATTGTGCATTTCATATACGACTGTGCATTACTCCCTGGTCCAAAGAAACATTGTCTTGTTTGGCGGTATACATATATATACGTATGGTTAAATGACAATAACTTGACTTGACTTGATTTTCCTCCATTCCTTGCATATCTTGTGCTTATTCTCCAATTGTATCTGCTTCCACCACCTTCCCTGGTAGCATGTTTCAGGCTCCTTCACTCTATGAGTAAAAACTTGCAACATATGCAGTATACCTTTTAATTTTCTCCCTCTCAACTTAAAGCTGTTTCCTTAAGAACAGAAGACACAGGAGCAGAATTAGGCCATTTCACCCATCAAGTCTGCTCCGCCATTCAATCGTGGCTGTTCCTTGTCTCTCCTCCTCAGCTCCACTCCCTGACCTTCTCCCCATAACCATTGATACCGTGGCCAATCAAGAACCTACCAAACTCTGCCTTAAATACACCCAACGACCTGGCCTCCACAGCTGCCTGTGGTAACAAATTCCACAAATTCACCACCTTCTGGCTAAAAAAAATTTCTCCACATCCCTGTTTTAAATTCACGCCACTCTATCCTGAGGCTGTGCCCTCTTTCCCTGCCATGGGAAACATCCTTTCCATATCTACTCTGTATAGGCCTTTCAATTTTCAAAAGGTTTCAGTGAGATACCTCCTCATTTGTCTAAATTCCAGTGAGTAATGACTCACAGCTATCAAGCATTCTTCATATGAAAACACTTCCATTCCCAGAATCTTCCTTGTGAACCACCTCTGAACCCTTTTCTTAGATAAGGAGCCCAAAGCTATTCCCAATACTCAAGGTAAGGCCTCATTAGAGCCTTATAAAGCCTCGGCATCACATCCTTGCTCTTATACTTTAGACCTCTTGAATGTTTATTATGGGAAATGGCAATTCTCCGCACTTTTCCATCATCATTTCTCCGGAGAACCTATCACCGATCTACAGACTGCGGGCGATTTACAGCTTCCAGTGAATCCACCAACTTACGTGTCGTTGGGATACGGAGCACCCAGAGGAAACCCACGCAGTCACAGGGAAGGTGACCAAACTCCATACACACAGCACCCAACTTCAGGACTGAACCCAGGTCTCTAGTGCTGTGAGACAACAGAGCTATCGTAAGAATCAGAATCAGATTTATTATCGCTGACATATGCCATGAAATCTTTTTGTCTTATTGTAAAATTGCAGAGCATTGCATAAAATTATTATAAATTGTATCAAGAATACTTAAATATATATATATATATATATATATACACACACACATAAGAATATATATATATAAACACAAGAATACATATATATATATAGTTCAAAAAGAGAGCAAAATAGTGAGGTAGCTAGTGTTCAGGAGTTTATGGAATGTTGAGAGGGGAAGGAGCTGTTCTGAAAACATTGAGCACGGGTCTTCAATAAGAGAGAGCCTGTCTGAGATACCGAAGCAATGGGTTATAGACTATAGTTTTTGATAGACTCTATAGATCTGGGTCTCTGGGGGCTTTTGTTATTACTTGCATGGTGGGGCTGGGGGTGGTGGGGGTTGGTGCTTCTACTGGCAAAAGTTGGGGGAGGGACAATGCTTCTGTTGCTGCTCTGTCTCTGCTCTGTCTCTGATGGTGCTGTCTGAAAAGAGGATGCTGTCCAAGTTGCATGCCATCTTGGACAATGACTCCCATCCACTCCATAATGTACTGGTTAGGCACAGGAGTACATTCAGTCAGAGACTCATCCCACCGAGACGTAACACTGAGCGTCATAGGAAGTCATTCCTGCCTGTGGCCATCAAACTTTACAACTCCTCCCTCGGAGTGTCAGACACCCTGAGCCAATAGGCTGGTCCTGGACTTATTTCTACTTGGCATGATTAAATTATTATTATTTCATTATTTATGGTTTTATATTGCTGTATTTCTACACTATTCTTGGTTGGTGCGGTTGTAACGAAACCCAATTTCCCTCGGGATCAATAAAGTATGTCTGTCTGTCTGTCTTGTGTGTTGGTGGGTGGGGGGGCTTTGGGGTTCTGATGTTTCTGTCATTCATTCTTTGGGGTTTCTTGTCTCGTGGATGTCTCTGTGAAGAGTAAGAATTTCAGGTTGTATACTTTATACATTCTCTGATATTATATTGAACCTGTAACTCCTCCCTGATGGTCATAATGAGAAGAGAGGGTAATCGAGCTTTGACCAGTGGCCAATCCAGACATCGAAAGTTTGGAGAGGAGGAGACCTCAATCAGGTCCAATACCTGAGGATACAAAAGGCAGCAGCAGGTCACTGCAGTGTAATAGAGCTTTGACCAGCAACCAGTTGGTATCTGAGATTGATTAGTAAGAACAAGGAAGCCTAGGCAAGTGGAGAGACCATCATCGCAGCAGCTGTTGTCTGAGTGGTGACCTTTAGGCTTCAGCGAAGAGAGACATCCCTCAGAGAAAGCAAAGGAAAGAAAAGCTCAAGTTTTTGTCCTTCTCTACTCTGTATCTGCTCAGCCACGACAGCAGAGATGCCAGGCAGGATACTGAAGTGCTCCTCTTGCGGGATGTGGGAAGGCAGGGAGACCTCCAGTGTCCCTGACGACTACAACTGTGAGAAATGCATCCAGCTGCAGCTTCTAACAAACTGTGTTCAGCAGTTGGAGCTGGAACTGGATGAACTCCGGATCATTCAGGAAGCTGAGGGGGTGATAGATTGGGAATATAGAGAGGTAGTTACACCAAGGTGCAGGACACAGGAAACTGGAGACAGTCAGGAAGGGGAAGGGGTTTAAGGAGCCAGTGCAGAGTACCCCTGTGATCAACTCCCTCAAAAACAGGTATATTACTTGTCAGGGCTCTGGCACTAAGTCTGACTCTGTGACTCAGAAGGGAAATGGGAGAAGAGACATGCTGTGGTGATAGGGGATTTGTTAGTTAGGGGGAATGGGCAGGAGGTTGCATAGGTGAGCATGAGATTCCCGGATGGAATGCTGCCTCCCAGGTGCCAAGGTCTGGGATATCTCGGATCGAGTCCTCAGCATTCTTAAGTGGGAAGGTGAACAGCCAGAAGCTGTGGTCCACATACGTACAAATGACATGGGTGGGATGAGTGACGAGGTTCTACATAGAAAGTTCAGAGAGTTAGGTGTTAGGTTAAAGGGTAAGACCTCCAGGGTTGTGACCCATGATTGCTATCCATGCAACGTGCTAATGAGGCCAGAACAAGGAAGATTACGTGGTTGAACTGAATTGAATTGAATTGGCTTTATTTCTTACATCCTTCACATACATGAAGAGTTAAAATCTTCACGTTACGTCTCTGTCTAAATGTGCGATGTGCAATCATAGTAATTTATAATTTATAATGAACAAAACAGTCACTGAGTAACATAGAATACACTCAAATCAGTGTCAGTTAATCAGTCTGATGGGCTGGTGGAAGAAGCTGTCCCGGAGCCTGTTGGTCCTGGATTTTATGTCGCTGTACCATTTCCCAGATGGTAGCAGCTGGAATAGATTGTGGTTGGGGTGACTCAGGTCCCCAATGATCCTTCGGGCCCTTTTCTCACACCTGTCTTTGTAAATGTCCTGAATCATGGGAAATTCACAACTACAGTTGCGCTGGGCTGTCCGCACCACTCTCTGCAGAATCCTGCGATTAAGGCAGGTACAGTTGCCATACCAGACAGTGATGCAGCCAGTCAGGATGCTCTCAATTGTGCCCCTGTAGAAAGTTCTTAGGATTTGGGGGCCCAAAGCAAACTTCCTCAGCCATCTGAGGTAAAAGAGGTGCTGTTGTGTCTTTTTTACCACACAGCTGGTATGTACAGACTACGTGAGGTCCTCGGTGTTGTGGATGCTGAGGAACTTAAAGCTGTTTACACTCTCAGCTCAGGTCCATTGATGTCAATAGGAGTTAGCCTGTCTCCATTCCTGCTGTAGTCCACAACCAACTCCTTTGTTTATGTGAGAAGAGAGAGGTTTTTAAGGGAGAGGTTATTTCCTTGACATCACTGTGTCAGAGAGATGTCTTCTTCCCTGTAGGCCACCTCATTATTGTTTGAGATTAGGCCAATCAATGTAGTGTCATCGGCAAATTTAATTAGCAGACCTTTAGTTCTGGATTTCCCAAGCCTGGAAAAATGTCTAAGTACGTTCACCTTATCTGCACCTCTATAAAGTCAGGCATCTGTTTCCTATGCTCAAGAAATAAAGTTTTAATCTGCCCAACATCTTCCTGTAAGCCAGTCCCTGAAAACCGGCAACATCCTTGTAAAGTGAAGAAGGAGCATTGCTGTTCTAGTCCGTGTAGTCCCCCAGAAGATTAAAATGGAGAAGAAAGAGGACATACCATGCTAAGGAGTTGACAGAAGTGAGAAACTACTGCACGCTCGAATGCTCAGTGGGGAGATGCTGATGCTTTTTTGCTGGTGGGGGCGGTGGGTTGTCACTTTGCTGCTGCTTAGGAAGGGGGGAGCTGGCAGGGCGCTGAGGTTCTAATATTTAACTGATGTTCATTCTCTGGCGCACTCCTATGTTTTTGTGGATGATTGCAAAGAAAAAGAATTTCAGGATGTATATTGTATACATTTCTCTGACATTCAATGTACCTATTAAAACCATTGAAAAGTTTTGGCTTCTCATCGAGACTCTATCCAATTATTGTCCCAGAAACAGCACATTGTGTTTTTAATATTTCAATAATATTTGAGTAATATTATATATATATACTGTTTTATTAAGTATTCTTGTTCATTTAAATAATTAATTAGGGTTATATGTATAAATACGTAAATCATATAGTCATCATTCTACCATGTGATCCGTGCATGCCTTGCTTAAAGTCAACACAAAGTTAGACCTGTATTTTTGGACTCCCATGTCTTCTTTTGAATTGGTTTAATGTTTTGAAGTTGCGCAGTGCATAAAGGATTAAAAGTCAGGTGCTGCAGAGCCGTACTGCTTATGCCTCACAACTCCAGGGATCTGGGATCAAGCCTGAGCTCTGCCGTACCTTCTCCCTGTGTGGGCTTTCTCCAGGTTTTCCTTTTTCCTCCCACATCCCAAAGATATGCAGGTTGGTTTGTTGAATATCTACACTAAATTGCACCTGGTGCATAGGTGAATGTAAAATGTGGGTGAAGTTGATAAAAAGATAGGGAAAATATCATTAGACCATAAGATATTGGAACAGAATGAGGTCATTAGGCCCATTGAGTCTGCTCCACCATTTCATCATGACTGATTCAATTTTCCTCCCAGCCCCAATCTCATGCCTTCTCTCTGTATTCCATCATGTCCTGACCAATCAAGAATTGATCAACCTCTGCCTTAAATATACATAAAGTCTTGGCCAACACAGCTGCCTGTGGCAACAAATTTCACAGACTCACCACTCTCTGGCTAAAGACATTCCTTCTCATCTCCATTCTAAAAGGATGTCCCTCCTTTTGGATTTGAGAAGGTGATCAGCATGAACTGGATGGGCTGAAGGGCCTGTTTCTGTACTGTATCTTTCTATGGTTCTATGGTTATTGGACAAACATGGCAAATATGAGAGAAAAATTGTAACACCTAGAAAGAGGTCATGGGACCTTTGAGCATTTCTTACCATTTAACATGGTCTTGCCTGATCTCAGTACCAAATTACTCCTCCTACCCCCTTCCCTTTGATGCCATAGTGTAAACCACATGAGTTTTCGGGAGGTGCTCCACATCCCAAATATGTGCAGTTTGATAGGTCTCGACAATTTTCAGCCACCATGTAGGAGAGTGGAGAATATGAAGGGTGTTCATGGGAACGTGAAGAGTTAAAATGTGATTCATACGTGATGAGTACCCAGTTCCACTAAAGTTCATGAAGCAGGGCGTCTGCAGAAGTACTTGGACAGAGTCGGAAAATGGGCAAAGGAGTGATACATGGAATACAGTTCAGGGAAGTGTATGGTCATGCACTCTGGTAGAAAGATAAAGGCATAGACTATTTCCTAAACAGGGATCAAATTCAGAAATCAAAGGTACAAAGGGAGAATCCTAGTGCGAGATTCCTTAAAGGTTAACTTGAAGGTTGAGTTAGTAGTAAGGAAGGCAAATGCAACATTAGCATTCACTCTGGGAGGACTAGAATCCAAACGCAAGGATGTAATTCTGTGGTTTTATAAGGCATGGTCAGACTGCACTTGGAGTACTTTGAGCAGTTTTGGGCCCCTTAACTAAGAAAGGACATGCTGGTATTGGAGATGGTCCAGGGGAACTCACATGAATGACCCTGGGAATGAAAGGGTTAACATATAAGGAGCGTTTGATGGCTCTAGATCTATTCTTGCCAGACTTTAGAAGGATAGGTGGTGGAATCCCATTTGAACCTGTTGAATATTGAAGGCTTAGATGGAGTAGACATGGAAAGAATGCTTCCAATATTTGAGAGTCTAAGACCAGAGACCGCAAGGATGGCCCTTTCAAACAGAGATGAGGAAGAATATCTCAAGCCAAAGAGTGGTGAATCTGTGGAATTCTTTGCCACAGACAGCTATGGAGTCCTAGGCATTGGGTATATTTAAAGTGGAGGTTTCATAAGAAATAGGAGCAGGAGTAAACCATCTGGCCCATTGAGGCTGCTTTGCCATTCAATAAGATCATGGCTGATATGGCCATGGACTCATCTCCACCTCCCTGCCTTTTTCCCATAATTCTTAAATCCCAACTATCCCAAAAATCTATCTAACCTTGTCTTAAATATATATTTACTGAGGTAGCCTCCACTGCTTCATTGGACAGAGAATTCCACAGATTCACCACTCTCTGGGAAAAACAGTTCCTCCTCATCGCCACCTTAAATCTATTCCCCCGAATCTGGAGGCTATGTCCCCGAGTTCTAGTCTCATTTACCAGTGGAAAGAGCTTTCCTGCCTCTATCTTACCTATCCCTTTCATAATTTTAAATGTTTCTATAAGATCTCCTTTCATCCTTCTGAATTCCAGCGAGTACAGTCCAAGGCAACTCAATCTCTCCTCATAGTCTAATCCCCTCATCTCTGGAATCAACCTAGTGAACCTCCTTTGCATTACCTCCAAAGCCAGTATATCCTTCCTCAAGTAAGGTTGATAGCTTCTTGATTAGTAAGCGTGTCAAATAAGCCGGCCAGCGATGCAGTGGCATCCCCACTGGACTTCAAGGTGAGGTTTGAATCCGTCCGGCTCTTTGCACACTTTCTATCCGTGCTGGGTCGAGCTTCAAGTTAGCAACTTAGGCTTGTTAAAAAAAGACAGATAAAAATGCAAAAGACATAGCAAAAAGTGCAGAAAGGAACAATAAGGGTGTCAAACATTATGGGGAGAAGGCAGGAGAATGGGGTTGAGGGGGATAATAAATCAGCGATGATGTAACAGTAGAGCAGAATTGATGGGCCAAATGGCCTAATTCTACATCTTTTTGTGTTATGACTGAGGCCTGTTTCCATGCTTTATGACTCTATGACTGTTAAACGGTTTGTGAAGAATGATGTAATTGTAGGCTAAGTATTTTGTTGGAGTGTTTAAGGTTTATGTATTCCTCTAGTGGGGAAGCAATTGGGAAAATGGTGAAGCAATATACACAAGGCTGAGAGGATAATAATGGTTCAGGAGTTCAATGACAGCAGAAATCAAATTATTGTAAGAAAGGTTTTCATCATTTCTATGCCTCTCTGCCCTACCATGTTTCATTGGTTGTATAAATGGAATGCCAAGCAAAAAAAGTTATGTGAGCTATTCGCAACTTAAATCACTGATCTGGATGAGGGTTAAATGTCATTATACACAAGTTTACTGTCAATACAAAACTGAGTGAAATTGTGTATAGGAAGATGGATGTAAAGGCAAATCAGGGGGGTTATTTGAGAATGCGGCACATGGAATATAATTTGGAAAAGTGAGAATTTGTGGCTTGCTGATTGAAACAGGAAGGCAGTGTAGTTAATAAGTAGAGATTGGGGAATTGTTATGTGGGTTACTCTCACTAATCAGTTGAAGGTTTAGTTTATTTTTATTTATTTTTATTTTCCAGAGGACAATTCTCAATAGCCTGAGTCTACAAGTCTGCGAGTCCGCTTGTGAGGACAGAGGCCCGAAGTCTACAAGTCCACGGGACCACGATGCTGGGGGCCCAGAGGTCGTCTCTTCTGGGGTTTGAGGACTGTCAAGCAGGTGGGAAGAAGGAAAGAAGTTTGCTTTCCTGTTGTTGTCTTCTTGCTGTCGTGCCGTTGTTGCTGCTTGCGTTGTTCTGCTGAACATTGCCGTCATGCTAAGTTGGTGCTCGAATGCGTGGCGATACTTGCGGGCTGCCACCTTCGCAGCCTTAGATTGTGTTGGTTGCTAATGCAAGCAATGCATTTCACTGACTGTTTCGATCTAAACGAATCAGAATCGATAGTTATTGAGTCATATGACACAGAAGCATTAGATCTATCTTGACAATCAATACTACACTAATCCCACTGAACTGTGCATATTCCCATCAACTCTATTCAGAGCCTACACACACGTCAGGGACACAGTACAGTGGACAATTAACCAACCAATTTGCACATATTTGAAATATGGGAGGAAACCAGAAAACCTAATGGAAACACACGCCATCACGAGACAATTATAGAAACACCATCCAGCCGTAATTGTAATGACATGTTCACAAAATGTCACATTGCACTTAAACGGGAGCAGTATGGCAGTTTGGTTTCCCATTCCCCGTGGAGTAAGGACAATCAGGATCCACTAGACCAGGGGTTCCTTATCTTTCTTTATGCCATGAACTAATACCATTAAGCAAGGGGTCCATGGACCCCAGGTTGGGAACCTCTGCATTAGACCAATTCCTAGGAATCTGGGGGTTGGCCATATGAGGTTAATTTTGTACTCTCTGGAGTTTAAATGATTCAGAGGGGTTCTTGCTGTAATTTTATAAATTATTTATTTCATTTTCAATCTTTTTATTGATTTTTAAACAAAAAAAGATACAAATCAGAGGAGAAGTTATAGCAAATACATAATACAAAAGATGTACAGACAACAAAAGGGATATATACTGTCAAAGTCATATAAATATAATATTAAACTATTATATATAAACAAGAAACCACAACTCCTCTTGGCAAATCATTGGGAAAAAATGGATTTTTTTTTTCTCTTTTTTTATTTTTTTTCCTTTCTTTTTTTTCTCTTTATGTTCCTCTTTATCTGCAAAGGTTCAGATCTGACCAGAAGGATGTTTTCCTTTTTCTTTTCTAATTTTAGCCTCAAATGGACTGCCCAGTCTCTCTTTTTTTTGTTTTAGGTTAGTTTAGCGGGTTTTTTTCCTCTTTATTAATTTTATAAATGATTACAGGACTCAACAAGCTGAATATGGGTTGGAGAGTGGTATTTTTCCTGATGTCTAGTAACAGGGTCACAATCTCAGATGAATGATCAGACTATTCAATACAGAGAAGAGTAGAATTTTCTTTCATTGCTCTCAGAGGTCAGGAAACCTTTGGAATTCTCTACCTCATGTGGCCTGCAGAGAATTATTTAAAACAGGGGTTGACAGATTTCTCGGATAATCCTATACTTCCTCAAGACACTAAAGGAATTCTTCACGTCCCTGTTGACGCTTTCCATTATGGAACCAGTCTCCTCTCTATAGTAAAGCAGCCAGCATAATCAAAGACCCCATTCACCCCAGACATTCTCTCTTCTCCCCTCTCTCATTGGGCAGAAGATACAAGAGTCTGAAAGCATGTACCACCAGGCTGAAGGATAGCTTCGACCCCACTTTATCAGACTATTAAATGGCTCCCTAGTCCGATGAGGTGGACTTGACCTCACGATCTACCTCATTATGGTCTTGCAAGTTATTGTTTACCTGCACCGCACTTTCTCCAGAGCTGTTACACTTTATTCTGCATTGTTATTGCTTTACTTTCTTCTACACAGTGTAATGATCTGATCGGCATGAACAGAATGCAAGTGAGCTTTTCCCTGTGCCTTGGTACATGCGACAATAATCGACCAATACCAAAAGTTAAATCCAAAACCATATTAAGGGGTTTCAGGATGGTGCAAGGAAGGTGGGGCTGAGGTGGAAAATGTCATGAATTTGATGAATGGGAAAGCAGGTATGAGGGGCTGAATGGACTACTCCTGGCTTATTTCTTATGTTTTTTTATGAAACATAAACATTCCTATATCAACAGTGGGACTCAAAGGAGGCCATTGCATGTAGTCTGCTAATAAAACCCTAACCATGCATCATTATAGCTGTTTTTGTGTTCACACAAAGCTAGTTGCTTGACTACAATCTGCTTAAGATAATAAATGCTTTTAAAGACACCTTTCTGAAGAAGCTGGCAATAGACAATAGACAATAGGTGCAGAAGTAGACCATTCGGCCCTTCGAGCCTGCACCTACATTTTGAGATCATGGCTGATCATCAAGGAACGAGGCAACAAGTCCGGTGCCCCATTCAGGTTACATATAATAAGTTGGCTTTTACAATGAGAAGGCTTGAGCATAGGAGTGAGCAAGTCCTACTGCAAATATTGAAGGTTTTGATAAGGCTGCACTACTAGGATTGCAGTTCTGATCTCTTTACCTAATAAGATAATGTATACTTGTCACGAAGAGTGACTTGAGTGATTCCAGGGATGATATTTTGCCTTATGACCACTTGTGCAAGAACTATATCCACTAACATGTAATCTGTAATCACCTCCCACTGTTCTTGATTTGATACTGTATAATGGAAAATTTCTGGTACATCTTTAGGAGTCAATGGTTACAGGAGAAGGGGAATGAGAGAAAAATACAGAGCAGGAAATTGTAAAGCATTGCAGAGTTTCTCAGTTTAAGCCTCCTTGTAGGATTCCCACAACACCACATTAAGGCAGCAGAACTCCCAACAATAGCTAGACTACAGCGGAAGAACATTAGTCTCTCACAAAGGATTCTTGGACCTGTAATATTAACTCTTTTCTTCTCTCCAGAAACACTGACTGATCTGTTGAATATTTCTGCAATTTTCTGTTTTTTATTTCAGATTTTGGACATTTTCAGTCCCATTGTTTTTGTACTGGGGGCAGCACAGTAGCGTAACGCTTTGCTGCGCCAGCAACCGGGTTTCAATTCCCACACTGTTCATAAACCTCATGACCATTTGGGTTTCCACCTGGTGCTCTGGTTTCCTCCCACATTCCAAGGAGGTACAGGTTTGTAAATTATTGGCATTCTATGTTGCACTGGAAGCATGGTGACATCAGTGGGCTGCCCCCAGCACATCCTCAGACTGTCCTGTGTTGGTCGTTGATGCAAATGGCACATTTCGCTGTACGCTTTGATGTCCATGTGGGAAATAAAGCTATTCCTCAGCAAAAACTTGTGATTTCTAGAAGTGGAGTGCAGATTGCATCTTCAGTGTTCCGATTTAAGAAGCATTGCAAGTCAACCAGTAAAATATAAACCTGAAGACCTCTTAATAGTATTGAAAAACAGTGAACCAGACAAAATTCATTCCTATATTCATTTCCAAAAGGAAGCTGACTCATTCTCTATAGTCCGTTAGGGCCCCGTGCATGAATTCAGCTTAAGGTTGCCATCTCCTATTAGATATAGTAGTGGTTGAAGTGTTGTGACATGAACAAAGTCATGAGAGGCACTGAAGCCGATGGCTATAGAAGTGTTTTATTCAACAAAAATGAGCAGAAGCCATCGTATTGAGACACTCTTGGAGGAAGAGGCTTCCTGCCCCAATATTACATGAAATTTTAATATTGTAAAGATCAGTGTAACAGCAGGACAATTCTACAGTCACAATGTATCTACAATGCTTCCTTTGAATTGCATATAGTTTTCAAACTCATCTTCTTCACACCCACGCTCCAGACACCCAAAATGAACATTAATCCCCACTGGCTCTCATTCTCTGGATTCATGTGTATGCAGACATCAAGCGAATGGGTGTCTCCTGGTTTGTAATCAACCCTAATCTGTAGCTCCAAGGAGGATTTCGTTCAGAGTTGCATTTGAAGTCCAATCTACAATCCACATTCAGATCTGAAGACAGGTTTCTGCTGAAGTTAATACTTGCTATATACCCTAATCCCAGAATATGCCCTAATGGTAGTAATAGTAGTGTTAGTGCAATCTCTCAAGTAGAGTATGATGTTCTTCTAAGGAGTGGTGGATTCCTTTAATGAAGAACACCTGTATGTAGCTTTACTTAACATGGGGAATCTGAAACATTGGCAGCCACCACACAGTCCTTGACAGATCAGGGTCGGGCTCCAGTGGCATGGAGTGCAAGATGACTGGGGACCCTTCACTGTTGCAGCCTTCCTCTTGCCTTCACTGCCATTGTGATGTGTCATCATCCTCCACCAGTTCCACCACTGAGGTCTTGGTTGGCTCACTCTTTGTCTGGAACCTCCCCTTTCGCCTAACTGTCCTGGGTGACCCCCCAACAGGAGCTAAAATCCAGACGGTATCACTCTTGGCGATCTCAGGAATTCCCAAACCTCTCCATCACGACAGGGTGATGATCCTCAGAGAATTATCTCTACTGATGTCATCAAATAGATTCCAATCCTTAACTCCACACTCCGAACACCCCCCCCCCCCGTTTAGGTTTTCTCCATCTCCCATTCCCTTGCCTACTTACATCAATTAGAAAATAGTTAGACTAATAATGAATTCTCAGCCAAATATTTCCACCACCAAGTTCAGCATTCTTTAACAATAACCAGAAATATTTGAGGAATAAAAGTGGACTTTTTTGTTAATATGCCTGAATAAATTAATGCAAAATCTTCTCTCAGCAGTGTGCTGGACTCCAGAATAATCCAAGAAAGCTGATAGCCTTACTCCTGCATCTCACTGATGTCTGTTGGCACAAAATGGCCATTATGTTCACTTGCCTAATAGTCATGATAGTTCAAAATACATTAACTTAGTGAAGTGTTCTGAGAAAAATTTGAAGATGCATTGAGATGCAATAAGACGCTAAATGTTTCATGTTCCTGTCCAACATGTACATCATAGTTCCCAGATTTCTTTCGATACTGCTGCACTGACTATATCACAAGGAGTTAATTGGCCATAAAGTGCTTTGGGGTGTCCTGAGACCGTGCTATGGGAATGCAAATCTTCTTTCTGTTAGAGAGATAAGTATAGAACAAGAAATGTCAGATGGAGTCAAGTCTGTAGAGACAGAAAGAGAGCAGGAGATGAGCTTCACATTCAAAGTTCAAGGTAAATTTATTATCAAGGTACATATATGTCACCATATACAACCCTAAGATTCATTTTCTTGCAGGTATTTTCAACAAATCCATCACAAACAAGAAAAAATCTGCAGATGCTGGAAATAAAAGCAACACACGCAAATACTGGCAGCATCTATGGAAAAGAGTAAACAGTCGGTGTTTTGGGCTGAGACCCTTCATCGGTTCTTATGAACATTCTTGGACCGAAACATCGACTCTTTTCCATAGGTGCTGCCTAGCCTGCTGGGTTTTGTGTGTGTTGCTTAATAAATCCATGATAGAATAAATGAAAGACTGCACCAACTTGGGCGTTCAACCTGTGTGCAAAAGACAACAAACTGTCCAAATATAAAGGAATAACAACAAAATAATAAAAATAAATAAGTAAGGCAATAAATATTGAGAAAACAAGATGAAGAGTCCTCAAAAGTAGGTCCATTGGTTACTGCAACAAGTGCTACACTTACCCCTACACCTCCTCTGTCACTACCATTCAGGGCCCCAAACAGTCCTTCCGGCTGAGGCGACACCTCACCTGTGAGTCTGCTGGGGTCATATACTGAGTTCGGTGCTCCTGGTGCGGCCCCTTGTATATCAGTGAGACCCGACGTAGATTGGGAGACCGCTTCACCGAGCATCTACGGTCAATCCGCCAGAAAATGCGGGATCTCCCAGTGGCCACCCATTTTAATTCCACTTCCCATTCCCATTCCGATATGTCCATCCATGGCCTCCTCCACTGCCGGGATAAGGACACACTTGGGTTGCAGGAATAAAACCTTATATTCCGTTTGGGTAGCCTCCAACCTGATGGCACGAACATCATTTTCTCAAACTTCCAGTAATGCCTCCACCCCCCTCCCCTTCACCATTTCCCATCCCTTTGTCCCTCTCTCATGTTATCTCCTTGCCCACCCATCGCCTCCCTTTGGTGCTCCTCCCCTCCCCCTTTTTTCTTTTTTTTCGCCAGTCAGCTTCCTAGCTCTTTGCTTCATCTTTCCACTTCCAAGTTTCACCTGTCGTCTGGTGTTTCTCTCTCCCCTCCCCCATCTTTCAAATCCCCCCCTCAGCATTTTTTCTCCAGTCCTGCTGAAGGGTTTCGGCCTGAAACATTGACTGTACTTTTTTTCCATAGATGCTGCCTGGCTATTGAGAGGGTCAATAGCTAGGCTAAGGGTAACGACATTGTATATCGCTTGACCATTTCTCAAGGAAAGGTATCCAAATATTGGGTGCATGGTAGCATGGTGGTTAGCATAACATTTTACAATACCAGCAACCTGGGTTCAATTCCTGCTATTGCCTGTAAGGAGTCTGTACTTTCCCTCCATGATCATGTGGGTTTCCTCCAACAGTCCAAAGATGTAGCAATTGGCAGGTTAATTGGTCATTGTAAATTGTCCCGCGATTAAACTGGGTTTAAGTTGGGCGATTGCTGGGTGGTATGGCTCGAAGACTGAAAGGGCCCATCTCATGCTGTATCTCAATAAAATAAATAATGAAATATTTACCTGATGGAGATTCTCAGTCCAAAATGTCGACTGTTTAGTCCTCTCCATTGATGCTGCCTGGCTTGCTGAATTCCTCCAGCATTCTGTGTGGGTTAGTCTGGATTTCAAGCATCTTCAGAATCTCCTGTGTTTCTAATATTTAACTTGGCAAGTTTTGAAATTCCACTTTCCCCCAATTCCTATGAAAAATTAAAACAGCTTCACTTCTATCGTTTTGTCTAATTCTGGGTTACCCGTTGCTTTCTTGATGATCCGTCAACAGTTTAAACGCATTAAACGTTGACCTTGCCTTCTTGTGCTGGAGTTTGATCGATCTCCCGACAAATGGTATGCACCTCTTCTCATTGTGATGACTGTAAGGCGACTAAGTGAAATAAATCTGTCCACTCTCGGTGGATTTTCACCGAGAGTGCTTCACTGCTCAGAAATGTCACAACCCACATTCATGATGCCCAACTCACTAAGGAAAGGCCAGGCTGTGAAGTGGAAAAATATCACATTGAAGAGTCAAGGGACTGGGCCATGATGTTGGGGCAGGGAGAAAGGAGCTTTACCTACACTGAACAACACACACAAAATGCTCAGCAGGCCAGGCAGCATCTAAGGAAAAGAGTAAACAGTTGATGCTTGGGGCTGAGACCCTTCATCTTTTCCATAGATGCTGCCTGGCCTGCTGAGCTCCTCCAGCATTTTATGTACGTTGCTTTGAATTTCAGCACCTGCATATTTTCTCTTGCCTGTGATTCATTTACCTACTCATAGCGTGTTTGATAGGATGTGTAGAGGGAGCTGTACTCTGGAGGCGTAGTGGTTAGCATGATGCTTTACAACACAGGCAACCCAGGTTCAATTCCCGCCACTGCCTGTAAGGAGTTTTACCTTCTCCCCATTCTGTTTGGGTTTCCTCCGGGTGCTCTGGTTTCCTCCCACAGTCCAAAGGTGCACTGGGTGGTAGGTTAACTGGCCATTGCACATTGCCCCATGATTAGCCAGGGTTAAATTGGAGGATTACTGGACAGCACGGCTCAGACCCAAAAGGCCTATCCTACAATGTATCTCAATCAATCGATCAATAAATTAATAGATACTCTACCTCCCCAGACAAATTTTGAAGTAACGGTTTGCGGATGCTATACTCTGTACACTGCCTCAGCCACGTCTGACTCCTCAATCTGGTAGGCGAGAGCAAAGGGAACACTGCACGCACAGAAGACACAAGAGACTGCGGACAATAGAATCTGGGGTAATGAACAAACTGCTGAAGGGATTGAGAAGGTTGAGCAGCATATATGGGGGAGGGGGAAGGAATTAGTTATTGAGTCATTATATAACACAGGAGCAGGTTTTTCTGTTCAACTGGTCCATACCATGAAGATGCCGATCCAAGCTAGTCCCAGTTTGCTAGCACGTGGCTCACAGAAGGATATGAGCCGAAGGTAGTGAACAGTCAGGGAGCTTTGAGGAAGTGGAGAGGCTACAGAAGGACTTAGACAGATTAGGAGAATGGACAAAGAAGTGGCAGATGGAATACAGTGTTGGGAGTGTATGATCACGCACTTTGGTAAGAAAACAAAAGTGTAGACTATTTTCTAAATGGGGAGAGAATTCAAAAATCTGAGATGTAGAGGGACCTGGAAGTGTAATGCTCAGACTTTATAAAACACGGGCGAGGCCTCACTCGGAGTATTGTGGGCAGTTTTGGGCCCCTTATCTAAGAAACGATGTGCTGACATTGGAGAGGGTTCAAAGGATGTTCACAAAAATTATTCCAAGACTGACAGGCTTGTCATATGAAGAACATTTGATGGCTCTGGGCTTGCACCCACTGGAATTCAAAAGAATGAGAAGGAATCTCATTGAAACCTCGCGAATGTTGAAAGGCTGAAAATCAATGGCCTCTATGCTCCTATTTTATGTCCGATTGAAGCTCAGATTTATTTTATCACATGTGCGGCACAGTAGCATAGTGCTTAGCACAATGCTTTACAGCATCAGCAACCCGGGCGCAAATCCCGCTGCTGTCTGTGAGGAAGTTGAACGTTCTCCCTATGACCGTGTGATTTCCTCCAGCGCTCCAGAATCCTCCCACAGTCCAAAGACATACCGGTTGGTAGGCTAATCAGTCATTGTAAATTGTCCTGTGATTAGGTGATGGTTAAATCGGGGTTTGCTGGCAGCCGGAAGGGCCTACTCCACGTTGTACCTCTGTAAATAAATAAATAAATGTGTGTCTAAGCTGTGAAATGTGTGATTTGTGTTAACAATCAGCACACGCTAAGTGTCACCACACTTAGTGCCAACGTAACACACCCACCATGTTCAGCAGAACAACATAGAGCAGAACATACCACGTGACAAAGCACCAGCAACAAAACAAGTCCTGTTCCTCCCTACCCACGTACAAACACAGTTCCCTAACCTCAGGACTAGCCAACTTTTCCTCCAGTCTCCACTGACTCATGGATTCACAGATATTGGACTTTCGACTTCCCCAGCGGACTTGCAGGTAGTCACAAACTCAGGGCTCTGACCATTAGGTCTCGACATCTGAACTTCCGATTGACCACTGGGATTTAATCTGGGCTTTTGATCGACCTTCGGGCTTCAAACTTCGGTGGTGTCCCATAACCTGGCACTGACAAAGAATGAGGTCCCTGGTGAGGACCTGAATTCCAGACTCACTGATGGTGGGACCCGAATGTCCTCTCTGGTCTCTCAGCCCAAAATCTGACCACTTTCACATTGCTAGGCTTCAAATCAGAGCAGAGACTTAGACTCCAATAATTCGCTCATGTACCTGTCCCTAAATTCTAACCTGACCTGTAATTCCCCTTTCTGTCCCCAAAACCATCTCTACAAACCTTAAAAAAACCCTGAAAAATAATTTAGTCAGAACTGCAACTGTAACAGAGACCACAGCTTCACACCATCTTGACTGTCACTAAAGACTTGAGCAGATTTCTATATACGTACTCTGTAGGGTATTCTGACAGGCTGCATCACCCTCTGAAGTGGAGGTTCCAATGTAGGGGACTGCAAGAAGCTTCAGAGAGTTACAAATTCAGTTAGATCCATCATGGCACAACTCTCCCCACCATTGAGGACATCTTCAAAAGGCAACGTCTCAAGAAGCAGCGTCTATCATGAAGGAACCTCATCTCCCAGGACATGCCCACTTCTCATTACTACCATCAGGGAGAAGGTACAGGAGCCTGAAGACACACACTCAATTTTTTAGGAACAACTTCTTCCACTCCACCAACAGATTGATGAATTGTCCATGGACACTTAAACACTACCTCATTATTGCGCTCTCTTTTTTCACTTGTTATTTATTTTTTACATATTGCTTTTTGTAACTTATAACAACTTATTTTTATGAATTGCACTGTACGGCTACTGCAAATTTCACGACTTGTCAGTGATAGTAAACCTGAAACAAAAATTAAATCTATCCCGTCTGACTTTAAACTTGTGCCCTATGGTTTTTGATTTTACAACTCTGAGGAAAAAACCTGTATGCATTCACCCTGCCTCTGCACTGGGAATTTTATACACATCTATAAGATCGCCTCTCAGTCCCCCATGTTACAAATCCAGGTTTATTTACTTGTGGAGATACAGAGCAGTATAAGCTTTTCTGGCCCTTGAGCCACACCAGCCAGCAATCCCCCAATATTAATCCTAGCCTAATCACAGGACAATTCACAGTGACCATTAACCTATCAACTGGTACTTTTTTGGACAGTGGGAGGAAACCATAGCACCCGGAGGAAACCCGCGGGGTTACAGGGAGAAGGTGCAGAAACCCTCCGGGCAGCGGCAGGAATTGTACCGGGGTCGCCTGTTCTGTAAAATGTCATGCTAACCATCGCAACTGGGTTTCGAACCAAATCGCCAACAACTGCCCTCCCTCAGAGACGCTGCTCATTCATCTGAGTCCCTCCAGCGGATTGTTTGTCTGCGCTGAATTCATTCTCTACCTTATCAGGAGCCTCACGCTGCAAATAATCTGCGATAATCCAACACATGGCTGTTTGAAACAAAAAATATTGCCTGACCAGCGTGAGCATTCTTCAGTTGCCTACAAAGAATTTGCAGCAAAACAAATAACCAAACATTTATAAAAGCAGAATTATGGTTACAATTGACTAAATTCTTTGTTGGCCTGCCCAAGACTTCTTTGTATATATAATTAGATTCCTAATGGCTATGCAAAACCATTCTGCAGATCTAATTAAAAATCATTGCAAGGATTTTGAAGCAACTAACATTGCGTGAAGCAGCAAAGCTATTTTCCTTCCTCTGATACTTCACATTGGTTTGTCTATACACATTTTAGTTTTGACAAATGCCTCATTAAACATGTAACTAAACAGAAATGTATCAGTACCGCAGTGAGCTAAAGAGCTTTGCATCCTATCACATTACAAAGGCAAACTTACCGTCTGATAGGAAACTCTTTCATGTCTCATTTCTAAAGCATTGCGTCCTGCTGTCTTGGATTGGTAGTGTAAGGTCAGTGTTCTCCTTTGATATTCTCCCTTGTTCCCTAAGTACCTATCATTCCTTCCTACACAACCTTCCTCCTTCTGCTGTGAAAAAAAAATTATCCTTTTCAGAAGGGGTGCCACGGTAGCATAGCTGGGCGCTACAGCAGAGTAGCGGTTAGCGCAACGCTGTTATGGCTCACGGGATTCCAGAGTTCAGAGGTCAATTCGGTGCTGTCTGTAAAGGGTTTGTATGTTCTCCCTGTGAACCACATGGGTTTCCTCCGGGTGCTCTGGTCTCCTCCCACAGTCTAAATAGAGGCCAGTTAATAAGTTAATTGGCCATTGTAAAATTGCCCTGAGATTGATGGTTGCTTCTCCACTTGCGAAGATCAGGAAGGAAGAAGAGTCCTCAGGAGCGACAGCACGATTGATGGTGACTGTAGAGGCCAATTCTGGATCTGGATTACCCTAGTGTTAAATAGGCTGATTGATGACCCAGAAGGGTTGTTCCATGTTGTACCACTAAATAAAATAAGTAAATACGCTTTTTGTTTTAATGGGACTGCAGAATGTAAGTACCTCTGTCAATCTCAAACATCCTATCTGTCACAAGGATGATTCCAGGAAAGAAGGGGTTAATGTGTGAGGAGCGCTTGGCAGCTCTGGGTCTGTACTCACTGGAGTTTAGAAGAATGCGGAGGGATCTCATTGAAACCTACCGAATGTTGAAAGGACTAGATAGGGTGGATGTGGAGAGGATGTTTCCTGTGGTGGGGCTATCCAGAACTAGAGGGCACAGCCTCAAAATTGAGGGGTGACTCTTTAGAACAGAGGTAAGGAGGAAAATTTTTTAGCCCAAGGGTAGTAAATCGGTGGAATGCTCTGCCACAGACTGCGGTGGAGGCTAAGTCCATGGATATATTTAAAGTGGAATTTGAGGAATAGAAGTGCACTTTCTTCTTAATGTGCCTGAATAAATTAATGTAAAATCTTCTCTCAGCAGTGTGCTGGACTCCAGAATAATCCAAGAAAGCTGAAAGCCTTACTCCTGCATCTCACTGATCAGTCAGGGCATCAAATGATATGGCAAGAAGGCAGGTGTATGGGGTTGATTGGGATCCAGGATCAGCCATGATGGAATGGCAGAGCAGACTCGATGGGCTGAATGGCCTAATTCTGCTCCTATATCTTATGGTCTTCTGGTCTAATTTTCAAGCTTTTGACATTACTACAGTATATCCCATGAATACATACAATTTCCCTTTCTGGTCTCCTGTTTTTTCATGTATGGGAAGATAACTCTCACAGGTTTCCTGACTTAATAAAATGGCATCTTTCATCGGATGTTAACCAGAGGCTCATTTAAGATGACCCCACAGAATAATTTAACAAAGAACAGAGGACTTCATCCAAGTATTCAGGCCAATATTTATTGTTTTGAAGAAAATTGCTGAAATACATTCCCCAGCTGTTATCATTATATTGCCACTTGTGTGAGTTTGCCATGTGCAAATTCCTATATTACAGAGGTGACTACACTTCATAAAGTTCTTCATTGGCAGTGCGATGCTTTGCGATAACTTAAAGAAGATACGGAAAATATTCTTTCCATGCAAGTTTTTTGTACTTTCTTTTGACTATTCCACTTGGCATCTCAAACTCCTGTAACCATTCAATATTTACACTTGTAGAACATACGTCATGCATATTAGTCATGGAAAGATACCATGGAGGTGTAGCAAGCAATTGGGTGACAAATGGTATGTTGGCCTTTATTACATGACAGTATGGTACACAATGGCAGCTTTGTGGTGATTTGCTCGCTAATATGATGAACTGAAATGAGGCTTTGTGCCTACTTCAGCCTGCTCCAAGGATTCTGATCTAATGACTCAATTTGATTTGGAACGCTGTTGCTTGTTTCTATTGTTTGCATGATTTGTTTATTTCCTTTTTCTCTGCGCATCAGGTGTTGGTCTTTTTTTTAATTGGTTTCATTCGGGCTTCTTGCTTTGTGGCTTCCTGTAAGCAGACAAATCTCAAGGTTCTATAATTTATACATTCTTTGTTAATAAATGTACTTTGAATCTTTCTGAGGTAAGGATGTCCTGGGTCTGGTGAAAATGCATTTGGGGGAACTGTCTACAGTTTTAGTCTCCTTACCTAAGAAAGGATATGCTTATGATATAAGGAGTGCAATAAAAATTCTTCACACAGAACCTTATTCACCATGGAGAAACTGCTACAAAGTTCCATCAAATTGGTTCTTAGGGTGGTGGGTTTCCAATATGAGGAGATATTGAGCAGGCAAGGGATTGAGAAGATGAGGCCTATCTTCTCTATCATTTAGAAGAATCAAAGGAGATCTTATTGAAGCTTGCAAAATTCTTACAGGCTCAACATCTTGAATGCAAGAAGTGTGTTTTCACCTAATCGAGGAATCTAGAACAAGGAGTCCTAGTCCCAGAGTAAGAGGTTGTCATCTAAAGACTGAAATCATGAGAAATGTCTTTGTTCTGATAGAGGAAAATCTTTGGAATTCTCTGCCCCGAGGGTGCTTGAGGGCAGTTATGGAGGTAGGTTTCTGGGTATTATAAAAAATCAATGGTTATTCTGATGGTGCAGGAATACAGTGTGGTAAGTGATCAGCACTGTTCTTGAAAAATGATGGAGATGAGTCATAAAGTCATAGAGCACTACAGCTCAGAAGCAGGACCTTCAGCCCATTTGGACCCATTAGTGGACAGTGAGGAAGGCTATCACAACTTGCGAAGTTATTTGAACCAGCTTAGACGATGAGCTGAAAAATGGCAGATGGAATTTAATGCAGACAAATATGAGTTACTCTTTGGGAGGACAAATGCGGGTAGGATTTACATGGTGAATAGTGGGGCACTGAGGTGTGTGGTAGAAAGAGTAAACTGGGTATACAGATCCACCATTCCTTGAAAATAGCTTCATAGGTAGATAGGGTCATAAAGAGAGCTTTTGGTACATTGGCCTTTATATGTCAATGTATTGTGTATAGGAATTGGGATATCATGTTGAAATTCTATAAGACGTTGTTGAGGCCTAATTTGGAGTAATGTGTCCAGTTTTGGTCAAATACCTACAGGAAAGATGTAAATAAGATTGATAGAGTGCAGAGAAAATTTACAAGGATGTTTTGCTAGGACCTGAGAAACTCAACCAGAAATCAGGATTATGGGATCCATAGTGAATTGGCTGCTTGGATTCAGAATTAAGCCCATAAGACATAGGAACAGAATTAGGCCATTCGGCCCATCAAGTCTGTTCTGATTTCCATCGTGGCTGGTTTACTATCTCTTTCAGTCCCGTTCTCCTGCCTTCTCCCCATAATCTTTGATGCCCTTACTAATCAAGAACCTATCAACTTCCATTTTAAATATACCCAATTCTAATGCTATTCATCTAGCTATAACATCCAAGCCTCCTTTCAATTAGATCTCGGGCCATAAAACACATCCATCATTTTAAGTATGCAACACTCTTTATTTTAGAACTATCTTCCCTGCAATATTTACAATGTAATTTAAGGTCAGTGAGGGCCTGGTTAGATACTTTCCACTTTTGTACCTACCACCATCTTCTGACACGTGGGAGTGAAGATTAAAGAGCTTTATTTGTAACATGTACATTGAAACACACAGCAAAATGACACGAACCACTGTCGCTGATCTCGGCACATGAAGAGCGAGAAGGGACACTGTGGAGGTTCTGGCACAGGCAAACATGAAGCAGGCATAAGAATTTTTAGAAGTGTGATTCTCTTCTGATAACTCCATAAACAAACATACTGAAATAGATAACACAAAGTACACTGCAGATGCTGTGGTCCTGACGAAGGGTTTCGGCCCGAAACGTTGACTGCTCGTTTCAACGGATGCTGCCCGACCTGCTGAGTTCCTCCAGCTTGTTTGTACGTATTGATACCGAAATAGATGCCATCTATGAACCCCTAGAAATGAGCGGCAATAGAATGCAAAGGTCAACTGTAGGGGTATCCAATCAGGACCGAGGCAAGCGAATGGGGGGGCTATATAAACATGAAAACTCCCAGAGAGAAACACAAACAACTGCACACTGAGGATATCACCTCGTCTGGTGATGGAAAGAAAGCAAGCTAATTGCCAAGCTCAACAAACACATCAACATCAAATCAAATGTATCGTTTGCATCAACAGCCAACACATTCCGAAGATGTGCTGGGCGCAGCCCACAAGTGTCACCACACTACTGATGCCAACGCAGCAGGCTGACAACTTACTGACCCTTGCATCTTCGGAATGTGGCAGGAAACCAGGTCACCCGGAGGAAACCCACACGGTCACGGGGAGAAAGTGCAAACTCGGAAAAGGCAGTGGTACCTGGGTCACTGGTGCTGTAACGCGTTGTGCTAACCTCTATGCTCCTGTGCCACCCCTTCAGAATAGAAATGCAGATCTCAAGTTCTGCTTTTGCAGCTGTGATTGACCTCTTTTGATGTGTGAACAGCTGATTCTGTACTCTGCAGAGTGACACGTGGGGTGTTACGTGGAGACTGAGGATAGTAATGACATTTTGGTGATCTTATAACCACTACGTAGCAAATGTTTGCTCCGCTGAATATTACAGAAGAGAAGATACAGTACTGTGCAAAAGTCTTAGGTACCTATACATGGCTAGGGTGCCTAAGATTTTTGCACAGTATTAAATTTGTCAAATTTGTCAATTTGTGAGTGTGTGTGTGAGAGTGTGTGTGTGTGTATGTGTGTGTGAGTGTGAGAGTGTGTGAGAGTGTGTGAGAGTGTGTGTGTGTGTGTGTGTGTGAGTGTGTGTGTGTGTGTGTGTGGGGGTGGGTGTGTGTGTGTGTGAGAGTGTGTGTGTGTGAGTGGGTGGTGTGAGTGTGTGTGTGGTGTGAGTGTGTGGGTGTGAGTGTGTGTGTGTGTGAGTGTGTGTGTGAGTGTGTGTGTGTGAGTGTGAGCAAGATTATAAATTATACAAGATTATAAATCTGGTGGGAGCAAAGGATGTTGGGATGGCAAGGGTGGAGTGCAAGAGAGGGTTGTGGGGCAAGTGGCAGAGAAGGAGTGGTAGGGCCATGGGGTGGCATTGGTACAGACGCACCCAGCCCTAAGACACCAGGAAAGGTCATTTGATTCCAAACAACTGGTTTATTGATCATTACAGAATGTTTCTCTGGTGCTTCCTTGCCCTTCCCCTTTTCCCAACCATGATTCCTCTCTCCCTGCCCCCTATCCACTCTCCATCCACAATTTAGACCCATATCAGTATCAGGTTTATCATCACTCCAAAGTTTCATGATTTTCTTTATGGCAGCAGTACAGTGCAATACATATAATTACTACAGTACTGTGCAAAAGTCTTCCGTACCCTAGCTATATGTATGTGTCTAAGACTTTGCACAGTATTGTAGTCCAGATAAGTGACTTTCAAATCAAGGACATTTAGATGGCTGATACACATGATGTCTAATCAAGGCATTCATATAGACCAAATACAGAATATTTATTGCCCAAATTATGATGTAAGGGCTGGTATCTAATGAGAGGTTGGTAGAAGAGAAAAAAAAATTTGGAGAGTAGGTTGCTGGCTGGGATTTAAATGATACAGCATAGAACAGTGTGGCAGAGAAAAGGGCCATTCGGCCCACAATGTTGTGCTGAACCTGCTAAAAAGCAAAGCAAAAATACCCAAACACTAATCCCTCCCACCTACACCACATGCATATCCTTCCATCTTCCTCCCATTATGTGCCTATCTGAACATCTCTTAAAAGCCTCAAATATAATTGCACGCCACTGTCATACCAGGCAGTGCATTCCAGGCATCCACCGTTCTCTGAGTAAAAAACTTACCCCTCACATTCCCCCCTTGAACCTGCTCCCTCTCAGCTTCAATGCATGATACCCTCTGGTATTAGACATTTCAACCCTGGGAAACAGATACTCCCTGTCTACTCTATCTGTGCCTCTCATAAACTAGTCAACCACTTTCAGATCTCCACTGAGCCTCTGACACTCTAGAGAAAACAACACTAGTTTACCCAGAGTTTCATGATAACACATGACCTCTAACCCAGACAACATCCTGGTAAACCTCTTCTGCATCCTCTCCAAAGCCTTCTTACTCTAATGGGATGACCAGAATTGGATGCAATACTCCAATTTTGTCCTAACCAGAGTTTTATAAAGTTGTAACATAACCTCCTGACTTTTGAACTTGGGGGAGAAAGTCAAATGTTGATAGCAGTGTGGTGCTACAGTAAATTGAGTTTGATTCTGACCCTGAGGAAATCTGTGTGGAGTCTGCACATTCTCCTTCTGGGTTTCCTACCACATCCCAGTTATCTGCATGTTGGTAGGTTAACTGGTCACTATTGACTACTTCTCGTGTAGGTAAGTGGTAGAAGATTAGTGGGGATGGGCAGCGAGAAAGTTGTAAATGGACACATGAATCAATAAAACTGGTCAGACCACAACTGGAGTATTGTGTTCAGTTCTGGTCGCCTTATAATAGGAAGGATGTGGAAGCTTCAGAGAAGGTGCAGAGAAGATCGAACGAGAAGCTGCACGGATTAGAAAACATGTCTAATGAGGAAAGGTAGAGTAATCTCGGGCTTTTCTCTTTGGAATGAGAAAGGTTGAGAAGCAACTTGATAGAAACGTATAAGATTATGAAAGGCATTGAGAAAGTGGGCAGCCAGTGCATTTTTCTCAGGGCAGTAATGGCTGATACCAGAGGCATTCCCATTAAGGCAGAAGTTCCCAACCATTTTATGTCATGGACCAACAGCATTAAGCAAAGGGTCTGTGTACCCCAGGCTGGGAACCCCTGCTTTAAGGAAGAAATGTAGAGGAAATATCAGAGGCAGGTTTGTTCAACAGAGTGATAAGCACATGGAATGCACTACTGGATGTGGTGGTAGAGACCCTTAATTAGACACATACATGAAGGAAAAATGGAGGATTATTCAATGTGTAGGGAAGAATGGTCTGATTGGTTGAGGAGTAAAAGGGCTTGTATTGCTTTCTATATTCTATGAATGAATAGCTAACAGACAAAACATGTTGGGAATCAGATTCAGAATCTGGTTTAATATCAACAGCATATGTTTTGAAAATTGTTAACGAGGCAGCAGCAGTACAGTGCAACAGTGCAATACATAATAAAAAAACATGAATTATGGTAAATATATATTAGTTAAATAATAAGTAATGCAAAATTGGAAATAAAAAAGTAGTCAGGTAGTTTTCATGGGTTGAACGTCCATTCAGATAATTGATGGACAGGGGAAGAAGCTGTTCCTGTATCACTGAGTGTGTGCCTTGTAGCTGCTGTACCTCCTTCCTGATGATAGCAATGAGAAGAAGACATGACGTGAGTGATGGGTTTCCTTGATAAAGAATACCCCCTTTCTGAGGCATTGTTCTATGAAGATATCCTGGATACAACAGAGACTAGTGCCCAGGATGGAGCTGTCTGAGTTTACAAATCTGCAGCTTGTTTCAATCCTGTGCAGTATCACCTGCCCCCACCCCCATACCAGGTGATGATGCAGCCAGCTAGAATGCTCACCACGGTAAATCTGTAGAAATCTGCGAGTGTCTCTGGGGACATACCAAATCTCTTCAAACTGCTAATAAAATATAGCCACTCTGCAACCTGGCACAGGCATGTTGGGCCAAATATCCTCTGAATACATCATAAGGAAATATCTGTCTGAAAGGTGCTGAGAATCTACTCTTCAATCACAATTATTTCCTCTTTGATGGTTGAGTTACAAAGAGTCCCTTGAAGAAGTGGTTACAAGAGACTTTTATCTAAAATACTCTGACATTTTTATCCTCAAACACAGATGCATATCTATCTCCGTAAAATCTTTATGAAAACAACATCAACTGGTGAATGCTGATGATAATTCCTGGGAGATATGTTTGTGAATAGAGAGAATTAAAATCTGCATTATAAAAGAATCCCATATTTTAATGTAGACACAACTTTTGATTACTAACTTATTGTGATGTTGATATGTGTAAGGCTGCTGCAACTCAGTTGGAATTATCTGAGACCAAAGGAATAGAAATATCCACTCAGTGGCCACTATATTAGGTACAGGAGTGGGACCCAGTGTGATCTTCTGCTGCTGTAGCCCATCCACTTCAAGATCAATGTATTGTCCATTCAGAGATGTTCTTCTGCACACCACTGTTGTAACCTGTGGTTATTTGAGTTACTGACAGCTTCCTGTCAGCTTGAACCAGTCCGGCCATTCCCACCTGAACTCTCTCATTAACAAGACTGATTCGTCCACAGAACTGCTGCTCGCTGGATATTTTTTTTATTTTTGCACCATTCCCTGGAAACTCTACAGACTGTTGTGTATGAAAATCCCAGGAGATCAGCAGTTTTTCAGATACTCGTATGAAGAGATTGTCATATGTAGAGCGTTTGGTGGTTCTGGGCCTGAACTCACTGGAATTCAGAAGAATAAGGGGTTACCTCATTGAAACCTATTGAATGGTGAAAGGCCTTGATAGAGTGGATGTGGAGTGGCTGTGGTGAGAGAGTCTAAGATTAAAGGACACAATCTCAGAATAGAGGTGCATCCTTTTAGAATGGAGATGAGGAGGAATTTCTTTAGCCAGAGAGTAGTGAATCTATGGGAATTTTTTTGCCACAGACAATTGAGGAGGCCAAGTCTTTATGTATATTTAAGGCAGAGTTTGCTAGATTCTTGATTGGTCAGGGCATGGAGGGATATGGGGAGAAGGCAGGAGATTAGGGCTGAGAGGAAAATTGGATCAGCCATGATGAAATAGTGCAGCAGACTCGATGGGCCAAATGGCCTAATTCTTCACCTGTTATGGTCTAACATTTAATCAAATCACCCCATCTGACACCAACAACCATTCTACAGTCAAAGTCACTTTTTCCACATTCCTTCCCCATTCTCATGTTTGGTCTGAACAACTGAACCTCTTGGCCATATCTGTTTGCTGGTATGCATTTGAGTTGTTGTCATACAATTGGTTGATTAGATATTTGCATTAATAAGCAGGAGTACAGGTGTGCCTAATGAAGTGGCCACTGAGTGTATTTCCCAGAAAGGATGGCCTTCAGCTTGGAACAGAACCTGGATATGCTGGTTTTGCCTTGCCCCCTCTGCCCCATCTTCTTGGGTGTTAGAGGTTGCAGCCTAGGGAAGTACTTTCAGAGTTGACTTTCAATTCAATTCAAGTTTAATTGTCATTCAAACATACATGAACACTCATGAATACAGCCAAACGAGACAGTGTTACTCCGGGGTACCAACAGTGGCACACAGCACAGAGCAAAATAGAAAAGTACAGCCGCTCAATAAAAAGAGTCCAAACTCAAGCCAAAATCTTCTCAACCCAAATCAACTCAACACCGCCAAAATCTTCAAATGACCACAACAGAGCTTGTCTTCTCCTGAGTGAACACTAAGGGTGGGGCAGCACCGACTCCCCAATGGTATCATTATTGCAGGCAGTTTTAGCCATACGAACCGAAAGATAGTCCTGCTTAAATGCCACCAGCATGTTGGTTTTGCTACCAGAGGTGAAAATACACAAGATTTGGTTTACACTAGCATAACAGGTGCCTATAAAACAGTCCCTTGACCCCACATTGAACTCTCAGTTCACTTACCTGTACTGTTAATTGCAGTATGCAAATCAGTGATCAAATGGGTCAAACCAGTACTAAAGGTGGTGATAATCTGGTCTGAGGGTGCAATCTCTGCACTGCAGGACTGCTTTGATAATACGAACTGGCGAACATTCAGGGACGCTGCTACCTATGGCAACCAAGTCACCATTGGGGAATACATGGATTCTGTGACCAGCTACACAGTGAAATGTACTGAGGATGTTAGCATCACGAAACACATCTGGGTGAAGGCAGATCAGAAGCCATGGCTTACTTCTAAGAACCATGCCAGGCTGAGGGTTTGTGATGGGACCTTCAGAACGAGGAAGGTGACAGCTCTCAGGGAAACAAGAACTGTGCTTTCCCGCTCCATCTGGAAGGCATAATGGGAGCATTCTCAGAAAATTTATCGTCACCTCTGCAATAGCAGAGACAGCAGGGAATTCAGAGGATAGCAGACTACAACTCTACCCTGCGCATCAGTGACCAGGATGCTTCACTCCCTGAGAGGCTGAACATCTTCAAGGCCCGGTTTGAAGCGCAGAACAAAGCACTGGTGAGGAAGGCTCCCTCCCCCAGGGGAGCAGACACTCTGTCTGGCTAAAGCTGAGGTGAGGAAGACCCTGGGCAGAACCAACCCACACAAAGCTGGGCCCAATAATATGACAGGTCCGGTTCCAAAAGACTACACAAAACAGTTGCTGGGTATATTTAACACCTCTCTTGAACAATCCAGTTTTCAAGGCGGCAACCATCATTCCAGTGCCAAAGAAGGTGACAGTAACTTGCCTAAATGACTATCGTCCAGTGGCATTAACATCAACCATTATACAGTGCTTTGAGCAGCTGGTCATGGAGCACAATAAAACTTTTCTCCCAACTACACTGGACCCTTTCCAGTTTGCTTGTTACTCAAGTAGATCGACTGATGATGCTATAGCTTCTGTCTTTCACTCTGTCCTGTTCCACCTGGAAGATGGGGCCTCACATGCCCAACTGCTTTTTTTAAGAGTTCAGTTCAGCGTTCAGCACCATCGTACCCCAGAAACTGGTGAGGAAACTGTCCTCGTTGGGACTCAACATCTCCCTCTGCAATTGGTTACTGGACTGCTTAACTATGACCACAGTCAGTTTGTGTGGGCAGCAGAGTCTCAACATAAGAACATAAGAGATAGGAGCAGGAGTAGGCCAATCGGCCCCTCAAGCCTGCTCCGCCATTCAACAAGATCACGGCTGATCCAATCTTAACTCTAGTTTTCACCGAATCCCACAAGGCAACAGTGCCAACCAACAGGGCACCATGCCGCCCATTTTATTTTATTATTCATCCCGCCCAAACCCATGTGATCACCCGGGGAAAAAAAACCGAGTTGCCAATTGAGGAGAAAAAATCTGGAAAATTCCTCTCCGACCCATCCAGGCTATCGAAAACTGGTCCAGGAGATCACATGGCTGATCTAAACCTAGCCTCATGTCCACTTACCTGCTCGCTCACCGTATCCCCTAATGCCATTTTTATCCAGGAAAATGTCTATCTCAAGATAGACATTTCAAGAGAAATGTCTATCTCTTGTCCCATTACGCTGAGCACCGGCGCTCCCCAAGGCTGTGTGCTCAGCCCGCTGCTGTTCACGCTGCTGACGCATGACGGTGCCGCAGGTTCCAGTTCAAACCGTGAAATCAAGTTTGCGGATGACATAGCAGTGGTTGGCCTCATCAACAACGATGATGAGATGGAGTATAGAGGGGAAGTGGAGTGGCTGGTGGATTGGTGTGAGAAGAACAACCCAAGCCTGAAAGTGGAGAAGACAAAAGAAATCATGTGGACTTCAGGAAGGTTCAGACAAACCAACCCCTCTGCAAATAGGTGACTCCTCCATAGAGAGCGCTAAGTGCACCAACTTTCTTGGGAGTTCACAACACAAATTACCTCTCCTGGTCCCTTAATATCAGTTCTCTGAACCCGAAGGCACAGCAGTGCCTCCACTTCTTAAGGAGATTGAGGCAAGCAAGGCTCCCCACTCCTCATCTTAACTGCGTTTTACAGGAGCAGCACTGAGAGCACCCTGACGAGCCGGATCACCATATGGTATGGGAGCTGTCGAGTTTCGGACCAGAAGTCCCTACAAAGGATGTGATAACAGCTGAGAGGATTGTAGGGGTCTCCCTACCATCCATCAGAGACATTCATCAGCAGCACTACATACGCAGGACCTTTAGTATTAATAAGGATCCCACTTATCCATCCAAGTGTTGGTGCATGGCCAAGTGGTTAAAGTGTTGGTCTAATGATCTGAAGGTTGTTAGTTCGAGCCTCAGCTAAGGCAGCGGGTTCTGTCCTTGAGCAAGGTACTTAGCCACACATTGCTCTGTGACGACACCGGTGCCAAGCTGTATCGGCCCTTGCCCTTCCCTTGGACAACATCAGTGGTGTGGAGAGGGGAGACTTGCAGCTTGGGCAACTGCCGGTCTCCCATACAACTCTGCCCAGGCCTGCACCCTGGAAACTTTCCAAGGCGCAAATCCATGGTCTCTCGAGACTAACGGATGCCTATATCCATCCAACATCCTCTTTGTCTTTCTACAATCAGGCAGGAGAGTCCAATACATAAAAACAGGAACAGTCAGGATGGGAAACAGTTTCTTCCCTTTGGCCATTAGGCTTCTGAACTCCCAGCCACATCGTATTTGAAGTGGTACTGGTTAATTTCTTCCATACCTTGCAATATTTAATGTTAAATAGACTTTAGTTTGTTATTTATGTGTGATTCATCTGTATATCTTATCCTTACCTTCATAAGTTATCATGTGTTAAGTGTCGCAAACACGAGGAAATCTGCAGATGCTGGAAATTCAAGCAACACACACAAAATGCTGGTGGAACGCAGCAGGCCAGGCAGCATCTACAGGAAGGAGCACTGTCGACGTTTCGGGCCAAGACCCTTCGTCAGGACTGAAAGGGTTGGACAGAGTAGATGTGGAAAGGCTGTTTCCCTTGGTGGACGGGTCCAGGACAAGAGGCCATAGTCTTAGAATTAAAGGGTACCCATTTAAAACAGAGCTGAGGAGAATTTTTTTTAGCCAGAGGGTCGTGGATTTATGGAATTCTTTGCCACATACAGCTGTGGAAGACTGATCATTGAGGGTGTTTAAGGAGGAGATTGATAGGTGGCTAATTAGTCAGGGTATCAAGGGATATGGGGAAAAAGCCAGAAATTGGAACTAGATGGGAGAATAGTTTAGCTCATGGTGGAGTGGCGGAGCAGACTCGATGGGCTGAATGGCCTATTTCTGCTCCTTTGTCTTGTGATCTTGTCAGGACTCAGGCCTGAAACGTCGACTGTACTTCTTCCTATAGATGCTGCCTGGCCTGCTGCGTTCCACCAGCATTTTGTGTGTGTTATGTGCTTTGCATCCTGGTTCGAAGAAACGTTGTCTCGTTTCTATATACATTATATGTGTTATATAAACGTATGCAGTTACAAGACAATAAAGTTCACTTGACGACTCCAGCCAGGATGCTGCACCACACTGCCCCCAGTGGAGTGAACTGGTTCTGACACCTCTCTCTCGACAGCTCTGAACAGGCGACACCATGACTTGAGTCTAGTCCTAGCACATACAAGATTGCAAGCACATATAGATTAGCAATACAATCATGTGAAATATATATGTACAGTCGGCCTTCCTTATCCGCGAGTTCCGCATCCGCGAATTCAACCAACCGCGAATCGAGAAAACCCGGAAGTGCTCTTCCAGCGCTTGCTGTTCGAGCATGTACAGACTTTTTTTCTTGTCATTATTCCCTAAACAATGCAGTATAACAACTATTTTACATAGCATTTACATTGTATTAGGTATTATAAGTAATCTAGAGATGATTTAAAGTATACAGGAGGATGTACGTAGGTTATCGTGGATCGGGATCGAAAAAAATCGGAAGTTCTCTTACTAAGTGAGTCGGAACAGGTACATCCGGTATTATTTAACGTCAGTTAGTCAAATGTTTGCCTTAGTATATAGATTATATTTTACCTTTCAATGTATATAAAACACTTAAGAATGTATGTTTCAGCGCCGGGCTCAGAAACAGAAGTTCTGGAGTTCGATCCAGTGACAGAGGGCTATCGAGTGCGCTTCTCCATCCGTGGCAGGTTGATGTGGAGGATCAAAAACTCAAAACCCCAAAACCCAATAATTAAACCACTGCGCTGTTTAGTAATAATTGTAGCTTTCATCGGGGCAGGGCCTTTCTCACTTTATCCTTTAAAATTGTTCCGATCGTTGACCGACGTAGCCTAACACTTTTACAATGACCGATGACGTTTCACCTCTTTCCAATCGCTTTATTATTTCCACTTTATTTTCAATCATGATTATTTTCGTGAACAGAAACACTGCGGATTCAGAGCTCCGCCGCCAGATCCTAATGTCCACCGTACTGAGACAGGTTAAATAAGGTCTGGGATTCCACCGGGTCCTGAGGTCCATCGCATTGAGACAGGTTGAATAAGGGACTTGAGCATCCGCAAGGAGTACCAGAACCAATCCCTCGCGGATAAGGAGGGCCGACTGCATATAGTCCAGACCTTGAGTCCATTGTTCTGCTGAGTGAACACTAGGGGGGTGGGCTGCTCCAACTCCAGCCCGTGTAGGAGCTGCTTTCCTGGTGGCTTGAGGCCTTGAGTGCATCTGAGAGCCGCCGACCACAGTGGAGCTTGTCTGCATAACTGAGGGAGTGCCTGTTACTTGGCACCTCTATACTATTTGTAAAATGGCTGTAATCAGCCCCGCGTTGTTGCAGGGATTTCAGTCATGTGACTTGGTTCAATCTCGCTGCAAGACTTCTATTACCAACTATCCTGCAAAATCACCAACTTAACAAAGATATACTTGTATGAAAATATCAGAAAGGAAATCTTTGTTTAAAAGAAACGCTCTCATCTGTGCTCAGAATTGTTGAATAACGAAGAGAATGACCCATGCCAGGGTCTTTAATTGAAATTGGCCATCAGACTCCCTGAGCTCTACCGTAGTCAATATGTTATGTGCTATAAGCATTAGGAATTCAGGACAATTTCATGCTTAGATTATAGAGTGAAGTGTTGTGTCTGGATCAGTAATTCAGTATAATGGGATTGAAAAGATGGTGATTTGCTGCATGAAAATTCTGTACATGGACCAGTGTGTGGACGTGACTACATTACAACATGCCGGCAGTCTGCTCCTGAATTATAATTAGTAAGTGATAAGCAGAGGGATGAAATTCTGGAGCAGCCAGCTCAATTTGTTAAAGGAACTCCCTGAGCAAGGAGGCATAGCAGCGTCTCCACTTCCTAAGGAGATTGAGCGATGCGAGGCTCCCCCACCATCATAACTGAATTTTACAGGAGCACCATTGAATGCGTCCTGTCAAGTCGCATCTCTGTCGGCTTTGGGAGCAGCCAAGCATTGGACCGGAAGTCCCTACAAAGGATTGCGGGAAGAGCTGAGAGGATCATAGGTGGCTTCCTCACTATCTATCGAGGACATCTATCAGAAGCGTTGCGTACGCAGGGCCCTTAGTGTTATCAAGGATCCCACCCATCCGTCCATTATCCTCTGTGACTTTCTACCAACAGACAGGAAACTCCGATGCATAAAAACAAAAACGATTTAGGATGGGAAACAATTTCTTCCGCCAGGCCATTAGGTTTCTGACCTCCGTGTCACATCACATTCAAAGTGTCACTGGTTAATCTGCTTTGCACCTCACAATATTCAATTTATACACTTTAGTTTATTTATTCATAGATTTTGTCCCTACTTTCATAAGTTATTGTGTGTTATGTGTGTTATGCATACAACAGTGCTTTATACCCTGGTTCAGCAAAACATTATCTCGTTTGACAGTGTACATGTATATATTTAATTGATAATAAACTTGACTTGAGCTGCTGTAGCCATGTTTTATCTTTGAACCATTGTTTTGCAAAGCACCATCCTGTCACCCTTGCCAGAATGGCTGGTGGTTGGCTATCGGCTGATGGAAGGCATGGTTGGGAAACAACTCGAAAATGAATACCTTATCCTTGCTTTCCATGATCAGGTGCAGACAGTAAACTTGGTGAGAGGATGTGGAGACAGACGCAAGACTCCATGTTCGGGATCATCCCGTAACAGAGGACTCCTTGTCCTACGGGCTGTTCCCAGGGACATAAACAGAGACAGACAGCAGGTGCTGCTGGAGGGTCATCAACTCTTTGCTTGGCCCAAAACTTGTTGGTCTTCCAGCACAGCAAAATGTCCGTAAGGGAAACCTGCCGACTGGCAGAGTCCTGCCTGCAGGTGTATATACTGAGGAACCCACTGACATTCCATGCGGCCAATGTTTAAACTCTGTGAAGATGACCACAATAATGGCTCCTTCTGTATATGGTTGGGCAGAAGTTCAGTGGGGAAGCCCCATAAAAGTTCAAACAAAAGAAGGATCCCGCCTTAGGGAGCAACTTGCTCTTGAGCTAGTCCTGCAGTACTTTAAGTTTTTAATGTACAGCATGGTTTTACAATCATGAAACATGTTTTTAAAAAGACAGTAATGTAGCGATGTGCTACACACAGCGCTGAAATAACGACACGCAGTCGGTAAGTCGTTTCGAGACTAGTTTATTCAAACTTCGCGGCGCTGGCATTTAAATCCCGAGCGCCCGCCCTCTCCGGGCGGAAATGACATCGGAGGTGCATTACCAAAGTCTCCCCCCGCGTGCTGGCTATTTGTGAGCTGGTTCGCCTGCGCAGAAAGTGGGTCGCCACATAACCCCCCCCCCCCCCAAGAACCGGCGATACACCCCCCAATGTCCACAGTCTGGATCAGCCTCTGTTTGGGAGGTCTGCCTCTGCACCGCGGTGCCTGAATCTCAACTGGCTGCGCCAAGTCCACATGGGCTGCTTTGAGTCGGTCCACCATGAAAACCTCCTCTTTCCCCCCAATGTCCAGAACGTACGTGGACCCGTTGTTATTGATCACCTTGAATGGCCCCTCGTACGGCTGCTGTAGCGGCGCCCGGTGTCCGCCCCTTCATACAAACACAAACTTACAGTCCTGCAGGTCTTTGGGTACATGGGTCGGGGTCCGTCCGTGCTGTGAAGTTGGTACGGGGGCCAGGTTGCCGAGCCTTTCGCGTAGCCTGTCCAGGACTGCTGCAGGTTCTTCCTCTTGCCCCCTTGGGGCTGGTATGAACTCTCCCGGGACGGCCAGGGGCGCGCCGTACACCAACTCGGCCGATGAGGCGTGCAGATCCTCTTTGGGCGCTGTACAAATTCCAAGCAGGACCCGGGAAGCTCGTCCACACAGTTAGGCCCTTTGAGGCGGGCCATGAGAGCTGACTTTAAGTGACGGTGGAAGCGTTCCACTAGTCCGTTCAACTGTGAGTGGTAGGCAGTTGTGTGGTGCAGCTGCGTTCCCAACAGGCTGGCCACAGCCGACCACAGGCTGGAGGTGAACTGGGCGCCTCTGTCGGAGGTAATGTGGGCCGGTACCCCAAAGCGTGCTACCCAGGTTGCAATCAGTGCTCGGGCGCAGGAATCGGCAGATGTGTCGGTGAGCAGGACCGCCTCTGGCCACCTCGTGAACCAGTCTACCATAGTTAGGAGGTACCACGCTCCTCGGGACACTGGTAGGGGGCCCTCGATATCCACATGAATGTGGTCGAACCTCCGGTGGGTGGGTTCGAACTGCTGTGGTGGGGCTTTAGTGTGCCGCTGTACCTTGGCTGTTTGGCACTGCGCGCACGTTCTGGCCCATTCACTGACCTGCTTGCGAAGTCCGTGCCACGCGAACTTGCTGGAGACCAGCCGGATGGTTGTCCTGATAGATGGGTGCGCCAAACCGTGTACGGAGTCGAAAACTCGCCGCCTCCAGGCTGCCGGGACAATGGGGCGAGGTTGGCTGGTAGCCACGTCGCACAGGAGGGTCCTATCACCTGGGCCTACGAGTAAGTCCTGCAGCTGCAAACCCGAGACTGCGGTCCTGTAGCTGGGCATCTCATCATCTGCCTGCTGCGCCTCTGCCAGTGCTGCATAGTCCACCCCCAGGGAGAGGGCCTGGACAGCTGGTCTGGAGAGTGCGTCCGCCACGACATTGTCCTTTCCTGAGACATGCTGGATGTCCGTCGTGTACTCGGAGATGTAGGACAGATGTCGCTGCTGGCGAGCCGACCAGGGATCGGACACCTTCATGAACACGAAGGTCAACGGTTTGTGGTCCGTGAACGCGGTGAACGCCCTGCCTTCTAAGAAGTACCTGAAATGCCAGATTGCCAGATACAGTGCCAACAGCTTCCGGTCGAAAGCACTGTACTTGAGTTCAGGTGGTCGTAGGTGCTTGCTGAAGAACGCCAAGGGTTGCCAGCGCCCCTCGATGAGCTGCTCCAGCACCCCACTGACTGCTGTGTCGGATGCGTCCACCTTGAGGGCAGTCGGAACATCCATTCTGGGGTGCACCAGCATCGCGGCATCTGCCAAGGCTTCCTTGGCTTTAACGAAAGCGGCCGCGGCCTCCTCGTCCCAAGTAACGTCCTTGCCTTTACCCGACATCAGGGTGTACAAAGGGCACATGATACAGGCTGCTGAGGGGAGGAAACGGTGGTAGAAGTTCACCATACCAACGAACTCCTGCAGGCCTTTGACCGTGTTGGGCCGGGCAAAGTGGCAGATCGCGTCTACCTTGGCGGGCAGACGTGTTCCCCGTCTTTGGTAATCCTGTGGCCCAGGAAGTCGATGGTATCGAGACCGAACTGGCACTTGGCCGGGTTGATCGTGAGGCCGAAATCACTCAGGCGGGAGTAGAGCTGGCGGAGGTGGGACAGATACTCCTGACGACAACTGCTGGCTATAAGGATGTCGTCCAAATAGATGAACGCAAAGTCCAGGTCGCGTCCCACCGCATTCATTAGCCGCTGGAACGTCTGTGCACATTCTTCAGGCCAAACGGCATTCGGAGGAACTCGAACAGACCGAACGGGGTGATGAGTGCTGTTTTGGGGATGTCTTCAGGGTGCACCGGGATTTGATGGTATCCCCGGACAAGGTCTACTTTGGAAAAGATTCTTGCTCCGTGCAGGTTTGCTGCAAAGTCCTGGTATGTGCGGCACGGGGTAGCGGTCTGGAGTGGTAGCCTCGTTCAGTCTGCGGTGGTCGCCGCATGGTCTCCAACCCCCGGCTGCTTTGGGCACCATGTGCAGGGGGGAGGCCCATGGGCTGTCGGACCTCCGTACGATCCCCAATTCCTCCATCCTCTTGAACTCCTCCTTCGCCAGGCGGAGCTTTTCCGGGGGGAGCCTTCGTGCGCGGGCATGGAGGGGTGGTCCCTGGGTCGGAATGTGGTGCTGTACCCCATGTCTGGGCATGGCTGCCGTGAACTGCGGTGCCAGAATCGATGGGAAGTCCGCCAGGATTCTGGTGAATTCGTTGTCTGACAGTGTGATGGAGTCCAGGTGTGGGGCCGGCAACTTGGCTTCACCCAGGGAGAACGTCTGGAAAGTCTCGTCATGTACCAGTCTTTTCCCTTGCAAGTCGACCAGCATGCTGTGAGCTCGCAAGAAGTCCGCCCCCAGGAGTGGTTGGGCCACCGCGGCCAGTGTGAAGTCCCACGTGAACCGGCTGGCGCCGAACTGCAGCTACACTGTGTGGGTGCCGTAGGTCCGTATCATGCTGCCATTTGCGGCCCTCAGGGTGGGTCCTGCTTCCTGTTGCGGGTGTCGTAACCCGTCGAGGGCAAAACGCTGATCTCCACTCTGGTGTCGACCAAGAAGCGGCATCCCGACTGTCCAGAAAGTCGGCAGTTTCAGCGAAACTGCGTGAACAGATGAAGAGTCGGTCATCTTTGGTCCAAATCCCATTTGGACCGTCGGGGTCACCAATGTAGCGATGTGCTACACACAGCACTGAAATAACAACACGCAGTTGGTAAGTCGTTTCGAGACTAGTTTATTCAAACTTCGCGGCGCTGGCATTTAAATCCCTAGCGCCCGCCCTCTCCGGACGGAAATGACGTCGGAGGTGCATTACCAAAGTCTCCCCCCGCGCGCTGGCTATTTGTGAACCGGTTCGCCTGCGCAGAAAGTGGGTCGCCACAGTAACATCTTTGGTTGACCCCATAGAAACTGCTGCATCTGAGCGCACCGCCTTCTTAAAGTCACTTGGTTCACGGAAAGTTTACCATGCATGTAACATCTACAAGAGTGAACCAAACGAGTATTAAAGCTATTAAAAGATGTTAATGGGAACACCTTCTTTGAGGCCCTTTGTTGGTTGAGGTTGACCATGGATATTGCGTCCTAGCTGTCTACGTGATATGCAAGCCAATATGCAAGACAGGATAGTATGACACGGAGAGAAAGCTGTTGCCCATGCAGCTGTCTCCCCTCTCCATGCAGCTGATGGATCTAAAGGAACAGCAGAGGCCGATACAATTTGGCACCAACAGCATCGCAGGAGTTGTCAGTCAGCATTGAACTCAACGTTGGACTGCCTTAAGGACTCTAGCTCCAGATTTTTCCTCGGGGTTTATTCCCAAAGCCTTTTCCGTGAGTGGATGTAGCCACAAGGCAGCAGAGGTTTCAGATCGGAGTTTTCCTTCTCCAGGAGGATCTGCCATGTTGACAAGCCCCATCTTCACAGACTGACTGGCTTTAAGGTGCCAGTAACCAGCCTTTGCTCCTTCTCCTGTCAGCACAAATGGTTCCACCAGGCTTAGTAGCTAAGCCACACGTGAGGGCTTAGTCGTCAGAGGCTGTTTGAGGCACATGCCGTGGGGGTATTTAATAGGTAGTGGGAGTGTGTCCCCACTACCACCTCCAGCTATAACAACCTTAAGGAACTGAAATAACCAAAAATACCTTCTAGCAGGCTGGAGAATCAGGCAATTTAGCAACAGCGGGGACGTTGGATTATTGGAGTTTTACGGTAATTGGTCAGTAGATTTCAGACTAATTGGATGTATAATGCATGCTGCAACACACATAGAAAGCCGGAGGAACTCAATAGGTCAGGCAGCATCTATGGAGGGAAATAAACAGTCAACGATTCGGGCTGAGACTCCCAGTCCTGATGAAGAGTCTCAGCCTGAAGTACCGACTGTTTATTTCCCTTCATAGATGCTGTCTGACCTGCTGAGTTCCTCCAACTTATTTTGTGTGTTGCTCAAGATTTTGGCTATCGACAGTCTCTCTTGTGTTTAGAATGCTTGCTGAAGAAAGGAGAACTCAGCTAGGGTTACCACCCGTGGTCGCTTGTTTTTGACTGGAAAGTCCAGGGACGTTTGGACATGAGAAGGAGGCAGGAGCATCATCAGATGTCCCAGCTCCCAGCTATTCAGATAAGTACTAATGGATACTCAATACGCTGCAAATCAAATCTCCACATGAATCAGTTCTTTCAGGAGATGCAGAAACAAAATTGGAAAAATAATTACCTGCTCTGGCCCCATTAAGTTTGCACTGCTTTGGGAGCAGGCATGTGGTACAATGGTCATAGTCCATGAGGCGTCCTTGGGCAATTGGTGTCACTTCAGTAACGGTTCAACAGCTCAGAGTTGTAACTGGATCACCACGTCCAACTTATTGACAGTTACTTGTGTTAGTTGTTGAGAAGAAAATGAGTAAAAGCTGGTGCAAAAGAGCTGTTTCACAGAATAGCTAAAGGAGGCCATTCAGCCTATCAAGCCTGTGTTGGTTCTATAACAGAGTAATCAACTATTCAGAAAATATGTAGCTCAGGTGTTTGATGGTTGGGTTGAGTTGTTTTCCAATCTTGGCAATTTTCTTGCAAATGTTTCGTCACCATGCAAGGAGACATCTTCAGCATGCTGTTGACCATGGTGTGTCTTTTAGCTTCGAAATGCTTGGCCTTTATATACTTTACAATCAGCTGACTGGATGTAATTTGGAAACTTAATTGTGAAGTGGCAAGGAAACATCATTGCTGATTGGTTGCGTGGTGAACTTTGTGCGTTGTGGTCTGGTATTTTGCCTGTATTAGCTCATAAATAGGATCGGGGTCTATGTATTTGTTTACAGAATTGTTCTTGGGAAACCAGGCTTCTCGGAATTCCCTTGCATACCGTGTTCTGGCTTGCGCCATGACTTTCACTGAAGCCCAGTTAAATTTGTGTCCATCTCGATCTTCGTGGGTAGAGAATAGAGAGAGTTAGTCATATTGCTTTACAGTCAGTTGATGTTCACAGATCTTCAACATGGATAAAGAGGAGATAAATCTCAAAGTACTCACATGAAACAGACACCCATGGAACTTCATACTAAGATGCCTATGAGGTCCACAATGCACCAACCAATAAGCGATCAATAGACAATAGACAGTAAGGTGCAGGAGTAGGCCATTCAGCCCTTCTAGCCAGCACCGCCATTCACTGTGATCATGGCTGATCATACACAATCAGTACCCTGTTCCTGCCCTCTCCCCATATCCCTTGACCCCGCTATCTATAAGAGCTCTATCTAACTCTCTCTTGAATGCATCCAGAGACTTGGGCTCCACTGCCTTCTGAGGCAGAGCATTCCACATATCCACCACTCTCTGGGTGAAAAAGTTTTTCCACATCTCTGTCCTAAATGGCCTACCCCTTATTCTTAAACTGTGGCCTCTAGTTCTGGACTCACCCATCAGCGGGAACATGCTTCCTGCCTCCAGCGTGTCCAATCCCTTAATAATCTTATGTTTCAATCAGATCCCCTCTCATCCTTCTAAATTCCAGTGTATACAAGCCCAGTCACTCCAATCTTTCAACATATGACAGACCCGCCATTCTGGGAATTAACCTTGTGAACCTACGCTGCACTCCCTCAATAGCAAGAATGTCCTTCCTCAAATTTGGAGACCAAAACTGCACACAATACTCCAGGTGAGGTCTCACCAGGGCCCCATACAGCTGCAGAAGGACCTCTTTACTCCTATACTCAATTCCTCTTGTTATAAAAGCCAGCATGCCATTAGCTTTCTTCACTGCCTGCTGTACCTGCATGCTTGCTTTCATTGACTGATGTACAAGAACACCTAGATCTCGTTGTACTTCCCCTTTTCCTAACTTGACTCCATTTAGATAGTAATCTGCCTTCCTGTTCTTGCCACCAAAGTGGATAACCTCACATTTATCTACATTAAACTGCATCTGCCATACATTTGCCCACTCACCCAACCTGTCTAAGTCACCCTGCATTCTCATAACATCCTCCTGACATTTCACACTGCCACCCAGCTTTGTGTCATCAGCAAATTTGCTAATGTTACTTTTAATCCCTTCATCTAAATCATTAATGTATATTGTAAACAGCTGCGGTCCCAGCACCGAACCTTGCGGTACCAGTTGTCCTTCCATACATTCAAATGTCTCAAAAATGATGACCGGACTGCTCCAAGAACATAGAATTTCAGACGAACATAAACCAACAATAATGTTGAAAAGAGCACTTTACAGACCAAAAGAATGAACCAAACAACTAGGTAAGGCCAATATGGTCTACAAAATCCAATGCAGGGACTGCAGCAGATGTTACATCGGCCAAGCAGGGAGAAAACTATCCACCAGAATCCATGAACATCAACTGGCTGTCAAACAGCATAACCAACACTCCCCAGTCTCCTCCAATGACGATCGAGAGGGGCACAAATTCAACTGGGCTTCAGTGAAAGTCACCATGCAAACAAACGTGTGGCATACAAGAGAATTCCTAGAAGTATGGTTTTCCACAAACAATTCTGTAAACAAATATGTAGACCTTGATCCTACTTGTGAGCCAAGCTGGGCAAAATTCCAAACCACAACACGTTATGTTCACCACACAGCCAATCAGCGACGAGATTTCCTCCCGACATCACAAATGAGTTTCCATAATGATGACCAATCAGCTGATTGATAAGAATCTGAAGTCCAAACATTCAGAGGACACCCCACAATCAACAGTGTACTGATGAAATCTCCTTATATGATGATGAAACACTTGCAAGCAAATTGCCAAGATCGGTGACCAACTCAACCCAACCATCACCAGTTCCCTAATACAAGGTTATGAGACAAAATATTGACAATTGCTTTCCTCCTACAGGCGCTGCTCAACCCACTGAGAACCTCCAGCAAACTGTTTATTGTACATATTCCCACATCCCTCCCTTTCTCCCACGGACTTCCACATTCCTTCTTTTCAGTTACATAACCCAGACTCTGCATGCAGTGGTACAAAATCAAAGTTACGGTAATTTCATTATTAAAGCAGGTATATGTCGCCAGATGCTACCTCGAGATTTATTTCGATGCTGACATTTACAGAAAGGTAAAGAAATTCAATCAATTTTTTTAAAACCTGTGCATAAACAAAGATTGGCAAACAACTAACGTGCAACAGAAGACAAATCGTGCAAATGAGAAAAATGAATAATCCTGAAAACATGAGTTGTAGAGTGCTTGAAAGTGAAATCAATTCAAAACTGAGGTGAGTGAAGTTATCCACACCAGTTCAAAAGTCTGATGGCTGAAGAGTAATAACTCTTCCTAACCTGGTGGCCTGCCCAAATGTAGTAGTGAGAAGAGGACATGACCTTGTACAGTGAGGTCCTTGATGACAAGTGAACCTGTCTCCACTACTGCCCCTTATAGTTCATTCCAGACTCTAAATATTCATCATATATTTTGTACCTCAGGTTACTAGTCTCTCATTTGTCAAACACCTTCATCCTTGCCCCCAGTTCTTGTTTCCCTCTGCCAAAAGAAATGATTCCTCTCCATCAGTTTTTTTATATTCTTCATGATTTTAAATTCCTCTATCAGCTGCTCTGACAAACTTCTATTCCGATGAGACAACCTCCACTTCTCTACATGAAATCTTGGAAAAGGTTTTCACCGAGTTTAATTCATTTAGTCTGATCCACATAAAGAAAGTAACTCTCTTCTGCTGCCTCTCCAAAGCCTACACATCTTCACTAAAGGGTGTTGCCCAGAACTAGGTACAGTACCACAGTTGTAAAACCAGTGTATAATAAAGGAACTCACCTGGTCAAGTATTATCCGTGGATGGACATGGACAGTCGATGTTTTAGTTTGAGTCTTGATTCAAAGCATCATCTGTTCCCTCACCTCCATGGATGTTGCCTGATCTACCGTGTTCCTCCAGCAGCTCCTAATTTACACCATCTTCCAGCATGGGTAGCCTCTTGTGTCTCCAGTGTTTCCGTAAAGTTTCACTGTGACGTTGTTTCATTGCCACATACAGCTGTGGGTATACTTAAAGCAGAAGTTGATAGGCTCTTGATTAGTAAGGACACCAAAGGCTATGGAGAAAAAGCAGGAGAATGGGGTTGAGAGGGATAATAAATCAGCCATGATCAAATGGCAGAGCAGATTCAATGTGCCAAATGAACCTAATTCTTGTCTTATGGACTTTCTTGCTCTTTTCTGTGTCTGTAAAACCAAGGATTCTTAGTACTTATTAGACAATTTCTCAGCTTGCTAATGGTCATCATAATGATTTACAGTACCAGTAACCTGGGTTCAAATCCTGCTGCTGTCTGTAAGGAATTTGTATGTTCTCCCCTGTGACCATGTAGGTTTCCTCCAGGTTCTCTGGTTTCCTCCCACAGTCCAAAGACGTACCAGTTGATAGGTGATGCACCATCAATAACTCTCGGAGACGTGAGGCGAGATATAGGCTTTTATTGGCTGGAAGAAAGAACAAGCAGCAAATGACCACCACACTACATCCTGGAGACTGAGGCCGGGGCTGTGTCTCCAATCGTCTTTATACCGGGGTCCGTGGGAGGAGCCACGGTCTGTGGGAGGAGCCACAGGAGCAGTCAGCAGGGGAGGCGTGTCCAGACAGGTATATGTAGTTCACCACAATAGGTTAATTAGTTATTGTAAATTGGCTCTGTGATTAGGCTATGGTTAAATTGGGGGTTGCTGGGCAGCGTGATTCGAAGGGCCAGAAGGGCTGATTTCTGTGCTGTATCTCAAGAAGTAAATAAATAACTAAATAACAAGAATAAATGAGGTTGTGGAAGGAAAATGAACAACTGCAGATGCTGAAAATGTGAAATATAGCAGGAAAATGCTGGGATCCCTCAGCAGGTCATCTATGGAAAGTGAAATAACTATCATTACAGGTCAAAGATCCTTCATCGGAATTGTGAGGGCAAGGTAGAAAAACAATCTGGTTTTCAGAAGGGAGAAGGTGGGGGAGAGAAGGAGAGAGAAAAGGGAAAATCTCTGATAGGGTTAGACCAAATGAGTCAATGGTCACAGTGAGGTTTCTTTTTCTGTGTACGAAGTGTGACATGCCCAGCAGACCAAAACTATGCAAGCAGAGTAAGAGAAACTGAGTCAGAATGAACTCAGACAAAATCTGCCAGTTCAGATACAGACACAAAGACAGAGAAAGCTACACAAAATTGGAGAATTTAACATTCCGGCTTAATTAACAGTCCGGCTTCATTTCCTATCATTTACATCTTAGCAGTACTAAATGTCTAGCAATGCTAAGATCCAGGTTGCTGTGGGTGGAAGGTAATTTTAATTTGGAACAATTACTTCCCTTAATTTGCATAGTAGCCAAACAATAAAAAGCATTCATTAAAGTGGACCTGTCAAAATGGAACAATGCTTTTAAATGAAATCGCTACTCTTCAACAAAAATCCTTAATAATTACAGCTTGGCTGACTAGCTCTCCAGAACATGTCAGCAACCAAATGGAACAAACATGAGGGCTACATTTAATAGTAGTGATGTGTTGTAATGTATTATTAAAAGTAAGTTAATACTACCGGGGTCTTTACTTCCGCTCTTTTTACTCCCAGTACGCATTGTATATAGTTCCTCCACCCATGCTGCACGAGGTACCTGGAAGCCTCTGGATTGTAAATATAATTTGCCGTCCCATGCTCTTTTGGCCATCAAGTTGTCGAGTGGTCTTTTTGTAATGTAGAAGTTACCACATGATGTTTCAAGAATGGTTCCAGAGAACTGGAACATTGCAAATGTCACTCCACTCTTCAAGAAGGGAAAGAGGCAGAAGAAAGGAAACTATAGGCCAGTTAGTCTGAACTCAGTGGTTGGGAAGATGTTGGTATCGATTATTAAGAATGAGGTCTCATGGTAAAATAGGCTGTAGTCAGCATGGTTTCCTCAAAGGAAACTCTTGCCTCACAAATCTGTTAGAATTCTTTGAAGAAATAACAAGCAGAATAGACGAAGGAAAATCAGTTGATGTTGTGTACTTGTATTTTCAGAAGGCCTTTGACAAGGTGCCACACATGAGGCTGCTTAACAAGCTACGAGCTCATGCTATTACAAGAAACATTCTAGCATGGAAAAAGCTGATTGGCAGGAGGCAAAAAGTGGGAATAAAGGGAGCCTTTTCGACTTGCTGTCAGTGACTAGTGCTATATGTCAATGATTTGGATGATGGAATTGATGGCTTTGTTGAAAAGTTTGTAAATGATATGAAGCTGGGTGGAGGGGCTGGTAGTTTTGAAGAAGTAGAGAGGCTATACAGTTTAGAAAAATGGGCAAAGAAGTGGTTGATGGAATACAGTGTTAGGATGTGCATGGTCATGCTCTTCATTAGAAGAAATGAAAGGGTTGACAATTTTCTAAATGCAGAGAAAATACAAAAAAAAAACAGAGGTGCAAAGGGACTTGGAAGTACTTGTGCAGAATTCCCTAAAGGCTAATGTGCAGGTGGAGTCTGTGGTGAGGAAGGCAAATGCAATGATAGCATTGATTTCAAGAGGACTAGAATATAAAAGCAAGGATGTAATATTGAAACTTTTAAAGCACTGATGAGGCCTCCCTTGGTTATTGTGAGGAGGTTTGGGCCCCTTATCATAGAAAATATGTGCTGAAACTGGAGAGGGTTCAACAGAGGTTCACGAAAATTATTCCAGGATTGAACAGCTTATAATATGAAGAGTGGTTGATGGCTCTGGGCCTGTACTCACTGGAATGTAAAAGAATGAAGGGTGACCTAATTGAAAACTATCAAATGGTGAAAGGCTTTGATAGAGAGGATGTTGAGGGATGTTTCTTATGGTGGGAGTGTCTAGGACCAGAGGACACAGCCTCAGAATAGAGGGGCATCCTTTTAGAACTGAGATGAGGAGGAATTTCTTTACCCAGAGAGTAGTGAATCTGTGGAATTCTTTGCCACAGGCAGCTATGGAGGCAAAGCTTTTATGTATTTTAAGGCAGAGGTTGGTTGATAGATTCTTGATTTGTCAGGGCATGAAAGGATACGGAGAGAAGACAGAAGATTGGGGCTGAGATGAAAATTAGATTGGCCATGTAGAAATGACAGGGCAGGCTTGATGGGCCAAATGGCCTAATGGTGCTCCGATATCTTATGGTCTTGTGGTCTTACTTATGTTCTAGGTTCATCCAGGCGTGAGGGATTCAGAAAGACACTTGAGGATGGGAATTTGTCAAATTCACCAACACCTGCCTTTGGAGCCCTGCGTGGAGCTGGTGCTGTGCTGATTGGGATTACAGCCAGGTGCTGGGCAAAGTTAGAGGGTCACACAGCACAAATGCCAGGTTCAGGAACAGTTCATCAGGCTCCTGAACCAGCATGGATCACTCGCCCCGACATTGAACTGATACCACAGCCTGCAGACTCACCTTCAAGGAATCTATAACTCATGTCCTCAGTATTATTTCTTTATTTTTCATTTATGATTTGTCCTCTTTTGCACATTGTGTATAGTTGTTCATGAAGTCTATTGCATGTCTTTATTTTCCTGTAAATGCCTGCAATTAAATGAATCTCACAGGTAGTATATCCTCCAAGTGGACCACAACTTTGTCATGGGGTTTGGAGGCTTGCGTGCCTCAATGACCCACAGAGCAATGTTGGCTGGAGTCAGGGCTTTATGCTTTGGCTCTTGGTAGGGCCACCCATGCCAAACAGGTCAAAGGGTAGAGGACAGACTAAGAGTGGTCCACCGGTCCTCCAGGTTCAGGGGTTCAGCTCAGGGCGAGCAACCCTGACTGTTAAAGTAGAGCTATTATAGAAACAGCAATGAAGAATCCTTCTGCATCTGAGTGCGATGGCATTCCTGAGTCTCCATCCGAGGCTTGCATAACTGACGGTAGTGAAAACTGAGAGGAAGCTACCACCTTGATGAAGGAAGCCTTGAACACTGCAAGAGCTGGAGGACCTTGCTTGCTGCCCTAAACACCAGCGGCGTAACAGACAATAAGCAAGTAAATCTACTTTGGTGATACATTTACTTTGAAATCTGAACTTTGAACTTCAGCCCATAATGTCCATGCTAAACATCCATATTAATCCCATGTACCAGAACTTAGACTGAAGCTTTCTCTGTCTTGCAATTCAAGCTCCCAAAGAACTTCTTTAATGTTGCCAAGCAACCTGCTATCTACTTGGACCGCCCATTTTATATCCTAGTGCTGTCTGGGTGAAATTGTTCTCCCTTAGGTCACCTGTATGACATTTAGCTCTTACCTTAAACCTATGCCACCTTTTAGACACCTTTGCGAAAGGGAATTGTTTCCACCCTTCTATGCTCCTCATAATATTTGCTGCTGTATCACTGCCTTTGTGGCACCAAGGAAAGCAAAGCAAGCCTGTTCAGTGTCTCTTCATCACCGAAATGCTCTATCCCACGTGGCATCCTTATGAATCTCCTCTGCACTTCCTGCAGTGCAATCACATCCTTCTGGTGTGACGACCAGAACAGCACACAGTACATCAGCCCTGGCCCAACCTATGCTTTATAAAGTTGCATGATAACCTCTCTATTCTTTTACTCTGTGCTGTGGCAAATAACGGCAAAAGTTAAAAAATATGTTTGCACATTTGTTTGCATATATTATAGAATATATGAAAAGTATATAAAACATGTAAAATATATGTTTGCATTAGAGACAGAAGCACCAGGCGGACGACATTCACAAAAAAAATGCATAAATTAACGGTATAAATTATGCAAAATTATACATTTCAAACAAAAAAAATCTCTGAAGTCCATTGTACTGCAAAGCGGTCAAACTGTTGCTATAGTGAGGTAGTGATTAGGATTGTGCAGGTTGGTTGAAGAACTGAATGGTTAAAAGGAAGGGGCTGTTCTTGAACTCGATGGTGTGAGACTTGAGGTTTCTCTAAATCCTGCCCGAAGGTAGCTGGGAAGGGATGGTATTCTTGGTGATAGACGTATCCTTTCTGAAGCAGTAGATACTACGGATGTTGGGGAGGGATACATTCAGCTGAGTCCACTACTCTAGGCACCTTCTTTTACATTCCTGCACTTTTGAATTGCATGAATCCCATTGGCTTTCTCAGTCACCTTATCCACCTGTGCTGCCACCTCCACGGATTCTACAACTTTATTGCTCATTTTGTTACTTTGCTGTCACTTTATTCCTCAGTACGGGTGGCGGGTGGAGATACGTCTCTACCAAAGGATGTATAAGGTGCTCCTTCCCTCTGTTAGCCTGCAGGTCATCCTTGGGCAAGGTAAACCACTTGCTTAGCCCCACAATCAGGGTCACACAAAGCCATGGGAGCAGGTGCTGGATGGTCGTACAAGCAGCTGGTGCATATCTCAGATCCTAGTTATGCGACCACTGGCGCCAGGCAGACAATCTCTGAAGAGTATTGATCAAGGCTGGGGTCAACCATCTTGTAAAAACACTGTCCAGAAGAAGGCAATGACAAACCACTTCAGCAGAAAAATTTGCCAGGAACAATCATGGCCATGGAAAGACCAAGATCGCCAAAGTCATATGACATGTCACAAACGAACAAGCTTCCCTACCATTCCTTGTGATTGTCCTACCTTTATTGGTATTCCCAAAGTACGTCATCTGTCGTTAACAGGATTGAATCGCTCTGTCGTTGCTCTATTTTCCAACTGCTCAACATCAGTCTGCTGCCTCCAGCTTTCTTCCTCACTGTCAACACCACTAATTTTGTGTCACCTTCTAATTCACTCGTCATGCTTCCCAGGTACCTGTCCAAATTATTAATCTATGCAACAAATAGGGGGGCTGTCAGTGCCAGTTTCTGTGGTATACAATTGGCGACAGATTCAAGTCACAAAACCAGAAGAAAGCTGGCTGTAATTCTGGTAAAGCTACAAACCAAACCTTCCGCAGATACTTTACAAGGTCTAGACCCCAGACCTGCACTGAACTGCCCATCAGATCATGCACTTTGCTCTTTCGTTTAGACAGTAAACACATCAGCTCCAAAGCTTTTTTCCTGTAGCGATCCAGCCTATCAACAGAACTCACTCGGGTGTAATAGCCTAACAGGCCCTGCAGAACATCCGCTAAATGGTCTTTCCTGTTCTCGTTGTTCTGTTGATAATTATTCAGTATGTTCATACGTTCACATTTATTTAAGTTTGGTTATGAGGTTTGTGCGTGTGACTATTCTGCTAATTGTTGATTACTCATGGCTGTTTGCACTATTGTCTTGTAAATTGTTGGTTGCTATTGTGTTGTCTGTTATGGTACTGTCCTGTGTTTCACACTTGGCACTGAGCCACAATCAATTCTGGTCAATTTCACATCCGGCAATAAAGTAATTCTGATGCAGATTCGGATTCTGATTCTGAGTTCCAAACTCTTAGCGGTAAAACAAGGATGACTTGTCAGGGTTGGGAGGGAGGGGAGAGCTGGTGGGAGGGTGATGGAGATGTGGGTGACAGGGATACTTGTAGGGTGCTGAAAGGTTTCAAAGGTACATTTAATGTTAGATATACATCCTGAAATACTTTTTCTTTACAACCATCTGCAAAAAACAGAGGGTGCCCCCAAAGAATGAACGACATTTAAATGTTAGAATCCCCAAGTCTGCCCCAGTTCCCCTCCTTCCTATGCATAAGTGACAGCAAGCAATGATCCCCCCTCCCCCCCACCGACAAAAAAAAGCATTGGCACCCGCCACCGAGCACTCAAGCGAGAGCAAAGCAACAACAAAGACACAGGCTTACGGTGCTCCAGAGACTACTTGTTCACCCGGTATTCGACATACCACAGGCTCTCTCTCTCCCTAATATGGGAGAAAGAGATGTCTCCATTTCACAGCGAGAGGAGAGACATATCAAACACCTTGCTGGTTTACAAGTCCCTTGCGTCGCATTTTCCAGTCTCAGGTCTCTGGGCACACAGCCTTAGATCTTCCATCCCGCACAATAAACCGACCTCCTGCCCGGACACCGACCTTCGATCCGCCGGCCTCCAGAGCCACGAGATCTCGACCCTCCAAAGGCGAGCTGAGCTCTTCGGCCGAGCCCTTGGCGTGCCGAGTAACGGGCAACCGTGAAACTTCAAGAGCGGGTCCCATTCTTCCAAAGAACCGTAGTCAGCGTGTAACTCCAGGTCAGGGTCTTCCAAAGAACTCTATAAGGGAAAAATAGAGATATTAAAGATGGAAGGACCTTCAAAGTCAAAGTCAAAATAAATTTATTATCAAAGGACATATACAGCGTGTCACCATATACTACCTTAAGATTCATTTTCTTACAGCATTCATAGAAGAATAAAGAAATATAATAGAATTTATGAAAGACTATACGTAAATAAAGACTGACAAATAATCAATGTGTAAAAGAAGACAAATTGTTCAAATGAAAATAAATAATATTGAGAACATGAGCTGTGAGTCCCTGAAAGTGAATCTGCACGTTGTGGGATCAGTTCAGAGCTGAGATGAGTGAAGTTATCCACGCCAGTTCAGGTTCCTGATCTTGGTGTTGTAGGACCATAAGACATAGGAACAGAATTGGGCCATTTGGCCTATCGCGTCTGCTCCGCTATTCAGTCATGGTTTTTTTCCCCCTCCTCAGCCCACTCCGGTCTTTTCCCATAACCTTTGATGCCATGGCCAATCAAGAGCCCATCAATCTCTGACTTAAATACACCCACTGACCTGGCTTCAGCTGTCTTTGGCAACAAATTTCACAAGTTCACTACTCTCTGCCTATAGAAATGTCTCCGCATCTCTGTTTTAAATGGACAGCCCTCTATCATGAGGCTGTGCCCTCTTGTCCTAGACTCCCCATGTTCTTAATTTGATAACTATTTCATTCCCGGAATCATCCTTGTGAACCTCCTCTGAACCCTCTCCAATGCCAGCACATTTTTTCTAAGATAAGGAGGCCAAAACTGTTCACAAAACTCAAGGAGAGGCCTCAACGGTGATTTATAAAGCCTCAGCATCACATCCCTGCTCTTGTATTCTAGACCTCTTGAAACGAATGCCAACATTGCATTTGCCTTCCTCACCACCAACTCAACCTGCAAGTTAAACTTTAGGGTGTTCTGCACAAGGATTCCTAAATCCCTTTTGCATTTCAGGTTTTTGTACTTTCTCCCCATTTAGAAAATAGTCTGTACATTTACTTCTGCTACCAAAGTGCATGACTATACATTTTGCGACAAAGTATTTCATTTGCCACTTACTTGCCCGTTCTCTCAATCTGTCTAAGTCCTTCTGCAACCTACCTGTTTCCTCAACAAGACATGCTCCTCCACCAATCTTCATATCATCTGAAAACTAGGCAACAAAACCATTTATTCCACCATCTAAATCATTGATATAAAGCATAAAAAGAAGTGATCCCAACACCGACCCCTGCAGAACATCAAGTCACTGGCAGCCAACCAGAAAAGGATCCATTTATTCCCACTCGCTGCCTCCTACCAATCAGCCAATGCTCTAACCAAGTTAGTAACTTTCCTGTAATTCCATGGGCTCTAAACTTGGTAAGCAGCCTCATGTGTGGCATCTTGCCAAAGCCCTTCTGAAAGTCCAGTCATACAACATCCACTGCATCCTCTTTATCTATCCTACATGTAATCTTCGTAAAGAATTCCAGCAGGTTCATCAGGCAGGATTTTCCCTTAAGGAAACTATGCAGATTTCATTCTGCCTTGTCCTGTGCCACCATGTACTCAATAACCTCATCCTTAGTAATTGACTACAACATCTTCCCAACCACTGAGGTCAGGCTAACTGATCTACAATTTCCTTCCTCCTTTCTTAAAGAGAGGAGTGACATTTGCAATTGCTCAGTCCTCTGGAATGTTGCCAAAGTCCAAACCTTTTGTACATGTCATACCTCCCCCAGAAGAGACCCCAGTGATCCAAGAACCTGAAGCCCTGCCCCAGCACCAGTTTCTCAGCTATGCATTTATCTGCCAAATCATCCTGTTTTTACCCTCACTGGTGTGTGGCGCAGGTAGCAATCCAGAAATTACTACCCTAGAGGTCCTGCTTCTCAGCTTTCTACCTAGCTCTGTAAATTCTCTCTTCAGGACCTCTTTGTTTTTCCTTCCTATGTCATTGGTACCAATATGTACAAAATCATCCTTCCCCCTCCAAAAATGATGTGGACGCAATCCAAGTCGTCTCTGACCCTGGCATCTGGGAGGAAATATACCATCCAGGTGTCCCATTCATGTCTACAGAATCCCCTGTCTGTTCCTCTGACTATTGAGTCCCCTATCACTACTGCTCCCCTCTTCTCTCTTTCCCTTCTGCACCACAGGCCCATGCTCCAGTACCTCCTGCCTGATGGCTTGTGGTGAGAAGCAGCATAGCCTGGTTCTTGATTATGGATGCTGCTTTCTTGTAAATATGCTCAATGATGGGGAGGGCTTTTGCCTTTGATGGACTGGGCTGTGTGTTGCAACCCACTCAAGTTGAATCTATTTACTCCCAGTTACCTGTACGGAAGTCCCTGCTTCCTGATCTATTTTACCTTCTTTTACTAAGTTGTACTCCTTCTCCTCCTCCCACACCTTCTTATTCTGGCTTCTTCCCCCTTCCTTTCCCGTTCTGATGAAAGGTCTCAGCCCAAAAAGTAAATAGGTTGTCCCCTCCGTAGATGCCGCCTGACTCGTTGACTTCCTTTGTGTGTGTTGCTCAAGGTTTCAGCATCTCCAGAATCTCTTGCATTTACTTTCCATACCCTCTCATTGAAGTTGCTTTTCTTCCTACAACGTAGGATCCGACCATTTCATCTCCGCACCTCACAGACTGGACTGACCAGAAATTAGACGACAGCGAGGACAAAGAGCTGGAATCCTGCTTTCAGTATCTGAGAGGATGAATCTGATCTTAGATAGATTGTGACATACAGGGGTGTCAACAGAATCTTCTCTTACTTTTAAAATATATCATAGCTTGTGAAATTGTCACCCACAATCTCATGGACTGATCTCTGCTGCCCCCTTTATGAATGGTGATAGAAAAGGAAAGAGCTGTGAACCAGAAAAATAAAAAGACCTTTTCAATCTTTTCCAAATTCATTGATTCTACTACATTTGACATGTTGATACCTCTCATCTTCAGTATGAAGATTTCTCATCTTCGCTCCGGATGAAAAATTATTCTCAATGGAATGATGTCAACAATAACTTCTTTTTCTCTCATTATCTTTAACACAACAGAAAGTCAGAAAAACACGACCAAACCAAAATCTATGTCAAGCCACATATTTAGGCAGGTGATCTTGACTGGGGAAAAAAGAATGCTTGGTTGAACAAAGGAAAGAAGCTGGAGGGTGACATAAACTCCAGAGCTGGAACACGTTGCCAGAGGTGGTGGTGGATCAGATACATTAGGACATTAAGAGACTCTTAGATAGGAACAAGGATGAATGGATGAATGATAAATGAAGGACTATGCAGAAGGAAGATGTTCAATTAACCGTGCCATAAGTTAAGGCTACGTCCACCCTAGACCAGATAAATCCGTAACTGAAGACTTTTCTCTTCGTTTTGACCCTCCGTCCACACTGAAATGGTATTTTCCTCCCCCGAAAACGGAGCTTTTCTAAAACACCCTCCAGAGTGTGTAAATTTGAAAACGCCACTTGGGCAAGAGTAGTGTGGATGGGGTAACTAGAAATTTCTAGAAACACTGTCAAGTCATGCCAGAACAGATGGCGGCTTGTCATTGTTTTCCTGAACACAATCCCCCACACAACCTAACAATTTCAGAACAGGCAGCAACGAGACTGAAGCCAGAAGAGTTAGAAATGTACTCAACAAATACTTTGACTCATAACTTACTGAATAAATGCCAATGCCATTAGGCTTTACAATTCTACCGCCAGGACTTAAGAACTTTTTAAAAGCTATTATTAATGCTTTTGAGATAGTGATTTAGATGCATATCATATTTTTTTTTACTGAGCTAAGTATTGTATGTAATTAGTTTTTGCTACAACAAGTGTATGGGACATTGGAAAAAAGTTGGAATTTCCCCATGGGGATGAATAAAGTATCTATCTATCTAAATAAGTATACTCACTTTGCCCTGTTTTCTGTCCTTGCTCGTATGAAGGTGGTTTACCTATTTATGCAAGTACTTCTCTGACAATAGATGTGCAACAGCCTACTGTAACATTGTGTGGAAATACAAAATGACACTGATGCAGACATGTTTTATACATTTAACAATGTGCTTTATTAACGCAACAGAGTTAGTCAATTTTTCAATGTTCGTCGTCAGCCGAGTCATACTGTCTGTGAACTCCCTGTCAGTTGCCTCCATATGCTCCAGTATTTGTTTTTTTTTAGTTTTAAGTCCTCCTGCGCGAGAGCCAACAGCTGTCCGTCGTTCTGGCAATTTCCTTTTAAGTTCTTCTAGTCTGTAACTGCACAAACGCACACTTTCACTGCGAGATTTGACACCAAACACGTCGCTTGTTTTCTGTTGATGTGTCCTGCGCATGCCCAGTAGGAGGAGGATCGCCCAAATACTTGTTTTAATGTGGACGGAGGTATTTTCTAAAACGCTTGGTGAGGATGCCTATCGTTTTTACGTGAAACCGGCGTTCTCAAAATCATCTGGTCTAGTGTGTATGCAGCCTAAAAGTCACCACATCACTGGGGGCCAAAAGGTCTGTACTGTGATGCACTGTTTATGTTCTGTGTTCTATGTTCTATGTTCTATGCTCTATGTTCTATGCTGTATGAATGTCCTCCCAGTTTATGGCTTGGTCTCCGGTGGTGGAGTGATTAAATCTGGGGACATATACAGGCTTCAGATGAGAGGACGGCAGATAATTCAAAGGATTAAGGAAATGGAGGAGATTACAGTGATAGATTATGGAGAGATTTGAAAACAAGAATGACTGTTATAAAATGGAAGTGTTACTTTACCAGATAGGTGATATAGCTCAATGCTTTATAGGTTACTGGGTACAGCTGTGAATCTGGCAGCAAAGGTTTGGCTGACTTTCAATTTAAAGGGGTTTATAACGCAGAGTTTAGCAGTGGTGGAAATTGAACCCGGGTCACGTGCACTGTATGCTACGGTGTCACCCCATGCCTCCTTTCCCTTTTTTTCGTGGCTGTCTGTGAGAAGACGGATCTCAGGGTTGTATATTTGTGGTGAACTACATATACCTGTCTGGACACACCCCCCCCCCCAGCTGACTGCTCCTGTGGCTCCTCCCACAGACCCCTGTATAAAGGCGATTGGAGGCACTGCTCCTCCCTCAGTCTCCAGGATGTTGTGTGATGGTCTGTTGCTGCTGACAGTGCTTTCTTTCAGCTAATAAAAGCCTATTGCGCCTCATGTCTCCGAGAGTTATTGATGGTGCATCAATATTGCATGTATAATTTGATAATACGTATACTTTGAATCTTTCTTTGTTCTTCTGTGAATGTCTGCAGGAAAATGAATCTCAGGATGGTATATGGTGACATAAATGTACTTTGATAATAAATTTACTTTGAACTTTGAACTCTGCACCTGATGCCAGAATGAAATGAGACAGGTGAGAGGTAAGAAACAGCTCCAGAAAAATTTCTTCTCTTTTTCATTCATGTCACGCCCAGAGATGTGATTGGACAGCCTGCAGAGAGTTCCACATTATAATGATGCTAGACTCTGATGCTTCAATCTTACCAAACTGCCCCTGGCCTGGGAATATAGGGAAATTTATCTTCTGCAATACACACTATGGGAATGCTTCGTGATGACACTTGTCAGTTTTAGAAAATGTTTAATTTCTTCAAAAATAATTTCTTTGTCCTCATCTGCTAGTGGTGAAAGAGCCAGAAATCTACTTGTTGCAATGGAAAATCTTGAGCAGCAAATAGATAGATAGATAGATAGATACTTTATTCATCCCCATGGGGAAATTCAACATTTTTTCCAATGTCCCATACACTTGTTGTAGCAAAAACTCATTACATACAATACTTAACTCAGTAATAATATGATATGCATCTAAATCACTAACTCAAAAAGCATTAATAATAGCTTTTAAAAAAAAAAAAAAAAGTTCTTAAGTCCTGGCAGTTGAATTGTAAAGCCTAATGGCATTGGGGAGTATTGACCTCTTCATCCTGTCTGAGGAGCATTGCATCGACAGTAACCTGTCGCTGAAATTACTTCTCTGTCTCTGGATGGTGCTATGTAGAGGATGTTCAGGGTTTTCCATAATTGACCGTAGCCTACTCAGCGCCCTTCGCTCAGCTACCGATGTTAAACTCTCCAGTACTTTGCCCACGACAGAGCCCGCCTTCCTTATCAGCTTATTAAGACGTGAGGCGTCCTTCTTCTTAATGCTTCCTCCCCAACACGCCACCACAAAGAAGAGGGCGCTCTCAACAACTGACCTATAGAACATCTTCAGCATCTCACTGCAGACATTGAATGACGCCAACCTTCTAAGGAAGTACAGTCGACTCTGTGCCTTCCTGCACAAGGCATCTGTGTTGGCAGTCCAGTCTAGCTTCTCGTCCAACTGTACTCCCAGATACTTGTAGGTCTTAACCTGCTCCACACATTCTCCATTAATGATCACTGGCTCCATATGAGGCCTAGATCTCCTAAAGTCCACCACCATCTCCTTGGTCTTGGTGACATTGAGACGCAGGTAGTTTGAGTTGCACCATATCACAAAGTCCTGTATCAGTTTCCTATACTCCTCCTCCTGTCCATTCCTGACACACCCCACTATTGCCGTGTCATCAGCGAACTTCTGCACATGGCAGGACTCCGAGTTATATTGGAAGTCAGATGTGTACAGGGTGAACAGGACCGGAGAGAGTACGGTTCCCTGTGGCGCTCCTGTGCTGCTGACCACTGTGTCAGACCTACAGTCTCCCAACCGCACATACTGAGGTCTATCTGTCAAGTAGTCCACTATCCAATCCACCATGTGAGAGTCTACTCCCATCTCCGTTAGTTTGTGCTTTAAGATCTTGGGCTGGATGGTGTTAAAGGCACTAGAGAAGTCAAGGAATCAAAACATTCACACTCAAAATAGATTTACCTTGGAAATTTGTTCATCACAGAACCATTCAAGGTGAAATGTTGAATATTGCTTAATATGACTTAATATAATTTAATATTATTTTAGAAATTTTGTTCCTTAACTGATGCATATTTGAGACAAAAAGATTATCAAATGGTGATTATCTAAATGTCATAATGCAAAGAAACGTAACTAATATGCAGCTGAGAATTCTAGGCAAATGCATTGTTAGCATTCATTTCGAGAGGACTAGAATATAAAAGCAAGGATGTAATGCTCGTATTGGAGAGGGTACAGAGTTGGTTTACGAGAATTATCCTGGGAACGAAAGGGTTAACACATGAAGCGATTTGACGGCTCTGGGCTTGCACACGCTGGAGATTAGAAGAATAAAGAGGGATCTCATTGAAACCTACTGAATATTCAAACGGCTAAGTAGAGTGGATGTGGAGAGGATGCTTCAAATAGTGGGTGAGTCCAGGACCAGGGCCTCAGAATAGAAGGAGGTCCATTTAGAACAGAAATGAGGAGGGATTTCTTTAGCCAGGAGGTGATAAATCGGTGGAGTTCATTGCTACAGGCTGCTGTGGAGGTTATTCCATATACTTAAATTGGAGGTTGATAGATTTTTGATGAATAAGTGTCAAAGGCTATGCTGAGAAGGCAGGAGAATTGTTAAGAGGGTAAGTAAACCAGCCATGATCAAGTGGCAGAGCAGACTCAATGGGACTAGTTTCTTCTCGATTTGCACTATGCCAATGGTTATCACTGCAAGTCGAGCAAAATATTTTTAAGTGCACAGGGAGCAATTACAATGATGCAAAAGTTAGAGATGTTGCTTCGTGGTTCCAAGGATCTGATATTGCGGGGGGGGGGGGGGGGGGGGGTGGGGGGGGGTGCAGTGTAACTCCCTGTGACTGCATGGGAGCTTCATTTCCCTCCCATATTCCAAAGATGAGCCAGTAAGTTAACTGACCACTGTAAGCTACTTCTCGGAGTGGTTTAACGATCAAAAGAATTGAAAAAGAACTCACAGGCATGTGAGAGGATCACTGTGGGTTCTGAGGGCTTGTTCTCTGAACAAGTAGTCCAAAACATCCTCATTTCCTGAAATGACCAACAAGCACCAAGACCTCGCTTGGCTAGTGATGATACAGGCCCTCTCAGCCAGAGCTTTTTTCTTCTATATATTATATATCAACCGCAATGTATGTTGCCCATGAGACAGCTGATGTGGGGGAAGAGATGGTTACCCACCTCTTTTCAGAATGCAAGTTTGCTGAGAAGGCATTGAGAAGAGTGGAAGGGTCCTAGTCCCAGTTTATCCCCAGCACATTTCAACAAAGAGGACTATCTGATCTGTGGGCTGTTCCCAGGTACAAACACACTGCGACAGACATCAAATGCTGCTGCAGAGTAATCAACTCAGTGAGTGATACCCTTAAGTATATAAATATTTGGAAAAACATGGCTGAATTAGCAATAGTCAGCATGGCTTTGTGCATAGTAGGTCATCTGACCAGTTTAGAATTTTTTTTGAGGAGATTTACAAGAAATTGGGTGGCAGAGTGGAGACACATCTCTACCAAAGGAGGTATGAGGCTCTCTTTCCAACTGCTAGCCTGCAGGTCACCCTTGAGCAAGGTGTGGTGCCTGCTTAGTACCTCCCCCCCAATCAGGGTCAAGTGAAGCCATGGGAGAAGGTTATGGATGGTCGTATGAGCATCACAGCTGATGCGCATCACATGTTGATCACAAGCTTGGGTAAGTACATGGACATGAGAAGTATGGAGGGCTATGATCTGGGTGTGGGGCCAGCAAGGAATAGAAGGACCAAAAGGTTTTCTTCTGTTCTGTAGTACTCTGTGACTCTATGATATGGATCATATGCTGGCAGAGGAGATTTGGTGTAATGCGGCATCGTGTTTGGTGCGAACATTGCGGACTGAAGATCCTGGTCATGTGCTGTTCCAAATCCTGGCCAACTCAGAGGTGATACTTCCAGCAATCACTGAAAGATAAAAGGTGCTGGAAATACTCAGCAGGGCGGGCAGCATCTCTTCAGATATGAAGATCATTGACCAGAAACATTTAACTGTTTCTCACTCCACGGATATTGCCTGGGCTGTGGAGTTTCTCCAACATTCTCAGCTTTTACTTGATAATTCCAGCACCTGCAGCTTCTTTATTGATTTACAAACAGCGACTGCTCTTTAGAATAAATTATTGCATAAAATCACCCCAGAATGTGCTGAGAACTATAAGAAGGTGCTTTGTAAAGACATATTCTTTCAGTTGTGAAACTACTGCCAGAGAGAGTGATGAACATCTGAGAGTTATATATTTTTTTGTCTTTGTGTTCTCTCTCATTCATTTATTCTTCAAGCACCAAGTGTACCATCCATTTTCATGTCTCTTTTGACAGTAATTTCCACCTCAGCAAGCTTCAGGTAGTGTCATTTACTAAATAATGTTCCTTGAGAAGGGGCCATTAACCACTATTGTGCCAGATGGTTCTGCTTACATGTGGGACTTCTTCCGTTCAATGCTGCATCCTTTCTGATGCATGTATGTTGAGGGGAAATCAGAGCTGAATGCAATTCTTCAAAATTGACTCACTGCCAGTAATATTATAACACAGCAGTCTATCCCCTTACTAATTGTTTTGTTTGTTTTCAACACACACTCCTGCCCGACCATGGGCTTTAACGGCACAATGCTAGAAGCAAGAAGAATGTTACCATGTCTCTGACCTCCATTGAGGGAGCAAAGAGATTTGCAATAGGCCAAGGTCTCTGCCCCAGAGACACAAAAGGTCAAAGTTCCTAGTAAATTTTATTATCAGAGTACATCCGTCACCACAACCAACCCTGAGGTTCTTTTTCCTGCGGGCATACTCAGCAAATCTATAGAATAGTAACTGCAAATAGGATCAAAGAAGGAGTAAGAGCAAAGGAGTCAACAAACAGCGCAGATGTAAATATAAATAGAAAACAATAAGCAAGAAGAGCATGAAATAACAAAATAAAAGATCCATTAAAGTGAGAGATCATTGATTGTGGGAACATTTCAAAAGATGTTGATGAAGAGCCTGATGGTTGAGGGGTAGTAATTGTAATTGTAGGGGTAGTAATAGTAATTGTTCCTGAACCTGGTGGTGCAAATCCTGAGGCACCTGTACCTTCTACCTGATGGCAGCAGTGAGAAAAGAGCATGGCCTGGGAGGTGAGGATCTGTGATGATGGATGCTGCTTTTCCATGACAGCGTTTCATGTAGATGTGCTCAATGGTTGGAAGGGTTTTATCCATGATGTACTGGGCCAATAATTTTTGTAGGATTTTCTGCTCAAAGTCATTGGTGTTCCCATACCAGGCCATAATGCAGCCAGTCAGCACACTTTCCATCACACATCTATGGAAGTTTGTCAAGGGTTTTGATGATGTACCAAATTTTCACAGACTCCTGAAGAAGTAGAGGTGCTGTTGTACCTTATTTGCCATTACACTTATATGATACATACAGGACAGGTATGTCCTGAGGTGACATATCTCAGGATGTCATCTGAGATGATGATACCCAGGAATATAAAGTTCCTAACCCTCTCTACCTCTGATCCCCCGATGATTACTGGCTCATGGACCTCTGGTTTCCCTCTCCTGAATTCCACAATCAGTTTCTTGGTCTTGCTGACATTGAGTGACAGGTTGTTGTTATGACACCATTCAGCCAAATTTTCAATCTCCCCCCCCCCCCCCCGCATGCAGATTAATCACCACCTTTGATACAGTCCACAACAGTGGTGTCATCAGCACTGGAATATGGTGTTGGAGTTATACTTAGCCACATTGTTGTAGAAACTACAGATGCTTGAACCTGGAGCAACATACAGAAAAGTTCAAAGTACATTTATTATCCAAGTATGTATACATTATACAACCTTGAGATTTGTCTCCTAATAGGCAGCCACAAAACAAAGAAACCCAAAAGAAGACCTTCAAACATCCAACATGCAGAGAGAGAAAAAATAAATTATGCAAACAATAAACTCAAGCAAATAATAAACAGAATCAGTTGTGTACTTGGATTTTCAGAAGGGCTTTGAAAAGGTGCCATGTGAAGCTGCTTAACATGCAATGAGCCCATGGTATTACAGGAAAGATTCTAGCATGGATAGAGCAGTGGCTGATTGGTATGAGGCAAATGAAGGGAGCCTTTTTTGGCTGGCTGCTGGTGACTAGTGACGTTCCACAGAGGTCTGTGATGGGACCGATTCTTCGTACATTATATGTCAATGATTTGGATGATGGAATTGGTGGCTTTCTTGCAAGGTTAGCATATGATATGAAGGTAGGTGAAGAGAAATAGGAAGGCTAAAGAAGGACTTAGAAAGATTAGGAGAATGAGAAGAAGTAGCAGATGGAATATAGTATCGGGAAGTGTATGATCATACACTTTAACTATTTTCTAAATGTAGAGAAAATACAAAAATATGAGGTGCAAAGGGAATTGGGAGTCCTTGTGCATGATTCCCTAAAGATTAATTTGTAGGTTGAGTCTGTGGTGAGGAAGCAACCATTTCAAGAGGACTAGAATATAAAAGAAAGGATGTAATGCTAAGACTTTGTAAAGCACTGGCGGGGCCTCACTTGAAGTATTATGAGCAGTTTTGAGCCATTTATCATAGAGAGGATGTGCTGAAACTGGCAAGGGTTAAAAGGAGGTTCACGAAAATTGTTCCAGGATTAAACGGCTTGCCACATGAAGAGCGTTTGTTGGCTCTGGGCCTGTATCCAATGGAATGTAGAAGAATGAGGGGTGACCTAATTGAAAACTATCAAATGGTGAAAGGCCTTGATAGAGTGGATGTGGAGGGGATGTTTCTTATGGTGGGAGTATCTAAGACCAGAGGACACAGCCTCAAAATAGAGGGGCATCTTTTTTAGAATGGAGATGAGGACAAATTCCTTTAGCCAGAGAATAGTGAATCTATGGCATTCATTGTCACAGGCAACTGTGGAGGGCAAGTCTTTATGTATATTTAAGGCAGAGGTTGATAGATTCTGGATTGGTTGGTCAGGGCATGAAGGGATAGAGGGTGGGGGGCATTTTGAGTAATGTTGGGTATGGGGGAGACCAGCCTCTGACACTCAGTCTGGTCATGTGGCTCAGAGGGGTAGAGAACTGAAGATGATGGCAGCAGTAAAAGTTAGGAGAACAGACGTAAAACATAAATAGAGATGGTATTTGCCTCCCAGGTGCCAGGGTCCACGATGTTTCTGAACGTGTCCACAATATCCTGAAGAGGGAGGTGAGCAGCCAGAAGTTATGATAGATATTGGTACCAACAACACAGGCAGATAAGGGAGGAGGTCCTGAAAACAAAATACAGGGAATTAGGAAGGAAACTGAGAAACAAGTACTCCAATGCCATTAGGCTTTACAATTCTACCGCCAGGACTTAAGAACTTTTTAAAAGCTATTATTAATGCTTTTTGAGATAGTGATTTAGATGCATATCATATTTTTTACTGAGTTAAGTACTGTATGTAATTAGTTTTGCTACGACAAGTGTATGGGACATTGGAAAAAAGTTGAATTTCCCCATGGGGATGAATAAAGTATCTATCTATCTATCTCATCTATCTATCAATGGTAATAATCTTGGGATTGCTGCCTGTATCACGCAACAGTGAGGATAGGAATAGAATGAGGTGTCAGATAAATGTGTGGCTGAAGAATTGGGGCAGGGGGCAGGGATTCAGATTCCTGGATAACTGGGACCTCTTTTGGTGCAGCTGGGACCTGTACAAAAGGGACAAGTTGCACTTGACTCCGATGGGGACCATATTCTTGCAGGCAGGTTTACTAGAGCTGTTGGGAGTGGTTTGAATTAATATGGCAGGGAGATGAGAACCTGGATGATAGAGTTGTGTATGAGCCAGCAGGTTTACAAGTAGATAATGGATGTAACATGACTGTAAGGAAGCACAAGCTAATGACTGGGTACAAAAGCAGACAGAAGAAAGAGTTAAATTGTACAGAGGCAAAATTAAAAGGGGTGAAGAATGCAGGACTGAAGGTTCTGTATTTAAATGCGCGTGGCATTTGGAATAAGGTGGACGAACTTGGGATTGATTGGTATGACATTGTGGGGATCCCTGAGTCGTGGCTGACAGAAGGTCATAGTTGGGAGCTTAACATCAAAGGATATACTTTGTATTAAAAGGACAAGCAGGAAGGCATAGGCGATGTCAGTGGCTCTGTTGGTAAGAGATGGAATTACATCTTTACAAAGAGGTGACAGAGGGTCAGAGAATGTGGAACCTTTGTGGGTGGAGTTAAGAAATAGCAAGGGTAATAAAAACCATTATGGGAATCATAAATTGGCCTCCAAATAGTAGCCAAAATATGGGGTTGAGATTGAAAAGGGAGCTGGAAAAGGCATGTAATAAGAGTAATGTCACAATTGTAATGAGGGACTTCAATATGCAAGGGGATTGGGAAAATCAGGCTGGTGTCAGATCGCAAGAGAGGGAATTTGTTGAATGCCTAAAAGATGGCTTTTTAGAACATCTTGTGCTTCAGCCTACTCAGGGAAACGCTATCTTAGATTGGGTGTTGTGTAATAACCCAGATCTTATTAGGCAGCTTAATGGAAAGGAATCCTTAGGAGGCAGTGATCATAATATGATTGAATTCATACTGCAATTTGAGAGAGAAAAGCATAACTCACACCTATCAGTATCGCAATGGAATAAAGGGAATTACAGAGGCATGAGAGAGGAGCTTGCCTAGGTGGATTAAAGGAGGATATTGGCAGGGATGACGGCAGAGCAGAGATTGCTGAAGTTTCTAGGAACAGTTCACAAGGCACAGGATAAGATATGTCCCACAGAAGAAGTTCTCAAGTGGCAGGGGTAGGCAACTGTGGCTGACAAGGGAAGTTAAGCATAAAGGCCAAGGAAAGGACTTATAATGTAACTAGAGTGAATGGGAAGTTGGATGATCGGGGAAGCTTTTAAAATCCAACAAAAGACAACTAAAAAAGCTTTAGGAAGGAAAAGATGAAATAAGAAGGCAAACAAGCCAATACTATAAAGCAGGGTACTAGAAGTTTTTTTCAGTTATATAAAGAATAAAAGGGGGGTGAGAGTTGATACTGGACCACCGGAAAATGATTCTGGTGAGGTAGTAATGGGGGACAAAGAAATGGCAGATAAGCTTAATGGGTACTTTGCATCAGCCTTCACTGTGGAAGACACTAGCAGTGTGCCAGAGGTCCGTGAGTGTCAGGGAGCAGGAGTGAGTGCCATTGCTATTACAAAGGAAAAAGTGCTAGGCAAACTCAAGGTCTTAAAGTGAATAAGTCACCTGAATCAGATGGACTACATCCCAGAGTCCTGAGAGAGGTTGCTAAAGAGATAACAGTTGCATTGGTCATGATCTTACAAGGATCACTTGATTCTGGCATTGTCCCAGAGGACTAGAAGATTGCAATGTTACTCCACTCTTTAAGAAAGGAGGAAGGCAAAAGAAAGGAAATTATAGGCCAGTTAGCCTAACCTCTGTGGCTGGAAAATGTTGGAGTCTATTATTAAGGATGATGTTTCAGGGTACTTCGAGACTAATGATAAAATAAGTCAAAGTTAGCATGGTTTTTGTAAAGGGAAACGTTGCCTGACAAATCTGCTAGAATTCATTGGGGAAGTAACAAGCAGGGTGGATAAAGGAGCGGCATTAGGTGTCATTTACTTAAATTTTCAGAAGGCATTTTGTAAGATGCCACACACGAGGCTACTTAATAAGATAAAATCCTATGGCATTAAAGGAATGATACTGGCATGGATGGAGGAATGGCTGACAGTCAAGAGGCAGTGAGTGAGAATAAAGAGAGCCTTTTCAGGTTGGCTGCCAGTGACTAGTGGTGTTCCTCAGGTCAGTATTGGGACCACTACTTTTCACATTGTTTATTAATGATTTGGATAATGGAAATGATGACTTTGTGGCAAAGTTTGTGGATGATACAAAGATACATGGAGGGATAGGTAGTGCTGAGTAAGCACAATGTGATTACTATTTATTTGGATTTGCATTTTCACAGTTTGTTGTCTTCTGCACTGTGGTTGATCTTTCATTGATCCTGTTATAGCTACTGTTCTATTGATTTGCTGTGTATGCCCACAGGAAAATGAATCTTAATGTCGTACGAGGGGTGATTGAAAAATTTGTGGCCTAAGGTAGAGGGACTCAATTTTAGAAAACTGAGCACATTTATTTTTCAACATAGTCCCCTCCTACATTTACACACTTAGTCCAGCGGTCGTGGAGCATACGGATGTTGGAAAGTGTCCACAGCAGGGGTGATTGATAAGTTTGTGGCCTGGGGTAGCAGGAGATGAGTTATACAGCTGTCGTTACATGCACATGCAGGTCAACTGCTTGAGTGATTATGCTGAAATTTTGAAGTTAATAACATCTCCTTCTACTTTAGGCCATGAACTTATCAATCACCCCTCGTATATGGTAATATATATGTACTTTGACAGTAAATTTAACTTTGAACTTTGATTTTCAGCATCTGTGGTCTTTTGCACCTACATTTATATATACATCTGCAGCATGCTACCACCTACACTAAACCCCCTACAATTTGCCTATCAACACAATCGATCGACAGATGACACAATAGCCTCTCCTCTACACACCATCCTTACCCATCTGGAGAAGAGGGATGCTTGTGTGAGAATGTTGTTCTTGGACAATAGTTCAGCATTCAACACCATAATTCCCTCCAAGCTCGACAAGAAGCTCAGAGACCTCGGCCTTCACCCTGCCTTGAGTAGCTGGATCCTGGACTTGGATCAGATTGCTGGCAGGTGGTAAGGGTGGGCTCCCTCACCTCTGCCCCTCTCACCCTCAACACAGGTGCCCCTCTGGGCTGTGTACTAAGCCACCTCTTACCCACTGCATACCCAGGACTGTTTTGCCATCCACAGCTCCAATCTGCTAATTAAATTTGCTGACGATACTACACTGATTGGCCTAATCTCAAATAATAATGAGGCAGCCAACAGAGAAGCAGTAATCACCCTGACACAGTGGTGTCAAGAAAACAACCTCTCCCTCAATGTTGCAAAGAAGCTGGTTGTGGGCTGCAGGAGGAATGGAGACAGGCTAACCCCTATTGACCTCAATGGATCTGGGGTTGAGAGGGTGAACAGCATTAAGTTCCTTGGCATACACATCACCGAGGATCTCACGTGGTCTGTACATACCGGCTGTGTGGTGAAAAAGGCACAACAGCACCTCTTTCACCTCAGATGGTTGAAGAAGTTTGGTATGGGCCCCAAAATCCTAAGAACTTTCTACAGGGGCAGAATTGAAAGCATCCTGACTGGCTGCATCACTGCCTGGTATGGGAACTGTACTCCCCTCAACTGCAGGACTCTGCTGAGAGTGGTGCGGACAGCCCAGCTCATCTGTAAATGTGAACTTCCCACTATTGACATTTGCAAAGACAGGTGTGTAAAGAGAGTGTGTAAAGGTGTGTAAAGAAGGATCATTGGGGGCCCGAGTCACCCCAAACACAAACTTCCAGCTACTACCATCTGGGAAATGGTACCTCAGCATAAAAGCCAGGACCAACAGGCTCCAGAACAATTTCTTCCACCAGGCCATCAGACAGCTTAATTCATGCTGACACAAATGTATTTCTATGTTCTGTTGACTATCCTGTTGTACATATTATTTATCATAAATTACTATAAATTGTACATTGCACATTTAGACGGAGACGTAACATAAACATTTTTATTCCTCATGTATATGAAGAATGTAATTAACAAAGTCAATTCAATTCAGTTTTGTATAGATGAGGCACGAGCAATGGTCGTGGACTTTGGTGGAAGACATAAACAGGCAGACTATTATTTAGATGGAGAGGGAATTCAAAATGCAGAGATGCAAAGGGACTTGGGAGTCCTTGTACAGGATACTCTAAAGGTTAACCTTCAGGTTGAGTAGGTTGTGAAGAAGGTGAATGCAATGTTGGCATTCATTTCTAGAGGTATAGAACTTAAGAGCAGGGATGTGATGTTGAGTCTAGGACAAGAGGGCACGACTTCAGGATTGAAGGACGTCCATTTAGAACTGAGATGTGGAGAAATTACTTTAGTCAGAGCGTGGTAAATCTGTGGAATCTGTTGCCATGAGCAGCTGTGGAGGCAGAGATAGATAGGTTCTTGATTAGCCAAGGCATCAAAGGTTATTGGGTGAAGGCAGGGGAGTGGGGATGACTGGAAGAAGTGGATCAGCCCATGATTGAATGGCAGAACAGACTTGATGGGCTGAATGGCCTACTTCTGCTCCTATACTTTATGGTCTCATCTGTTTCCTGTGTGCATTCTAATCCATTATCTACAATACCTGGCACATTATGTTTATGCACAAACCCTTGATTTATGGGACTCTATCAATTCTATAATGACTTGCAATCAAGTCCATAATTCCATGAAAGTGGAGTGACAAATAGAGAGCTTATGTTGAAGGTAAGACATTAGTGAGGCCAGATTTGGAGTATGTGTGCAGTCTGATCACCTACTTACAGTAACAATTTCAATACTCGTGAAAGAGTGCAGGAAAAATTTACAAGGATGCTGCTGGGATTTGAGAACCTGAGTTATAGGGGAAGGTTGAATAGGTCAAGGCTTTAGGTCCTGGAGAATGAGGGGAGGTCTTACAGGAGCAGAGCATACAAAATAGTGAATGGTATAGATGAGGTGAATGTTTGCAGGTTTTTTCTCCTCAGGTTGGGTAAGCCGAGAAGTAGAGATCATGAGTTTAGGTTGAAAGGTGAAATATTTAAGGGGAACCTGAGGGGGAACTTCTTCACTCAGAAGGTGGCTTGACTGTGGAATGAGCTGCCAACAGAAGTGGTAGATTTAGGTTCAATTGTAAAATTTAAGAGAAGTTTGGATATGGACATACACAAGAAAATCTGCTGGAAATCGAAAGCAACACATACAAAATGCTGGAGGAACTCAGCAGTCCAGGGAGCATCTATGGAAAAGAGTAAATAGTCAATGTTTCAGGCTGAGACTCTCCTAACAAGACCTCTTTTCCATAGACACTGCCTGGGCTGTTGAATTCCTCCTGCGTGATAGGTCTACGCAGAAGACCAGGCTAGTACAAACTAAATGGGCCAAAGGGCCCATTTCTGTACCTTAGTGTCCCATGACTTTATCAAAAGCTTTTCTGAAACTCCAAACTCAAATCTCCACTGATTTTCTGTATTCATTCTTCCAGTTACATCCTTGAAACTCTCCAGCTGTCTCACACTTCCAGAAACGGAGAACAGCAAGGTGCAGCGGTTAGAGTAATGCTGTTACAGCACCAGTGAGCTGGGTCCAATTCTGGCGCTGTCCGTAAGGAGTTCATACAATCTCCCCATGGCCTCATGCGTGCTCACGTTTCCTCTCACATTCGAAAGACGTGTGGTTCAGTATGTTAATTAGTCACATGGGTGTAACTGAGCAGCGTGGGCACGTTGGACCAGAAAGAATGTTACCATCCTGTACCTCTACATAAATAAACTTCAGCAAAAAAAATTCATGCTGACTTTGTCCAATCCCATTACTTTATTCCAGGTTTTCCTATCATCTCATCAATTATATAAGTTCCTAATGCTCCCCCCACTTAGGCTAAGCGGTCTGTATTTTCTCATTTTCCTCTTGTAGATATTGGAGTTACATTTGTCACCCTCCAGTGTGTGGGAACTATTTCATAATCTGCACAGGTCTGGAGAATAACAAGCCAATGCATCTACTATTTCCGCGACTGTCTCTTTTAACACTCCAGGATGCAAATTATCAAGTGCTGGTGATTTATCAACATTCAATGCTATTTAATTCTCCAGCACGACTTTCTTACAAATACTAATTCCCCTTAATTCCTATATTCATTAGATTTTTAGTTCCTAACACATCTGGAAAATGATGTATGCCCTTTTCTTAAGTAAAGACAGAGCCAATGTTTTATGTGTTTCATCTCTCGGTTTGCCTTCATGAATTCCCCTGTTCCTGACTGTGAGGAACCTGTTCTCAATTTTACTGAGCTTTCCCTTTTTAAGTATTTGAAGAAAGTTTCAGAGTTTTTTTTTCATTCCTAGCGAGTTTATTCCCTATTTGCTGTTTTTGCTGTCTTAATCAAATCTTTGATCTTCTTTGCCAAAATGTAAATAGCACAAAGTTCTACATCGATGAGCAATGCTATGTGACTCTCATTTGGATATAATATTCCCCTTAATTGCTTTATATTCACCATAATTGGGTCACAATTTCTTTAGTTTTTTTACACACCAGATTGCTATATATATGAGTTGCAGTTTGTGCAGTCATTCCTTAACGTTGACCAATGAGCATCCATTGTCACGCTCTTAAGGCGTACTTTGGGTTCAGGACCTATAGTGGACATTGACTTCAGCAACCCCCGTCCTTTGGATCTGAATATGGATTGGAGCTTAAATTTAAAATACAGCACAGAGCAGTAAAATGCAGATCAGGCAGTCCAGGAAACAGGTACTTAACTGATATTGTCTGCATATGCATGAATGCAATCAACATCCCATTGCATGAATGTGACAATAATTAACACTTATTCTGGGTGTGTTGATGGGAAGATCCAGGCTTTTGAAATTGTTACATGTAACTCCAAAGAAGCGTTATAATGGTATGTCCTATAGGTATAGATATTGTCCTGTTACCTTTGTTTTTTCTCTCTCCCCCCTCCCTCCCCCCTCTCTGCCCCCCTCTTTCTCTCTCTCCTCCCACTCTCTCTACCCTTCTCTCACCCCTTCTCTCTCTCTCTCCCTCTCTTCCCCCTCCATTCCTCTCGCTCTCTCTCCCCCTCCCTCACCCCTTCTCTATCTCTCCTCTCCCCCCCCCCCGTCTCTCTCTCTCACTCTCTCATGACTCCAAAAGGATATCAACTTATTTATGAGTGTGTGCATTGAATAAAAAGACCACTTTATATCTCCCAGCTGTGTCTCTCTGGTGACTTTGTTCACATTACAACAGTGCCTTTTAATGAAGTTTTCTGATACTATATATCAGAATCAGAATCAGGTTTACTATCACCAGCATATGTCATGAAATTTGTTGTTTTTGTGGCAGTAGTACGATACAATACATAATAATAGAGAAAAAGCAATGCGAATTGCAGTAAGTATATATATATATATATATATATATATATACTGTATTAGATAGCTAAGTTAAATAAATGGTGCAAAAATATTTTTTTTAAGTAGTTAGTTAGTGTTCATAGGTTGAATGTCCATTCAGAAATCAGGTGGCAGAGAAGCTGCTCCTGAATCATTGAGTGTGTACCTTCAGGCTCCTGTACCTCCTACCGAATGAGAACAGGGGCATGTCCTGAGTGTTGGGGGTCCTTAATGATGGATGCCGTCTTTTGGAGCCATCACTCCTTGATGATGTCCTGGATACTGCGGAGATTGCTGGCCATGATGGAACTGACGAAGTTTACACGTCTCTGTAGTTTGTTTCGAACCTGTGCTGTAGTCGCACACCACGCCTCCCCCCCCCACCCCCCATACAGGATGGCGATGCAGCTAGCCAGAAAGCTCTGCAAAGTATAGCTGTAGAAATTTGTGAGTCTCTTTGATGATATATCAAATTTCTTCAAACTCCTAATGAAATATAGCCACTGTTGTGCCTTCTTTGTAGCTGCATAGAAACATAGAAACATAGAAAATAGGTGCAGGAATAGGCCATTCGGCCCTTCAAGCCTGCACCGCCATTCAGTATGATCATGGCTGATCATCCAACTCAGAACCCTGTACCTGCTTTCTCTCCATACCCCCTGATCCCTTTAGCCACAAGGGCCATATCTAACTTCCTATTAAATATAGCCAATGAATATAGCCACTGTTTCCTGTGGCAGAGAATTCCACAGATTCACCACTCTCTGTGTGAAGAAGTTTTTCCTCATCTCGGTCCTAAAAGACTTCCCCTTTATCCTTAAACTGTGACCCCTCGTTCTGGATTTCCCCAACATCGGAAACAATCTTCCTGCATCTAGCCTGTCTAATCCCTTTAGAATTTTATACGTTTCAATAAGATCCCCCCTCAATCTTCTAAATTCCAGTGAGTATAGACCTAGTTCATCCAGTCTTTCTTCATATGAAAGTCCTGCCATCCCAGGAATCAATCTGGTTAACCTTCTCTGTACTCCCTCTATGGCAAGAATGTCTTTCCTCAGATTGGGGACCAAAACTGCACACAATATTCTAGGTGCGGTCTCACCAAGGCCTTGTACAACTGCAATAGAACCTCCCTGCTCCTGTACTCAAATCCTTTAGCTATGAATGCCAACATACCATTTGCCTTTTTCACCGCCTGCTGTACCTGCATGCCCACCTTCAATGACTGGTGTACAATGGCACCCAGGTCTCGTTGCATCTCCCCTTTTCCTAATCGGCCACCGTTCAGATAATAATCTGTTTTCCTGTTCTTGCAACCAAAGTGGATAACCTCATATTTATCCACATTAAATTGCATCTGCCATGAATTTGCCCACTCACCTAACCTGTCCAAGTCACCCTGCATCCTCTTAGCATCCTCCTCACAGCTAACATCGCCGCCCAGCTTCGTGTCATCCGCAAACTTGGAGATGCTGCATTTAATTCCCTCATCTAAAGCATTAATATATATTGTAAACAACTGGGGTCCCAGCACTGTGCCTTGTGGTACCCCACTAGTCACTGCCTGCCATTCTGAAAAGGTCCCGGTTACTCCCACTCTTTGCTTCCTGTCCGCCAACCAATTCTCTATCCACATCAATACCATACCCCCAATACTGTGTGCTTTTAGTTTGCAAACTAATCTCCTGTGTGGGACCTTGTCAAAAGCCTTTTGAAAATCTAAATATACCACATCCACTGGCTCTCCCCTATCCACTCTACTAGTTACATCTTCAAAAAATTCTGTAAGATTCGTCAGACATGATTTTCCTTTCACAAATCCATGCTGACTTTGTCCGATGATTTCACCTCTTTCCAAATGTGCTGTTATCACATCTTTGATAACCAACTGTAGCATTTTCCCCACCACTGATGTCAGACTAACCAGTCTATAATTCCCCGGTTTCTCTCTCCCTCCTTTTTTAAAAAGTGGGGTTACATTAGCCACCCTCCAGTCCTCAGGAACTAATCCAGAATCTAAGGAGTTTTGAAAAATTATCACTGATGCTATTAACACTATTTCTTGGGCTACCTCCTTAAGCACTCTGGGATGCAGACCATCTGGCCCTGGGGATTTATCTGCCTTTAATCCCTTCAATTTACCTAACACCACTTCCCTACTAACATGTGTTTCCCTCAGTTCCTCCATCTCACTAGACCCTCAGTCCCTTACTATTTCCGGAAGATTATTTATGTCCTCCTTAGTGAAGACAGAACCAAAGTAGCTATTCAATTGGTCTGCCATGTCTTTGTTCCCTATGATCAATTCACCTGTTTCTGACTGTAAAGGACCTACAGTTGTCTTGACCAATCTTTTTCTTTTCACGTATCTATAAAAGCTTTTACAGTCAGTTTTTATGTTCCCTGCCAGCTTTCTCTCATAATCTTTTTTCCCTTTCCTAATTAAGCCCTTTGTCCTCCTCTGCTGGTCTCTGAATTTCTCCCAGTCCTCAGGTGTGCTGCTTTTTTTTGCTAATTTATATGTTTCTTCTTTGGACTTGATACTATCCCTAATTTCCCTTGTCAGCCACAGGTGCACTACCTTCCCTGGTTTATTCTTTTGCCAAACTGGGATGAACAATTAAAAAGCACAAAATGCTGGCAGAATTCAGCAGGCCAGACAGTATCTATGGGAGGAGGTAATAACGACGTTTCGGGCCAAAACCCTTCATCAGGAGTGAAGTAACATGGGATGTTCGAGGGGGGATAAGAAGTGGGGGGAGGGATAAAGTAGAGAGCTGGGAAGTGATAGGCTGGAGGGAAATGGGCTAGGGGGAAGGTGGAGAATTATGGGAAATAAAAGAGAAAGAAAGGTAGGGCTGGGAGGAGAGATTATAGTGAGGGGGGAAAAGAGAGAGAAAGAGAACCAGACTAAAATAATAGATAGGGATGGGGGTAAGGGTGGGGGGCAGGGGTATCAACGGAGGTCAGTGAGTTGGATGTTCATGCCGGCAGGAAGGAGGCTACCTAGGCAGGAGATAAGGTATTGCTCCATCGACCTGCGTGTGGCCTCATCTTGACTGTAGAGGAGGCCATGGACAGACATGTCAGAGTGGGAGTGGTCTGTGGAATTGAAGTGTGTGGCCACAAGGAGATCCCACCACTGCTGGAGGACCGAGCGCCGGTGTTTGGCGAAACGGTCTCCCCAATGTATAAATGGCCACATTGGGAGCACCGGATACAGTATATCACCCCAGTTGACTCGCAGGTGAAGTGGTGCCTCACCTGAAAGGACTGTCTGAGGCCTGGGATGGTGGTGAGGGAAGAAGTGTAGGGGCAGGTGTAGCACTTCTTTGGTTTGCAGGGATGAGTGCCCGGATGGAGGTCCATGGGGAGGGAAGGGGGGGATGAATGGACAAGGGAGTCGCGTAGGGAGCGATCCCTGCGGAAAGCCGAGAGTGGGGGGGAGGGGAAGACGTGGTTGGTGGTGGGATCACGTAGGAGGTGGCGGAAGTTACGGAGGATTATGCATTGGATCTGTAGGCCGGTAGGGTGATAGGTGAGGACCAGGGGGACTCTATCCCTGGTGGGCTGGCGGGGGGATGGGGTGAGGGCAGAGGTGCGTGAGACACGGGAGACACGATGGAGGGCAGAGTTGATAGTGGACGAAGAGAAGCCCCTTTCTTTAAAAAAGGAAGACATCTCCTTTGTCCTAGAATGAAAGGCCTCAGCCTGAGAGCAGATGCGGCGGAGGCGGAGGAATTGAGAGGAAGCGATAGCATTTTTGCAGGAGACAGGGTGGGAGGAGGAATAGTCTAGGTAGCTGTCTCTTTCTCTCTCTTCCCCCCCCCCCTCACTATAATCTCTCCCCCCAGCCCTACCTTTCTTTCTCTTTTATTTCCCATAATTCTCCACCTTCCCCCAGCCCATTTCCCTCCAGCCTATCACTTCCTAGCTCTCTACTTTATCCCTCCCCCCACTTCTTATCCCCCCCTCAACCATCCCATGTTACTTCACTCCTGATGAAGAGTTTCCGTTCGAAACATCGTTATTACCTCCTCCCATAGATGCTGTCTGGCCTGCTGAGTTCTACCAGCATTTTGTGTTTTTTATTTATTTCCAGCATCTGCAGATTCACTCGTGTTGGGATGAACAATTGTTGTAGTTCATCCATGTGATCTTTAAATGCTTGCCAATGCATATCCACCATCAACCCTTTAAGTATCATTTGCCAGTCTATCTTAGCTAATTCACATCTCATACCTTCAAAGTTACCCTTCTTTAAGTTCAGAACTTTTGTTTCTGAATTAACTATGTCACTCTCCATCTTAATGAAGAATTCCACCATATTATGGTCATTCTTACCCAAGGGGCCTCGCACGACAAGATTGCTAACTAACCCTTCCTCATTGCTCAATACCCAATCTAGAATGGCCTGCTCTCTAGTTGGTTCCTCGACATGTTGGTTCAGAAAACTATCCCGCATACATTCCAAGAAATCCTCTTCCTCTGCACCCTTACCAATTTGGTTCACCCAATCTATATGTAGATTGAAGTCACCCATTATAACTACTGTTCCTTTATTGCATGCATTTCTAATTTCCTGTTTAATGCCATCCCCAACCTCACTACTACTGTTAGGTGGCCTGTACACAACTCCCACAAGCGTTTTCTGCCCCTTAGTGTTATGCAGCTCTACCCATATCGATTCCACATCCTCCAGGCTAATGTCCTTCCTTTCTATTGCGTTAATCTCCTCTCTAACCAGCAATGCTACCCCACCACCTTTTCTTTCCTGTCTATCCCTCCTGAATATTGAATATCCCTGGATGTTGAGCTCCCATCCTTGGTCACCCTGGAGCCATGTCTCTGTGATCCCAACTATATCATATTCATTAATAACTATATGCACATTCAATTCATCCACCCTGTTACGAATGCTCCTCACATTGACACACAAAGCCTACAGGCTTGTTTTTACAACACTCTTAGCCCTTATACAATTATGTTGAAAAGTGGCTCTTTTTGCTTTTTGCCCTGGATTTGCCTGCCTGCCACTTTTACTACTTTGCATTGATATGTTAGGCCATCCACTGGGCTTTTTTTATATTCCTTAATATTTAGTTATCAAAGATCTATCAATCAGGTTTAAAATGAACTCTTGACTCAACATCAATAGTTGTTTGGGGAAGGGAGGTCCGAATTATTCCAATCTATTTGTACTTGAGAGGCCTTTCTTGCCAGGAACAGATTCCACAAGCAGCGGGAATATTTTCCTTTGCAACACACACAAGATGCTGGAGGTCAGGCAGCATCTATGAAAATGAATAAACAGTCGACATTTCAGGCTGAGACCCTTCTTCAGGACTGAAAAGGAAGGGGGAAGATGACAGTATAAAAAGATGGTGGCAGGGGAAGGAGGGTACTCGAAGGTGATAAGTGAAGCCAGGTGGGTGGGAAAGATAAAGGGCTGGAGAGCAAGAAATCTGATTGGAGAAGAGAGTGGACCATAGGAGAAAGAGAATGATGAGGGGACCCAAGGCAAGGTGATAGGCAGGTGAGAAGGAGGTAAGAGGCCAAAGTGGGGAACAGAAGAAGAGGGGAGAGGAAGGGATTTTTTTTTACTGTAAGGAGAAATTGATATTCAAGTTCGAGGCTACACAGATGGAATATAAAATGTTGCCCCTTCACCCTAACACAAGTGGAAGTCATAGCCAACACGTTGGAATGGGAATGGAAATCCACAATTAAAATGTTTGGCCATCCCACCGGGAACTTCCAATTTAGTGGATGGAGTGGAGGTGTTCGACAAAGAGGACCCTAATTTACAATGGAGCTCACCAGTGTAAAGAATGCCATATCACATGCACCGGACACAATAGATGACCGCACCAGATCCACAGGCAAAGTGTTGCCTCACCTGGAAGGACTGTTAGGGGCCCTGAATGGAGATGAGGGAGGAGGTGTTTGGGTAAGTGTAGTTTGCTTTTTATCTGCCTTATCAAGTCTCCTGAAAATGCTGAGAACTTCAATCTTAATTTCCTCATAACCTTCCAAAGTTAAGTGACTACAATGCTAGTTTGTGTCACTTGCTTGGTAACATTACACTGGCAGACCAAAGATCATTCTGGTGAGTTCAGAACGGAGAGGAATAAGCAGTCAATGTTTCAAGCCAAGATCCTTCATCAAGACTTTCTAAATGATCTGCTGAGTTTCACCAGCATATTGTTGGATTTCCAACATTTTAGGAAATCAATGGAAATGAACAAACAGTCGACATTTTGGGCTAAGATTCTTCTTCTCCTTCGGGTCCTCAAGAAGGGTCTCGGCACGAAACGTCAACTGCTTATTTCCATAGATGCTTCCTGACCTGCTGAGTTTCTCCAGCATTTTTTGTGTGTGTTGCTTTGGATTTCCTGCATCATCAAACTTCTTTGTGCTTATGATTTGAAGAATATCTTGGGTTTCTGGTAAATTCACACTACGTTGCCTCCTAGATCAATATAACCATCCTGAGGAACATTGGCCAATTCTGTTCACATCATTCCTGGTGCGGTCCAACCAGAGAGGAGTTAAAGCTGCCATAAAGCCTCTCATGCCTTGTGCATGTGAATTAGGTGCAGCAGCCCTTCAAGCCTGCTCTATCAGTCAATAAATTTACAGCTGATCTGATTGTAATCTCAACTTTGCTTTCTGACCTACCTTGATAAACTTTCACCCCTTGCTTGTCGTTGATCTACCTCTGCTTAAAGATGTTCAAGGACTCCGCTTCCGCTGTCCTTTGAGGAAGAGAGTTTAAAAGTATCAGATGCCTTTGAGAGAAAAATAATTTGATTGCCCTTAATTTACAGACAAAATTTTTCAGCTGTTGAAGGTTCTAATTCTGAGCCTGAGGGCATTCACACTTACTTCTGGAAAGGCAAGCCTGAAAACAAAGATCAAATAAAATACATAGAGTAGGATTAGCCATCAAGACTTTGCTCCTGCGTCAGCCATCACACTTCACTTCCAATCACCTGCTATCGCCACGTCGTGGTTATCAGTGCTTATGCTCTTTCTATGACATGCAGTGATGAAATCAAAGACAGCTTCTAATCAGAGCTTGGTCAAATTGTGAAAGCAATACCTCAAAGTTCAGTGCCAGGGCAGGCAATGACTCAAGTCAAGTCAAGTCACTTTTTATTGTCATTTCAACCATAACTGCTGGTACAGTACACAGTAAAAACGAGACGTTTGTCAGGACCATGGTGCTACATGAAACAATACAAAAACTACACTGAACTACGTAAAAACAACCCAGAAAAAAACTACACTAGACTACAGACCTACCCAGGACTGCATAAAGTGCACAAAACAGTGCAGACATTACAATAAATAATTAACAAGACAATAGGCACAGTAGAGGGCAGTAAGTTGGTATCAGTCCAGGCTGTGAGTATTGAGGAGTCTGATAGCTTGAGGGAAGAAACTGTTATATAGTCTGGTCATGAAAGACCGAATACTTCGGTGCCTTTTCCCAGATGGCAGGAGGAAGAAGAGTTTGTATGAGGGGTGCGAGTGGAAAGGGGTTCTTGGGCATCGCAGTGTTGGTAAAGTCAAAGCCAGTGGCTTACTGCTGCTCATTTCAGAGCCAAAAACAGCTTGACTATGACTAGCATCCTCTTTAGACAGACCGACAAATACAAAACCATATGGATGGATCCCAGATCCAAGTGATGACTTTTGCCGATTACACCATTTGTCGTAGAAGGGACACTCATGATTTCAAAATCACTAGAGCCATGCGTGAAGCGGAGGGCTAGACTGATCATCGCCTGGTTAGATCAATATCTTCACTGCAGATCGTCCAACTACACCGAAAAGAGACAAAGTAAGCCAGTAACCTCTTGATACCGACAAGTTACAGCACCATAAACATCAAAAGCAACCTGCAAGCAGTCTCGATGACCCATGGGTGTCCCATATGCCCCTGAATGGAAGAGCAGCGGAGAGTGGGATTGATACAAGACACTGGAGATGACGGCAGCAAAGTCAGGCCTTGAACCAAAAAAGAAAGCTCATCAGGATCGGTGTGACAAAAATGATGACAATATCACCAGGACACTAGGAGACAATCAGAAGGCAATTCTCACATGGCCGAATGACATTTCCCGAAACACTATCACTTCAAACATCTTCACAGGCAGTCACAGACTGCACTACGTAGAATGCAAACTGAATGGTGGGAGAGAAAGGTGGAGGAAATCCAGTGCTACGCTGATAGCAAAAACTTTAAGCTGCCCTTCAGTGCCACCAAAGCAATCTATGGACCACACAAGTCATGCACTACACCCTAGATGGCACAGTCCTGCTCAGAGAGGAAAAGAGTGCCTCTACTGTAGACCAGGCTTCACTCAATCAGATCCCCCAGAAAACCTAATGTCAATAATCTCAACCTCCCTTCTAGAATGGTTAAGATCAAACAAGCCATTGCTTGCTTAAATTCTGGAAAAGCCTCTGGGAAGGACTGAGTCCCTGCTGAGATCTTCAAGTCAATGGGTTCAGTTGCACTAAGGGTCTTTCATGACATTCTGACAAGCATCTGGAAAGATGAAGACATGCACAGTTAATTTAGGAACTCATTGTTCGTACCTCCTGTCAAGAACAAAGGCAGCAAGCTAACTGTGGTAACTACCGATCGTTGGGAAGATCCTAGCCCGCATAATTCTCCACTGTCTAATCGCCCCATATCAGAGAAGAACTTGCTCAAAACACAGTTCGGGTTCTGCCCCAGAAGAGGCACCATCGATCTGATGTTCTTTGTCCTTCAGGTTCCAGAAAGATGTATTGAGTAGCCCCTGGATCTCTACATTGTCTTCACAGATTTAATCAAGGGCTTTGACACGGCAAACAAAGAAGCACTCTGGACAATCTTGTCAAAGCTGGGATGCCCACACAAGTTCATCAATCTTTCTCACCTCTTCCACAATGAAATGACTGGCCTTGTCCTCTCAAATGGGGAAGCCTCAGAGCCATTCAATATCCCAAATGGGTGTGTGTTGGCTCGGGTGATATTCAACCTCTTTTTCACATGCGTACTCAATCATGCGGTCAGGGACATTGAACATGGGGTGTACTTACATTTCAGACTTGATGGATGACTGGATAGATTAGGCATTAAACAATTTCAGGACCTGTTTGTTGGAGGGAATCTTTCTTCTTTTGAACAGCTTTCAGTGAAATATAACCTAACAAGTACCCACTTTTTTCGATATCTACAGATAAGAGATTTTTTAAGATCTAACCTAGATATAATTCCTACTAGCCCGGATAAGAACATAATAAATGTAACTTTTAATTTAAAACCTTTTGAAAATGGCTCGATATCTTATATTTATGGTCTGTTGTCAGGATTGAGAATGGCTCCTTTAGATAAAATTAAAAAAGATTGGGAAAAGGATTTACAGACTTCATTATCTGATGAGACTTGGAGGGTTATTTTCAAAACGGTCAATTCTTCATCATTATGTGCTTGTCATTCCCTCCTACAATTTAAAGTAATACGTAGGGCTCATATGTCTAAAGACAAGCTCTCTCGTTATGTTGCAGATATATCTCCTTATTGTGACAGATGTAATAATGGAGAGGCTTCATTAATTCATATGTTTTGGTCATGTTCGAGCCTTGAAAAATATTAGAAAGATGTATTCCAAACTTTTTCTGTACTTTTTAAAGTTAGTTTTAAGCCCAACCCTTTGACTGCCTTATTTGGTATTGTTGAGGAAAGAGTTATAATTTTGGAGCCTTCTCAATCGCAGGTACTGGCTTTTATTTCTCTTATGGCTAGGAGGGCAATCTTGTTTAACTGGAAGGAGGTTACCCCCCCCCCCCACACACACACACACATGCTCAATGGTTATGTGATGTTATGTCATGTTAGAGAAGATTCATTGTTCGATTTCTGATTCTAACCAAGATTTTCAAATGTTATAGGGACGCTTTCTGAATTATTTTAAAAATCTTTGAATTGTTATTAAAATATAGATCTGGGCTATTATTATAAAACACTATATGGTAAAGTACTCTTTTATTTCTCTTGTTCTTTTTACCAACTAGCTTTGTCTTGGTAGGGGGTGTAGATTTTTTTAATAATATAATTAACCACACTATTGTATTTCATCATTCAATTTATTTTATTTGATTGATCATCAATAAGGGATACCGTGAGTGTGATTTATATATAGTGCATTTTGTGCTATCTTACTTTGATTTATAATAAGTATCCTTATGAATTCTGTATTTGTGTATATGAAATTTAATAAAAATATTGGATTAAAAAGCAAGATGTATCACTGTTTGACCTGCATTGCCTAAAATCCAAATTTAAGATGATTAAAAGTCATCAACGAAGCACTCTTTTCAGATGACTGTGCTCCAATGGCCCACATGGATTCTCATCTCCAATTGGCTATTGGCAGGTTCACAGAAGCCTTGAATCTGTTTGGCCTCACTATCAGTCTGGAAAAAAGAGGCCTTATCTCAGCCTGCTCCTCGAGCCACTGCAGTGCTGCATTCCATCAGCGTCGAATGCACAACACTGAGGGTAGTAAAGGAATTTAAATGCCTCGGCAGTGTTATCTCCAGTAATGGTTCCTTGGATAAAGAATTGCCAGGATTTGCAAGGCTAGTCAGAGATTGGGCCACCTGTGATCACATGTGCAAACCGGCACAATATTCACTAGGATCAACTTGTACAAGGTTGTTGTCCTCACTGGCCTCCTGTACGGTTGTGAAATTTGGACCTAATCCGAAAGGCATCTCCAACTGCTGGAGCACTTCCACATGCACAGCCTGAGATCCATTATGGGCATCTGCTGGCATGACTGTATCACAAAGCTGGAAATCCTCAATAGGGGAAAGAATACCAGCATAAAAGCCATAATCCTGAAAGCACAACTTTGTTGGACCAGACATGTTATTCACATGGAGGACTCCAGACTCCCTAAGCAACTGCTCTATTGCCAGTTATCACATGGAAGCAGAAACTTTGGTAGACCTTGTAAGAAGTATAAAGACTGTGTGAAAGCCAGCATGCTTATAGCGGGCTTGCTTCCCGGCATCTGGAACATAGGGCACCAGACGGAATGTCATCTAAAACTTCAAAAAACTTCTACAGATGTGTGGTGGAGATTGACTGAATCATAGCCTGGTATGATTACACCAGTGCCCTTGAATGGAAAATCCTGCAAAAATTAGTGGACATAGCCCAGGCCATCAAGGGTAAAGCCTTCCCAAACACTGAGTATTATCGTAAGAAAGCAGCATCCATCATCAGGAACCAGCAATACCTAGGACATGCTGCCATCAGGAAGAAGGTACAGGAGCCTCAGGACCCACACAACCATGTTCAGGAACAGTTATTACCCTCATCTATCAGGCCACTGAACCAACTTCACTCAACCTCATTTGCCCCATCATTGAAATATTCCCACAGCCTATGGATTCACTTTCAAGGACTCTTCATCTCATGTTATTGATACTTATTACTTATTTATTTATAATTATTACTTCTTTCTATTTGTATATGCACAGTTTGTTCCTTTCTGCACATTGGTTGAATGCCTGAGTTGGTGCTGAGATATTAAAAGGATAATTTGCTGTTGACTTGCAGAAGATTAGATGCTTTTAGGTGATTAAGTGGTCTTTGTCAAGTACTATTGAAAGGTTAAAGAATTAATTTGTCCTGATGACATGCAAGAATTTAGATACTGATCGCAAACGTTGTTCCTGGGTGGATGACCTTTGCTTCTGCTTTAGTTGCTTTAGTATTCTTTGTCTCGGACTATCACTGTTGCCAGTCAGGTGACTGTGGGGGTAGCTAAAAATTGTATCTTGCACACGTAACTGACTGTGGTGTAAAACCCTATAAAAAGGGAGGACTGTTCCCTTGCTCGAGGAGCATCGCTTGACAGTGCTCCACAAGCACTGCAAAGTTTGTTGAGCGATCCTCCAAAAAGCTTGTACTTGCTTAAGTAAAGAATCATGGCTATCCACAGAAGTTGGCAAACTGCATTTGTATCAAGTGTGTAAGAATCTCAAGATAAATGAACGGACGTGACAATGTGGTCTTTCATTGTTTCTATTATGGTTATTATTCTATTATGAATTTATTGAGTATGTCTACAAGGCAGTGAATCTCAGGGTTGTATATGGTGACATAAATGTACTTTGATAATAAATTTTCTTTGAACTTGGAACTGGTTGGACTTTGAACTTGGAACTCCCACATCATGAAGACCCTGGAGAGACTTGTTCTAGAGCAGCTCCGGCCTATGGTTAGGCCACACTTAGACCCCCTCCAGTTCACCTACCAGCCCTGACTAGGAGTTGAGGATGCCATCGTCTACCTGCTGAACCGTGTCTATGCCCACCTGGACAAGCTGGCGAGCACTGTGAGGGTCATGTTTTTTGACTTCTCCAGTGCGTTCAACACCATCCGCCTTGCTCTGCTGGGTGAGAAGCTGACAGTGATGCAGGTGGATGCTTCCCTGGTGTCATGGATTATTGATTACCTGACTGGCAGACCGCAGTATGTACGCTTGCAACACTGTGTGTCAGACAGAGTGGTCAGCAGCACTGGGGCTCCACAGGGGACTGTCCTGTCTCCCTTTCTCTTCACCATCTACACCTCGGACTCAACTACTGCACAGAGTCTTGCCATCTTCAGAAGTTTTCTGATGACTCTGCCATAGTTGGATGCATCAGCAAGGGAGATGAGGCTGAGTACAGGGCTGCGGCAGGAAACTTTGTCACATGGTGTGAGCAGAATCATCTGCAGCTTAATGTGAAAAAGACTAAGGAGCTGGTGGTGGACCTGAGGAGGGCTAAGGCACCGGTGACCCCTGTTTCCATCCAAAGGGTCAGTATGGACATGGTGGAGGATTACAAGTACCTGGGGATACGAATTGACAATAAACTGGACTGGCCAAAGAACACTGAGGCTGTCTACAAGAAGGGTCAGAGCCATCTCTACTTCCTGAGGAGACTGAGGTCCTTTAACATCTGCCAGACGATGCTGAGGATGTTCTCCGAGTCTGTGGTGGCCAGTGCTATCATGTTTGCTGTTGTGTGCTGGGGCAGCAGGCTGAGTGTAGCAGACACCAACAGAATCAACAAACTTATTTGTAAGGCCAGTGATGTTGTGGGGGTGGAACTGGACTCTCTGACGGTGGTGTCTGAAAAGAGGATGCTGTCCAAGTTGCATGCCATCTTGGACAATGTCTCCCATCCACTCCATAACGTACTGGTTAGGCACAGGAGTACATTCAGCCAGAGACTCATTCCACCGAGATGTAACACTGAGCGTCATAGGAAGTCATTCCTGCCTGTGGCCATCAAACTTCACAACTCCTCCCTCGGAGTGTCAGACACCCTGAGCCAATAGGCTGGTCATGGACTTACTTCCACTTGGCATAATTTACTTATTATCATTTAATTATTTCTGGTTTTATTTTGCTATATTTCTACTCTATTCTTGGTTGGTGCAATTGTAACGAAACCCAATTTCTCTCCGGATCAATAAAGTATGTCTATCTGTCTGCCTGTCTGTTGGTGCAACTTGCTAAAATTTGCCCACAACAACTTAGGAGAGAGGCACCACACGGACCTGGAGACCCTCCAATAGAAAAGGAAAGCAGCAGTCATGCAGACGAAATCAGAACAACTTCCTTGTCCCCACTGTGAACGTCTAGGCCACTCAAGAACTAGCCTCTACAGTCATCTCCACGAGCACATCAGATGAGCATCAGTCATCATTGTCAAAATCAATAGATAACCAGCAAACTTTTAAACTGTGAAAATCAATTCTAAATCCTACTCAAGAAGGAGAATGTCCTCTCCCCATCTGTCCCTTCAAGACCTTTCCTTCTAAATTCCAGCGGTTACAAATCTGATCTGTCCATCCATTCCTTCTAAGACAACCTATCCATTTCATGTTTTCTCAAACTAAATGGCCAGCATTATATTCCAGTGCTCAGTTGCTTGCAAATTAACATGTTTAATAGTATTAGTTACTTAATTCACTAGAATTAACTTTTAAAATTATGTTCCTTTTGTATAATTTTGTATATTCTATATTTGCGGTTTTCACGTGAATGTTTTGACTCAGGTGTTTTGTACCTACATTGTTGCTGCAAGTAAACTTTTCATTGTACCGACATGTAAATGTACCTGAGCATCTGACAATAAACTCGACTTTGACTTTAATTATGAAACATATAATTTTCATTATATACAGAATCTGTCTTCTTCTTAGTGTATCCAAGGGTGTGATAGTCAGAAGACTTCAGAAATTCGTCAACAGGATTCTTTTTCCCTCTAAAAAGCAGAGAGAATTTGTTTCCTTAATGTTCAGAAGGTCCAGTCTTTGATATTCCTTTCTATTCTAATTGCAAATGCTGAAAAAATGATTGCCATTATCAAGTTCAAAATAATTGAACTCAGATCCTGTAATATTCTGCAAAGACAATTAAACATCCTGAGGGAAGTTGAGATGAGCATAACACAGAGAGATGAAATTATCTTCTGCACAGCCCTTGGGTCCCTTGGTAAGTCTGTCTTTGTTAACCGAATCACCTTTGACACTGAATAGGCAGATGCTTTCAGGGAAAACAATAGAGGCTGGTGCATAAGAAGTGGAGAAATGTCATACAGAATCTGTAGTTGATACTTCCTGCCTTGCATTGTTCAGCTGACTGAAAAGAAATTTAAGGTAAACCTGTACCAAAAATCAAGAACTTCTGTAGATGTACAGTGGAGAGTATCCTGACTGGATGCATCACAGCCTGGTATGGAAACACCGATGCCCAAGAGTGGAAAAGCCTACAAGAAGTGATGGATACAGCCCAGTCCAACACAGGAAACACCCTCCCCACCATTGAGCACATCTATACAAAGCACTGCCACAAGAAAGCAGTGTCCATCATCAAGGACCTCTCCACCATGGTCTCTTCTCACTGTTGCCATCAGGAAGAAGGTACAGGAGCCTTAGGTCCCACACCACCATGTTCAGGAACAGTTATTACCCTACAACCATCAGGCTCCTGAATCAGTGTAGTAAACTTCACTCATCTCAACTCTGAACTAATTCCACAACCTCCAGACTCTCTTTGAAGGACTCTACGACTCATGTTCTCAGTATTATTAACTAATTAGTTGTTTTGTTTAGTATTTGCACAGTTTGTCTTCTTTTGCACATTGGTTGTCTGTCTTTATGTGTAGTTTTTCTTTTTTTTTGTATTGCATTTTTTGTTCTCCTGTGAATGCCTGCAAGAAAATGAATCTCAGGGTAGTACATGGTGATGTGTATATACTTTGATAATAAATCTACTTTGAACTTTGAAGCTTGTGCAATTAATATTCATTGGCCTGGAAATATGGACAAGAAGTTTGGCTGCGTCATGTGTTTTTAAAGTCAAGGTCAAGTTTATTGTCAAATGTACCTGAACATGTAAGCACAGGTGCAATGAAAAACTTAACTTGCAACTGCATCACAGGTGCATAGCATCAGATAGGCAAGAACAGCATAAATTAACATAAACTATACATCTTTACAAGAAATGACACAATTACAATAACACAACTAAAACAAAGAAGTCCACTTTCAAGATTCAAGCTTCATTTACTGTCATTCTTCAGTTTGTTCATTCGTTATGTGTCATGTTGTATGATTGGGTGATCATGGTCTTTCCATGACCATGATTGTTCTTAGTAACTTTTTCTGCAGAAGTAGTTTGTCTTATTCTGGGGAGTATCTTTACAAAACAGCTGACTCCAGCCGTTATCAGTACTGGCTGGGTTGAGTAGTTCTCCGATCTTGGCAATTTACATGCAAATGTTTCTTCACCATGCAAGGAGACAGCGTCCATGCACTGCTGATTGTGATGCGTCCTTTGAAAGTGTAGATCTCAATCCTATTTATCAGCCAATGCAGACAAAATTCCAGACTGTAATGCACAAAGTTTGCAACACAGCCAATCAGCGATGGGAATTCCTCCACCACATCACAACTCAGTTTCCGAAATTTCCAACCAGCTGGTTGAAAGGTATACAAAGGCCAAGGGAGGACACACTACAATCAACAGTATACAGACAATGTCTCCTCGCATGGTGATAAAACATTTGCAAGTATATTGCCAAGACTGGAGAACAGCTCAACCCATCCACACAAGCTAGATATCTTTGAAGTTATTTCCATTACCAGTACTCATCAGATTGTCTGCCTGGCGTCAGTGATCACATAACCAGGACTTGTGATACGCACCATCTGCTCATACGACCATCCACCACCTGCTCCCATGGCTTATGTGACCCTGATCGAGGCACTAAGCAGGAGCTACACCTTGCCCAAGGGTGACCTGCAGGCTAGCGGAGGGAAGGTGCACCTTACATCTCCCTTGGTAGAGATGTACCTCCACCACACCACCCACATATGGAGAACAAAATTATTCTAACTCTGGATTTAATGCAGCATAAAATAGAAAAAATGTGCTTAAAAACACAATTAGGTATTAATATAAAATCAATTCTATAAAACATAATGTATAAATAACAGAGTTTGTCCATATATACATAAGATAAGCTAGACTGATTGTACGTACCTAAAGTGACACTAGGTGCAGGAATATCTGTACGTAAGGTACAGTTTAGTGCAAAGTGATTAAAGTAGTCAGTATTGATAAACAGTAGTGATGATGGTTGTGCTGAATGGCTGAAGGGAAGTAAACTAGTTATTCTTGAACCTGGTGGTGTGGGACTTCAGGCTTCTGTACCACCTGCCCGTTAGTAGCTGCAGGAGGATGACCTAGTCTGGATGGTGGAGATCTTTGATGACAGATGTTGCTTTCTTGAGGCTGACCCTTCTATAGATCCCACCAGTGGCAGGGTCGAATATTGGGCTAAGTCTTTGCAACTGCTAATATTCCAGTGCATTTGAGTTGCAATGCGATGAATTAATTGGATTGTATTCAACTCAAAGGGCTAAAACAAAAGGCAAAAGTCAATGGTTCTAGGGCACAGAGTGAAAATTAATCACAGTTGTCCTAGTGCTTACTTAACCATTAGAATGATCCAAGATTCAAGTTTATTTGTCACACATACATCGAAACATTCAGTGAAATGTGTCATATTAACAGCCAACACACCTGAGCTGGGGGAAACTGTTAAGTGTCACCACACATTCTGGCACCAACATAGCATACCCACAATGCTCGGCAGAACAACACAGAACGGAACAAGCAATAAACAACAACAAACTCAAGCCTCATTGCTCCCTCCCACTCACGCACATACACAGTCCTCTAATGCCAGGTGAGAGGTCCAACCTCCAGCAGACACAGTCTCGGGCCTGCAGATATTGGCTTTGACCCCACTAGTGGACTCAAAGAGATTTGCAGACTTGGCATCAGATTCGCCTCCTGGCCTCGGTCCCCAGGACACACACCCGATCACCAAACACCTGGCCTCCAGATCCAGAATTGCTGATGGCGGGAACCTGAACACTAGGCCTCAAACTAGTTCCCACTGGTTCGCAAACCCATGGTTTCACCAGAACTCGATCCTTCTGCCCGTGTAGACCTGCAATTCTTGAACCCGCTGACATCACTGACCTGGGAGGGTGGGAGGGCCCTCTGTCACTTTCTGCCGGTCCAATATCTAACACCCAGCAAAGCTCCCCTGCACAATAATGCATCTGTGCACCATAGGGCCCCTGGCCCGTGATCAGAGCAACAAAAGGATATTCTCACAGGGATTAAAGTTTGCCAGATGTGAAGGCAGCTTTTGATTTTCCTCTTTCAGCTGCTGGCTTTTCAATGTTGCTGCTTCCATACTTGCAAATGACAGTCTCGTCAGAGGCTCATGAACTGAAGCAAACTACGAAATTAGAATGAAAGTGACTCTTGACCTCACAATCTACCTCATCATGGCCTTGCACCTTACAGACAGCCTCCACTGCACTCGGTCAGTAACTGTAACCCTATATTCTTCTGCAAAGAGTGGGGAATCTGAGTAAGTCATTGCCACAGATGTATACGGAGGCCAAGTCACTGGGGAGGATTTTTCCAATAGTGGGAGAGTCTCGGGCCAGAGGACACAACCTCAGGACATACAAGGACGTCCCTTTAGAACAGAGGTGAGGAGGAATTTCTTTAGCCAGAGGATGGTGAATCTGTGGAATTCATAGTCACAGTTGCTGTAGAGGCCAAGTCATTAAATATATTTAAACTGGAGGTTGATCGGTTCTTGATTAGTAAAAGCATCAAAGGTTACAGGGAGAAGGCGGGAGAATGGATAGAAAGGAAGAGAATCAGCCATGACCTAATGCAGAGCTGACTTGATGGGCCAAATGGCCTGGTTCTGTTCCAAAGGCTTATAGTCTACAAGAGATTCTGTAGATACTGGAAATCTTGACAAACACACAAATGTCGAGGAATTCACTAAGTCAGGCAGCATCCATGGAGAAAAACAGTCAATGCCTCGGGCTGAAACTCATCACCGGAACTGAAAATGAAGGGGTCAAAAGCCAGGATAAGAAGGTGGAGAGAGGGGAAGCTGACACATGATACTGTAGGTGAGACTAGGTGAGGGCAACAGGGCATGGGTGGGGAAGGGGGATGAAGTAAGAAGTGGGAGGTGATAGGTGGAAGAGATAAAGGGCTGAAGAAGAAGGAATCTGATAGAGAACCATGGGAGAAAGGGAAGACGGAGGTAAACCAGAAGGGTGTTAGAGACAGAAGAGAAAAAGAGAAAAGGTGAGAGAATAACCTAAACAGGGAATAGAAAACGAATGAAGGAGGGAGAGGGGAGAGATTATCAGATGTTGGAAGAATCAATGTTCATGCCACCCAGATGGAATATAAGGTGTCGCTCCTTCAACCTGTTTTGGCCTCAGCATCACAGTAGAGGTGGTCATGGATAGACATGTCACAATGGGAATGGGAAGTCAAATCGAAATGAGTGTCTACCAGGAGGTCCTGTCTTTTGCAGCAAACAGAACAAAGATGCTCAACAAAGCAGTCCCCCAATCTGCATTGGGTCTCATCAGTGATCATGGTGAGGGTGGAGGTGTAGTGGCAGGTGTGGCACTTGTCACACTTGCAGGGATAAGAGCCAAGGGGGGGGGGGGGGAAATGAGTCGGGAGTGGGGAGTCAGGTTGAATTTAATTTGCCAATTTAAAAATGGGAGATGCTGGAGACATTCAGCAGATAAGACGGTATCCGTGGAGAAACAGCTAATATTTCCGATCAGTGACATTCTAGTTCTGATGAAAGGTCTCTGCCCGAACGTCCACTGTACTCTTTTCTATAGATGTTGCCTGGCCTGCTGAGTTCCTCCAGCATTCAATGTGGTGCTTCAATTTCCAGCATCTGCAGATTTGCTCTTGTTTCTAGTTCTGTTCCTCAACCTGAAGCAATACTCTGCTTATTTCTCCACGCATGGTGTCTGACTTGCAGAGCATTCCCACCAGTTCCATTTTATTTGTTCATCCTGCGCGTTTTCTTGACATATTGGCATACTGCCCATCGTTACTATTTGGATATCTGCTCACTCTGTTTATTACACTCCGACTTCACATACTTATCTGAGTTCAATTTAAGCCTATTAGCCCCGCCATCTCCACCACATGCCACTTTCATTAATAATTCACCTTGCTTTTTTCTCCTTTCTATCTTCCAGAACAATTTACCTTCAAAACGGCATTTTAAAAAAACAAGCTTGTATAAACATCTCTAGGCAACAAAGAGAACGTAAGGCAAAGTAGATTGACTACTAAAAGGTCATGCATTCTGTATTGCGACAAGTACTTGTTAAACAAAGAGTTCTATTCACTTTATCAAAGGTTGGACAAAGTGCTGAAAGCCGGAAACAACAAAGAATTGCTTAGTAAATGAACATTTTTTTAACCTTAAAAAAAATTATCAGTAACGCACACAAAATGTTGGAGGAACTCAACAGATTAGGTGGCATCTATGGAAAGGAAAAAAGAGTCAACGTTTTGGGCTGAGATGCCTCATCACAGACTGGTTATTGAGACTCTTCCCAGTTCTGATGAAGCATCGGACTGGAAGTCACTACCGAGGACTGTGAGAATGGCTAAGAGGATCACTGGTGTCTCCCGACCATCCATCAGGGGCGTTTATCAGCAGAGCAATGTATGCATGGCACTTATTATTAGCAAGGATCCAACCCATCTATCCAGCATTATCTATAATATTCTAGCATCAAGCAGGAGACTTCAATGCATAAAAACAGGATGGGACACGGTTTCCTTCCTCAGGCCATTAGACTTCTGAACTCCCTATCGTATGGCATTTTTAGTGTCACCGGATAATTTGTACTGTACCCTGCAATATTCAACTTATGCACTTTACTTTGTTTACCTAGGCGAAATTCATTTGTAGATTTAATTCTTACTTTCCAAAGTTATTGTGTATTATGCATTCTACTATGCTTTACACCCTGGTCTGGAGAAACCTTGTGCGTTTGACGTTATACATATGTATATAGTTAAATGACAATAAACTTAGCTTGACTTGACACTTTATTCCTTTCCATAGATGCTGCCTGACCTGCTGAGTTCCTAAAGTATTTTCTATGTGTTGCTCTGGATATCAGCAGAATTGCTTGTGCATATAAGAAGTCATCAGGATGTTTTCTGCATTAGAATTATATAGCCATTGCTATTTCCCATTTCACTTAGGTGACTGCCGATGGGAAGATTAATTGCTTTCACAAGCTTGCCAGCATAGTGTCCATCTCAGACGGTATTAGAGCATTGAATAATCTTATCTGTATGATGATGAGATGCTCACATTCCATATCATGTTTAATGGAATGATCTATTTCATGGAGTTCAGTGTAGTTTGTTATTGTTATGTGCAGTTTACTGAAATACGATAATCAGGTATCGGAGACAGGAGAGATTCTACAGATGATGGATCCTGGAGCCAAACACAAAATGCTGGAGGAGCTCAGCAGGAAAGGAACCATCGACTGAGGGGAATGGACAGTCAATTTTTCATCACAAGACCTAGACTGAAAGATAATCAGATACTGTCTGCTTAGTTCTATCTGGCATATGCAACCAGTCTGGCATATCATCATTGACATTTGGCATGAATATCAATTTCTCCTTTGGGTTTCTCCCCCTTCACTCTTCTTCTATTCCTCAATCTAGGCTCTTAACTCTTCTCACCTGCCTATCACCTCCCCCTGCGTCCCCTCCTCCTTCCTTTTCTCCCATAGTCCACTCTCCTCTCCTATCAGATTCCTTCCTCTCCAACCCTTTACCTTTCCTATCAACTTGGCTTCACCTATCACCTTCTAGCTATCCTCCTTCCCCTCCCCCCACCTTTTTATCTTGGCATCTTCCCCCCTTTCTTGCCAATCTTGAAGTGGCTCGGCCCGAAACATCGACTGTTTACTCATTTCCACAGATGCTGCCTGGCCTGCGGAGTTCCTCCAGCTTTTTGTGTATGTTACTATGAAATTTGTTGTTTTTGTGCTGCAGTACAGTGCAAAACATAAAAACACGCATAAATAACAGCGCAAAAGAGGCATAGTAAGGTTATTGTCATGGGTTCTTGGACTGTTCAGATATCTGATGGCAGAAGGGAAGAAGCTGTACCTAAAACATTGAGTGTGGGTCTTGAGGTTCCTGTACCTCCTCCCTGATGGTAGTAATGAGAAGAGGGTATGTCCAAGATGGATGCCACCTTCTTGACACACCATCTTTTGAAGAAGTCCTTGATGGTGGGGAGAGCTTTGCCCGTGATGAGGCTGGCTGAATCTATAATACACTGCAACACCTGTTGATCCTGGGCATTGGAACCTTCACACCAAGCTATGATGCAACCAGTCAGAACCCTCTCAGAAACTTGCCAGAAGCTTACGCAAGGTCAGACCTGCTCCCACTGACAACTCCCAGCCTGCACATGCAGACACTTCCCAGTCTAGTAAGATTCACCTGCCGCTCATTCCAGAGTCATCACCTGCAACCTATTTAAACCCGGTTCTCATCCGCCATTGCCCACGACCTAGCTGGCTTCAATCAGTTGCTCTTGGCTTTCACTCTCCCTGTCTGAAGTCTACCTTGTTGCCTGCCGTGTTTAGTTTCTGTTCGCTCTTGTTTCGTGGCCCCTCGTAGCTTGTTATTTTCCAGTCTATTTTAAAAATTACCATTCACCATTGAATTGTCCCCACTGCTTCACTTTTAGGTCAAGCCTCCTCGACATTTCCTGACACCCAATATGTACTGATATCTAGATTATGCCCATATAGTTGAATAGGCTACACTCTTTTGCTCCCACAACTAATGATCTCACTTTAAGGACTCTTTATCTTGTTATTTCATGTTCTCGTTATTTAATGCTATTTATTTATATTTGCATTTGAACAGTTTGTTGTCTTCTGCACTCTAGTTGGTCTTTTGTTGATCCTGTTACAGTTACTATTCTTTAGATTTGCTGAGCATGCCCAAGGGAAAATGAATCTCAGATGTGGTGACATCGACTGTCTGTGCTTTGATAATAAAACTGAATTTTAACTTTTTGAACTTTGATCATACTAAGGGAAGTGGAAACAGTTCAAGCAGCATCTGTGGAAACAGTCGTTGAGATAGGCACTTTCAGCCCATCAAATTGTGCTGACCCTCAAGTGCCCATTTCCACGAATCCTACACAAACCTATTTTATTCTCTCCATATTTCCAACAACTTCACACAGATGCTCTCACCAACCTACATACTTCAGGGCATTTACTGTGGCCAGATAATACAACAAGCACATCCTTGGAAAGTGGAAGGAGACCAGAGCTTCTGGAGGAAACCAAACAGTCACAGAGGAAGCCTGCAAACTCCGCACAGGAGTTCAGGATTGAAGCTGGGTCACCAGAACTGTGAGTTTGGGGCTCTACTAGCCGCGCTATCACGTCACCCGTTCTTCAGGGCTCCAAGTCCGAGAGTAGTTAGTAACGGGTCCTGCATTGCTTAAAGGGCACCTGGTCTCCCATCTTTCCCGGTGGAAAAAAAGAACTAGCCATGCACATGACCACAAGCAGTCCTTGCCACTGGCTGCCAAAGATCAACATGAAACTAGTTTACCAAGTTGTTGGGTTTTTTTTAATTTATCTGTGGTACATACAAAGCTGTCAGTTTACATTTATTGGCATGAAGTCTGCCCTCAGTGTCTCCTTTCTGTCAAGTAACCTTCCTACTATTCAGTCCAGAACAAACACCATCAAGACTAGGCCTCTCCCACAAAGCCAATGTCTAATCCAATTTACTACCTCATCTTGGATGCACAGCGACTGAACCTTCTTGACCAACCTCCCATGCGGGTCCTTGTCAAAAGCCTTACTAAAGTCCATGTGGACAACAACCACTGCCTTGTCTTCATCAACATTCCATGGAAGATTGAGAGGAGACTTGATTGAGGTGTACAAAGTGATGAGGGGTACCGATAGGGTAAATACAATCAGGCTTTTTCCACTGAGGTTGGGTGGCACAACAAGCAGAGGTCATGGGTTAAGGGTGAAAGGTGAAAAAGTTTAAGGGGAACATGAGGGGAAGATTGTGAGAGTATGGAAGGAGCTGTCAGCACAAGTGGAGCATGCAAGCTCGATTACAACATTTCAAAGAAGTTTGGATAGGTACATGGATGGTAGGGGTATGGAGGGCTAATGTCTTGCTGCAGCTCAATGGCAGCAGGCAATTTAAATGGTTTGGCGTGGGCTAGAAAAGTGGAAGGACTTGTTTCTATGCTGTACTTTTCTATGACTCTGTGGCTCTATGAAATGTTGAAATCCAGTACTTATGCCCTTCGCTGCTTATTTGTAGCTCAACACTTAAATCAAGATCAGGCTACAGTAAGTCTCTGGAGAAGGCCGACTCTTTTACAGTTTAACCTCTAGCTACCTTGCATGTGAACTACAATAACTTATTGATAACTCGTCAGTCTTGCAGGAGGTTGCCAATCTGCTCAGTTGTGTTGTCCTCCTGTCGGTTACTAGATATTTTATTGACGGTTTGGAGGTATTTCAGTTTCTCTTTTGTGATTGAGAAAATATCGACCTTGTTGAGGGCAAGATCATCTTGTTTTCTTGCTCTTCTCAATGGAAGTTTTGCTTTATTTCAACATTTCTGTTCTCCTCTGTGAGAGATAAGTCGGGAAAGATTTGTTGAATTTTAATGGCACAAAATGCAATGACAAACAGCTCTTCACTTGATTCTGGATGAGTTCCATTGGAATGTTCCTCAGGAGGGGATTAGGGTTAGTCACAAGCAGAAGGAGCAACTGGGTGAGGTGACTGCTGGAAGGAAGAGGGAACTGGCAGAGGTGCTTAGGGCAGATGTTGAAAGAAACCAAACCAGGAGACCTCTTTCACCTTTTCCCTAACCAGTAAACAAACAGCCCTTCCAGATAAAGCAACAATTCAATTCACTTCTTCCGTATGAGTGAAATGCGTTCAGAGATACTTAAGAGAAATTAAATGCAGATTAGGTGATCACGTTTTATCCACAGAGCTAGCTCTGAGCTTCCAGATGTCCGCCAATGTAATCCTCATTCAATCCCCCCACACCTGGACCTCTTGTTACCTGCACTATTACAATTATGCCCAAAGTAAGCTCGAGGAACAGCAGCACATCTTCCTTCTGGGAATGATGCAGCCTTCTGGACTCAGTACCAAATTCCACAACTTCACATAACTTGTGTTCTCTGTATCACAACAGGCCACCTTCATCCACTTGTGAAATTGGCTCACTCCATTAGCACAGCCTGCTGGGTATGCCCTGCAGTTCTGTAAGTTCTACATTGCTTTGCCAGAGTTCTCATTCTCTAACTGTCCCCTTTCCATAACTGTTATCAAAAAAGATTCCTCCTCCCTAAAAACACCTATCAACTAGATGACTTCATTTTCACCTTATCCCTAGTCTCACCCTATCAGAGCTAATCCCTTTGTCCTATCCATCCCTCAATACTATCTTATTGCTCAACTAAAGGGTCTTCAATCTGAATGGACAACTCTGTTCCTCTTCCTCCTGCCCGACCTGCTGAATGCTTTTTAGAACATAAGATGCAAGTGGAAACCCAGAGTAAACCCTGAGATTCTATCTCCCTCTATATCCAACACTTTATTTCTGATGATTTCAAAGGGAGGGAGCCTTGACATAATTTTTCTGTACTTGATCTGAAAGGCCTGGACAGAATATGTATGGAGAAGATGGTTTTGCTGGTAGGAGATTCTAGGATCCAAGAGCACAGCTTCAGTACAGGGATGTCGCTTTAGAACTAAGACAAGGAGGAATTTCTCCAAGCACAAGTTCAAAGTAAATTCATTATCAAAGTACATACTGTATATGTTACCATTTACTACAATGAGATTCATTTTCTTGCAGGTATTTACAGGAACAATAAAGAAATGCAAGAGAATTGCTGGCAAAAATTATACATAAACAGAATAACAACGACCAAAGTGCTAAAGAAGATAAATTATGAAAACAAAAATTAACACTGAGAACATGAGTTACAAAGAGTCTTTAAAGGTAGGTTGTATCAGTTTAGTTATGGTGAGTGAAGTTACCTGCCCCAGCTCCGGAGCCTGATGGTTGTAGGGTAATAACTATTCCTGAATATCCTAAGCCAGACTTTCAAGTTATCCCTGAGTGTAGCCCATCTTTAAAGATGTTTCCTCTCCCTGGATGTGGTCTTTGGAGCTTCTGTAGCTCTGGGTTTTTAACTGGATGGGCTTGCCAGCGCATACCCAACTCTCCTTCTTTTGAATCTAAGCGTGGGACCCTCAATGGCAGAATTTCTGAATTTCCTGTTGGGTAATTATGGCCTCCAGTTTTTTTAATACATTGTATTTTAGAGATAGAGTACGGTAACAGGCGCTTCTGACCCACAGAGTCAGCACCACCCAATTACAGCCATGCAATCAATTAACCTACTAACCCATAAATCTTTGGAAAGAGGAATGAAACCGGAGCACCCAGAAGAAACACATGCAGTCACGGGGAGAACGTACAAACTCTTTACATTCCTTAATCACCGTCATTCAGAGAAGTCCTCCTTACATTCTCTATCCAAAAGTTTCATAATGTTAACTTAATATTACTGAAATTAGTATCTCTAGATCCTAGAGTGAGGTACTACCTGGTGCTTGGACAATTTAAACAACAGCCCAGACAGACTGGAAAGCCCAAGTGCAGAGGAGAGGATCGGGCTGGTTTCACTCACTCTCCCACTATGTTCACTCCTCTCTCCAGTGGCTGTTATCTTCATGAGTTACACTTTGTTTTTGCCCTGCAAGTGTGATGAACTGAGATTGAGGCTTGGGTCTACTACTCTGGAGATCTTTAGATCCTTAGATCCTTAGATCTCTGCAGATCTAAGGACTCAATTGGGTTCAGAATGTTCATGTTTGCATAATGTATGTTTCTTTTTCCTCTTTCTCAGAGCAGTGGTTATGGTCTTTTTTTTTTAATTGAGTGATTTGGGTGTCTTGCTTTGTGGCTACCTGAAGCAAATAAATCTCAAGCAGTATAATTTATACATTCTTTGATAATAAATGTACTTTGATTGACTGATTGATTAATTGCGACAACAATTGTAATCTTGACACATTTGGCAAATCTAAGTTCATGATCGAGTTCGTGCGTAAGGATTCAGCTTTTGGACAATTAAGCGGCCTACCCTTGCCGGCTGGTGGCATAATGGCATCAGCGCCGGGCTTCGGGGCGAGAGGTCCCGAGTTCGAATCCATGCCTGGGTTGAGTGTCAAGCTAGCAACTCAGCACAGTACCTCGTAAAAAAACCTGGAGAGGGATGGGCTCCACCAGGTTTCAGATGCCCAAGACATGCCGTACGATGAGCAATCACCAAAAAGATCAGTGCAAAAAGCTTGTCATGACGGTGCCCTGATGGCTCCACCATGAGTTAAGAGCGCGCGCGCGCGCACACACACGCGCACACACACACACACACACACACACACACACACACACACACACACACACACACACACACACACACACACACACACACACACACACACACACACACACACACACACACACCCTTGCTCCTATTATCCTGTGATCATAAGTTCTCCAGTCTAATGAATCAGTCTCTCAACTATTGTGCCAATAATTAATATAATAGATTATCTCTAATATTGTTTGTCCTGCTGCCCTTTCTCTCTTTCAGGTGGACTCATTTACTAACTCATACTGTCCACAAGTACTAGGGTTAACTTAAACCAGCATTCTATATAACCCCCCTCAGTTCCATTTTGAAATCCAGTAGGGTCATCTCAATTGACTCCTTGATGATGTGGACCCTAACGTCACCTCTCAGTCACAAGTTCAGTGAGTCATTCATGTGAAAGCGTCTTGAGTGATGACGCTGGTCGTTCTGACGTCCACCATTGTGAACTGTTTCAAGAGGATGGTCACGGAACTCATCAGCTCCCCCCTCCGATGCAGCCTCGACTCACTGCAATTCACCTACCGCTGGAACAGGTCCACGGCAGATGCCATCTACCTCATTCTGATCTCACTCTTTATTGTCTCCCTGCACTGTGTTTTCGCTGTAGCTGTTACACTTTATTCTGTATTCTGTTATCGTTTTACCCTGTTCTGCCTCAGTGGCCTGTTTAATGACTTGATCTTTATGAGCAATATGCAAGACAAGCTTTGCATTGTATTACTCTACACGTGACAATAATAGAGCAAAGAACATATAACATAGACCACAACAGCACAGTACAGGCCCTTCGGCCCACGATGTTGTGCTGACCTTTTAAGCTACTCTAAGATCAATCCAACCCTTCCCTCCGACATAGCTTTCCATTTTTCTCTCATCCTAAAGTATCTGCCTCTACCAGCACTCCTGGCAGCATGTTCCGTGCACCCACCACTCTCTGTAAAACACAATTACCTCTGATATTTCCTCCCCCCCCCCATACTTTTCTCCAATCACCTTAAAATTACGCCAATTCCAATAAACCAATAATAAACTAATTCCAATACAATCTCCCTGATCCTGCACTCATTTCTGGACCATCAGATAGAAAGGTAGTTATGTCAAATAACTAGTAATTTATCACAGCTCTACTTTAATTCCGTGTTGGCGCATGGCCAAGTGGTTAAGGAGTTCGTCTAGTGGTCTGAAGGTTGCTAGTCTTGGCTGAGGCTTGCGTGTGTGTCCTTGAGCAAGGCACTTAACCACACATTGCTCTGCGACGACACCGGTGCCAAGCTGGATGGGTCCTAATGCCCTTCCCTTGGACAACATTGGTGGCATGGAGAAGGGAGACTTGCAGCTTGGGCAACTGCCAGTCTTCCATAGAAAAAAACCTTGCCCAGGCTTGCGCCCTGGCAACTTTCCAAGGCGCAAATCCATGGTCTCACGAGACTGACGGAGGCCTACATCACATACATCATACTTTAATTCCAAGCAACTTCATAGGAAGAAACTTTGAAAGTTTGATTCTAGGCTCTTTGGGGTAGACAGTTGATTGGTTGAAAAGGAGTTTCAGGAAACATTGTTAATGATGGAGTTCCAAAGTTCAGAGCTTTGTCAGTCATTCGTGAAGTAATTATATATGGAGCTGCTCCAGGGGCCAGTTTAGAAACAGAACAGATATCCAGGATCAATACTGTTCAGAAATTGTCTGCCTGACATCAGTGGTTGCATAACAAGAACTTATGATGTGCACCAGCTGCTCATACGACCATCCACCACCTGCTCCCGTGGCTTCACATGACCCTGATCCAGTTGGGGGGGGAATGGTGTTAAGAACATAAGAAATAGGAGCAGGAGTCGGCCATCCGGCCCGTCATGCCTGCTCTGCCATCCAAAAAGGTCATGACTGATCTGGCCATGGACTCAGCTCCACCTACCTCCCTTTTCCCATAACCTTTAAATCCCCTAAGCAGGTGCTACACCTTGCCCAAGGGTGACCTGCAGTTTAGTGAAGGGAAGAAGCACCTTACACCTCCTCTGGTAGAGAGATACCTCCATCCTTCCACCCAAAACATTACTTTTAACGTATAATAAAACCTATAACCTGCTAAAACATAAATATTAGAATAATTAGTACAGTTGACCAAAAGAAACTCCAGCGATTAAAAGAGACTCTGGAGGGAAGGGGCAAATGAAAGTCACAGAGGGTCCATAAGCAGGAAAAGGTTAAGAACCACCGATGTAGATGCAGGAGAGGAGGAGTGGTAGGAGCGACTCAACATCACACCACTAGGGATCAGCCACAGGATCTGGACACATTCTGCTCCTCACATCCTGCCTGCCAGAGAAAATCTGACGCACAGACCTAATTTGCTGAGGTGGAAGGCAGGGCTTCACCCAGCCTGATGGGATGCCACACGTGCAGATTTTCTCAGTTCCCTGCAGCGATGTTTAAATAGTTATAATAATCAGCATTAATAATGCAAAGTAATAATTCATGTTAATAAATAATGGAGCACTGAGCTGCACATAATTACCTAGTACGCCACCAGAGCACAAGGCAATTAGAAGGCAGAATGTGGCCCGGAGTTTGGTCAATACACATCTCTGCTCTCTGCACACGGGACTTCCGAGTGCCGGTCACTTCCGAGTGCGGAGGTTAGAGAGGGGAAGGGTTCCATTAGCTGCAAAGAGACTGAGGAGGCACAGCAGCAAAGCAGGTAGAGCCGCAGGTTCGATTCTGATCTCCGACACTGACTGCACGGGGCTTGCGTGCTCCGCCTGTGACCATATGAATTTACCCCAAATGCTCCGGTTTCCCCCCCACATTCCAAAGTCCTGCAGGCTGCTAGATGGATTGACACACATGCATAGATGTGTGATTGAATCCAAGGGGCCATTCAAGGAGGATGTGGGGACAAGTAAAATGAGCTCGGCGCAAGTGGGTGCATGATACCATGGTAGCAAAGAAATCATCACAACGCTTTACAATATCTGCGATCGGGGTTCAATTCCCACCGCTGCCTATGAAGAGTTTGTACGTTCTCAACGTGACCACATGGGTTTCCTCCCATATTCCAGAAGTGTATGGGTTAGGGTCAGTGAGTTGTGGGCGTGGAATGATGGCACCAGAAACACAGTGTTCCCTGCACATCCACAGCTCCTGAACTGGAGCGCTACTAACATTCTTGCAGGGAAGTTTGCTAGTGCTTCTTGGGGTGGGGGGGGGTTTAAACTAAATTTGCAGGGGGCGGGGATCCAGAATGTGAGAGAGGATAGCGAGAGGAAGAATAAAGGACAGGTGGGGACTACACGGTTCCGGAATATTAAGTATGTAGTAGAGAAAGGTGATGCAAATGAAGCATTTCACTATATGCTTCAATGTTTCAATATACATGTGACAAATAAAGCTAATCTATTCAAACTCGATGGGCCAAAGGCCCTGTTTCCATGCTCTGAGGTTTCCCCTTCATCCCAGAGACTGACGGGTACTTGCAGGGAACTAGTCCTCCTTTCTGTAATATTTATTTATTACCTTGGCTCTGGATATCACTGGCAAGGCTAGCATTGTTTTCTCATCCCTAACTTCCCCTGTTAAAGTGGTAGTGAGCCAGTTTCTCGAACCACAGCAGTCTTTTTGACATAAGCACCCCTACAGTGCTGTTGAGGAGGGAGCTCCAGGATTGGGACACATCGTCAATGAAAGAATACTGATAAATCTTGAGGAGAACCTCCAGGTAGTGGTGTTACCATGCCTTTTCCTTTATGGATTTGGTAAGTGCTGTCAGAGTAACTTTGATGAGCAACATCAGTTACCATCATGCTAATGATTTAGCATAACTCCAGTGACTCCACAACCTATGGACTCACTCTCAAGAACTCCATAACCCGTTCTCAGCATTTTTTTAATTTATTATTTGCACAATCTGTACTCCTTTGCACATTGGTTTTTTGTCAGACTTTGTTATAAATAGTTTTCAATAAATTCTATTGTATTTCGAATAAACTCTTCTCAGGCTTCTAGGTATTGATTATAACCGACGTTTCGATGACAAATTCTGTCATCTTCATCAGGGATGATGCCTGAGTATGTCTAGTCCGGTGGTCCACTGTAGTCCGTCTCTCCTGATTGGATAGTCCTCATCCAATCAGGTTTAAGCACTCCCACCTTGTTTACAATCGAATTCCAATTCTTACTAAAAGCAAAACTGTACTGTTTGTTGTAATTCTTTTCCTCTATAGCCATTGAAATAAAACTAGAGGAAAAGAATTTTAACAAACAGTACAGTACACTCACAGAAAATGGATATGACATAAACACACACACATACATATATTACATGCAGACAAGTACACCTACCATTCATTTATGAAGTCTGCAAGTGCACATACCCACAGACTCACACAAAAACATACATATACACAATCATGTGCACACACATATGTGTGTGTGTGCCTGAAAGTCATTAACGGTAACATTGTTGCTCTCTTCTAATTCGACTGTCAACATAATTCCCATTAAAAGTCTCGACATGTTGGTCCATGGCCTTCTCTTGTTCCAAGATGAGGCCACCCTCGGGGTGGAGAAGCAGCACCTTATATTCCGTCTGGGTAGCCTCTAACCTGATGGCATGAATATCAATTTTTCCTTCTGGTAATTTTCCCCTCCCCCTCCCCTCTTCCTTTGTTCTCCACTTTGGCCTTTTACCTCTTCTCACCTGGGGTCTCCTCCTCCTTCCCTTTCTCTTGTGGTCCACTCCTTTCAATCAGATTCCATCTTCTCCAACCCTCTACCTTTCCCACCTACTTGGTTCACCTATCACCTCCCGGCTAGCCTCCTTCTCCTCCCCTTACCTTTTTATTCTGGTGTCGCTCCCCCTCCCCCACCACCCACTTCTTTCTCAGTCCTGAAGAAGGGTCTTGGCTCAGAATTTCAACTGTTCATTCATTTTCATAGATGCTGCCTGGCCTACTGGGCTCTTCCAACACTTTGCACGTGTTGCTTTATCTGAATATGCCTCACAGCGGGACCCAGCCTTCCAATCCCACCTATAATCTCCCGTTCCAATATAAACTGCAGCAACGTTACGTAAGAACTCAGTGGACATATTCTCCAGCCAAATTATGTTCGTTAGAGTTCAGAAGGTTGGGTGAACAGGTGAGTTAACACATGCAGTGCAATAATGCTTCTCCCTACGCCTTAAAGCGTGGTCCACAAAGCAATGAAATTCACTGAGACCTTTCGGCTAACATATTGTAGAAGAAATAAATCAGTTCATTATTTCCTAATTAACTCACAGCATGGTATATGTGACCAGCCTCTGGGCGAATGTAAGACTTTTTTTTAATAGATTCATTCAAAGAACATGGACTTCACAGGCTGACTAGGCATTTAATTGCCCGTCTCTTCTTGCTCTTGAGAAGGTGATGTGAGCTGTTCTCTTGAACAGCTACAGTCATTGTAGTGTGGGTATACCAACAATTCTGTTCCAGGGTTTTGACCCAGTGGCAATGAAGGAACAGTGATATATTTCCAAGTTAAGAACGAGAGGAGAGTTGCTAGCTTCCAAGTGGTTGTTCTCCCCATGTCCCCATGCATTTGCCCACTTGTCCTTCCAGGTGGTGGAGGCTACTGTTATGTTTAGTAACTTCAAAACATTAAACTAATTCAGGAAAGACAGGGAGTCTGAAAACAGGGGTAACTTTGACTTCACTTGAAGTGAAGCATGCACATATCACATGGCAGTGTGATAACGTAAGCTGTTGGTGTATTTTTTACATATATCCCATAATTAATTATTTAAATGACCAAGAATGCTTCATCTACCAATATATATACAAGACTATTCAAATATTAAATGCACAACAGTTACAGGCTTGGAAGTTTCCGTTCAAGACATCTTGGTGGGTTTCTGCACTGCCTCCTGTAGATGGTGCAAAGTGCCGCTACTCTGTTGTACAGTGCTACAAAGGCAAGTGTACAGTGCATGCATCAGTGCTGGAGTGTGAATGGTTATGGATGGGGTGCCTATCAACCGGTCTACAATGTCCTGTATTGTGTGGAACTTCTTGAGTGTTGTTGAAGACATACTCGCCCGGGCAAGTGGAGAGGTCTCCATCACACTTCTGACTTGAGTCTTGTAGATGGTGGACAATATTTGTAGAGTTAGAAGGTGAATTATTCACAGCGGAATTCCTGGACTCTAGGAGCCACATTGTCCATATAATGATTACTGCATCTCAGTCTCTAGTGGGGAGAATAACAAGGTGTACAATGCAAAGGATTTTTAACTGATATTGTTGCTGGATCACGTTATCAGATCTTTAGGTTAGTAAAGGTTAAACTCCTGGTTTAACCTCACATGACAGATAAGGAATAGTGAGACCAAGGTTCAGCGTATGACAGATATCTGCTATAACTGTGCTCCTTTTCATTTGCATTCAAGTAGTTCTTCTCAACGAGGATAGTCAATGATTAATTCCAGTCTCCTCGTTTACGTCAGGTTTCCAGGACATGGCACAGTAGGCTTGGAGTTACATTTTATTAGGTACACCTGTACACTTGCTCATTCATGCAAATATCTAATCGGCCAATCAGCTGGCAGAAGCTCAATACATAACAGCATGCAAATATTGTCAAGTGGTTCAGTCGTTCAGACCAAAGATCAGAATGGGGAAGAAAAATGAACTAAGTGTCATTGATTGTGGAATAATTGTTGGTGTCAGAGAGGGTGGTCTGAGTATCTCAGACCCTGCTAATTTCCTGGGATTTTCATGCACAATAGGCTCTACAATTTACAAAGAATGGTGTGAAAAACAAAAAAAAGCAGTGAGCCACAGGTCAGAGAAGAACGGCCAGACTGGTTCAAGCTGACAGGAAGGAAGACATGTTTTACAACAGTGCTGTGCTGAAGAGCATCGCAGAATGTACAACACTTTGAACCTTGAAGTAGAAGGGCTACAGCAGCAGAAGACCAGATGAGGCTCCACTCCTCTACCTAATAAAGCAGCTACTAAGTTTAGAGTCGAGTGCTCTCTACACTAACCCATCAAAATCTCCAAGGTTACATTAGATTCAGAGTAAAGTTCGCTCTGTGTTCCTCATCATACTGCTTAAGTAGAAAGCAGATACAGCAGGTTCTGACATAAAGTAAACTTCTCTCTATGTTGTTCCCTCAAACACTCCCAAACTCTCCCTCCCACGAAGCACTCCCGAGACAGTGACAACTTTGGCTGGAAAACGCACCATATTGTTGCATGTAGGCACTTGAGAACAAGTAAGCAGTGTTTACAATACAAAGCAGAGTTCCTCCTTCTGTTGCCCAGCATATACTCCTGAGGGTAGGTAAAGCATGATTAGACACAGAGTAAAACAATCTCTGCACCAGACTAATAAACACTCGCTGGGCAGGCACAGCGCAGGCTAGGGTACTGGGTAAAGCTCCCTTTAACGTAACTCATAATCTTGTCAATGTGGGATAACACTGGTTTGATATTCTGCCTTCTTCATGGAAACAGAAGGTTAACATTAGACAGCAAAGCAAGGGCAGTTTTGTGTCCACTTCCAAATGGGAACTGGTTAAATGCTGCCAGACTCTTGTCACCTTCAGCTCTTACTTATTTGAAGGTTGCACAGTAGCATGGCTAGCAGAGACGCCGCTTCTCAGCTTGAGAGAGCCGAGTTCAATCCTGGCCTCTGGTACTGTCCGTGCGGAGTTTCCACGTTCTCTCTGTCACCCCGTGGGTTTCCTCCAAGTGCTCCAGTTACCTCCCACGACCTAAAGATGCACGTGTTGTTCAGTTAATCAGCCCCACTAGCTACCTCTGGTGCAGGGATCATTGGCAGAATCAGGTGGTTGTTGGTGGGAACGTAGAGAAAATTTTAAAAAAAGGATTAGTGTAAAGGGGTTGGTTGACAGCACAGACTTGATGGGTTGAATGGCCTGTTTCCCTGCTGTATGACTTCTTGAATCTTTGAACTTGACTGGATTCCAAACACAAAATGCTGGAGAAGCTCAGCAGGTCAGGGAGCCTTTATGGAGAGGAATGAAAGTCAACTTTTTGGGCTGAGCCGCCTCATCAGGACTGGAAAAGGAGGGGGAAGAAGCCAGATTAAGAAGTACGGGGTAGGGGGAAGGAATACAAGCTAGAAGGTGGTAGGTGAGACCAGGTGAGGGGGAAGGTGAGTAGGTGGAGGAGGATGGATGAAGTGAGAAGCAGGGAGGTGATGTGGAATGGGTAAAAGGATGAAGAAGATGGAATGTGATAGGAAAGTGGACCAATGGAGTAAGAGGGGCATCAGAGGGAGAAGATGGGCAGATGAGGAGAAAAGAAGGAGTATGAGGGGAGCCAGGAAGGGGGAATGGAAAAAGAGAAAAGTGGCAGAAATTACCAGATGACACCAGAGGGAATTGATAGGTGGAAGAGGTAAAGGACCGAAGAAGAAGGAATCTGATAGGAGAGGTGAGTGAACCATGGGAGAACAGGAAGGAAGAGGGACACCAGGGGGATGTGACGGGTCCTCCAGAATTTTGTGTTTGTTGCTCTGGATTTCCGGCATCTGCAAACTCTCTTCTGTTTGTGGCCTGCATTTCAAACCGGGAATGGAGAGGTGAAAGTTCAGAGATGAAAGTTTGTGAAGAAGCATTTTGAAAGGAATGATGTGTGTTTGCATGCACTCAGTCATGTGAAGAGCTCCCTGACGTGGTGCAGTTCCTGCTCTCCTGGCCTTTCAGACAATAGAGATGACATGCTCGCTGCGTCAGTGTGTGAATGAGTAATATTTGAAATAGCCTGGTGAAGCGATAATTCATCCACCAGCGATTATCCCTGACATGAGTTATCAACAACATGTTGTCAATCGTGAACTCACTAGGATTTATTGGCATGCTGAGCTAAAATTCCAAGGAGCATGCAAATTCATTGAATAAACGGGGCATCTTGCCAGTAACAATGAGTTACTAGTCTTCCTGCATCTGGTCCAAAGTCTGTCATAATTCATCTGTGCCTGAGTTATAGCACTTTCATTCCCATGAAAGGACACCGATAGCTCAAATTCAACATCCAGACAGGCAATAAATATCTTTTTTTTTCCCTTAAAAAGATTACAGTCATAACTTTCAGGGAATATGCTTTATAACAGAAGTGGCAACCTGTGTCAGTTTTCACATGCATTTTCTCACCTCACTGTGCTTGGGTAAGAGACAAAAGGCTTCTGTTTCTAAAACACCTTTTGCAAGTCCAAGATACCATAAAGTACACTCGACCTGATGCAGTCGCCAGTATAACTTGGAGCAGCAGCAACCAGCAGAGTCGAAATACAAGGGATCCCGCAGATGCTGGAAGTCATGAACACAAAGTGCAGGAAGAGCACAGCAGGTCAGGCAGCCTCTGTGGAGAGGAATAAAGAGCCGACGTTCCTCACAGGAGCAGGGAGTGGACTGCAGGGATAAAGGAAGAAGGACGGGCACCAGTAGGAGGTGACACACAGATGAGGAGAAGAGAAGGAGTAAGAGGCGATCCACGATAGGCAATGGAAAAAGTGAGGGGGGGGGGGGGAATTACCAGAAGTTAGAAAAATCAATGTTCATGCCTGAAAGCTACCCTGACAGAATATACTCCTCCAACTGGAGAGTGGCCTCATCATGGTAGTAGAGAAGGCCATGGACCACTGCCTTGGAGACCCAGTTTCACTCCTGGACTCCAGTTCTGTCTGTGTGGAATTCGCACATTCTCCCTGTGACCATGTGGGTTTCCTCTGGGTGCTCTGGTTTCCTCCCACACCCCAGCAACAAGCAGGTTAGATGGTTAATTGGCCACTATAGTTGAACTGAATTGAATTGACTTTATTTCTTACATCCCTCACATCCGTGAGGAGTAAAAATCTTTATGTTATGTCCCTGTCTGAATGTGCAATGTGCAAATTGTAGTAACTTGTAATAAATAGTATGTACAACAGGACAGCCAATATGGCTTAGAAATACAATTGTGTCAGTGGGAATTAATCAGTCTGATGACCTTGGTGGAAGAAGCTATACTGGAGACCTGGCTTTAATGCTGCAGTACCATTTCCTGGATGGTAGCAGCTGGAACAGTTTGTGGTTGTGGGTGATCCCTCAGGCCCTTTTTTACACACCTATAAGTGTCCTGAACTGTGGGAAGTTCACATTTACAGATGCGCTGGGCTGTCCACACCACTCTCTGCAGAGTCCTGTGATTGAGGGAAGTACAGTTCCCACACCAGGCAGTGATGCAGCCAGTCAGGATGCTCTCAGATGTGCCTCTGTAGAAGATCCTTAGGATCTGGGAACTCGTGCCAAACATCTCCAACCATCTGACATAAAAGAGGCACTGTTGTGCTTTTTTCACCAGAGAGCTGGTATGTACAGACCAAGTGAGATCCTCGGTGATGTGTATACTGAGGAACTTATTCACCCTCTTAACCCCAGATCCACTGATGTCAATAGGGGCTAGCCTGTCTCCGTTCCTTCTGTAATCCACAAACAAGTCCTTTGTTTTTGCAACATTGAAGGAGAGGTTGTTTTCTAGACACCACTGTGTCAAGGTGATGACTTCTTTTCTGTAGGCTGCCTCATGATTATTTGAGATAAGGCCAGTCAATGTAGTATCAACTGAAAATTTAATTAGCAGTAGGTGGCAATACAGTCATGGGTGTACAGAGAGGGTGCTTAGGACACAGCCCTGGGGGGGGGGGGGGGTAGAATTTGGGTGGAGTTGATGAGATTGTGGGAAGAACAAACAAAAACTGAGATTAGTGTAGGATTAGTGTCTAAATGGGTGGTTGATGGTCAACACAGACTCAATGGGTTGAAAAGCCTGTTTCCGTTGTGTTTCTCGCTATAACACTGAGGAATTAATAGTCACTCCTAGCTAGCCCAGTTGATCTAGCCCAGCCATATACAGTACTGTGCAAAAGTCTTAGGCACATGTATCTAGCTTGGGTGCCTAAGACTTTTGCACCATACTGTATTTGTCAGGGTGGAGAAGGTCATTACAGAATGTCTCTCTAGTACTTCCCGTTCCCTCCTCTCTTTCTTTCCTTTTTCCCAACCATGATTCCCTTCTCCCCACCCCCTTTCCCACTCTCAGTCAACAAAAGAGACTTTTGTTGTTTTGAGTTGAAACATATCAGAAACAGATTTATCATCACTCACATATGACATGAAGTTTGTTTTTTGCAGGGGCAGCAGCACAGTGCAAAACATAAAATTATTACAGTACTGTACAAAAGTCTTAGGCGCCCTCATAATATATATGTGTGCCTCAGACTTTTGCACAATACCATACACACAAATTTAAGGTTGCTCACTGAATATGGATAATGGTGCAGAGATGCCTAGAGTGGGCAAGTTCCCTCAGTTGGAAGAGAGGGGGCAGGGTAGAGATCTGGGATATCAAGTATTGGAGTGAGAGGCTACAATAGAAATCTGGGTAACTATTTGTCAGTATACCCAGCAATTTCCACTTTAATTTCACACTTCCAACATTTGCCTTGACCATGGAAAGATCTGGTGTGAATTATAAACTGGAATATAAATGAGAGTTTCAGAGGGTTCAGATACAGAGCTCATTACAGCTTTGCAAACACACTGTAGTACTGTCATTGAGCACAATAATTTAATGTGAATTCCTATTTAAACTCCCATCTCTTATTTATTTTCTCAGCCTTCTGTCAGCATTGAACCATCACTCTCTTTGTCCTTTAATAACTAATAAACTCAGTCAATTCCATCATGGGCTCTGGCGTCTATAGTGTCCAGCACATCCTCAAGGATTGATGCCTCAAGATGGTGGCATCCATCATTAAGGACCCCCATCACCCAGCTCATGCCTTGTTCTTATTGCTACCATCAGGAAGGAGATACAGAAGCCTGAAGGCTCACAATCAATGGTTCAATGAATCTTCCCCTCTGTCATCTGATTTCTGAACGGACATTGAACCCATGAACACTACCTCACTACGTTTTTATTAAGAATATATATTCTTACTGTAGTTCATTTTTTCCAATAATTATGTATTGCATTGTACTGCAGCTGCAAAGACAACAAATTTCACAACATATTCTGGTGATATTAAACCTAATTCTGATTCTGATACTGATTCTAATATAACCTGTGCTCACCCTATCAAAAACCTCCTCTTTTTTCCTCTTCACACTTCCTTGAAAACTCCACGTCCACCGTTCCCAGTCTGGTTAAAGTTGCTGTGCAGAATCTGCAGCTCTCTGGAATCTCTGGCAAGGCAGCTGCGATGCCAGGCTGTTATACAGCAAGAGCATACCCTTTTTCCCTCTTTCTAGTAACAAGACACCCCTGTGACTTATTCTCTCTGAAATACATTCCTATTGATACCATTCAGGGTCTTCTTATGTCCCTCTCCTACAGCGGGGCAACTTCTAATGACCCAGTAACAAATGAGTACATATTTCAGATGTGAGATGAAAGCAGCAGAGGGAAATCCATGGGGAGACAGTGCAAACACTATATAGTCAGTATCCAAGAACTGGAAATAGAATTGGCTCATTATTATCTCTAGCACAGAGGTACAGTAAAAAACTTGTCCTGTATTCTGTTCCTGTAGATCAGTTCATGACACAGTGCATTGAGGTAGTACAAGGTAAAACAATCACAGAATGCAGAATAAAATGTGCAGAGAAAGAGCAGTGCAGGTAGATAATAAAGTGCAAGATCATAAGAAGGTAGAGTCCATCTTATTGCACTAGGAAACCATTCAAAAGTCTTACAACAGCAGAACAAGAAGCTGTCCTTGATGTTGGTGAGATCAGGATCAAATCTGGGTTCCTTGAGCTGTGAAAGAGCAGAACTAACTGCTGCACCACTGTCACCCTCTGGATCTCTCCATTGCCCCTGTTTTTTCCCCTGGAACCTGATATTAGAAGAGTAGAAATTTCCCAAGTATTGGGAAAACTAAATGGAAGCTGTGTTCTTTCACCACAAACAATGTTCTTGAGCCCTTCTTTCCATTCCTTTCTCTCTGAAGATGTTGTTTGGCCTTGGCATTGTATTTGACCACAAGAGTAGTTTCAAACCTTTTACCCAGTCCTTCAATAAGAACACTTTGGTGCATGGAGACACAAGAGACTCTAGATCAGAGGTTCCCAACCTGGGGTCCATGGACCCCTTGCTTAATGGTATGGGTCCAAGGCATTAAAAGGTTGGGAACCCTGCTCTAGATGCTGGAATCTGGAGCATCACATGAAGGAACTAGAGGAACTCAGCAAGTCACTCTCTTATATCGTCTGTTTTCTCGCCATTTCTCCCTGATGCAGGGATCCCATACTCATGTCTTTGTTGCCTCAGTACTGAGCTATACCAATCCACCCCCTCATCTACTGCCCTTGTTGAGTAAATGGAACCATGCTCGAGGTGTAGACGGGTGTGTTTATTCTGGCCACCCAACTGGTGCCAAGCTCTCAAGTTAGTTACAGTAGAGTGGCACAGTAACATACAAAACACTGAGCAGGTTCCCATCTATGGAGGGGAATAAACAGTTGATGTTTCAAGCAGAGATGTTTCATCAGCACTTTCTGAGCCTCTGCAGAACCTGTGCACAGGGTTACATTGCTGTAAATGCAAAACACCTTTGTAAACTTTGTAATGATGGCAAGAGACTGCAGATACTGATGTCTGGAACCATGTGCAAAGTGCTGGAGAAACTCAGTGAGTCAGGCAAAATCGATACAGGAGAAAGGAAAGTTAATGTTTCTGGTCAAGGCTCTTCATCTGACTGCACTTACTTGCTGCTGTTACGCCACTGGCACTTAGGGCAGCAATGGGGGTCCTCCATCTCTTTCTGTTCTTGGCCATCTTCACTATTGTGCCCCAGGTGTGGTTCAGGGTCCTTATTTCTGCCTCTATAGTACGGCTTTTGGCTTTGGTCGCCAGTGCTTCCTCCGCCCTTCCAATGAAGAACTGTGTTGATGATGGAGTTGGCCTCTCTTTTCATCACGTGCATCTCCAGCGTTTCCTCATGGTGACTGTGACCATGTCCTCTTGATGGCACTGAAGGAGTCGGGCATGGATGGAGGACTTCCTTCGCCAGAAAGTACGGACAATAGTCTGGAGGCTCATAGTGTGGAACGACGACGGCTTGGCAAGTTCATTCCCTGTCATGCACCAGCTTTCTGACCCATACAAGTGTGTGGACAGAACACGGCTCTGGTACAGTTTCACTTTGGTGGAAATGCTGTACCTGGTTGATCCCCATATGGTGCTCACTGATCTGAAGACATTTCTGGCTTTGCTGAGTCTGCACTGGATGTCATCCGTGGTCCACCACTTTCTCAAATGATACTGCATCTGGACTGCATTCTTGACCAAAGCGTCAACTGACTGGTTCCCTTCATCAGTGCTGCCTGATCTGCTGAGTTCTTTCAGCATCTTGTGTGTCACACTGCAGCGTTATCTTCCTGCCACTGGCTGCATCGCAACACTACAGCTTTGTATTCCTTTTAGCACTCAAATAAACACAAATTCACCATTTGTTATCATTCATTTTTCTGAAGCAAGATGTCCTAAATTGGAGTCATTCTGGGCCAGCACATTTAGTTCTCGAGATCTACTCCCAAAGCCTTCCCCATGATTGGGTACATCCATAAGACAGTGGATGTTTAAGATCAGAGGGATTTTTTTTTCCTAGAGGAGCTAGTGAGCCCTGTATTCCCAGAGCAACTGATTTTAAGGTGCCAGTATCCCACCTTTGCCCCTTGAGATGAATGCCATTGGGAGCAGTTAATAAGTAGTGGGAGCTTATCCCACTACTTCGCCTGGCTATGACAACATAAAGGAACCTATGGTTCTGAGTATCAAATAGTTTGCGTGTGGTTTGCATTTTCTCCCTCAGGTACTCTGGTTTCTTCCCACATCCCAAATACATGCCAGAAATTTACATGGCCACTTCGTAATTTCCACTTTGGCGCCGGTCTCTTGCAAAGTCTGTTGCAAACTTCTACAGGTGTGCAGTGAAGAGCATTCTGACTGGTTGCATCACAGCCTGTTACAGAGGTTCCAATGCACAGCAACATAACAGGCTGCACAAGGTTAAAAATTCAGCAAGTTCTATTTGAGACATGCCCTCTTCTCATAATCACCATCGGGAAAGAGGAACAGGAAATCAAAGAACGACACTCAGCAATTCAGGAACCACTTCTTTCCCCTTGCTATCAGATGTCTGGACCGTCCATTAAGCCATGAGCACCACCTCATTATTCCTCTTTTTGCACTATTTTATTTATTTTGTAATTTATAGTAACTTCTATGTCTTTGCACTGCACTGCTTCTGCAAAACAACAAATTTTATATTGCATAAGGCTTATTTATTTATTTATTGAGAAACAGCATGGAAGAGGCCTTTCCAGCCCTTCGAGCCATGTCGTCCAGCAACCCCTAATTTAATCCTGGCCTAATCACAAGACAATTTACAATGACCAATTAACCTACCAACCGGTACGTCTTTGGACTGTGGGAGGACACTGAAGCATCCAGAGAAACGCATGACGTCATACGGAGAAGGTACAGACTCCTTACAGATGGCATTGGGAATTGAACCCCAGTCGCTGGTACTGTAAAGTGTTGTGCTAACCGCCACTCTACCGTGCCACCCCATGAGCCTGATTCTGATTCCAAGGTTAACAGTAGGAAGAATCAGTGAAGAGGAATTGACTTGTGTTCCTTTCAAACACTAGGGCCCCTGTTCCCATCCCTCTCACAAAGAAGAGTTTTGGGTCCTGCTGTCCTTCTCTTACACCTGCTCCTGTTTCCCATCTTCCCTCCAATCACACCAGGGCCCTGTTTCCTGCTCTCCCTTCCAAACCCACTACACCATTATTTCCTTTTGAATTATCTTTAAACTTACCAGGTTGACTGAACAAATTGTTATTTTGTTTTGTAATATCCAAAATGAGGTAAAAGTGTGCTGGTCTATTTATAATATCCACTTGTAAAGAAAAACTGATCATTCATCACCGTCAAAGTCCAGGGCATCCCAGATCAATGGAGGTTTACTGTAACTGCAAGTCTTCCCCTCACTAATTGATACTGGGTCACTCCTCACTACAACATCCCAGTACCGAGCACCACCATCATCATCTTTATGTGCCGCGTCATATTGATGTGGGCGATCGTGGTCTTATCCATAACCATGATTGTTCTTAGCAAATTTTTCTACAGAAATGGTTTGTCATTGCCTTCTTTTGGCCAATGTGTTTTCAAGCAGGGAGACCCCAGCCACTATCAATACTCTTCAGAGATTGTCTGCCTGGCGTCAGTTGTCGCAAAACCAGGACTTGTAATATGCACCAGCTGCTTGTACGACCATCCATCACCTGCTCCCATGGCTTCGCGTGACCCTGATCGAGGGCTTAGCAGGTGCTACACTTTGCCCAAGGGTGACCTGCAGGCTAGGAGATGGAAGGAGTACTTCACACCTCCATTGGTAGAGATGTATCTCCACCCCGCCGCCCTACAGTACTGAGCATATTGAGTATAAATGCACAGCACAGTGGCACAGCTGGTAGGGGCCGCTGCCTCACAGTGCCAGTGACCTTGGACCTCACCTGTGCAGAGTTTGGACGTTCTCCCTGCAGCCATGCGGGTTTCCCTCGGGTGCTCTCACCTTCTCCCAAACCCCAAAGGCATTCAGATTGGCCTCTAGATATTACCTCCCCCCTCACCCCACCGTGTGTGAGTGAGTGGTAGGATCTGGATGGGAACATGGAGAGATAATAAAAGGTGGATTACGGTAGGACTAGTGTAAATACGGGGTTGGTACTCAGGTGGACTCAATAAACTGAAGAATCCATTTTTATGCTGCATAAGCTGAGACTAACCACATACAATTGTCTTCCTGTATCCAAGCTTATCACTGTTGAGTAGCACGCACCATCAAGTACTGAAGAACGTCAAGAATCAGAAGACACAAGAGGTGCTGCAGATGTTGGAAATCTAGAGCAATACACACAATATGCTGGAGGAAGCAGAATCAGAATTGGGTTTAATATCACCAGCAGATGTCATGAAATTTGTTGTCTTTGTGGTAGTAGTACAATACAATACATAATAATAGAAAAAATGTGAATTACAGTAAATACTCTACATATGTACATATATTTATATATAATAGTACTATATTAGTATTTAGAGTTATATAAGTAATGCAAAAATAAAAATTAACAAAAAGAAAAAGTAGTGAGGTAGTGTTCATGGGTTCAATCTCCATTCAGAAAGCAAATGACAGAGGGGAAGAAGCTGTTCCTGAATCACTAAGTGTGTGCCTTCAGGCTCCTGTACCTCCTTCCTGTTGGTAGCAATGAGAAAAGGGCATGCCCTGGGTAATTGGGGGTCCTTAATGATGGATGCCGCCTTTTTGACGCATCACTCCTTGAAGATGCCCTGGATACTGTGGAGCCTAGTGCCCATGATGGGACTGACTAAGTTTACAACTCTCTGCGGCTTACATCAATCCTGCGCAGTAGCCCCTACCCCTATACCAGACGGTGATGTCAGAAATCATGTAGAACAGAAAGGAATGCAGGGAAAATAATCCAGACCCAAATAAAGTACTTGAGTTCGACCCAACACAAAACAATATGTCCAATCAAAGCACAAACCCAATCTAATCTAATCTGGACACATGAACTCTAATGAGGTAATGGTCATTGATAGAAAACAGGACACGGATAGGGTACCATGGTTGCTCTGTCGCCATGCCGACAGTAAACCCATGACATGTCAAAGAATGCAAGCATTTCACTGCTTTTTAAATAACTTGCATAGCGCTTCACCAAGTTACAGTTCCCAGGACCACCCACATGGGGGGGAACCTGACAGAGGGAGCATGACAAACCTCTTTAAATTCTCCAAGTCTAATACTGCAGAATAACAGCATCTTTGTCGAAAGCCTCGCTGTCCTTAATTAGCAGCCGCGATGTTGGAGGCAAGAGGACAACACAGCTGCGAACTTGTCAGATTTTTAATTACTTCCTTTCCCACCCGCTGTGATTTCAAATGCAGCTACATACAGAAAGTAAACCAAAGGGCTTGATGTGTCTGTGGCCACCAACCAGATCTTCACTTCTACTTCCATGCTGCTCTCTTGTCCCGGGCAACGAACATGATGGGCCAAAAGTTCCATTCCTGTGCTTGCCAACTCTCCCCATGACTCTAGACGTGATATTTACAGAAAGAGGCCAAATAGCCCACCAACCCACTCACCTGTGGTCTGGGGGAAACCAGAACACCAGGAGGAAGCCCACATGGTCGCAGGGCGAACGTGTAAACTCCACACGGAGAGCACTCCAGGTCAGAATGGAATAGTGCACACAAAATGCTGGGATATTTCAGCAGGTCAGGCAGCATCCAGGAGGGAAATGAACAGCTGATGTTTCGGGATGAAACCTTACATCAGGATGGAACGTGGGCTGCTGGAACTCTGGGGCAGTCACTCTACTAGCCACACCACTGTGTACCCTTACCTTGAAGAGAGCCATGTCAATTCTTCCAGCTATCCTGCCCAATATTTACCCCTGGCAGAATCTCAGATGGTGATGAGAGCGCATACAGGAGCCAGATGAGAACATAAGAAATGGGAGCAGGAGTAGGCCATCTGGCCCATCGAGCCTGCTCCACCATTCTATAAGGTCATGGTTGATCTGGCCATGGACTCATCTCCACCTACCTGCCTTTTCCCTATAACTCTTAATTCCTGTACTATGCAAAAACCTATCCAAACTTGTCTTAAATATATTTACTGAGGGAGCCTCCACTGCTTCATTGGGCAGAGAATTCCACAGATTCGCCACTCTCTGGGAAAATCAGTTCCTCCTCATCTCCGTCCTAAATCTACTCCCCCAAAACTTGAGGCTATGTCTTCTCGCTCTAGTCTCACCTACCAGTGGAAACAACTTTCCTGCCTCTATCGTATCTATATCCTTTCGTAATTTTATATATTTCTATAAGATCTCCTCCCATTCTTCTGAAGTCTAGCGAGTACAGTTCCAGGTGACTCAATTTCTCCTCATAGTCTAACCCCCTCATCTTTGGAACCAACCTGGTGAACCGCTTCTTCACTGCCTTCAAAGCCAGTATATCTTTCTTCAAGTAAGGAGACCAGAACTGCACACAGTACTCCATGTGTGGCCTCACCAGTACCCTGTACAGTTACAGCATGACCTCCCTGTACTTAAATTCAATCCCTCTAACAATGAAGGCCAACATTCCATTTGCCTTCTTGATAGCCTGCTGTACCTGCAAGCCAATCTTTTATGATTCATCCACAAGCACTCCCAACTCCCTCTGCACAGCAGCGTGCTGCATTTTTTTATTATTTAAATAATAATCTGCTCTTTTATTTTTCCTTCCAAAGTGGGTGACCTCACATTTCCCGACATTATCCTCCATCTGCCAGACCCTTGCCCACTCACTTAACCTATCTATATCTCTCTGTATCTTCTGCACAATTTGCTTTTCCAATCAATTTAGTATCATCAGCAAATTTAGATACACTACACACGGTGCTTTCTTCCAGATCGTTAATGTATATCGTGAACAGTTGTGGACCCAGCACCAACCCCTGCGGCAAACTGTTCACCTCTGATTACCAACCAGAGTAACACCCATGTATCCCAACTCTCTGCTTTCTATTAGTTAATCAATCCTCTATCCATGCTAATATATCATCCCCAACTCTATGCACCCTTACCTTATGAATAAGTCTTTTATGCAGCACCTTATCGAACGCCTTCTGGAAATTGGAGTAAATAACATCTATCTGTTCCCCTCTGCCCCTCTGCCCCTGCACTCATTATATCCTCAAAGAACTTCAGTAAGTTTGTCAAACAGGACCTGCACTTGCTAAATCCATGCTGCATCTGCTTGTTTGATCCATTTCTTTTGAAATGCCGCACTATTTCTTCTTTAATGAGAGCTTCAAGCATTTTCCCAGCTACAGATGTTAAACTAACCGGACTATAGTTTCCTGTCCTTTAGCTACATCCTTTTTTGAACAGCAGCGTCTGTCCTGCCCAGAGTCCAGAGAATTTTGGTAAATTATCACCAAAGCCTCTACTATAAATTCTGTCATTTCTTTCAGCATCCTGGGATGCATTCCATCAGGACCAGGGGACTGGTCTATCTTTAGGCCCACAAGTTTGCTCAGCACGACTTCTTTAGTGATAGCTATTGTATCGAGGTCCTCCCCTCCCATCACATCCATAACATCTCTCTTTGGCATGTTAGATGTGTCCTGCACCGTGAAATAGTAATTTAAAGCCTCAGCCATTTCCTCATTACCCAAGCTCAATTCCCCCTTCTCATCCTCTAAGAGACCTACTTTAGCCATGTTGTTCCACTTTATATATTTAGATCTTATATCGTCTCTCACTATAGATCTCATCTTTAATTAAGAGTGCTACACCACCTCCCTTACCTTCCTGCCTATCCCTCCGTATTACCTGATATCCTTGGATATTTAATTCCCAGTCCTTTCCACCCTGCAACTGCGTCTCTGTAATCGCCACTACATCATACCTCTTTGTACTGATTTGAGCCACAGGGTCACTGACCTTGTTTCAAATACTATGGGCATTCATATAAAGTGCCCTTACACTCATTGTGCTTTCAAAATCTTGTATTCTTTTACTCATTTGCAATTGGCTTTTCTTTACTCCATTCTTACTTTTCTTTTTTTATCTTTATCTACACCTTTCTTTTTTATTCTATCGATACTTCTCCAATCTGTTGAACCCACCCCACTACTATTTAGTTGAACCACAGCCTAGTTATGCGATTCACTAGGATCCGGGTCCCATCACGGTTCAGGTGGAGCCCACTCCATCAGTACTGCTCCCTCCTCCCCCAATACTGGTGCCAATTTCCCATGAATTCAAACTCACTTCTCCCACACCAATCCTTCAGCCACACATTCAACTCTCAAATCTTCTTGATCCTAAGAAATTTGCACGTGGCTCAGGTAGTAATCCAGAGCTTGCCACCTTTTTGGCTCCGCTTTCTAATTTAGTCCCTAGCTGCTCAAGTTCCCTCAGCAGAACCTCTTTCCTCATTCTATCTATCTTGTTGGTACCCACATGGACCACAACGACTGGATCTTTCTCCTCCCACTGCAAACTCCTCTCCAGGTCACATAAGATGTCCTGGAGCTTAGGAAGATGGTGGCACCTAACGACGACTCCTTTGCTTGCATCTTCGGAAACAGCTTAATTTCTATCTTTGATATCTCTTTTTTTTCCCCCTTTCAGGGTTCTTTTGAAGACCCTGGCCTGGAGTTACACTCTGACTTCGGTTCTTTGTGGAAATGGGACCCGCTCTCGGGGCCTCATGACTGGTCGCTTTTCGATATGCCAAGGCTGCGTCCTGGGAAACTAGCACTCAGGGTGCCAGATTTTCATGGCTCTGGAGGCAGAAGGATTCAAGGCTGGTGCCGCCGCCTGATGCATCACGGGAGACAGAAGATCGTAAGCAGCAAGCCAGCTGCTGGCTGTGTGCCCAGACACCCGGGTTCTTTGGGCACAGACTTCAGAAAAAAGCAATGCAACAGACTCTTAACACCATAAATCAGCCAGTTGTTTGTTATGTCTCCCCTCTCGCTGTGAAACGGGGACACCTCTTCTCCCCTTATTAGGGAGAGAGAGCCCATGGTATGTCAAATTACTGGGTGAACGAGTAGTCTTTGGGGTACTGCAAGCCTGTGTCTTTATCGATGCTTTGCAGCATGCATGAGCGCTTGTTGGGGCGTGTTGATGCTTTTTTGATGGTGGGGGAAGGAGGTGTCATTGCTACGCTGTTGCGTATGCGTGGGAGGGGGAGTTGGGGGGCTTTGGGGCTCTAACATTTAACTGTCATTCATTCTTTGAGGCACTGCTCTGTTTTTGTGGATGATTGTGAAGAAAAAGAATTTCAGGATGTATATTGCATACATTTCTCTGACAGTAAATGTACCTATTGAATCTATTGAACCCGGGCACCAGGCAGGCAACACAGCCTTCAAGCCTTCGCGACACAGCCTTCGCGACAGAGAACTCTGTCTATTCCCCTGACGATACTATCCCCAATTATCACTACACTTCTCTTCTTACCCCACTCTTGAATGGCTCCCTGAACTATGGCGTCAGAGTTAGGTTGCTCATCCTTCCTACAGTCCCCACTCTCATCCACACAGGGAGCAGGAATCTCAGACCTGTTGGACAAGCTCAACGGCTGAGGCTCCTCCAGCACTGTCTCTTGGATCCCACTACCCGCCTCACTCACAGTCACACCCTCTTGTCCCTGATCACAGACCGAATTTGAGGCAGCATATGGGTGTGCCTACCTCCTGACACAGAGAATCCAGGTAACTCTCCCATTTCCTGATGTGCCACAGTGTTTGAAGCTCAGATTCCAGGTCATCAGCTTTGAGCCTGAGTTCCTCGAGCAGCCAACACTTGCTGCAGGTGTGGTCACCAGGAACCACAATGGGGCCACCAGCTCCCACATCGTGCAGTGTCAGCAATCACCTGATCCTTCAACATCCCTTTATTTAATTAGCTGTAATATAGTGACTTTTTAATTCAATCACTACAAAAGCCTTACTTGCTACTTACCTGTGCCTCCTGGCTAAAGCCTCAAGTCCCCACTCCTACACTGGTCCCCTCACACTGTGGCCGCTCTGCTTTGACCCTGCTTTACTTTTATTTGCTCCTACTAATGAAGATAGCGGCATCAGCTGAGTCGGAGCTACTATTTTTCAACGTTTTATTCAAAAAGGGGCACAAACGTATGGTTAATACAAAACATTCAGATCATATACATCGTCAAAACTCAATCTAAATCACCGGTGTAATAATAATCAATCAGAAATAAGCTCTATAGTTGTCTAGGGGGTAATACTGAGTCCAATTGAAATATAAAGAGTCACTCAGAAGTCTGCAGGCTTTCCCTTTTGGGAACCGCTGGGGTTTCACGTTGTGGAGAGAGAGAGATGGTTGAGAAAGGATAAACACTTGCCCGTTGTCTTTACAGAGCAAATCCTTGGAATCAGGGGAGCGGCTTCCCCGTTGTGAGTTAAAAGCGGTCTTCCGTTGGTTCTAGCCACAGATTCAAAATTTGGAATCTAAACGCACGTGGCTTCCTTCAAAAGGCTTCCCGCTCCCACGGGAATCGGTATCGTGCTTCCTTGGTTGTCTCCTTGGTGCGTCTGAGGGTTGTCCCCCCCTCAGACCTCCTTTATACTTCTTCACGGATCGCAGGTGTCAATCAGGTTGCAGTGATGCGATCTCTCTACTCAACCAGCCCACTTTGCCCGAGGCCTTTTCACGTGGTCTCCATGAGACACTAGTCAATGTCGCCTTTATTCTGCTTCTCAGGAGAACGTGGTCTTCCGCACGTCTCTCTCTCTCTTGGGTCAGTTGACCCCCCCTTGACTAGGGCTCTTGCGATTTCTCACAAAGGAGGGGGCCGAGGTCATAACACCGTATAAAGGCGATTGGAGGCACTGCTCCTCCCTCAGTCTCCAGGATGTTGTGTGGTGTCTCTTGCTGCTGACAGTGCTCTCTTCCAGCTAATAAAAGCCTATCTCTCGTCTCACGTCTCCGAGAATTATTGATGGTGCATCACCGCCGCTGTGCAGATCCCCACGAAACCCTCATTTTTAAACTCTTCTCCCTGAAGTGTGTGAAGCTCTCTCTCTCTCTTCAAATCAGATGGCCTATGCTAATGTGCCAAGCCCCATGAAATGCTCCTTTTAAACTCTTCTCCCTGACCTGTGCGAAGCTCTCTCTCTCTTCTCTCTCTCTCTCTCTCTCTCTCTCTCTCTCTCTCTCTCTCTCTCTCTCTCTCTCTCTCTCTCTCTCTCTCATCTCTCTCTCTCTCTCTCTCTCTCTCTCTCTCTCTCTTCTCTCTCTCTCTCTCTCTCTCTCTCTCTCTCTCTCTCTCTCTCTCTCTCTCTCTCTTCTCTCTCTCTCTCTCTCTCTCTCTCTCTCCTCAAATCGATTGGTCCACCACTAATGCCACCGCAGGCATACCAGCTAGTTGAGTGGTGTCACAGCAACACCTTGCACTCAAAGTCATTAATACCAAAGAGTTGACTGTGAACTTCAGAAAGGGTAAGACAAGGGAACACACACACCAGTCCTCACAAAAGCATCATAAGTGGAGAGAGTGAGAGATTTCAAGTTCCTGGGTGTCACTATCCTAAGGATCTAACCAGGTCCCAACATATCGATGCAGCTATAAAGAAAACAGACAGCGGCTATATTAAATTAGAAATTTAAGGAGATTTGGTTTGTCAAATAAAACACTCAGAAATTTCTACAGATGTACCGTGGAGAGTATTCTGACCAGCTGCATCACACCATCTGGTATGGGGTGGGGTGCTACTGCATAGGTTTGAAGTAAACTGCAGAGAGATGTTAAAATTAGTCAGCACCATCATGGGTATTAGCCTCTGCAGTATCCAAGATGTCTTCAAGAAGAAGCATCTCAAAAAGCAGCACCTATCATTAAGCACCACACCTCCCACCCCATCACCCAGGTCATGCCTTGTTCTCATTGCTACCATCAGGACAGAAGTACAGAAGCTTGAAGATACACACTCAGTGATTCAGGAACAGCAGGAACCTCTACCATCAGATTTCTGAATGGACATTGAACCCATGAACACTACCTCACTAATTTTTTATTTCAATTTTTGTACAACTTATTTAATTTAACTATTAATATTAACTATTAAACACACACACAGTAATTCACAGTGTTTTTTTTTCTATTATCATGTATTTCATTCTACTGCTGCACAAAGACACCATAGTTCACGATGTATGCCGGTGATATTAAATCAGATTCTGATTCTCATCAACTTTTCTGTCTAGTTATTATCTCATTGTTTCAGAGGGCGTGATGTGCACCAATTGTCTTCAAGGGTTCAAAAATACATTGCTGGCTGTGAAAGAGACAGAAGAATTGATCTATTAACACAAGGCTTGCTTGCTGAGACTGGTATTGCAGAAAATGTGAGTTCAAGTCCCACCGTGGACATTTGTGTTTTTAAGATACATTGTCACTGAGAGTCATAAAAACTTGGAACATGGAAATGGGCCCCTAGGGGAGAACACACTGAGTGAATAAGTACTTTTAAAGAACTATGTGGAGCAACTTATATAGTTGTTCATTGTTGGATCAAAGACTGCTCATAGATGTGTGGTGTTCTCCATCAATAAATGGTATCTGGTTTGACACTAAAACCAAAGAGGCATAAAGAGATTCAGTATGGAAACAGACCCTTTTGGCCCATTATCCATTTTGATCATTAATCACTCACTTTTATACTAATCCCACCCTAATCCAGTTTATTCTCCTTGCATTCCCGCCAACTCCCCCTCAGGTTCTACCACACAGCTACGTACAGTACTGTGCAAAAGACACACGTATATACAGCTAGTGTGACTAAGACACTGGCACAGTATTGCGGTAATTTTGCCCATCGCACTGTACTGTTGCCACAAATTTCATGGCATAAGTGAGTGTCGATAAACCTGATTCTGATATGGGTCTCAATTGTGGACAGTGAGTGGGAAGGGGGCAAGGTGTGGGGATTCATGGTTGGGTAGAGGAGAAGGGAGAGGGGAGGGAGCAGGAAGCACCAGAGAGACATTCTGTAATGATCAATAAACCAATTGTTTGGAATCAAATGACTTCACCTGCTGTCTCAGGATTGGGTGTGCCTAGGTCACCACCACTCCCGCCCCCAGCACCCCTTCTCTGCCACCTGCCCCACACCTCTCCCGTGGTTCTCCACTCTCACCATTCCCAGCATCCTGTGTTCCCACCAGATTTACAAAGTCTCTCTCCATTGCATGTTGATAAATACAGTACTGTGCAAATGTCTTAGGCACCCTAGCTATACAGTATATATATTTATTACAGGGTGGTAAGTGTGTGGAATGCACTGCCAGTGGAAGTGGTGGAAGAAGATGCGATCATAATGAAGAAACTCTTTCAGCCGGGTACAGGTATTGATTTTAACCGATGTTTCAATGACAAATTCTGCCATCTTCATCAGGGATGATATTGAGGCATGTCTGGTTCCCCATCGTCCGTCCCTCCTGATTGGTTAATCCTCATCCAATCAGGTTTCCATAGTCTCACTTTGCTTACAATCAAATTCCAGTTCTTACTTAGTTCATCTTTGTTAAAATTCTTTTCCTCTAATTTTATTTCAATGGATTCCTTCACCAGGTGGTCCCAAAATTCATTGGTATGGAACAACAGTTTTGTGTCATCAAATTCAATCCTATGGCCATTGCAAATGCAATGTTCTGCTTCCGCCAGTTTCTCTGGGTAACCCAAACCAATACACCGCCTGTGCTCCTTGATGCCGGTTTCCACCGTGCGCTCTGTCTGGCTAATATTCGCTGCTTCGCTGTGACACCAGCCATTCTGAATCCCAGGACACCTTCAACCTGCATCAGCTGCAATTTGAGCTTCCTTACAGGTTTGTGGATAGATCCTGGCGATCCTTCCTGAGACTGTGGAAATGTAGGAAAGACAAGCGGTAGTGACGGGTTCCTCCTCATTGTTAGTTTCCTTGTTTTTCCGTCATAGGATTGACCTTGATGGCACAAAACTACTGTGCCGTGCCAATAGGTTTTGGGACTGCCTGGTGAAGGAAGCCTCTGAAATAAAATTACAGAAGGAGAATTTTAACAAAGATGAAGCTCTCGCTCTAAGTAAGAACTGGAATTCGACTGTAAGCAAGGTGGGACAGCAGAAACCTGATTGGCTGAGGACTAACCAATCAGAAGGGGCGGACAATGGGGTACATATACCATCGGACCAGACTTGCCTAGGCATCATCCCTGATGAAGATGGCAGAGTTTGTCATCAAAACGTCAGTTAAAATCAATACCTGTACCCGGCTGGAGCCCGAGAAGAATTTATTTGTCATTCATGCCAGAACAGCACCAGATCTATATGATCATATACACTAAGATGCATTTAGACAGATATATGAACAGGTGGGGAATTGAGGAATATAGACCATGTGCAGGTAGATGTGTAGGTTAAATTGGAACCATGGTCAGTACAGATATCGTGAGCCAAAAGACCTGTTCCTGTTCTGCACTGTTCCACGTGCAGTGGCCACTTTATTAGATTCGTCCTGTACCTAATAAAGTGGCCACTGAAAGTACGCTTGTGGTCTTCCGTGCTGTAGCCCATCCACTTCAAAGTTCAACACGCTCTTCTGCACACCACTGTTGTAACAGGCGGTTATTTGAGTTGCTGTCACCTGCCTGCCAGCTTGAACCAGTCTGGCCATTCTCCTCTGACCTCTCTCATTAACAAGGCTTATTTGTCCAAAGAACTGCCACTCACTGGATGTTTTTAATTTGTTTTTCACACCATTCTCTGTAAACTCTAGACTACTGAGCACGAAAATCCCAGGAGATCAGTAGTTTCTGAGATACGCAAACCTCCCTCTCTATAACAAACAATCATTCCACGGTCAAAGCCTCATAGCTCACGTCTCTTCCCCATTCTGACGTTTGACCTGAACAACAAATGAACCTCTTGACCATGTCTGCTTTTATGCAATGAGATGCTGCCGGGTGATTGGCTGATTAGATACTTGCTCTAACGAGCAGGTGCACAGCTGCGCCTAATAAAGTGGCCACTGATTGTACAAATGTATAGACCAGATATCCAGGTAACATCTTGATCCCAGGACAGGGCAACCTAAAACTGTAGGGTACAGGTTTATGGTGCGAGAGGAGAAATTCAAATGAGATTCGAGGGATAGATTTTTTACACAGGAGACAAATAAAACATGCTGTCAAAGGAGATGGTGGGGCAGATAAGATTACAACATTTAAAAGGTATTTGGATGGGTGCTTGGAAAGGGAAGAGATCGAAGGATATGGGCCTAATTTGGGCCAGTAGTACTGGTGTAGATAGATGGGTGAAGTGGGCTGGAAGGGCCCCTGTTCTGTGCTGTACACTTTTATCATTCTGTTTCTCAGCATAACTCAAGTTTCCAGATTTAAAGGCCTGATTTTATTTATCACATGGTTATCAAAGCATATAGTGAAGTGTGTCATTTACGTTAACAACTAACACACCTGAGGGTGTGCTGGGGGAATCCTGCAAGTGTCACCCCACATGCCAGCTCCAACATAGCAAGTCCACAGTGCTCGGCAGAACAGTACAGAGCACAACAGGCGACAAAACAACAACAGCAAAACAAATCCCGTTCTTCTCTCCTACCCACAGACCTCTAACTCCAAAACAGACCATCTTCTTTGGCCTCCAGTGGACTCAGAATTGGACTCAGATTTGAACTCAGGCAATGCACACATTGGACGTCCAGCTACCCCAATGGCTCACAGAGATTCACAGACCCGAGGCTCTGTCCAATGGGCCTTGACTTCCAGACTTCCAATTTGACCCTCAGGCCTTGGTCCTAGCAGTGACTACAGGATTGACTTGTTTTTAATTCTTATTTATTAATTTTTCTCAGCTCAAGCTGGTAAAACCTGAGGTACAGGCATTGCAAAGCACACTACTTTCTCAACTGCTAGGAACGTTCTAGTGGGTTAGAAACATGTATTGTGCTCTTTAGAAAAGCATATAATTCAGATAATGGTAGTAGAACCATTTCAAGCATGTATAAGGGGTTGTCAAATCTTAAAACACATTTGACTTCTTACATGAAAACAAAATGAGAGAAGGAAGGAGGGATAATTATATCTGAGGAAGAATGGACAACAATATGGAGATATCAATGGAAGTGTACCAGTTCACAGAAATGGAGGGAGTTTGGATGGAAAAACTTGATAAGATATTTTATTACACCCTCTCAGAAATCCCATTATGATAGTAACCTCCCTGCTTGCTGGAGAAATTGTGGAAATCAAAATGCAAATTATTATCATATTTTTTGGGACTGCCCTGTTATCAAAAACTATTGGAGGGGGATTTTTTTTTGGTGGCATCCGTCTGTCTCGAGAGACCATGGATCTGCGCCTGGAGTTTCCAGGGCACAGGCCTGAGCAGGGTTGTATGGGAGACCGGCAGTTGCCCAAGCTGCAAGCCTTCCCCTCTCCACGCCACCGATGTTGTCCAAGGGAAGGGCACTGGGACCCAAGCAGCTTGGCACCGGTGACGTCGCAGAGCAATGTGTTGTTAAGTGCCTTGCTCAAGGACACAAACACGCTGCCTCAGCTGAGGCTCGAACCAGTGACCTTCAGGTCTGATGCCTTGCCCACTAGCCCACGCGCCAACACTGGAGGGGGATATACAATGCCCTACAAGACATCTTTAAATGTGAAATACCCTTGGAGAGTAAGACCATATATTTTGGATATATACCTCAAGAATGGTTGAAAAGAGATAAATATTTAATTAATATACCGCTGGTGGCTGGTAAAAAGACTCTTACTAGGAAATGGTTATCACAGGAGAGCCCAACTTTAAATACATGGATGGAAATTACAATGGACATTTACAAAATGGAAAAGATAACAGCATCTGTTAACCATAAGCTTGAACAATTTGATTCATACTGGGGAAAATGGTTTAACTACATAATGCCTCATAGGCCTGATTTTATTCTCACAAATCAATGAATCTGTTGTAAAAAAAAAAGATCACTCCCTACTTGTACATAGTTCTTTCCTTTTGCTTGTTTTTTCTTTCCACTCTTTCCTATAAGTGTATATCTCAGATAAATACTTTGTAGAGATTTGTGATATATATGATTATATGATATATACGTACAAAGTCTGAAATACATCTTATGGAAATGTTTGTTTGATGATGAACTTCAATAAAAAAATAAATTACAAAAAAAGAAACATGTATTGTGGAAGATTTACATAAATATTACTGTTAGGCCTAATTGTTTAAAGCTATTGTGTAGTGACTTTGAGATGATACCAGTTATAGATATTACTATTGAGACGATGTATATCCTGTTCATTTCCAAAGTCTTTCAATTTCCTCTTTTAATTCAGCATATTTCTGGAGTTTTTCACTTATTAATTTCTGTATGTTATGTGTGTTTGGAATGGCCATGTATATTAAATAAGCTGTTCTTGCTTGTCTATCCTGTAATATTATATCCAGACAGTTACCATGAATTCTTCTATCTGTAATAATAGATCAGCCATAATACAGCTTGTGGGACTGTAACTTTAAAACTGGATTTTGTCTTTATTGAGTTTGTATTTTAAAGCAAGATTTTGCTGAATGACGTTTGCCACTTGATTGTGCCTGTGTAAGTAATCAGATTGAGTTAAACTGCAGCAGGATCCTGTAGTGTGTTGGATTGTTTCTAGTTTCTCTCAGCATTTTCTGCATTTATCATCTTAAATTTGTTGGTCTTTTATTATGTATTTTGATCATCTTTTGTGTTAACCACCTGGTCCTGTAATGCTACAAGGAACTCTTCCGTTTCTAAGAAGAGATCTCCAACTCTGAGCCAGGCATTTGATGCTTATTTTCATTATTATTATTATCATTATTATTATTATCATCATCATCATCATCATCATCATCATCATCATCATCATCATCATTATTTTACCTACCATTTGGATTAGAAACATGTCAGGGTAACTGTTTGTTTCCTGTAGTGTTCTATGGCCTTAAAGGAGCATATGGACAGGATATACAGTCAGAATCTTGATCCCAGGACATGACAATCTAAAACTAGAGGATGCAGGTTTAATCTGAGAGAGGAGAAATTCAAAGGAGATCTGAGGGATAAGTTTTTCATACACAGAGTGATGGTGGTCATACGAAATGAGCTGGAAGAGGCGGCGTGGAGGCAAAAGCTTGGCACATTTTCTCAATTACAAGATGATCTGGCACCACTTACTAAATAAATGGGCCAGTCTTGACTGAACCAAGTACAGGGAGCATCCACGCCAAGGTGAATCTATACTAGAGCTGTGTTCTATCCACACACTTTTGCACGGGTCAGAATGCTGGTGCATGACAGAAAGTGACCTTGCCAAGCTGTCGTATTCCACACCATGAGCCTCTTGATGATCCGCCATGTTTTTTGGCCAAGAAAGATCTCCAGGCGCGCCGTACTCCTTCAGTGTCATCAAGAGGACACGGCCACGATCAACATGAGGAAATGTTGGAGATGGATTGGGCATGTAAGAAGAGAGGCCAACTCCATCATCAAGACAGCACTTCATTGGACCCCTGCAGGATGGAGGAAACACAGGAGACCAAAACATAACTTGGCGCCATAGAGTCAGAACCATACCTGGGGCATAATAGAGAAGATGGCCAAGGACAGACAGAGATGGAGGACCTTCATTGCTGCCCTAAACATCAGCGGCATAATGGGCAGTAAGAAAGTAAGTAAGTCTTGACTGAATTGCCCACATCTGGAGACGCAGTTAAATCAATGAACAATTTTTTAAATAATAAGTTATTTTTGTGCAGAAACTGCAAACTAAAGAAACCAAAGATAAATTGATTGAGCCATTCAAAGGCACCACTTGGATCCCTATGTGCCCAGTAAACAAAAGATAAAAACCTTTCAAGTATGGTATCCGCTGTCTATTTTGTGGGTTAAAAGAAGTCACGAAATATGAAACAGTAATGTCTCAAAGAAGCAAGAGAAAAGAATTGATACAATTCCTATTTGGACTTATCAGTCATTAATAATTAAACTTGATTCACTGACATGAATTGCTCGTCTAGACAACACAGTCATCCAAATGCAATATTCAAGGATTCTAAGCAGGATCGGCTTCAGACTCTTAAAAAAAACATGTCCTGCTTTGCCTTAGAGATTATAATGTGGTGTGCTTCATTTTTGTTAAATTTAGACAAAAGGATTGCAGTAATAGGTAAGTCTAGTACAATAGAGTGGTTACCAGGGGGACAGTAACACAGTAGTTGTGTTACTGAACTAATTCAGAGCTAATGACCCACAGGCATGAATTCAAAATCTTCCATAACCGCTGATGCTCGTTTAGATAATTAAAGGTACGCCACGATTTTGAGAGGGAAGAAATCTACCATCCAAACTGTGCAGAATTATGCAAGGAATTATGTTGATCAGTGGTCCCTGCACTGCCCCCCTTTGGCAAATTGCTGAACACAGAATTATACACAGTCCAATAAATTGGTAAATTGGTTTATTTAGCCACAGAGGTACAATGTAAAGCATTGTTTTACATACTTTCAATACAGATCATTTCATGGCAGTAGTACATTGAAGTAGTTCAGGGGAAAACATTGGCAGAATGCAAAATACCATTTTATAGTGAGAGAGTAAGTGAAGTGCAGTAAACAATAAACATGAGGTTTAGAAAAACACACTGGAGGAACTCAGCAGGCCAGACAGCATCTATGGAAATGAGTAAACAGTTGACATTTCAGGCTGAGACCCTTCATTAGGACTAGAAAAAAAAGATGAGAAGTCCATCATCTTTTTGAAACTTCTCATCTTTTTTTCCCAGTCCTAGTGAAGGGTCTTGGCCCAAAACGTCAATGGTTATCTCTTTTCCAGAGATGCTGCCTGACCTGCCAAGTTCCTCCAGCATTTTGTATGTGTTGCTTTGGAATTCCAGCATCTGCAGATCTCCTCGCGTTTGGGTGCAAAGCCACAACCAGATAGACTGTGAGGAAAAGAGTCTAATTTACTGTATTGGGGGATCATTCAATTGTCTTTTATCCAGGCCATGCTCTCTTCTCGCTGCTGTTATTGGAATGGAGGTACAGGGGCCTTAGGTCCCACAACACCAGGTTCAGGAACGGTTACTACCCTTCAGTCATCAGGCTGCTGAACCAGTGTGGATAACATCACTCAGCTGAACACTAAACTGATTCCACAACCTATAGATACACTTTCAAGCACTCTACAACTCATGTTTACAGTATTATTTATTTACTATTTATTATTATTTTTTTTTGTATTTGCACAGATTGTCTTCCTTTGCACATTGGTTGTTTGTCAGTCTTTGTTTACATTTAGTTTTTCATTAATTCTGTTGCACTTTATGCTCTACTGTGAATACCGGCAAGAAGATGAATCTCAGGGTAGTTTGTGGTGACATATACGTTCTTTGATAAAAAATTTACTTTGGAATCTGACCTAAATATTTAACATTCCTGTAACCGTTCTACATTCTGACGTTAACACCCACTTCCAATACTTTCTTGCCACAAATACTTCAGAATCAGAATCAGAATCAGGTTTATTATCACCCGCATGTGATGTGAAATTTGTTAACTTAGCAGCAGCAGTCGATGCATTGCATAATATAGAAGAAGAGGAAAAAAATAATAATAAATAAGTAAATCAAGTACAGTATACGTATATTGGATAGATTTTAAAAATGTGCAAAAAATAGTAATTCTGTATATTAAAAAAGTGAGGTATGTCCAAGGGTTCAATGTCCATTTAGGAATCAGATGGCAGAGAGGAAGAAGCTGTTCCTGAATCGCTGAGTGTGTGCCTTCAGACTTCTGTATCTCCTACCTGATGGTAATGGTGAGAAAACGGCATGCCCTGGGTGCTGGAGGGCTTTAATAATGGATACTGCCTTTCTGAGACACCGCTTCCTGAAGATGTCCTGGGTACCTTGTAGGCTAGTACTCAAGATGGAGCTGACTAGATTTACAACCCTCTGCAGCTTCTTTCAGTCCTGTGCAGTAGCCCCTCCAAACCCAACAGTGATGCAGCCTGTCAGAATGCTCTCCACAGTACATCTATAGAAGTTTTTGAGTGTATTTGTTGACATACTAAATCTCTTCAAATACCACTGTCTTGCCTTCTTTATAACTTCATCAATATGTTGGGACAAGATTAGATCCTCAAAGATCTTGACACCCAGGAACTTGAAGCTGCTCACTCTCTCCACTTCTAATCCCTCTATGAGGATTGGTATGTGTTCCTTCATCTTACCCTTCCTGAAGTCCACATTCAGCTCTTTCATTTTACTGATGTTGAGTGCCAGGTTGCTGCTGTGGCACCACTCCACTGGTTGGCATATCTCACTCCTGTACGGCTCTTGTCACCACCTGAGATTCTACCAACGATGGTTGTATCGTCAGCAAATTTGTAGATGGCATTTGAGCTATGCCTAGCCACACTGTCATGTGTATATAGAGAGTAGAGCAGTGGGTTAAATACACACCCCTGAGGTGAGCCAGTGTTAATCGAGGAGGATATGTTAACACCAATCCACACAGACTGTTATCTTCTGGTTAGGAAGTCAAGGATCCAGTTGCAGAGGGAGGTACAGAGGCCCAGGTTCTGCAACTTCTCAATCAGGATTGTGGGAACGATGGTATTAAATGCTGAGCTATAGCCGATGAACAGCATCCTGATGTAGGTGTTTGTGTTGTCCAGGTGGTCTAAAGCCATGTGGAGAGCCATTGAGATTGCACCTGCCATTGACCTATTGTGGCAATAGGCAAATTGCAATGGGTCCAGGTCCTTGCTGAGGCAGGAGTTCAGTCTAGTCATGACCAACTTCTCAAAGCATTTCATCACTGTCGATGTGAGTGCTACTGGGCGACAGTCATGAAGGCAGCTCACATTATTCTTAATAAGCACTGGTATAATTGTTGCCTTTTTGAAGCAAGTGGGAATTTCTGCCTGTAGCAGTGAGAGGTTGAAAATGTCCTTCAACTACTCACACTACTTGGTTGGCACAGGTTTTTAGAGCCTTACCAGGTACCACCACCTTTCGAAGGTTCACTCTCATTAAAGACAGCCCAACATCGGCCTTTACAATTACCAGTGGAAAACTAGGGAATGTCTGGGGTGGATGGGGTTTCTGATAATGTTGGCTGCTTTACCAGGACAGTGGGAAGTGTAGACCGAGTTATGGAGAGATATAGTAGCTGTTTCATGTGTTTTGCTGAGCTGTGTCCACAACTCTCTGCATTTTCCTGCAGTCTCAGGCAGGGTAGTCGCCATACCGAGCTGTGATGTATCTGGATAGGATGTTTTCTATGGTGCATCTATACAAATGGGTGTGGGTCAAAGGAGACATAGAGCAATCTGGACTGAACAGACAGGATACACTCTAATTCAGAAACTTTGTAAAGACTTGGTTATCATAAGCCTTTCTTTATTCTTTTTTTGTTTGGAAATCAGAGCCATGGTGCATGCTGGTAATCTCCTTAGGTTGGAAAGAGGTTGATTTTATGATTAGGTGACGCAGAGCTTGGACTGACATATTACCATAAGACGTAGGAGTAGAATTAGGCCATTTGACCTATTGAGTCTGCTCCATTATTCCAACATGACTGATTTGTTATCCTCTCAACCCATTCTCCTGCTTTCTCCCCATAACATTAATCTATAAATCTCCATTTTAAATATACCAATGACTTGGCCTCCACATTCACCTCCACCATTAATCCCACAGATTCAGTATCCTCTGGCTAAAGAAATTATTTTTCATCGCTTTTCAAAAGAGATATCCTTGTATATATTCTGAGGTTGTGCCCTCTGGTCCTAGACTACAGGAAACATCCTCTCCACATCCACTATCTGGGCCTTTCAATATTCGAAAGGCTTCAGTGAGATCACTCCTCATTCTTCTAAACTCCAGCAAATACAGGCCCATAGCCATCATAAGCTCTTCATGCAGTAACCCTTTCATTCTAGTGGACCTCCTCTGGACCCTCCCCAAAGCCAGTACATCTTTCCTTAAATAAGTGGCACAAAGTATTTGCTCACAATACTCCAAATGTGGTCTGACCAGTGCATTATAAAACCCCGGCATTACACCATTGCTTTTATGTTCTGGTCCTCTAGAAATGAGGCATTTGCCTTTCTTACCACTGACACAACCCACAAGTTAACCTCCAGGGAATCCTGCATGAGGACTCCCAAAATCATTGGGAGTCCGAGCTTTAAGGCTCTGAGGGAAAACTGATCAAGTCACAGGAGCTTAAGAAAAAAGGAAACCAATTAGCTCCATTCTCAGAGTAAATAGCTTAAAAAACTTACCTCCGACATCCCACTATACTTTCCTCCAACCACCTTACAATTATGCCCCTATCCCCATCCCCCACCTTGTGGAATGCCCTGCCAGGGGTGGTGCTGGGGGCAGATATATTAGGGGCATTTAGGAAGCTCTTAGGCCTGATTTTATTCTCACAAGTCAATGAATATGTTGTAAAAAAAGATCAGCCCCAACTTTGTACATAGTTTTCTTATTTCAATTGTTCTTTCTCTCCTCTCCTTTCTATAAGTGTATACCTCAGATAATTATTATGTGGAGATCTGTGACAAATATGATTATATGATATATATGTCTAGTATCTGAAATATATGTTATGAAAATGTTTGATGATAAACTTCAATAAAAAATAAATTACAAAAAAAAAGAAAAATGAAGGTCTATGTGGGAGAGGAGGATAAGACTGATCTTAGAGTAGGTTAACAGGTCTACATAATACTGTGGGCTGTGTTCTATGTTCCATAAGACCCGACATTCAATAATACCATCACTTATCCATAGACTTAGATAAATGGTTAAATAATATAAAGAGAAAGAGAGAGGAGAGAGAGAGAAAGGGAGAAAAAGAGAAAAGAAGGGAAAGAGAGAGGGAAGGAGAGGGAGATAAACAAAGAGGGAGAGAGAGGGAAGGAGAGGGAGATAAACAAAGAGGGAAGAGAGTGAGGGAGAGGGATTGAGAGAGAGGGGGTAAGGGGGGGAGAGAGAAAGAGAGAGAGTGTGCAATGGAAACACAAGAGGGGCAGATGCTGGAATGCTGGAGCACCAAACAATCTGATGGAGGAGGTCAGTGTGTAGGGCAGCATCTGTGGAGGAAAAAGCATTTTTGGCTCTGATCAGAAGAGAGCGTGCAGTGTTGGGATGAAAGAGACGACAAGAATTCAGCATGCTCCATATGCCTGTTTGTTAATGATCTGCTTTTTAACTAAGCAGTGCTATTTATACGAATTTCATCCACCCCTACGGAATGTGCTATAATCCTATGTCTAATAATCACAGCATTCAATGCTGTGACAACTGTGACAACTGTGGGAATGCGTTAAGTGCTTTGGAATATCTTTAGGGAAATCAGAGCTACGGAAGTGGTGCGGAATTCCATCATTGGTGGCTCCAGACTATATTTGGCAGGTGTGCTTTTTCTCCAAAAAATGGCTTGCATTCCTGGTGCAGTTCCATCTCAGAGGGGCTCATGTCATCTCTAACCTGATCCACCAATCCCAAATCATTATCTCACTAAGAACAATTTTGAATCCAAATAGGCTGCTTTCCTGAATTTTGGCTGACGCCAGGAGGTACTTCCACTCCCTTATCAATGACATGTAATATGTTCATGACCAGCTCACTTAGTTTCCATAAACAAACTTTGTCTAAACAAAGTTCCCTTGGTGTTCTAGCCAATGTTTATTCTCACTCAGAAGCTCTTTTACCTTGTCCTTAGAGAAATCCCAAACCCTTTATACCACCGCTTCATAAGCAAGAGAAAGTCTGCAGATGCTGGAAATCCAAGCAACACATACAAAATGCTGGAGGAACTCAGCAGGCCAGGCAGCATCTAGGAATAGAGTACAGTCAACGTTTCAAGCTGAAACCCTTCGGCAGAGCTCAAGTCAAGTACCCTATTCCACCCTCATCACTTGCCAATAGGACCATAAGACCATAAGACATAGGAGCAGAATTAGGTCCTTCAGCCCATTGAGTCTGCTCCACCATTGCATCATGGCTGATTTATTATCCCTCTTAATTCCTTTCTCCTGCCTTCTCCCCTAACCTTGGTCAGCTTTACTAATCAAGAACCTATCAACTTTATCCACTTTATATATATCCAATGACTTGGCCTCCACAATTGTCTGTGGCAATGAATTCCACCGAATCTCCACCCTTTGGCTAGAGAAATTCCATAGGCATGCCCTCTTCCCTTTACTACAAACAGGGAGGTGGTACAGGAGCCTGAAGACCCACACTCAGTGTTTTAGGAACAGTTCCTTCCCCTCTGCCATCAGATTTCCGAATGTTCAGTGGACCCATGGATATTACCTCACTATTCATCTCTCACATTATTTATTTAGTCATTTTTATTGTAACTTAGAGTAATTTTTTGCACTGTACCTCTGCCACAAAATGAATTTCATGATATATGTCACTGATAGTAAACTTGATTCTAACTCTAATTCATTAACAATGCTTCACCAATGCGTCAGAGGCATGGTGGAGCGTATGAATCACAATCAATTATACAGCAGGTAAAGTCATTTACCCTGAAAACTATTTGTAGAGAAAAAGTAGAAACAAAAACTATAGCAACTCCCAATGAAAGTAAGATTAATTCTCAAAGTAAAAGCTCACAGAATAAATTTCAGTCACTGGTGTTAAAGTAATCACCAGATTTAATTATTTGGACGGTTACTTAATAATATCTGCAACATTGGCACAACATGTAGTCTTAGGGAATGCTGAAGGACTGGTGAATAGCCCCATGTAATAATATACAGCAACATTAACTGAGCGAAGGGAAGAAATCTATCTCTGTAGGCAAAAAGGTTTAATTAATCAGAATACAATAAAATGCTGCTCTGCTCAGCTATTTTGGAAATCTGGATGCAGAAATATAGTATAACGTTATGCAATTGTTCTATGAGAATGAGTCCAGAAAAGAGAAATATCTATATTCTCTTCATGCATAGAAGGAAGCCATTTGGCCAATTGTGTCTATCCTAGAATGATGTCAGTACCTCCAGTTGAACTCTGCCTTTTTGCCTGTTACCCCATAGCTGCTAGCCTGGGGTTTTGTATTGCCATGTGCTCTTGGTTGTTTTCATGCCCTGTGTGCTCTTGTCCCCGTTCCTGCTCTACTCCGGCCCCTGTATTACTGAGTACTCCGCCGCTCACCTATTTATCATTATTACTTGTTTTGCTGCCACCTATCATCTGCCTCTCTGTTTATTGTTCAGTGTATTTCAGTCCTGTGTTTTCACCTGTTTGTTGCCATATTGTGCCAGTGAGTTTTCCTGAGCCTTTCCAGCATTTGTATATCTGTATTCCGTCCGTCTGAATATTGACTCTGCCTGTTTCCCGAATCTGGTTTTTGGATCTCTGCCTGAACTTTGACGCCAACTTTGTCGTCCCTCTGGATTTGCTACTCAGTAAATATCACAGTCTGCGATTGGGTCCTTACTTCCGCGCCCTGACAACCGATCCCATTCCCTCTATAAATTTCCCTGCAATCTGTTCTCACATTCCTGGCAACTCACTTCCTTGTCTATTTTGGTTTGTGTGTAGTTCTTCATTGATTCTGTTGTGCGTTTTTGTATCTACTGTGAATGCCCACAAGAAAATGAACCTCCGTATAGTATACAGTGACATATATGTATTTTGATAATATGTTTACTCTGAACTTTGAGCTGGTTCTGTAATCTGCATCCATTTGGAGGCAATTTACAATGTCCATTTTACCCACCAACCCAAGTGTTTGGGATGTGTGAGGTAAACAGAGCAGCTGAAGCAGGATTTCCCAATCCTTTTTATACCATTCAGCAATACCATTATGCAAGGGGTCCCTGGACCCCAGGTTGGGAACTCCTGAAGTAGAAGTCGATGCAGTCACAGGGTTAGAAACATAGAAACATAGAAAATAGGTGTAGGAGTAGGCCATTTGGCCCTTCGAGCCTGCACCGCCATTCAGTATGATCATGGCTGATCATCCAACTCTGAACCCTGGACCTGCTTTCTCTCCATACCCCCTGATCCCTTTAGCCACAAGGGCCATATCTAACTTACTCTTAAATATAGCCAATGAACTGGCCTCAACTGTTTCCTGTGGTAGAGAATGCCACAGATTCACCACTCTCTGTGTGAAGAAGTTTTTCCTCATCTCGGTCCTAAAAGGCTTCCCCTTTATCCTTAAACTGTGACCACTCGTTCTGGACTTCCCCAACATCAGGAACAATCTTCTTGCATCTAGCCTGTCCAATCCCTTTAGAATTTTATACGTTTCAATAAGATCCCCCCCTCAATCTTCTAAATTCCAGTGAGTATAAGCCTAGTCAATCCAGTCTTTCTTCATATGAAAGTCCTGCCATCCCAGGAATCAATCTGGTGAACCTTCTCTGTACTCTCTCTATGGCAAGAATGTCTTTCCTCAGATTAGGGGACCAAAACTACACACAATATTCCAGGTGCAGTGTCACCAAGGCCTTGTACAACTGCAGTAGAACCTCCCTGCTCCTGTACTCAAATCCTTTTGCTATGAATGCCAAAATACCATTTGCCTTTTTCACCGCCTGCTGTACCTGCATGCCCACCTTCACTGACTGGTGTACAATGACACCCAGGTCTTGTTGCATCTCCCCTTTTCCTAATCAGCCACCATTCAGATAATAATCTGTTTTCCTGTTCTTGCAGCCAAAGTGGATAACCTCACATTTATCTACATTAAATTGCATCTGCCATGAATTTGCCCACTCACCTAACCTATCCAATTCACCCGGCATCCTCTTAGCATCCTCCTCACAGCTAACACCGCCGCCCAGCTTTGTGTCATTTGGTTGGTACTAGAAGTCAGATAAAGACCAGGCTGTCATAGCAACACTGACAGTGTTTCTGCAGTCATCTTGAATCTGAAGGTGTACATTCAAGTCCAGCACTAGGGACTTGTCCCAGAAACCCAAGTTGACTCTCCAATACAAGATTCCAATGGAAATCCCAATGTAAGAGATTGAAAAACAATATTTCAAAGAAATAGTTTATTTCAGCAAAGAGTTTTTTCTGGAGAAGCTGGTCTTGTCCTCCTTGGAGTGATAAAAGAGAATTTATGAGAGAGCTCTGCAAGACGATGATGGTTTTAGAGATGACGTATCAACGTACTGCTGCTAATCACATCAGGTTGATTCCCAAGTGACAGCAGCATAAAAATAATTAATTTTTGATTGCAATTAGAAGTTCTGGGAAGAAGAAATGGAAAGGACATGGGAGCTGATTTGGCACATAAAGGATATGTGATTGATGCAGGGTTTTGACCTGAAACATCCACAGTTCTTCTCCTCCCATGAGGCTGCTCAGCCCTCTCCTCCAGAGGTTTGTATGTTGCTCCAAGGAGATGCAACGTTCTGTCAATGCAGAAAGTGATCCCGAAAGAGATGAAGGCCAAACAGACATAAATCAACAAAAAATTAATGAGATGAAGGAGACGTTTTGCCAGCTGAAACAGGCTAGTAGGAGTGGGGCTGAGGTAGAGGAATAAAGAGCAAAAGGGGTGCCAAAGCAAATGGAAAAGGAGCCACAGGAATATAGTATGGGCAGGGAACAAGAGGAGTGGAAATAATTGGATAGGACTTTAATCAATGTCCATTTGGGCGGACCTAGTTTATGAATCTACAACCAGTTTCTTCTACATCTGAGGACAAGGATTTGGTTCAATATAATGGTGAGGGCATTAGTTTAGTCATAGTTTTTGGACAGCCTCTTTGTGAAAAAGAGTTCCAGTAATTCTGTGTGTACTAATGGGGCAGGCACTATTGACCATGCATCTAAAACAATGCTGGAGGAGCAAACAGTTATGATGCAGGCTTGCACAAACACACCATGCATTACTGGCATTTTTGCTTGTGAAGGGAAAATCAAACTCTTATTGTCTAAGTTTCCAAAACTTGATTTAAAGGGAAAACATCTTCCTACCAGTCTTGTGAAGTCACTTTGCAAGCAGTGAAAGCTAAGAGCTGTATGGTGTGGAATGCAGAAAGGCAGTGACCAAAGGATGTTGTCACAAGTGCATTGAATTATAAGGAGACATCAAAACCGCAGGGCTATCTGCAGGGGACAGAAAAGAAATAGGAATCACATTTCTATAGATCCTTTCACAATTCTGAATTGTTGCAAAGCATTCTGAAGCCAAAGAAAACCATCAGTCACAGGGTGCCATGGTAACACAGAGGTTAGCATGACACTGTCGCAATTCAGAGTTCAGTTCCGAGGTCATCTGTAAGGAATCTGTATGCCTTCCCTGTGGAATGCGTGTGTTTTCTCCAGATACTCCAGTTTCCTCGCATTGTCCAAATACGTACCAGTTAGTAGGTTAATTAGTCATTGTACATTGTCTCGTGATTAGGCTAAGGTTAAATCAGAGGGTTGCTGGGCAGCATTGCTCAAAGGGCCGCAAGGCCCTATTCCGTGCTGTAACTCAATAAATAAATATACGCAATAAATCCTTTAGACACACTCACAAAGCATGTCCATTCATATGAGATCAAGTTGCAAGGGTAGGAGGGAGAAAGAAATACTTTCATTTCTGCAGCAGCTTCAGTGTTTTAACCTATGTGTTTTACAGTCAATGACATACACTCAGTGGCCACTTTATTAGGTACACCTGTACACCTGCTCACTCATACACATATCTAATCATTCAATCATATGGAGGCAACTCAATGCATTAAAGCATGCAGACATGATTAAGAGGTTCATTTGCTGTTCAAAGCAGACATCAGAATGGGGAAGAAACGTGATCTAAGTGACTTTGACCAGGGAATGATTCCTGGTTCCAGACAGGGTGGTTTGGGTATCTCAGAAACTGCTGATCTCCTGGGATTTTCACACACGACAATCTCCAGAGTTTACAGAGAATGGTGTAATAAACATAAAAAACATCCAGTGATGGGCAGCTCTGTGGGTAAAATGCCTTCTTAACGAGAGAGGTCAGAGGAGGATGGCCAGACTGGTTCAAGCTGACAGGAAGGCAACAGTAACTCAAGTAACCATGTGTTACAACAGTGGTGTGCAGAAGAGCATCTGTGAATGTACATCACATCGAACCTTGAAGTGGATGAGCTACAGCAACAAAAGTCCATAAAAATACTATCAGTGGCCACTTTATTGGGTACTGGAGGTAACTAATAAAGTGGACACTGAATGTAAGTCTAATTTTCGATTGGAAAGCCTCATTTTGATATCAGATACAAACAACCTAAGTAAGGTTTTCTAACTTGAGCAAGTAATCTCTTATAAAGCAAGGTTCACTATTTAAATATTATCCTGCTATTTAGCTCTGCCTTCTTATGTATGAATATTTCAACATCTTTCCAACTACAGTCTGTTAATGTTTTTGCGATGTTGATCAAGACATAGATATTAGCCAGGATGTCTGGATGACTCCTCTGCTGTTCTACAATTTAGTTCCATAGGATATTTTTAAACCTCCTGCGAGAACAGATGGGGCCTTGGTTCAAAGCCTCATATGAAAGAAAGCACAGCGCTCCCTCAGAGCCACACTGGAGAGTCAGCCGAGATAAATGGGCTCCGTTGTCTGGAGTGGGGGTTTGAAACTATGCTGACCCATTGAGTCACAGCTGACATGGGCTCAAGTACCCTTATCTTCACACCCTGGAGCTGTTCTTATCTTTGGCATCTAGATCATCTGCTGAATTGGAAAGATGCTGAAATATCCATACTTGAAGAGGCAGGCTAAATGGCAGAAGAGGATTTAAATAGAAACATAGAAAACCTACAGCACAATACAGGCCCTTCGGCCCACAAAGTTGTGCCGAACATGTCCCTACCTTAGAAATTACTTAGCTTACCCATAGCCCTCTATTTTTCTAAGCTCCACGTACCTATCCAAAAGTCTCTTAAAAGACCCTATCGTATCTGCCTCCACCACCATTGCTGGCAGCCCAATCCATGCACTCACCACTCTCCGAGTAAAAAACTTACCCCTGACATCTCCTCTGTACCTGCTCCCCAGCACTTTAAACCTGTGTCCTCTTGTGGCAACCATTTCAGCCCTGGGAAAAAGCCTCTGACTATCCACATGATCAATGCCTCTCATCATCTTATACACCTCTAACCCTTCGTTGCTCTAAGCAGAAAAGGCCGAGTTCACTCAACGTTGCTTTAATGAGTGATTACTTGCTGGGGTCAGCATCATTCGCGTAGAACGCTGATACATGATATGAAAATCCAGTTGCGCGCTGGATTTAAGAAAGATTGAATTCCTGACCTCTTCCTGGTGACTCCTAGAAGCTGTATGTAAGCAGCCACGAAGAACAACAAATTAACACAGGCTGCAGCGCAGAGGAACAATGAGACCGGAACAGCGTTCCACGGTTTTGCCACGAGTTCCGCGGAGATTTGGACGAGTCTGTGCATGTCAGTTCAGTAAGTGTGCGATCACATGCCATTCAAGAACTTGCATTTTGCATTATATAGAACAACAAACATAGAACATTACAGCACATAGCAGGCCCTTCGGCCCACAATATTGCACCACATTTCTAAACTAAAATCAATATAACCCTTCTCATATAAGATTATTAAGGGATTGGACACGCTGGAGGCAGGAAGCATGTTCCCGCTGATGGGTGAGTCCAGAACTAGAGGACACAGTTTAAGAATAAGGGGTAGGCCATTTAGAACAGAGATGTGGAAGAACTTTTTCACCCAGAGAGTGGTGGATATGTGGAATGCTCTGCCCCAGAAGACAGTGGAGGTCAAGTCTCTGGATGCTTTCAAGAGAGAGTTAGATAGAGCTCTTATAGATAGCAGGGTCAAGGGATATGGGGAGAGGGCAGGAACAGGGTACTGATTGTGTATGATCAGCCATGATCACAGTAAATGGCGGTGCTGGCTAGAAGGGCCGAATGGCCTACTCTTGCACCTACTGTCTATTGTCTATTATTGTCTATTTTCTCTCCCAGCAGCCCTCCATTTTTCTAAATGCCCTAATATATCTGCCTCTACTGCCACCCCTGGCAGGGTATTCCATACATTCACCACTCTCCTTGTAAAAAAACTTACCTCTGATGCTCTCCCTATACTGTACTTTCCTCCAATCATGTTAAAATCATGCCCCCTGGTATTTGCCGTTTCTGCCCAGGGCAAATTCTCTGGATGTCCACTCTACTGATTGCCCCTTATCGTGTGGTGCTCTATCAAGTTAACTCTCATCCTCCCTACCTCCAAAGGGAAAAGCCTTGGCTCACTCAGCCTATCCTGGTAAGACATGCTCTCCAATCTAGGCAGTATGATGGGCGATGGGGTGGAGATACGTCTCTATCGAAGGAGGAGTAAGTTGCTCCTTCCCTCCAGTAGTCTGCAGGTCACCCTTGGGCAAGGTGTAGTACCTAGTTAGCCCATAATCAGGGTCACGTGAAACCATGCGAGGAGGTGGTGGATGGTCGTATGAGCAACTGGTGCATATCAAGTCAAGTTTATTGTCATTTCAACCATAAACTGCTGGTACAGTACACAGTAAAAACGAAACAACGTTCCTCCAGGACCCTGGTGCTACATGAAACAACACAAAACTACACTAGACTATCTGAGACAGCACAAGGCTACACTAGACTATGTAAAAACAACATAAAAACTACATTAGACTAGAGACCTGCACAGGACTACATAAAGTGCATGAAACAGTGCAGGGCAGTACAATAATTAACAAACAAGACAATAGGCACAGTAGAGGACAAATTACAATATAATAATAAATGATGTAGATGTCAGTCTAGACTCCGGGTATTGAGGAGTCTGATAGCCTGGGGGAAGAAACTGTTGCACAGTCTGGTCGTGAGAGCCCGAATGCTTCGGTATCTTTTGCCAGATTGCAGGAGGGAGAAGAATTTGTATGAGGGATGCGTGGGGTCCTTCATAATGCTGTTAGCTTTCTGGTTGCAGCGTGTGGTGTAAATGTCCGTAATAGCGGGAAGGGAGACCCCGATGATCTTCTCAGCTGACCTCACTATCCGCTGCAGGGTCTTGCAATCCAAGATGGTACAATTTCCGAATCAGGCAGTGATGAAGCTACTCAAGATGCTCTCAATACATCCTCTGTAGAATGTGGTGAGGATGCGGGTGGGAGATGGACTCTTCTCAGCCTTTTCAGAAAATAGAGATGCTGCTGGGCTTTCTTTGCTATGGAGCTGGTGTTGAGGGACCAGGTGAGATTCTCCACCAGGTGAACACCAAGAAATTTGGTGCTCTTAACGATCGCAATGGAAGAGCCATCAATGTTCAGCGGAGAGTGATCTCTCCGTGCTCTCCTGAAGTCAACAACCATCTCTTGTGTTTTGCTCACATTCAGAGACAGGTTGTTGGCTCTGCACCAGTCCGTTAGCCGCTGCACCCCCTCTCTGTAAGCTGCAAATCACAAGTCCTGGATACGTGACCACTGTCGCCAGGCAGACAATCGCTGAAGAGTATTGATCATGGCTGGAGTCACACTGCGCAGAAGAAGCCAATGGCAAACCACTTCTGCAGAAAAATTTGCCAAGGGCAATCATGGTCATGCGACCATGATCACCCACATTATACAGCACGGCACATAATGATGATGATGATGATGATGCAAAAAAAGGGTTAGAGAAAGAAGTATTAGCTGCCACTTTATTGACTCCTCCCCCACTTCCCACTTCTTCAGAAAATAACAGATATAGTCAAAGACCCCTCCCCTCCAGACATGCTCTGTTCTCTCCACACCCACCCTATCAGGCTGAAGATAGTAAAGCTGGAGAGCACATACCACCAAGCTCAAGAACAGCTTCAATCCCACTGTTGTCAGACTCTTGAACAGACCTCTAATGCACTAAAAGAGAAACTATTGATCTTTTGATCTCCCATGTGTCCCATATTGTCTAACCTGCACTTCACTTTCTCTGATTCAAGGAATGATCAAAGTATTGTTGCAGTACGCAACCCTGAGATTCATCTTCCCACAGACAGCTACAAAACAAAGAAACACCGTTCAGAAAAACATCAAAAACCCAATACGCACAGAAAAAAAGAGAACAAATCACACATGCGATTAAAAAAAACAAGCGGAAGATACACAGAATATAAAACGTTGAACCACAGAGTCCTTGAAACTACATTGAAATGTTTAGTTTAGTTCAGTTCAATTTAGCACAGTGTCATTCATTGGCTGCAGACCGCAGAGCCATCCGCCCTAATCAAAATCGCACAGAATAGGAATAAATAAAAGGAGTTATCAGAAACCAGAAACACCTATAACATGAACTGCAGAGTCCAATCCACAAACCGTGTTGATTAAACATTGGAAACGACCCAAAACTCTGGCACTACCCTCCAGCAGCAGTGAACTAGAGAGAGGGGGGGATATCAGTCAAACTCTAACTGTTACACTGTTCAGTTCTTCCTTTTATTGCCCTTATGCATGGAATAGCTACTTCTGTATGGAATGATCTGTCTACGTAGCATACGAACAAAAACTTCTTCACCGTATCTTGGTACAGATGACAACAATAAGCAGATTCCTATATCAGGAGATCAACTGTTGTTCACCTAGGTTTTAAGAAGCATCTTTTAGGTGGAGAGGGAGTTGAAGGAATTAAGGAAGGGGGTTCAATGGTGCCATTTAACATGAGAGAATGTTTATAGTACACAACCTGGAATTCGTACTCTCCACAGACATCCACGAAACAGAAGAAAAATCCCAAAGAATGAATGACAAGAAAATGTTAGAACCCCAAACCCTCCCTGCCTTCCTCCTCCTTCACACACACAAGCAGCAGCAAAAGCGTCAGTGCTCCCCCCTCCCTCTTCCCCACCTGCCTCAGCAAAAAGAATCAGCCCCCCCCCTCCCACCACCCGCCATGCAAGGAGACCCCCAAAGAGACCATGGTCTGAAGTCCATCAAGAACTACTGTTTAACCAACAGTTCGACATGCTACAGGCTCTCTGTCTTACTAACAAGGGAGAGAGAGATATCATTGCTGCCACAATAGGACAGAGACCAACAGCTCGCTTTTCTCGACAGCAGAGTACACCGCTGTCTCGATGTTCCGATCTCCCGTGATGCTTCAGTCAGCGGCACCAGCACAGAATTAGTCCTGACCCCCCCCAGGCCCACACCCTGGTGGTACCCGTCTTCCAGGCTGCCCGGCGAGCTCCAAGAATGGGAACCCACCGCCGTGAGGTACCACATTTTGAGTGCAGCTGTGGATCACCGACTCTGACAGGACCCCAGCCACCCTGACAAAGAAAGAAGAGACCTTAGAGAGAAGAATTTAAACTGTTTTGCAGATTGACTGAGAGAAGTTGTCCTCTGGTGCCATCTTTAGCTCCTCCACTTTTCGATGGAAATGTGGGCATCAAATACGGAGAGAGTAGATTGAATGAAGTCTGAATAAGAGTAATATAGATAAATAGAAACTTTATTGGTCCCAAAGGAAATTACAGTGTCACAGTAGCATTATAGGCACACAGATATACAAATATTAGAAGAGAAGTAGAAAGAATTTTAAAACGTTACCTCAGTTAACAGGAGGGGTCATCACTTCCCTGACGAGGGGTTGACTCATTATAGAGCCTAATAGCCAAGGGTAAGAATGACCTCATATAGCACTCTTCAGAGCAGCTCAGTTGTCTTAGTCTATTACTAAAAGTGCTCCTCTGTTCAGCCAAGGTAGCACACAGAGGTTGAGAACAATTGTCCAGAATTGCCAGGATTTTCGTAGGGTCCTTTGTTCCACCCCAGCCTCCAGTGTGTCCAGTCTGACTCCAATAACAGAGCCAGCCTGTTTGATCAGTTTATTGAGCCTGTTGGTATCACCTGTGTTGATGCCATTGCCCCAGCACACCACCACATAGAAGATTGTACTGGTGACAACAGACTGGAAGAACATGTGAAGGAGAAGCTTGCTTATTCCAAAGGACATCAGTCTCCTCAGGAAGTCGAGGTGACTCTGGCCCTTCTTGTACACAGCCTCTGTGTTGGTGCTCCACTCAAGTCTGTCATCCAGGTGCACCCCAGGTACTTGTAGGTCCTCACCACATCCACGTCCTAACCATCAATAGTAACAGGGAGCAATGCAGTCTTAGTCTTCTTAAAGTCCATCACCATCTCCTTTGTCTTACTGATGTTGAGCTGCAGATGATTCAGCTTGCACCATTTGACAAAGTCCTCCACCAGGGTCCCTGTATTCATCGTCCCATCCTCCCTTTATACACCCAACTATTGCTGAGTCATCAGAGAACTTCTGCAGGTGACATAACTCAGTATTGTATCTAAAATCCGAGGTATGCAGGGTAAACAGGAAAGGGGCCAATACAGTCCCCTATGGGGCCCCGGAGCTGCTTATAGCCACGTCTGACACACAGCCCTGAAGCCACACAAACTGTAGTTATTCTAATGGAGTTTGGGCATGGAAGCATTGATCAGCGTCACTGAAAATTGTTATCTGATTGGTCTATCTAATAGTTAGGCAGCTAATCTTGACAAGAGTGAACTAAGTGATGTTTTTTGGAGACGCTGGCATACTGACTGCCACTCTTTGACCCCGATAGCTCAAAATGTCTGGGTTCACTTTTCTGGGCCAGGCATCCAAGACTGCCTACCATGATTGAAACAAGCTTCACCGGTATAGCATCTTCAGGATGGCATTACGGGGGCAAGGAAAGAGAAATTTCCTTGAAGTCAACAGATGTTTCTGAAACATTATTCCAGTTTCTTTGAGAGAAGGTAATTGGATAGCACCTGGCACAGAATCTTCTCTGTCCTTGACCATTGTTAAGTTTTCAGGAGCCTCCAAAAGTCTGGGCTCTGTAACTCACTTAAAATCAAATTAGAGGCTTTGAACTGATGGGTTAGAGCCAGTTCTAACTGTGCAGGGAATAGAACTCGGGATGAGTTACAGCAATTAAATGAAATACCTTGTTCCTTTGTCTTTTTCTATGCTGTTTCTTTGCAATATGCTTTACTTCTTTTAAAGGGGCTGACATGACCTCATGGGTGGTGGGGTCTCTGCCAAAAGAGGTAGAAGACTTGTTCACCTTTGCTTCGTTGGCCTGCAGATCACCCTTGGGCAAGGTGTAGTACCTGCTTAGCCCCCTCCCCACCTCCCCCATGGATCAGGTTCACATGAAGCCATGGGATCAAGTAATGGATGGTCATACGTGCAGCTGGTGTTGATCACCCATCCTGTGTAGACACTGCCCAGAAAAGGGCAATGGCAAACCTCTTCTGTAGAAAAAAATTGCCAAGAACAATCAGTGACATGGAAAGACCATGATCGTCTACTCATACTGGCATGACACATAACAAAAGAACGAACAAACATGACCTAACCACCTTCATCAGAGCCCCTCCTCAGAATTCTTTACAAATGAGGTGCAGAAAAATGGGGTCCTGTTAACTTAGAGGAGAGACTGGGCGAGTTTCCAACCCCTATCTAACACCACATCAAGGAAGCCATTTAAACTTCTAATTCCACCTTGAGAGATAATAGATCTAGATCTCTAATTTTGAGTGATATGCTATCAATTCCCCATGATAACAACAGTTTGATTTTACATACAGTACTGTGAAAAAGTCTTAGGCATATATATATAGCTAGAGTGCCTGAGATCTTTTCACAGTACTGCATTTGTCAACGTGGAGTGGAGAATGAGTTTGTAAATCTGGAGGGAGCAAAGGATGTGGGAATGGCAAGAGTGGAGTGCCACGGGAGGGGTATGGGACAGGAGGCAGAGAAGGAGTGCCAGGGGCAGGGGATAGCGTGGCTGCAGACGCACCCAGCACTGAGGCAAGGTCATTTGATTCCAAACAATTGGTTTATTGATCATTAAAGACTGCCTCTCTGTTTCTTCCTGCTCCCTCCCCTCTCCCTTCCCCTTTTCCCAGCCACGATTCCCCTCTCCCTGCCACCTTCCCACTCTCGGTCCACAATAGAGACCCATATCAGAATGAGGTGTATCATCACTCACACTTGTCATGTAATTTGGTTTTTTTTTTGCAGCAGTGCAATACAAGAAATTACTACAGTCCTGCGCAAAAGAATTAGGCACCCTTGCTATATAAATGTGCCCAAGACTTTTGTACAGTACTGTCGTCATAGAGTTCTGTAACATTGAAAATATCCTTCACCGCATTGAGAACAGACTGACCAATTAAGTATCTACTTACTCCAATCCCATTTTATTCTCCCATCTCAAGATTGTATAATATACATACTTGTATAATAAATGTACTTTGAATCGTTTGAACACTCTCCTCCCCATCCCAAGTTCTACTCCTCACCACTATCCATGGGAGAATTACAGTGATGTACCAACCTCTATATTCTTGTGATGTCAGGGCACTTGGTGGCAAGATAACATCGCTATTAGTGCAATGCTTTTCAGCACCAGCTGTAAGGTCATGGTTCAATTCCCATCTCTCTCTGTAAGGAGTTTGTATGTTGCCCCACAAGGGGGTTTCTTCCAGGTGCTTTAGCTTCCTCCCACATTCAAAAGACATATGGGTTCGTGAGGGTTAGTAGATTAAATCGGTGCTCTCTTCATTGACAAGAGATCTTCAGCGAGCATCTGTTCCACAAATATAATGTGCAAAATCCTAATGACTTGAGAAAAAAGCCCAGATTGACTTATTAACTTCAAAATGCTTTGTTTTGTTAGCATTTAAGTAAGCGTACAATTTGATTGAGATGCTGGTTACTTCCAAGAAGACTTGCTTTGATTTGAATTTAATTTATAGCTGAAGTCAGCACCTGTTAAGATGTTTCTCAGAGTAGGTCATTGCAAATGCCTTGTTTAACAAGCATGACCCATCAATTCACCCCTTATAAGCATAAATGAATCTACTCCTGTCCAGTGATATGAGCCAGAAAGGAACTCTGCCCTTCCTGTCTAATCAATGGTAAGTTTACTATCATATGAACACATGCACAGATGAAAAGATCGTCTTTCTTACCACCACGTCAATGGCACATATTCATAACTTCTTGTAGACATAAGCAGAGTTAAAATTGAATGAGGTCAAAACTAACTCATGTTTAAAGTTAACCTAAGCTTCTGTTGAAGGGTGTCATGATGACCTTTGTGTTTAGGCGTGTTTTCTAACTACTCTTGGAAGGCTCGTCTTTAAGTTCTAGACCGAGTACTTTATCCATCAAAAATAATTCCTTTACTTCCCCCATTATTCTTAACTTCTTTAAGATTTCCTAACTCTTCATAATTTCAACCCAGTTCTGTAATCTCCCTTTTGTGACCTGACTGTTGTGTTATTCTGGGAAATCTACACGGTGCTTTCTTCAAAGCCAATGCATCTTTGAAACGGTATGGTTATGGGATTGCTGTGGTATAACCCTGATACTTACACAGTGCAAAGTGGTCATTTGGCTTTGAAAGTATGTGACCTCATTTGGTTCTGAAGGATATTATGGTGAGTCAGGGACCACTGATGGGAGCACTATTGACAGGAGCCTATCTGGAAGTATTAAGAATGACATCAAGGGAGGCTATTCAGCCCATTGAGCCGATGTCAGCTCAGATTAAAGCAGCCCCATCAGTCCAATTTCCCTTGAAGGACACATAAGGAATGGTTTCCTTGTACCTGAAGAAGGGTCTCGGCCTGATACACAGACTGTTTACTCTTTTCCATAGATGCTGCCTGATCTGCTGAGCTCTTCCAGTGTTCTGTGTGTGGTGCCTTGGATTTTCAGCATCTTCAGAACTTTTTCGTGTTTGTGTTTCATTCTGCCCTGTTGCCTGGGTGGGGCACCTCAGCTTTGAGAAGAGACTAGATAGGCTGCTTTGTTTTCCGCAGCGTGAAGGATATGGAGGGAGAATCTGATAGGTGTATACGGTATGGAAGGACTAATGTATGGTTCTGGGCCTGTACTTGCTGGAGTTTAGAAGAATGAGAGGGGGTGAATCTCATCGAAACATACCAAACATTGAAAGACCTAGATAGAGTAGATGTAGAGAGACGGTTCGACTAGCTAGAGAGTCTGGGACCAGAGGACACAGCTTCAGAATACGAAAACGCCCTTTTGGAACAGTGATGCTCTTTAGCCAGAGGGTGGCAAATCAGTGGGATTCATTGGCACAGACTGCTGTGGTGGTCAAGTCATTTGATAAATTGACGTAGACGTGGCGGAGTCATGATGGCGCTAAATTGCAACTCCTTCGTGTCCATCTACAAAAATAGCTTAATTTCTACCCCTGATGTCTCTCCTTTTCCTGTTCAGGGCGGATGAGGTTCTGTTGAAGATCCTGACCTGGAGTTACACTCAGATGATGGTGGTGGGACCCGCTTCCAAGGATGTGGCCTAGAGGACAAGCATTCCTTCAGGGTTCCGAGGTTTTGCAGCGCTAGGAACGAGCTGATTCTAAGCCAGTGCCACCGGACATTGGGCAAAGCAGATTAGCTGTCAGAGGTCCTGTACACGGTGAGTTCTAGGTTTTTTTCTTTTTCTTTTTAATTTTCTTTTTCTTTCCCCTCTCCCTCAGCGAGTTGTTTCTCCCCTCTCGCTGTGAAAGAGGACACTTCTTTTACCCTTTGTTCGGGAGCGAACCAGTGGCATGTCGAAATGTCGTGTGAATGACTAGCTTTTGTTGTACTGCAAATCATGGTCTTTATTCGGGGCCCTGCTTGATGGGTGGAGGGTGCTGATGCTTTTTTGTGATAGTGGGTGGGGGAGGGTCATCACTTTGCTATTGCTTGTGCATGGGAGGGGGAGTAGGTGTGCTTCGGGGTTTTAATGTTTTTACTGTCACTCATTCTTTGGGACACTCTTCTGTTTTTGCGGATGTCTGCGAAGAAAAGCAGTTTCAGGTTGGATATGGTATGCACCTCCCTGATATTAAATGGAACTATTGAACTATACTTAAAGTGAAGGTCGATAGGTTTTCGATTAGTAAGGATGTCAAAGGTTACGGGGAGAAGGCAAGAGAGTGGATTTGAGAGGGAAAATAAAACAGCTATGATGGAATTGTGGAGCAGACTTGATTGCTCAAATAGCCTAATCCTGTTCCTTCGTCTTATGGTCTTAGTGCCAAGAGCATAGAAAGGTTAGATAGTCAGATTCCTTAGCCGACAAGTAGAGGTATCTAATACTAGAGGACACTGATTTCAGGTTAGAGGTAAGAAGTTTAAAAGAGATCTGAGGCAGAAATGTTTAACTCAAGAGACTGGCTGAAATTGGAACACTGCCTGAGGTAGTGGTAGATGCTGGTACCTTCAGAACATGTAAAAAGTGTCTAGACTAGCACTTAAATGCCGAGGCACGGTAGTCTACAGATCAAGTGTTGGTGGATGGGATTAGTGTAGATGGCTGGCATCAACATGGTCCTGATTGTGTGATCAATAGCAATGGTATAGGAGGCTATTCGCCCCTTCTGTATGATAGCTTTCTGAGCAATCCAGCCAGAGGTTTATGCATTAAATTACTCTTAACCTATTCACTCACACATGCCCATTAACATCCCCTGATTCTCTGAACTACACCAGGCAGTTATACCAGTTGCAATAGTTGACTAACCTACCAGTGTATCTTTGTGATGTGGGAGCATCTAGGGAAACCCCACATGGCCACAGGGAGGGCATGCAAACTCCACATAGTCAGCAAACAAGTTCAAGGCTGTTTGGGGCAGCAGCTCTATCAATTACACCACTGTTCCAACTGGAAGAATAGCTCCCTCACACGCCACTGATGGTGACTGGGTGGTGGAGTTAGTGGGTTTGGGATAAGCGATTGATGAAGCTTTAATGATTGACTGCAGTATAGATTGGGTTAGCTTTATTGAAATATACAGTAAGATGCACTGCTTTGTGTCAACAACCAACATAGTTCAAGGAAGTGTTGGGGTTAGCCTGCAAGTGTCACCATGTTCTTCTGGCACCAACGTGGCATGCCCACATCTTACTATCTCTAACCTGTATGTCTTTGGACTGTGTGAGGAACCCAGAGCACCCGGAGGGAACCCATGCAGTCACGGGGAGAACGTACAAACTCCTTACAGGCAGTGACGGGAATTGAACTCAGATCTTCTGAGCACCAGCGCTGTGAAGTGTTACGCACACCACTATGGCATTGTGTATGTTGTACACTGCTGTGCAAAAGTCTTAGGCACAGAAATATAGCAAGGGTGCCCAAGACTTGTGCACAGTTCTGTGTATTGGTTAAAATAGGAAGGTGATTGGGAAACAGAAGTAAGAGTAGTTAGCTTTGTGTTAGTTCGGTCATATTAAGTGTAATTTGGCAAATGGAAAGACATAATACACAGTACTATGAAAAAATCTTAGGCACATATATATAGTTAGGGTGCCTAAGACTTTTGCATAGTACGATGCACGCTGTAGCAGCAAAGCCCGATAGTTAAGCAGCTTTTATAATGCAGTGGAACATGGATGGTCCTACAATACACCCTGATAAAGATATCAGAATCAGAATCTGGTTTATTATCACCAACATATATCATGAAATTTGATAACTTATTAGCAGCAGTTCAATGCATTGCATAATATAGAAGAATAAAAACTAATTAATTAATTAATTAATCAATCAATCAATTATAATATATGTACATTGAATAGATTAAAAATTGTGCAAAAACTGAAATGATATATATTAAAAAAGTGAAGTAGTGTTTACGGGTTCAATATCCATTTAGGAATCGGATGGCAGAGGGGAAGAAGCTGTCCCTGAATAACTGAGTGTGTGCCTTCGGGATTCTGTACCTTCTACCTGATGGTAACAGTGAGAAAAGGGCATGCCCTGGGTGCTGGGGGTCCTTAATAATGGATGCTGCCTTTCTGAGACACTGCTCCTTGAAGATATCCTGGGTACTTTGTAGGCTAGTACCCAAGAAGGAACTGACTAAATTTATAACCCTCTGCAGCTTCTTATGGTCCTGTGCAGTAGCTCCCCCAAACCAGACAATGATGCAGCCTGTCAGAATGCTCTCCATGTAGAAGTTTTTGAGTGTTTTTGTTCAAATACTAAATCTCTTCAAACTCCTAATTAGGTATAGTCACTGTCTTTATAACTGCATCAATATGTTTGGACCAGGTTAGGTCCTCAGAGATCTTGACACCCAGGAACTTGAAATTGCTCACTCTCGCCACTTCTGATCCCTTCGTCTTACCCTTCCTGAAGTCCACAATCAGCTCTTTCATCTTACCGATGTTGAGTGCCAGGTTGTTGCTGCGACACCACTCCACTAGTTGGCATATCTCGCTCCTGTACGCCCTCTCATCACCACCTGAGATTCTACCAACAATGGTTGTATCGTCAGCAAGTTTATGGATGGTATGATAAAATCTGTTCTGAGCAAGTCATGAGGGTTCTGTTCACTACTTGTACACCTGATTTGTTGTTCCTTTCCACGCCTTGTGGCACGTCGGGTGACAACCTCGCCATTTCTTCCAGCATTTTTTCAGTTTTTTTTTACGAGGCTGAGTTGCTGTCTCAATGCTCAACCCAGCACGGATAGAAAGTGTGGAAGGAGCCGGCTGAAATCAAAGCCGGGACCACTCACCTCAAAGTCCGGTGACTATGCCACTGATCCACCTGCCAGCTTTGTACACGTGTACAGGTATAGGTATAAACTCATAGGTTCAGACAGGGATGTATGCATTATAGACACAGATGCAAGAGACTTACAAACACACAGACAGAAACACACATGTGTGCATGCACACACATACACGTTCACATACACAGAGACGTGTGCACATATTCTCACACAGACAAAGGGCCACACACCCACATAAGCCCACATTATGAATGTGAGAAAGGAGATTCAACAGGCATCATCAGCCTATTCACTAGCCAGAGGCTAGCTTACGTGTAGCCTGGGGAAATATACACTCGCAGGACAACAAATACTTTCTCAGATCTTTAATCCCTTTATCCGTTCCAGATGTTTTAAAGCAGAAAGAGGGTATCGAAATAAAAACGACGAAATGAATTTTAAAAATCACAGTTTCCGCTGTTCCAATCTCAGTTTACTTTCAGGCCATGCCCTCGTTACGTGTGCAGCATGTACATAAAGAAAACCAAACATGCAAAACCAATATGGTAATTGCAATTTTTGTCACACTCGTGCTTAACTTCAAAACACGTAGAGGCTAGACCCTGAAATGAGTTCTCCTCACTCACGCTACTAGGCCAATAAGGAATTTGGCACAACGGCGCTATTCCAGCGCTGATCAATTTATTCGTGAAAATCTTTCCTCATCAAACCTGGGAAAAGCACTCAAACATCATTCTCTCTAGAACATGGCAACTCTTCGGTCTGCTCCACCCCTGCAAAATGTTGTCACCGTTTTATCTTAAAGGCGCAGGCAGTTATTTTAGCATTACCAAGGTGAGTACATAAGTGCACTTTAACAATGAAAAAATTATATTCAATGGTCATCCGGTTGCATATGTTTTATCACTTCATTTATTAAAACAAAGGTTTTTCTTAACACCAGCCTGTTCAGCTACATGAATATGGATGACTGCCATCATTGTCCATGTCTGGGAATGGGTTGCTGGAACTTAATCGTCAAAACCTTTCGGTGAGTAGGCAAAAAAAGCCAAAGTCACCAGAAAATACAGAGCAGCATTGGTGTCAAATAGGTAAGTAACTCCATATTTTTCCTCTTTCATTCATATAATGTTAGATCACCCTTAACAAGATATAAATCTCCAAGAAGATGTGACTCAATCTGCCTGGCAACCCTAATGCTAAAGTCAGGGCAGAGCTCCACTAAAAATCAATAATGCAACAGAGGGGAGGAGATAAACGAGGGCACCGCGATTTGCCAAAGCTCAGCTTGGCTTTTCAAAGCACACAGATTGTTTGTGCCTATTGTGTGAACCCAGCTGTGTTTTCCTCGATAACATCAGAGTATAACAGCATGTGGGAACATGGCTTAATGAAATGTCCAACGTGTGGACTTCTTCTTAATTAATTTTTTTTATTCTAATTTTTTTTTAAACTTATATGCAGCTTAGATGCGAGAAAGATGATTGTCTGGTACTACAAGCTGCCCTGAAAAGATAACAGGCTTGGATCACACTGTTTCTGAAATCTCAGAATGATAAATCAATATGTTTTAATATTCTCAGCTTCCAATAATTGATTTCATTATAACTGAGCTTGCAAGGCTCTTGATGTATTTTATGATTAATTATTCACTTAGATAAAAATTGGCGTCACTAAAGAGCTGCAGAAAATGAAATGTCACTTAGCGAGGTTGCTTTGTCGAAATGAAGATTAAATATGTTGTGGGGATGGTTTAGAAGGGAGCTTCATTCTGCTTCTACCCCATGCTGTTCCTATCCAAAGAGTGTTTGATGGGATGACACAGGCAGATCTTAAACCTAACCAGTGCTGTTTCTAGCCTAGCAGTGTCTGCAGATGCTGTGCAGAGGAAGATTGTGCGGCAGGGCAGCACAGTAGGTTGGCAGTTAGCATGACACTTCACAGCACCAGCGACCCAGGTTCAGTTCCCGCCGCTGCCTGTGAGGAGTTTGTACGTTCTCCCCATGACCGTGTGGGTCTTCTCCGTGTGCTCCAGTGTCCTCCCACAGTCCAAAAGGTTGGTAGGCATTGTAAATGGTCCCGTGATCAGGCTAGGGTAAAATCAGGAGGTGGCTGCGCAGTGTGGCTTGTAGGGCTGGAAGGACCTACTCTGAACTGTATCTCAATAAATAAATAAATTTACTTTGTACCCTAATCAAAGCTGTTCCCACCCTGACAGTGTTTGGCAAAACAGTACAGAGGAAGCTTTACTTAATACCTAACCCATGTCCTCCTTCCCTTATGAGTGTTTAATGGACAGTACAGAAGAAGTTTTACTCTGTATCCAATCTCCTGAGCGCACTTGATGGGATAGTGAGGAGAGAACGTTATTTCCAACTCTTAAATATGTCCATTCTGAAGCTGATTGGGGAGCCTATGGATATAGACCATTTAGTATTATCAGATTTCAAAAATAGTTTGATTGTGTTTTCTTCCAATATAAACACATATTAGGGTCACAGTAGAAGAACGATTAGCGTAACGTCATTAGAGCACCAGCAACCTAGGTTCAATTCCACCGCTGTTTGTAAGGACTCTTTATTTTCTCCCCGTAACCACTAGGGTTTCCTCCAGGTGCTCCTGTTTCCTCCCACATTTCAATGACATACAGTTAATTGATCACATGGATGTAATTGGCAGTATGGGCTCATTGGGTCAGAAGGCCTTGTTACTATGCTGGATGGCAGGGCGGAGATACGTCTCTACCAAAGGAGGTGCAAGGCACTCCTTCCCTCCATTAGCCTGCAGGTCACCCTTGGGCAAGGGGTAACACTTGTTTAGCCCCCCTGATCAAGGTCACATGAAGCCATGGGTGCAGGTGGTAGATGGTCATATGAGCAGCTGGTGCATGTCACAAATTCTGGCTGTGCGGCCACAGTTGCCAGGCTGACAATCTCTAAAGAGTATTGATAATGCTGGAGTCATCCATCTTGTAAAGACTCTGCCCAGAAGAAAGCTTCTGTAGAAAAATTTGCCAAGAACGATCATGGAAAGACCAGGATCGCCCATGTGATACGACACAGTGCATAACAAACAGACCTCTAAATAAAATAAATAAATGAGTCAACCAGACGAACCTCTGGCATTTGAGCAGATTTACAGCCTTCTAAATAAGGTAGCAACTGAAATATCCAGAGTTGTCCTTCTGAGATTTTCACATGCACCTTCAAGGCATGATGTCTTTAACAGATTAGAGTGGTTTGCTATGTAGGGTCGTAAAAAAATGAAAGTAAGGTGAGAGAATGGGACCTGCTCTCAGGACTGGCCATGTTCTGATATCCCAAGGACACAGCCTGGAAGGCAAACGCACCTTGAAGGTTCTGGATTTTCGTGGCTCTGGAGACAGGCTGATTCTAGGCCGGTGCCCCTGACTGAAGCGTCGCGGGAGAACACGGAACGTCGGAAGTAGCGGGTTAGCTGCCAGGGGTTGTGTTTCTGGCGAGCTGCGCCTTTTTTGACGCCAACTCTCTGGGCGAGGAGCTCGGAAAAAGCGACGCAACAGGCTTTTAACATTGTAAACCAGTAAGTTGGTCGTTATGTCTCCCCGCTCGCTGTGAAACGGGGGATACTCTTTTTCCCTTATTAGGGAGAGAGGGAGCCTGTGGTACGTCAACTGACCAGGTGAACAAGTAGTCTTTGGGGTACTGCAAGTCTGTGTCTTTATTGATACTTTGCTGCACGCTTGAGTGCTCGGTGGAGGGTGCTGATGGTTTTTTTGCTGGTGGGGGGTGGGAGGGGGTCATTGCTTTGTTGCTGCTTGTGCGTGGTGGGGGGATCTGGGGGGGCTTTGGGGCTCTAAAGTTTAACTGTCATTCGTTCTTTGGGGTACTCCTCTGTTTTTGTGGATGTTTGCAAAGAAAAAGAATTCCAGGATGTGTATTGTATACATTTCTGTGACATTGAATGTACCTATTGAAACCCTATTGAGATGGGAAATCAGAATCAAAATTCAAGCTGGAAATCGGAAGTAAAAACAGAGAATACTGGGAAGACTCAGGCAGCATCTGTAGAAAGGGAAGCAGTTAATAGTTTAGTTACAGGGCACTTAGTCAAAACAATGAAAGAGAGAGAACAGAAAAAGAATTTTTTTTTAAAACTGAAACTTCTGGAATTCTGAAATACAACAGAAAATACTGGGAACACTTAGCAAGTTAGTTAGGATGTGTGGAGAGAGAAGCAAAAACGAAAATGATGAAAGAATTCAGCCAGTCAAGCACCATCTACAGAAAGAGGAACCAGTCAATGCTTTAGATCAGCCGCCTTTCCTCAGAACTCAAGATGAGACCAGATGACCAATGGAACAGTTCAGATTAGCCTCCTTAGTCTTGTGCATTGTTTGGTACAACTGCAGGACATGCTTATTGATGCACCATCAATAACTCTCGGAGATGTGAGGCGAAAGATAGGCTTTTATTAGCTGGAAGAGAGCACTATCAGCAGCAAGAGACCATCACACAACATCCTGGAGACTGAGGGAGGAGCAGTGCCTCCAATCGCCTTTATACAGGGGTCTGTGGGAGGAGCCACAGGAGCAGTCAGCGGGGGGGGCGTGTCCAGACAAGTATATGTAGTTCACCACACTTATTAAACAAAAAACAGGGGAACCATAGCAGCTGAGGGAGCACGATGAGCAGATGAAGAAGTGCAGTCTATCTGGCTTTGAGCAAGTCCACGCGGACACAAGCCCTTCACCCCAACAAGTCCATGCTTCTAAGGAGAGGCTACATTTTAATCGTATTCACAATCAGAGCAGACACATTCCTGTGTGTTCACCAACGTGCTGCCTTGTTAAATGCTAGCAGAGCTGACGTGATTGCTATTATTAAGTCAATTCTATTGACTCACATTGTTTGACGCCAAATTTGCTTTGAATACAGCTGCCATGAATTATATGTAAACCGCAACCTGTGGCTACAGTCACATACAGATCACCATGAAATATTAATAACCCTGTGGTCATAGATTATGAAGTTTACTTACTGCCTTCCCCCATGACGAATTTTTCTAGTTTAAAATTCTTGATAAAAAATTCATGCGTTGAATGCATCACGGATTTAATGATAATTTAGCCTAATACCAATCCAGTGTCCAGAGCGTATTCAAGCACAAGATAAAATTTATATTGTTTGTTAATAATTCAAGAGTTGAAGAAAATGATGAAATTAAAAGATTGCACCTTCAGTGGTTTCTCTTGGTATGCTAAAGGCAAGTAATTAGAAAATGAAAGGGTGTTGAACATTGCTAAGTAGCCATTGCTTGTGAGAGAAGGGAGGTGGGAGGGTTTGCGTCTCCTTGCACAGATAGAATGGAAGGAGGTATCTCAAATCATTGTAAGTCAGTTCTAATGGGGCTGCGTCTGGAACTGCTCTTGGCAAGGCGGGGAACGCATTCCTTACAGAATGACAATGAGATATAGCACAAAGAGCAGCCATTCGGACCATTAAATCTGCACCAAATATCAACCTCCCATTTGCATTACAGTATTTCATGATTCCTGTGTTTTATTCCACTCATTATTTAATCATCTTTGCCCCCCCCCCCCCATTCTCCTCCCCCTGACTCCAACACTTACCCACTTATTACACGTGACAAGAGTCCTCGATGAGGATGGTTTGAATCCAGATGCTGGAGAATCCGAGACTAGGATCGAGACAAGGAATAGAACTGAATGGAGAACTGAGCACAAAACAAGGCAGTAGACAATATCTTTGGTCGGGCTTATGACTGAGCACCGAACATCCGTTCAGGTGCTCTTTTAATATTCAATCCTCCTGTTTAGATTAAGGGTGCATCCCTCCCTTTTTTCTTTTCCATTTAAATCCCTTACTTCCAGCTTCTTTTGGTTAAGATTTACAGTTTTTTTATGTGCAAACATATTATAGCTCAGGTAGTAGGCAATACACCTTATTTTTATAAATTCAGCTCTGTGGTGATAAAAGTTCTGATTAACTTTTTTATATATGGTAAGGTTGGCTTGGAGTTGGATAGTGGGAGGGTGGGTCATCTTTATATGATTCCACTATGGGTGCTTTTTCTTAATTGTTATGAACTGTACATTCGATATGTTTGTTTTGCACTGTATAAACCTTTTTTTACTGTGTTTTTTTGTTTTGTCGCACAAATTTCACGACACATGCTGGTGATAACAAACCTGATTCTGATTCTGAAATGTGCTTCTAGGGAGGCTATTTGGGTGGAATTGAGGAATGGGAAAGGTGTAGTAACACTTATAGGGGTGTATTATAGACCACCTAATGGGGAGCGAGAATTGGAGGAGCAAATTTGTAAGGAGATAGCAGATATTTGTAGTAAGCACAAGGTTGTGATTGTGGGAAATTTTAATTTTCCACACATAGACTGGGAAGCCCATTCTGTAAAAGGGCTGGATGGTTTGGAGTTTGTAAAATGTGTGCAGGATAGTTTTTTTGCAGCAATACATAGAGGTACCGACTAGAGAAGGGGCAGTGTTGGATCTCCTGTTAGGGAATGAGATAGGTCAGGTGATGGACGTATGTGTTGGGGAGCACTTTGGGTCCAGTGATCACAATACCATTAGTTTCAATATAATTATGGAGAAGGATAGGACTGGATCCAGGGTTGAGATTTTTGATTGGAGAAAGGCTAACTTTGAAGAGATGTGAAAGGACTTAGAAGGAGTGGATTGGGACAATTTGTTTTATGGGAAGGATGTAATAGAGAAATGAAGGTGATTTAAAGGTGAAATTTTGAGGGTACAGAATCTTTATGCTCCTGTTAGGTTGAAAGGAAAGGTTAAAAGTTTGAGAGCGCCATGGTTTTCAAGGGATATTGGAAACTTGGTTCAGAAAAAGAGGGAGATGTATAATAAATATAGGCAGCATGGAGTAAATGAGGTGCTCGAGGAATATAAAGAATGTAAAAAGAATCTTAAGAAAGAAATTAGAAAAGATAAAAGAAGATACGAGGGTGCTTTGGCAAGTAAGGTGAAAATAAATCCGAAGGATTTCTACAGTTATATTAATAGCAAAAGGATAGTGAGGGATAAAATTGGTCCCTTAGAGAATCAGAGTGGACAGCTATGTGTGGAGCCGAAAGAGATGGGGGAGATTTTGAACAATTTCTTTTCTTCGGTATTCACTAAGGAGAAGGATATTGAATTGTGTAAGGTAAGGGAAACAAGTAGGGAAGTTATGGAAACTATGAAAGAGGAGGAAGTACTGGCACGTTTAAGGAATATAAAAGTGGATAAATCTCCAAGTCCTGACAGGATATTCCCTAGGACCTTGAGGGAAGTTGGTGTAGAAATAGCAGGGGCTCTGACAGAAATATTTCAAACATCATTAGAAACAGGGATGGTGCCGGAGGATTGGTGTATTGCTCATGTGGTTCCATTGTTTAAGAAGGGTTCTAAGAGTAAACCTAGCAATTATAGGACTGTCAGTTTGACGTCAGTGTTGGGTAAATTAATGGAAAGTATTCTTAGAGATGGTATATATAATTATCTGGATAGACAAGGTCTGATTAGGAATAGTCAACATGGATTTGTGCGTGGAAGGTCATGTTTGACAAATCTTATTGAATTTTTTGAAGAGGTTACTAGGAAAGTTTACAAAGGTAAAGCAGTGGATGTTGTCTATATGGACTTCAGTAAGGTCTTTGACAAGGTTCCACACCGAAGTTAGAAAGATTCAATCATTAGGTATTAATATTGAAGTAGTAAAATAGATTCAACAGTGGCTAGATGGGAGATGCCAGAGAGTAGTGGTGGATAACTGTTTGTCAGGTTGGAGGCCGGTGACTAATGGTGTGCCTCAGGGATCTGTATTGGGTCCAATGTTGTTTGTCATATACATTAATGATCTGGATGATGGGGTGGTAAATTGGATTAGTAAGTATGCAGATGATACTAAGGTAGGTGGCGTTGTGGATAATGAAGTAGGTTTTCAAAGCTTGCAGAGAGATTTAGGCCAGTTAAACGAGTGGGCTGAACGATGGCAGATGGAGTTTAATGCTGATAAGTGTGAGGTGCTGCATTTTGGTAGGAATAATCCAGATAGGACATACATGGTAAATGGTAGGGCATTGAAGAATGCAGTAGAACAGAGTGATCTAGGATGGTGCCTAGTTCCCTGAAGGTGGAATCTCATGTGGATGGGGTGGTGAAGAAAGCTTTTGGTATGCTGGCCTTTATAAAGCAGAGCATTGAGTATAGGAGCTGGGATGTTCACCCTGTACACATCGGACTTCCAATATAACTCGGAGTCCTGCCATGTGCAGAAGTTCGCTGATGACACGGCCATAGTGGGGTGTGTCAGGAATGGACAGGAGGAGGAGTATAGGAAACTGATACAGGACTTTGTGATATGGTGCAACTCAAACTACCTGCGTCTCAATATCACCAAGACCAAGGAGATGGTGGTGGACTTTAGGAGATCTAGGCCTCATATGGAGCCAGTGATCATTAATGGAGAATGTGTGGAGCAGGTTAAGACCTACAAGTATCTGGGAGTACAGTTAGACGAGAAGCTAGACTGGACTGCCAACACAGATGCCTTGTGCAGGAAGGCACAGAGTCGACTGTACTTCCTTAGAAGGTTGGCGTCATTCAATGTCTGTAGTGAGATGCTGAAGATGTTCTATAGGTCAGTTGTGGAGAGCGCCCTCTTCTTCGTGGTGGCGTGTTGGGGAGGAAGCATTAAGAAGAGGGACGCCTCACGTCTTAATAAGCTGGTAAGGAAGGCGGGCTCTGTCGTGGGCAAAGTACTGGAGAGTTTAACATCGGTAGCTGAGCGAAGGGCGCTGAATAGGCTACGGTCAATTATGGAAAACTCTGAACATCCTCTACATAGCACCATCCAGAGACAGAGAAGCAGTTTCAGCGACAGGTTACTATCGATGTAATGCTCCTCAGACAGGATGAAGAGGTCAATACTCCCCAATGCCATTAGGCTTTACAATTCAACCGCCAGGACTTAAGAACTTTTTAAAAGCTATTATTAATGCTTTTTGAGATAGTGATTTAGATGCATATCATATTTTTTACTGAGTTAAGTATTGTATGTAATTAGTTTTGCTACAACAAGTGTATGGGACATTGGAAAAAAAGTTGAATTTCCCCATGGGGATGAATAAAGTATCTATCTATCTAATGTTAAAATTGTACAAGGCATTGGTAAGGCCGAATTTGGAGTACTGTGTACAGTTCTGGTCACCGAATTATAGGAAAGATATCAACAAAATAGAGAGCGTACAGAGGAAATTTACTAGAATGTTACCTGGGTTTCAGCACCTAAGTTACAGGGAAAGGCTGAACAAGTTAGGTCTTTATTCTTTGGAGCGTAGAAGGTTGAGGGGGGACTTGATAGAGGTATTTAAAATTATGAGGGGGATAGATCAAGTTGACGTGGATAGGCTTTTTCCACTGAGAGTAGGGGAGATTCAAACAAGAGAACATGATTTGAGAGTTAGGGGGCAAAAGTTTAAGGGTAACACGAGGGGGAATTTCTTTACTCAGAGAGTGATAGCTGTGTGGAACGAGCTTCCAGTAGAAGTGGTAGAGGCAGGTTCGATATTGTCATTTAGAGCAAAATTGGATAGGTATATGGACAGAAAAGAAATGGAGGGTTATGGGTTAAGTGCGGGTCAGTGGGACTAGGTGAGTGTAAGCGTCAGCATTGACTAGAAGGGCCGAGATGTCCTGTTTCTGTGCTGTAATTGTTATATGGTTATATTAAAAATCCAGTTCACTAATTTCAGTATAAAAAATTCATTCTACTTCACTCCTTGTTTTCTACTGATTCATTTATTCTACATGCCACTGGAGACAGATTCCATTTATTTACTCTGCCAAAATCCCCTTGCCTTTGAAAACCACTGTTAAATGGCAGCATGATGATGCAGCAGTTTGTGCTGCTGTCTGACAGCTCCAGGGATCTGGGTTCGATTCCCACCTAGGGTGCTATCCGGGCAGAAAATGAACACCCTCTTTGTTAGGTTATGGTTTTCCCCAGGTGCCCCAGTTTCCTCCACTTCTCAAGGATGCACGTGTTGGCAGGTTACTTGGCTACTCTTGGTGTGTAGGTGAGTGGTAGAATCTGAGGGGAATTGATCGGAATGTTGGATGAGGAGAGAATGGCTTTATTGTAAGGCTTGATGGACAATGCAGACCTGGTGGGCTGAAGGGCCTGTTTCTGCACTGCATGGCTTTATAACTCTTTGAATTCCCATGGGAATGAACTGACCAACTCCAAGACTTCCACATTTTTCTGTAAAGCAAGCTACAGTAGAGATTCCCGGTGAGGGAAATGAGGGGGAGTTTCCCAGCCATTCTGCATACCATGGACAGAGTTTCCTCATCAGTAATTCTACATTACAGTACACCAGTACTCCTTACCAATCTAAATTTTCATTCCCATGGTCAGAACCTAAGGAATCTACTTGTAGTGCAATAACATAGAAGCATAGAAAACCAACAGCACAATACAGGCCCTTCGGCCCACAAAACTGTGCCGAACATGTCCTTACCTTAGAGTTACCTAGGCTTACCCATAGTCCTCTATTTTTCTAAGCTCCATTTACTTATCCAGGAGTCTCTTAAAAGACCCTATCATTTCCACCTCCACCACTGCCGCCGGCAACCCATTCCACGCACTCAAATCTCTCTATGTAGAAAACGTACCCTGACATCTCCTCTGTACCTGCTTCCAAGCACCTTAAAACTATGTCCATTCGTGCTAACCATTTCCGCCCTAGGGAAAAGCCTCTGACTATCCACACGATCAATGCCTTGATCAATACTTACCGGCTGCCCGGCACGTTCCTCGCTGATTTGAATTGACACAAACAACGCGCATCATTGTACGTTTCGATGTACATGTGGCAAATATGGCTCATCTTTTTTTTAAAAAAATCTCTCAGTGTATCTGCAAACTTGTTAGACGAAACACAGCGCAAGCTTTAGCTAGTCCTGTTGCATTGTTTTCAGTTCAACAAGGTCCCTCTGGAAGGCTCGTCCAGAAGAGGCACAGGACCCATGGTGACTTGGCTGCTTGGAATCAGATTTGGCTTGCCCATAGAAGGCAGAAAGTATTTCTTTAACTTCATGAGGAGAAACATCACAGTAACAGGCCTTCCGGCCCAATGAGTCCATGCTGTCCAATTTAAGCTATGTGACTAGTTAACTGACTAACCCGTCTGTCTTTGGAAAGGTGAAAGGAGGTCAGAGCATCTAGAGGAAACCCACTCAGTCACAGGAAGGATGTACAAACTCCTTATGGACAGCGGGGCAATTGAACACAGGTCACTGGCATTGTAATAACAAAATGCTACCGTAGACACAAGAGGTACTGCAGATGATTGAAATCTAGGGCAATACAAACAATTTCCATTGGCCGTTTCTCCTCCTGCTGCTCCCTCCGGATTCTGCGGGCCACCCTCGCTGCTATGCGAAGATACCACAGCTCAGAGCCCTACTGTTCATTGCCTGCCATGGACAGCAGTCCTGACAATGGGCCTCAACTGTTCACTCCCATCCATAGATGCTGCCTGACCTGCTGAGTTCCTCCAGCACATTGTGTGTATCGCTATGCACGCTTGCCACCTCAGGGCACGTGAAATGTACCTGTGGCTACAATCGCATTACAGATCACCATGTGAAATAGGCCCTTAGTCCTGGTCCCTGAGTCTTATTTGAGCTGGAGACCATTAACTAGTGGTGTTCCATACAGGTCATTACAGGGTCCTCTGTTACAGTCGGTTTGTGCGTAAGTTTGTTGACGATACAAAGATTTGTGATGTCCTGGATAGTGTAAGTCTCCAAAGGGCACAGAGCAATATAGATCGGATGTAGTTATGGGTGGAGAAATGGCAAATGCTGTGTAATTCAGGGAAGTATGAAATGTTTACTTTGAGAGATTGGATGTAAAGGCAAAGTACACAGTTAATGGCAAGATTCTGAATAGTCAAGTCTATTGTCATTTAATGTACATACCATGAAACAAAACGTTTCTCCGGACCTGGGTGTAATGCACAATAGTACACAGAACGCGCATATAACACACAGTAACTTATTTTGTAGCCTGGGGAAAAGTACACACTTTTTTGGATCTTAAATTCCTTTATCTGTTTTAGATATTTTAATGCAGAAAGAGGGTGTTAAAATAAAAACGACAAAACAAATTTTAAAAAGCAGTTCCTGCTGTTACAATCTCAGCTTAATTTCGGTCCACACCCTCGTTACGTATGCAGTATGAAAATAAATAAAACAAAATATACAAAACCAATACGTAGTGGCAATTCTGAAAGAAACAATACAAAACAACATTAGAATCCCACCAGCTCTGTATCTTATAAACAATGTCAAAAATATGAATAAATACATCTCATTTTAACTAAGAGGTTAAAGTGACTTTGGCACACATGTTCTTAACTTTCAAACACATATAGGCTAACCCTGAAACGAGTTCTCCTCCTCACACTACTAGGCCGAAAAGGAAATTCACACACCCACACAATCCTGCCCTGATAAATTTACTATCGAAAATCTTTCCTCACCAAACCTAGGAAAAGCACTCAAGCGTCATTCTTCATAGAGCATAGCAATTCTTCCCTCTACTCCACACGTGCAAAATGACATCATTTTCTCTTAAAGGCACAGGCAGCCATTTTAGCATTACCGGGGTGAATACACAAGTGCACTTTAAAAATAAAAAAAGATATTCAACAGTCACCTGGTTATACTTATGAATGTAAGAATAAAATCTGTAGATGAATTGCGCATAAATAAACAAGGTAAATTAAATATAATGTACAGAACCGATTAACCCATGACACTTTGAATGGAATGTGGCTGGGAGTTCGGAAGCCTAATGGCCTGAGGGAAGAAACTCTTTCCCATCCTGATTGCTTTTGTTTTTATGCATCGGAGTCTCCTACTTGCTGGTAGAAATTCGATGAGGAGTCTGGGTGGTTTGGTGGGATCCTAAATAATACTCAGGGTCTTGAATATGCAGTGCTCCTGATAAATGTCCCTGATTGTTGGTAGAGAGATCCCTATGAACCGCCCAGCCATTTTCACAGTAGGAACTTCAGGTTCAATGCTCAGCTGCTCCCATAACAGATGGAGATGCAACTTGACAGGATGGTCTCAATGGTGCTCCTGTAAAATTCAGCTTAGATGGGGGGAGATGGGTATAAGTTCACGGAAAGTGTCTGCAGAAGTGTATGGGGTAGTGAAAAAGGCATGTGGCATGCTTGTAGTCTGAGTTCAAGAATCAGGAAGTTAGGCTGCATCTGGAATATTCATGAATTTCAGTTTGCCCCGTACAGGAAGGCTATGGAGCCTATGGGGACATTCTATGCTGTAGGTATTTAGGGTGCATGTGCTATTAAGAAGAGGTTGAACAAACTTCTTTTCTCAGGAACAGCGGAGGCTGAGGGGAGATGTGAAAGAAGTTTATAAAACCATGAGAGGCAAAGATAAAGTAGACATCTCTTTGCTTTGGCTGAGTCGTTCTTCAGTCTAGTAAATTTACTTGCAAACATTTCATCACCAGGCGAAGAGACTGATGATGTCTCCCTGGTGACAAAATGTCTGTAAGTAAATTGTTTGCCAAGATCAGAGAACAACTCAGCCCAACCATCAGCCACCCGAGCTTCACATTTTTTCAAATTATTTCCAGCATCTCTATCTTTTCTCTAGGGTTAGAATGTCTAGTACTAGAGGGCAGGCATATAAGATGAGATAGATAAGTTCAAAGGAGATGTGCAGGGCAAAATTTTTACTCAGAGAGTGGAGGTGCCTGAAATGCACAGTCAAGGATCATTTAAGGACCATAGGGTCATGTAAGAGCACAAACACAAGAGATTCTGCTGATGCTGGAAATCCAAAGGAACACACACAAAATTCTGGAGGAATTCAGCAGGTCAGGCAGCAACTCAGGGAAGAATAAACAAAAGCCGTTTCAGACCGAGACCCTTTGATGAAGGGTCTTGACTCGAAAAACTACTGTTCGTTCCTCTCCATGTTGTCTGACCTACGAGGCATTTAAGAGGCTCCCAGATAGGCTCATGAGTATGCAATGGAATGGAGGGATATGGACCATGTGCAAGAAGAAAGGAAGATGGGAAATTTTGCTTAATTAGTTGGGCACATTATCGTGGGCTGAAAGGACCAAGGAAGTGATAGATGGAATACAGTGTAAGGAAGTGTATGGCCATGCATTTTGTTACAAGAAATAAAAATGTAGACTATTTTCTAAATGGAGAGAAAATTAAAAAATCTGAGGTGCACAGGGATTTGGGAGTCTTCATGAAGGATTCCCTAAAGATTAATTTGCAGGTTCAGTCAATGGTGAGGAAGATAAATGCAGTGTTAGCAGTCATTAGAATATAAAAGTAAGGATGTAATTTTGAGGTTTTATAAAGCACTGGTGAGGCCTCACTTAGAGTATTGAGAGCAGTTTTGGGTCCCTTATCTAAGAAAGGATGTGCAGACACTAGAGAGGATTTCAAAGGAGGTTCACAGAAAAGATACAGGGAATGAAACACTTATCATATGCGGAGTGCTTGAAATTCAGAAGAATGAGGGGTAACCTTGTTGAAACCTATCGAATGGTGAAAGTCCTTGATAGAGTGGATGTGGAAAGGATGTTTCTTATGGTAGGGAAATCTAAGATGAGAGGACACAGCCTCAGAGCAGAAGGACATCCATTTATAATGGAGATGAGGAGGAATTTCTTCAGCCAGAGGCAGCTTTGGATGTCAAGTCATTGATTATATTTAAGGCTGAGGTTGATAGATTCTTGATAAGTCCAGACATGACGGGATATGGGGAGAAGGCAGAAGACTGGGTTTTGGAGGAAAATTGGACCAGCCAGGATCAAATTACGGAGCAGACTCAATGGGCCAAATGGCTTACTTCTTCTCTTATATTTTATGGTCCACAATTGTTGTGCTGGGAATGCACATCTCACACAAACTCTCATTGTTCCAGAACACATTCTATAAAATCAGGAAAGCTCAACAATGCCTCTGCTTTCTGAGGTGACTGAAGAGACTCGCGTCATTGTACGGATGTGCTGCAGAGAGCATCCTAACATACTACACCACTGCTGTTACGGAAGCTGCTCTTCTGTGGACAGGAAGCCTCTATGATGGCCCAATACATCACTGGCACCAGCATACCTGCCGCGAAGGACACTCCAGTGCTGACTATGATGATTTCCCCTAATGTGCAGGTGAGAGACAGGATATGGAGAAGTTCATGGTGATGGGTTTATTGTCACATGTAGCAAGGTAACATAGAAAGCTTTGTTTGGTATGCCATCCGTACAAATCATTTCATCATATCAGTACATTTGGCAGTAAGGCAGTGGCTTCACCAGCTACAGCACTGTCTCTTCCCCAAAATACAGGAACTTTAATATTCATGGAGAGGTTTTCAAAGGAGAGGTGATTGGTTGTATTATGAGGGGTGATTGATACGTTTGTGGCCTAAGGTAAAAGGAGTCAATTTTAGAAAACCTAGCACATTTATTTTTCCTACATTTACACACTTAGTCCAGCGGTCGTGGAGCATACGGATCCCTTCTTTGTAGAAGTTGGCATCTTGGACCTCCAGAAAGTGACCCACAACATGGGATGTTGACAAGTTTGTGGCCTGAGGTAGAAGGAGATGAGTTATTAACTTCAAACTTTCTGCATTTTCACCCAAAGAGTTGAACTACACGTGCATGTAATGAGAGCTGTATAACTCATCTCCTTCTACCTTAGGCCACAAACTTATCAATCACCCCCCCCCCCCCCACCCCCGTACATGTAAGAGTGGCCATTACTGGAGCCACAGTTTGGAGATCACTTGTAAATTCAGATTTTCAGAACAACAGAAATACCCTTTGCTCTGATTTCCTCCCACGTTTATTCCTGATTGAATGACTTAATATATTCATTGATTCTACAGCGATGGTGTGTAAACTTTGGACATTCTCCGCAGATCAGTGCACCTGTGTTGATTGCTTCTGCAAAGAGACAGACTTGAGGGACCAAATGTCTGACTCCTGCTCCTAATTCCAAATGCCTGGACATTACTGCTTTAACAACATCCAACACCCATACGTATGAACGAGAGGCCATATTATTATTAAATGCAGGTATCCCATTTGAGATTATGGGGTTCTTTAAGCTCTCTTTGTATTTATCACTTTTATCCAATTTGGGGTAATTGGATTAGCACTGGGTTTTTAATGTCTTGCTCTATCGCTGTCTTTGGGGATTATTGCTTCGTCTGGACGCTGGGGCTGCCTGATTGGCCCTGAACTCCGATGTGCTCCAGGGTGTATTTCAGTGGGGCTCTTCTTGCACGTTGCTCAGTCATTGTGGATCATTATCTGGTGAAGCTCTGACTGACATCTTCTGTGTATCATGAGTGATTTAATTTCTTCCAGATTCTCTATAGTTTGCCCAAGTTCATGCAAAGATTCCCACCTAAGCTAGTACTGTTTGCCTGCATTTGGTTCATATCCTTCTAAACCAGGGGTTCCCAAACCTTTCTACGCCATAGACGCCTACCATTACTGAAGGGTCTGTGGACCCCAGGTTGGAAACCCCTGCGCCTCATGCCTTTTAATTATTTTTTTTTGTACTTGCCTCCAAGACTTTCTCTGGCAGCTTTTTCCATATACCCACAATCATCTGCATGATTACCCCTCAGGTCCCCTTTAAATCCTTCCCTTGTCACCTTAAAAGCTAAGCCCTCTAGTGTTTTGATTCCCTTTTCCTAGAAGAAAAGACCATGTGTGCCTTCTATCGGTGCCTGTCCTCATTTTATACAGCTCCACAATCTCATATCTTAGTCTACTATGCTCCAAGGAATAAGGACCAAGCCTGCCTAACCTCTCTCTAGAATTCAGTCCCTCAAGTCCTAGCGATGTTTTCATAAGCACAGGAGATCCCTCAGGTGCTGAAAATCCACAACAACACACACAAAATGCTGCGGGAACTCAGCAGGTCGGACAATGGTGTAGTGAACTACATATACCTGTCTGGACACGCCCCCTGATGACTGCTCCTGTGGCTCCTCCCACAGACCCCTGTATAAAGGTGATGGAGGTCTGAGCCCGGCCTCTCGGTCTCCAGGATGTAGTATAGTGGTCACTCACTGCTTGTTCCTTCTTCCAGTCAATAAAAGCCGATATCTCGCCTTTACGTCTCAGAGTGAGTTATTGATGGTGCATCAAATGGAGAGGAACGTTCTTGTAAATCTTCTCTGCACTCATTCCAGTCTTAAGTACATCTGTAAAATAGAGCCTATTTGTTACCCAGGGGTAGCATATACTTAAAAGGTAAAGGATTACAGAAAATAACTTTTGGATTTCCAAGTTTGATGGAGAAGATGTTGGTATTAGTGTGACAAAATACCTTGTCTTCAGCACATATATATCGCTAGGGTGCCTAAGACTTTCACACAGTACTGACGTAATTTTGTGTATTGCACTGTACTGCTGACACAAAAACAAAACAAGTTTCATGACATTTGTGATTTTGATATGGGTCCCTAGTGTGGACTGGGAGTGGGAAGGGGGCGGGGAGAGGGGAATCGTCTTTGGGAAAAGGGGAAGGGAGAAGGGAGGGAATGGGAAGCACCAGAGAGACAGTCTGTACTGATTACTAAACCAACTGTTTGGAATCAAATGAACTTGCCTGGTGTCTCAGGGCTGGGTGTGTCTCCACCCACTCCACCCCCGCCCCAGCACTTCTTCTCTGCCACCTGTCCCACATGGCTCCCGTGGTCTCCGCCCTCACCATTCCCAACAGTCTTTGTTCCTGCCAGATTTATAAACTCACTCTCCGCTCCATGGTGACAGGAGGTACTCTGCATAAGTCTAGGGCACCCTAGCTACTTTTGCACAGTACTGTACATCCCTATGATCTACAGACTGGTATGCCAAATGGCCACAGTAAATTGCCTCTGGTGAATAGGTTAGTGGTTGAAGTTGGGGAGAGCTGATGGAAATGTGGGGAGATTGCTGTAGGATTAGTGTAAGTGAATGCTTCATGGTCAGTGCTGAGTCAGTGGGCCTGTTTCGGTGCTGTATCACTCTATAGCTGGTGGGATTTTAGTGGATGCATTTACAGCCATCCTTTTTCCCCTTGGGTCTTTACAAAATCACGAGCCTTTCAGCAGTGGACATTGAGACAGCCTTGACAATACTGTTCTGGATGTAATGGTTATCACAGTGCTTTACAGAACAGGCGACCTGTACAAACAAGAGAAAAATCTGCAGATGCTGGAAATCCGAGCAGCACACACAAAATGCTGGAGGAACGCAGCAGGTCAGGCAGCAACTATGGAAAAAATGTACAGTTGTCGTTTCAGGCCCAAACACAGGCCCCCCCTCACTGCCTGTAAGGAGTTTTTACGTTCTCCCTGTAACCACGTGGGTTTCCACTGAGTACTCCCGGTTTCTTGCCATTGTCCAAAGACGTACCAGTTGGTGGGTTAATTGGTCATTGTAAATTGTCCTGTGACAGTTGGAGGTTGCTGGGTGGGGTGTTTGGAAGGGCCTGAAGAGCCTACTCCACACCGTATCTCAATAAATAAATAATATTTTGTGTCTGTAGTTCACAATGATGCCGCAGTGCATTATATGTCCATGGAAACTTCTCTGCCTGAAGCATTAATTGTTCTCTAGTTCCAATGGGCCCACTGAAGAAACCAAATCAATGTTGTTTCTGATAACCTTTTTTTAATTGAGTGCCAGAAACAGAAGAGATGCAGGCTGTACAATTTGAACTATTTCTTCACCTACCTTTTCCAATATTTTTATTAGTTTCTACATAGAAGAATACAGAGTACAAGAACATGTATATAAAAGCTCAAAGAAGATTTTAAAAACTACCAATTACATTATATCTGTTCATAATAACAATCCCATTACTCTGTATCATTGTAAGTTAATCAATAGTTATATTGAATTATACTAATTTATTATAAAAAAAAGAATCTAACCCCTACCAAGACCAAAGCTGTTTATTAAGGAGAAAAGAAAGTAAAATACCTTCTCATATAATAAAAATTAATAATAGCCAACATCTGAGTTTAAACGACTAATTGAAGGTTTTGAAAATAATTCAGAAAAGGTCCTCACAATGTTTGAAAGTCTTGACAAGATTCAGAAATTGAACAACGAATCTTCTCTAAATCTAAACCTGACATAATGTCACATAACCCTAGAGCATGAGTAGGAGGAAAAACGTCTTCCCATTTAAACAAAAGCGTCCTCACAGCTATAAGAGAGCTAAAGGCCAAAATATGTAAATCAGATGCCTTCAGCTTAATACGTTGTCTGCAACAATACCGAATAGGGCTGTCAGAGGATTAGGCTTAAAATTGACTTTTAAAAGTAAGGAAAAAGTTTGAAAAACTTTCTTCCAATATTTTTCAAGACTCAGACAAGTCCAAAACATATGGATTAATGAACCTCCTCCATAATTACATCTGTCACTGTAGAGAGATATATCCGAATAAAAACGGGATAGCTTATCCTTAGTCATAGGAACTATTTCTCCACCTATAGAAGATAATTAACCACATTTCAAAATTACTGCTTGTAAGCAGGAACTGCAACAACTCCAGTCTTTCAGAACAACACACACACACACACACACACACACACACACACACACACACACACACACACACACACACACACATTTGAGGATATTTGAGGAGCTCTGAAGGTCAGGCATCAACTGTGGAGGGAAATAAACATTTTGAGCCGAAATCTTCTTCCCAAGACTGGAAAGGAAAGGGAAAGAAGGCAGAAAAAGAAAGTGGGTGGAGGGGAAGGAGAACAACTCTGGCGGGTGTTAAATGAAGCCAGGTGAGGAGGAAGGTAGTCAGAACCACCCAACACATTAATGACACCATGCCACCCACTATCAAGGACACACATAGAAACAGAAAGGTTATACTAAGATAACCAGACCGTATTCCAGAAAATCTGACCAATTGGCTGTCCTTCTCCTACCTGCATACAAGCATAAGCTAAAGAACAAAGCTCCCAAGATTAGGACAACAAAGAGTTGGTTGTAGGAGGCAGAGGAATGGTTACAGGATCACTTCAGGTCAGAGGACTGCGGATCTGAATGAATCCACCATGGTTATCATGGACTTCATAAAAAACAGTTGTAGACAAGTTTGTCACCACAAGATCATCCAGAGCCCTCCCCACCAGTGGACACATCTACACGGAACATTGTTGCAGGAAAGCAGCATCCATCATCAGGGACTCCTACCACCTAGGTCATACTCTCTTCTCACTGCTGCCATCAGGAAGAAGGTTCAGGAGCCTCAGGACTCTCACTACCAGATTCAGGAGCAGTTATTACCCATCAACCATCAGGCACTTGAACCAGAGGGGATAACTTCACTCAATTTCACTCGTCCTGACACTGTAATGTTCCCACAAGCTATAGACTCACATTCAAGGACACTTCATCATATGTTCTTGATATTTATTGCTTATTTATTATTATTATTATTATTATTAGTAGTAGTAGTAGTATTAATAATAATAATAATAATTTCTGTATTTACATAGCTGTCTTTTGCACACTGGTTGAACACTTAGGTTGGTGCAGTCTTTCATTGATTCTATTATGGTTATTATTCCATTAAGGATTTATTGAGTATGCCCACAAGAAAATAATCAGGGTTGTGTATATGGTGATATGTATATACTTTGATAATAAATTTGCTTTGAACTTTGAAAGGTGCCAGTAACATCACACACACCCTGACCATGGACTGTTTGTCCCACTCCCTTCAGGGAGAAGGCTATGGAGCATTCAAGCCAGGACCACCAGACCCAAAAAGAGTTACTTCCCCAAACACCTCCAGCCACTAACTACACACTACTTTATTATTTCCCATCAGTCACCTGTACAGCCTAGCGTTACTTTATGGCTTTCAGTCAACCTATATGTAGGAGCTATCATATAGTTATATTTATTGTGCTTTTTATTATTATTGTGTTCTTTACCTTTGGTGTTTTTTTTTGCTGGGAGAGTTAAGGTAGATCCAGTAGGTAAATTCCTTACAGAGGACTCGCCCGAGTTAAGTTTCTAGTGTTGAGACAACCTCCCTCCCTGGACCAGTGAACCTCCCAGAGGTGGTTTCTACACTCTAAACTTTGTATAATGTTGTTTACTTTGTAAATACATGCTGGAATTTATGTACTTACACACATTGTATTCCATACCCAAGCTTTAACCTCTGTCTGTCTGTCTAGGTACCATATCCGACGCGGACATTGGTGACCATGGTTTTCCATACAGATCTATCCCTCGTTCTTTGGATGACTTCCATTTCCTCAATGTGTAGCCACCTGGCTAGGCTTTTGATGTACATAAACTGAGGTCTTCCTCAAGGTTTGCTCCCCTCGATCTTTCTAGAGAGTGTGAGCTTTTCTAGTTCATCTTTCCGCATGATGTGTCCTAGGAATCTGAGTTGCCTTTCTCTTATTGTTGGTATGAGTGATCTAACTGCCTGGGCTCTTCTGAGAACTTCCTCATTTGATGTGTGTGTGGTCCATGATATTTTTAACATTCTCCTGTAGAACCATAATTCAGCTGCTTCAAGTCTCGGAGCTTATTTTTTATATAATTCTTTATTCTTATAATTGTGGAATTATGTTGTTTTAGTTGCACGTCACGCCAACACAACACAGCAAATTCCTAGCATATGTATCTGTGTAAGACAAATAAAGGTGACCTTGATCCTTAATCCTAGAAACATAAATGAGCACAGTCCCCTTTGCAAAAACTAGAAGAGTGTTAGACACATGAAATAACAGACTGCCGGAGCTCACAGAGGGTTACAGAACCAGCATGTCGACTGTTTTTCTCTCCACAGTTGCTGCCTGAATTGCCGAATGTTCCTGGCACATTCTGTTTCATATATTCAGCATCTGCTATTTTTTTTTATTCCTAATATTCATTCACCTGTTCCACTTCCTCAGAATGATTTGCATAGGCCGGGAAAACGTTTATGAAACGTTGGTCAAACCCCAGTTCGACTATCGTGAGCAGTTTTCAGGCCCTTATCACAGAAAGGATCCGCTGGCATTGGAGAGGGTGCAGGGGAGGATTTCAAAAACGGCCCCAGGGATGAAAGGGTTAACATCTGAGGAGCATCTGATGGCTTTCGGTCTGTTCTCTCTCGAGTTTCGAAGAATGAGGGGGAATCACATTGAAGCCTACAGAATACAGAAAGGCCTAAATAGTATGGATGTGGAGAGGATGTTTCCATTAGTGGGGGAGTCTAGAAGCAGAGGGCACAGATTCAGAATAGAAGGATGTCCTGTTAGAACAAAGATGAGGAGGAATTTCTTTAGCCAAAGGGTGGTAAGGCTGTGAAATTCATTACCACAGACGGCTGTGGAGGCCATGTCATTGGGTATATTTAAAGTGGAGGTTGGTAGGTTCTTAATTAGTAAGGGCATCAAAGGTTATGGAGAGAAGGCAGAACACTGGGCTTGAGAGGGATAATAAATCAGCCATGATGGAATGGTAGAGTAATCTTGATGGACTGAATGGCCTAGGTCATGGGGGAGTTTGCAGCGAGAAGAACTTGCTGGTAAAGGGTCAGTTCAGTCAGCCTGTAACATTTCTCTGTCGCAATGCTGATTTGGTGACTCAGAGACCAGTCACCCCTCACCGGCAAATTTCATTCACAGAGCCAGACAGGAATTACTCACAGACAGCTGCACATTAAATATTCATCAAACTGAGTATATTTCTTCTCTTGTGAAATTGACCAGGTTCCTCATCTTTATTTGAAGCTTGACAATTGAATTGTACTGGTCTATTTCAACAGACTGCCTGCAATTCTAAATGCGTTCTCTCTGTTTATTTTCATTTCAGCTGTAAATTTCGTCCCTTCTCATGAGTTACAGCGGTTTATAGACTGTAGTGTATATTGCAAAACTGCATTTGTACACCATTGACAGTGTAGTGAGTTAAGATGTACTGGGGTTCTAAAAAAAGAACTTTCCTTCTGCCTTCCAATTTTCTATATACTGTCTGCAATTTTTCATTGATTCTATCATGTTTCCTTGCACGCAAGAAAATGAATGTATATAGTGATATGTGCGTACTTTGATAGTAAATTTACTTTGAACTTTGTTAGCTGCTCTACAGTCACACTGTTGAGTTAAGTGGTTCTCCGTTGAAGACTCACTTCAGGCACCGGGAGTTCTCCGGAGTAGAAATGAGGAGAGGGGTTGTCTTCCCGATGGGATGATCTTCTCCTCTGGAAGTAAAAATTCACAAGGCACTTTTTCAAGACAGGCATTACCAAATCATTGTTTATGGTTGCTGCTGTGTACAAACTGACTGCTGACCATATTACAATGACAAGTGATTTAATTACACCTCAAAGGCTGCAAAGTTCCTTGGGAAAAGAATGAATTTTGTTAGAATCAAAGTCAGGTTTCATATCATTGGCATAGGTTGTGAAATTTGTTGTCTTTGCAGCAGCTGTATACAATGCCTGATAATGGGGTTGGGTGGGGAGTGGAACGTGAATTACAGTAAAGAAATAAAGATTCAAAGTGCATTTATTATCTAAGAATTTATAAATTAGACAACTTTCAGGCAGTTGCAAAGCAAGGAACCTGAAAGAACCCAATTAAAAAAAAGACCAACCCCCAGTGCCCCAGAGAAAGAGGGGAAAAAAGAAAACAAATCATGTAAACAGTAGAAGCGAGCAACAGCAACAACATTCTGAACCAAACTGAGATCCAAATACCTGGAGCAACGCAAAGCCTCAGTATTAGCAGGGCAAATCGCCGCAAATTTCATAGACAAGAGGTGCAGCAGTTAGGGGCAGTCTCATAGCCTTAGTGTCATGGAGAGAGGAGCCCCCAGACTATCTAGGCCAGTGTTTAAATTATCTGAACCGCACAATAGGACCTGGACCCACCACGACAAGTTACTCCAGGCCTAGATTTCCCTGCCACAGGAGCCATTCTTGACCTTTCCTAATTGGCTCAGCACCCAGAGTGTTCCAACCTCACAGTACACCATGCCTTCCAGTCTATGTTGGCCGGATTTAGGTTGTCCAAACAGCATATTGCACCTCACATTAGGACCTGGGCCTCGCTGAGGCGAATTGCTCCAGGCCTAGAACATGCAGCCCAGCGATCCACTTCAGACCTCAATTTTACTGCCAAAGAAGCTGCTCTCAACCTCTCCAAATCGGCTTGGCACTTAGAACGATCCACCTTCGCATCTTCGCACCCAGAATTCCTCTGTCCCATCTTCTCCCCTCTGAATCATTCACTCCAACCAGCATGGCTCCAACACCAAAGAGCATCAATTTTCCAGCGCACCAGCAGGGCACATCTCGCGAATTTACTTTGCCTTTGCTCGCCTCCTCACTGTTTGCAGTGATAGTTCACGACAATTTACTTCAAAAACAGCGTTATTACCAATGTTTTTAATCGAATTCCTTTGCTTTTGAACCACCATTAAGCTACCACACATCTTCAGTGGCACCGCCTTGAACAAGAGGCAATCACCTTGATACATATTAAATAGTTTAGTAGTTTATTAATAGTTTAATATATAAAATTGAATAAAAAAATTTAAAAAGTGGTGAGTTAACCCTTACATACTGTTTGGGTCAAATTTGACTCATTTTGACATTTGACAGCAGTAATAACACCCTAAATGCCATTTTTTAGCTGAAATTTGATGACTTTTCCTAAAGTGACCCAAAATGCACAAAAATGAAAATATTTAAAAATGTTATACTTTTGTACAGGTGCAACAATTTTTTGTACATTGAGGCAGTTCCGGGTCAAATTTGACCCGTATCTATTGAAATGGATTTTAGATCTCTGAAACATTAATTAAAGATTAATCACCCATTTATTAATGTCAGATAGGCTATTTATACATTCTAGATAGATCTGTGGTTCAAAACTTGGTAAAGACACTTGTTATAAGGGGATTCTTGGGCCGAGTCAAAATTGACCCGGACCATACTATGAAGGTATAGAATATGAACAGTATGTAAGGGTTAATGTTCATGGGTTCAATGTCCATTCAGAAATCGAATGGCAGAGGGGTAGAAGCTGTTCCTGAATCATTGCTTGTGTGTCTACAGGCTCCTGTACCTCCTTCCTGATGGTAGCAATAAGAAGAGGGCATGTCCTGGGTGATGGGGACCCTAAATGATGGATGCCTCCTTTTGAGGCATCGCTCCTTCAAGATTATATAACAAAGATCAGCTTTATTTGTCATGTGTACATCAAAACATCGATACATCCAGTGAAATGCATTGTTTTGCCTCACCATTGAAGGCAAGCCCTCTTCTCATTACTACCATCAGGGAGAAGGTACAGGAGCCCCAGGATGAACACTCAATATTTTAGAACTTCATCCCCTCTACCAAGAGATTTCTGAACAATCCACAAACACTACCTCACTATTTTGCTCTTTTTTCCCACTATTTATTTATCTTTCATATATTCTTATTGTAATTTAAAGTTAATTTTTATATCTTGCACTGCATTACAACAAATTTCACAACATATGTCTATGATGAACCCAATTCTGATCTGAGGGAACATTAACACACAGGTTTACCAAAGTTCAAAGTAAGTTTAGTACCAAAATACATATATGTCACCATACATAAGCCTGAGATTTGTTTTCTTGTTGGCAGACTCAGTAAATACAATTATTGTAATAGAATTGATGGAAGACCGCACCCAGCACAGCAGACAACCAGCGTAGGAAAGACAAGAAACTGCGCGAATAAAAAAGAAAAAAAAGTAATAATAATAAATAAATAAATAAATAAATATGGAGAACATGAGATGAAGAGTCTTTGAAAGTGAGTCCACAGCTTGTGGGAACAGAACATGAAGATACACGGAGTTGTGGATGGAGCTGTAGGTGGTCGAAGGTTTCAAGAGGATATAGACAGGCTGCAGAACTGGGCAGAAAAATGGCAGATGGAGTTCAATCCGGACAAGTGTGAGGTGATGCATTTTGGAAGGACAAACCAGAAGAGTACAGGATTAATGGTCAGTTACTTAAGAGTGTGAATGAACAAAGGGATCTTGGGGTTCAAATCCATACATCCCTCAAGGTCGCTGCGCAGGTTGATAGGGTAGTTAAGAAGGCCTATGGGATGCTAAGCTTCATTAACAGGGGGATTGAGATCAAGAGTAGAGAGGTCATGTTGCAACTCTACAAATCTCTGGTGAGACCGCACTTAGAGTATTGTGTTCAATTCTGGTCACCTCATTATAGGAAGGATATGGAGGCTATGGAGAGGGTGCAGAGGAGATTTACCAAGATGTTGCCTGGTTTGGAGAACAAGTCATATGAAGCAAGGTTAGCAGAGCTGGGACTTTTCTCTTTGGAGTGTAGAAGAATGAGAGGGGACTTGATAGAGGTCTACAAGATTATGAGAGGCATAGACAGGGTGGATAGTCAGTACCTGTTTCCCAGGGCACCAGAGCAAACACCCTTAATATGTACAAAATTAAGGGAGGGAAGTTTAGGGGAGACATCAGGGGTAAGTTTTTTACACAAAGAGTTGTGAGTGCCTGGAATGACTTGCCAGGGATGGTGGTGGAGGATAAAACATTAGGGGTATTTAAGAGCCTCTTGGACAGGCACATGGATGAAAGAAAAATGGAAGGTTATGAGGTAGTGTGGGTTTACTACTTTTTTTTTGAAGGATTATATGGGTCGGCACAACATGGAGGGCTGAAGGGCCTGTATTGTGCTGTAGTGTTCTATGGTTCTATAGTTCCATGTTGGGCAAGGGAAGTTGAGTGAAGTTATCCTGTCTGGTTCAAGAACCTGATGGTTGAGGGGTAATAACTGTCCCTGAACCTGGAGTTGTGATTTCTGAGGCTCCTGTACCTTCTTCCTGATGGCAGCAGCAAGATGAGAGCATCACTTATTTGGTGGGGGTATCTGATGATGGATGCTGCTTTCCTGCAACAATGTTCCGTGTAGATGGCCCAGTGGTGGAGAGGGCTCGGAATGATTTTGTGGTGACACGCTCGTCTACAACTGATTTATAAAGTCCATGACAACTATGGTGTATTCATTCAGATCCATGGACCCAAAGCGATCCCATAGCCACTCCTCTGCCTCTTACAACCAACTCTTTGTTGTCCTAATCTCAGGAGCTTTGTCCTTTAGCTTCTGCTTGTATGCAGGCAGGAGAAGGACAGCCAATTGGTCAGATTTACCAAAATATGGCCTGGGCATGGAATGGTAGGTATGGAATGATTGAGGGGTGATAACTATTCTTGAACCAAGTGGTGAGAGTCCTGAGACTCCCATGCCTTCTTCCTGATGGTAGCAGTGACCTGGGTGGTGGAAGTCCCAAATGATGAACTCTGCCTTCCTGGCTGTCAGGTGATAGTGAAGAACTCGTAGTCAGGTTCTTACCCTCTTGAACATGTCACATAGATCTGCCCTAAAGTCAAATCAGGAAGCGATGAGTTCAGTGGGGGTGGAGGAAGGTGTCAGCTGAAAACTGGAAGTGACGCAATGTGTATTTTGAAATTGAGAATGTACCACAACTCCTAAGGGCAGCTCTCATGTATTGCCACCCTTCCACTGCTAACTCAGAATTTCCACAAATTATGAACCCCAACTTGTATGCCTTTGGAATATGGAAGGTAAGTGGAGCACCCAGAGGAAACTCACATAGTCATGGGGAGAACGTACAAGCTCGGAACTGAATTCCAATCATTGGCACTGTAAAGCATTCTGCTAACCACTACCCTACCGTGTAATCAGCTTATCTGTTCTTGGTCTCTTTGTTAGTCATTCATTCTCAGACTGAATTAGGCCATTCAGCCCATCGAGTCTGCTTTGCCATTCCATCATGGCTGATTTATTATTCCTCTCAACCCCGTTCTCCTGCCTTCACCTCCGGGGTTCCAGTTCAGTCTGTCAGTACGCTGAGAGCACATCTAGAGAACTGTGCGTTGCATTGGTGCCTTGACTTAAAGAAGGTTGTAAATGCATCAGGTACAGGTCAGAGAAGGTTTAGTAAACTGATTACTGAAATGGAAGGTTAAGTCAAGTCAAGTGGAGTTTATTGTCATGTGCATAGATGCTGTTCAGATACAATGAAAAACTTAATTGCAGTAGCATTACAGCCATGTAGGTACAGATATCACACAGAATATAAATTATATATAAATTATACTCTCAATGGCCACTTAGCTACTGAATCTCTTTGCCATGTCTGCATGCTTTTATGCATTGAGTTACTGTCGTGTAATTGGCTGAATAGATATTTGCATTAACCAGCAGATGTACAAGTGGACTAATAAAGTGGGCAATAAGTGGATATAAATAATACAGAGGAGAGAAGACTGCCCAACAACCCACCTATTTAGCGCTAGCCCAATCACAGGATAATTTACACTGACCAATTAGCCTACTAATTTGCACTATGGGGGGAAATCAGAAAACCCAGGAATTCACAGGGAGAATGTACAAACTCCTTAGCGACGGTGCCGGAATTGAACTCTGAACTCTGTAATAGCGCCACACTAACTGCAACGTTACCTGTGCCCCCCCCCCCCCCACTGTAGCGTAGCTGTTAGCGCGACACTGAAATTGAAAACACTCGAGAGACTCTGCAGGTGGTAGAATCTGGAGCAAATAGACCAATTGCTGGAGGAAGCAACATCTGTGGAGTCAAAGGGATGGCTGGCATTTCAGATCAAAGCCCTGCATCAGGACTGACGGTCCAGAGAGAGACAAGAGGGAGGAGGTGAGGCAAGAACTAGCAGGCATTAGTTGAACCAGGTAGAGAGGGAGATAATTGTTTAAAAAATAAGGGATTGCTTGTCTAAGACAAAAAAATAAGAGGCAATTCAGTCAGAAGAATGAGAGACTTTGGAATTCTAAGACCATAAGGCATAGGAGCAGATTCAGGCTATTCAGCCCATCGAGCTTCTCCACCATTCCATCATGGCTGATTAATTATCGCTCTCAACCCCATTCTCCTGCCTTCTTCCCATGACCTTTGATGTCCTTATTAATCAAGAACCCATCAACCTTCACTTTAAGAATACCCAATGACTGAGCTTCCACAGCCATCTGTGGCAACGAATTCCAACAATTCACCACCTTCTACCTAAAGAAATTCCTCCTCATCTCTGCTCTAAAGGGATGCCTTTGTACTCTGAGGCTAGGATGGTGGAAGCAGCGGCTTTGAAAATTTTTAAGGTAGGGACTTGCAGGTTCTTGATAGGTCAGTGGGTAGAGGTTTACCAAAGGGTTAGGGAGGATTGCGGAGTGGGGTTACAGTCAGCTGCTGTGGGATCTTCAAGGGCCGAGTGGCTTACACCATCTCTTTTTTTTTCACCTCTGCCTTTCTGCTTTCTTTCTCATTTTCTGTTTTGGGGTGCAGGAGATTTCTCTTTTGCTTTTTCCCATTTTTTCGCTTGGGTGAGCCAAAGCATGTGATGGAGGTAGAAACCGGGAGCCAGAAGAACAGATGTGTACTTTCGTGCCCAATCCTGCATCTCCTCCATTTCTACCTGACATCAGAGGTGATATTTTTCTGCACGGTGGCGAGATGACAGGGAATACAGGGATGATGAATGAAAGGCACTACATGCACTTTAAGCTTGGCTTCGCGTGATGATAGCAACCATTGGAGATATAATTCACTGTTGGATACGCAGAGCCATGTTTCAAGCGTAGTTCAGTATCTTGCAGTATGAATTTTGTAATTGATTGAGACAGGGAATTTTCTAATGGTCAGAGAGACAGCTGGATTGCCTTTCCTCTGTGGCAAGTTACCAGAGAGGCCCAATACATCGCTCTCTTCATTGTGGGACTAATTTTCATAGTAATAGGAAAGCCACAGTAACCTTGAAGGTTTTAATAGACCCATACAATATTGCCCCGTTTCACAAGAATGTGATCCTTGGTCTCAATATGAAATGCTCCCATCTTAAATAACTCATTCTTTCTTTCTGTCTGTATCAGAACTGGTCATTTCTGTAAGTCAGCCATCTGTGACTCTGACTCAGTTTCTCTTTCTGTACTAGACTGACATGCTGGACATGTCCCTTAGCTCTACTATTAACAACATAAAGGACACTTAAAAAAAACATAATCTGCCTCTACTACAGATTTAATTATGTGGTCTTGCCCTATCAGAGATAATCCCTTTCTATTCAGTGTATCACCTTGTTCTATGGCCTTCTCTATAAGTGAATCTCTCTCTCTCTCTCATTTTGCAGGTTCCAGATCTATAAAGCTTAAACCCTGATTGTCTTTTCGCAGATGCTACCTAAACTGTTGAGTGTTTCCAGCATCTCCTTGTTTTAGAGAATTTGTTAACCTTCCTAGGAAAGTCGATTCCTTTTTCCTCCCATCCGAAAGGATTAGCTTCTTGATCTGACTTTTGTCCATTTGCCATCAGTTACATTCACGCAGATTTCCTCGTTAAATTGCAGAGGTAGGTGTGGAAGATCAGTCTTGGCTAGAGAGTTTGAAGAGTTGAGTAGGAGGGGTGGCCGTCGCTATTAAGCATGTACAACAAGAATGGCCACTTGGGCAAGGTACATGTAAAATTAAATTGCATCAGTGCTCCAGAGAGCATGGCAGCAGATTGAGGGAAGCTGATGGCTTCATTTATCAGTGGGATATGTGAATGATGCTTGGGCTTTGAGGCTACATGCATCATTACAGAACCAATTTTTGAACGTCCCCATTCAGAGCCAAAAATCTCAGCTCATCTATCCTCTTTGGACAATGTTCTTCTGATTGTCTTGTGTCCCATTGGAGCTGGCCCAGTTTCAGTTCTGTGCAATTCCAGACTTCTTTATAAATGACTTGCAGTCGCCAGCGCTTTGTACCTCATCACGCAATCCAATATTGCCGCAGAGCAAACCGTGTAGAGGTCCCGATGGAAAAGAAGTGATCAGAGCTGGCGTAAGCACTGTTGGCACCTGTGCTTCTCACAGCCCTGTCGCAATATGGTGGCTCCGTGAGCTCCCCACAGCCTCCTGGGGACAATGTGTGAAGACACCACAGTTCGTAAACCTGGAATGTTTAAAGTCAGGGGAGTGACTTACTTAGGTGGCCATTTTGGTCAGCATGGATGAGCTGGCCTGAAGAGCCTGTTTCCATGCTGTGTGGCTCTTCGACTTTATAAATCAACATTCTGTGATATAGTCTGTGAAGCTGCTTCAGTAATAGGGCTGGCCATTTGTATAAACTGGGGAGATGTTCTAAACACTGCTTCCATATTGAAGCTTAGATAGATAGATAGATAGATAGATAGATAGATAGATAGATAGATAGATAGATAGATAGATAGATAGATAGATAGATAGATAGATAGATACTTTATTCATCCCCATGGGGAAATTCAACATTTTTTTCCAATGTCCCATACACTTGTTGTAGCAAAAACTCATTACATACAATACTTAACTCAGTAATAATATGATATGCATCTAAATCACTAACTCAAAAAGCATTAATAATAGCTTTAAAAAAAAAAGTTCTTAAGTCCTGGCAGTTGAATTGTAAAGCCTAATGGCATTGGGGAGTATTGACCTCTTCATCCTGTCTGAGGAGCATTGCATCGACAGTAACCTGTCGCTGAAACTGCTTCTCTGTCTCTGGATGGTGCTATGTAGAGGATGTTCAGGGTTTTCCATAATTGACCGTAGCCTACTCAGCGCCCTTCGCTCAGCTACCGATGTTAAACTCTCCAGTACTTTGCCCACGACAGAGCCCGCCTTCCTTACCAGCTTATTAAGACGTGAGGCGTCCTTCTTCTTAATGCTTCCTCCCCAACACGCCACCACAAAGAAGAGGGCGCTCTCAACAACTGACCTATAGAACATCTTCAGCATCTCACTGCAGACATTGAATGACGCCAACCTTCTAAGGAAGTACAGTCGACTCTGTGCCTTCCTGCACAAGGCATCTGTGTTGGCAGTCCAGCTTAGACCAGATCCCTCCACCTATTGAACCGAGCAACCCCACACCTCCCCCAAACCACCACCCAATGCAGCTCACTGGTCCCTGCTTTGGTAATGAACCAATTTTACAATTAATTCCAAATGCCTGTGGGGCCTCACCCTTCTTGGTCCCTGTAACCTCACCTGGGCCCCACCAATTCTGGCCTATTATCCTTCCCTGATTTTAAGCACTCCATTACTTGCAACCATAGCTTGTGCCGCTGAGAGTCTATGGGTCTAGAATTCCCTCCCTAAGCCTCTCCACCTACCTCTTCATTAGACTACCTCACAAAGGCCTTTCCAGCCTTTGTGCTAACCTGGAGCCAGGGCTGGTCTGATGGCAGAGTGGACAAAAGAGAGAGAAAAGATCTGGAACACAAAACCAAACACTGTACGTAATCAGCAGATCAATCAGTACTTGTGGAGGCAAAATGGTTGAGCCAAAATTTCAGGTCAAATCCTTGGATCAAGACTGAAGATCTCAACTGAAACCATTTTGCCTCCACAGATGCTGACTGACCCTTAGTGTTCATGCAACGGACTGTTTTTGATCTAATAACAGTTCTGTCAGCTCCCTAAACATATTTCACCAAAGGCACTTTAGAAATGTAACTTGCAGTACATCAGCAGAGAGGAATAAAAATTGTTTGTTGTTGCAAATCAGAGTAGCCACCTCCCACCAAAGCTCTATAAACTGGCTCCCAACCTTAGCCCCAATACCTGGAGCCCATGAGTCCAGCAGGAGGGAGAAAAGAATGGCAAAATGTGACCATGTCTGTCTCCAGAGGCTCAGATCAGGATAAATGTCCTTTGATACTTCCAACAATCTTAACAATGCTGGGAAATATCCATTGCAGACAAAAGACATGAGAGAACCCTGGGCATTCTTTTAACACTTGCTTTGATTTATTTTCTCAGAGGTGTGGAGTTTGCATCAAAGAGGTAAAGTTACGGTGGGGAACTTTGGGAGGAGCCTAAAATGGATTATCTATTCTGGAAACTTTGCATGCTGTAGCCTTGTCCTCTGGGCTAGGATTCTGCCATCACTAGATTTGTCCTGGAAACCCCTTTTTTCGCTGTAGCTGTTTAATTGCCCACTACTGATCAGGTCAGTAGAGCTTAATTCTCCATTGGATGTGGGAATATGTGGTTCTGTCCATTCCATGGGGCTTTCTACTGTTCAGCATGTGCTGTGTTTTCTAATCCTGCTTGTATAAGTCAAGCCTCATAAGCAGGCCTCACAAATTTATCATCAGAATTATAGAATAATGCATCATGGGAGCAGTCCCTGTAAACCTATCTTATTCATGTATCTGTTCAACTATGCTAGACATTTGCAGGATTCTTTGGTGGCATACCAAATCTCCTCAAACTCCTAAAGGAGTATAGCCTCTGATGTAAACACAATAGATTCTGCAGATGCTGGAAATCCAGAGGCCAACAGGAGGACTACAGACTCTCCCACAGATGAGGCAGAAAGTGACTAGCTCAGCTGGTAAGCTATCCGTGAGGCAGTTCAATCTCCCTCAGAATCAGAACCAGGTTTCATGAGTTGAGTTGAGTTGAGGGCCTCTGTCGGTCAGAGTTGACTATGGACGTTGTGTTCTAGCTGTCCAGATACACAAGCCTGGGCAGTATGATATGGAGAGCAAGCTGTTGCCCATGTAGCAAGATCCCCTTCTCCATGCATCTGATGAACCCAAAGGAACGGCAGAGACCGATACAGTTTGGTACCGCAGGAGTTGCCAGTCAATATTGAACACAGTGTAGAACTCTTAGGTACTCCAGCTCCGGGTTTTTTCCTCAGGGTTCACTCCCAAAGCTTTCCTTATGAGTCGGTATAGCCCCAAGGCAGCGGAAGTTAGAGATCAGAGGTTTCTTCTCCTAGGTGAGCTGCCAACCACAATTTAATATCACTGACGTATATCGTGATATTTGTTGTTTTGCAGCAACAGTACAGGGCAACACACTAAACATTAAATTATAATAAATATATAAAAATATTAAATTTATTGGGTAGTGCAAAGAAAGCAAAAATAGTGAGATAGAGTAATGTTCATGGGTTGTTTGATTGTCCACTCAGAAATCTGATGGGGGAAGAAGGTGCCCTAAAACATTAAGCATGTGTCTTCAGTCTTCTGTGCCTCCTCTTTTACGTTAGTAATAAGAGCATGTCCTGGGTAACAGGAGTCCTTAATGATAGATGCTATGTTTTTGAGCCATTGCCTTTTGAAGAAGTCCTCAATGCTGTGGAGGCTGGTGCCCATCATGGAGCAGGCTCAGTTTTTCCAATCCTGTGCAGTGGCCCCTCCATACCAGATAGTGATCCAACCAGTTAGACTGCTCTCCACAGTACATCCATAGAAATTTGTTGGCGTCTTTGGTGACATATCCAATCTCCTCAAGCTCCGAATGAAATATAGCTGGTGCCGTGCTTTCTTCATAATTGCATCAATATGTTGTGTCCAGCATGCATCTTCAGAGTTGATGGTATCTTGGGACTTGAAGCTCCTCAACTTTTCTGCTGCAAGCCGTTCATAAGGACTGGTGTCTTCCTGAAGTCCATAATCAATTCCTTGGTCTTATTGATGTTGAGTGCAAGGTTGTTGTGTCAACACTCAACCAGATGATCTACCTCAATCGTGAGGAAAGTTCCTGTGGGACTGTAGATTTGGTGTGTAGTTTACACTGAATCAAAATCAGGTTTCATTGTCACTGATGTACTGTAATGAAATTTCATATGTAATGAAATTTGTTGCTTTTTGACAGCAGCACTGTGTAATATATTTTAAAAAACCATAGTGACATAGTGTTCATGGTCTCTTGAGAGGTCTGATGGCGAAGGGGAAGAAGCTGTTCCTAAAATGTTGAGTGTGTTTCTTTGGGCTCGTGTACCTCCTTTTTGATGGTAGTAATGAGAAGAGGGTGTGACCTGGATTGTGAGTGTCATTAATAATGGTGTTTCCTTCTTGCAGTATTGTTTGGATGATGTCCTCCAGTGGGAAGGCTAGTGCTCACGATGAAGTTGCCTGAGATTGCAACTCTCTACAGCTTTTTCCAATCCTGTGCTTTGGCATCTCCATACCAGTCAGTGATGGAGCCAGTCAGAATGCTCTACACAGTAGGGTCTTTTGTGACATACCAAATCTCCTCAGACTCCTGATGAAAAATAGCTAATGGCATGCCTTCTTCGTAATTGCATCAGTAAGTTGTGCCCAGGATAGACCCTCAGAGATGGTGATATCCAGGAACTTGAAGCTGCTTTGACTTCCCGCTGCTGACTCCTCAATAAGGGCTGTCATGTGTTCTCCTGACTTACCCCTCCTGAAGGTAACAATCAATTCCTTGGTCTTACTGACAATGAATGCAAGGTGATGTACCAAATCTCCCTAAACACCTAATGAGGTATAGCCGCAGGCATGCCTTCTTCATGACTGTGTCAATAAGTTGGGCCCAGGATCGATCCTCTGAGATGTTGATACCCAAACACTTGAAGTTGCTCACTGCTGGCCCCTCAGTGAGGACTGCTGTGTGTTTTCCCCACTTCCCCTTCCTGAAGTCCACAATCAATTCTTTGGTCTTGCCAACAACAGTGGTCTTATCATAACCAAATCAACTATTTCCTCTGCCGCATATGCCCCACCTTTTCATGAAAGAGTTATTCATCAGGTAACAACATATTACACTGATTCAGTTATAATAACACCACTGTTGTTGGCAGAGTCTCAGCTGGTGACAAGGAGGCATAAAGAGGTGATATAGATTGGCTGATTGAGTCATGTTGATACAACAACATTGCCCTCAACATCAGCAAGAATGTATTGGTAACTGCTACCACCAGGCCATTTCAACTCATCCTATCACAAATGTTCCCTTGGTTCTACACATTCCCTTCCTCCCAGCCCTGCACACAACTCTTATTGCTCATTTTGATGAAGGACTGTAGATTCAATATGATTTTTGTCACTATTTTCACTGACCTGCTGAGGTTTTTATCAGTTTTTATTTCAGGTTTCCAACATCTGCAGGTTTTTATTCATTTACTTTGCATGTAGCTTCACTAGGTCAGAACGTCATTTTGAATAATGCTTGGTGCTGCTCCTGACATATGAATTTCTGAGACTCCTCACCCTTTACCCAAATTCATGTGACTTTCTCAATCACATACAACTGCTGACACACTATTTAGTGCCGACTTGAGCAAAAGGTAATAAAAGCCAGAAATTAATTTACAAAACTTTGAAAGAGTATTTAAATATTAAAATGACTCCAGTGTTTCAATGTATTACTTTGTGTAAATCATCGCTGAGCTATCAAATATTTAAAAGCAAAGCATAAAATATTCTGCTTGTTATTATACTTAAAGGCAAACCAATTTCATGGATGTTTGCCAAGTCCTTTTCAATTCTGTCCAATTTTTTGAAGATGACATTGCAAAGCGTATGCTATGTTGGAATGTATCACAATTTCAAGCTGTTACAGCAAGTTGAAAAAAGATTTCCTGATTCTACATCAGATGCAGCTACGGAGAAGCTGGTGTTAAAGAGGCTTTTAGGCAGGCACATGAATGGAAGGATATGGATCATGTGGATGATGAGGAGATTTTGCCACAGTGCGCACTGGTAAAGATGGAGAACATTTGATGGCTCTGGGCCTGCATTCACTGGAACTCAGAAGAATAAGGGGTGACCTAATTAAAACCTATCGAATGGTGAAAGGCCTTGATAGAGTGGATGTGGACAGGATGTTTCCTACAGTGGGAGAGTCTAGGAGCAGAGGATACAGCCTCAGAATAGAGGGGCATCCTTTTAGAACGGAGATGAGGAGGAATTTCTTTAGCCAGAGAGTGATGAGCCTGTGGAATTCGGTGCCAAACTTTATATATATTTAAGGCAGGGGCTCATAGAGTCTTAATTGGTCATAGCATGAAGGAATATGGGGTGAAGGCAGGAGATTGGGGCTGAGAGATAAAATGGATCAACCATGATGGAATGACAGAGCAGAGTCGATGGGCCAAGTGGCCTAATTCTGCTCTTCTATCTTATGGTCTTATGGAACCCAAGACTGGAGGAAGGACAGATTCCTGTGTAGGGATGACAAACAGAGTCCACACTTAGGAATTCCAACAGAACGTTGGCGGCATGACAAGCGACACTGCAGGATGAAACATTCGCAAAACTAGGACGCTAAAATAATGCAGGTAACATGGTAACTTCGAGCCTATCGAAATAAACTTAACAAGGAAATATAAAAAAATGATTGTATCTCGTTATACAATGAACAACCAGTTCAGGTACAGTACTCTAAAAACCTCAGAGCCCAGTGCTTTCAGGCTCCCCGCACAGGCCAGAAGAGCTCATTACAGATTTAGCATCGTGTTCAGCACAGACATGATGTGATGAAGGGCCTGTTCTCATGCTGTACTGTTCTATGTTTTATTTTCTATATTTTATGTTCAATATCCCATATCCTAAGTTAGGTTGTACTTCAGCTTGCTAAAACACAATTGACTTTAGCTTATCAGCCATTTGGGGACCTCCACAATAACAACTGCAAATTTGGCCAATATCCAGTTTGAAATGGCATTTAGCTGGTTTACACAGAGGTAAGACCTGCAAGATTTCAGAGGGGACCTCAACCGACTTTGCAGGTTCCTCAACACTTTGCGGCTCGGCAAATAGCAAAAGATTTCTGCCCTTATTATCATTAATTGTGTGCCAGCTGGAGAGCAGTGAGGGGAATGTGGCTGCCACAGAGGGTGCAGAAGAGAGGGAACTCGCTTGAGAGGTGCTAATCCTGGTTAATTGAGATACATACCAGTAGGAAGCGGCAGAGCATCTATCTCAAGCACCATTTGAAGAATCTGGCAGGAGACAACTGTTACCTCCAGGTTACAGGTAATCTCAGCAAATGGAGTAACGCTGGAAGAGGTTTCATGTCAGACTAGCATGAGTCATCATGATCTGAACACTACAGATTACAGTTGCTGTGGGGAAGTCGTCTGAGGAAGTCAGTCATGAAGAATTATACAGATGGTGTAACCAAGCCATTAAAATAGTGGAACCAGAGGTTCATTCATTCATTCTTATTACATCTGGTGCAGGTAGGTGTTCACGGCACGAATGTGAGAGCTTTTATGTCAACTAACCTCTCCCAGCTGATTACTGGTGCTAACAACTATCGTGTGGAGGTCAACACGAAGGAATGCTATCTTTTTAAATCTCATCATGTGCTGTGTTCGCAATGCCTGCCTCCTCCACTGGAACATGAGACTTTGGCTACTGACCCCTTCATCGGCAGTCCACGAACCCATGAAATCTTCACTTGCCTGTTACCTCGCTGGCACTCAGGGCAGCAATGAAGGTCCTCCATGTCTGGCAGTGCTCACGGCTTCTGTCATCATGTTAGTCATGCAAGTCCCAGGTGGAGACTCAGGAATACTGTCATACTCAGATGTAGAAGGATTCGTCATTGCTGTTTCCATAGCAATTTTGTTTTACTAGTCAGGGCTGTTTGAGCTGAAACCCAAACCTGGAGGACTATGGACCATTCTTAGTCTGACCTTGACCCTTTGACCTGTTTGGCGTGGGTGACCCCACCAAGAGCCAAAGCATGAAGCCCTGACTCTAGCCAGCTTAGCTCTCCAGTTACTGAGGCACACAAGCCTCCAAAACCTACAACAAGGTTGTGGTCCTCTTGGAGGGAACCCATGAACACTTCCTCATTATTTGCCTTTTGCAAGATTTGTTTCTGTTTTGCAACTTACATTTTTTTTATGTCTTGCACTGTTCTGCTGCACAAAACAATGGATTTCACAACACATGTCAAAGTCAAATTTATTATCAAAGGACATTTATGTTACCACATACAGTACCACCTTGAGATTTATTTTCTTGCAGGCATTTACAGGAAAATCAAGAAACACAATAGAACTTACAAAAATAAACTATACATAAAGTTTGACAAATGATGATTGTGCAAAAGAAGATAATTTAAAAACATATTGAGAACATGAATAGTAAGCAGTTCTCGAAGACGAGTCTGTATGTTCTAGAAATAGTTCAGAGTGAAGTTATCCTTGCCAGTTCAGGAGCTTGTTGTTTGTAGGATAATAACTGTTCCTGATCCTGGCAGTGTGGGAGCTGAGGCGTCTATTCCTCCTTCTCGATGGTGGTAGCAGTGCTAATAAATCTGATTCTGATCTCTGCTCCTCTTCCTGCTATCACTCTCCACCCTCTGTTCCATGGCCCTCAGGCACAGGGTCTTTGTTCCTCTTCCTCTGGTACTAGCTGCCATTTTTACTTTGCAGAGCTATGCAGGTGATGATAGTCTCCATTGAGTCATAGGGGAACGCAGCTCAGAAACAGGCCTTTTGGCCCAACTCATCCGTGCCAACCATCTTCGTCCCCATTTCGTCCAAAGGCGAGAATGCCTGCCAATGATGGAAATCCAAGCAACATGTGCAAAATGCAGGAGGAGCTCAGCGTACCAGCATAAACAGTAGTTGTTTAGGGCCAAGACCCTTCATCAGGACGGTTAACTCTTTTCCATGGATGCTGTCTGGCCTGCTGAGCTCCTCCAGCATTCCGTGTGTGTTGCTGCATTTGGTCCCCATCCCTCTAAGCTTTTCCTATCGATGAACCGGTCCAAATGTGCTTTCAATGTTATTATTGCACCCGCTGCAGCCACTTCCTCTGGCAGCTCGTTCCATTCCTGGGTTTCCTCTGGGTGCTATGATTTCCTCCCCCATTCTGAAGGTGTACGGGTTAGGGTTAGTAAGTTGCGGGTTTGCAATGTTGGCACCAAAAGCATGGCATCACTCGCACAACCCTTGCTGATTTGATCTGACCCCAGCCACGTATTTCTCTGAATATTTTGATGTACGTGACAAATAAAGCTAGTCTTTATCTTTATTATTTTCTTTACTCTCACCCCCCCCCCCCCCCCCGTGTGTGGAAGCTACCTCTCAATATCTTTTAAATCTTTCCCCTCTCACCTTATACCTAGACTCTCTAGTTTTTAATGCCCTGGGAAAAGGAGTGTGTGCATTCACCCCTTTGATATCATACACCTCTCCAATGCTCCAAGGAATAAAGACCTAGCCCGGCATTTCTCTATAATTCAGTCCAGGTTAATACTCATAAATCTTTTTTGCACTCCTTCCAGCCTAATGGTGGCTTTCCTACAGTAAGATGACCAAAACTGTGCACAATATTTAAGGTCTCACCAACATCTTGTAAAGCTGAAAGATAACATCCCAACTCCCATACTTAGTGCCCTAGTTGATGAAGGCCAGTGAGCCAAATGCCTTCTTTTCTGCTCGTCTACTTGTGACGCCATTTTCCCAAAACTAGGTGCTTGGACACCCAGGTCCCCAGGGAGTTTGAATTTCCTACCTTGCTTTGACTTCCAATCTCTGTCGTGTCTTTGATGTGTACAGCAGGTTAGACAAACAAATAAAAGCAATGAAGACAAAGACAAAATTCAAAGTTCAAAGTAAATTTATCATCAAAGTACATATGTGTCACCATATACAACTCTGAGATTCATTCTCTTGCAGGCATACTCAATAAATCCATAACAGAATTATAACCATAATGGAATCAATGAACTACCGCACCAACTTGCACATTCCACTAGTGAACAAATACAAAAAGAAAGAAATAATAATAGTAAATAAACAATCAATAAATATCGAGAACATGAGATGAAGAGTCCTTGAAAGTGACTGCGTGGATTGTGGAAATATTTCAGTGATGGGGCAAGTGAAGTTGAGTGAAGATACCTACTTCGATTCAAGGGCCTGATAGCTGAGGGGTAATAACTGTTCCTGAACCTGGTGCTGAAGTCCTGAGGCTCCTGTACCTTCTTCCTGATGGCAGCTGCAAGAAGAGGGCATGGTTTAGGTGGTAGGTGTCCCTAATGATGATGAAGGCAATTACCACTGCAATTCTGATACTCAGCTGGATCTCCTGCAAATGCACTCAGCTGCTGTGGTTGGAGGATGAACTGATGAGAGCAGCCACACAACTTGAAGGTAAATCTCATATCCCATGATGCATCTTTCTGAGCAACAAGTGTCCAGCAGCGTAAACTGAGCTCATCCAAATTATGAAATCAAGGAGTGAACTTCAGAGAACTGATTTACAGAATTAACATAGAAACATAGAAAACCTACAGCACAATACAAGCCCTTCAGTCCACAAAGTTGTGCTAAACACATCCTTACCTTAGAAATTACTAGGTTTACCTATAGCCCTCTATTTTACTAAGCTCCATGTACCTATCCAAAAGACTCTTAAAAGACCCTATCGTATCTGCCTCCACCACCATTGCCGGCGCCCATTCCACACACACACACCACTCTCTGAGTAAAAAACTTACCCCTGACATCTCCTCTGTACCTACTCCCCAGCACCTTAAACCTGTGTCCTCTTGTGGCAACCATTTCAGCCCTGGGAAAAAGCCTCTGACTATCCACATGATCAATGCCTCTCATCCTCTTTGGCTCCAAGGAGAAAAGGCCGAGTTCATTCAACTTATTCTCATAAGGCATGCTCCCCAATCCAGGCAACATAATTGTAAATCTCCTCTGCACCCTGTCTATGGCTTCCACATCCTTCCTGTAGTGAGGCAACCAGAACTGAGTACAGAACTCCAAATAGGGTCTGACCAGGGTCTTATATAGCTGCAACATTACCTCTCGGCTCCTAAATTCAATTCCACGGCTGATGAAGGCCAATACACCGTACGCCTTCTTAACCACAGAGTCAGCCTGTGCAGCTGCTTTGAGCATCCTATGGACTCGGACCCCAAGATCCCTCTGATCTTCCACACTGCCAAGAGTCTTACCATTAATACTATATTCTGCCATCATATTTGACCTACCAAAATGAACCACTTCACACTTATTTGGGTTGAACTCCATCTGCCACTTCTCAACCCAGTTTTGCATCCTATCAATGTTCAGCTGTAACATCTGACAGCTCTCCGCACTATCCACAACACCCCCAACCTTTGTGTCATCAGCAAACTTACTAAACCATCCCTCCACTTCCTCATCCAGGTCATTTATAAAAATCACGAAGAGTAAGGGTCTTTTTTGAGTCATAGAACAGCACTGCACAGAAACAGGCCTTTTGGCCCATCTAGTCCGTACCAAACTGTTACTCTAACTAGACCCATCAACCGGCACCTGAATTATAGCCCTCCATACCCCTCCCATTCTTGTACCTATCCAAACCTCTCTGAAATGTTGAGATCAAACCTGCACTTATGCTAGCAGCTCATTCCACTCTTGCTCCATCCTCCGAGTGAAGATGTTTCCCCTCAGGTTTCCCTTAAATATTTCACTTTTCACCCTTAATCTATGACCTCCAGTTCTAGTCTCAAACGGACCTCAGTGGAAAAAAAAACATCCTGCTTACATTTTACCTTATCTATGCCTCTCTAATTTTGTATTCTTCTATCAATCTGCCTTCATTGTCCTGCGCTCTGGGGAATAAAATCCTAGCCTAGGCAACCTTTCCCTGTTACTCAGGTCCTTGAGCCCCAGCAACATCTTGATAAATTTTCACTGTATTTTTTTTTTGATTTCTTGGTCTTAAAATGTAAAGAGCCACTACACCCCTTTTCTTCTCCACACTGTTACTGTAGCATCCTCAATCATCCCTGAGATGCTGGGAAAGAGAGATCAGAGTGTGACTATAAGCCACGGAGCTGAAAGCCCCCCCTCTCCCTGCTATATTTATATTTGCAGCCAGTTTGCCTCATTATGGGTGATCCATTAACCAACAGAGGCACTGGGGATGCCCTTCTGAGTGCTTTACAGAGAATTATGAAGATTTATTGCACTGCATTTGAAAGGCTATTAAGCTGAAACACATCTCATTGTGCTTCTCAGTGGAGTATTCATTTCAAGCAAATACTTATTGGATAGCATTGTGTTTAATATTTCAGTAATATTTGAGTAATATTGTAAATATATTGTTTAATTAAGCACTCTTTGTTTGTTTAAATTATTTATTACAGGTTATATGTCAAAGTACATGAATGGCATATTTCATTACACCACCACAACAAAAGGGCACACCTCGCTACAGTAAAAATGAAACTAAACATACACAAGTTATCTCCCGGCTCCATGTTTTTCTTTCAATTAGTTTTATGCTTTGAAGTTATAAAACACACAGAGGTGATGAGGATGTTTTAAATGAACCCAAGACAATTACCTACTATACCTGTTGAACTGCAGTGAGAAATGGTTGAGTTAAAAAACTCAGTGGGTGCTTCTTCAGGAAGGGAGAGAGAGAGCCAGTCAGCTTTTAAAAAAAGGGCAAAAAATGAATGAACTTATAGGTTTATAAACAGTGAGTATCAGATGATAATAATTACAATTTTTTTAAAGCAGAATTGGCTGGCTACATCAGAAAGATAGACATGTTCAATTGCACAAGAGATAACTGGATATTGTATATTGAGTGAATTGAATAGCATTTTGAAGCAAATGAAATAGCTAATGCAAAACGAGTGCCAGTGTTACTGAGTATAATAGGTGGGAAAGCATACAATTTCCTTAGAGGTTTGACTGTTGCAAGCAAACCAGCCAAAATGAGCTTTGTTGATATTGTGAAACAAATGCAGGAACATTTACAACCAAAACCATTGTTGATTGCAGAATGCTTTAGGATTCATAAGCGGAAACAAAATGAAGGTGAGTCCATTTCAGCATATGTGGCTGAATAGAAGAGATTGTCTGAGCATTGGCAATTCACTGATAGGCTTAATGATGCAGAGAGATTGTTTAGTTTGTGGGATTTCACAAGGAAGTATTCAAAAATGGCTTCTAACTGAAGCATGTACACATTTAAAAGAACAGTTGAAATTGCTGTATCAATGGAAACAGCAGATGAGATGCAATTGAGTTGCAGCCAGGAATGAAAGAGAGCGTGAGCAAGATTGTGGTAAGGACAATACAGATATAAAGGTGAAATTTGCAGAAAATGCCACAAAGTAGGACGCATATGAAGAGCTTGCAAGGCAGACAAAAATAACTGGACTCACAGGGAAAAGTAGGAGATAAAAAGTCAAGCTGCAGTCTCAAAAGAGCACTAATTGACATGCTGTTGATGAAAAATATGATAATGATGAGAATGAGACAGAACTGAGTAGCCTTGAGATTTAAAAAGTGAACACTAATAATAGACGAGCAACATGGCTAACATTCAAAGTAAACAACAAATTAATTAAAATGGAATTGGACACTGGCTCAGCTGTTTCAGTCAACCCACAAAATGAGTTTGAATGGCATTTCAAAGATACTGAACTAAAACCTACAGATATGCAACTAAGAACTAATACTGGAGAAATATAACTCCTGTGGGAATAATATTTGTAACACTGAAATACAACACCAACAAGCCACATTGAGCTTATATGTGGTGAAAACAGGAGATCCAGCATTGTGGGGGTCATGATTGACTGAAACAACTACAACCTGACTGGAGGTCCATCTACCATCTGCATGCAATGTCCCATGCAAAAGAGTCAACTGAAAGCAAATTAAGAAAGGTACTGGATGATGCCCTAGCAGTGTTTAGGGATGGTTTTGGAAAACTCAAATATATCAGGAGTAAAGTAGTGTTAAATTAAAATGCCACACCGAAGTTTTACAAACGCAAACACAAGGAAACCTGCAGATGCTGGAAATTCAAGCAACACACACAAAATGCTGGCCTGCTGCATTCCACCAGCATTTTGTGTAAGTTTTACAAAGCCCATCTGATTCCTTATACCATCCTTGATAAAGTAGCCAGTGAACTAGATTGCATGGAGGCTGAAGGAATTACTTACAAGGTTTAATGGAGCGCATGGGCAATGTCACTGGTCCCAGTAGCCATGAAGAATGGGTCTGTCAGGATCGGTGGTGATTTTAAGGTCACCATTAACCCAGTACTGGAAGAAGATCAACGCTCTCTGCTGCCACGTTATGCATGCTGGGAGTGAATACCCTGCGGATTTTGCATCACCTTTCTTTAATGCTGCAAAGAAGAATTATGTACAGATTACCAGAGAGGCCTTGAGTCTAGTTTAGGGTATAAAATGGTTTACCCTGAACTTGTCTGGGAAAGAGTTGACCCTCATTACTGATCATTAATCGCTGGTGTCCATTTTCAATCCACAGAAGGGTGTTCCACTAACAGCAGCAGCACGAAGCAGAGATGGGCTCTGTTTCTTGGAGGACTCAATTACAAGATTGAATTCAAGAGGACAATAATTATGGAAATACTGATGGATTGTCCTGTTTACCATTGGAAAAGGAAATACCTGAAAAATTTACAAAAGAGGGCACTGTCTCAAGTTTACATGGGCACCCAAAATGGCTGGAAGGTACATCAGGAACTCTAGTTCCCCATTTTTACCAGCACCAGGATGAACTTGCCTTGACAGGGGTTGCCTTATGTGGGTATTGAGAGTTGTTGTACCATCCAAGCTGAGAGCTGAGCTTTTGGAGGAGGTATATGCTGGTTATCTGGACGCGGTCAAAATTAAATTCTTGGCTCAAAGCTTTGTCTGGTGGCCTGGCATAGATCAGCAGATCAAACAGCTTGCTGTGCACTGTTCCGGATGCCAATGTGTCCAGAAGAAAGGTATCCAGAGATGTCAGAACCACATCCTGCTATCCCACAGTTAACTCCTAGATCCACCATGGAGAAGGCCCCAAACCTGAGATTGTTTCACAGCCACAATTTTCACTTGCCAAGCAGAGCAACTTCCCTTGTCAGAAGAGGCATTATCCCACGTGAGTAAGAAACCCACCATAGCAATTAAAGCTTTAGGCCTGATTGGGACAATCAAAAGTTTAGTATGCTGTGGATGCCTGTAAGGTAGTTGTATTACATCAATATTTTATACATTGAGATGCATTCTACATTGTGTTGGAGTCTATAACTATTACTAACTATAACTAAATGTTATATATTTAACATTTCAGTAGTACTTGAGTTATAAATATATTGCATGATTAAGCATTTTGTTTGTTTAAATAATTCATTACAGGTAATATGTAAAAGTGAATGGCTTATGTCGTTACACCACCACATCATACTAAAACGTCTCACTAAAGCAAAAACCAAAAGTAGGTGTACACGAATTATCTCCTGCCTACATGTCTTTCTTTCAGTAAGTTTCATGTTTTGAAGTTTCAAAACATAACAGGTAGAAAAGAGATATAAATACTATGGTCGACTTGAGGTTCTGTGCTTAATGCGCCCACCCCCCCCCCCCCCCCCTGGCCTATTTATAAGTTGCTCTGGAGACTCTCCAGTTTGCAAAGATTATTATTACAGCACTCTACAGATCAGATGCACTCCCTTTCAGAGTCAATGTTTGCCAAAAGCTAGCATCCAATTTCATCTGCAAATCTGCTGACTGTACTCTTGGTTGCACTGGGTCTTAATCACCTGTTACCTCGGTGCTAGCTGACCCACCCCGGCCCTTGGATAACTAACAAGACAATCTTAAAATAGGCTTCAAAGATACAATTTAATGTCAGAGAAATGTATACAATATACATCCTGAAACACTCACTTTTTTTAAAAAAACCTCCGAACTCATTTCTAGTCACTACTGACCCTATAACCAGAGTCATCAGCACACTTCTTTACCATCTCTGAACGTAACTAACTGGCAGCTGTTACTTCGAAGCCTTCATTTCTGGAATTCCTTCCACAGCTTTCATGACTTTGCTCTTCTCCTTCAAGACACTCATAAGGTAAGATTAGCTTTATTTGTCCAATATACATCAAAAGATACAGTGAAATGTGTCGTTTGAGGATTGTGTTGGGCGGTCTGCAAGTGATGCCATGCCTCCGGCACCAACACAGCATGCCCACAACTCACTAACCCTGACCCTAATCATACATCTTTGGAATGTGGGAGGAAACTAGAGCACCCGGAGGAAAGCCACATAGACACAGGAAGAACATACAAATTCCTTAGAGACAGTGATGGGACTTGAGTCAACCTCCTCTCCTATCGGATTCCTTCTTCTTCGGCCCTTTACATTTTCCACCTAGCATCTCCCAACTTCTCACTTCATCCCCACCTTCCAGCTTGCACTCTTTCCCCTCCCTGACCACCTTTATTTTAGCTTTTTCCAACTTCCTTTCCAGTCCTGATAAAGGGCCTCAGACTGAAACGTTAATTCTTTATTCCTTTCCGCAGATGCTTCCTGACCTGCCGAGTTCCTTCAGCATTTTGCATGTGTTACACTGCAAATTGCCCATAGGTGGAGTTCAATCTGTAGGGATGGGGAGGTTGGGTGTTTGTAAGAGATGGAGTTGATGAGAACATTATTGGTGTGACTAGAAGTTTGAAGACTGAGAGATCACTGGACTGAAGGGCTTATTGTTATGCTCTAGGACAGCATAGTTGTATATTAGGTGCTATTTAATTACCGTTTACTGAGAGATAGAGTGTGGAAGAGGCCCTTCCGGCCCAGTGAGCTGCACCACCTAGTAAATCCATCAATTTAACCCTAGCCTATACACAGGATGATTTACAATGACCAATTAACGTACTAAACGGTAAGTTTCGCGATGTAAGAGGAACCTGGAGCAACTGGAGGAAACCCACATACTCACAGGAGAAACGTGCAAACTTTCTTATAGGGGATGCTGGAATTGAACCCCAAACTCCAACGCTCAGAAGGCAAGCACACAAAATGCCGGAGTAACTCAGCAGATCAGACTGCATCTATGGAAGTGAATAAATAGTGAATAAACGTTTCAGGCCGAGACCCTTCTTCAGAACTGAAAAGGAAGGGGGGAGATGTTCTGAGCTGTAACAGCATCGTGCTAACTGCTACACTTCCATGGCACCTACTGTTGCTGCCTGACAGCTCCAGTGACCTGGGTTCAGTCCTGATCCTTCGCGCTCTCTTTGTGGAGTTTGCAAGTTCTCCCTATGGTTTGTCAAGTCCTCTAAGAATTATATACTTTAAAGAGGTTACCATTTATTCTTCAGAATTCTAGAAAATACAGGCTTCAGTCTCTTTTTCTGCAATCCCAGAAATCAGTCTGTTGAATCTACACCGCACTCCCTCCCTGGATAAATATTCTTTTATAGGTAAAGAGAACAAAATTATGGCTAGTATTCCAGGAGCACTCTCACGGAGAACTTATATAATTGCCATCATTATAAAGTCTTTTTATGTTGATATACTGTATAATGAGTTCAGGCGTTCCAAACACACTACTGGAGCTAAAATATATATTGTGAAGTAATAAGAAAAAAGTACCTCTCCTTTTAATAATTCACTTGAACCACTTGCTCACTTTGTGTGCCTGTAAAATAATTTAATGCGGCTCGAGAAATTCTTATAGTTGGTGATAAGTAGCGAGGGGATGATGGTGTTGAATGCTCAGCTGTAATTAATAAACAGCAGCCTGGTGTATGTATGGCTGTCATCTAGATGCTCCAAATCCAAGTGGAGAGCCAGTAAGATTGCAACCACTGTAGGTCTGCTGTGATGGTAGGCAAACTGCTATGGACCCAGGTACAGCAGGTGGTGAAAAAGGCAAATGGTATGTTGGCATTCATAGCAAGAGGATTCGAGTACAGGAGCAGGGAGGTTCTACTGTAGTTGTACAAGGCCTTGGTGAGACCTGGAGTATTGTGTGCAGTTTTGGTCCCTTAATCTGAGGAAAGACATAGAGGGAGTACAGAGAAGGTTCACCAGATTGATTCCTGGGATGGCAGGACTTCCATATGAAGAAAGACTGGATCGACTAGGCTTATACTCGCCGGAATTTAGAAAATTGAGGGGGGATCTTATTGAAATGTATAAAATTCTAAAGGGATTGGACAGGCTAGATGCAGGAAGATTGTTTCCGATGTTGGGGAAGTCCAGAACGAGGGGTCACATTTTAAGGATAAAGGGGAAGCCTTTTAGGACCGAGATGAGAAAAAACTTCTTCACACAGAGAGTGGTGAATCTGTGGAATTCTCTGCCACAGGAAACAGCTGAGGCCAGTTCATTGGCTATACTTAAGAGGAAGTTAAGTATGGCCCTTGTGGCTAAAGGGATCAAGGGGTATGGAGAGAAAGCAGGTACAGGGTTCTGAGTTGGACGATCAGCCATGACCATACTGAATGGCGGTGCTGGCTCGAAGGGACGAATGGCCTACTCCTGCACCTATGCTTCTATGGTCCTTTCTCAGGCTGAAGTTAGTTCTAGCCGTGACCAATCTCTCGAAGCATTTCACCACAGTAGACACGAGTGCTACCAGGTGATAGTAATTGAGACGGGTTCCCCCTGCTCTTCCTGAGCACTTGTATGATTGATGTCTACTTGAGGCAGATGGGGCCCAAGACGGCAGCAGTGCAAGGTTGAAGATGTGCTTTGACAGTCCAGCCAGTTGGTCAGCAGAGGTTTTCAGCATCCTGCCGGGTACTCCATTGGGGCCTGACGTCTTGCGAGGGTTCACCCTGTTGAAGGATGTTCTGATGTCAGCATCTGAGGCAGGATCACAGGATCGCAGGATCACAGGATATATCAACATAGAGCAGTCATGAAAAAAAACTATAAGGAATCAGAGTGAAACTGCTTCATCGAGAGAGTGAGTAAAATTTAGAATTTACTATCTTTCGGACCAAGCAAGCCAACTTACATACATTTATTTGAGAGCAGTAGGGGAAGTACATCAGGGGGAAAAGATGAGGAGGATGTTCTGGTTGGGTTAGATGAGAAAGGGTGGAAGTTTCTGTCGAGCTTAAAACTCACCATGCCTCCATCAGGCCTAATGGCCATTTTCCATCATTATAAATCCGTAATGGTTTTCAAATTATAATACATCTCCACAGTACAATCCCCAGTCATGACACTGGCCCCATATCATGTTGAGAAAATGAATCTACTTATCAAACCTGCCTTTGGGCCTCATTACAGGAGGTCCATGGGTCTTATTTCCAATAATGTGAGAGCTCCACAAGATGCTTTAAGCTCTTAAATGCCTTTAGATACTCCATGGCCGTGTTGTGGTTAGCGCGACACTATTACGGCTTGGGGTGTCGGAGTTTGGAGTTCAATCCTGGCATCCTCTGTAAGAAGTCTCTGTACTCTGTGTGTCCTCCCCGTGGAATGCATGGCTTTCCACCAGTGCTCCGGTTTCCTCCCATGGTGCAAAGGCGTAGTGGGCATGTTAACTGGTCATTGTAAATTGTCCCGTGATTAGGTTAGGGTTAACTCGGAGTTGTCGGGGGTGGCTGGAGTGGCTTAGCTCGAAGGGCCAGAAGGGCCTATTCCACTTTGCATCTCTAAATAAAACTCGGTGGCAGCGAAAGAGACTCCAGGATGGTATGTTGCTCCCGGGTGCTAGGGTCCATGAGGTGTCGGAGTGGCTACTCTTAAGGGGGAGGGGTAGCAGCCAGAGGTCATGGTGCACATTGGCACCAATGACATGGGCAGAAAAGGGGAAGAGATCCTACGCTGTGTGTATATGGAGTTAGGGAAGAGGCTGCAGAGAAGGACCTCCAAGGTTGCAATCTCCTGATTACTCCCTGTGCCACAGGCTAGTGCCGAATGGGGTGATAGCACAGATGAACGACTCAGAGAGCCAATGGATGCCTGAGATGCACTGCCTGGTATGGTGCTGGAGGCAAATACATTGGAAGCTTTGAAGAAAAGTTTGGATAGGCACATGGACATAAGGAAGATGGAGGGATATGGACGTTGTTTAGGTAGCAGGGATTAGTGTTTGGGTGTTTTGGATTTGCTTTTTAGCTGGTTCAGCACAACATTGTGGGCTGAATGGCCTGTTCCTGTGCTGTACTGTTCTATGTTCTAAATAAATGTTCAGAGTGAGAGAAGTACTCAGTGTAGATGGATAAGTTTAAGCTCAGGCTTATCCCTAGCTTTAATTCTCTGCTGTCAACAAACAACCTGCTGGAAGAACTCAGCGGGACAAGCAGCATCTGTGGAAGGGAAAGATGGATCAATGTTTCGGATTGAAATCCTGCATCAGGACATTGCGGCTTCCTTATAGCCGTGGTTGGTGGAGCCAAACCTCACATCTCCTCTGTTTCCCATCCCTTCTCACTCCATAAAAAACAGGGTTTCAACCTGAAATGTCAGCAATGCCTACCCTCCCACAGTACTGGACAACACACAGTCCCTCCAAGCAGATTGGTTGTTGCTCCAGATTCCAGTCTCTTAAGTCTCCTCTATTCTTGCCAGCCCTGTGCTTCAATTAAAGTGGAACCCAAACAGATTCAGATCTTCTGTGCTAACCAAATGGTTGGAGTGTTCAAGGACACCTTTGGCCTCTCATTGCTATGGTCTGAGATTCCCATCTGCTTCAAAGGGACAGCAATCGTACTGGTGCCCAATAAGAACAGTTGAACAAGGACAGCAGAACAGGCTTGAAGGGCCGAATGTCCTTTTCCACTTTTCTCTCTCCTATTTCCTCATCCCCTCATATCCAGTTTATAAGCTTCTGTTGAATCTTCCTGATGCTCTTTCTGGCTGGCCCACTTTTGCGCAAGTCCTTAACGTCCTTTTGAACAACTGGGCAAACACTGCTCTCTGTCATATTTGAAGTCAGGAAAATATGGAGAGAGGCAGAGAGAGTAGTAAGAAAGAAATAAAGGATAGAGGACAGGGAGGGGGCAAGAGAGAGAGGGGGGCAAGGGATAGAGACGGGGAGAGAGAAAGGGGCAAGAGAGAGAGAGAGAGAGACAGGGAGGGGAGAGAGAGGGGGAGAGAGAGGGGGAGAGGGATAGAAAGGGGGGCAAGAAAGGGGGCGAGAGAGGGAGATGAGAAAGGGGGTGAGAGAGAGGGGGCATGTGAGAGAGAGAGAGGGGGGGTTATGTGAGAGAGAGGGGGGCAAGAGAGAGGGGGCGATAGGGAGGGGGCAGTGATAGAGAGGGAGGGAGAGAGAGAGGGGAGAAAGAGAGACAGAGGGAGAGCGAGAGAGAGTGAGAGAGAGGGGTGAGAAAGAGAGAGAGAAAGAGAGGGGGTGTGAGAGAGAGGAGGGAGAGGGAGGGAGAGAAAGAGAGAGAGGTGGGCAAGGGTGAGAGAGAGAGTGAGAGAAGATAGGAAGTGAGGAGAGAGGGGGAGGGGGAAAGAGGGGGAAGGGGCGAGAGAGGGAGAGAGCGAGAGGGGGAGGGGGAGGGTGAATCACATCTACTGAAAAAGTATCAATCAGAGTGATCAGTTCTATTTCCCTGAGCAACCACAAACCTGCCAAGTGCTTCCAACATTTTCTGATTCCCAGTATAACTAGAAGATTTGGAGAACAGATCTGCAGATGCCAAATCCCTAAACTTAGACACAGAATGCTAGGAAAAGAAAAACTGCAGCTCGGGAAGCATCTACGGAGAGAGAAACAGAATTAACGGCCTTTTGTCAGAACTGTTTTGATGAGCACAGTTGGTGCCTTCTCTCTGAGCTCTGATGGCGATTTTCTCCTGAGTTAGTGAAACATCTATCTGTGACCCATTGAAGAACTGTCTCCATTGCAATGGCGTAGCTTCAAGGCAGCCCCTGCTTCTTTCTTTGTCATTTGGTACAGAAAGAGTGAAGTCTATGCTGGAAGGAGTAACTAACACCCCATCTACGTTCTGTGGTTTCATCCCATACTATTACAAATTCCGTGTGGATATCTGGTGGGCAAAACTGTTTGATAATGGGAGCATGTCAAATGTATTGCTTGCCCAGAACCTCATAGTTAAAGTGTCAACATAACATCTATAAACTCATGTCTGCAATAAAGCATCTGGACTGTAACAATTAGAACGTACTATTTATTTATTTAATATATTTAATGATACTCTGTGGAGTAGGCCCTTCCAGCCCTTCAAGGCATGCCTCCCCCCCGCCCAGCAAATCCTGATAACTCTGACTAACCCTAACCTAATCACAGGACAATTTACAATCACCAGTTGACCTACCTGGTATGTCTTTGGACTGTGGGAGGAAATTGGAATACCCGGGTAAAATTCACGCATTCCACGGCGACTCCCTACAGAGGACGCCGGACCTGAACTCTGAACTCCAACGCCCCGAGATGTAATAGCGCTGTGCTAACCACTACGTTACCCTGGTGCCCGATACCGGATCTTCATCAACTGGAATCCCGGTCTAGCTGGTGAGGCCAGCATCAGTGGCTTCTCATATCATTTCAAAGAGGTTTATGTGCCATCCACATCAGTGAGTCTGGACTCTCATATAGGAACTGGTGGGTGAAGCACATTCTTGAATCACATCAGTGAAGCTCATGGGTTTTATAACAATTCCAATAGTCTATTGCAAATAACATACACTCAGTGGTCACTTTATTAGGTACCTCTCCTAAGAAAGTGGCCACTGACTGTATGATCATGGTCTTCTGCTGCTGTACCCCATCCAGTTCAAGGTTCGATGTGCTGTGCATTCAGAGATCCTCTTCTGTACACCACTGTTGCAACGTGTGGTTGTTTGAGTTACTGTTGCCTTCCTGTCAGCTTGAACCAGTCTGGCCGTTCTCCTCCGAGATCTTTCATTAAACAAGAGGCTTCCGTCCACAGAACTGCCACTCACTGGAATGCTTTCAGCACCATTCTGTGTAAACTCTAGAGACTGTTATGCATGAAACTCCCAGGAGATCAGCAGTTTCTGAGATACTCAAACCATTCTGTCTGGCACCAACAATCATTCCACAGTCAACGTCACTTAGATCACATTGGTTCCCCATTCTAATGTTTGGGCTGAACAACTGAACCACTTGACTACGCCTGAATGCTTTTATGCTTTGAGTTACTGCCACGTGATTGGCTGATTAGATATTTCATTACTTCACCAGAATTGAGTCCTTCAGCCCACCATGTCTGTACCAAGCGTGACGTTAAATTAAACTAAATCCCTTCAGCTTGTACTTGTGTCTCTGGTTAATCCAATAATTTCACTTCTGTATATTTACTGCAACCAGTGGTACATACAGGCTGACCCTTGGAGTATAGGGCCTGGAGAAAGATGTCTACATTGCCATCTTTCTGGAAATTAACATGAAATGTGATGGTTAGAGAGATACGTCTGGAGATTGTCTGGTGCTTGATGTTTGGAGAGTGGTGTCTGGAGATGTACATCTAGGAGGCTGACTTCTGGAGAGCAGACTGGAGACTGGACAGTATGTCTGGAGATTGATGTTTGGAGATAGAAATCAGGAGAACAGAGATAGAGAATGACTTCTGGAGATGGACTTCTGGAGATGGATGTCTGGAGATTGAAGTCTGGAGGTGGATGTCTGGAGATTGAACTCTGGAGATGGATCTCTGGAGACTGTAGTCTGGAGATGGACATCTGGAGAGTGGAGCCTGGAGATGGACATCTGGAGAGTGGAGCCTGGAGAGTGATGTATGGACAACAGTGTCTGGATAATGGCTCTAGAGGGTGGTGTCTGGATAATGGAATGGGAGAGTGGTGTCAGGAGACTGGTGTCTGGAAGTAATGTCTGGAGATGAACATCTGTCAGTTGACCTCTGAGGCATAAGGCTTGGACCTAGCAACTGGAGAATGGCAGGTGGAAGATGACGTCTGAGACTGATGCCGGCAACATAGATCTGGATCGTGAGATCTGGAGTGCATTGCCTAAAGTGTGACATTAAGTGTGATGGAAACATTAGCTGTAAGACATTTAAACAGATGGATGGATATATACTGTGCTGTCAATAGCTAAATAATGTGTGTCTCACAGAAGTGGTTCTGAAGCGACGAGTGTAGTACTTAAAGAGCGACTATCTGAGTGTGAGGTAAACCAACCAAAACAACTTCCTTGTGATTTCCAGGCCAATTTAAAAAAAATCATTCACAGTCTTTCTTGTTCTCTTTCAGCCAACAGTGAGGCGTCTCTACATTCCTCGTGTCCCTATCACCGACTCTTGGTAAAATTTCCTTACTCCGTTAAGTCAGAGACCACTCCTTTTAAATTATAAAAGTATGAACTATAAGATTATAAAAAGGGTAGATGGAAAACACCTCCCCCCTCCCACAGTGGAAACATCACATTTTAGAAGGCATAGCTTTAAGGTGAAAGGGGAAAGTTTAAAAGAGAAATGCAGGGCAATCTTTTTTTTTACAGAGAATGGTAGGCAGCTGGGATAGGCCACCAGAGTCAGAATCAGAATAAGGTTTAATATCACCGGCATATATTGTGAAACATGTTGATATGTGGCAGCAGTACAATGCAATACAAAATACTGTAATAAAAAAAGAATTACAATAACTATATTATATATACATAAAAGTTAAATTAACTAAATAGTGCAAAAAGAGGGGGAAAGAAGTAGTGGGGTACTGTTTATGAGTTCAATGTCCATTCAGAAATCTGAATGTGTGGAATGCAAACACCACAGCAAAGTTTAAGAATTATTTAGACTGCCACATGAACAGATATAGACCAAATGGAGTCAGCAGAGAAGTTTAAATTGGTGTCATGGTCGGCACAGAGATCAGAGATTCCTATGCTGCATTATTTCATTTTATTTAGAGATACAGAACGGTTACAGGCCCTTCCAGCCCAAAGAGCCTACACAGTCCATTTACCCCATGAGACAAATTAACCTACTAATCTGTACATCTTTAAGCTGTGGGAGGAAACCGGAGCGCTCCGAGGAGTCCCATAGGGAGAACATACGCACTCCTTACAGTCAAGACAGGAATTGAAGCCAGGTCGCTGGTAATGGATAGCATTAAGCAAACACTATGCTCAAATTCTATGTAAGTGGTGAGGCTATCTGACGATTCTGGCTAGCAGCCTTTCCAAGGAGACAACCAAGTATTTTTGTTTATTTTTAACTTTCTACCTAAATTACCTCAATATTAAGAAAACCATTCAGAGTCCCCTATAGTTCGCAGTGCCCTTTCCTCAGATTCATGCACCCTGGACCGGACCGGCAAACACTGGTGCAGAGCAGAAGCACCTCCTTGGCAATGTCACTTGGTTCAGGGCTGTTGTCTGCAGTCAGGCCAGTGGAACATTCCTCGTGCTACCAGCAGGTGGGACTCGGAAAACACTGCAATATTCAATGAAACCTGTGTTTGGCTGCGAAACCGCAGCCGGGCGGATGCTTTGCACTGCAGCGCCATCTGCCGGTCGTGCACTGTGCTGCAGGTTTGGATGAGGAGTGAAGAAGGTATGCTTGAAACCAGGGGCCCTGTGCGCTCACAGACTCAAAACTCCCACTGTAATTCATTGTCCGGTTTACTGGACTGGATGACACACCAGCATGAATGCAGGCTGGTGGTTCTACTTCATTAGGAATCTGAGGAAAGTTGGAATATCTCCAAAGACTCTTGCAAACTTCTATAGATGTACAGTGGAGAGCATTTTGTTTGTATCACAGCCTAGTATGGAGGCTCCAGTGCATAGGGTCACAAGAGGCTGTGGAGGGGGTGTAAAATCAGCCAGGAACAACCTTCTTCATCATCAAGAACATCTTCAAAAAGCAGTGTTCTCCAGAACATCCATTGTTAAAGACCTTCGCCATCCAGGAAATGCTCTTTTCTCATTATTTCTATCAGGGAGGAGGTAAAGGAGTTTGAAGACCCACACTTACCAAGAGAAGAAGGGCTTCTTCCCCTCTGTCATCGGATTTCTCAATTGTTCATGCACTAATGAACACTACTTCGTAATTGTTTTCTGTTTTGCACTGTTTATTTTGTCATTTATAGTGCAGTAATTTATGCTTTTGCTCTGTCCTTTTGCTGAAGATTTGCACTTGTGCAAGACATAAAATTACTATGTTGCAAAATTTAAATATATAGTGAAAGAGAGGAAGACTGGTGAATTCATGGGTTCACGGATCGTTAAGGGATCTGATGGTGGAGAGAAAGAAGCTGATTCGAAAACATTGAGCCATCTCTACTCTTCAAGACTGCTTTGAGCACACTGACTGGCACATGTTCAGGGAGGCTGCAACCGATGGCGACTCTACCATATAACCATATAACAATTACAGCACGGAAACAGGCCATCTCGACCCTTCTAGTCCGTGCTGAACGCTTACTCTCACTTAGTCCCACTGGCCCGCACTCAGCCCATAACCCTCCATTCCTTTCCTGTCCATATACCTATCCAATTTTACTTTAAATGACAATACCGAACCTGCCTCTACCACTTCTACTGGAAGCTCGTTCCACACAGCTACCACTCTCTGAGGAAAGAAATTCCCCCTCGTGTTACCCTGAAACTTTTGCCCCCTGTCTCAAATCATGTCCTCTTGTTTGAATCTCCCCTACTCTCAATGGAAAAAGCCTATCCACGTCAACTCTATCTATCCCCCTCATAATTTTAAATACCTCTATCAAGTCCCCCCTCAACCTTCTACGCTCCAAAGAATAAAGACCTAACTTGTTCAACCTTTACCTGTAACTTAGGTGCTGAAACCCAGGTAACATTCTAGTAAATCTTCTCTGTACTCTCTCTAGTTTGTTGATATCTTTCCTATAATTCGGTGACCAGAACTGTACACAATACTCCAAATTCGGCCTTACCAATGCCTTGTACAATTTTAACATTACATCCCAACTCCTATACTCAATGCTCTGATTTATAAAGGCCAGCATACCAAAAGCTTTCTTCACCACCCTATCCACATGAGATTCCACCTTCAGGGAGCTATGCACCATTATTATTACCAACTTAGAGGAGTACACAGCATCAGTGACAAGCTACATCAGCAAGTGCATCGATGACGTCACTGTGTCCAAGACCCTCACTACACACGCTAACCAAAAGCCATGGATGACCGCGGAGGTGCCTGCACTGCTGAGGACCCGTGACTCCGCCTTCAGAGCAGGCGACAAGGCAGCCCTAACAACAGCAAGGGCCAAACTGTCCCGGGCCAACAGAGAGGCAAAGCGTGCAGACGCCCAGCGAATCCACAGCCACTTCCAGGACAGCGGTGACACGTGGCACATGTGGAAGGGCATCCAGGACATCACCAATTACAGGACAACATCATCTGACTGTGCGGGTGATGCCTTCCTCCCAGATGCGCTGAATAACTTCTACGCCCGATTTGAGGCAGAAAATGGACGGGCAGTGAGGGAGTCCACCCTTCCTACAAATGACCAGGTGCTGTGTCTCTCCGTGGCCGATGTGAGAAGAACCCTGTGTAGGGTCATCCCACGGAAGGTTGCTGGACCAGACAACATTCCTGGTAGAGTGCTCAGAGGATGTGCAGACCAGCTAGCAGATGTTGTCTCTGACAACTTCAACATCTCCCTGAGCAGCACCACCATTCCAATGTGCTTCGAAGCCGCCACCATTGTCCCCATACTGAAGAAGTCTTCAGAGTCCTGCCTCAATGACTACCATCCCGTTGCACTCACATCCATCATCATGAAGTGTTTCGAGAGGCTCGTCATGAGGCATATCAAGACCCTGCTGACCCCCTCATTGAACCCCCTGCAGTTTGCGTACTGTCCCAACCACTCAACAGATGACGCCATTTCCAGCACCCTCCACCTGGCCCTAACTCACCTGGACAAAAAAGACACGTCTGTTCGAATGCTGTTCATAGACTTCAGTTCAGCATTCAACCAAATCATCCCTCAGAAACTGATTGGAAAGCTGAGCCTACTGGGCCTGAACACCTCCCTCTGCAACTGGATCCTAGACTTCCTGACTGGGAGACCTCAGTCAGTCCGGATTGGGAACAGCATCTCCAACACCATCACACTGAGCACGGGGGCTCCCCAGGATTGCGTGCTCAGTCCACTGCTGTTCACTCTGCTGACCCACGACTGTGCTGCAACACACAGCTCGAACCACATCATCAAGTTCGTTGATGACACGACCATGGTGGGTCTCATCAGCAAGAACGACGAGTCAGCTTACAGAGAGGAGGTGCAGCAGCTAACGGACTGGTGCAGAGCCAACAACCTGTCTCTGAACGTGAACAAAAGAGATGGTTGTTGACTTCAGGAGGGTACGGAGCGACCACTCTCTGCCGAACATCGACAGCTCCTCGGTAGAGAGCATTAAGAGCACCAAATTTCTTGGTGTTCACCTGGCGGAGAATCTCACCTGGTCCCTCAACACCAGCTCCATAGCAAAGAAAGCCCAGCAGCGTCTCTACTTTCTGCGAAGACTGAGGAAAGTCCTTCTCCCCCCCACCCCCCCATCCTCATCACATTCTACAGGGGTTGTATTGAGAGCATCCTGAGCAGCTGCATCACTGCCTGGTTCGGAAATTGCACCATCTCGGATCGCAAGACCCTGCAGCGGATAGTGAGGTCAGCTGAAAAGATCATCAGGGTCTCTCTTCCCACCATTACAGACATTTACACTACACGCTGCATCTGCAAAGCAAACAGCATTAAGAAGGACCCCACGCATCTCTCATACAATCTCTTCTCCCTTCTGCCATCTAAGAAAAGGCACTGAAGCATTCGGGCTGTCACGACCAGACTATGTAACAGTTTCTTCCCCAAAGCCATCAAACTCCTCAATCACGAGAAAATCTTCAGATGCTGGAAATTCAAACAACAACACACACAAAATGCTGGTGGAACACAGCAGGCCAGGCAGCATCTATAGGGAGAAGCGCTGTCGACGTTTTGGGCCGAGACCTTTTGTCAGGACTAACCGAAAGGAAAGATAGTAAAGAAAGGAAAGAAAGACTCCTCAATACCCAGAGCCTGGACTGACACCAACTTACTGCCCTCTACTGTGCCTATTTTCTTGTTTATTATTTATTATAATGCCTGCATTGTTTTGTGCACTTTATGCAGTCCTGGGTAGGTCTGTAGTCTAGTGTAGTTTTTTTTCTGTGTTGGTTTTACATAGTTCAGTGTAGATTTTGTACTGTTTCATGTAGCACCATGGTCCTGAAAAACGTCTCGTTTTTACTGTGTGCTGTACCAGCAGTTATGGTCGAAATGACAATAAAAAGTGACCTGACTTGACTTAAATAAGGAAACCAATACTGAATACAATATTCTGGATATGATCTCATCAATACCTTATATGAACTGAGGTGCTGGCAAACTTTCTTGGCTGTGAGATCAACATGATTGTTCATCTAGGAATGTGATGCTGTCAGCCCTGTCGAACCCAACACTGTTGATGTAGACAGGATGATGTGTACTCTGCCCCCACCCTTCTGGCATCAAAGACCAGCTCTTTTGCCTTGTTGACATTTACAGAAGGGTGTTACCATGACACCATGTCACTAAACACCCTCTCTCCTTCCTGTACACCATCTCATGGTTGTATGAAATGCAGCCCACGATGGTGGTATCATCTGCAAATCTGTAGATGGATTAGATAGTATTTATAATTTATAATTATTGTTACATATTAAGAAAGATGGAGACAGATCATTAAGTCTAACTAATTGACTGTGACATTTAAGCTCCCCACAATTTCCTGCCTTTCACATCTAACCCACATCTTCCTTTCTCTCTGATGTACTTACATAGCCGCCCTGAAACAAATAGAGCATCACAGCACTTCCTTGTCACAAGTCCTAGTTATGCGACCACTGACGCCAGGCAGACAAACTCTGAAGAGATTTGACAATGGCTCGGGTCACCCGTTTTGTAAAGACACTGCCCAGAAAAAGGCAACGGAAAACCACTTCTGCAGAAATATCTGCTAAGAACAATCACGGTCATGGAAAGATAAAGATCACCCTCATCATACAACACGGCACGTAACGATCAAATGAAAACCACAGAAACAGGCCCATCTGCCCATTTAGTAATGTATGCACATTGGCTCATCTACAGCACTAGGTAATAAATTCCAAATTTTAATCCGTCTCTGAATGGAGTAGCATCACTCTAATTCAGTAATAGATTTTAGTGACGACTCTACATAGATTTCATATCTCATATGAATGGAGACACTGAAGAATCGGCACATGTGGAATCTGAAGCAACAAGCAATCTGAGGAGCCCCTCCCGATGCAGAGTTTCAACTTGAAGTGGTAACAGTTCCTTCCCCCGCCCACACAGATGCTGAGTACCTCCCACAAATTCTCCGTTGTTTCACTCGATTGGACCCGACTGCAACGAGACATCTTCTCATCTGCCCTGTCAAGTACCTCATAATACAAAAGGCCTCTGCCTACCCGATCTTCCCTTTATTTTGCAAAATACTTTCCCACCCTTGTAACTACAACCTGCCACTCCAAGTATAAGCAATTCTTGAGTGGCATTGAATTATTTTACAGGCACACAGAGCCAGCAAAAGGCTCAAGGAAATTATTATAAGGAAAAACAATCTGGACAAAAATAAAAACCTTGAACATTCCTGGGCACTCTTCCAAGACAACAATCCACCCCAATCATATGCAGACTCAATACCTCCCAAGAACATTCCTGATTCCTTTCCCAACATTGCAAAGCAGTCTCTTGACCACAGTACCACCCAGACATAAAAATATGATCCTTTCTCTGGTGGGTTGGAGGGCTCAGCAGCTGTAAAGGGAAAGACGTCAAGATGATCTGTGGAAAAATAAATTCTTGACGCATTTTTGATGTCGCACCCAGCCATCTGGAAGCTGACGGTGATCTCATCCGTTGGTGTGTAAATATCAGGTGGTGTAGAGGGAGTGTTACAGATGATATGCATTTACAACCTCTACATAAATCTCACAATTAACTTTATCTGCAATGGAGGCAGATATGATAGGGTCTTTTAAGAGGCTTTTGGATAGGTACATGGAGCTTCGTAAAATAGAGGGCTATAGGTAAGCCTAGTAATTTCTGAGTTAGGGACATGTTCGGCACAACTTTGTGGGCCAAAGGGCCTGTATTGTGCTGTAGGTTTTCTATGTTTCTAATTTATTGGAAATAGAGGCAGGAGATCCTGGGCTCCAATTTATATCCCTGTAGTAATGATATTACACTAGCCAGCTGTTCTTTATTTTTTAATTATTTGTCCTTGGGAACTAAATGTTATTGGTGAAGCAATCCAAACCTAGTTGACCTGAGGGCAAACAGAATTAAAGCAATCATGTGGTGTTGGCAGATTCTCTAAGGTCTTTCAAAGAACCTTGGGATGTTTCCATTGCTACACAAATGCAGGTTGTTGCCGTTAGCAAGTTGGCTGGGTCTTCATGCCACGTAGCAACACGCAAAGCTTAGTGGGTCAGGAGGCACTTATGGAGAGATGTAGACAGTCAACGTTTTTGGTCAAGGCCCTTCATCTGGACTGACAGAAGGGAGATGGACAATACAAAGATGAGGGAAGGGTTGGAGCAAGATTCGGCAGGTGATAGGTGGATCCAAGCAGGAAGGTGGTAGGCAGATGAGAGGCGGGTAGAGCTGGTATGGTATCAGAAGCCGGAAGGTGATAGGCAGAAGTAACAAAAGGCTGAAGATTATAGAATCCGACAGGAAAGAAAGGTGGAGAGATGGAGGTGGGGAGTGCAAAGGGAAGTAGTGGGCACTTGCATTTGGGAATCAGAGAGCAAGGGCAGACATCCAGTTGTCCATCTGCCACTGAAAGTCTCATTTTAAAGTTGCAGTGGGAGAATTAACAAGGTGACTAAAGAAAGATTACTTGTTCTGTGGGTGGCAGATTTGTGAAACTATATTCTGATAAGGTAGGAAGGACAGATTGAGACCAAGCAAAGTGGAGATTAAATGTGGAGTTCAGAACTATGGAGGGGCTTCACAGAGTAAAAACAAACATGGAGTAATTTGCCTTTGGTCATAAGCCCTGATACTGAAGTCAATAAAGCTGACTGTGCAAATATAGTGAGAGTTGGCAGCCAATACTCATGGATCTATTTAATACTAGAAGCAAGAGCTGAATTTTTTCCCCAATGGATGAAAAGCTAAAATTCTTCCCAAAGGATGAAAATAAATGGAAACCATCAATATAAAAATGTGAAATGAAATAAAACAGCTTCCAAAAAAAGAGGCACAGATACTGTTTCAGATTGATGACCGTGCCCCAAACTCAGAGTCTGTTTACTACACAGGAGGAGGTCTGGAGAGAGAACAGAAGACAGCTATTCAACCTCTGCCATTCATTAAGATCATGACCAATACAATTTTGGCCTCGGTGATACTTTCTCGCTCATTCCCTGCAATATTTTGGCTTAGTCCTGATACAAGGTTTTCATCCAAAACATCGACAATTCCTTTATCCCCTACAGATACTGCTCAACCCATTGACTTACTCCAGTAGATTGCTTGCTAATTCAGATTCCAGACCCTTGTGTCTGCATTTCTTAACTCTTGTAGCTTATATGTCTGTCAGTCTCAACCTTGAAGTTCATAATTTAAAGTAAATTTATTATCAAAGTGTATATATGTCACCATATACAACCAAGATCTACTTTCTTGTGGGCATACTCAATAAATCCAATAACCATAACTACTGATGGCAGTAGTGAAATGAGAGCATGACCTGGGTGGTGGGGACCCTGAAGATGGATGCTGCTTTCCTGCAACAACGCTCTGTGTAGATGTGTTCAGTGGTGGAGAGGACTTTACCTGTGATGGACTGCGCCATATATGCTACTTTTTGTAGGATTTTCCATTCAAAGGCATTGGTGTTTCCAAATCAGGCTGTGATGCAGCTGGTCAAAATACTCTCCACATACATCTATAGAAATTTGTCGATATTTTAGATGACATGCCAAGTCTTTGCAAACTTCTAAGAAAGCAGAGGCAGTACCGTGCTTTCTTCGTAATTGCACTTACGTGCTGGGCTTAGGACAGGTCCTCTGAAATGATAACACTGAGGTATTTAGAGTTCCTGATCCTCTCTGCTTCTGACCTCTTAATGAGGATTGACCTTCTTCATGGATTGTCACCTTGTCGTGGTGGAGAAACTTGTGTGGTCCTGAGATCCCGAGAGCGATGCCGTCTGGATCTATGCTCCTGGTATGGTCATCCGTGGCGGTAAGGTCGAGGGTGAGGTCCCTGACAAAGAACAATCCAACCAAGACCTCAATGGTGGAACAGGCAGATGAAGTTACTTCGATCTCAATGGCTGTGAAGGAGGATGAAGGCCACAACAAATCCATCAGCTCCAATCGTCATGGTTTCCATGCCATTGGAATCAGTTGGTTGATTTTTGAAGTATCATGTGCTTCTTGGAGTGCAACATCAAGTACACGTTAAACAAATACACGCACAGGTGTCTTCGCTCTGTGGGCCTTAAAATTGGACTCATAAGTCACTTGAGAGCCCATAAGTAGATAAACGGAATGAAGACCATCATCCCCGACCTCGAGGGATAGCCACGACAACGAGGATTGACTCATGGAACTCCGATGTCCTCCTCCTGAAGTCAATAATCAGCTCCATGGTCTTGCTGACATTGAGTGAGAGGTTGTTGTGGCACCACTCAGCCAGATTTCTAATTTCCTTCCTATATACTGATTCATCACCACAATTGATTCAGCCTATGACAAAGGTGTTGTCAGGAAACTTACAGTAAGTATGGCATTAGAGTTATGCATAGCCACACAGTCATAAGTGTAAAGCAAGTAGAGCAGGGGGCCAAGCGCACAGTCTTTTAGTGCACCTCTGCTGATGGAGATTGTGGCGGAGATATTGCTGCCAGTCCAAACTGAGAGGAAGTGAGGATATTGAGGATCCAATTGCGCAAGGAGGTATTGAGGCCAAGGACTTGAAGTTTATTGATTAGCTTTGAGGAGATTATAGTTTTAAATGCCAAGCTGCCGTCAATAAAGAGCATCCTGACGCATGCACCTTTGCTGACCAGATGTTCCAGGGTTGAGTGAAAACCTAATGAAGACCTGTTGTGGATCAGGCAAACTGGAGTGGATCCAAGTTGCTTCCCAGGCAAGAGATGATATGTTTAATCACCAACCCCTCAGAATGTGTCATCACTGTGGATTTAAGTGCTACTGGACAACAGTCATTGAGGTTGGTTATGCATTCTTCTTGGACACCAGTATAGTTGAACCCTGCTTGAAGCAGGTGGTTACCTCAGACTGCCTAAACAAGAGGTTAAATATCTCAGTGAACACTCCAGCCAGTAGATCAGGTCTTTAATGCTCGGCTGGGTACACCATCTGGGCAGATGCTTTTTTGTGGTTCACCCTCCTGAAGGATGATCTCACGTCAGCCTCAGAAACTGAAATCACTGGATCATCGAGAACTGCAGGAGTTCCTCTATGGCTTCACGGTCAAATTGAGCATAGTAGGCATTGAGGTTATCTGGAAGTGAAGCCCTGTTGTCACCCATGTCACTTAATTTCATTCTGTAAGAGGTGATAGCATTCAAGCCCTGCCACAGCTATCGAGCGCCCTCCATTGATTTAAGCTTAGTCCGGAACTGCCACTTTGCCCATGAGAATGCCTTCTAAAGATTGTATCTGGATTTCTTGAACTTTCTTGGTCACCAGACTTGAATGCCCTTTTTCTAACCCTCAACAGATTGCAAATGGTTCATCCAAGGCTTCTGGTTGGGGAAGACTGAATGATCTTGTGGGGACACACTTGACTATGGCACTTTTCATAAAGTCTGTGACAACCGTGATGTATTATTTGAAATCCACCGATGAATCCCTGAACATGGTCCAGCCCACCGACTCGAAGCAATCCTCTGCCTCCCATGTCCGCTCTTTGTTGTCTTAATCTTTGGAGCCCTTCTCTTTAGCCTCTGCCTGTATGCAGTAGGAGAAGGACAGCCAAGTGATTAGATTTCCCAAATGCGTTCTAGGCATGGAACGGTAGGCATTCCTTAATTTACTATAACGGAGGTCTAGTGTGTTGGAACCTCCAGTGTTACAGGTTTTATGCAATTGAGCAGGGATTTCTTCAAACAAGTCTGATGAGGTCCCTGACTATGATTTGAAATGAATAAATTTGAAGAAATTTAATGACCACAGTGCTCTATGGTAGAGAATTCAAAAGAGTCATAGCCCTCTCAGAGAAGAAATTCCTCCTCATCCCCACCTGAATTGGCAGCCCTTATTTGAAAACTAGGTACCCTAATTCTAGATATTTCTTACTGCTGGACATCTCCTTTCGGTATTAACCACATCATGTATCTTCAGAATCATATACTTTATGTTACAGTAAAGTCGCTCCATTCTTTGTAGTCCAGAGTACAGATACAGGGGGTGGCATGGTAGTGTAATGTTATTACAGCGCCAGCTCTGAGATCGTGGTTCAATTCCCACCGCTGTTTGTATATTCGCCCCATGATCTCCCGGTGCTCTGGTTTCCTCCCACATTCCAAAGATGTACGGGTAGGGCTAGTGAGTTGTGGGCATGCTATGTTAGCGCTGGAAGCGTGGTGACACTTGTAGGTTTCCCAGCACATTCCTCGCTGTGTTTCAAAAGAGCTCATCCTTAAATCTTTATCTTCTTTGATCAGCCTCTCTTCATGCATTAACCCTTCATCCCAGGAATCACTTTAGCGAACATATTATACACTACCTCCATGGCAAACACATCCTTCCTTAAACATAGAGGCCATCTGCAGCTATGTGTAAAGTTGCATAAAGATTTCCTCACTTACCTATTCTACGCCTATTGTAATAAAGGGTCTCAGCTCAAAACATCAACTGCCTATTTCTCTTTAGAGAAGTGCTGGAGGAACTCAGTAGGTCATGCAGTCTCTATGGGGAGGAATAAACAGTTGACTTTTGAGCTGAGGCCCTTTGCAGGATTGGAAAGAAAGGGGGAAGAAGCCTGTATAATAAAGCTGAGGGAGAGGAAGGTGTACAAGCTGACAGGTGATAGGTGAACAGAGTACAAGCTGGCTGCTGATAGGTGAAAGGAGTACAAGCTGGCTGCTGATAGGTGAACAGAGTACAAGCTGGCTGGTGATAGGTAAAGGGTGTACAAGCTGGCTGGCAATAGGTGGAAGGAGTACAAGCTGGCTGCTGATAGGTGAAAGGAGTACAAGCTGGCTGGCGATAGGTGAACAGAGTACAAGCTGGCTGGTGATAGGTGAACAGAGTACAAGCTGACTGCTGATAGGTGAACAGAGTACAAGCTGGCTGGTGATAGGTAAAGGGTGTACAAGCTGGCTGGCAATAGGTGGAAGGAGTACAAGCTGGCTGCTGATAGGTGAAAGGAGTACAAGCTGGCTGCTGATAGGTGGAAGGAGTACAAGCTGGCTGTTGATAGGTGAAAGGAGTACAAGCTGGCTGCTGATAGGTGAAGGGTGTACAAGCTGGCAGGTGATGGGTGAATGGAGTGCAAAGTGCAGGTGATTGGTGAAGGGAGGACAAGCTGGCTGGTGATTATGCTTCTGAGTTCCTCCAGCATTTTGTGTGTGCTGCTCTGGATTTCCAGCATCTGCAGGATCTCTTGTCTTTACTCCATTAACCTCAGCACTTGATGTAATGGGGAGCTAACCTTTTGTGTTCCACACAGCAGGAGCCTGAGATCCCTTTGTGCTGCAACATTTTCCTGTCTATATTTAATTACTGAATTGCTTTTTCATTCTTCTTTCCTCAATAGATAGCTTCCCACGTTATGCACCATCTGCTAACACCCTGCCCACTCACTTAGCTGTGTCCCTGGTGATTTGGATCCACGCTAACTCCTCATGAAGCAACCCACTTTTCTTCTCCCACTCTTTTCCAAGAGCCCAGCAGGTTATTCCCCTCTGAAAGTTCTGGTTGACTACATTTCACCTCACCAAGTCAGCAGTGAATTACAGGTCATGATCACTTTCGACACGTACAAAGGTTTCTCCCACATATCGCCACTATGTCACCTCCCCATTACACAGAGCAGTACAGCAGGATAGGGCACTTCGGCCCACAATGATGAGCCAATGCTTTAACCTACATCAAGATCAATCTAACTCTTCCTTCCCACATAACCCTCCATGTACCTACCTAAGAGTCTCCTAAATGTACCTAATGTACCTGCCTCTACCATTAACCCTGGCAGCACGCTCCATGTATGCACCACCTTCTGTGTTAAATAAAAACTCCTTCTGGACATCCCCCCTATACTTTCTTTCCAAAATCTTTATGGACATTTCCACTCTAGGAAAACGTCTTTGGCTGTCCTCTTATCATATTGTACACTTCTATCAAGTCATCTCTTATCCACCTTTATTCCAAAGAGAAAAGCCCTAGCTCAGTCAACCCTTCCCGATAAGACATGCTTTCTAATCCAGGCAACATCCTGGCAAATAACCTCTGCACGCGGTAAAGCTCCCACATCCTTCCTCTAATCAGGCGACCACAACTGAACACAATATTCCAAGAGTGGTCTAACCAGAGTTTTATAGAGCTGCAACATTATCTTAATGCTCTTGAACTCAATCCCCTAACAAATGAAGGCCAACATACCACACACCCTCTCAACGTGCGTTGCAACTTTGATCGATCTATGGACATGAACCTCAAGATTCCTTGGTTCTTCCATGCTGTTAAGAATCCTGCCATTAACTGAGTGTTCTGCCTTGCATTGAATCTTTTTATACTGCAAGTGTTTAGGAACCGGTGGTAGGGAGATTATGGGGCTAATGGTTGGAAATTCAGCTGTTTTGATCTAAAGATAAGTGTACAAGACCCTGAAAGAATTTTTTTTAAGTGCAGGACAATGAAGGGGCAATAAAACAGGACTTGCTATTTTTCTAAGAAAAAAGGAAACTTCTGTGGTAGGGTGAGACCAGATCAAATGGGTGAGGAGGACGTTTTCTCATTTGAACAGGTATTATCCTATCATAGATAATCCCTTTGTTTTATCAATCCCTCCTGCTACCTTCTCTAACAATTTAAAATTACAATTTTTCATTCTCGCTGCCTAAGCAAAGCAGCCAGCCACCCCGGACATTCACTCTTCTTCAATCAAGCAGAAGTTGCAAGAGCCTGCTAAAACCCATCACCCCAGGCTCAAGGACAGCTTCCATCCCACTGCTATCAGACTCTTGATCAGACCTCTTGTACAATAAATTGGACTCTTGTCCTCACAATTTTCCTCGTTACAATCTTGCACCTTAATTGTTCACCTGCACTGCACTTTCTCTGTAGCTGCATGAACATGAGATGCTGGAAATCCAAGGCAACACACACAAAATACTGGAGGATCTCAGCAAGCCAGGCAGCATCTATGGAAATGAATAAACTGTCGACGATTCGGGCTGAGACCTTTCATCAGAACTGGAAAAAAAGATGAGAGCAGCAGAGATCACAGAGGGGGAGCAGTGAGAGAGAGTTTCACTGAACCACTGCCAAAGAGAAGATTTAAACTTCTTCGGGTAGGCATCCCTTGAAGTGACTTTGCTGTGTAGTGCTAGAATCACAAACATGAGAAAATCTCTAGATGCTGAAAATCCAGACAACACACACAAAAACTGAAGGAACTCTACAGGTCAGGCAGCATCAATGGAAAGGTATAAACAGTTGACATTTGAGAAGTCATCTCTTTTTTCCAGTCCTGATGAAGGGTCTCGGCCCGAAACATTGACTGTTTACTCTCTTCTATAGATGCTGCCTGACCTGCTGAGTATTTCCAACATTTTATTTTTATTTCACATTACCAGCATCCTTAAGCATTTTTAATATATAATCATTAGTTAGTGTCTATAAAAAGTATTCACCTCCCCCCCCGGAAGTTTTCATGTTTTATTGTTTACAACATTGAATCATAATGGACTTAATTTGGCTTTTTTTGACACTGATCAACAAAAAAACACTCCTTTCATGTCAAAGTAAAAACAAATTTCTATGAATTGCTCTAAATTAATTACAATTATTAAACACAAAATAATAGATTGCATAATTACTCACCCTCCTTCAAGTCAGTATTTAGAGGATGTACCTCTTGCAGCAATTGCAGCCTTGAGTCTGTATGGAAAGATTTCTACCAGCTTACCACATCTGGACACTGCAAATTTTCCCCTTTCTTCTTTACAAAACTGCCGAGGTCTGTCAGATTGCATGGGGATCATGAGTAAACAGCCCTCTTCAAGTCCAGGCACAAATTCTCAATTAGTCTGAGGTCTAGACTCTAACATTAACTTTGTTGTTTTTAAGCCATTCAAGTGTAGCTTTGGACTTATGCTTAGGGTCATTGTCTTGCTGGAAAACAAATCTTCTCCCAAGTCACAGTTTCTTGAAGACTGCATCAGGTTTTCTTCCAGGATTTCCCAGTATTTTCCTGCAATCATTTTACCCATTACCTTCACAAGCCTACTGCTTGCACAAGCCTGCTGCAGTGAAGCATCCCCACAGCATGATGCAGCCACCACTATGCTTCACAGTAGGAATGGTGTGTTTTTGATAATGTGCAGTGTTTGGCTTATGCCAAACATAGCATTTAGTCTGATGCCCAAAAAGCTCGATTTTGGTTTCATCAGACAATAGAACCTTCTTCCAACTGACTTCAGAGTCTCCCACATGCCTGTGGAATACTCTAACTGAGATTTCATGTGAATTTTTTTTCAACAGTGGCTTTCTCTTTGCCACTCTCCCATAAAGCTGTGACTAGTGAAGCACCTGGGTAACAGTTATTGCATGCATAGTCTCTCCCATCTCAGCCACTGAAGCTTGTAACACCTTCAGAGTTGTCATACTCTTGGTGGCCTCCCACCCTTCTTGCATGGTCAATCATTATTTGAGGACGGCCTGCTCTAGACAGATTTATAGCTGTGCCATATTCTTTCCATTTCTTGATGATTGGCTTAACTGTACTCCAAGGGATATTCAGTGTCTTAGAAATGTTCTTAGATCCATCTTCTGACTTGTGCTTTTCAAGAACCCTTTTGCAGAATTGCTTGGAGCATTCTTTTGTCTTTGTGGTATAGTTTTTGCCAAGATACTGACTCACCAGCAGCTGGGCCTTCCAGATACAGGTGTATTTTTACTACAATCAATTGAAACACCTTGACTGCCCACGGTGATCTCTATTTACCTCATTATGTGACTTCTAAAACCAGTTGGCTACACCAGTGATTATTTGGTGTGTCATATTAAAGGGGGCGATTACTTTCAATCAATTATTTTGTGTTTTACTTTTCAAATAATTTAGATAACTTCGTAGAGATGTTCTCAGTTTGACATGAAAGAGTCGTTTTCTGTTGATCAGTGTCAAAAAAGCCAAATTAAATCCAATGAGATTCGATGTTGTAAAAAAAAACATGAAAACTTGAAACAAAACAATAAAACATGAATACTTTTTATAGACACTGTATATTTTTCATGCAAAGACACAGCATGGACAAAAGGCTTATTGGCCACTTCCAAGCGGTACTTTTTCTGTGAGTTATGACTGTTGGCCTTGAACCACAAACTGATGGGGGGGGGGGGGGGGGGGGAAACATTGCTATTTATTCCAGCTGAAGCTGTATGATAACATACACTTCTATCTAATTTTCATGGGAGAAAGAAAGAGAAAAACAGGAATAAAAACAAAACGTTGGAAACATTCTCACAGGTGAGGCAGCACCTGTGGAAAAAGAAAGTTAGTATTTCAGGTTGAAGAGCTATAAAATAGAGAGATTTTTAAAAAAACAAGTTGCAGGGAATGTTGGGGAGAGGTGGGTAGAACAAAGGGAATGCCTTTGCTAGGGCGAGGTCAGGGTTGTTAGCTTTACAGAACCATCCGGTTAATACATTAACAAGAGCAGTTATGAAGAGAGAAAAACAGCCTGAAGGGCAAATAAAGCTGTGATAGTCTGGCCCAACCAGTTGCTGAAACCAAAGCCAAAAAGAGACTGTTGTAAATATCTAACAATCAATTTCTTTTATATGAGGCAAACTCAGGTTTTTCTTTAACTAATAAATATTTTGCAGCCACAACTGGCTAGTTTCAGTACAAACAAGAAAATCCATTAAACTGAAGTGATTGAATCCTGTATGGAGTCCAGAAGGTTACCATATACTGAGTGACACGCACAAAATAAAACGGAGGAACTCAGCAGGTCAGGCAGCATTTTTGGAGAGGAATAGACTGTTGACATCAGGGTCTTGGCCTGAAATATCGACTGTTTATTCCTCTCCATTGATACTATCTGACCAGCTGAGCTCCTCCAGCATTTTTGTGTGCGTTACTCTGGATTTCCAGCATCTCTTGTGGTTGCAATATGCTGAGACAGAGATCGAGTGCTGTTCCTCAAATTTACATTGAACTTTGTTGGAACAGTGCAGAAGGCAACAGGTATATAGGTCAGCATGGGTGTTAAGACAGAGAATTAAAGTGATGGCCGCTGAAGACTGAATAAAAGTATAAGGATACATGAGACTCTGAAAATGCAGGAAATCTTGAGCAAAACACACAATATTGGAGAAGCGCAGCAGATCAGGCAGTATCGATGGAGAGGAATAACCAGTCAGCGTTTTGGGCTGAGACCCTTCATCGGGACTGGAAAGGGAAGAGACAGAAGCCAGAGTAAGAAGGTGAAGTGAGGGGTGGAGTACAAAATGACAGGTGATAGGTGAAACCAGCTGAGGTGGAAGATGGGTGGGTAGGGGAGAGGGTTAATCCTGTCTTTTAAAAAATTAAATTATTATAGATTTGTAGTGTCAGACAGCACAGAAGTAGGCACCTCAACCCAGCACGCCAACGCAGGCCCTCAAGACCTACTAACAGTGAACAAAGTGGGAGAGAAACTCAGCACATCAGGCAACATCTATGGAGGGCAATAGACCTCCATCTTTTCATCATAGCTCTCTTCCCTCTAACTTCCTGTCCAGTTGAAGGGCCTGGACCGTAAACATCGATAGAGGGAAATGGACCATTGACGTTTCATGCCAAAACCCTGCATCTGGGCAGAAAGCTAAAGGGAAGATAGCAGGCATAAAACAATGAAGGTCCACTTGCCTCCATAGATGCTGCCTGACCCACTGAGTTCCTCAAGCCATCTGGGCTTTGCTCCGCATTCCAGCACCTGCAGTTTCTGCTAAGACCCATTCACATTGATTGACTCCAGTCCCACTTCCCTGGAATCAGCCTGTAGCCCTGCCGATTCAAGTGCTCATGCGGCTACTTAAATACACTGTGCATCTCTGCGGGCAGTGAGTTCCAGATTCCAACCATCCTCTGGGTGAAAACATTCTTCCTCAGAACCTCACGGAATCTTTGTTCTGGCTCTAGAGGCGTTGTTCATTTTGTACAAACATTACTTCCTGTATGTACGCTGTTTTTTTTTAACCTCATTTCCTGCACGGATTAACTTGGATTTCAACTTGGAGCAAACACGGTAGAAAGACATCCATCTCTATCCACGCTTGCATTAGCAATATCTTTGAGTATTAAGTTTTCTTAAAATAGGTAAACGTTTAGTACTTGTACTTTGAAGGAAGTATTATATTTATTATTTATCACTTTTAAGCTATCGTCATGCCACAAGTTCACTCCAGTCCACATCAAAGCTATAGAATGTTACATGGGTGGATCAATTTGTTTAACACTGATCGTGTTTAATTGTCATTCAACCAAGCATGAATACCCATGAATACAGACAAAAGAAACAATGTTACTTCCGAATTCCTGCCCCTCATAATATTCAGGCATGTGACAATTCTGTATTGAATCTAATACAGGTTTTATTTAACTTTCTGCAGTTTCACTAAGTTTTCTCATTAAACATCCTGAAGAAAGCTTCTGGCTCAGGTGATTTTTTTGAGAAAGTGTTTAACTCTCTGCCTAGCTTTGTACACAACACACTGTGAGGGCAGGAGAAATTCCTATTCCCTTCACTAAGCTTTTGCCCTTTTATTTTATCCTCATCTGCCACAGGGAGAAGTAGCTTACATTTCATGCCCTTTATAATTTCGAACACCTCAATCAGTCCCTTCTCAACCTCCTTCATCCCATGGAAAATAAACCTATCCTATGCAGTCTCTCCTCATAGCTAAACTGATTCCTGGCAGGCAACGTCTTGGTAAACCTCCACCACATTCTCTCCAGTGCAAACATTGCCTTCCTATAGTGTGGCTGCCAGAACTTGTATACGTTATCCCACTATGGCCCAGCCAATGTTTTACAACATCCTTGCTCTATGGCTCCAGCAAATGAAGGCAAATATAATTCACTTACCAGTCCAAAAACTGCTCCTGCCACCTTCAAGATCCTTGGATCCAGGGGTGTTAGGGTAGTGGTTAGCACAATTGCTTTACAGTGCCAGCAATCACCAATTGGGTTCAATTCCCACCGCTGTCTGTAAGGAGTTTGTACATTCTCCCTATGACCACGTGGGCTTCCTCTCACATTCCAAAATTGTACGGGTTAGATGTGGGCATGAAACATTGGCACAGAAGGGTGGCAACACTTGTGGACAGCCCCTAGCACAATCCTCGCTGTGTTGATTTGATGCAAGTGATGCATTTCACTGGATGTTTTGATGTACTTGTGACAAATAAAGCTGATCTTTACGTTGTACACCATGGTCTCCTGTTCCTTGATAATTTTTGGGTTCGACCATTCAAGGTGTATGTTTTAACATTACTAACCCTTCCAAAGTGCTTCCTCACAGTTTTCAGGATTATTTTCAATCTGCAATCACTAGATCATCGATGTCATCCTTTAGCCCAGGGGTTCCTAACCTATACGGGCGGCATGGTAGCGTAGTGGTTAGCTCAATGCTTTACAGTACCAGTGACCCAGGTTCAATTCCTGCCACTGACTGTAAAGATGTACATTCTCCACGAGACCGCCGGGTGCTCTGGTTTCCTCCCACAGTCCAAAGATGTATTGGTTAGTAGGTTAATTGGTCATCGTAAATTGACCTGTGATGAGGCTAGGATTAAATCAAGGAATTGCTGGCCAGCACTCCTTGAAGGGCCAGAAGAGCCTATTCCATGCCATATCCCAATAAATAAATAAATATTTTTAATGCCATGGGCCCTTACAATTAACAGAATGGTCCATGGACCCCAGGTTTGGAACCGTTGCTCTAGCCTAAGACTGCCATACTGACTGGCAAACACATCATCAAAATGTAACATCATCTGCAGATTTACCAATCATACCCCCTTTATTGAAGGTTTAAGGAGATACGGGCCAAACACAGGCAAATGGAACTAGCTTAAGCAGACTATTTGGTCGGCATGTTTGAGTCAGACTGAAGGGCCAGTTACTAGACTATATAACTCTATGACTGACTCTATTTAATCATAAGACCACGAGATATAGGAGCAGAATTAGGCCATTTGGCCCATTGAGTCTGCTCTGCCATTTCATCATGGCTAATCCATTTTCCCTCTCAGTCCCAGTCTCCTGCCTTCTCCCCATATCCCTTCATGTCCTGACCAATCAAGAATCTATCAACCTCTGCCTTAAATATATGTAAAGACTTGGCCTCCACAGCTGCCTCTGGAGATTCACCACTCTCTGGCTAAAGAAGTTTCTCCTCATCTCCATTCTAAAAGGACACCCCTCTATTCTGAGGCTGTGTCCTCTGATCTTAGACTCTCCCACCGTAGGAAACACCCTCTCCACATCCATTCTATCAAGGCCTTTCAATATTCGATAGGTTTCAATCAGGCCATGCCTCATTCTTCTGAATTCCAGTGAATACAGGCCCAGAGCCATCAAGCACTCTTCATATGACAATCCTGGTATCATTTTCATGAACCTCCTTTGAACCTCTCCAGTGTCAGCACATCCTTTCGAAGATAAGGGACACAAAATTGCTAACAATACTCCAAGAGAGGTCTCATCCGTGATTTATAAAACCTCAGTATTACATCCTTCCTTTTATATTCTAGTCCTTTTGAAAGTTAACATCACATTTGCCTTCCTCACCACTGACTCAACCTGCAAATTAACCTTTAGGGAATCTTATAAGGGGTCCCAAGTCCCTTTTCACCTAATTTTTTTTATTTTTTTCTCCATTTAGAAAATAGTCTACCCTTTTATTTCTTCTACAAAAGTACCTGACCATACACTTCTTGACACTGTATTCCATCTGCCTCTTCTTTGCCCATTCACTTAATCTGTCTAAATTCTTATGTAGCTTCTCTACTTCCTTAAAATTACCTGCTCCTCAAATTTTGCAACAAAGCTACTAATTCCCTCAATGTGTTTAACAAACAGCAGGAATGCGCCAATCCCAATTTGCCCTGAATACCATGAGCTCTACCATTTCCATAACGACCTTTAAAACGACAGTCAGGGTTACTGTCTCCAAAACGCCTACCTGCTGTACTCAGCTACTTGACCAGCCACATTCTGTGTGGCTGCTTTCTCTAATACTACAAAGTGCTCATATTTGCTTTCTTTGGCATAGCAGAGACCACATTGTGAGCACCAAATGATTTTTTTTCTTGAGATAGTGGTAAGAGATGAAAAGTTTTTTTTAAAGAGATTGTGGAGGCATTAGTAATGATCTTTCAAGGATCGCTAGATTCTGGAATGTTTCCAGAAGACAGGAAACTTGCAAATGTCATTCCACTCTTCAAGAAGAGAGAGAGGCAGAAGAAAGGAAACACTCGGCCAGTTAGTCTGACCTCAGTGGCTGGGAAGATGTTGGAGTCAATTATTAAGGATGTGGTTTCGGGGTACTTGGAGGCACATGATAAAATCAGCCGCAGTCAGCATGGTTTCCTCAAGGGAAAATCTTGCATGACAAATCACTTGGAGTTCTTTGAAGAAATAACAAACAGGATAGACAAAGGAGTATCAGTGGGTATTGTGTACTTGGATTTTTAGAAGGCCTTTGACAAGGTGCCATACAGGAAGCTGCTTAACAAGGTAAGAGCCCATGGTATTATAAGAAAGATACATGGGTAAAACAGTGGCTGATGGGCAGGAGGTAAAGTGTGGGAATAAAGGGAGCCTTTTCTGGTTAGCTGTGGTGTTCCACAGGTGTCTGTGTTGGGAACTCTTCTTTTTACATTATGTGACAATGACTTGGGATGATGGAATTAATGGCTTTATGACCAAGTTTGTGAATGATACAAAGATAGGTGGAGGAGCAGGTAGTTTCAAGGAAGTAGAGAGGTTACAGAAGGACTTAGACTAATTAGGAGAATGGGCAAAGAAGTGGCAGGTGGAACACAGTGTTTGGAAGTGTATGGTCATACACTTTGGTAGAAGAAATAAAAGGGTAGACTGTTTTCTAAATGGGGAGAAAATTCAAAAATCTGATGTACAAAGGGACTTGGGAGTCCTTGTGTAGGATTCCCTAAAAGTTAATTTGCAGGTTGAGTCTGTGAAAATGCAATGTTATCATTCATTTCAAGAGGACTAGAATATAAAAGCAAGGGCATGATGTGAGGCTTTATAAAGCATTGGTGAGGCCTCACTTGGAGTATTATGTACAGTTCTGGACCCCTTATCTTCGAAAGGATGTGCTGCAATTGGAGAGGGGTCAAAGTAGGTTCACAAAAATGATTCTGCGATTGAAAGGCTTGTCATATGCAGAGTATTTGATGGCTCTGGGCCTGTACTCACCAGAATTCAGAAGAATGAGGGGTGACCTGATTGAAACCTATCCCCTGCTGTAAGACCTCGATACAGTAATGATACAGTTGTCATGGGGGATTTCAACATGCAGGTAGACTGGGAGAATCAGAATGGTACTGGACCCCAAGAAAGGGAGTTTGTGGAGTGCCTCCGAAATGGATTCTTAGAACAGCTTGTACTGGAGCCTACCAGGGAGAAGGCAATTCTAGATTTAATGTTGTGCAATGAACCGGATTTGGTCAGGGACCTCGAGGTAAAGGAACCATTAGGAGGGAGTGACCATAATAAGATACGTTTTAACCTACAATTTGAGAAGGAGAAGGGAAAATTGGATGTGTCAGTATTACAGTTGAACAAAGGGAACTATGGAGCTATGAGGGAGGAGCTGGCCAAAGTTCATTGGAACAATACCCTAGCAGGGAAGACAGTAGAACAAAAATGGCAGGTATTTCTGGGAATAATGCAGAAGGTGCAGGATCAGTTCATTCCAAAGAGGAAGAAAGATCCTAAGGGGAGTAAATGGTGGCTGTGGCTGACGAGGGAAGTAAAGGGCAGTATAAAAATAAAAGAGAAGAAGTATAACATAGCAAAGATGAGTGGGAGACCGGAGGACTGGGAAGCTTTTAAAGAGCAACAGAAGATAACAAAAAAGGCAATACGCCAAGAAAAAATGAGGTACGAAGGTAAACTAGCCAAGAATATAAAGGAGGATAGTAAAAGCTTCTTTAGGTATGTGAATAGCAAAAAAAAGTTAAGACCAAAATTAGGCCATTGAAGACAGAAACGGGTGAATTTATTATGGGGAACAAGGAAATGGCAGATGAGTTGAACAGGTACTTTGGATCTGTCTTCACTAGGGAAGACACAAACAATCTCCCAGATGTAATAGTGGCCAAAGGAACTAGGGTAAAGGATGAACTGAAGGAAATTTATATTAGGCAAGAAATGGTGTTGGATAGACTGTTGAGTCTGAAGGCTTATAAGTCCCCGGGACCTGATGGTCTGCATCCCAGGGTACTTAAAGAGGTGGCTCTAGAAATTGTGGATGCACTGGTAATCATTTTCCAATGTTCTATAGATTCAGGAACAGTTCCTGCTGATTGGAGGGTGGCTAATGTTGTCCCACTTTTCAAGAAAGGAGGGAGAGAGAAAACAGGGAATTATAGACCGGTTAGCCTGACGTCAGTGGTGGGAAAGATGCTGGAGTCAATTATAAAAGTTGAAATTACGACACATTTGGATAGCAGTGGAAGGATCAGTCCGAGTCAGCATGGATTTATGAAGGGAAAATCATGCTTGACTAATCTTCTGGAGTTTTTTGAGGATGTAACTATGAAAATGGACAAGGGAGAGCCAGTGGATGTAGTGTACCTGGACTTCCAGAAAGCTTTTGATAAAGTCCCACATAGGAGATTAGTGGGCAAAATTAGGGCACAAGGTATTGGGGGCAGAGTACTGACATGGATTGAAAATTAGCTGGCTGACAGGAAACAAAGAGTAGTGGTTAATGGGTCCCTTTCGGAATGGTAGGCTGTGACCAGTGGGGTACCACAAGGTTCGGTGCTGGGACCGCAGTTGTTTACAATATACATTAATGATTTAAATGAAGGGATTAAAAGTAACATTAGCAAATTTGCTGATGATACAAAACTGGGTGGCAGTGTGAAATGTCCAGGAGGATGTTATGAGAATGCAGGGTGACTTGGACAGGTTGGGCGAGTGGGCAAATGTATGGCAGATGCAGTTTAATGTGGATAAATGTGAGATTATCCACTTTGGTGGCAAGAACAGGAAGGCAGATTACTATCTAAATGGAGTCAAGTTAGGAAAAGGGGAAGTACAACGAGATCTAGGTGTTCTTGTACATCAGTCAATGAAAGCAAGCATGCAGGTACAGCAGGCAGTGAAGAAAGCTAATGGCATACTGGCCTTTATAACAAGAGGAATTGAGTATAGGAGTAAAGAGGTCCTTCTGCAGCTGTACAGGGCCCTGGTGAGACCCCACCTGGAGTATTGTGTGCAGTTTTGGTCTCCAAATTTGAGGAAGGACATTCTTGCTATTGAGGGAGTGCAGTGTAGGTTCACAAGGTTAATTCCCGGAATGGTGGGACTGTCATATGTTGAAAGATTGGAGCGACTGGGCTTGTATACACTGGAATTTAGAAGAATGAGAGGGGATCTGATTGAAACATATGATTATTAAGGGATTGGACAAGCTGGAGGCAGGAAGCATGTTCCCGCTGATGGGTGAGTCCAGAACTAGAGGCCACAGTTTAAGAATAAGGGGTAGGCCATTTAGAACAGAGATGCGGAAAAACTTTTCCACCCAGAGAGTGGTGGATATGTGGAATGCTCTGCCCCAGAATGCAGTGGAGGCCAAGTCTCTGGATGCATTCAAGAGAGAGTTAGATAGAGCTCTTATAGATAGCGGGGTCAAGGGATATGGGGAGAGGGCAGGAACGGGGTACTGATTGTGTATGATCAGCCATGATCACAGTGAATGGCGGTGCTGGCTGGAAGGGCCAAATGGCCTACTCCTGCACCTACTGTCTATAACACAGCCTCAAAATAGAGGGGTGTCGATTTAGAAAGGAGATGAGAAGTAGTGAATCTGAGGAATTCGTTGCCACAGGTGGCTAGCCTCCAACCTGATCACATGAATATTGATTTCTCTTTCTGGTAACATATTCCGCCTCCCCCTCCCCCCTTTTCTATTCCCCACTCTTGCCTATTACCTCTTCTTACTTTCCTCTCACCTCCCCATGATGCCCTCCTCTTTCCCTTTCTCCCGTGGTCCACTCTTCTCTCCCATCAGATTCCTTCTTCTCCAGCTCTTGACCTTTCCCACCCACCTGGCTTCACCTATCTGCTTCCCCCCCCCCCCACCACCTTTTTTATTCTAGCATTTTCCCTCCTTCCTTCTCAGTCCTGAAGGAGAATCTCAGGCAGAACCCTTGACTATTTACTTTCATAGATGCTGCCTGACCTGCTGAGTTCCTCCAGTATTTTGTCCATGATTCTTACGGAAAACACACCTCATCAGCAGAATTAACATAACACTGATGGAGGAACTGGGAGAAAAATGCAAATACAGAAAGCAGAGAGCAAAGCCCTGTGGAGGACTATGGGCTTGTCATTAATATTAATTACTGGTATCCCCAGGGAAGGGGACACAAAAGCCAGTAGATGCTGGGATCTAGAAAAACAATTTGCTGGAGGTCGAGGAGTATCTGTGGGAGGAAAAAGAATTATCAACGTTTCAGGTCGGAACTCTGCAGCAGGATTGGTGCAAAACCGGAACACCAGGAGTTCTTTACCCCTGCAGATGCTGATCGGCTTGCTTAATCTCTCCAGCAGACTGTTTTTATCTTGGGACTGATAACATTAATAAAAAAAAGCACAGAATCAAAAATGGAACTTGAGAGATTGACAGCAAAAGTTGCGTGTGCGTGCGTGCGCAAAATGCAACACCAGTGAATCAGGAAAAAGTTTGAGGGCTGGAGAAATCAGAACGTGTGACAGACAGGAGAAACAATCTAAAGATCCAAACTGAATATAAATCGGAACCAATAAGAGGTAACTAAAGAGACACTTCCAAGCTCCAATCATTTGATCGTTGAAGATATTTTCCACTGAAAAAAAACATACAAAAGTAAACTTTAACAACACGACATCTTCACATGTCAGACTGAACAAACAAAGGCACAGACTACGTTGAAGCGCATGCGCCCTCTACGTATCAACGGGCAAGCGGACCTGGGTGAAGCAGGTGCAGAGAAACAGAGGGCGCATGCGTATTCCTTTAGCTCCACTCGGAGCGGACCGGCAGGAACGACTGGGAGGACTGCCGGTCCTCCAAGCTGATAGAGCGGTGCAAGTGAAATCCATTAAAGAGGGAAAGCAGGTGTTTTTAAACTGGTGGCTGATCGCATACAGCAAACAAGCGGAGGTAGAAGATTGTGTCTCTCTTCTTTAAAAAAAAAGCAACTAACGTGTAGAGGAGGCTCTTCTCAATTCGGACTGGGTAGAATCACCAGTGTAACCCGCAAGAGAGCAAGAACTCAGAAGTGGGCCGGTTGGAAAGCTGCTCCTGAGTCGGCAAGGCGGACCAAGTTAGAGTCAAGCCGGTCAAAGCAAGTTCCTTGTGGGGAAAAGGCAGGCCAGTTCGAGGCGGCATTTCATTTCCCGAAACTGACTCTGAAGGGGAAACCAGTACCTCCTCCACACAGGCACACACTCCACGTGGTTCCTGAAGGGGCACAGTCGCCCCACGGATCCAGAAGTCGTCGTCCCCCTCCTCCCTCACCCGGGGGGGGCGGCGGATCTTCCCGAGTCTTGGTGAAGGGAATCGTTCTAGCACCAACTTGACTGACATCCAGCAAGCACTGTCAAAAGGGGGCTACACAGAGTGAGATCGCCGAGTGTGGTGGGTGGGGGAGAGCAAAAGCGGACCCAATAGAGGCGGCTCCCTCGGCCCAGCCCCGCCCCGCCCACGACAAAAGCGGAGCGGACAGGAGTAACGAGGTTCCGCGCGCCGCCGGTTTGAATCCCAACGGTCGCCCGCAGCGATGGTGTCCTGGCTCCTCTCCAGGCTGGTGGTGTGAGTATGCAAGCCCTCCTCGCACAACCTTCACTCAGTGCGAACTCTTCTCGCTCGATTCGGTTCCCAAATCAAGAAGAACAGTAACCCCCCCCCCCCCCCATTTAAAACGCGTCCCCGTTTGTTTCAGCAGAAGAAGCCGCGGAGTTAGTTTTCCGGGTCGCCGACCTTCTTTGTGAAAATGTTAAACTCGTGCGGAAAATTGCCCTCTTGTGCGGTGCAAAGCAGTTTGCGACGGTCATCGGTGGTATAATAGCGGAGGAGTGTACTCCGTGGGTCAGAACAGTGTGGATGGGCTGAATGGCCGTTGGCGCTCTTTGAAAATGTGGGTACGAGCTTTGAAGTCATTAAGAGCAATGGTGTGGATCATGACAGGGAAGAAGCGTTTGAATAATCTGCTAAAAGTTATTATTCAGTGGGTTACTAACAAACTGGCTTAAGGGGAGGAAGTGAATATTGCTTATTTTGATTTGTAGTTGTAGTGATAAGATCCCAGAGATTGTTGGTTAATGAGATTGGGGCACGGGGAACTGGAGTGATACACTGGCACTGGAGTTAGACACGAGAACTTAGAGCATCAAAATAGAAGAAATAAAAATCTGAACAAAATTATTTTTTGTAATAAATCTCTTATCTGTAGTGGGGAAGGAATTGATGTTTTGTATTGAGCCCTGCATCTGGGTTCAAATGGGTTGAGAGCTGGCTCACTGACAGCTTGAAGTCAGACTAGAAACAACTGCTGGAAAAGCTCTGCAAGTCGGGCAGCATCCGTGGCGAAGGAAACTGTCTTTCCGGTTAATAATTAGAGCTCGAAAAGTGAGGAACCAAGCACATTAAATGTTTCAGGGGTGGTAAGAATAAAACTGGCTCTTAATCATTTAAATTCTATTAGAGGCTAGCAAGAAAGAAAGTATAATTTGAAACTGAAAAATCCAGCAATATCTTTAGGGGTTGGTGTGGGAGTATTACTTGATGCTATAACTCCTTTAGATGCCATAATAGATCCTAACAGTCCTAATGTGTTCTGATCAAAGGCAAGTTGCTGTTTGTTTTGCTTGTGTAGGGCGATGCAGAGCAAATGATGGAAATGACGATGCAGAGCAAATGATGGAAATGAGAGTGGGGGTCAGATCAGTGAAGGGAGAACTACTGGAAGCTCTGGGTCATTCCTGGCAGACTGAACAGTGTACAGCAAAGCTGTCAGCATGTCTGGGTGGATAAAGCTTTGGAATTGTACCAGAAGCCTGTGAAGACTTGGTCCCAGTTTTCAGCAAACTAAATGGCTTAACGAGTTTTGAGGTACTAGCAGTACCGCAAAGTATGAAAATGGGAAATCAACCAGATCTTGTTGGAAGGTAGAGCTGGGACAAGGGGCCCAATTTCTCATATTAATTTTGTTTGTTATTCACCCAGATGAATGCAAAAAGTTGAACCAAATTTGAAAACTTTAAGCAAACACACTCAAAATGCTGGTGGAACACAGCAGGCCAGGCAGCATCTATAGGAAGAAGTACAGTCAACGTTTCGGGTCGAGACCCTTCGTCAAGACTGACGGATAAAAGAGATAGTACAAGTGGGAGGGGGAGACCCAAAATGATAGGAGAAGACAGGAGGGGGAGGGATGAAGCTAAGAGCTGGGAAGTTGATTGGCAAAAGGGATGCAAGGCTGGAAAGGCGGAGTATCGTAGGATGGAAGGCCTTGGAAGAAAGAAAGGGAGGGGAGCACCACAGGAAGACGGAGAACAGGCAAGAAGTTACTGTGAGAGGGAAAGAGAGAAAAAAATTAAAAATTAGGGATGGGTTAAGAAGGGGAGGAGAGGCATTAACGGAAGTTAGAGAAATCAATGTTCATGCCATCAGGTTGAAAACTTTATGAAGCTTCTGTTAACTCTGCATTTATGGGTTTCGTACCAGTTTGGTAACCAGTTGCAGAAGTTGCAGTGCTTCAGGAAGGCATTGCCTTCTCAATGGCAATTGTGGATAGGCAATTAACTGCTCGATCAGCCACATCACATGAACAAGTAATTAGAAAAGGGCATTAAAGAGCAACACGAGCCACAGAAAATAATTTTTAGTTTAGAGATCAAAGTTGCAGATGCTAACAATCTGAATTAAAACACTGCTGGGAACACTTCTGTGGGGAAAAGAAACAGGTGAAGATTCTTGGACCAGAGATGTCAACAATTCTCTTTCTATATTTGCTGTCTGACCTGCCAAGTGTTTCCAGCAACTTCTGTTTTTAAAAACTTAAAGTTGGATTGTCACTGCAAAGGAATTCTGTTCAGATTTAATTATTGTGTAATTGTCCTTTTTTTGTGTTCAGTATTCAGGATTTTCATCCATGTTATTTTGTCCTATAAATATATATGACATTTGCAAGCAGATTTTATTTTGTAATGGTGATCAACTTATTTTGCAGTCATTTTTTTGGTAGCATCAGAATTAAGCACTGGCAGCCAACCAGAGCTTAGTCATCTGCTGTATGATGACAGGTAATTAAGGACGAGTTTGAAGAAGATGATTAGCCTTATTTAACACATGTACATCAGAACATCATAACTTACAGTTTATGTCAAATCAAATTCTGAGGATTGTTCTGGACAGCCTACGAGTGTCCCACCCTTCTGGCGCCAACATAGCATGGCCACAACTTACCAGCCACGACTGTACCTTTTTGGAATCTGGGAGGCACATGCCGCAAACCTATGCAATCAGGGGAGATGTACAAACTTCTTATAGGCAACGGCAGGAGCTGAACCCTGATTAGTGATCCTTGGTGCTATAATGGCGTTATGCTAAGTTCATGGGTAATAGACTCCATTTGCCTTGATGTGCATCATTTAAAATGTTCTAAAAATGACTGCGCCAATACCAAATGATACATAGCTACAGTACATGACTTAAGTACCGGTACTTTTAATAAAGTAAAAATTACAGAATGTGGATCTGAAAGCAAAGTGCTAGAAGATGAAAGCTGCAAAGGCTGTCAATCTTAAATACCATTCTGCAGAGTACCAAAGTCATGCATGAGTGTATGTAAGGTTAATCCAGTAGAGTTTTGGACACTTAGAGAATCAAGGAGTGTATCAGTGTATAGAGAATCAAGAAGGTAGACGTGAGATTGATAATTGCCTGTACAAAAAGTGTGATGCAAGATCTGCCTGATCCACTGAGAAAGTCTAGCAATTTGCTTTTATTCTACTTTTGACCTGCAAAACAAAAACTGATTAACATTGCTTATCTTATATTTGGTACTTTTTTTAATAAAAAATATTTGACTGAGTACTTCCTTTGCAACAGATGGTAAGAAGCAAAACATTTAGTCCCTTGAATCAGTCAATGCTGGTCTGTGCCTCCTTTTTCCTTCCTCTTCTGAACAGTCTAGCCATGATCTACACGATCTGTCTGCTTTTTTAAAAATTAAATGCAACTTTTTTTTTCTGCAAACCTAATATCAGATCAATTTTGCTGTTATATATGTTACGAAGGGCAGTTAATCAGCTTCAAAGTTTTGTTTTTGTCCTGTTTGCATTTTCTTTGATTTTCTATACATTCAAAAATTTAGTGACCTACTCATGTATAAACTTAGTTGTGTCTGGCTCTGCAGTAGAAAAAGATTCAGTTCTAACCACAGGCAAGGTCTTAGAGGACTGGCAAGTAGCTAATATTGCTTCATTATTGAAGAAGGGAAATAATCTTGTAAACAATAAACTGGCGGTTTTGTGCCAGTGGTAGATAAATTACTGGAGAGGATTCTTCGGGATAGGATTTATGAACAGTTGAAGCCTTGGCTTAATTAGAAAGAGTCAACATGGTTTTAATGGGGCAAATCATGACTTGCTAACTTGACTGACTTTATCAAGAAGGTGTTTGGAGGTGGAGCTGCGGATTTTCGTACAATGTTTGACAAGATTCTCATGAGACATGAACCAGGAATTAAGATTATGGGATCCATAATGAATTGACTATCTTCAGAATGAAGACCATAAGATATGGGAGCAGAATTGGGCCATTCATAATGAGTCTGCTTCGCCATTCTATCATGGTTGATTTATAATCCCTCTCAATCCCATTCTCCTGCCTTCTCCCAGAACCTTTGATGCCCTGATTAATCAAGAAAATATCAACCTCCACCTTAAAGGCCTGCAGAGCCCAGTAACATGGCCTGCAGAGCCAACTGTGGCATTGAATTCCACAGATTCACCACCCTCTGTCTAAAGAAATGGATGTCTCCATTCTGGGGCTGTGCCCTCTTGTCATAGACACACCCATAATAGGAAACATCCTCTCCATATCTACCTTATCGAGACATTTCAATACCTGATAGTTTTCAATGAGATGCCCACACATTCTTCTAAACTCCAGCAAATACAGGACCAGAGCCATCAAATGTTTCTTATGTTAAGCTTTTCATTCTTGGGATCATTCTCATGAACCTCTGTAATGCCAGCACATCTTTTCTTAGATAAGGGGCCCCAAACTTCACAATACTTCAAGTTTGGTCTGATCAAAGCCTCAGCATTACATCCTTGCTTTGTTTTGTAGTTCTCTTGAAATTAATGCCAAAATTGCATTTGCCTTCCTTAACGCTAACTCAGCCTACAAGTTAACCTTTAGAAAATTCTGCATGAGGACTCCCAAGTCCATTTGTGCCTCTGAATTTTTTGAATTTTCTTCTCATTTAGAAAATAGTCTATACCTTTATTCCTTCTATCAAAGTGCACGCCTACCCTATTTTCCATCTGTCACTTTTCAGTTCATTCTGCTAACCTAAGTCCTTCTGTAGACAGCCATGAATTCCTTCATCCTGATAACTGGCATATGATGTGAAAAGAAGCAGTCCGAACACTGATCCCTGCAAAATAATTCTAGTCACTGGCAGCTAACCAGAAAAGGTCCCCTTTATTACGACTGTTTGCCTCTTGCCAGTCAGCCAGTGCTCTGTCCATGCTAGTGTATTTACTGTAATGCCAAGGGCTCTTGTCTTGCTTAGCAGCCTCATGTGTGGTACCTTATCAAAGGTCTTCTGAAAATACAAGTAAACAACATCCACTGACTCCTTTGTCTATCTTGCCAGTTATTTCCTCAAAGAATTCCAACAGATTATTCGGACAAGATTCTGACAGTATGAAGCCTCCATTGTTCGGGGTTGACCATGGATATTGCATCCTATCTGTCTAGATGTGCAAGCCTTGGCTGTACAATATGGAGAGCAAGCTGTTGCTCATGTAGCAAGCTCCCCCTCTCCACGCATCTGATGAACCCAATGGCATGGCAGAGACCGATACAGTTTGGTACCAGCAGTATTGCAGGGGTTGCCAGTCAGTATTGAACTCGGTGTAGAACTGCCTTAAGGAATCCAGCTCTGGGTTTACTCCCAATACCTTCCTCATGAGTGGATATAGCTGGAAGGCAACAGAAGCTTGAGATCAGAGTTTTCCTTCTCCTAGGTGAGCTGATAACAGTGGCTGATGAGCCCATCTGCCTAAATTGACTAGTTCATTACTAATGCCTCCACAATTTCTTCAGGTATCTCTTAGAACTCTGGGGGTGTAGTCCATCTGGTCCAGGTGACTTATCTTCTTTCAGACTTTCCAGCTTCCCAATAGATATGGACAGTGAGGGGGCAAATGGAGTATAACCTGGCCAAATGTGAAGTGTTAACACATTGGGAGATCTAATGTAAACAGACAGTGCACAGTTAATGGCAGGACTGTTACTGCTGTTGATGAGCAGAGGGATCTTGAGGTACAAATTCATAATTGCCTGGAAGTAGCTATATAAGTTGATAGGGTGGTAAAGAAGGTATTTGGCATGCTTGTTAATTGAGCAGCTGAGTTCAAGAGTTGGTAGATTATGTTACATTTTTAAAACTGGTTGGTCTGTATTTGGAGTATTGTATTCAGATCTGGTTACACCAGGGTGTTGTCTTAGAAGAAGGTGCTGAAGAGGTTTACCAGGACATTGGCTGGATGAGAGAGCATGTGCTATAAGAAGAGGTTAAACAAACTTGTGGTTGTTTTCTCTGGAGCAGTGCAGTCTGAGGAAATATCTGATAGAAGACTGAGAGGCATAGATAGACAGCCAGTATCTTTTATTCCCAACGGTTGAAATGTCCAATACCAGAGAGCATGCATTTGAGATCAGAGGGGAGAAGTTTGATTCATGGGAGATATCAGGGCAAGTCATTTTTTACAGTGGTAGGTGGCTGGAGTGCACTGCCTGAGGTGGTGCTGGAGGTAAATACAAATGGGTTATTTAAGGGGCTCTTAGACAGATGAATGTACCTGGAATGGAAGGATATGGACATTGTGTTGGCAGAAGAGATTAGTTTATTTGACATTTGATATTTAGTTAGTTTGGCACAACACTGAGGGCTGAAAGGCCTGGTCCAGGACTGTACTCTTCAATATTCTTGCAGTGAAGAAATTTCTTTTCATTCTGAAATTGAGTGGCTGTCCTGTTCTAGACTGCAGTCAAGGGAACCAGTCTTTGGCCATTTTCAATATACTTTATACTATGCTGATCAAGCCTGGAGTTAGCAAGGCCTGACTTTTAAATCTTTGCACTAGAATTGATTTTAATTATTAACTTTTCCAATCTTTTATCAGCCAGTGTGAAATTTGAATAAATTAATTTAAAAACTAAAGTTTGTTAACAACAGTATGTGCTGTTAGCCAACTAGATTTTGTCTCCTATTTGATTGTTAATTGTTCACAACTGACCTACTAATGCCTGACACGTCGCTGTTGACTGGATTAAAATAAAGAGCTTACACTGCGTTCTGGGCCACTGCATAGTTTGGCCCTTTATTCATGATGACTGTTGACTTTTTTGTGTGTATTCTGACGTGTCTAGCACCAGGTGATCTCTAGCATTGTTGTACAATGCTTTGGTTTCTGTGACATCCTCTCATGTGTAAATGAATACTTACTCTTCTCCATAGCAAGCTGTGTATCCACAACCTTGATTCTGAACTATCCCACAGCAGCACTTCTGGTGTTTGCACCTCCTTTTCAATGTTTGTTCATTTTGTGCCATGTCATATGACGTAGGCAATCGTGCTCTTTCCATGACCGTGATTGTTGTCAAATTTTTCTACAGAAGTGGTTTGCCATTTGCTGCCTTTTGGGCAGTTGTTTTACAAGACAGATGAGCCAGGCCATTATCAGTACTGCTCAGAGATTGTCTGCCTGGCGTCAGTGGTCATATAACCAGGACTTGTGATATGCACCAGCTCACCAGCTGTTGATATGACCATCCACCACCTGATTTGACCCTGATTGGGTGGGGGGGGTGGTTTGTGGCTGTGCAGGTACTACATCTTGCCCAAAGGTTTGTGGAGAAGTGGAGAGAAGGAGTGCCTTACACCCCTTTTGGTAGAGACATGTCTTCACCCCACTGCCCAACTATATCAATGACATGCCTTTAAAACCCTCACTGGGATATCTGGACTCTATTCTTTTACTACGTTCTTGCTGCTTCCCACTTTAAAAGTGTGAGCTTGTTCAAGAGTGTTTACATACTGACTGGAACTAAATTGTGTCTTGCTGCTTGTGTCTATTGACTAAGTTTGCTCCTGGTCAAGCAAAGCTTTTAAAGATGATAACACAAAATGCTGGAGGTACTCAGCAGACCAGGCAGCATCTATGGAAAAGAGTAAAATTTTTAAATATACTTGGTTTTTAGTCTTCAAAAGTTATTTATCTCTCTGCCTTGTACAGTCCTCGGCAATCTTTGAATTTTTAAGTTGCATGATTGTTTATTTCTGTTTTCATCCTCACTAGTGGTTGCTTCACTTTCAACTGACTAGTTAGTTCTCTAAGTTATGCAATTCCCTTGGACCTCTTCCCACTTCAACAACAAAATAAACTTATCTTCATTGTGAAGTTGTGTCAAGTTTTGATAACTCTACAAACTCCATAAATAGGTCAGCACGTTTCTTTTCCCCTTCTTCTGATTTTGCATTATCCCAAAGCACTGTACTAACAAATGACAAGCTTTGGAGATATAGTCACTATTATAGGGAAATCCTTCCATTATACACTGGTGTATGTACTGGAAGAATAAAACTATTGTTTCAATATATTTTTTTAGGGCCAGTTATTGGCCAGGACTCCATTAGATCTGACGATAGTATTGTCCAGAAATTTTTCAAATGTCAGGAATGAGGCAAAAACCTTTTGGCTGCAGCCATTGCAGAATACTGATCAAATCAGACAGGGTGAGCCTGTATCAATGAGCAAGGAGGTAAAGATTAACAGTAGCAGAAGGAGCCTGAGCACGCACTTTCCTTCCATACCACAAACTGGTCTGGACTGTTTTAGGTAAGAAACCTGTTTTGCGGGTACTAACATAGAAACATAGAAAATAGGTGCAGGAGTAGGCCATTTGGCACTTCGAGCCTGCACCACCATTCAGTATGATCATGGCTGATCATCCAACTCAAAACCCTGTACCTGCTTTCTCTCCATACCCCCTGATCCCTTTAGCCACAAGGGCCATATCTAAGTTCCTCTTAAATATAGCCAATCAACTGTTTCCTGTGGCAGAGAATTCCACAGATTCACCACTCTCTGTGTGAAGAAGTTTTTCCTCATCTCGGTCCTAAAAGGCTTTCCCCTTTATCCTTAAACTGTGACCCTTCGTTCTGGACTTCCCCAATATCGGAAACAATCTTCCTGCATCTAGCCTGTCCAATCCCTTTAGAATTTTATAGGTTTCAGTAAGATCCCCCCTCAATCTTCTAAATTCCAGTGAGTATAAGCCTAGTCAATCCAGTCTTTCTTCATATGAAAGTCCTGCCATCCCAGGAATCAATCTGGTGAACCTTCTCTGTACTCCCTCTATGGCAAGAATGTCTTTCCTCAGATTAGGGGACCAAAACTGCACACAATATTCTAGGTGCGGTCTCACCAAGGCCTTGTACAACTGCAGTAGAACCTCCCTGCTCCTGTACTCAAATCCTTTTGCTATGAATGCCAACATACCATTTGCCTTTTTCACCGCCTGCTGTACCTGCATGCCAACCTTTAATGACTGGTGTACAATGACACCCAGGTCTTGTTGCATCTCCCCTTTTCCTAATCAGCCACCGTTCAGATAATAATCTGTTTTCCTGTTCTTGCAACCAAAGTGGATAACCTCACATTTATCCACATTAAATTGCATCTGCCATGAATTTGCCCACTCACCTAACCTATCCAAGTCACCCTGCATCCTCTTAGCATCCTCCTCACAGCTAACACCACCGCCCAGCTTCGTGTCATCCACAAATTTGGCGATACTGCATTTAATTCCCTCGTCTAAATTATTAATATATATTGTAAACAACTGGGGTCCCAGCACTGAGCCTTGCGGTACCTCACTAGTCACTGCCTGCCATTCTGAAAAGGTCCTGTTTACTCCCACTCTTTGCTTCCTGTCTGCCAACCAATTCTCTATCCACAACAATACCATACCCCCAATACAGTGTGCTTTAAGTTTGCACACTAATCTCCTGTGTGGGACCTTGTCAAAAGCCTTTTGAAAATCTAAATATACCACATCCACTGGCTCTCCCCTATCCACTCTACTAGTTAAATCTTCAAAAAATTCTATAAGATTCGTCAGACATGATTTCCCTTTCACAAGTCCATGCTGACTTTGATGATTTCACCTCTTTCCAAATGTGCTATTATCACATCTTTGATAACTGACTCTAGCATTTTCCCCACCACCGATGTCAGACTAACCAGTCTATAATTCTCTGGTTTCTCGCTCCCTCCTTTTTTAAAAAGTGGGGTTACATTAGCCACCCTCCAATCCTCAGGAACTAATCCAGAATCTAAGGAGTTTTGAAAAATTATCACTAATGCATCCACTATTTCTTGGGCTACTTCCTTAAGCACTCTGGGATGCAGACCATCTGGCCCTGGGGATTTATCTGCCTTTAATCCCTTCAATTTACCTAACACCACTTCCCTACTAACATGTATTTCCCTCAGTTCCTCCATCTCACTAGACCCTCGGTCCCTTCCTATTTCTGGAAGATTATTTATGTCCTCCTTGGTGAAGACAGAACCAAAGTAGCTATTCAATTGGTCTACCATGTCTTTGTTCCCTGTGATCAATTCACCTGTTTCTGACTGTAAAGGACCTACATTTGTCTTGACCAATCTTTTTCTTTTCACGTATCTATAAAAGCTTTTACAGTCAGTTTTTATGTTCCCTGCCAGCTTTCTCTCATAATCTTTTTTCCCTTTCCTAATTAAGCCCTTTGTCCTCCTCTGCTGGTCTCTGAATTTCTCCCAGTCCTCAGGTGTGCCGCTTTTTTTTGCTAATTTATATGTTTCTTCTTTGGACTTGATACTATCCCTAATTTCCCTTGTCAGCCACGGGTGCACTACCTTCCCTGGTTTATTCTTTTGCCAAACTGGGATGAACAATTATTGTAGTTCATCCATGCGATCTTTAAATGCTTGCCATTGCATATCCACCGTCAACCCTTTAAGTGTCATTTGCCAGTCTTTCTTAGCTAATTCGCGTCTCATACCTTCAAAGTTACCCTTCTTTAAGTTCAGAACCTTTGTTTCTGAATTAACTATGTCACTCTCCATCTTAATGAAGAATTCCACCATATTATGGTCACTCTTACCCAAGGGGCCTTGCACGACAAGATTGCTAACTAACCCTTCCTCATTGTTCAATACCCAATCTAGAATGGCCTGCTCTCTAGTTGGTTCATCGACATGTTGGTTCAGAAAACCATCCCGCATACATTCCAAGATATCCTCTTCCTCTGCACCCTTACTAATTTGGTTCACCCAATCTATATGTAGATTGAAGTCACCCATTATAACTACTGTTCCTTTATTGCACACATTTCTAATTTCCTGTTTAACGCCATCCCCAACCTCACTACTACTGTTAGGTGGCCTGTACACAACTCCCACCAGCGTTTTCTGCCCTTTAGTGTTATGCAGCTCTACCCATATCGATTCCATATCCTCCAGGCTAATGTCCTTCCTTTCTATTGCATTAATCTCTTCTCTAACCAGCAATGCTACCCCACCTCCTTTTCTTTCCTGTCTATCTCTCCTGAATATTGAATATCCCTGGATGTTGAGCTCACATCCTTGGTCACCCTGGAGCCATGTCTCTGTGATCCCAACTATATCATATTCATTAATAACTATCTGCACATTCAGTTCATCCACCTTGTTACGAATGCTCCTCGTATTGACACACAAAGCCTTCAGGCTTGTTTTTACAACACTCTTAGCCCTTATACAATTATGTTGAAAAGTGGTTCTTTTTGCTTTTTGCCCTGGATTTGCCTGCCTGCTACTTTTACTTTTCACCTTACTACTTTTTGCTTCTACCCTCATTTTACACCCCTCTGTCTCTCTGCACTTGTTCCCATCCCCCTGCCACATTAGTTTAAAGCCTCCTGAACTGCAGTAGCAAACGCTCCCCCTAGGACATTGGTTCCAGTCCAGCCCAGGTGCAGACCGTCCTGTTTATACCAGTCCCACCTCCCCCAGAACTGGTTCCAATGCCCCAGAAATTTGAATCCCTCCCCCTTACACCATTTTTCAAGCCACGTATTCATCTGAAATATCCTCCTATTTCTACTCTGACTAGCACGTGGTACTGGTAGTAATCCAGAGATTATTACCTTTGTGGTCCTACTTTTTAGTTTATCTCCTAACTCCCTAAATTCACCTTGTAGGACCTCATCCCGTTTTTTACCTATATCGTTGGTACCTATGTGCACCACGACCATTGGCTGTTCACCCTCCCATTCCAGAATGTCCTGCAGCCGCTCAGAGACATCCTTGACCCTTGCACCAGGGAGGCAACATAGAATCCTGAAGTCTCATTTGCGGCCGCAGAAACACCTATCTATTCCCCTTACAATCGAATCCTCTATCACTATAGCTCTCCCACTCCTTTTCCTTCCCTCCTTGTGATCCTAACAGAATCACAAGCTGACAAATAATCTAGAAGGGTATAGCACCAAATGCACAGCAGGTTACTAGAAGATTGCAAGCAGGTAAGCAAATGTAAAGGAAGTCTAAGTTACAAAGAAAATCAATAAAAACAATCTGGATTCTAATCCAACAACGCCAAGGATAAACTCAAGTGTTTCTGCAGGTATTGGAAATTGAAAGTAACAAATACAAATGTTGAAGAAACTGAGCAAGTCGGGCATCATCTATGGAAAGGAATAAAGTGTCAACCTTCTGCACCCAGACCCTTCATTGGGATTGGAAAGGACAATAAAAGAAGCCAGAATAACAAAGTATGGGGTGGGGAGGGGGGGGGAGTACAAGCTAGAAGGTGATGTATGAAGATGAATAGAATGGGGAATGAAAGAAGAGAGAATGGGAGGGGGAAATATTTTTGGAAGTTCGATGTTCATGCCATCAGGTTGGAGACTGCGTATATGGAATATGAGGTCTTGTTCCTCCAACCCAAGAGTGGCCTCATCGTGGGAGTAAAGGAAGCCATGGACTAACTTGTCAGAATGGGAACTGGAATTAAAATGGATGGCCACTGGAAAATCCTGCCTATTGGGGACAGAGAATTTATTGAATGAAATACAGTGTACAATAGGCCCATCTTGTCGTTCGAGCTATGCTGCGCAGCAACCACCAAATCAACCATAGCCTAACCATGGGACAATTTACAATGGCCAATAAACCTACTAATTGGTTTTTCTTTGGACTGTTGAGGTAAACCAGAACACCTGGAGAAAACATAGGGAGGATGTACAACCACTGACGTATAGATTACTTAAGAATTGAACTAACTCCGACAACCCTAGCTGTAATAGCATCGTGCTAACTGCTGTGCTACCATGGCGCTCAAGATGGTGCTGGCATGAATATTGATTTCTTTCATTTCTGGTAATTTTCCCCTCCCCCTTCCCTCTTCTTCCATGCCCTACTCTGGCTCCCCTGCCTCTGTCTTCATCTGCCTATTGCCTCTGCCTGGTGCCCCTCTTGCTTCCTTTTCTCTCATGGTCCACTGCCCTCTCCTAGCAGATTCCTTCTCCTTCAACCCTTTACCTTTTCCACCTACCACCACCCAGCTTCTCACTGCCTGACCTACTGAGTTCCTCCAGCATTTTGTATGTGTTAGTCTGTATTTCCAGCATATGCGTTATCTCTTGTGTTTATAATGCAGCTGAATTTCTGATGTGGGAAATTAGAAATTTAAATGCTGGACCTTCACCAGAAGAGCTCCCTTTATCTGTGTAGCATTCTAGTTATTAGAACTGAGTCAGTGGGATATTGAGGACACCTCATTGAGGATGTGATGGGCATATTAAACTCATTCTGGTAATCCATTTCTTTAATTGGCCTCATTCTGAGCAAATCTTTGGTATTTCTCCATTTTAATTAAAGCCTCTAATTCTCACATTAGGTGGTAGCAATCAGCTCTGAAGTCCTGGATTGAAAATGTCTAGAATAACCCATAATTTCTTATCTTACTGCAACCAACTAACTACAGACCTGTAACTTGCAGTTTATTAGGCCTTGATGAGACTGCTCGTAAAGCAAGCTAACTTCCCAATAAATATACTGATTCGTTATGTACCACGTTGTATGATGTGGTGATCATGCTCTTTCTGTGAACTTGATTGTGCTTGGCATCCCAATATATTACTACTGTTAAAAAAGCTGGGTGAATGTTACTTCGAGGTATTGTCACTTGAAGGACTGGTTCTGTCTTATAAATGTAATTATTTATTTATGACCAATGGCTTTTCAAAACAATATCTGATTTGTAATCCTATGACAAATCACTTCTGGCAATTCACTGCTTTGATTAGTTGTTATTGATCTTTTTATTTTCTAAACATTCTCGAAGATCTTAACTCAGTGATTGCCACAATAGAATTAAAAGCAAGGTATTAAAGTTTGTTGTTATTGTTTGTATTTGAGTGGATGTAGGTGTTCATATACAGAAAACAAATTTGTCATGTAACTAATGACTGCGTTCAGTCCTGGTGATTTTATGTAACAAAAATACACTTATCTTGAAGGCAGTGCAGTGCATTACTACATTCCTTCTACAGATGAACGGGCTGCCTTTTGAGGAAAAAATTGAGTTTGGAAGAAATGGGGTGATATTATTGAAGCACTGTACTGAGGGAGGTTTGACAGGGTAGATGGGAGGCTGTTTCTCCTAATTGGGGAGCAGCTTAGAGCTAGGAAGAACACTTTAGAGTAAGATATTAATTTTAAGACTGAGGTAAAGTTGTATTGTTTGCATAATGAAAATTAATTAAATTTGCATCTTGCATCATTATAAGTAACTGAAAATCTCTTTACGGTATTCAGTAAGGAGACAAAGACCATGTGCCATGCTAAAATGTCTTAAACCCCTGCATAGGCACAAGACTTCCTTGATCTTGTTCATTCCTCTTGCACTAAAGGCCCAAGTTTTGCACTGAACTCCAGTAGCTTGTTTCAGGGCTCTGTGTGTGTGTGTGCTGTGATTCTGCTATTCGAGTTATTATTCCAGTTGTTTGTATGCAGATGGATTAAAAAGTGCAGCAGCTGCAAGTTAGCATTAATTTGCTATCTGGACAGTCTTTTTTCCTTGAGGGGTAAGATAGGCACATTAAACTCATTCTGGTAGTCTTTTTAATTGGCCTCACCACTTTTATTTAGTTCAGTTTGTTGAAGGTTTTATTGGGGATGGGAATCAAAGTCTGTGTTGTCAACAATTAAGTCCTCTCAATAGTTGAAACGTGTGTGATTAAAGTTCTAGCTTCAACTTAATGCAGCATTCAGAACTCTGTATGATACTGGATAACAATCAACTCACTGTGGCTTTACGTAAATTAATTTAAAAACCAAGATCCAGAGTGACAAATGGTTTTGGATCTCAACCATTAACTCTGGGTCTCTTTCCACAAATGCTTCCTGGCTTACTCAGTATCTCCAGCATTTTATGCATAGGAGCTGGAATAAGGATCTCAAATAATTTTGTTTCAATGCAATAAAATCTCACTCAATTTCTAGAAAACATCTTTTGAGCTGTGCCTGAGATGTAGTAATTGCCTGTGATGACTGAAACAGAGTGTTAGCATGCTGCAGTAATTTGGTTTCTAATTTGAATATCCATTGAGAATGAAACCAAATTTGGCAGTGATGGCTTGTACAGTCAGGCATGCTGTACATGATTCACTTGATTGAGATATTGGTGAACAGTTATAGTTCAATAGTTCAGTTTAATATAAGAATGTATACATGTGTTCAATCTGAAATTTTCACTCTTTGCAGTTCACCACAAAGATGAGAAACCCAAAAAATGAATGACAGAGAAATGTTAGAACCCCCAAAGCACCCCTCCCCTTCCCGCAAGCAGCAGCAGCAAAACATCAACGCTCTGCTCACTTCACTTATTTCAACAGCAAGTGTCAGCGCCCACCACCCACCAAGCAAGCAATAGCAAGAACTTCAAAGAGAAACCTCTGCTCCCCACCCAACTTATTTCAACTGCAAGTGTCAGCGCCCACCACCCACCCATGATTTGAAGTCCAACAAAAGCTATTGTTCACCTAGCAAATTCGACAGGCCACTGACAAGGGCCAGAAAGGTGCCCCCTTTCATAGCAAGAGTGGAGACCAATAAAACAAACCAGTTCACTGATTACAAAGTTACAGTCTGCAGCATCACTTTTATTCCCAGTTTCTCCATAGAAAGGGTGCAGAGGAGATTTACAAGGATGTTGCCTGGATTGGGGAGCATGCCTTATGAAAACAGGTTGAGTGAACTCGGCCTTTTCTCCTTGGAGCGATGGAGGATGAGAGGTGACCTGATAGAAGTATACAAGATGATGAGAGGCATTGATTGTGTGGATAGTGTGTTGTATGGAAAGGCTTTTTCCCAGGGCTGAAATGGTTGTCAAAAGAGGACACAGGTTTAAGGTGCTGGGGAGTAGGTACAGAGGAGATGTCAGGGGTAAGTTTTTTTTTTACTCAGAGTGGAGAGTGCGTGGAATGGGCTGCTGGTAACGGCAGTGGATGCGGGTACGATAGGGTCTTTTAAGAGACTTTTGGATAGTTACTTGGAGCTTAGAAAAATAGAGGCCTGTGGGTAACCTTAGTCATTTCTACGGTAAGGACATGTTCAACACATCATTGTGGGCAGAAGGGCCTGCATTGTGCTGTAGGTTTTCTCTGTTTCTATGTTTCTCCAACTCAAAAATCGGCAGCAAACTCATCCTCACCATTGAGAGTGAGAGAGTGATTGCCTGAGTACAGAGGTCTCCAACAGCCTCATCCACTGTCGCAATGATGTTCCATTCTCCCACAACGCTGCAGTTGGCAACAGCGATATGGAATTGATGTGGTCACAGGGCCTCACTCTGAAATAACGCGTCTTCCAGACCACATCCTAGAGATATCGAAAGCAGCTGGTTAACAAGCTCTGGAGCGGGAGCCATGGGTGTAAAGAACCACAGTTTGAGTGCAGCTGTAGGTCACAGACTCCAACAGAACCCCATCCAGCCTGAAAAGGAAGAAAAAGACATTAAAGAGGAGAAATTAAGCCGTTTCACTGATGAGCTCGAAGAAGCCGGTCTCTAACGACTTCTTAACTCCGCTGTACCATAACTGTAATAGTTATGCAGCTATTCCTTAATTCTGAGCTCTTTCAGAAGAGAGAAATTGGATTACATCACACATTTTGTGATATTAGAGTGGGGAGAAAGAATTGATACAATGTTATTTTCTCTTGTGCATTACTGCTGTGGTGTTCTTAAACATTTTCCTAGTTTATGTTAAGCTTATCGTACATTAAGTGTATCATAATCACTTACTGTTATATTGCTTAACAGACTAATTCAAGGCAGTCCCCTCTATATCAAAGTTGGTTTTCTTTTGCTTCAAGCAAAAACTAAATGCATGACATAACAATCCACTTCCAATATTCCATTACCAATTACAGTGATGGCTTTGATTATGTTGGCAAACAATATTCAAGTTATTTGTATGTTAAACAATTACCTGTTGTATATCTGCACAATCCCATTTCTGTGCCCACAGATAGTAATTTAAAAATCTTACTGCATGCAGAAAACCTTAATTTGTGGATAGCATTCAGTCTGTACCCTGATGTTTGTAGGCTGTGAGCTGTTTTGTGAGCAGGTCAGGTAGCATCCATTTTTTAATGGGTTTGCAATACTTTTGCAAATTACTACAAGCTTGAGTTTGATTGTTGAAGGAATAGTTTGTTGAGCTGCAATCTGTAATACAATGATTAAAATTTGAGTGATATTTATCCTTTTACTGGGAAAAAATATTGATGGTTATCTAGTCAACAAGTCATCCATATTTGCAGTAATCTTGGGCCTGAATACTGTAGATGTGTTCTTAAGTAAAAATCGAAAATGCTGGAACCGTCTCATAAAGGGTCATTGACATGTGACATTAACTCTTTCTCCTTTCACATATGGTGCTTGACCTGTTGAGTGTTTCAGCACTTTCTACTTTTTTTTTCAGATTTATAGCTTACACAGCTTTCTTGATTTTTATTGATCCTTGCAAATCCTCAGCATGAACAATGTGCTAATTAGTCTACCTTAAGGTAGAATTTCTTTGTGGAATTCATTCTTCTGAGAAAAGGGGTTTGAGGCCAAAGGGAGAGGAGACTAATTAAGGGATATTTTGGAACAGTGTGCTGTTGAAAGTGGGTGTGTAGGCAAGTTATGTATTTATGTGGTTAATATGACAGAATCCAATGTGTGTATGATCTGCGTGTGAATTTTTCTTTGGAGGCAGACTCACTTGTTTTGGGCATAGTTCCACTGGGTCAAGGCTGTACCCTATCAAAATGTATGGTAATTCGTATGCAAAAGTACCCATTTTATTGGATATTTTTAATTGGAATAAGACCATAAAGGCACAGGAGCAGAATTAGTCCATTCAGCCATTGAGTCTGCTCCATCATTTCATCATGGCTGACCCATTTTTCATTCAACCCCCTTCTCGTCTTCTCCCCATAACCTTTCACGCCCTGACTAATCAAGAACCTATCAAACTTCCACCTTAAATGCACCCAGTGACCTGGCATCTACAGCCACCTGTGGCAACGAATTCCACAGGTTTGCCACCTTCTGGCTAAAGAAATTCATCCAATCTCTTTTCTAAATGGATGTCCCTCTGTTTGAGGTTGTGCATTCTGGTCCTAGACTTCCCTACTAAAGAGTGGATGTAGAGAGGATGTTTCCTATCTGGGCCTTTCAACATTCAATAGATTTCAATGAGATTTCCCCTCTCCACACCATTCTTGTAAATTCCAGTGAGTACAGGCTTAAAACCTTTACTCACTGCTCATATGATAAGCTTTTCATCCCAGAATCATTCTCATGAGCCTCCTCTGAACCCTCTCCAGTGTCAGCACATCTTTTCTTGAATAAAGGGCCCAAAACTTTTCACAATCCTCCTAGGTAGGCCTCAGCATTACATCCTTGCTTTTATCTTCTAATCCTCTTGAAATGAACGCTAGCATTGCATTTGTCTTTTTCATCACCAATTCCACCTGCAATTTGACCTTTAGGGAATCTTGCATGAGGACACCCAAATCTCTTTGCACCTCAGATTTTTGAATGAAGGGATGGTATTTTCAGTCATTGCCATTTTGGGCTGCATCATTGTGTGCTATGGAAGCTGCAAGGCATCAGACCACAAGATCTTATACAAACCTGCCAAGAGGGTCAGCAGGGTGTCCATCTGTTCTGTCACCTTCCCCACCCTCTGTAGAGTTGTATGTGAAGGGTCCAAAGTATTGTTCAGGATGCCTATCACCTATCCCATGTTCTCTTTGACCACTTACCATCAAGAAGGGAGTAGAAAAGCTTCAGGTTCAGGACACCCAGACCATGTAACAACTTCTTCACAGCCTGTGAGTCTAATAAATACCCTGCCACCACTAAGGTCTTGTCATTAAGACACCAGCTGTTTACACACTACATGCACTTTGCATTATATTTTAATTATTTACTCGTGGCAATGTTTTTAATGTGCTGTGTGTAATGTATGTTTTGTGGGTGCATCATGTATGTTTTATTTGATTTGTATATATGTACAGTCAGATGACAATAAATTTGAGCATTAACTAGTCTTCACATTGTTGAAGTAAGCTGCTCTCAATTCTGAGTGATTAACCAGTGGCTGAGTATATCATTCCCATCCAATGTGGATAGCCTACCAAAGTGCAAATTAAAATACAAACAAAACTGAACTTTTATTCTATCACGATGGATAGCTTAAACTGAAGCAATCCTAACTGAAGTTCCAAACATGGAATTATGACAAAGCTAGGGTGCAACTATTCATTCATGAGTTTGGAAAGAAGGAATGGGAGTGGGTCCTTGCAAAGCTGCAGGAATCGAGAGATTTTTATCTTGATTGGAAGAGTGGAGTGATAACTGATTGAAAAGGAAGGAACAACATCAGAAGACTAGATAACTTGCTAATAGTGCAAACAATTTGGTTTATATGGGATCAGGTTGAAGTCTAGGAAAGAGGTCAACTGGACAAGCTAAATTACTAGAACCTGTGGTGGTGGGGTTGTGTGGTATGGAGAAACCAGAGAAACAGACAGACATACTTTATAGATTCTGAGGGAAATTGGGTTTCATTACAGTCGCACCAACCAAGAATAGTGTAGAAATATAGTAATATAAAACCATATGCACATTTAAGTGTGAGGGAGATTTGTGAGCTAGTGGGCAGCACAGAAGTGACGGGGCTCTTGAATTTGTCATTGCATTCTACAAAGCAGATTGCTTTAAAATGATTTGTAATGTAAAACGTTTTTATCAGTTTACAGTTGTCTGCTTGTAGGCAGGTATCTGGGGTTGCTCATCATGGTGAGATTGAAACAGGGGCCCACAGAGACGGTGAGAGATCCACTTTTGCTCTTTTGTTGCCATATTCCTAGATTGGTTTTGATGGAAATAGTGAACAAAACCAAAAAAAAGTATAAACTGAAGCTTGTAGACCTGATTTTATGCCATTTTAACTGAATCTTGAGCTCTCCTATCAGTAGTTTAGTTGATCCGCAGTTAATTTTCCTGGTTTCCTTCAGGTGGCTGTCAAAGTGAATTGGGCATGCCTATTTCAACGCTTTGGCATATTTTGTTGGCTGTTCCATGCTTGTGGGTTTTACTACTTAAAGAAACCCAAAAGCTTCTGAGCATGAGGAATTGCAACTGTTGTTATTTTTAACAGTTGGAATTGAGCTGTGTAATGTTTGAGTTGGTATGAAGTGTTTTTTTTAAGGGGCAAGTTGGATCTAACAGAATTTTCCAGGCCTTAAAGTTTCCTGCACCAAGTTTTACGGGGGGGGGGGGGTGCGGGTGATATATAGCTGAATGAAGAAATTATCGTCCCAAAATAGGGAATAGGAACTCTGACAGCAAACCACAAGAAAGCAAACTGGTTTACATAAGCCAAGCTAAGCAGTTGTTTGACTGAGTTTGTTTTCTTAATGCTGTCAGTTTTTGCATCCATGCAGCGCAGTGATGAACTACTTGTCACTGTGTTTGACATTTTGTTAGGAGTGCAGAATTCTGAGACTACAAATGTGCCCTTTAAATAAACATTTACTCAAACCTGTTTAATACCAGAAACTTTTAAGTACCTTACACCAGACCTGTTTTTCTACAACCACTTGTTGACAAAGAGCCTTTTGAGGAGTTGATTTTCCAATATAAAAAGTTGGTTAAGGGTTAATCTGATGATATGCTTTAAAATGACAAGATTCAGGTGATCTTATTTTTTTAAGTCCAGATTTACAATTGTATCTAATTACACATCTACCCCTTTTCTGTGGCAGAGCTCAATTTGTTTATATTTACTATATTCAAATAAGGGTGATGTGTTTCCATCTGATAATAGACAAGCAGTGTTTTAAGCATCTGGTAGGGACTATTCATTATGATGCTGTGTTCTTAATTTGAGGATCGGTGACTGTTTTGCTATTCATCAAAATCATGACTTTTTTTTACTTCAGTGCCATTTCCAGTACTGTCACCATATTCATTGATTACCATTATTGCACAAAAATCTATTAACCTGTTTCAAATGAATACACTCTTTTTTGACTGCAGTCTTGGATGGAAAAAAGTCCCAAAGATTCCTCTGTCTCTCTACATTTAATTCTCAAATTGTGCCCCATCTTGGAAAAATCCTGTTTGTCAAGCCCCTGGGAATTTCAATATTGAAGACATCCCTTGACTCTTAAGAATGCAGGCCCCGTGTCCTCTGCTTCTCATTTGGCAAACCTGCCATCTCTGAAATCAGCTTAGTGAACCTTCACAGCACTTGTATGGCAACTGAGTTTCTTTTATAAGGTGACTGAAATTCTGCTTTGAGTGTGATTTCACCAAGGCCCCTGTAAATATAATGTTTCCTTCTGTAATCAGGTATGCTCCTAATAAACCATTCTCTATTATTTGCCCTACTTATCACTAGCTGTATCTGCAGGTTGACTTTCAGTGACTTCTGTGTGAGTACATTTGTCTCTTGGCACTTGACCAATCTCTCACCATTTAACAAAAAATCTGCTTTCCTGTCATGTGAGGTTATCCATTAATGCACATTTTCCCTATTATTTTCCATTTATTATGTACTCGCCTTCTCAATCAACATGTCCATATTGAAGCCCATTTGTATCCGCAGGTGCCACGTGCGCCGATTCAACCAATCACAGATCAGAAAACCCAGAAATTCTCTCCCCAGCACTTATTTTTTGAGCATTGTTCGCCTCGCATTTTGTTCGGTTGCTACTTTGTTTCTGTGAAAAAATGGCTCCTAAAAAGCAACTAAGTGGTCAAAGCAATTCCTCAAAGGCTAAGAGGGAGTGTAAAGTGCTCTCTCTCGCCAAGGAAGTAGAAATCTTAGATCTTTTGAAAAGTGGCGTGTCGCTGGCCGAAGAGGTCCTCAGCCCTCAGCCTTCTCAGATCCTGACTTTAGTATTATTGAGCCTCCTCCAAAGCATCCTTATTCCCTAACAACTATTTACATAGCATTTCCATTGTATTGGGTATTATAAGTACTGTAAACTAGAAATGATTAAAAGTATTACTCGTTGTTTGAGCATTGTTCGCCTCGCATTTCGTTCGTTCGCTACTTGTGTTGTGAGCGAGAGGAAGGAATTTAAAGCTAGTAAGGGATGGCTGGCTAGCTATGTAAAACGCTACAGCCTCAGAACTTAAAGATCACGGGAGAATCGGGATCGCAGCAGCGTTCCCTGAAGAGCTACAATGGTTGCGTTTATACTGAACATGTACTGACTTCTTTTTTTCTTGTCATTATTCCCTAAACAATAGAGTATAACAACTATTTACATAGTATTTGCATTGTACTAGGTATTATAAGTAATCTAGAGATGACTTGAAGTATATGGGAGGATGTGCGTAGGTTATATGCAAATACTACGCCATTTTATATAAGGGTCTTGAGCATCTGCGTTTTTTGGTATCCGCGGGGTTCCCGGAACCAATACCCTGCGGATAAGGAGGGCCGACTGTACTCATCTAATTTAATTTAGTTACCAAACTTACAACTATGTCATTTGATCTCCTTGGCCCAGTTACTATAGATCAGTGGTTCCCAACCCTTTTTATATTTTGATTGACTGGTCACTGTGTGCCCCACAAATCCATACCACCAAATTGAGTAGAGTCCATTCATTCCTCTTTTTGCAATACATGTCAATACATTCCCCCACTCCATGAGATCTATATATTAACTAACCTCCTGTATAGGGCCTAATCAAAATTATATGGAACTTCAAAATGCATTTACATTCACCAGTCCCACTTATCTACTAAACATGTTACATTCCTAGAGAACCCCAATTGGACATTAATTTCCCTTTGTAAATTCATATTGCTGTTTTAACATTAGATTCCAACCATTTAGTGTAAGAGGTTGATAATTTCCTACTTTGTTATATTGTTCCTTACTTAAGTAGCACTACTTAAATTTTACTTTTTTATATTGGAAGCAGGCTTGCGTTTGGTACTTTGTATCCTGCATACGCATCTTATAAAGCCGTCAAGACCAAAAATGTGAAGGAATATGTAAGTAAGCTCTACTTGTCATTGCTGTCTAACCTTGCTGCTTAAACCCCTTGTGGTTACAGATGGCCAGAAGTCAGCCATAGAGACTTTGGTCCAATCTGTCCTTCCCCAGTGAGCTAGTCCCATCTGCCAGCATTTGGCCCATTGCCCTCTAAACCTTTCCTATCATGTGCTTATTTAGACGGTAACATTGCTGATGTACACCAACTTTTGTGTGAAGAAGCTGTCCCTGATGTTCCTTTTAAATCTCTCACCCCTGGTCTTAAACCTATGCCATCTTGTATTTAGCACCTCTTACCTGGGAAAAAGACTGTACTCCCAACCTATGATCCTTAAGATCTTGTATGCTTCTAACAGGTCAACCGTCAATCTTTTAAGTTCAGACAACAGCTTGGTAAATAGTACAATAGTGTCATCTATGAAAAGTCACCTGACCATTTAAACTCCTGCTCAATGTCCCATAATAAAATTCTGCAACACTCCTAGCTGAATTAACATGTGTTACTTGAAGGATTATAATGACAATGGGTTGAATGTAACCAGATTCCATGTGGCTGTTCATATTCTATGGATCCCATGATAATGATTTAGCTTTTAAGTCATTACAATTAGTTATATAACAACTCGAGAATATGATGATGTTGTTACCAGTCTGGTTGAAATGTATTACTTAAAATGATTCAAAGTAACCATTTTAAGCCAAGGTATGGAATTACTGTTGGAGCATACTCTAAATTAATATGAGTTTAGTCTTGGATAGCCTTTTGGAAAATATGTAAAAGAGGCCTTATGTTTTCAGCCTAATTAAATCTTAATTCTATCAACCCCCAGCCTGCCATTTTTAACCACAATTCCAAGTTCCTCAGTTCTTCTTATTCCATTTACATGCTAATCTTGACTGATGATCAACTGAAGGCTGAAGCTATTCCCCTTGGTAAAAATGCATCCCTTTCCTAAAATACATCAAATGGCCTTATCCATTCCTTTCCCTTTCTCCTTCCTCTTCCCCTCCCCCACCTATTTATCTTATCAAATCCAAAGTGAACCAATGTAACTCTTCAATCTTGTAACTTCATTTATTCTTAAAATAAATAAATGATTATTATCACTAAATTCACATGAAGAAACAAGTGAAAAAAAATTTCTGGCATGATCAGTGCTTCCAGCATCTGCTCAAATTGCTGTCAAATTAATGGGCACTATTTATTTGTATTCAGAAGTTGTACCGTTGAAGACTGCTGCATGTGAAAGATCCATATCCGCAGGTTTGAGCACATAATTACCCCTGAGTTGAAACACAGTGGACACCAAAAGATGGTGAATTATAATTCAATTTAAAATGGGTATGTGTGCTGCAAATTTATTGCTGTCATCCAGTTTTTTTTTACTGTGTACTTCACCTGACATTTGTTGAAGTCACATTGTTTGCAGCAATAGTACAGTGAAGATAATAATTGCCAGTGACGTTCAGTGTGCAATAGTTTACAATTCGGCTTACCATAAGGTGCAGAAGGAATCTTTTGCTCCACTTTCAATAACTGAGGAATTGTCAGCTATTATCTGAATCATCAATCCCATTGTTAAAGCGGCTTGAAGGATATTTTGTTATCAATTATGGTCTGTGTCTTAATAACATACTAAAGTAGTTGCAGAAGTTATAAGATAAAATGAGTGGAGGTTGTATACATTCAGCATCCCCTCTCAAGTGACTTGAAAAGAATTCAAATCCACAGGAAGCTCTGGTGATTTTTTTTGGCTGTTAAGAGTTTTGTTTACTCTGAGTTGATCCACCAGCATCTGAGCATGGGGAAACTGGTTAATGGTTAATTACTCAGCCAAACAAAGTACCGTAGATTCCGGACTACAGAGCGCACCTGATTTTTAGCCGCTGGCACTAATTTTAGAAATAAAATCATTTTTTTAAATGTAAAGGCCGCACCGGATTTTCGGCCGCAGGTGTCCCACGTTGTAATATGAGATATTTACACAGAAAGATATTACACGTGAGGATTTTTTTAACTTTTAATTAAATCCATATGGTAACAAAAACAAATACATATTGCAAATGCTTTTTTTCGAACCGTGCCCGTACGCGGCTACTTTTAAATATACGTTGCGTATACTTCTTTACTGAACAACATTCCAATATCTCCTAACGACTGGTAAAAAATATATATACTGCAGCCTACCAGGAAAAGTTATTGATACCTTTAACTTAAAAGCAGATTTCGCTCAGATCCAAAGCCGCTCGCGGAATCCGCTCCCCCCCTCCTTTCCGTTTCATCGCAAACGGCATTTAAAAGCAGATTTCGCTCAGATCCAAAGCCGCTCCGCCGCTCGACCCCCTCCTTTCCGTTTCATCGCAAACGGCATTTTCCCACAAGACGCCGCGAAACCGGGTGTGTCGTCATAGCATCCCGCGATGTAGTACAGAAAACAAATATAGTTTAAACTAAGAGGGTAGGTAGCACAATGCTTCGAGTGTTTTCCATGTTGATGAGGGTGAGTACAAATGACTGATTTACAATAATTTAATTGTGAAAGTGCGCTTGATTTATCGTACAATTTCATTGGACCTCTGTGAACTACTCATCAATTTTATTGGTCTACTGTTACGAGGCAAAATGTTTACGAGGCGGCATGAAAAAAACCTTGCATTAGCCGCATCGGATTATTGGCCGCAAAGTTCAAAGCTGTTCAAAATGTGGGAAAAAAGTAGCGGCTTAAAATCCGGAATCTACGGTAGTTTGAATAAAAGCATTGCCTATCCAGAAAATGTATGCTGCATTCCAACTTCCAACATCATGCCTTATTTTAATTGCTGAATCCCTCCATCTAAGGGTTACAACTACAGAAACTTTCTAATCTAAGCATTGTCTCCCCCCCACAAGAAATAAGGTGAGTGAATAAGTTAAACACAAACTATGTGCACTACTTCAAAGTTCAAAGTAAATTTATTATCAAAATACATGCTGCCTATGTCACCGTATATTACACTGAAATTCATTTCCTTGCAGTCATTCACAAAGAAATACAATAGAATAAAAGAAAACCAATGTACAAAGACTGACAAATAACCAATGTGAAAAAGCAGACAAACTATGCAGATACAAGTTAAAAGTAATAATAATAAATAATACTGGGGACATGAGTTGTAGGTTGTGGAATGAGCTCAGTGTTGAGGTGAGTGAAGTTATCTACACTAGTTCAGGAGCCAGTTGGGTGAAGAGCCTGGTGGTGTGGGACCTAAGGCTCCTGTACCTCCTTCCTAATGACAGTAGCAAGAAGTGAACATGCCCTGGGTGGTGGGGTCCTTGATGATGTTGTTGTGGCAGTGTGTTTTGTAGATGTGCTCAGTTGGGGGGGGGGGGTGGTTTTGTGTGACAGACTGGGCTGTATCCACTGCTTTTGTAAGTTTTGGTTATTGTCTCATAGCAGTGAGGTCATCTGGCTTATTGCCAATGGTATTATCCAGTCATGCTCCCTTGTGGACTCTGATCTCAGCCTTTTACATTTCTTCTACACCTCTTCCATCTTGAGTGCACCCTATAACCTTTTTTGTTGACACTTATCATAATGGAGATTTCATTAAGCCAGAAGTAGCTGTGGGGAACGTGACCTTGAACACACCCAAGTTAAATGAATTGGCTATGCAAGGGAAACACTGCATTGCTATTCTGTCTGGTTGGAAAACCTTATTAAATGCACAAAAACAAAAGATTTGGAAAATATAATCAGGCTTGTTTTTCAGTTTGTAGGCTTAAGATTCCTTTGTGTCTTAGTCATCAATAAACTTTCACTACCAACTTTCATTTTGGAGTCTCTGAATTTTAGTGGCTACAACATAGTGCAATTTAATTTGGATGACTAAGTTGCTTCCATTCATATTTTCCTGGCACCAAAAGTTGGAGTAGGTTTTTGGTGATTACAATTTTTGGCTTGCTGAACAGTTAAGGAGGTGTGACCAGCTCTTATGCACAGGGTGAAAAAGCAACGTAGCTTACCTTATACAAAATATGGGTTGCTAACCTGTAGACACTCATTTGTGTTGCCTTTGGAACTTGTTACATTAACTGTATGAATAATGCTCAATAGGTTTAAGGAAAGTGCTTACTATGCTTTTATATATTGGTGACACCCAACGCATACTGGGAGACCGTTTCACTGAACACCTACGCTCTGTCCACCAGAGAAAGCAGGATCTCCCAGTGGCCACACATTTTAATTCCACGTCCCATTCCCATTCTGATATGTCTATCCATGATAGCCTCTACTATCAAGATGAAGCCACACTCAGGTTGGAGGAACAACACCTTGTATATTGGCTGGGTAGCCTCCAACCTGATGGCATGAACACTGACTTCTCTAACTTCTGTTAATGCCCCTCCTCCCCTTCTTACCCCATCTCTGATGTATTTAGTTCTTTTCCCCCTCCTTTTTTTTCCCTCTCTTTTTGCCTATCACTCTGCCTGTTCTCCATCTCCCTCTGGTGCTCCCCTCCCCCTTTCTTTCTCCCTAGGCCTCCCGTCCCATGATCCTTTCCCTTCTCCAGCTCTGTATCCGTTTTGCCAATCACCTTTCCGGCTCTCAGCTTCACCCCAACCCCTCTGGTCTTCTATCATTTTGCATTTTCCCCTCCCCCTCCCACTTTCAAATCTCTTGCTATCTTTCCTTTCAGTTAGTCCTGACGAAGGATCTCGGCCTGAAATGTCGACAGTGCTTCTCCTTATAGATGCTGCCTGGCCTGCTGTGTTCCACCAGCATTTTGTGTGTGATGCTTACCATGCTCCCTGATTACAGAGTTTGTGTCAGTGGCTTCATTCAAAGCCATCTCAGGAAAAAAAGTCTGATGGTTAGAAGTTGCCCTGCAGTTGACACTGGATAGCTGTGTTTTCCTTTTACAGCCACCTCTAACCAAATGTTTAAGATGTTTATTAAAGTTCTGAGTCTGACAGGCACTTCAACCCACTGTGTACTTGCTTGCTGTCATGTACTTGTCATTATGATCACTTTTTCTAGCACATAACACTTTTATGCCTTGAGTATTCAAGTGCTTGTCTAGATATTTAAATGTGAGAATCTCAGCCCCCATCATGCCTTGGGCAGTTAGGCAGTGCACTGCAGATTCCAACCATCCTCGTAGCAGGGATTCCCAACCTTTTTTATGCCAATGAGCCTTATCAATATCTGAGGGGTCTATAGGAAAAATCTCCTACATTCTACTGATCTGTTTCTCTCTGTCTCACGAGGTACTTCCCCTCCCCTTCATTGCCTCCTTTACTCCAAAGTAAACAAGCTCATTCTCACCTTATAACTGAAAGATACTATTGCAGACAACATCCTGGTAAACATCCTTTGCATCTGCTACATTGCAGTCATGTCCTTTGAAGTTTAATGAATAGAGCTATACACCACTTATGGCCTAACCAGTGTTGCATAAAGTTATAGCATAACCTCGCTGCCCTTGTCTTCATTAGAATGCAGGTATATGGCTTCTTAACCAATTTATCCTGCTTTGCTGCTGCCTTTTTGGATATTTACTGTTCATCAAAATTTCTCTTTTTCTTCATGCTCCCTGGGGCACTATTGTTCATTGCATTGTATCAAATGCATCACCTCTTTGGATCCTTTTAGAAATAAGAATTGGTCAGTTAAACGTGGTGCTGGTGAATCATGATGACGTATTGCGGACTATTTACGTAACTTCTAAATATCCTTCTGAATCACTCTCGCTGCACTCTTTCACCTGTAATTTCCCTTTAAGCAAAGTACTACTGAACTTTCATAATGAACTAGCAATTTCATGATCTTCTGAAGGATTTGGTGGATTTGCTTCTCAAGTGCGCAGATACATCACCTTTAAGCGGATGATGGTACATCACCATGGCTGAAAAAGAGGGAGAGGGGCAGGACTCAAAGCCAGGTTGAAACACTAATGATTGAACTTCCTCTACCCAGCATCTTGTTAGCAAATGTACACTGAAAAATGAGATTGAGGACCTAAGGGCAAGATTGCTTTATTGTTAGGAAATGAGGAATTGTTATGTTCTGTGTTTCACAGAAACATAGCTCACTCAGGATATGCCAGATATGTGGGTAAGACTTGAAGGGTTGGAAACATAAAAAACCTACAAGACAATGCAGGCCCTTCGGCCCACAAAGTTGTGCCGAACATGTCCCAACCTTAGAAACTACTAGGCTTACCCACAAGCCTCTATTTTTCTAAGCTCCATGTACCTATCCAAAAGTTTCTTAAAAGACCCTATCGTATCCGCCTCCACCACCGTTGCCAGCAGTCCATTCCACGCACTCACCACTCTGAGTAAACAAAAACTTACCCCTGGCATCTCCTCTGTACCTACTCCCCAGCACCTTAAACCTGTGTCATCTTGTGGCAGCCATTTCAGTCCTGCAAAAAACCTCTGACTATCCATACAATCAATGCGTCTCATCATCTTGTACACCCCTATCAGGGCACCCCTCATCCTCCGTCGCTCCAAGGAGAAAAGGCCGAGTTCACTCAACCTGTTCTCATAAGGCACGCTCCCCAATCCAGGCAACATCCTTGTAAATTTCCTCTGCACCTTTTCTATGGCTTCCGCATCCTTCCTGTAGTGAGGCAACCAGAACTGAGCACAGTACTCCCAAGTGGGGTCTGACCAGGGTCCTATATAGCTGCAACTGTGTTTCTCAGTACACAGGATAGACCGGACTGCTGATTTGGAGAAGGCAGAAGGTGCAGGTCTGTGTTTCATGATAAACTCTTTGTGGTACTGGAATTCAGCAGTCTTGTCACACTGTTGTTCCCTGACCTAGAACATCTGATGACTATTTGCAAATAAGTGATGACTATTCTACTTGCCACGAGAGTTCTTCTCCCTGGTCTTGACCACAGCCTACATACTGCTAAAAGCAGATGTTAAAGAAGCACTCAATGTTCAGAATGTCGTGGTTAGCAAACATAAAACAGCCTACCTTGACACTTTTCAAATCATAGTTGGGGACTTCAGTCAAGCTTGCTTGAAGAAATCTCTGCCCAATTATCATCAACATATCACCTGTCAGGGCAGACATCCCAACATACTTGACCACTATTTATACTACAATTTAGAATACCTACCATTCGGTGTCTCGACCATATTTTGAGAAATATCACTTTGTTGTCCTCCTCCGACCCAATACAAGCAGAGGCTAAAGAGCAAGGCTGCAGAGATGAGAACTACAAAGAGGTGGGTTGCAGGAGGCTAAGAAGAGGCTACAGGATTATTTTGAGTTGGTAGATTGGGCCATTCAGGAACTCATCAGAGGATCTAAATGAATACACACCGGTTCTTATAGACTTCATAAAAACAGTCATTGACAAGTTTTTTTAGCACAAAATCATTCAAGAGTCTTACCTGACCAGAAACCCTAGATGAACCAATAAGCTTCAAATCCTAGGCCTCAATACCTCATGTAACTGAATCCTTGATTTCCTCGCTTGAAGACCCTAGTCAGTTCAGATTGGGAGCAACATCTCTACAATCTCCATCAGCACAGGACCACCATAAGGCTGTGTGTTTATCCCCTTCTGTACTGGGTTTATACTTATGACTGAGGCTAGGCACAGCCTCAAGGCATATTTAAGTTTGCTGTCAACCCCACTGGTTGGACAAATTAAGGGTGGTGACGAATCAACATGTAGGAGGGAGATTGAAAATCTGGCTGAGTAGTACCATAACAGCAACCTCTCACTCAATGTCAGCAAGACCAAGGAGCTGATTATTGGCTTCAGGAGGAGGAAACGGAAGATCCATAAACCAGTCCTCATTAGAAGATCAGAGGTGGAGAGGGTCAGCAACCTTAAAATTCCTCAGTGTTATCATTTCAGAGGATTTGTCCAGAGTCCAGCACATAAGTGTCATTACAAAGAAAGCACGGTAGTGCCTCTACTTTCTTAGAAGTTTGCAAATATTTGGCGTGACGTAAAAACTTAATGAACTTCTAAAGATGTGAGTTGAAGAGTATATTGAATAGTTGCATCATGTACTGATATGGAAACACCAGTGTCAATGGAGAATCCTGCCCAGGATTTACTGCTCAGTCCAACACTGGTAAAGCCCTCCTCACATCTAGTCAGAGTGCTGTTGCAGGAAAGCAGCATTAATCATCAAGGGCTCCCATCCACCATTCAGTCCATGTTCTCTTGTTGCTGCCATCAGAAAGAAGATATAGGAGCTTCAGGAACCACACCACCAGGTTCAGGAACAGTTATCACCACTCAACCCATGATGCTCTTGAACCAGAGGAGATAACTTTACTCAACTTCACTTACCCCATCACTGAACTGTTCCCACTAAACAGAGCTCACTTACATGGTGTTTTCCTCTCATGTTATTGATATTTGTTGTTTATTTATTATTCTTTTGGTATTTGCACAGTGTTTTTATTTTGCACATTGGCTGCCTGACCTGTTGGTGTAGTCTTTCATTGATTCTATTGTGTTTCTTGTATTTACTGTGATTACCTGCAAGAAATTGTATCTCAGGGTTGTATGTGTTGACATATATGTATTTACTTTGAAGTTGCTTTCAAGTTTGGCACAAATCACTAAATTTCTGCTGTACCATAATATGTGCTGCTTGAAGCATACAAGAAAAGAAAACGAAATGATTGGGAACTTTTAAAGCTATCTCATAAACTACTTCATCACCAATTCTACACTGCCCTGTACCACTTACCAAAACCTGGAAGCACGATAGTTTGATGCTGTTTTAATAATTCCTCTAATATTTGGCCCAAATTTTATTTTCTAGTATTGGCTCTTGGAGAAATATTTCACCTGCATTTAGGTTTGGTACAATTGACTTGCCCACAGCAAATTAGAATTTGTACTTCACCAGGAGTTGACCTAATATTTCCCTTTCTTCCCCCTCCACCTCAGTTTTTTTTTATTTTCTTTTGCTTCAGGAAAGTAGCCTGTTTCAGTAAATTGGATACAGAATGTATGTTTTTCTCTCATTCTGAGTTTCTAATAAATCAATAACCATTTGATTTCTCTCTAGGTCCGATGGATGATGTACTGGATTGTGTTTGCAATCTTCACAACAGTAGAAACTTTCACAGACATATTTATTTCTTGGTAAGTTGTAAAACATCTCAAACATATTGAAGGAGGTGATTTAAAAGATGCGTGTATGTTTTGTATTGTGATTTTACTGAGGAATGAATGCTTGGAGATCACAGACAGTTATGTCTGGCAAGAAGATGACGGAGAACAGTGAGGGAAGGTAATTTGTTGTGATAATAGAGAAACTGTCCAAACCCTGCAGTTTGGAGACGGAAAAGAAGTCCCTCCATGTTTATACTATTTTGCACTTGAAAGCGATTAAACCTCTCGTGCCTATGACAAGTCTAGGAGTTGCACTCATTCCTTAGAGATTCAAATGAACAGGTAACATGCAAATTAACTTTGCTTCATGTGAGGCTGATTACTGCCTTTTAGTGGCATGCTGTGTTGTTTCTAAAATTATCAGTGTCAGTTCTGAAGGATGCCTTGTGCATTTCTTTGATAAACTGACTTATGCAGACTTTCATATATTTCTTCCCTTCTGATATCTTGGCATTTGCAAATGCTCAAAACCTGTTATAGTGAAATTCTTCTATTATCTGCACCCTCGAGCCTTTGGATTTCTTTCCAGACTGCTGGTGATAACTTCAGCAAACTTGAATTCACTGCTTTAAGATGGTGTGCTACACTAATAGTATAACTTTTCCAATGAACTAGTTGAGGGAATGTGGGAAAAGGATCTTTGCTATGTTTAAAGGAAGCATAGGAACAGGAGCTCTGGGTTTAAAGGGAGCTTTGGAAAATGGATGAGGCAAGTCACAGCCCACTGATTTCCAAAAATCAGATAACAGATTAATGCAAGACTGCTTTGCCGTGTGATTATCAGTAAATGGGATGAATTTTAGATTTAACATTGTATGTGTTAACCCAAAATTAGTTATTAGAACTTCTGGGTGAATCCTGATCAATCTTCCATTCATGCCTTTTGCGCGAAATATAATATTATGTACTCAGTTTTTTTGCTCACTAATTCCTTTCTGTCTGAAGGTTTCCATTCTACTATGAAATAAAAGTTGCATTTGTGGTCTGGCTTTTATCCCCATACACGAAGGGTGCCAGTATGATTTACAGGAAGTTTGTTCATCCTACTCTTTCTTCAAAAGAGACGGTAAAGAAACAGTTATTTCTTGATTTATACTTGGTGGAGGTATTTAATAAGCTGCAGTAATTCCTTAAACATTCTGAAAGCTCATAAGGTTTAGTTTGTGCAATTTATTTACTGCCCGTTACATTGCTGCCATTTAGGGTAGCAATCGAGGTTCTCCATCTCTGGCAGTGGTCAGGACTTCCTTCATGTCAGTAGCTTTCTCTTGGTTTTCACTACTGTCAGTCATGTAAGTCAGGGACACAGTGCAGTCAGATGTAGAAAGATTCTTCATTGTTGTTTCCATAAGTTCTGTTTTGCCAGTCAGGATTGTTGGCCTTAAGCTGAACCCTCAAACCTCAGTCTAGTGGACCACTCTTAGTCTGGCCTCTACCCTTTGACCTGTTTGCTATGGATGACCCTACCAAGAGCCAAAGCATAAGACCCTAACTCCAGCCAACATAGCTCTCTGGGTCACTGAGGCACGCAAGTCTCCAAACCGTGACAAGGTTGTGGTCTTCTTGGAGCAGTTTGTGCAACAATGTAGTTTAAATGCCTATGAGTTCAATTAAAACTGGACAAAACTATAAATGAGCTTTTTTTTAAAAAGCTTTGTATATTTGTTTGACTCAAAGTAGGATATTTCCCTTGTGTTTTACCTGGAACTGCTTGAAATGTACTCTACCTTGCATGTTCCGTGGTTTCGTTCAACATAATATTTTTATTTGGCACAGCTGTAAAGTCAATTTGTGATTTCCATATTAGATTTCCTTTGACATCGGATGTCAAATACCACTAACCCATTTTGCAGCTACCTAACTTTTTTAAGTATTCTGATATTATTTTTGGTCCCTATTCACTTGCTATCTCTTTACCTGTCACCTGATTGCTCCCTACAGAACTGTATGCCGAACAGTGACCATATGCTGGATACAATCATGACTCCTTTCTGCTCTAATAAAGGTAGAAAATACAGTAAAAGTTCAGCTGGTCAGATAGCATCTCTAGAAGTGGGGGGCGGGGAGAATAACATTTGAGGTCAGAGACTCTTCATTAGAACTGAAATGTTAACTCTTTCAGCAGATTGATGCCTGAACTGCTGAGTATTAGCAGCATTTTGTGTTTATTTCTGATTTCTATTTTTTAACTTTCACTAATTTCTAGTCATTTTTCATTTAAATAATTTATTCGGTAGATGCAATATTTGATTATTCTAAAGTTCATTCAACAAAAAATTTTAAAATGGTATACTTTCAGAATTGTGTGAAAGCTTTTGCCTTTTAAAGCAATCAGTGCCTCAACTGTAGATGTTTGAAACCTTATGGCAATATTGCCCTTTTGTTTAGATGCTCAAAACTGCAGCAATTTGATCAACACAATCGTGTGGTTTTGATGCACAATAACCCTAAATAAATAAAACTCCCATTTTACTTTTTAATGCCATTGAATTTGAGGAAAAACAATGATTTTTTTTAATATTGTGGTATATTTTGTTGCTGAGCTTGTCTAGCTGTGAATCTATTCTTTGCCTTGTTAAGAAAACCAGATTATGACCAGTTGAGTACTGATTTCTGTTTACTGTAAGTAAAATATTTAAAGCTACTTGTGTGACTTCTTGATGGGCCCCCAAAACAAGCTGGCCAATTTTGAGATTGGTCTGTTGCATTAGATGGAAACTATAACTAACAAGATGTACTGAAATACTTCCCTTTTTTTAAAGAAAAAAAAGTCTTTCCTCATCATGAGATCAAACTTATGATTAAAATGCTCAGCAGCACACAAAATGCTATAGGAACTCAGCAGGCCAGCCACCATCAATGGAGAAAAGTACAGTTGACATTTCAGGCAGAAACGTCAACTTGTAGCGGTGTGCTACACGCAACGCTAAAATAACGACACGGAGTCGGTAAACTGCAGTCAAAGATAAAGTTTATTCCAACTTCACAGTCTTGTTTTAAACTCTCCCTCTCCCGCCGGATGCCTCGAGAGGCACGTACTGACACCGCCTCAGGCTTTCTCCCTTTGTTCCGGACCTAGCCTTTGTGCCTGCACACTGGCTAATTGTCAGTCGGTTCGAGTGTGCTAGTAATTGGGTCGCCACATAACTCCCCCCAGAACCGGCGATACACCCCCCCCCCCAATGTCCACAGTCTGGGCCGGACCCTGTTTGGGACGTCGGCCTCTGCGCCGCGGTGCCGGAAACTCGACCGGTTGCGCCAAGTCCACATGGGCCAGTTTGAGTCGGTCCACCGTGAAAACCTCCTCTCTCCCCCCAACGTCCAGCTCGAACGTGGACCCGTTGTTCCTGATCACCGTAAACGGCCCCTCGTAGGGCCGTTGCAGCGGTGGCCGATGCCCGCCCCGTCGTACAAACACAAACTTACAGTTCTGCAGGTCTTTGGGTACGCAGGTCGGGTGCTGCCCATGCTGCGAAGTGGGTATGGGGGCCAGGGCACCGAGCCTCTCGCGTAGTCTGCCCAGGACTGCTGCAGGTTCTTCCTCTCGCTCCCTTGGGGCTGGTATGAACTCCCCGGGAACGACCAGGGGTGCGCCGTACACCAACTCGGCTGACGAAGCGTGCAGATCGTCTTTGGGCGCCGTGCGGATGCCGAGTAGGACCCAGGGAAGCTCGTCCGCCCAGTTAGCTCCTCGTAGGCGGGCCATGAGAGCCGACTTCAGGCGATGGTGGAAACGCTCCACCAGTCCATTCGACTGTGGGTGGTAGGCAGTGATGTGGTGCAGCTGAGCCCCCAACAGGCTGGCCATCGCTGACCACAGGCTGGAGGTGAACTGGGCGCCTCTGTCGGAGGTAATGTGGGCCGGTACACCAAAGCGGGACACCCAGGTGGCGATCAGTGCCCGGGCGCAAGATTCAGAGGTGGTGTCGGTGAGCGGGACCACCTCTGGCCATCTTGTGAACCGGTCCACGATAGTCAGGAGGTGCCACGCTCTGCGCGACACTGGCAGGGAGCCCACGATATCCACATGAATGTGGTCGAAACGCCGGTGGGTGGGGTGGAACTGCTGCGGCGGGGCCTTGGTGTGTCACTGTACCTTGGCCGTCTGGCAGTGCATGCACGTTCTGGCCCATTCACGGATCTGCTTGCGGAGTCCGTGCCAAACAAACCTGCTGGAGACCATCCGGACGGTAGTGCGGATGGAGGGGTGCGCCAAGTTATGAATAGAGTCGAAAACACGTCGCCGCCAAGGTGGCGAGACGACGGGACGGGGCTGGCCGGTGGCAACGTCACAGAGTAGGGTCCTCTCACCTGGGCCTACGGGGAGGTCCTGGAGCTGCAAACCGGAGACTGCAGTCCTGTAACTCGGGATCTCCTCATCTGCCTGCTGTGCCTCTGCCAGCGCCTCAAAGTCTACCCCTTGGGAAAGGGCGTGAATGTTAGGGTGAGAGAGCGCATCCGCCATGACATTGTCCTTACCCGAGACGTGCCGGACGTCCGTCGTGTATTCAGAGATGTAGGACAGATGGCGCTGCTGGCGGGACGACCAGGGATCGGACACCTTTGTGAATGTAAAGGTAAGCGGTTTGTGGTCCGTGAACGCGGTGAAGGGCCTGCCTTCTAAGAAGTACCTGAAATGCCGGATTGCCAGGTATAGCGCCAACAGCTCCCGGTCGAAAGCACTGTATTTGAGCTCGGGTGGCCGCAGGTGTTTGCTGAAAATCGCCAGGGGTTGCCAGCGGCCCGCGATGAGCTGCTCCAGTACCCCACCGACTGCCGTATTAGATGCGTCCACTGTGAGGGCGGTAGGGACGTCCATTCTGGGGTGCACTAGCATCGCGGCGTTCGCCAAGGCATCCTTCGTTTGAATGAAAGCGGCGGCGGACTCCTCGTCCCAGGTAATGTCCTTGCCCGGACCGGACAGCAAGGCGAACGGGGCGCATAATCCGGGCAGCTGAAGGGAGGAAGCGGTGGTAGAAATTGACCATACCTACGAATTCCTGAAGGCCTTTGATCGTGGTGGGTCGGGGGAAATGGCGGACCGCATCTACCTTAGCGGGCAGAGGGGTTGCCCCGTCTGTGGTAATCCTGTGGCCCAGGAAGTCAATGGTGTTGAGCCCGAACTGGCATTTGGCCAGGTTGATTGTTAGACCGTAGTCATTCAGCCGGGCATAGAGTTGTCGGAGGTGGGACAGATGCTCCTGACGACTGCTGCTGGCAATGAGGATGTCGTCCAAATAGATGACTGCGAAGTCCAGGTCGCGTCCCACCGCGTCCATCAACCGCTGGAACGTCTGTGCGGCATTCTTCAGGCCGAACGGCATGCGGAGGAACTCAAAAAGGCCGAACAGGGTGATGAGAGCCGTTTTGGGGACGTCGTCCGGATGCATCAGGATTTGATGGTATCCGCGGATGAGGTCTACCTTGGAGAAGATCCGTGCGCCGTGCAGGTTTGCTGCAAAGTACTGAATGTGCGACACAGGGTAGCGGTCCGGTGTTGTAGCCTCGTTCAGCCTGCGGTAGTCGCCGCACGGTCTCCAGCCCCCTGTCGCTTTGGGCACCATGTGCAGGGGGGAGGCCCATGGGCTGTCGGACCGCTGGATGATCCCCAATTCCTCCATCCTCTTGAACTCCTCCTTCGCCAGTCAGAGCTTGTCCAGGGGAAGCCGCCGAGCACGGGCGTGGAGGGGTGGTCCCTGGGTCAGGATGTGGTGCAGTATGCCGTGTCGGGGCATGGCTGCCGCAAACTGCGGTGCCAGAACCGATGGGAAATCCGCCAGGACCCTGGTGAAGTCGTTGTCGGACAGCGTGATGGAGCCGAGGTGAGGGGCTGGCAACTGGGCTGCACCCAGGGAGAACGTCTGAAAGGTCTCGGCGTGAACCAGTGTCTTCCTGGGCAGGTCGACCAGTAGGCTGTGAGCCCGCAAGAAATCCGCACCCAGAAGCGGTTGGGCTACGGCGGCCAGTGTGAAGTCCCACGTGAACTGGCTGGAGCCGAACCATAGCTGCACCGGACGGGTGCCATAAGTCCTTAATGTGCTGCCGTTCGCGGCCCGCAGGGGGGGACCCGGCGCCCTGCTGCGGGTGTCGTAACTCGTCGGAGGTAAGACACTGATCTCGGCACCGGTGTCGACCAAAAACCGGCGTCCCGACCTGCTCTCCCACACATACAGGAGGCTATCCCGATGGCCAGCCGCCGTAGCCATCAGCGACGGCTGGCCCTGGCGTTTCCCGGGAACTGGCAGGGCGGGCGACAACGGCGGGCTTCTGCGCCCCACTGCTGGTGGTAGAAACACCATTGCCCGTTGGGCTCCACACCCTGGCCTCTGGGTTTAGCGGGCTCTGCGGCCGGGCCTGGACTGGTTTGCTGCTGGACCGTGGCCGGGTGATCAGTGAGATGGACGCCCCACTCCCCTTCTTGGCGTTCCACAGCAAGTTTACCCGGGCTGTCACCTTCTGGGGGTCGCTGAAATCCGCGTCGGACAGCAGCAGGCATATGTCCTCGGGCAGCTGCTCCAGGAATGCCTGCTCAAACATGAGGCAGGGTGTGTGTCCGTCGGCCAGAGACAACATCTCATTCATTAAAGCTGATGGAGCCCTGTCTCCCAAGCCATCCAGGTGCAGTAAACAGGCAGCTCACTCGCGGCGGGAGAGCCCGAAAGTCCTTATGAGCAGGGCTTTGAATTCCGTGTACTTGCCGTCCGCCGGGGGAGACTGTACGAACTCCGCGATCTGGGCCGCTGTGTCCTGGTCGAGGGAGCTCACCACGTAGTAGTAACGGGTGTCCTCTGAGGTTATCTGCCGAACGTGGAATTGGGCTTCTGCTTGCTGAAACCATAGGTGAGGTTGTAGTGTCCAGAAGCTTGGCAGTTTCAAGGAAACCGCATGAACAGATGCGGCGTCATTCATCTCCGGTCCAAAAACGTTTGGACCGTCGGGGTCACCAATTGTAGCGGTGTGCTACACGCAGCGCTAAAATAACGACATGGAGTCGGTAAACTGCAGTCAAAGACAAAGTTTATTCCAACTTCACAGTCTTGCTTTAAACTCTCCCTCCCCCGCCGGATGCCTCGAGAGGCACGAACTGACACCGCCTCAGGCTTTCTGCCTTTGTTCCGGACCTAGCCTTTGTGCCTGCATGCTGGCTAATTGTCAGCCGGTTCGAGTGTGCTAGTAATTGGGTCGCCACAAACTGTACTTTATTCCATAGATGCTGTCTGGCCTGCTGAGTTCCTCCAGCATTTTGTGTATGTTGCTCGGATTTCCGGCATCTGCAGATTTTCTCGTTTGTGATTAAAATGTTCCATTTAGTTGGACATTAAGCTTGGACAATTGTTCCCCTTCTTGGTTGGACCTCATATTCTTTGTTCCTTTGCTGGAATGTTTTTCTTCGTGCATCTGCTCCATTCGGTTACAATCCCATCAGGGTGTCCCAAGCGCTTCAACTGCAGGTTCTGCATCTAAGCACAATCCTGACCTTGCCTGCTGTTCATGCAATATGTTTACCAGCAGGTGCTGAAGCACATCAACTCAGTATGATTAAAGAAAGATAGAGAGTGGAAATCAATAATACTATAATGTTCAAGCGCAAATTTTGGTGTAGATGATTTCCCACTAAGCATCGTCCCTATAGCTGATTCTGTGGTCTGACCTTTGTGCTTTCCATTTTCAAGGTTCAAAGTAAATGTATTAAAGCGCACGTATGTCGCTATAGATTCCTTGAGATTCATTTTCTTGTAAGCATTCACAGTAAAGACAAGAAACATAATAAATTCAGTGAAAGACTGACAACAGGATGGACAAACAACCAATGTGCAAAAGGCAACTAATTGTGCAAATACACAAAAGAAAAAAGAAAAAAATAATGATTATAATAATAAATAAGCAATAAATATCGAACATGCGACGAAGAGTCCTTGAAAGTGAGTGCATTGGTTGTGAGAACAGTTCAGTAATGAGGCAAGGGAAGTTACCCCTCTGATTCAAAAGCCCAATGGATGAGGGGTAATAACTGTTCCTGAACCTGGTGGTGTCAGTTCTGAGGACGTACCCTATATCAGGGTGATAACAGCAATAAGAAGAGACCATGCCCCAAATCGTGGGGTCATTGATGATGGATACTGCTTTCCTGCAACAGTGCTCTGCAGGTATGCTCAATGGTGGGGAGTGCCTTACCCATGATGAACTGAGCTATATCTGCTACATTTTGTGGACTTTTCCATTCAAGGGTTTTGCTGTTTCCTTATCAGGCAATGCTGCAGCCTGTCAATATACTGTCCACCACCCATCTATAGAGGCTTGTCAAAGTTTTAGTTGACATTCAAGTCTTTGCAAACTTCTAGGAAAGTAGAGCCCGTGTCGTGCTTTCTTTGCAATGGCTCTTGTGTGTTAGATACAAGACACATCCTCTGAAATGATAACAATGAGGTATATAAGGTTGCTGTCCCTCTCCACTTCTAATGCCCCAATGAGGATTGATTATGGACTTCCAGTTTCCTCATCCTAAAGTCAATAATCATCTTGTTCTCCTGCAAATGTACATACGCCAACAAAAGGCTAAGTTGAGAAGTTTCATACTCCAGTGTTTTAGCCTGACTTGGAGTCCTCCCTCTCTTTCTGCAGTGGTGGTGTACTCTCATCTGTTTAAAAATGTCATGCCTGCATGCCTGAGAGTTACCTCTACCAAGTCATTCAGAAGATAGTGAAATCACTAGTTCATTAAAACAGTTCAAAAGTATGTTACTTAAAGGGAAATTACAGGCTGCAGATTACAGTGAGTAGTTCAGAATGACATGGAATAAAGTAATGGGCTGCATATTATCTGCACAAAATCTCAAGGCAGTAGTTGTTACATAGGCAACAAAGCAGCAAATTGCTACGCAACAAATGCCACTATAGCAAATGAATGAACAATTTTGATACTTGATAGGGGAAGAATAGGGTATCAGAAGTGCTGCTTATTCTTGGGATGGGTTTATGATACCTTGTGCTTACCTGAAAAAGATGGTGGGCTCTTTCACCAAAGCCTGGTTTGAAATGTTTCAGTTGCTTCTGCAGTCCTTCCAGAGTATCATCCTGGATTAGTGTTTCAAATCACTATAGGATCTTTAGTCCAATCATTTGATAGTGTTACACATCCTGAACTTGAAAATTGCTTTGTTGGACTGATCTGTTTGTACAGGGTAAGTGTCTGAGACAACTGGGAGAACATGCTTTTAAGGAAAGCAAGGTGGCCAGTTGTCATTTGGAATGTTCATGGCATTTACAAGTTATTTGAAAACTATTTTTAAAGGGTGATGAAGCCAGTTCTTTTGTATTGCTGTCGTCTTTTCCAAAGCATCAGAGCAAGTGTCATTACTGACGGTGACTGGTGCCCTTTTTAACTTATCAACTCGAACAGTCATCTCCTATAACAATGAACAAATTAATTTATCATCCTTTTAAGTATTGACCTTCAGTTTTTCTGACACTGAGCAACTTAAATAGTTCCATTGCATGCAACCTTTCTAGACGTTGTGCAGGAAGAGTGTTTTATGTTAAGTGTTGTGCTGTAAATCCACAATGCTGAGATGCACAATCTTTCTTTCTGCATGACAGCAGACCTATTATGTAGCTTTCAGTTGAAGGTGCATTCCCAAAACTACATCTGTTGCTTCTCACTTTAATTTCCCTCCCTTTAGGATATAGATTGCTACATCCTACAAGCCAAAGAGCGTAGCTATGAAACCATGGTAAATTTTGGCAGGAAAGGGCTGAATATGGCTGCAACTGCTGCTGTCAGTGCTGCTGCAAAGGTATGTATCAGAACAGTTCTTCTATTTTAAATTGTGCTCGGTTTGGTAGTTCATTTCGGGAAGACAGCAAGTCAAGTTTAGAAATGGTTCCCTTAAACCCATTTGCTTGACATTCTGCTCTTTTTAGTTAGATTCCTCACCTTACAACTTCCCTCAGTTATCTGTTGTGTTGTTCACTATTGGATACCACCTTTATCATTCAAAGGTTCATTTATTATTAAAATACAGGCAGTCCCTGAGTTATGAACATCCGACTTGCGGACAACTCATACTTACGAATGGAGGGAGGACAACGCCGTCCGCCATTTTAAGTCGTTGCCATTAACACTGTTTTGAGTGTGTAACTTTGTATTTGGCTTAAATATTTCTTAGCAAGATTCACCCTGACCATCCCTTTTCCAGTCAGCACCGCAACAGCTTGTCCCATTTAACCTGTCTCAGTGTGGGTGGATTTTGGGACCCGGGGGAGCAGAGGACCTGCCGCCTGCGGCTGCTGCTGTATTTTTTTTTAAGTGCGATCATGAACAAGAAATGCTGATCAAGTCAACTAGTTCCTAAAGAGAACTCTGATAGGCCAGTCAGACGGTTCACTTCTCCTCAGCGATAGAACATAAAATCCGCAGTTTTCTGTTCTGTTGATGGAAAACGATCGCGATTGAAAATAAAGTGGAAATAATAAAGCGATTAGAAAGAGATGAAACGCCATCAGTCACTGGAAAAGCTTTGGGCCACAATCAGTCAACGATCGGAACAACTTTAAAGGATACAGGTAAAGGATGAAGTGAGAATAATGGAGCATGTGAAAGGCCCTGCCCCGATGAAAGCTACAATTATTACTAAGCAGCGCAGTGGTTTAATTATTGAAATACATACGTTTCTTAAGTGTTTTATATGCATAGAAAGGTAAAATATATATTAAGACAGATGTTTGACTAACTGACACTAAATAATACCGGATGTACCTGTTCTGACTTGCATACAAGTCCGACCTAAAGACGGACTTGGGAATGGAACTCGTTCGTAACCCAGGGACTGTCTGTATACAACTCTGAAATTCTTCTCCTCCAGAGAGCCATGAAACCAAGAAAGAAAAGAACAGCAACATAGTCATCAACCCCCAAATCCTCCCAGCCCCTCACAGTAAAACGAACAAAAACACAACAGGAATATCGTCCCCCAAATCGCCCTCCCCCACACAAAAAAAACCCAAGAAAGATCGGGCAAAAACAAAGAATATAAAAATCTTAAGACTGGAGGGGGGTAAAAAAGGGTCCATAGTCCATGTTCATATCCATATCCAAAATGCAGAAAGCCTCCGTAACATTCTCCGTACACAGTGGCTGGTTACACATGCCTCTCTGACAGCAGTGATCCCACCAGCAACCAAAAGGCAGGTAGCCAATGCTCACCTTTTGCATTCACCTGGACATTGCTTTAAACGGCAAATAATGGAAGAGTCAATTGGCAAAATGAAGTTGAACGTCGGTTCGCGCCCCCCCCCCCGCCCCCAAACAGCCTTCTCCATAGGCTCTATATCCTATCATTGCTCTCTGAAGAATTTTCCCACGTACTATCACCTGCTGTATTTTGCATTTGGATTTTAATTTACCAAGGAATGAACTTTTCCCATTTAATAATATTTACATTTGAAAGCTAAACGACCTACAAAAACGTATGCTAAAAATTTATCTGCTGCACTATAATTAGGTCCATGTGATGTTATGACTTGTCAGCTTGCACGTTGCTTTATGCCCAAGTTTCAAACTGCATTGCTAAACAAGGTAAAGGGGAAAAGGATAAACAGGACCATACATGCATAACAAGCTGACAACATGTCACGCTGCTAATTTAGCATCTTACAATTTGCAGTTGCTGTTGAGTCACTTATAAAATGTTGTGTTTTTGAAATGTTGCCCAAGTGTTCATTTTCATCAGCATCTGTTTTAATGTTTCTGTAATGTAAGATTCTCCATTCTGTCTACGTTACACTGTAGGTATAACGTGCCTTTCTTGCTTCCCCTGTATTTTAGAGTCAGGGAGCTCTTGCTGGACGACTAAGGAGTTTCAGTATGCAGGATTTAACAACCATCCCAGTCGATGAACCAACACATTACAGAGATCCTCTTTATTCTGAGGATGAGCAAATGGAAAGAGATCCCATCTTGGTATCAAGAGGAGAGTATTGTGAGTCATTTACTTTGTGGAATTTTCATTGAGTAAATAAGCAATACAGCAAGATTAGTTTGAAGACAAAGTTAGTTTTATTCCCAGTCCAAAGGTTAAGCAGGAATTGAAGCTTGTGATGTATTATGCAAGGGACTCTATAAATGCAATGAGAGATTCTGCAGTTTGAAAAGCTGATTTTTATGTAAAATGAAGTGTGATTCTTGCATTCTGCATATAACATCTGGGCTACAAGGTAACCATATCAATGTCCTGAGCAACACACACAAAATGCTGAAGGAACTTAGCAGGTCAGCAGCATCTATGGAAAGGAATAAAGAGTCAATGTTTTAGGCTGAGATCCTTCATCAAGATAGGAATGAAAGAGGGAAGATGCCAGAGAAGGTGGTGGGGAGGGGAAGGAGAACAAGCTAGAAGGTGATAGGTGGAGTCAAGTGAGTAGGGGAAGGAGGGATGAAGTTCAAAGTAAAGTTATTATTAAAGTACATGTATGTCACCATATACAACCCTGAGATTCGTTTTCTTGTGGACATAATCAACAAATCTATAAAATAGTAACTATAACAGAATCAATGAAAGACCACCCAACTGGGGTGTTCAACCAGAGTGCAGAAGACAAAAAAAACTGCAAATGCAAATATAAATAGCAATAAATACGAGAACGTGAGATGAAGAGTCCTTGAAAGTGAGTCCATTGGTTGTGGGAGCTCTCAAATGATGGAGCAAGTGATGTTGAGTGCATTTATCCCCTTTTGTTCAAGAGCTTGATGGTAGAGAGTAGTAACTGATCTTCAACCTGGTGATGTGATCCTGAGGCTCTTGTACCTTCTACCTGATGGCAGCAGTGTGAAAAGAGCATGATCTGAGTGGTAGGGATCCCTGATGATAGATGCTGCCCCCCCCCCCCCCCCAGGACAGTACTTCATGTAGAGTGGCTGGGAAGGCTTTACCCATGATGTACTGTGCCGAATCCACTACTTTTCATAGGATTTTCTGTTCAAGGATATTGGTGTTTCCATACCAGGCTGCAATGCAGCCAGCCAGTATACTCTCCACTACATAAATTGGTCAATTTTAGATGTCATGCCAAATCTCTGTAAACTGCTAAGGAAGAAGAGGCATTGCCATGCTTTCTTTACAATTGTACTTGTGTGCTGGGCCCACGGCAGGTCCCCTGAAGTAGTAACACCAAGGAATTTGACATTGCTAACCCTTTCCACCTCTGATCCTCCAATGAGGACTGGCTCCAAGGACCTCTAGTTTCCTGCTTCTGAAGTCTATAATTTGTTCCTTGGTCTTGCTGAAGTTGAGTGAGAGGTTGTTGTTATGACACACTCAAGCAGATTTTCAATGTTCTTCCTACTGTACATGCTGCTTTGTCACCAGCTTTGATTTGGCCTATGACAGTGGTGTCATCAGCATACTTAATATGGCATTTGAGTTGTGCTTAGCCATAAAGTCATAAGCGTAAAGCAAGTAGAGCACGGGACTAAGCACAGAACCTGTGCTGATGGAAGTCATGAAAGAGATGTTGTTGCCAATCAAAACTGACTGGTGCCTATAAGTGAGGAAATCCAGGATCTACTTGCGCATGGAGGTACTGTGGCCAAGGTCTTGGAGCTTATTAATTAATTTTGAGAGGATGATGGTAATGAAAGCAAGAAGCTGGGAGGTGATGGCTGGGAAAGGTAAAGGGCTAAGAGGTAATTTAATAGAGAGGAGAGTGGACCGTGGGAAAATGGGAAGTAGGAGGGGTGGGGAAACAGGGGAGTTGATAGGCAGGTGAGGAGAAGAGGTAAGAGGGTGGCCAGAGTGGGGGGTTTCAATATGAGGGAAGGGGTATTGGGGGAAAAATACCAGAAGTTGGAGAAATCAATGTTCATGCCATCTGGTTGGAAGCTACCTGATAGAATACTAGGTGTTGTTCCTCCAACCTGAGAGCATCCTCATCATGGCAGGAGAGGGTGCCATGGACTGGCACATCAGAATGTGGATTGGAATAAAATGTTTTGCCACCGGGAAATCTTTTTGTGGATGAAGCGTAGGTGCTCAGAACCAATCCCCAATCTACGTTGGGTCTCACCGATGTAGAGGAGGCCATATAGTAGACGACCCCAACAGAATCACAAGTGAGGATTTGCCTCAGCTGGAAGGACTGTTTGGGTCCTTGAATGGAGGTCAGGGAAGATGTGAATGGGCAGGAGTAGTACTTCACTTCTGCTAGCAGGGGTAAGTGCCAGGAGGGAGATCAGTGTATAGGGGAAAATGGACAAGGAATCTCAATTCCTGTGGAAAGTGGGTGGGAGCTAAAGATGTGTTTGGTGGTAGGGTCCCATTGAAGGCAGTAGAGGTTGCAGAGAGTCTTGTGATGGATGTGGAGACTCATGGGATGGTAGATGAGGATGAGAGGATCTCTAACCCTGTTAAGGTGGTGAGAAGATGTGGTGAGCACAGATGTCTTGTAAATAGAGGTGTAGGTGAAGGTATTATCAATGGTAGAGGAAGGGCAACCCTCTTCTTTGAATGAAGATGGATATCTCTGATGTCCTGGAATGGAAAGCCTCATCCTGGGAACAGATGTGGCAGTAACAATGGAACTGAGAAAAGGGAATGGCATTTTTACAGGAAACCGGGTGGGAAGAAGTATAGTCAAGATAGCCATAGGTTTATAAAAGATATCAGTGGACAGTTTGTCTGCAGAAATGGAGACAGAAAAATTGTGAAAAGTAAGACGGGTGTAAGAAATGGACCAAGTGAATTTAAGGGCAGGGTGGACATTGGAAGCAAAGTAAATAAAATTGGCAAGCTCAGCATTGGTGCATGAAGTAGTACTAATGCAGTTGTCGCTGTAGCACAGAAAGATTTGGGAAGCATTACCAGAAGAGGCTTGGACCATGACTTTCCACATAGCCAGCGAAAAGGCAGGCATAGCTGGGTAATGCTCAGTAAGTGCTGGAGGAACTCAGCAGGCCAGGTAACATCTATTGGAAAAGGTAAACAGTTGACATTTCAGGCTGAGACGCTTCATCAGGACTGGAAATAAAAGATGAGATGTCAGAGTAAGAAGGTCAGGAGAGGGGAGGAATAAGTACAGGTAGTAGGTGTTAGGTAAATTGGGGGGGAGTGTAAAGTAAAGAGCTGGATGATCAATTGGTTAAAGAGATAAAGGGCTGGAGAAGAGGAAATCTGATAGGAGGGACAGAAGGACGTGGAAGAAAGAGAAGAGGAAGGTGATGGACAGGTAAGGAGATGAGGTGAGAGTGGGAAATGGGAATGGTGTGGGGGTGGGGGGAGAGCGGCACAGTACCAGAAGTTTGAGAAAGCAATGTTCGTGCTATCAGGTTGCAAGCTACTCAGATGGAATACAATGTGTTGTTCCTGCAAGCTGAGTGTGGCCTCATCACTGTAGTAGTGGAGACCATGTACTGGCATGTCAAAATGAAAATGAGAAGTGGAAACAAAATGGGTGGTCACTGGGAGATCCAGCTTTTTCTGATGGGCAGAGCATATAGGTCTCCCAGTCTAAGTCGGGTCTCGCTGATATATCAGAGCACTGGATACAGTAGATGACCCCAACACACTCACAGGTGAAGTGTCACCTCACCTAGAAAGACTGCTCTGAATGGCAGTGAGGGATGTGGTGTAGACCCAGGTGTGGCACTTTTCCACTTGCAAGGGTAAGTACCAGGAGGCAGATCAGTGGGGAGAGACGAATGGACAAGGGAGTCGTATAGGGAGCAATCCCAGCAGAAAGTGGGGCAGAGGGATGGAGATGTGATTGGTGGTGGGATCCAATTGGAGACGGTGAAAGTTACAGAGAATTAAGTGCTGGATTAGGAAGATACTTGGGTGGTACATGAAGACAAGCGGTACCCTATCCCTAGTGAGGTAGCAAGTAGATGGGGTGAGAGCGAACGTGCAATATGGCAGAGGTGGGGTAAGTAAGAGCAGCATTGATGGTGGAGGGAGGAAAGCACCTTTCTTTGAAGAAAGAAGACATCTCATTAGTTCTGGAATGAAGGGCCTCATCCTGAAAGCAGGTGCGGCAGAGATGGAGGAATTGAGAGAAGGGGATGGTGTGGTTTTTACAAGTGACAGTGTGGGAAGAGGTATAGTCCAGTTAGCTGTGTGAATCAGTGGGTTTATAAAAAATGTCATTAGAGAACAGAGATCGAGAAGAGGGAAATTTGAAGGCAGAGTGGAAGTTGGAGGCAAAGTTGACGAAGCTGACGAGCTCAGCCTGGGTGGAAGAAGCAGCACCAATGCAGTCATTAATGTAGCGTAGGAAAAGTTGGGGAGTGATACCACTGTAAGCTTGGAACATGGGCTGTTCCATGTAATCAACAAAAGTCCAGCATAGCTGGAACCCATGTGAATGCCCATGGCAACACCTTTGGTTTGAAGGAAATGAGAAGAGCCAAAAGAGAAATTGAGAGTGAGAGCCAGTTCTGCCAGATGGAGGAGAGTGGTGGTAGAGGGGAACTGGTTGGGTCTGGTGTCCAGAAAGAAGCAGAGAGCTTAGGGGCCTTCCTGGGACCTAGCTGGGGCCCATGGCTACATCTTAAGTTTGGAGAAAGTGGGAAAAGCCGAAGAAGAAATTGTTGAGGGTAAGGACCAGTTCTGTCAGAAGGAGGAGGGTGGTGATGGAAGGAATGTGGTTGTGTTTGTTATCAAGAAAGAAATGGAGAACTTAAGGCCTTCGCAGATTATAACAGCAGCCCCTTTGTATGCAGCTTTGATGGTGAAGTTGGGATTAGTGCACAGTGGAGGGCAGTGCAGAGGGGTTAAGGTTCAAACTGGAGTTGCTGAAGTCGAGTTGGTTGATGTTTCATTGGCAATTAGAGATGAAAAGATCCAGAGAAGAGGGTAAACCAGATTGGGGTGTCGAGGGAGATGAGGAGGGTTGGAGACAGGAAAAGGGTTACTGGTGTGGAATGGGGAATCCTTGCCAAATTTGTGGGCTTGAAGACAGAGGCAATAGAAGAAGAGCTCAGCATCATGGTAGGTGAGGAACTCGCTCAAGTACAGGCAAATGAGGGCAAAGGTAAGGCCCTTGTTGAGGACAGAATCACCTCAAGAGGGGAAGGTATGAAGATACGGCAGGGATTAGAGCTAGAATAAGGATGATCAAGGACACCTCAATGTCCTTGTGTATTCTATGTAGTCATACTGCCTTCTGGGCAATAAAAGTAAGAAAGGCTGAATTTGTGACAGTAAAGACTATTATGAGTCATGGTGACGATGAATGTACAGACTTCAACCATTTTTAGGTTTGATCTATCTCTGGATCCTTTCTTTGGCCAGGGGCTGGTGGATCTTTGGGGTCTGTTGCCGTGGATGACTGTGGAAGCTAAATCCATTGGGTGTGTTTTGAGTAGAGTTTGATGGGTTCTTGATTGGTGGGGGCATCAAGGTTTGTGCAGAGGGAGGGAGGTTGGAGTGGCCATAGTTGCAGGTTTGATGGGCTGTGTGGCTTAGTGCTTCATTTGCGTCTTATGATCTTGTTTGGGGTTGGGGATAGGTTCGGAGGAGATGGGTCGGCACCATGGGGGATCGTGGTTGCGGTGGACAGAGCAAAGTTTTTGACAAAGCGTTTTCCCCCAAAAGTGGAGGGAGATGGGATCTGCTGGTGATTACCCATTTCAGTTCAATTTTCCATTCCCATTCCGGTGTGTCTGTCCATGGCCTCCTTTGCTGCCACGGTGGGGCCTGACTGTGGTTGGAGGAACGGCACCTCGTAGTCTATTTGGGTAGCCTCCAGCCTGATGCCATGGGCATTGATTTCTACAACTTGTGGTAATATCTCAACTCTCCCTCTTGTTTTATGTTCCCCAGTCTGGTTGCCCTCTTGTCCCTTCTCTTCTCCTCACCTGGCAATCTCTTTGTTCCGTGTCCTGCTACCCTGTCCTACTGGGCACATGTGTGGTGCTAGGGGAAACTTTATTTGGTCTGGTGGCATATGTGGAGGAAGAGAACAGTCTATACTTTGGGCAGGGGCACTTCATCAGGGCTGGAAGGGAGGAGGCAGAAGACAATGCGATAAGGAGTACAGGTTGGTGGCTGGGACGGAGTGAGTTGAGTGGGGGAGGGGCATGATATGGAAAGGTGGATGGCTGAGGAGGGGATTTTGTCCTCCCACTGCCATGGCAGATTTCCCCTTTTTCTTTACCACCTCATGTGCCTCCATATCAGCACATCATTCTCTATAACTTCTGCCATATTCATTGGGCTCCTACCACTAGGCACATCCCCCCTGCCCTACACCACGTGTCTCACCAACATTCAGGGTCATAGGCATCCATTCCAGGTGAGGCGACACTTCACCTATGAGTTTGTTGGGCTCATTGACTGTGTTTAGTACTCCTGGTGTAGGCACTGCTGCATTGGTTGCATCTGATGTGGATCGGGGATTGCTTCGTCAAGTACCTTTCAAATGAATACCGAGACTTTAGACCTACTCCAGGAATTTAGATCTTAGGTCTCAGTTTGGTTCAGAATGCTGTTGATGCTCGCTTCTATTGTTTATATGACTTTGTGGGTTTTTTTTCTCTCTCTGTGGAATTGGGGTCGGTCTTTTTTTTATATATTTGAGTTCTTTCAAGTTCCTTGCTTTGCGACTGCCTGTAAGTAAACAAATCTCAAGGTTGTATAACTTATGCATTCTTTGATAGTAAATGCACTTTGAAACTTTGCTTTGTCTGTCACAGGGAGCCACTCATTTCAATTTTATATCCCATTCCCATTCTAACATTTTCATAAGTGATATCTGAAGACGGTGGCATCCATCACTAAGGTCCCTCACTACTCCAGGGCATGCTCTCTACTCAATATGTTAGGGAAATTTAGGCAACTCTTAGATAAGCACATGGATGAAAGTAAAATAAGAGGGCTCTGTGGGAGCGAAGGGATGCATTGATGATGGAGTAGGTTAAAAGGGTCAGCACAATATTGTGGGCCAAAGGGCCTGTACTGTTAATCTTATGTATTGATATTTATTATGGGTAGTTTTTATTATTATTGTTTTTATGCTGCATCAGATCTGAAGTAACAATTATTTTGTTCTCTTTACACCTATGTACATGAAATGACACTAAGCAATCTTGAATATTGAAAAATCTGCATTTTTATTGCAAAATTATGAAAGAGTTACACATGCTACACTGTATGTATTTGGAAAGTTTGATACAATCTTCTGTCAATTTGTTGAACAAGGCAACTGCAGTCTTAGACTTTAATATTATTAGTTAACGGGGTAGATATGCCGAGTTGCATAAAGCTGATGTCTTGTACATTAGCTGCCACATGAAAGTTCATGTTTGTATTGAGTAGCCTAGAAGTTTGCCAAGTTGCACTACTCCTCACAGAATGGCCAGTGAGATGCTGAAAAGCAGTCAGCTCATGTACCCCAGTAATGACTACTGGTACATGAGAGGACTAAAGGACTTCTGTCAGTGTTTAAATTTAAAATAATAATGCTTTTTCTCTGCAGCCAAAAGATCTCGAGACACTGCACTAAAACACCAATATGCAGAGAGTGACTCGCAAGATGACGACAAATCTGATGGAGAGGCAGAAAGCCAAAGGTGTTCAATACGCCGTCAACAGTTGAGTTCCAAATCAATAAGACGAGGGCAGGTGACAAGAAAGAAAGGACAAGGCAAAGTGGTAAGAGACTGAGCATAAGCATTCAAGAAACAGGGCGTTTAAGAACTTAATTTTCTGAGCATTTGGATGGGTACATGGAGGGATGGGGCTTGATGGGTTTTGGAGTTATGGGCCAAAGAAGGAAATTAGAATTTGCATGGTGGCTACTTTGTAGAGATGGATTTCTTGGTCTGAAGGGTTCTATCCATGCTGTGTTGTTCTCTGACCACTTTCCTGCACTAATACCATATCCCTTATTCTTTTAATGTCTAAAAATCAATTGTCTTGCAATTATTCAGCAAATTAACACTTTGAGAACCCTTGGATAGGGTATTCTGAAGTTTTACTAGGTCGTAAGTGACAAAATTCCATGTCCATCCTGACAGCCGGTCAGTCCTTCAGTTTGAATCTTTGATCCTAGGGTAACATCATAATGAATCTAAAGCCCTATAAGAATTTAGTATGTCACAATGATATCACCTCACTTATTTACTGTACTTTTCTATTTAGAGATGGGCTCATTCTTTTAAGCTGTAGAGAACAAGGCAGCTACAGTCTTACATTTCATTAGTATTTGGTTAACAAGACAGACAAAGATGCACAAATTTGAAGTCTGTCTACTTAATATTCTTTCCAGTAATCTGTCTGGTGAATCTCCCTTTATTGGAATCATAAGGAGAGTACAATCCTTGCATCATAAAACCAGACCTGTGATCACTGTTCCAGGAGCAGTTTCATCGAGCCCCCATGACATAAAAAAGTCCATAAGTTAGGCCATTCAGCTCATCAATTTCTGCTCTGCCATTCCATAATGGCTGAAATGTTATCCCTCTCAACTCCTCTCTCCTGCCTTCTTTCCAAAACCTTTGATGCCCTTACTAATCAGACCCTATCAACCTCCACTTTAAATTACCCAGTGATCTGTTGTAAATCTAGTCAAGAAGAAAAAAAGAGCTTACAAAAGTTTTAAAAAGCTAGGTAATGATAGAGAGCTAGAAGATTATAAGGCTAGCAGGAAGGAGCTTAAGAAAGAAATTAAGAGAGCCGGAAGAGACCATGAGAAGACCATGGCAGACAGATTAAGGAAAACCCCAAAGCATTCTACAAGTAGGTTAAGAGCAAGAGGATAAGACTTGAGCGAATAGGACCAATCAAGTGTGACAGTGGAAAAGTGCATATGGAACCAGAGGAGATACAAAGGTACTTGATGAGTACTTTGCTTCAGTATTCACTATGGAAAAGGATCTTGGCAATTGTAGGAATGACTTGCAGAGGACTGAAAAGCTTGAGCATGTAGATATTAAGAAAGAGGATCTACAGGAGCTTTTGGAAAGCATCAAGTTGGATAAGTCACCAGGACCGGATGAGATGTATCCCAGGATACTATGGGAGGCGAGGGAGGAGATTGCTGAGCCTCTGGCCATGATCCTTGCATCATCAATGAGCACGGGAGAGGTTCCGGAGGATTAGAGGGTTGCGGATGTTGTTCCCTTATTCAAGAAAGTGAGTAGTGATAGCCCAGGAAATTACAGGCCAGTGAGTCTTACTTCAGTGGTTGGTAAGTTGATGGAGAAGATCCTGAGAGGCAGGAATTATAAAAATTTTGAGAGGCATAATATGATTTAGGAATTGTCAGCATGGATTTGTCAAAGGCAGGTCGTGCCTTACAAGCCTGATTGAATGTTTTGCGGATGTGACTAAACACATTGATGATAGTAGAGCAGTAGATGTAGTGTATATAGATTTTGGCAAGGCATTTGACAAGGTACCCCATGCAAGACTAATTGAGAAAGTAAGGAGGCATGGGATCCAAGGGGAAATTGCTTTGTGGATCCAGAACTGGCTTGCCCACAGAAGGCAAAGAGTGGTTGTAGATGGATCATATTCTACATGGAGGTCGGTCACCAGTGGTGTGCGTCAGGGATCTGTTCTGGGACCCCTAGTCTTAATGATTTTTATAAATGACCTGGATGAAGAAGTGGAGGGATGGGTTAGTAAATTGTGCTCAGTTCTGGTCTCTTCACTATAGGAAGGATGTGGAAACCATAGAGAGGGTGCAGAGGAGATTTACAAGGATGTTGCCTGGATTGGAGAGCTTGCCTTATGAGAATAGGTTGAGGAAACTTGGCCTTTTTTCCTTGGAGTGATGGAGGATGAGAGGTGACCTGATAGAGGTGTATAAGACAATGAGAGGCATTGATCATGTGGATAGTCAGAGGCTTTTTTCAAGGGCTGAAATGGCTAGCACGAGAGGGCACAGTTTTAAGGTGCTTGGAAGTAGGTACAGAGGAGATGTCAGGGGTAAGTTTTACGCAAAGAGTGGTGTGTGTGTGTGTGGGGAATGGGCTGCCAGCGACGGTGGTGGAGGCGGATGTGATAGGGTCTTTTAAGGAACTCCTGGACAGGTATATGAAGCTCAGAAAATTAGAGGGCTATGGGTAACCCTAGGTAATTTCTCAGGTAAGAACATGTTTGGCACAGCTTTGTGGGCGAAGGGCCTGTATTGCGCTGTAGGTTTTTTATGTTTCTATGATTTGGCCTCCACAGTTGTCCATGACAATGAATTCCACAGATTCACCATTCTCTGGCTCAAAAAATTCCTCCTCATCTCTGTTCTAAAGAGATGTCCATGTCCTCTGATCTTAGACTGCCCCACTATAAGAAACATCCTCTCTACACCCACTCTAGCCCTTTCAACATTTCCGCCCCTCCCCTTCCCGCACCATTCTTCTAAACTCCAGCGGGTACAGACGCAGAGTCATCAAATGCTCCTCATGCATTAATTCTTTCATTTCTGGGATTATTCTTCTCTGGTGTCTTCACTATTTTAATCAGAACTACATGCAGTAAAGGACAAAATGGCATTTGTTTCTATACATGCATGTTTACTTTGAGTTATTCCTGTACGGGGGCACCTTGGTTCCCAAGAATGTCAGCTATCACAATTGGAAGGGGTGAGGGAACTTGTCTAATTATTTTTTTACCGAAGTAGCTGACTGTATCTTTCCACATTCTATTCCTTTTGTAATGTCCTCCTCAATTGGGCTATTATATACCTCATATTCCACAGTGTCGCCTAGCTTCCTCTAGCTTTCCATCATCAGCAAACAAGGATATAATATACTTAGTGACCTTGTAAAAGTAGATTGTAAAGAGCTGGAGCATCAGCTCCTTATGACCACCTAGTCATCGCCTCCCAACCTAAAAACATGCAATTTTTCCTAACTTTACACATCTTCTCTTAACACATGTTGTTCTCAATGCCATCTGCTCCAATTTTGTTTAATAGCTTGTTATGTTGTTCTTTAATGAAGGCTTATTGCAAATTCAAATACACCACTTCCACTGCATTCTCCCCCTTGTTACAAGGTCAAATTGAACTGATTTGATTTGCATAATTTCCTTTTGAGGAGTTGATATTTCTCTGCTCAGTCCCTTCATTATTTCCAAAATATACCAATTATCACTAGATTCCAGCATTTTTCCACCACTGATGTTAGCCCTGTTTTGCTCCCCTTCCTTTAAATAGGAGGATGACATCAGCTACTTTATTATTCCCCATATGAATCACAGCTGGAGCTTTCCCCTCCAAGTTCTTATCCAGCCCAGAGGAAATGATTTGAAAGGCAGTCTTAGGAATACTTGTACTGCATCTGAGATGGCTTATATTGCCCTTGCTAGACAGTCCCTATTACTACATCACTTTGACTCTTCACAACTTGATTAGCCTATTGTATTGCAATGGTCTGGTCAGATTACACATCCTCACTGCTTTCCCTTCTCTTAAGTACACAGTTTGGACTATTTCTTACTTTACAGAATTTGAAATCTCTGAACTCCGTACTCGGTTGTCACTGTAGCCAAGCCTTTTATTACCAGGCATCACTAGTTCTGATTCAGTTATGTTCTCATCCAAAAACATTTATTTTTCCTTTAATAACCATATAACAATTACAGCACGGAAACAGGCCATCTCGGCCCTTCTAGTCCGTGCCGAACGCTTACTCTCACCTAGTCCCACCGACCTGCACTCAGCCCATAACCCTCCATTCCTCTCCTGTCCATATACCTATTCATTTTTCTTAAATGACAAAATCGAATCTGCCTCTACCACTTCTACTGGAAGCTCGTTTCACACAGCTGCCACTGTCTGAGTAAAGAAGTTCCCCCGGTATTACCCCTAAACTTTTGCCCCTTAACTGTCAACTCATGTCCTCTTGTTTGAATCTCCATTACTCTCAATGGAAAAAGCCTATCCACGTCAACTCTATTTATCCCCCTCATAATTTTAAATACCTCTATCAAGTCCCCCCTCAACCTTCTACGTTCCAAGGAATAAAGACCTAACTTATTCAACCTTTCTCTGTAACTTAGGTGCTGAAACCCAGGTAACATTTCAATAAATCTCCTCTGTACTCTCCCTATTTTGTTGACATCTTTCCTATAATTTGGTGACCAGAACTGTACACAATACTCCAAATTTGGCCTCACCAATGCCTTGTACAATTTAAACATTACATCCCAACTCCTATATTCAATGCTCTGATTTATAAAGGCCAGCATACCAAAAGCTTTCTTCACCACCCTATCCACATTAATAGCTTTCAAAAATCAAGCTTCTGTATCCTGCTGCTTAACTTCATTGAAGTGTTAGCTTCCAAACATCCAGAAAATTTAGACCAGGTGAAATTTCAATGCTGCAATTCCAGCAAGTTGCTTTATGATACTTTGAGGACCTCTAGTGGGTAAAAATGGGCCTACATGCTATTTTGATTTTTGAATTACAGTAAATCCCAATTAATTGGGACTAGTACATTTTGGCCTAATTAAGCAGATGTCCCAATTAGCTGAAGTTACATGGAAATAGTTAAAAGGTATATAAAAAAAAAGACAAAGTACTGTTTAACGGAGTATCAAATTATGTATTTAAATGTAATACAGGTCAAATTAGAATACTACCAATGCTAGTATAGTACTATAAAACTGTAGTAGTTCTTAATAGTTATCAGCAGAGGAATTCACCTGGTGTACGCTGCCACGTATGGGGTTTCCAAGGAGAAGTAGTGCCACTAGTAAAGGAGCTTGTGTTCATTCTGGGACAGCTCACTCACCTTTTGGTCCTCACTGGACACAGCCCTCACCTATGGCTTCAAGTAGTTGTTTGCATGCCACAGCGAGCATACCCTAGTACACCACTTCAACAGATGTGCTAAACCTGGTGAGGCTACTTGAGCAAAGGGCATGATAAGAAAAAGTCATGGTTGCCTACTGCATCCAAGGAAAACCCCAGTTTGTGACGACTACTTGTACCGCCGCTGGACCTGGATTTCCAAGGTTGAGGGTGGCTTTTTGCACACTTTTCTCTCGTACAATGTTTCACTGTCATTGTTGATACAATGGACAACCAAGAAGCTGCCATCTCTTTTTATCTGACTGTAAATGAACTGAATTAGCGCAGACATCTAGTGCAGACAATGGACTGCTTTCATACAATTCTTTTGATTATTGCATCCTCCAAATCTTTTTCATTGTAACATATAAGATTGTTGATACCTTCAAATTCTTCAGAGTTTCTAACTTGAAGTGGTGAAATCATTTCACTTTCACTCTTTTGCATTTCTGGCATCTTGAAAACACAGTGAGCATAAAAAATTCTAATTTGTCTTGCTGCTTATTTCTTGCCAACTATTAGTGGCAAAAATCACTGCTTTTTGAACATGCAAATGTTGCTATTTTAAAAACTGTTCACTGTAAGCACAGTGTAGTGGCTAACGGCTACAAAGTTCCCTCAACTGACGTTAGTTAGAAACTGTTTGTCTCTGTTCCAATTAACTGGCACAGTGTCCAAATAAATGAAGTGAATCCGGGCTATTTTCTTGAATAGATTTTGTTCTTTAAGAATTGTCCCAAATAAGTACCTGCCCTGACCTAATTGACTGGAATCCACCGTATTGTAAAAAGGATAGGATTACTGTGGGGGGGGAGGTGAGGGCGAGGGCATAGATTATGAGATTCTTGTGGCACAGTCTAGACCAAAATGTACTATTTAAGAATAATAATATTCATCTTCTCAAGACATTCAAGATATTATTTCAAATGGTATATTGTGATTTTTTTTTTTTAACTCCAACAGATGCAAACCTAACCCCTATCCCATCTTTCCTGCCCATTTCTGGTATTTGTCTAGTAAACCTCTCAACTGCTTCAATGCTTTCCTTATCCAAACTGACAATTTGTACTCTCCAGTTCTGCACACAGCAGTGCCCTATATAACTAAAGCATGTATTTCTGTATTCAGTCCTCCCTGTATTGCTAACATGGGTAACTTAATTACCTGCAGCACCTAAATGCTAACATTTTTTAATGTGCATTAGATGCCCAAATTCAATGCTTCTTAGTGCTGTATAATCTCACCATTTAGATGACACTCTTAATTTTTTTCCTTGCCAAAATAGATGATTTCATTTTTTTCCCACACATTATGCATAGGTTGCCAGCATTTTGCCCATTTGCCCAGTCTACATCCATTTGTATTTTCTCGTGCACTCTTCAGGTTTGGTTTCTTATCCATGTTTCATCAACAAGTATTATCCAATTATTTTGTGTAAATTAAATCCATTTTGTGACCTTGCACCTTACTGTCTATCTGCACTGTACTTTTCCTGTGCTGTAACACTTAATTCTGCACCCTGTTACCTTGTATTACCTCAGTGCACCTTTGTAATGAACTGGTCTGTATGTAACACAAGTATTTCATTGTTCTTCAGTATATTTAACAATAATAAAACAATTATTAAATATTATTTAAATTATAAAAGATTGAGATATTAATGCAGATCCCTGTAGCGCAGCACTCACTCCACCTTTACAGCCAGAGCACTCCATTTATGAGACTTCCTATTGGTCAGCCAATTTTATCCATATCAATGTGCTAATTTCCTGAGAAGAGCTTACATCTTTCACAGTAATCATTAGTATGGTATCATATCAAATACAAGTTTCCCTTTATCTACCAAACTGCATTTCTCTTTAACAAACTATGCTGAATATCCAAAGACTTTCTAAGTTGCTCTACTGCTTCTAACATTTTCCCTCTGACCAAAGTTAAGCCATCTAAGAACTTTATTCTGAAAGCCTACCTGCTTGTTTAGATGCTTTCCTCAATGCACTGAGTAGGGAGGTTTCTGCTTTCAAGCTTCCTAATTCCCAGCAGCTCAAAGCAAGATGCTGGGATTGTTTTAGTATAGAATTCCACTTTTTGTAACATCTAAAATGTCAATTTCTCTTGTCTTAGGGTATGATAAAACCAGTAAAGTCGGGGTCAAAGAAGAAGATGGTGCAGTCTAATGTTGACTCTTTGTAAATATCAGAAAAAGTAATGTGACATTCAGGACAAGCAGTAAACTGCACAAACCATGGGTAAAAGTCACCACTGGTGTTTTTAAATTACTGGCAACTTTGAAATAGCCAGATCTTATTGTGTGATTTGTTTATTGTCAAAGTTAGCCCTTTCAAGGGTTAACTGCTTTAAAGACAGTGGCAAAGACTGGACCATAATTAAGGATGCAAAACTGTCATCAAACTGTGTGTTGGAGAACTAGTTTGTAACTAAATTGAAAGCAATGAATAAATGGGCACTGTGTGTGTGTGTGTGTGTGAAAATTCCTATATTTCCATCTTTTGGTGGATGAAACTTTCTGGTGGATGTTACCTTCATGACATAAGTCTACTATGTATGTGGCTTGTTCCTAGATTGACAAGACAGCAAGTCACTAGAATGAACTTGTGTTGATTGCAATCAACTATGTTGAACACTGCATTTTACAGTACTCGCATTTTTAATTTAACTGCAGTTGAGAACACCTCAATTGGTGTTAACACAACCAACTGGTAAGTTTTCTCAGGTACAATCTTGATGGCTCTCAGTGCTTATGGGATAAACTCGCTACTTAAATTAAAACTTTTTTGGCACATAAGTATTGGAAATGTAAACACTGCAGAATCAAAATGAAAGGTCTGCTTTTCAGTTTCCATGTTTGTACAAGAGGATGTAATGCGTTGTTGAGTTCAGAAGTAATGATGTCAGCAGAGCGGAGTCTGGAGTGTGGTACTACAGAGAAACTAAAGTCTTAAGAAAATGAAAGGTGGGTGTTTATTGCAGCAATGATCTGTGAAAAGGGCTGAACATTGTGTCTTTTATACAAGGAGGTCTGACAGTTCATCAGTGCCCTGAGACCATTTTCTGGTTCAAACGCCTGCCAAAGGAAATCCTTGTGACCCATTGCAGCTCATTTTCAGTAATTGTTGGTGTCTGTTTGAACATCGATACTTTGAGTCATTCAGTTTGTCAGCAACTTCCATTTGTACTCTTGCAATTTGTAATCAAAGAAGAACCCATGAAACAGGATAGAAATGCCACATCAGAAGCTTGAGCAGATAATCGGGCTCCAATCTAAATGCTGTTAAAAGTAGTATCTGGTTTTTTTTGTCAGATATTTGAATCTTTCCTCATAACTCTAACATATCACTGTCAGATTGATATTGTTAGACACCTAGGATCAAATCTCAATAGAAATTCTTTAGATCCAATCGGTGACAAAACAGTAATCACAACCAGTATTTTAAATTGTTTCCAAGCCAGGTAACTTGTATCTAAATAATTTTAAATGTCTATGCATATTTCTAAATGTCTATATATTAAAATGTATATTTTCTCTTTCTTTTTCAACTGTTGTACTACTGAAAAATAAATATGACTACCCTAACCCCCTTTCCACTAAGTCTAATGTTATTGGTGCTACAATACAATACAATGTTTCCCTACGTTGTCCTACATTGCAGTGTAGTTCGTACGATAACAAGTGTTAATGCTCAAGTGATGGATAAAAACCTCGTGATAAATCATTAAGTCCTTTTTGGATATTTGAGTAGATAAGTAGTGCCGCTGAAGTACTGCCATGAAGACTGGGAATAACTCAGCAGGCTGCCTGTTTAATATCTCGTGCTTTTGTTACAAATTGGTGTGGTTCAATAATATATTAATGTACAGTACAGAAGAGGAGTAAAGCACAATGGATTTCCCAGCACAATGTCTGGAATGAAATGTGTTGGACAGTCATTTTTTTGACACTCTCAATTGAGTTGAATTGCTATTGAAACTTTGAAGATTAATGGAGAGAAGCAGGATTCATTTAAACTATACGTTTTTATGAAATGTAGCAGAATAGATAGCAAGTGTGAAGCTCCCCTTGATCAAATTGTGTACTTGATATCACAAGGGAGTAAGTGTGTCACTTAGAATCCTGCAATGTATTCATTCTTGATAATCCTGTCTCTTCTATTTTGTTATTATACGATATCCATTGTTTCTTAATCCTTTACTGAGTGGCCTTTTAAATCTTGGCTTCAGAATAGAAGTTGTTGGCTATTAGTATTTTATGCCTTGCCCTTTTTTTTTAAACTTGTCCTGCTGTTATGCAATTGTGTCCAGTCAAAGCTAAATTCGTTACGATTAAATAATCTTGAATTGGTAAGTTTCCTGTGTGGTCACAATTTGATGATCCCCTCAGCTAGCTATGCTATTGTCTTTCTAGACCACCAGATGGTGCCACCATGGTTGAAAATTGAAGAAGGGACAGGAAGCAGTGTCATCTGGGGTGTTAATTATTTGCTTATTTGCCTAACAATTGAAATGTGCAAAACACTATTTGCAACAGTGCAATGTCTCTTCAGTCTTTGAGATTTGTTTCATTGTTTCCAATGTTCAAACTAGAGAAAGAGTTTCCCATAGGCTTCATTTGAAAGAAAGTTTTGCATATAAGGAATTGCATGTTTTGTTAAATACAAGATCTAAAAATTGCAAGGGAATCCTGTGGAAGGCAAAGTTCAACGGCTGCGATCCTTCAAACATGTTTTTGCTATGAGTTTTCGTACTGAGTTTTGTTTTCATCTGCAATGCAGCTAAGTACAAAGCAGCAACAATAAAGAGGTGATAAAGATTTGAATTACTAATCTCTGTTCCAGAATATTTGGACCTGAGAAGCCATATGAATATTCCCAGGAAGTGCCTAGAGTGAGCCATTGGAACAACCCAATGCTCTCCATCCAAGACATTCTTGAAGGCTAAAAGCAAATCTTAATAATTATGGTAGCATTGTCATTCAGTACTGTATCTTGGAAATTACTTTTATGCAATAACCTTATACATGAAGTTTGGCTTGTAACTTTAATTTCCTCCCATAGGATAAGGAGATGCTTACCTTTTTGTTTGTTTTGTTCTGTGCCTTTGCAAGCCTTGGCACACAACCGCAATAGAGCCTCCAGACTGGAGCCTGTCTCAGACATTTGCTCCTGATAGATATTTGGATTGGGAGAGGCTGCTAATACTTGGTTTCTATAATGAGCAACTTCAGAATAAAAGCCAGACAGAGACGGCTAGAAGAAAACTAATTTTTTCTTGTAGTACAAGAAGAACTCAAGTTTTGGCAAGTTTGGAATTTCATTTGGGTATTGAATGACAGTTGGCTTCTTCAGAGGAACCTTTAGCCATGTGCACCATATGAAAGTGGCTTTCATATTCAGTGACTTTGTCAATCAGTTCTTTTGCTGTTGACCCATTCCATTCCATCATCTACCTTTCCTGAAAGGACTTGCTTTCAATTTGCTGGCTTCGCAGCTGCCCTTGGGCATCACATACAAGTTACCATTTTGTTTTGCTTGGGTGGCTAGGTACTCAAAGCCATCGGGCTATTTAACACATCAAACATCATTTCAGGTTATTGCTCTGTTCACTCCCAACATTCTCAATGCAAATGTGTAGCTGGATATGATCAAGAGCTGTCTTTGTTCCTAGGTCCAGCTTGTTACTCATTCAATATCTAATAAGTCAGCTTAAATCTTTGACCAGCTTTTTCTACCTGGCCAGTTGGTAGAACTATTAAACATTTTCATCCTTTCCCATATTCATGTTTTATTTTATTTCTTGATATTGAACTTCAAAAATGCACTTGGTGTAGCTTAAAATTCTTGTATGTGAGAAAAGTGATACATTGAAGTCCCCGCTGGTGTCTTGAATACACAAAAGATCACACAATGCTATTTTAGTAATGGAGAACCTTCCCCAAACCTCCTAAATATTTTCCACTGAATGTTGGCAAAACATATTTAATTGATTATCAGATTGTTTTAAAACGAGTACAGGAGCAACAAACCTCGGTGTATGGGTCACATATTACAGTGCAGGGACAGCTCAAGAAAGTATGAGTCTTAAAGTAATACAGCATAGAAACCAGACCTTCAGCCCTGACATCTGAGCCAACCATCATGTACCCATCTATACTAATTCCATTTACTCAGTTGCCAGCTCCTTGCCATCTGATCCAGAATGAATCCTCCCTTTGGATGAAACACCTACTTCCTCAGCATCTCTCAACCTTGTACATCACTTATCTAAAATAATGTCTTGGAAAAACTTCCTAAACCCCTCTCTCAACAGCATCTGCTCAAAGGAAAGCAAACCCATCCTTTCCAGTCTTGTTTCATAACCTGAAGCATTCCATCCTATGCAACACCCTGATAAATGAACTCTTTGCACATTCTCCAGTACAATCATACTCTTCTGACCAGAACTAGACACAACTGTGACCCAAACAAAATTAAATGAAGTTGTACCATAACATCAGTACTCTCATATTCCATGTTCCATATACACCAGCTCAGGAAGGCAAGCATCAGTATGCTATTTTTCTTCACACACTAATTAAGAAAAAAAAAAGAATTGAGGGTTGGAGGCACAGTTCAAAAGCAAGGGGGTTATGTCTATATCTACGCCAACCCTTTTCCTGTTATGGACTCCAGGTTGAGAACCCCTGTCCTAGAAATTGGAATATAGTATTTGCGATGAAACCATCTAATTCTAGTTGCATTTTAGGGAAAATGCAAAGTCCTTGGGGACATTCTAGGAAAAATCCTACTAGCTAATCCTGAGAAAGAGATTTTAGTTAATGTTCATACACTGGATAAAGTGGAATTGCTCTCCTTAAGGCACAGAGGTTGATGAGTAGTCAATAGAAGGGGTTCCAAATAAGGGCTTTGATAAAGAAGCCAACACTTGACAACTGGGTTAAGATCTAGAAGATAATAAATTTAGGGCAATTGGAGGAAAAATTATTTGAAATTGTGCAAGAAGAGCCATTTTCATTCTGAAGTAAATGTAAACAAAGAACAGTACAGCACAGGAGCAGGTCCTTCAGCCCACTAAGCTGAGTGACTGTTCTACTTATCAGGTGTTCTCCATGATCTTGACTGTATTTTACATACTGTCAAAAGCTGCTGTTCATCAGCCCCTTGAGATATTGAATGGTGTCATCTTCAAACAAGAAGCAGCCTACCTTGTTGACTTTCATTTCATATTTAGGGACTTCAATCAGGCTTGTTCAAATAAATCTCTACCCAATTAACATCAATATATATGTACCACCAGGGGTCCCAACACAATTACCACTGCTATATCATGATTAGGAATGCCTATCTATCCATGTTTTACTGCATTTCAGGAAATCTCATCACTTGGCTGAACTTCTGCCTGTGTACAGGCAGAGGCTAAAGAACAAGGTTCCAGAGATAAAGGCAATAATGAGGTAGTCGCAGAAGGCAGAGGAGTGGCTACGAGATTGCGTCGAGTGGGACTGGGTTGTGTTCAAGGACTCTGGATAATCTGAATGAAAAACAGTCATAGACAGGTGTGTCCTCACAAAATTGTCTTCCCAAAGAGACACCCTGGATGAACCATGAGATCAGCAATACACCAAGGGCCAGATTAGTTGCATTCAAGTCTAATGACCACACACAATACAAGAGGTTCAGGTGTGGTCTGGAGAGCCATCTCACGCGTGAAGTGGCAGTTCAGGGCCAAAGTTGAATCACTGAAGGATGCTTGACAGCTGTGGCAGGTCTTGAAAGCTATGACCTCCTACAAAGTAAAACCAAGCAAAATAGATGACAATAAGGCTTTACTCCCAAATGATCTCAGTGCCTTTTCTGCTTGCTTTCACCATGAAAATATGGAGGAACCCTCACAAATTCTCACAGCCACAATGACCTTGTGATTCTGAGGCCTATGTGAGTGCATCCCTCAGGAGGATGAACCCACAGAAAGCATCCAGCCCAGATGAGACACCTGGTGGCCAAGTACTAAAGAGGTTCGCTGATCAACTGACTGGACTGTTCACCAATATCTTTAACCTCTTCCTTCAGCAGTCTAAGGTACCCTCCTGTTACAAGCAGGCTTCAATTATACTAGTGCCTAAGAAGAAGGTGGTAACCTACCTCAATGACTATCATCCAGTAGCATTTACAGCCACTGTGATGATTTGCTTTTTAGTGGTTGATGATGAAATATATCAAGTCCTGTCTGAGAGGCATCTTGGATCTATTCCAATATGCCTACCATCACAGCAGATCCATAGCAGATGCCATTTCATTGGCTCTTCACTCAATCCTGGAACATCTGAACAGTGAAGGTGCATACAACAGGATACCCTTTATCAACTACAGCTTGGCATTCCAAATTATCCCCTCAAAACTAATCAAAAGCCTTCAATGCTTGGCCTTGATACCCCTTTAGAAACATAGAGAGCCTATAGCACAATACAGGCCCTTTGAACCACAAAGCTTTGCCTTACCCTAGAACTACCTAGACTTACCCATAGCCCTCTATTTTTCTAAGCTCCATGTACCTATCCAGGAGTCTCTTAAAAGGCCCTATCATTTCCGCCTCCACCACTGCCGCCAGCAGCCCATTCCACACTCTCACCGCTCTCTGTGTCAAAAAAATTTACCCCTGACATCTCCTCTGTACCTACTTCCAAGCACCTTAAAACTATGCCCTCTCGTGCTAGCCATTTCAGCCCTGGGGAAAAGCCTCTGATTATCCACACGATCAATCCCTCTCATTATCTTGCACACCTGCATCAGATCACTTCTCATCCTCCATCACTCCAAGGAAAAAAGGCCGAGTTCACTCAACCTATTCTCATAAGGCATGTTCCCGAATCCAGGAGGCATCCTTGTAAATCTCCTCTGCCCCCTTTCTATGGTTTTCACATCCTTTCTGTAGTGAGGCAACCAGAATTGAGCACAGTACATCAAGTGGGGTCTGATCAGGGTCCCATATAGCTGCAACATTACCTCTCGGCTCTTAAACTCAATCCCACGGTTGATGAAGGCCAATGCACCATGTGCCTTCTTAACCACAGTCAACCTGCGCAGCAGCTTTGAGTGTCCTATGGACTCAGACCCCAAGATCCCTCTGATCCTCCATACTGCCAAGAGTCTTACCATTAATACTATATTCTGCCCTCATATTTGACCTACCAAAATGAACCACTTCACACTTATCTGGGTTGAACTCCATCTGCCACTTCTCAGCCCAGTTTTGCATCCTATCAATGTCCCGCTGTAACCTCTGACAACACCCCCAACCTTTGTGTCATCAGGAAATTTACTAACCCATCCCTCCACTTCCTCAACCATGCCATTTATATAAATCATGAAGAGTAAGGGTCTCAGAACAGATCCCTGAGGCACACCACTGGTGACCAACCTCCATGCAGAATATGACCCATCTACAACCACTCTTTGTCTTCTGTGGGCAAGCCAGTTCTTGATCCACAAAGCAATGTCCCCTTGGATCCCATGCTTCCTTACTTTCTCAATAAGCCTTGCATGGCATACCTTATCAAATGCCTTGCTGAAATCCATATACACTACACCTACAGCTCTTCCTTTGTCAATGTGTTTAGTCACATCCTCAAAATATTCAATCAGGCTCGTAAGGCATAACCTGCCTTTGACAAAGCCATGCTGACTATTCCTCATCACATTACCACCTCTCCAAATGTTCATAAATCCTGCCTCTCAGGATCTTCTCCATCAATTTCCCAACCACTGAAGTAAGACTCATTGGCCTATAATTTCCTGGGCTCTATCCCCTTTCTTGAATAAGGAAACAACATCCACAACCCTCCAATCCTCTGGAGCCCCTCCCATCCTCATTGATGATGCAAAGATCATCATCAGAGGCTCAGCAATCTCCTCCCTCGCTTCCCACAGTAGCCTGGGGTACATCCTGTCCGGTCCCGATGACTTACATTCAACTTCATGCTTTCCAAAAGCTCCAGAACATCCTCTTCCTTGATATCTACATTCTCAAGCTTTTCAGTCCTCTGAAAGTCATCCCTTTAATCGCCAAGATCCATTTCCATAGTGAATACTGAAGCAAAATATTCGTTAAGTACCTCTGTTATTTACTCCGGCTCCATACACGCTTTTCTACTGTCACACTTGATTGGTCCTGTTGTCTTGCATCTTATCCTCTTGTTCTTCACATACTTGTAGAATGCCTTGAGGTTTTCCTTAATCCTGTCTGCCAAGGCTTTCTTATGGCCCCTTCTGGCTCTCCTAATTTCATTCTTAAGCTCCTTCCTGCTAGCCTTATAATCTTCTAGATCTCTATTATTACCTAGTTTTTTTGAACCTTGCTTTTGTAATTGGATCCCCAATTTCTTCACCTGCAGACATCAGTCAGCCTGGATTGACAAAACCATCTCCTCCACAATTTCCATCAGCAAAGGCACGCCTCAAGACTGTGTACTTAGCCCCCTGCTCTATTCACTTTATACTTATTACTGTGAGGATAAACACAACTCTGATCCTATACTTAAGTGTGTTGATGACACCAGTGTCATTGGCCAAATCAAAGTTGGTGACAAATCAGCATTTAGGAGGGAGATTGAAAGTCTGCCTGAGTGGTGCCACAACAGCAGCTTCTCGCTCAATGTCTGCAAGACCAACAAGCTGATTAGTAACTTCAGGAGAGGGAATAGGAGATCTGTGAGTCCTCATTGGGGATCACAGATGGAGAGGATCAGCAACTTCCAATTCCTCGGTGTGATCATTTCCAGGGATCTGTCCTGGACCCAGCATGTAAGTGCCATTACAAAGGAAGTGTGGCAGTGGCTGCACTTAGAGGTTTGCCAAGATTTAGCATGGCATCTTAAACTTTGAAAAACTTCTTAGATGTGTGGTGGGATGTACTTTGTATTTTGACTGGTTGCATCATGGCCTGATATATAAACACCAATGCCCTTGAACAGGAAATCCTACAAAAAGTAATGGATACAGCTCAATTCATCACAGGAAAGCCCTTCCCACCACTAAGCACATCTGCATAGAGTGTTCTCACTAGAAAGCCGTATCCATCACCAAGGACCCCACCATCGGGGCCGTGCTCTTTTCTCATGGCTGCCATCAAGAAGGTGTAAGCTTCGGGACCCCGCCACAAAGTTCAGGCATGGTTATTACTCCTCAACCATCAAACTCTTCAACTGTACTTGTCGCAACATTTAAATGTTCCCACAACCAATGGACTCACTTTCAAGGTTTCTCTGTCTCAAGTTCTTTATTGCTTATGTGTTTATTATTATTATTTTCTTTTGTATTTGTACAGCTTGTTGTGCATAGGTTATTTGTCCATCCTGTTGGGTGCGGTCGTTCCTTGATTCTATTGTGTTTCTTGGACTTAATGTGTATGTCCGCAAGAAATCAAATTTCAGTGTTTTTTATATATAAATACACACACACACACACTTTGAACTTTGGACTGAACAAATTAAATTAATAAGCCCATGTCCAACTAAGCTGATCCCTTCTGCCTACACAATGTCTATATGCTTCTATTTCCTTCTCATTCATGTGTATCTAAGAGCCTCTTAAATGCCTCAATTGTATTTGTGTCTGCCATTATGCTTGGCAGTACATCCTAGGCACCACTATACACAATATTTTTAAAATAAAAATCCTCTCTTCCAAGTCTCCTTTGAATTTAACCCCTCACCTTAAATGTGTACCCTCTGGTATTTGACCTTTGGGAAAAAGGTATTTGCTGCCTACATCTATGTCTCATAAAACCTCTGTCACATCTTCTAAGCCCCTTCTGCTCAGAAGTAAGCAACCTCTCCTTATAGCTTATAGCAAACCTCTTCTGCACCTCTCCAAGGCCTTTACATCAGGGATTCTCAATCTTTTTTATGCCATGGACCAATGCCATTAATCAAGGGGTCCATGGACGCGAGGTTGGAAACCCCCTTCTCTACATCCATTCTATAATGGGGTGAACAGAACTGAATACAATACTCCAGATGTAGCCTAGCTAGAATTTCTAAAGCTGCAACAAAACTTCCTTACTCTAGAACTCAATTCAACTAATAAAGTTGATAATAATGTCATATGCAACTCTACATCTAAATTCACTGCCTAAATGGGTGGTGGTAGCAATTTCATATACTTCGAAACAGGTGTTTGGAGGGGGGAAAAGTTGCATGAGTAAGTCAGTGGTGGATAAGGGACAGATTATAGAGAGCCAGTACAAGCTTCTTGGAACCATTACATGATCCTTTCCTGTCCTGCGTGCACAATACGGGTATCTGACAAAACTGAAACCTTTGTTAACTGAGCTGCTCTAATTTTGAATTATCTGGAAGGCAGACCCAACTTTCATCAGATTGCTGCTGAATATTTTTTGCTAGCTGATAATATCAAGCAAAAACTGAAAAGACAAAGGCATAGATCTGTTCAGATATTTATTTAAGTGGTTGTACTTCATATTATTTAAATACATTTGGCCAGGCGACTGAAAGTATTTATACACCAGCCTTTCCCAATGGCAGCATTCTTGCCTCTGTTTTGAATTCAAGTCACGCATCCAAGACATGAGCACAAATATCTGAGCTGGCACTCCAGCACAGCACTGAGGCAGTGCTGCAGTTTTGACAGTGCTGATGAGACTTTAAACCAATGCCCTGTCTGTTCTCAGGTGGTCATCAAAGATCCCATGCCACTCAGTCCTTAATGCCTTGACCTAGCTTCTGGATGTTGTTCACCATAATACATGTGACTTGGGTTTTATTTTTGGTTTAACCTTAACTATTACGCATTGTAGCTGCCTCTTTGTTCTCAAATCATGATCATATTTGTTTAGAAGTCCGAATCCAGTCCGAATATTATGCTTCTGAAGATGAAGTATTAGTCATTGGTGGGACTAGATAAGGGCATGGGTGACCAGTATAGTATGAAACAGTAAGAAGTCTTCTGGTTCGACCTTGACTCGGGCAACTGAGGTACCTGCGTAAGTGAAAAACAGTCTGGGAGTTATTGGAAGTACTTACTTTGGGATAATTTTTATTTTGTAAAATATGGCAAAGGTATTACTGAAGTTGAAGTACTAGGCTTCCAATAAATGTCAAATTATCTGTTGATTTTATAAGCTTCTGAGGCCATCAACCATTTTTAAATTTGCACGCAGAAGTTTCAAACAATCCAAAACTTAGTTTGAGATGGAAAGCGCCCAGCGGTGGGTCTTTGAGAGGAATGTGAGGCAGCACTGTTAATGTGCCAGTTCAGGTTTCACAGACATCTGAGCCAGAAGGCGACTCCTGGCTGGTGATCCTGCCTCCTTGCATGTTGCAGTTTTTATTAAAAACCCTGAAAGTGCTTGATTTGGCATAAATGAAAGCATTTGGAATGTTTCAGTGGAACCTTGGTCAGCGTGATTCAGCCCAAGTACTGGCACAGGAAATTTGTTGCTTTTGCCTCTGCATGTCTGCCTGTGGCCTGATGCATCTTCAAGCATTTGCTATGGAAAACGCTCCTGTGTAACTTCTCGTAGTTGGCTGGATGGCTGAAGGATTTTGATGGGCGGGCATTCTATGTGCTCCCTCTCCCTTGTTGGAGCTTAGGTGCAGGTGTGCCAGAGATGCAGCTTCAAAAGGACATTAACATACAACAGTACAGCACTGGAGCAGGCCATTCAGCCCACAATGGCTGTGCTGACCATAATGCCAAAAGAAACCAACCCTTCCTGCTTGCACATGATCCATATTCATCCATTCCCTTTGTGCTCATGTGTTTGCCCAAGTACCTCTTAAACACCACTATTGTGACTACTTGCACCCTTGGCAGCTCATTCCAAACACCTACCACCCTGTGTACACAATATGTTGCCCCACAAAACATTTCTCCTCACACCTTAAAGCTCTTTTCTCTAGTATTTGACATTGCCACCCTGTGGGATAAAAAACTGACAATCTACCTTATCTGTGCCATGGATAATTTTATAAACTTTAATCAATTTTGCCACGTTGGAGGTTTCTTCCTTCTGCCATCTGCGTGAGATGATGGGCTATCTGGGACTTTGAGACTTTTTTTTACCGTGCCCATGGTCTGCTCTTATCAAATTATGGTATTGCTTTGCACTGTTGTAACTGTATGTTATAATTATGTGGTTTTTTTGGTCAGTTAGTCTTGGTCTGTCTTGTGTTTATGTGATATCATACTGGAGGAACATTGAATTTCCCCTTGGGGATGAATAAAGTATCTATCTATCTATCTATCTATCTAATTAAGCCTTTCAGTGTCTGCTCCAGAGAAAACAATCCAATTCTATCCAACCTTTCCTTGTCGCTAATATTCACAGTAACTGTAAAATTAATCAGCTCCACCTTGGGCACTGGCCTCTGTAGTAGGACATCTTCAAGGAGCGGTGCCTCAGAAAGGTGGTGTCCATTATTAAGGTCCCCCATCACCCAGGACATGCCCTCTCCTCATTGTAACTGTCAGGTAGGAGGTACAGAAACCTGAAGGCACACACTCAGTGGACAGCTGAGTCCATTTAGGAACACACATTCAGGAACAGCTTCTTCCCCTCTGCCATCCGATCCCTAAATGGACATTAGGCCCACGAACACCACCTTGTTTTTTTTATATTTCTTTCTGTTTTTGCATTATTTTTAATTTATTTAATATACATGTATATATACTTAATCTGTGTGTGTGTGTATGTGTGTATATATATATTTGTTATATTATCATGTATTGTATTCTGCTGTCCTAAGTTTGCAAATTTCACAACATATGCCAGTGATAACCTGATTCTGATTCTCTCTAATCCAGGCAGCATCCTGGTGAACCTCCTATGTTCCCTCTTTAAAGCCTTCACATCCTCCTTGGATAACATGCTTTGAAGAGGATAAAGTGTTCTATGTCATGAATTAACCAACACTAGTGATATTCTGCAGTTGTTAAAATGATTTTATTTTATTTGTAGGAGCTTGCTGTTTGCAAATTGCTTGCCATATCTGCATTGCTGTGGAGGCTGCTTCATTAACAGTTTCAAAATAAAACTTTTTGGGATGTAGTATCATCATGAATAACCAAAGGATTTCTAATGGTAATAGGTGTAGGGGGCACTAAATACTAATGTCATGACTGTATGCATCCCAAGCACCTACCACTCTGTGTGCACAAAAAGTTGTCTCTCACACACAGACACACACTCACGCACTCTCCACCTCTCCCACTCTTACTCTCTCTTTCACACTCTCTCACTCTTTCACACACACTCTCTCTCACTCTCTTTCACACTCTCCTCTCCCCTCATATATGTAAAGTATTTAAATAAGTAGTACAAAGGCATACTTAAGAAAAAGAGATAATGTTCATGGTTTCAATGTCCATTCAGAAATCGATGGCAGAGGGGAAAGAAGTTGAGAGTGTGTCCTTCAGGCTTCTGCACCTGCTTCCTGATGGTAGGAATGAGAAGAGGGCATGTCCTGGATGGTGGGGGTCCTTAATGATGGACAAAGCCTTTTTGAGGTATCACTCCCAGAAGATATCTTGGATACTACAGAGGCTAGTCCCCATGGTGGAGCTGACTAGTTTTCCCACTCTCTGCAGCTTACTTTGATCCTGTGCAGTAGCCACCTGCTGCCCCGCTCCTCATACCAGAGGGTGATGCAGCCAGTCAGATTGCTCTGCATGGTACATCCTGTAGAAGTTCTCAAGTGTTTTAGGTGATATTCTAAATTTCCTCAAACACCTAATGAAATATAGCCGCTGTCACCTTAAAGCTATTTTCTCTAGTATTTGACATTGCCAGCCTGAGGAAGAAAAGAATGACAATCTACCCAATCGATGCCCCGCGTAATTTTATTAACTTCCATCAAGTAAGCCTTTCAGCATCTGCTCCAGAGAAAACAATTCCAATTTTACCCAGCCTCTCCTTATAGCTATTAGCATAGCGCAATAATCATACCACATCTCTTTTCTGGCAAGCCGCAGGCTGCCCCCCACCAAATGCCACAGTCAGATGATTAAAATCCTCTACGGACTGAGGGGGCAGTAAGCAGATGCAGGGCATTGCAAGCCCACTCTCTAGAGGAGCTGTGGGCAGCTGAAAGGAGTCGAAGCTCGTCCCAAGTGGTCTCATGGGTCTGTGGCAGATTAAAGGATACAATGCAATCACACATTATAGGTTCGCAAATTAGATAACCTGAGCATGCTGCTGTTATTTTATTTTTTAAGGTGTTGATGCCTAACTGTCAATTCCATTCCCTTCTCCAGCCATGGTCTTGTCCCATTATATTTATTGGAGGCCAGTGATGATGTCTGTCACCGTTCCTTCCCAGTCCATAGAATGCCACAATCCCAGTTTACCCCTTCTTGCCCTCGATCACTGTAGTCCCATACAACCTCCATTAACAGGTATTCATCTGAAAACCTGCTGTTTTGTGTCCTAATTTGACCAAGTCCTTTTCATCCCTAATTCCTGTCTCCCTTACCACTCTGAGAGCACTCTGATTTTAATGTTCATTCTTATCTGAAGTTCCTTCATGATCTTATCTAGCTGCATTACCCTCTGGTCACATACATCCGCCACATTCTTTTGCCCCTTACATTGTCATCCATGTCTTCAGCCAGTAGCTCTAATTCGAAAGCAAGTAGCCACTCCAATTTTCAAAAACTTCTTTAAAACCTATCCCCTTAGCACCACTTATCGACTGCTAACTTACCCATGCACGTTGTCTGATTGTACTCTTGCTGCAAAGTGAATATACCAGTTAACCTCACCTCCGCATGCGTGCTTTTATTTAATTGATAGGTAGTTATACAGGCACAGCAAATTGGCGACGAGCATGAACCTGAATGTCAGCGAATATCACCAACTGTGCCTACAGTTACAAGGTGTCGGAATTCAGAGGAAGGGAGAGAGAGGTGAGAGGATCTTCTCAATGGGGAGAAGGTCGTCACAGACACTAACAATAGTGCATGGTACACAGTGAGAGATGAACAACGAGCAAAAATAACATGACAGAGGCCCTAGGAAAGTCAACAAATTCGATAGTGCTAATGAGGACTGGGAGTCACATATTGAGAGCGTTGAACTGTATTGTAATGTGAACGACATGGATGAGGAAAAGAAAGTCTCCACGCTTCTTAGCTTAATAGATGCTAAAAAGGACAGGCTCTTACTCAACTTAGTAACTCCTGAAAAGCCAGCAAGCAAGATGTTCAATGAGATTGTTGCAATTTTACAAAATCAGTTAAGCCCTAAACCATTAGAGATTTAGATTTCACAAAAAGAACTAGTCAAAGGATGAAAGCATTTCTGAATACATTGGAGAACTCTGCAAACTTTCCTAATACTGTGATTTTGGAGATGGACTTTTTGATGCATTAAGGAACAGGCTTGTATGTAAGTCCATAAGACACAGGAGCAGAATTAGGCCATTTGGCCCATCGAGTCTGCTGCACCATTTCATCATGGCTGATCTGTTTTTCCTCCCAGCTCCAATCTCCTGCCTTCTCCCCTTATCCCTCATGCCCTGACCAATCAAGTGTCTATCAACCTCTGCCTTAAATATACAGCTGCTTGTGGCAACAAATTCCACAGATTCACCACTCTCTGGCTAAAGAAATTCCTCCTCATCTCTGTTCTAAAAAGGCACCCCTCTATTCTGAGGCTGTGTCCTCTGGTCCTAGACTCTCCCTCATAGGAAACATTCTCTCCATATCCACTCTCGCAAGGCCTTTCACCATTCGATAGGTTTCAATTTGGTCTCTCTTCATTCTTCTGAATTCTAATGAATACAGGCCCAGAGCCATCAAATGCTCATCAGGAAGGGAAAGGGATAAATCAGACATGAAAACCTACCACTGAGCCTGGAAGATCCCAAAAAACACTATGTTTTGCCAGCTACTATCGTTCAACATGTAGATCGTCTGAATCTTGTTGAAGTGCAGTTGTTGCTCGGGGATTGGACATAGCAACCGGGCCTTCAGAAAGGTGGTCCACTTCTTCTGAAGCGTTCGAGCCCCTCCCAGGTCACCCTTACAGACGCAGTTGGCATGCATAGTCGAAGCACTCAAAAGAGACTACTATCAGAAAGAGACCTAACCTTAGAACAGGCACTGACCATTACAATGCCATTGGAGACAGCAGAAAAGATTGCGTCAGAACTACAGAAAAAGAGTTTAGTGGGTGAAATGCATAAAATGTCCCTGAATGGTGCAAAAGTCAAAAATGTTATCAATATGGCAAATCCTCCCATATGCAAATGCCTGTTGGTTGAAAAGAAAAGTTTGTAGAATGTGTCACAGACAGGTCACATAGAGTGTGAAGGCCAGACAAAAAACACAACCAAAGAGAAAAACCACACAGCGTGAAAGTTTCAAACGCAAAACTGCACCGAGTGACTGAATGTGAAACCGAATCAGGCATTACAAAGTCTAACAAAGGTGAGCTGTCAATGTCCAGAACTGCAGAGCATCGCTGAAACAGATCACAAATGATGTGGATCACAACCAACGTGTCTGACGTAAAACTGAAAATGGAGCTGGATACAGGCTCAGTTTTATCTATAATTTCCGAGGCTGTCTACAACAGACTTTTTTCTGAGCTACCATTATAAAAGACCTCAGTGATGCTGATTACCTACACAGGTGAAAAAGTGTCACCCAAAGGCGAACTAAAAGCAAATGTGATGTACAGAGGCAAAACAACAATGCTCCAAGTGCTCCTAGATATCCCAGGAACACAATGTTACCTTGACGACATCATTGTGACTGGCAATAATGATTAAGAACACCTCCAGAAGCTTGGCGCAAAGAGAGAGAAGTGTGAGTTTTAAATGAATGAAATCTCAGATTGTGGACATGTCCTTGACAAACAAGGCTTACATAGGTCACAAGAGACCTGAAGCAGTGCTGCAGGCACCCAAACCAGAGAATGTATCACAACTCAGATCATACTTGGACCATGCAAACTACAACCACTGGTTTCTCCCAGATATTGCTTTAGTGCTGCACCCATTGAATGCACTGTTGCAGACAGGAGCAACGTGGGAATGCTCAGAAAGATGTGAAAAAGCATTCAAGGAGACAAAGAGACTAATAATGTCCGATGAACTGCTCACCCATTGTGACCCATCCCTGCCAATCAGACTAGCGTGTGATGCATCCCCTTGTGGCATCGGTACCGTTTTGTTACACATTATGAAAGATCGACTGGAACATCTAATTGTACTTGTTTCAAGATCACAGATGAGCGCAGAACGCAACTACGCACAGGTCGACCGAGAGGCTCTTAGTCTAGCGTGGGGAATAAAGAAGTCCTACCACTACTTCTACAGATGAAAGTTTATTCTAGTGACAGACCAACAGCCCCTTGTATCCATTTTCAATCCCAGGAGGGGAATCCCAGTGATATCTGTTACCTGGCTGCAATGGTCAGGCACTTTTCCTAGGAGCCCACTCTTATGATATGGAATTCAAGGGTAGCAAACAATACAGCTTCGGGTAAATGGAGCTTGTCAGTCTGGGAAGGCAGTCCATCTAAGAGAGGGAAAATTCTGATTTCAAACCTCCACTGCCTTGTGGCCATACCCACTCATGGGAAGGGCTTTGGGAGTAAACCTTGAGGATAAATCCGGAGCTGGAGTCCCTAAGCAGTCCGATGTTGCCTTCAACTCATTCTGGCAACTCCTGCGGTGACACTGGTGCCAAGCTGTATCGATCCTTGCCCTTCCCTTGGACAACATCAGTGGCGTGGAGAAGGGAGACTTGCAGCATGGGCAACTGCTGGTCTTCCATACGACCTTGCCCAGGCCTACGTCCTGGAAACCATTCCTGGAGCAGATCCATGGTCTCGCGAGACTAACGGATGCCACCATCAAACAATACAGCAATGCTGACGGCTTGTCACATCTTCCGCTGTTGACAACCAAAGAAGAAAAACCTTCATTCTGTAACCCAACAGAGGTGTTCCACACAGCATTGGTGGACCACTGGCTGGTAACTAATTCTGAAATACAAAGAGAAACAAGGAATGACCCGACATTGTCAAATATCTATGACATCTCCGTGCAAGGATGGCCAGCTCATGGTTGTTGTTCAGTATGGCAGGTGTTTCTCCCTTTACACTTCTAAATGTTTTTTGTCAAACCAATCCTCCAGCTCATGACCACATCGATGGACTGTGGCAAAGCCATCTTGGATCTTGGTGAGAGGGCATGTCTGGACCAGGTGGAGGGCGTCCTGGGTTGGGGCACCACAGGGGCAAGCGGGGGTTTGTCAGGAGCCCCATTGATGTTGTGTTTGTGCTGTTTTGGCACATCGACTTCTGAGTCTATTTGTGGCTGTCCAGTTTATTTTCTGATAGTTGTAGTAAAGCCCAGGAGGAGCAATGTGGGATTGTCTATCAGAGCTCCACCAGGGTGTGTGTTGCTATGCTGGTATTGGCACCATTCAGTGTGTTCATCATAGGAGTCAAGGTGTTTCAAGTTGTAGGAAATTTTCCGGATTTGAGTCGGGAACTTGAAGGAACATTTTGATGAGTTTACAAACTGGAATGTTGTTGGGCATATTTTGGATACGCTTGCAGAATTTTGCTGAAGCTGCTCTTCTACGGATCTCCAGAGGTGCTATTTCGCTCATTGGTGGAAGCCATTGGACAGGTGCTGATTTTAGGGCTCCTGAGATTGTTCTCACAGAAGTATGGAGCTGTGTATTGATGATGTCTGTGTGAGTTATCTCTCCCAGGTGGGTTTGTAGTATTCGGCAACTGAGAAACATAGTGCTAGGCTGGATTTTAGTAGGACTGACTGGTTAGCATCCCTTTTCATTCCTGCTATCTTCCTGATCATGGCCATTCTGGATTTTAGTTTCTTTGTAACATTTTGATGTAACATTGGATCCTGTATGAGAGAGTTTGATCTAGAGTGACTCCTAAGTATTTTGGGTGTGGATCATTGGGTAGCTGTTTGTCATTTAGTTTGATACTAAGTTTAAGTATGGTTAGTCAGTTGTCCAGATGAAATATGGAAGTTATTATTTTGTTGAAACTCATATTTAGGGTATCACTTTGAGAAGTGATTGGATACGTAAGGTTCTTTTTCAATGGGTTTGACATCATTCCATTGGAAGGCTATGGCCCAGTCATCAGGGTATCCAAATTTAGCAGATCTGGTTTCAGGGAGGTCACTGAGGTACAGATTGAACATGGTAATCCTATGTTTCCAGAGTTCTCAGCGCAACAAGACACACTGTTGGTATGTCAAAGAACCCTGATGTGTGGGTCTCATGTTGTGATTCCTTCTAAACTGTGCATCAGAGTGTTGGAGAATCTGCATGAAGGACACCCGGGTACAAGAAGATGAAGAGTCTCACCTGGAGCTGCGTGCGATTGCTGGGAATAGATAGACAGATTGAAGACTTGACCAGAAGTTGTTTGGGATGCCACAAAGTTCAAAATGTACCCCCACAGGTACCATTACACCCATGGGAGCGGCCGTCTTCACCATGGCAAAGAGTGCATATTGACTTTGTTGGGCCATTGATGGACTCCATGTTTCTGATTGCTGTGGATGCTCTTCGAAGTGACCTAAGGTCATACTAATAAAGTCAACACGTCAGAAAAGACATTTTCTGCTCCGAGGACTACCTTCTTCAGAAATGGCTTACCAGAACAAATTGAGAGTGGCAATGGACCACAATACACACCGGAAGAATTCAGACTATTCATGAAGAAAAATGGCATCAAACGTTTCAAGCCAGCTCCTCACCACTCTGAAACAAATGGGTTAGCTGAAAGGTTTGTCCAAACCTTCAAGAAGTCCATTAAAGCGATGGACTAGGAGGACATTTCTCTCCGGCACAAGGTGGACAGCTTCCCTTTTGGGTATCGGAACTCTGTTGATGTGACGACAAATCAAACACCCGCTATGCTGTTCATGAGCAGGAATCTGAGATTGCACATAGACCTCCTGAAACCAGATTTTGTTAAAAGAAAATAGAAATACTGAGGGGGAAAACTCAGCAGGTCAGGCAGCATTTGTGGAGAGGAAGGTCAAATTGCAAAAGAGGAGGGTTGGAGAGAACACTATGTTTTTGATAGGTCGGAACCCAAGAGCGACTGAATGACACAACTTGCTCTGGCACTGGTTGTAAGAGGGTGATGGAGGTGTGTTAAATCTGTCTGGAAGAGATGGTATGTCACCAAAGACTGTAGCAAATTTCTACAGATGTATTGTGAGGATTATCATGACTGGTTGATTAACTGTCTGGTATGGAGACTCCAATGTACAGGATTGAAAGAGACTGCAGAGGTTGCAGTCATGGGTACAAACCTCCCCTCATCGAGGATATCTTCAAAAGGTGGTGCCTCAAGAAGATGGCATCAATCTCTAAGGAACCTCACCATCCAGGGCATACTCTCTTCTCATTACTACCATTGGGAAAGAGGTACAGAAACCTCAAGTCCCACATTCAATGTTCTAGAAACATCTCCATTTTGCTTGCCATTAAAATTCCGAGCGGTCCATTATTTGTAGCTCATAGTACTCATGCCTTGCACTGTACTACTGAAAAAAATAAACAAAATTAGTAACATGTCAGTGATAAACATTATTGTTTATAGTGGAATACAGTGTAGGGAAGTGTATGGTTATGCTCTTTGGTAGAAGAAATAAAAGAGTAGATTATTTTCTAAATGGAGAAAAAATATTTAAATCTGAGGATGCAGAATTCCCTAAAGTTTAATTTGCAGGTTGAGTCGGTAGTGAGGAAGGCAATTGCAATGCGAGCATTCATTTAAAGAGGACCAGAATATAAAAGCAAAGATGTAATGTTGAGGCTTTATAAAGCACTGATGAAGCCTCACTTGGAGTATTGTGAGCAGTTTTGTGCCCCTTATCTGAGAAAGAATGTGGTGACATTGGAGAGGGTTCAGAGGAGGTTCATAAAAATGATTCTGGGTTTGGAAGGCTTGTTATACAAGGAAGGTTTGATGGCTTTGGGCCTGTACTCTCTGGAATTCAGGAAGAATGAAGGCTGAGTCATTGAAACCCATGGAATGGTGAAAGGCCTGAATAGAGTGGATGTGGAGAGGATGTTTCCTCTGGTGGAGGAGTCTAAGACCAGAGGACACAGCCTCGGAAAAGAGAGGCATCCTTTTAGAATGGAGGTGAGGAGGAATTTCTTTAGCCAGAGAGTGGTGAATCTATGGAATTTGTTGCAACAGGCGGCTTTGGAGGCCAAATCATTGGGTATATTTAAGGCAGAAGTTAATAGATTCTTGATTAGTCTGGGCATGAAATGATACGGGGAGAAGGCAGGAGATTGGGGCTGAGAGGGAAAATAGATCAGGTATGATGAAATGGAGAGCAGACTCGATGGGCCAAATGGCCTAATTCTGCTCCTATATCTTATGGTCTTATGATTCTGATGTAAATAGAAGGCAACGGTTGAGGACATCACTAGAACTGTAAGATGCTGAACATGGCACTAATCATGCCAGAAGTACCTAGCAGACTGAGGCATTTGTGCAGAGAAAAAAAGGAAAGATAATGTTGCAGCTTGATGCTTCTTCATCAGAAGACTGATTACTGAGAACCGTCCGCAACACAAAATGTATGTAACACCAACTGTTCCTATGCTGGAAGGGAAGAATAAAAACCATTATGTGGGAGTGCATCGCAGAAACAGCTGTGACGGGAGAGCGGGCAGGTGCGAAGAGGCTGGCCGTCAGCCATTCTCACTGATTCAGCGAGAAAGTCTGCTCAGCTCTTCCAGATCAGCTTGACCCAGCTCTCCAGTCTTGTGACTCGATTGAGGGTGGGGGTGCAGATGACACACCAGATTTCCCTGACCTCACCCGGGGAAGGCAATACCTGCAGGCCCTCTGCGGCCAGCAAATCTATTCTGCTGATCTCCAAATCACTTGTTCATAAGTCTGTGGCTAAGTAGGATGTTTATTATCCAGACAGGACCTGTACAGTGTAGAAAACTGACTATCTGCAGTAGAATTTAATGTGGACTTCTGAGGGGTGCAACGTTCCTCGCCGACAGATGCTTAGTTGTGCTGAGAGTCAAGAGGCTAAAACTGAAAGAGTCAGAGTGTAATAGAGTTAAAATGACAGACAGCTGGAACCCCCGCATCACACTTTTTATCGGTTTATTTATTTTCAGTCAATGCACCGTAGAAAGCATGCTGGCTGGATCATATTGACTCGGTATGGCAACTGCTCTGCATATGACCTCAAGAAATTGCAGAGGATTGTGGACACAGCACGTCACATTCCCTCTATAGACTCTGTCTTTTCTTCTCACTGCTTCAGTAAAGTAGCTAGAATAATCAAAGACCCCATCTGCCCTGAACATTCTCTCTTTTTCTCTCTCCCATTGGGCAAAAGATTTAAAAGTCTGAAATTAATGTACCACCAGGCTCAAAGTCAGCTTTAATCCCACTGTTAACTGACTCCTGAATGGATTTCTTGTATGATAAGGTGGATTCTTGACATCACAATCTACCTCAGTACGGTTTTGCACTTCACACACAAAATACTGGTGGAACACAGCAGGCCAGGCAGCATCTATAGGGAGAAGCACTGTCGATGTTTTGGGCTGAGACCCTTCGTCAGGTTTTGCACTTTATTGTTTACCTGCACTGCACTATTTTGGCAGCTTTTTCTCTTTATTCTGCATTGTTATTGCTTTCTGGCCCCATACACTGTGTAATGATTTGATCTGTATAAACTGTATGCAAGACAAGCTTTTCACTGTATATTGGTATATCTGTCAAAAGTAAACCAGTACCTGTACAGTACTCTACAACTTGGAGATCACACCTGAAGCATGAAATGTAGTATGCAGAACAGGAACAACTACAAGTGAATTGCTGTATATTTCTCTCTCCACAGATGCTGCCTGATTTGGTGGATCTTTCCCAAATTTTATTTAGCATTTCCGACAACCACGATGTTTTACTTTCACCTGCTGGCCTTAAATAACAATGCTTCCGTCAGAGTGTGATAATCCTGATGTACTTCCTCTTGTTTTTTACCCCTCTCACAGATATTGCCTGACAAGTTGAGTGCTTCCACCGCCTCTTTGATACTTTGCAGTACCACAAATTATATTCTCAAATTATATTTTACCTGTTGACCTCCATTGGCAGTACTGAGGCTTGAGAGAAGTTTAATGGTTTCTGTTAAGATTGTTCAGCTCACTTTTGCTAGTTTCTGCAAGCTCTGATAACTGGAGTGTTCGGTACTTACCCAATTTATGATTGGATTCTTATGGTGGTTGTACATCAGATCTGATAATGACAGGAAACCTGTGTAGGAGAGTTTTTAAAGAGGTAAAAAGGTTGCCTGTGGCAGTACCATTCTCTCAACCTCAGACAGCCAGGTCCGGTGGTACAAACGGGCGTCACAAACTGGGATCTTCCTTGGTTGCAGTGGAGCATGACATGCCTTGTCATACTCTTTGTTCTCCAAGGAGCTTTGCAGTACCCCCTTCCTGGCCATTGGATCTCACTGTAGATCTCATCCACCCAGTCTGCCGAAGCTGGCTTTGCATGCTAAGACAGGCTTGTCCCTATCTCATGAGGTTATCTCATAACTTCAGCTGGTTTAGCCCAGCTATCGAAGCAGTGTACTGGGGTGTGGCTACTGTTGCATGCAAACAGCCAGAGGTGCGAGATGAGAATCTGGTGGGGACCAACGGTGAGTGAGCTGCCCCGGAATGGACGTGACCAGCCCCTTCACCAGAGGGGATGTTTATTGATTTATTATTGTCATGTGCTGAGTTGGAATAAAAACTGTTTTGCTTGCCATCTATATGGGTCATTTCAAAATATAAGTGCTTCAGAATCAAAATCACTGACATGTGTATGTTGTGAAATTTTTTGTTTTGTGGCAGAAATACAGTAGAATATGTAAAAATTACTAATTTAAATAACAAATATATAAATAAAGAGAGCAAAATAGTGAGGTAGTGCTCATGGATTGATCAGAAATCTTTATGGCATTGGGGAAGAAACAGTTCCTAAAATGAGTGCATCCTCAGGCTCCTGTGTCGCCTCTCTAATGGTGATAATGAGAAGTCCTAGATGGTAAGGGTCCATCATAATGGATGCCACCTATATGAGTTACTGCCTTTTGAAGATGTTCTCGATGGTGGGGGAAGGTTATGCCTGTTATGGACCTGGCTGAATCTACAATCACCTGTAGCTTTTTCCAGTCTTGCTCCTTGAAGTCTCCATACAAGGTGCTGATGCAACCAGTCAGAATGCTCTCTGAGATACATCTGTGGAAATTTACTAGAGTCTTTGGTAACATTTCAAACCTCAAACTTCTAATGAAGTGTAGCTGCTGGCATGCCTTCTTTGTGATTGCATCAGATGCTAATGCATAGGAACTTGAAGCTGCTCACCATTTCCCCTGCTGACTCCTTGATATGGGCTGGTGTGTGTTATCCTGACTTCCCCTTACCAAAATCAACAATCAACTCCCTGGTCTTACTAACATTGAGTGTAAGATTGTTGTTGAATCATCACTCAACTAGCTGATCTCATCCCTGTATGCCTCCTCATCATCTGAGATTCTGCTGGTAACAATTGTGTCATCAGCAAATTTATAGATGGCATTTGAGCTGTGCCTAGCCGCACAGTCATGAGGGCAGGCAGAGTCGAGCAGTGGGCTGAGCATGTATCCTTGAGGTGTGCTTGTATTCATTGTCAGCGAGGAGATTTTATTTCTGTTCCGTACGCTGCGGTCAGCTGACTGTGTACATTGAGGAGAAAGTTCACTGAGGAAAGCAATGACCAAATGCAGAATATACACTCAGTGGCCACTTTATAAGATACGTTTTGTACCTAGCAAAGTTGTCACTGAGTGAATGCTCTTGGTCTTCTACTGCTGTAGCCCATCCACTTCAAGATTCGACGTGTTATCCATTCAGAGATGCTCTTCTGCACATCACTGTGGTAATGCATGGTTAAATGAGTTACTGTCACCTTCCTGTCAGCTTGAACCAGTTTGGCCTTTCTCCTCTGACCTCTCTTTAACAAGGTGGTTTTTTCCCCACAGAACTACCACTCATTGGATTTTTCTTTGGCACCATTCTCTGTAAACTGGAGACTATTATGCATGAAAATCCCAGGAGTTCATCGGTTTCTGAGGTACTCAAACCACCCATCTGGCACCAACAATTAATCCATGGTCAAAGTCACTTAGATCACATTGCTTCTGCACTCTAATGTTTGGTCTGACAATATCTGAACCTCTTGACCACGTCTGCATGCTTTTATGCATTGAGTTGCTGCCACATGATTGGCTGACTAGATATTTGCATTAACGAGCAGGTGTAAAGTGGCCACTGAGTGTATGTTGGAGTCTCAGAGTAAGTGCTGTAAGATGGACAATAAAGTGCAAGAGCTATGACGAGGTAGATTATGAGGTCATGAGGTCAAGAGTTCATCTTAAATGTTCAAGAGCCTTATGAAAGGATGGAAGCTGTCCTTAAGCCTGGTGGTGGGAATTTCAAGCTTTTGTATCTTCTGCCGCAGTTGAAGGGGAAGAAGGCAGTATGTCCAGGATGGGAGGGTTTATTTGATTGTGTTGGCTACTTTCCCAAACTAGTGAGAAGTGTAGGTGGAGTCCATGGAGGAGAAGCTGGTTTTGGATTTTGTTTGTTCTGTGTTGGTATGCCTGTGGGAACCGCAAACTCTTCCACAAATGGGGCCACACAGTCATGAGGGTGGTTAACAGGTCAGATGGGTGTGTAGCTTGTGAGTACATGGCTATGCTTTTCTACCATTTAGACATGCTTCAGTGTACTCGTAATACATGGCCCCATGATTCTCAACGCTATCCTAAATGCTCCTTCACAGTCGTAAGCCAATGGTTCCTAGGAATTGTGGTGATGTTGCACTTCAAGAAAGCTTTTAGCACATTCTTTATTTTCCTCCATCTCCTCTCATGACAGAGCTCAAAATAAAGTGATAGCACGCAGCAAGAAAATAATGAAACCCGTTTATCCACAAGCATCTATACTGCAAACAGTATTTTCTGCCCTATGAATAGCAACCTCACTGCTATCACAGGGATGCACATCTTATTAAAAGATTAATTTTTATGAAGAAACCATCGATTGAGAATTAAACTGGATGTTATCCGAGCATGCGCAGTCGTGCAATACATGATTTTTAAAATATAACTTCCACAAATAAAATTAGTCCTGAACTCATTGAGACAGATGTGTTGACTCCACAGTTTGACTCCATCTTGGGAGTGCACCAGGCAATAGGTACCGATTCCAGATGTGGGGAAACATCCTCCTCTAAAAAAAGTATTCTTATCGTCTATCACAGATATATTTCTGAGAAGCAGCAGCTGAGTCTAAGAATAGATCATTGACTCTATCATCCCTCACTCACATGATCACTGCTGAGGTAATACACGAGGAGTTCACTCTGTTCCTGGTTGATGGTGTACTGTGTTTACTATACAGCCCAATAGCAATTTATACCTTTCATTTGACTCCGTCAGCATAACCACTCTCACTCCTTTGTGTTTAAGCAAGTGTGTGTTCAAGCAAACATGCGGCTTGTAAGAGAATTCCTAGAAGCATGGTTTTCTGTGAATAATTCTCTAAACAAACCCGTCAATCTCAATCCTATTTATGAGCCGAATCGGGCAAAATTCCTGAGCACAGCGCACAAAGTTTGCCACACATCCAATCAGCGATGAGACCCAGGTTTTGGCAGATACTGATTGGTATTGGTGAGATTGATGGCGTTGAACACCAAGCTGTTCTCAATAAACAGTAGCCTGACAGACATTGCTGTTGTCCAGGTAGACAAAGGCCAAGTGAGGAGCCAGTGAGACTGTGCCAACCATAAGCCTGTTATGGTGGTAGGCAAATGGAAGTGAGGCTAGGTCCTTGCTCAGGTAGGAGTTAGTTCTAGCCACGGGCAACCTCTCAAAGAACTTCATCACATTAGATGTGAGTGCTTTTGGGCCACTCACCCTTGCTCTTCTTGGGCACCCTTATGACTGATGCCCTTTTGAAGCAGGTGGGACAGTCAGACTGCAGCAGTGAAAGATTGAAGCTGAATCCAGGACAGAAATGGGCAAAATGGAGATGGAAGCAAGAAAGCTTGATGGAGGCTTGTCCTGTGGCACTTGGTCTCCAGTATCTATGCAAGAGAAAGGACTTGGTAGCTACAAAAATGAGTTTGCAATAGGAGTAAAGGATAGTAATTTCAATACACTCAGTACATGTATGGAGGAACTGTAAATGGCTGCCTGATGGGGAGAATGTACAACTAGAGGAGGATGTCATCAACACACACACAGTGCTGTGCTAACCACGATGCTACTGTGCTGTTGGGTATGAATTCAGCAGTGGTGAATTTTTGCATGTTAATGTTATTTTCCATTGGCCTCCTCCCCCTTTGATTCCCACTTTCTTGTGCCGTTCTGAAGCTATCAAAAATGGTGTCATGTTAAATTTGCAGACTAGTAATCCCAATGCCTATGATAACAATCAAAAGACAAGTTCAAATCCCACTATGGTAGCTGTTAATAATTGAATTAAAATGAAGACTATTAAGTAGTAATAGGTTGTTATTAAAAATGAAACATCTGGTTCAATAATGTCCTATGGGGAGAAAATCTACTGTCTTTGTCTTATGTAGTCTGGCCTATATTTGACTCCAGACTATTGATGTGGTTCTCTCCTGTGCTCTCTGAAACGTCCTGTCCACTCAAGGCCCTTTGGGATTGGACAATAAATGCTGGGCTTGAAAGTGACATCCAGATCTGGAAAAGTGAATTTAACCTATCTGCCAAAAGTGGAACTTTCCAGTGGCCAAACATTTCAATTCCATTTCCCATTCCTGTTCTGACATGTCGGTCTATGGCCTTCTCTTGTTCCAAGAGGAGTCCACACTCAGGGTGGAGGAGAAACACCTTGTATTCCATCTAGGTAGCCTCCGACCTGATGGCATGAATAATGACTCCTCCTTTTGGTATATAAAAAAAATTCCGTCACCCTCCCCTCTTCTCTATTCTCACCAAAAACACTCAAATTTCTACTGATGTGCCACGGAGAGCATTCTAACTGGCTTCATCACCGTCTGGTATGCAGGTGGGGGGGAGAGGGGGGGCTACTGCACAGGATCAAAATAAACTGCAGAGAGTTGTAAAATGTGTCAGCTCCATCATGGGCACTAGCCTCCGTAGTATCCAGGACATCCTCAAGGACTGATGACCCAAAAAGGCGGTGCCCATCATTAAGGACCCCCACCATCCAGGACATGCCCCCTTCTCATTGCTACCATCAGGAAGGAGGCACAGAAGCCTGAAGACACACACTCAGCAATTCAGGAACTGCTTCTTCCTCTCTGCCATCTGATTTCTGAATGGACATTGAAACTCATGAACACTACCTCACTACTTCTTTATTTTTAATTTTGCACGACTTATTTAATTTATCTAATATATGTATATATTATTGTAATTCACAGCTTTCTTTTTCTTTCTGTTATCATGTATTGCATTGTACTGCTGCCGCAAGTTTAACAGATTTCACGACGTGCCGGTGATATTAAACCTCATTCTAATTCTGAAATTAATTACAGTGAATCAAATGCTAATGGAGTTAAAGTTTCTCCATAGGAAGAGGCCATGCTTTATTACTTAAATAGTTTGGCTTGATACTACAGTAGGTGGTACCCTTTAAAATGTTATTGTAATAGAGAATGCAGAACTGGTTGTGGATGAGTCAGAGTAGCCCAGATGTTGGAATATGTCACGAAGGACGAGAAGTTGGTAGTTGGAATTTAGAAAGTGCTAAACCATAATAACTTAAAATAGAACTCCACCCAACATCGTAATAAATCTTAATTACCCTAAAGTATATTCATACCTTTAGATGTGTCCCATAAAACCATCTCAAAATAAAGTCATGACCTTGTAAATCACAATCACACTTTATAATGATCTTGGTGATCACTGTTGTAGCTCTTCCTTAAATTATTGCTTAGAATCCTAAAAAGGAGTTTGATACTGTTTATACCAACAGATTAAGTGCTACACAGCATAGACGTTAAAAGCTTTGCTGAGCAGAATGCTATGTGGACCATACTGTCTTAAATCTGGAGGTAACAACCTGAAATAACCAGTATTCGTAAATATGTCTGTAACTTTATAAAATCTTCCCCAAAATGTTTGCCACATGGTTGTATCTTTTACCCTGTGTAACTGCTATTGGGATTCTGGAGAAAGCCCAGGTTTCACTGTACACAATGACATTTAATGTGAATCATCTGGGAGCAAAGATTAAGTAAATTGGGTCATTTGTATTTTCAAAGCTGGTTGCCTTATTTTTGTTCTGGCTGGCTTTATCACCAAGATTCATGTAATCCATCTTGTTCAAAGCCTTTAATATAGGCTAATGACAAAGCAGCAATGCAGACTGGAGAGTGCATTGTACCTTATGAGAGACAGGATATCTGAGAGGCTGATCCAAACACCACCCCCTCCACAGCACCTCCATCACTGACCCAAGGTGTCTGAACAATGTGTAAATGCTCACAAAATGCTGGTGGAACGCAGCAGGTCAGGCAGCATCTATAGTGAGAAGCACTGTCATATAGGGAGAAGATGCTGCCTGACCTGCTGCGTTCCACCGGCATTTTGTGTGTGCTGCTTGAATTTCCAGCATCTGCAGATTTCCTCCTGTAATGTGTAAATGCTGGTATTTTAACTAGCTCAGTGTGGTGAACTACATATACCTGTCTGGACTGCTCCTGTGGCTCCTCCCACAGACCCCTGTATAAAGGCGATTGAGGCCTGAGCCCGGCCTCATTCTCCAGGATGTAGTGTTGTTCATTCTTCCAGTCAATAAAAGCCGATATCTCGCTTCTTACGTCTCAGAGTGACTTATTGATGGTGCATCACTCAGAAAACACATTTTGTTAACATGGAACTCAATCAATGTCTCAGCTGTCCATTGACTACTGTTGTGTCCATTTAGATCAGAGGCTCCCATTCCCAGCTTTTTTTTATGCAGTGGACCAATATCATGAAGCAAGAGGTCTGTGGACCTCAGGTTGGGAACCCCGAAGTTAGATGATACTTTGCTTGGTTAACTAAGCCAAAATGTGGAAACAGATGGTGCTCAATATTCCACTAGTGATCTTAATCACATTGGTGATAATCACCATCTATGGCACCCTTGGGCTTGACGGTTAGTTTAATGGACACCAGGGTTGCATGAATCCTGATGTTCAACGGGCAATCTTAATAGAAGCATAAAATGCAGAAGCAAGAGTAGGCCATTCGACCACACGCGCCTGCTCCAACACTCAGTCAGGTCATGGCTGATTTTTTACCTGAGCACACTTTCCTGCTCTCACCTCACGCCATGATTTTCTTAACACAGGGTTTCCAACCTCTTTTATCCTCCAAGAGAACCACAACCTTGTCGTGGTTTGGAGGCTTGCGTACCTCGATGACCCAAAGAGCCATGTTGGGTAGAGTCGGGGCTTTATGCTTTCGCTCCTGGTAGGGTCACTAAGGCCAAACAGGACAAAGGGTAGAGGCCAGGCTACGAGAGGTCCACTAATCCTCCAGGTTCGGAGATTCAGCTCAGGATTAACAACCCAGGCTGTTAATACAAAATTTCTATGGAAACAGCAATGAAGAATCCTTCTACATCTGACTGCAATGCATTCCTGAGTCTCCACCCGGGACTTGCATGACTGATAGTACTGAAAACCATGAGGAAGCTATTGATATGGTGAAGGAAGCCCTGAACACTACTAGAGATGGAGGACCTTCATTACTGCTCTAAATGCCCCTGGCGTACTGGGCAGTAGATAAGGAACCTTTTTTTATGCCATAGACCAATACAATTAAGCAAAAGGTCCGTGTACCCCAGGTTGGGAATTCCTACCTTAATATCAAGTAATATGTAGGGATGGACGACTTGGATAAACTCTATCAACCTTTTTTGGCAGAAAGCTACAAAGGCTCACTACCTTCTGAATGGTAAAAGTTCTTCTCATCTCTGTTCTGAATGGCCGATCACTTACGTTGGAACTATAACTGCTGCTTCAAGATATCCTGGTTAGAGGAGACATGATTTCCATATCTGCTCTGTCACACCCTGTTAGAATTTTCTGTTTCAACTAGATCTTCTCTCATTTTCTCATTTGGGGTGGCATGGTAGCAGAATGGTTAGCACGACGCTTTACAGTACCAGTGACCAAGGTTCAATTCCCACCACTCTCTGTCAGGAGTTTGTATGTTCTCCCCATGGTCACGTAGGTTTCCTCTAGGTGCTCTGGTTTCCTCGCATGGTCTGAAGATGTACCAGTAGGTTAATTGGCCATTGTAATTGTTCTATGATTAGTTGTTTTTGTTCAGTTGTTAAGTCGAGTCCGACTCTTCGTGACCTCGCGGACTCCTGCACACCAAGCCTTCCTGGTGGAAACTGCCTAAGATCTCCAAGGTCATACACATTGCGACTCAAAAGGCTGAAAGGGTCTGATCCACGGTGTATCTCAATAAGCAAAAAAGTAAGTTTTCCTAAAGGAAAAAGTTGACATCCTTGGAATCAATCTGACTAACCTTGGCCCTCCCTTTCTTGCAAGTATCTCCTATAGGTGGGGAAATTGAAAATGTACATAATATTCCAGATTTGATATCTCAAGCACCACATATTGTTGCAGTAATACTTCTTTACCTTTACATACAACACATCAAACAGTAAATTCTAACTCCTTTTTTTACCTGGATGTTGCTATTCAATGATTTGTGCACAAGACAGCCTGGTCACTCTGTGCACCAGCACCTTGAATTTCTTTCATTTTAAAAACGTCCAACCTGAAACTCTGTAGTTGGCTTCATATTTTCCAAGTTCAAGACCATCTGCTGTGCCCTTGCCCACTTGGTCTCACTAAATGACCTTAAAGATCCTCTGCTTCCTCGGCCAGCTGTTCCCCATCCTGGATCAGAGTCAGCATCCGGTTTATTATTGCTGACATATGTTGTGAAATTTGTTGTTTTGCAGCAGCTGTACATTGTAAAATATATAAAAATATGACTATAAGTTACATAAAATATTAAAATAAATAACTAGTGCAAAAAGAGAGCAAAATAATGGGGTTATGTCCATGGGTTCATGGACCATTCGGAAATCTAGTGGCAGAGGAGAAGAAACTGCTCTTAAAGTGTTGAGTGTGTGTCTTCGATCTCCTGTGCCTCCTCTCCGATGGTAATAACGAGAGGAGTCCACGTCATGGATGGTGGAGTCCTCAATGATGGATGCCACCATCGTGAGGCTTGCCTTTTGAAGATATTCTCGATGGTGAAGAGGCTAGTGCCCATGATAGAGCTGGTTGAGTCTGCAACTCTCTGCAGCTTTTACCAATCTTGAGTGTTGTTGCCCCCATACCAGATGGTGTTGCAACCAGTCAGATACTATAGAGATACTACGTACTCTACAGGAGCGTAGCAGTTAGCTCGATGCTATTATAGCTCGGAGCATTGGAGTTCAATCCCGGCATCCTCTGTAAGTGATCTCTGTACGTCCTCCCCGTGGAATGCGTGGGATTTTGTTTTCTCCCACAGTCCTAAGATATATCAGGCAAGTTAATAGGTCATCGTAAATTGTCATGTGATTAGGTTAGGGTTAAATCGGAGGCTTTTGAGGGTAGCTGGGCAGTGCAGTTCGAAGGGCCAGAAGGGCCTATTCTGCTCTGTATCCCAAAATAAAATACAATAAAAAATTATGAAGTTGGTGCCGTCATCCAAATCATTGACAGCACCAATCCCTGTGATGTCTCATTAAGCATTGTCTCTGAAATAGCTTATTCCCGCTCTCTTGTGGACTAACCGAACCAGAATATAACTCCCAGTGCTCTAATTTTGTTACATCATCCTTTGTGTAGCAACTTATTGAAGGCCTTCTGAATGTCCATGTACACCCAGATCAGCTGGTCTTCCCCTTTCTATTCTGCTAGGTACAACCTCACTCTCAGATATGCTTTCCCATTCAAAAATATTGACTTTGATCTAATCTTTTCCATAAGCCCTGTTACCACTCCTTTGGTAATAGTCTACCCTTTGCCCAATTATTCATGTTGGGCGATCTGGCCTACAGCTTTCTGTTTAACCTTTTCTCCTTTTCATAGATGGTGGGCTTACATTTGGCACCTACCAGCTAAAGAAACTACTCTGGAATCAGTGGCGTTCTGGAAGATGTGACATGTGCATCTATTACCTCCATTTCTACAACCAAAGGATGCAGATCATCGGAACCTGGGGATTCCGATTCAGATGGTAGCATGGCAGTTAGCGGAAGGCTTTACAGCAGGGATACCCAGCCTGGGGTCCATGGACCCCTTGCTTAATGGCTTTGGCCCATGGCTTTAAAAAAAAAGGTTGGGAACCCTTACTTCACAGCATCCGAGATCACCGATCAAGTTTCAATTCCTGCCGCTGTCTGTAAGGAGTTTGCACGTTCTCCCTGTGACTGTGTCGGTTTCCACCCACAGTCCAAAGCTGTACAGTTAGGTTAAATGTATGGTGGGCATGCTGTGTTGCCACTGGAAATATGGCAACATTGCAGACTGACCAACACAATCCTCAGACCGTGTTTGTCATTGACACAAACAACACATTTCACTGGATGCTTCGATGAACATGTGACAAATAAAGTCAGCCTTTATCTAAACTGTCATAAACACCAGGGTGCCATGAAATCCCTTGTTCACAGAGTAAACAGTGCAAATGGCAATGAACAGCAACAAAACAAAATAGAGTGGTGCAAAGATAGTGTAAAAAGAAATGCAGAAGTGTCGATCTGAATTAACCAAGAGAAGTATAGTCACATTTCAGTCCCATTAATTCCTCTATTATTAGTTTCTTTAAGCCCTCGTTCACACTGGACCTGTTGGTCTCCACCATTTCCAAGAGATTTTCTGAATCCTCTGTAAAAATAAGCACAAAATACTTGTCTAATACCATTTTCTTGTCACCAGTGTGATGTTCCCTACTTTGTTGGTATGGAACCTTCACTAGCTTAGGCTAATCATTTCTTTTTTACATGTCTATGGAAGCTTTTTTTTCTGTTTTTATGTTTCTGGCTGAAGTACTCTATATTCTATTTTCCATTTCCTTATCACTGTTTTGTCCTCTGCCGAATTGTGATATTTTCCCAGTCCTCAAGCTATTAATTATGACAACACAAGGCTTTTCCTTTGACTTAATGCTATCTTTAACATCTCTTGATAGTGACAGCTAGACCATTTCCTTTTGGGGTTTTGAGCTTTAAAGCAATATTTTATACTCTAGACAATCTATTGAATAAGGATCTAGTGCTTTCCTGGTGCATATGACGAATGAACTCCTCTCAGGCTTCCTGGGAAGAGTTTATTCGTAATATATTGATTCTTTTAAATGGTAACCATTACCTGTTTACATTGTCCTTTTAATGTAGTTTTCCAGTCTGCCACAGCCATCATACGTTTCGTGCCTTTGTAGTTTACTTTTACATATTTAATACCTTGTGTTTCCTATTTAAATAAACTGTTTTCACTGATAGTGATAATAATATTATGATCACTGTTGCCTAAAGGTTCTTGAACTACAAGATCACCAATTAACCATTTCTGACTGCAAAGTACTAGCTTTAAAATAGGCTGTTTGCTTGTAGGTTCCTTAACATACTGATCTTTAAAGCCATTTTTATACACTGTGAATTTGTCTCTCACAATACTATTACTAATTTGGTGTGTTAATTCTGCCTGTCCCCCATCGTTAATGCAGTTTTTTGTTTGTTTTGTGCATGGGGGTTGTTGTCCTTGTTGCCGTTTGCACAATTTTTTTTGTGTGTGGGGGGGGTGGTGTTTGATGTTCTTGTTGCCATTTGCACATGGGGGTGTGTGGTTGGTGTTTTTCTTTGAACGGGTTCCATGGCAGTCTCTGGAGAAGACGAATCTCAGGGCTGTATACTGCATGCCTACTTTGATAATAAGTGTACTTTGAACCCTTTGAATCATGTGCCTCTAAAACACAATAGCACCACTGCTTGAAAGCTGGTATGCAACTCCCATAACATTTCCTGCCTCCTTTTGCTTCTTCATTCCACCAAAACTGATTCCTCCACATGACTCTCTGAGCTCGGGGCTACCCTAACCCTTTTTATTTTGTCTATCTCTTCCAAGAGTGATATATGCAATCCCTAACCTTGGGCACTTTGCAACCACGTCTCCATAATAGCTAGAGATCTTGCCCATTGCTGTCCAGTTCTGCTGGTAACACGTTTTGAGCAGCATCCATTCAAAGAAAATATTTTAAAAATCAGCTTTATTTGCCACACGTACATAGAAAAATATAGTGAAATGCGTCGTTTGTGTCAACGACCAATACAATCCAAGGTATGTACTAGAGGAAGCCTGCAAGTATTGTCATGCTCCTGGCGCCAACAAAGCATGCTCACAGTTTACTAATCCTAACCTGTACGCCTTTGGAATGCGGGAGGAACCCTCACGGTCATGGATAGAACGTACAAACTCTTTAAGGGCAACAGTGGGAATTGAACACTGCACTAACCACTACATTACCATGCCGCCCTTCAAATAGGATCTTCAGTTTTGTCTACCCCGTTTTTTCCTTTCGACTTCAATTATGCACACTTCAAACATGTACACTTTCCCGACAGATTCTAGTTATTATTGTGCATTTTTGCCTTTATCTTCATCCTTTAAATTGATAAATGTACCATGGCAGCATCTGTTTTTGCCTTAGGAGTTTTCAAAGGTTCAGTGTGACATCTGAAATTTTGACGAACTTCTATAGGCGTGCAGTGGAGAGTATATTGACCGGCTGCATCACAGCCTGGCATGGAAACACCAATGCCTTTGAATGGGAAATCCTACAAAAAGTAGTGGATTTGGCTCAGTCCATCACAGGTAAAGCCCTCCCAACCATTGAGCACATCTACATGAAATGCTACCATAGGAAAGCAGCATCCATCATCAGGGGTCACCACCACCCAGGTTATGCATTCTCCTCATTGCTGCCATCTAGGTAGAAGGTACAAGATCCTCGGATCTTGCACCACCAGGTTCAAGAAGAGTTACTACCCCTCTGAATAAAAGGGGATAGCTACATTCAGCTTAACTTGTCCCATCACTGAAATGTTCCCACAACCAATTATCTCACTTTTCAAGGACTCTTTATCTCATTATCTCATGTTCTCATTATTTATTTATATTTGTATTTGCACAGTTTGTTGTCTCCTGCACTCTGGTTGATCTTTCATTGATTCTGTTATAGATACTATTCTATAGATTTGCTAAGTATGCCCACAAGAAAATGAATCTGGTGACATACACGTACTTTGATAATAACTTTACTTTGAACTTTGAACCCACACCCCCCCCCCCCCCGGCTTTTTGTTCTTCCTTCTTGGGCAATCCCTCTGGATCGAGGATAACTTTGTTCTAGGAATGTAGTGGTTTCCAGTGTAGACCAGCTATTTCACCTCCTGCTCCAAGTTCTTCTTTAGTTCTAAGGCTTGAGGAGACTCCTTAAAACATAATATGATACGTTTTAACCTACAATTTGAGAAGGAGAAGGGAAAATCAGATGTGTCAGTATTACAGTTGAACAAAGGGAACTATGGAGCTATGAGGGAGGAGCTGGCCAAAGTTCAATGGAACAATACCCTAGCAGGGAAGACAGTAGAACAAAAATGGCAGGTATTTCTGGGAATAATGCAGAAGGTGCAGGATCGGTTCATTCCAAAGAGGAAGAAAGATCCTAAGGGGAGTAAGGGGTGGCCGTGGCTGACGAGGGAAGTAAAGGGCAGTATAAAAATAAAAGAGAAGAAGTATAACATAGCAAAGATGAGCGGGAAACCGGAGGACTGGGAAGCTTTTAAAGAGCAACAGAAGATAACAAAAGAGGCAATACACCAAGAAAAAATGAGGTATGAAGGTAAACAAGCCAAGAATATAAAGGAGGATAGTAAAAGCTTCTTTAGGTATGTGAATAGCAAAAAAATAGTTAAGACCAAAATTGGGCCATTGAAGACAGAAACGGGTGAATTTATTATGGGGAACAAGAAAATGGCAGATGCGTTGAACAGGTACTTTGGATCTGTCTTCACTAGGGAAGACACAAACAATCTCCCAGATGTAATAGTGGCCAAAGGAACTAGGGTAAAGGATGAACTGAAGGAAATTTATATTAGACAAGAAATGGTGTTGGATAGACTGTTGAGTCTGAAGGCTGATAAGTTCCCGGGACCTGATGGTCTGCATCCCAGGGTACTTAAAGAGGTGGCTGTAGAAATCGTGGACGCATTGGTAATCATTTTCCAATGTTCTATAGATTCAGGAACAGTTCCTGCTGATTGGAAGGTGGCTAATGTTGTCCCACTTTTCAAGAAAGGAGGGAGAGAGAAAACAGGGAATTATAGACCGGTTAGCCTGACGTCAGTGGTGGGAAAGATGCCGGAGTCAATTATAAAAGAGGAAATTACGACACATTTGGATAGCAGTAGAAGGATCAGTCCGAGTCAGCATGGATTTATGAAGGGAAAATCATGTTTGACTAATCTTCTGGAGTTTTTTGAAGATGTAACTATGAAAATGGACAAGGAAGAGCCAGTGGATGTAGTGTACCTGGACTTCCAGAAAGCTTTTGATAAAGTCCCACATAGGAGATTAGTGGGCAAAATTGGGCACATGGTATTGGGGGCAGAGTACTGACATGGATTGAAAATTGGCTGGCTGACAGGAAACAAAGAGTAGTGATTAACGGGTCCCTTTCGGAATGGCAGGCTGTGACCAGTGGGGTACCGCAAGGTTCGGTGCTGGGACCACAGCTGTTTACAATATACATTAATGATTTAGATGAAGGGATTAAAAGTAACATTAGCAAATTTGCTGATGACACAAAGCTGGGTGGCAGTGTGAAATGTCAGGAGGATGTTATGAGAATGCAGGGTGACTTGAACAGGTTGGGTGAGTGGGCAAATGTATGGTAGATGCAGTTTAATGTGGATAAATGTGAGGTTATCCACTTTGGTGGCAAGAACAGGAAGGCAGATTACTATCTAAATAGAGTCAAGTTAGGAAAAGGGGAAGTACAACGAGATCTAGGTGTTCTTGTACATCAGTCAATGAAAGCAAGCATGCAGGTACAGCAGGCAGTGAAGAAAGCTAATGGCATGCTGGCCTTTATAACAAGAGGAATTGAGTATAGGAGTAAAGAGGTCCTTCTGCAGCTGTACAGGGCCCTGGTGAGACCCCACCTGGAGTATTGTGAGCAGTTTTGGTCTCCAAATTTGAGGAAGGACATTCTTGCTATTGAGGGAGTGCAGCGTAGGTTCACAAGGTTAATTCCCGGAATGGCGGGACTGTCATATGTTGAAAGATTGGAGCGACTAGGCTTGTATACAATGGAATTTAGAAGGATGAGAGGGGATCTGATTGAAACATATAAGATTATTAAGGGATTGGAAACGCTGGAGGCAGGAAGCATGTTCCCGCTGATGGGTGAGTCCAGAACTAGAGGACACAGTTTAAGAATAAGGGGTAGGCCATTTAGAACAGAGATGCAGAAAAACTTTTTCACCCAGAGAGTGGTGGATATGTGGAATGCTCTGCCCCAGAAGACAGTGGAGGCCAAGTCTCTGGATGCATTCAAGAGAGAGTTAGATAGAGTTCTTATAGATAGTGGGGTCAAGGGATATGGGGAGAGGGCAGGAATGGGGTACTGACTGTGTATGATCAGCCATGATCACAGTGAATGGCGGTGTTGGCTTGAAGGGCCGAATGGCCTACTCCTGCACCTACTGTCTATTGGCTATTACCGTATCATGGGACTATTTACAGTGACTGATTAACCTACCAGAACTCCAAAGGTAGTCATAGCTGAAGGGTGGTAGTGGGGACGAGCTCCCACTGCTAAACAAGTGCTCCTCATGGCGTGCATCTCAAACAGCCTCTGACAACCAAGTCCAACTCCTGGCCTTCACGTCTGGCGTAGTTCTTATGCTCGGTGGAGCTGTTCTCACTGACAGGAGAAGGGGCAAAGGCGGACCATTGGCGCCTTAAAACCAGTTGCTCTGGGCAGATGGAGCTCGTTAACCACGGATAGTAGCTCATCTAGGAGAGGGAAAACTCCGATTTCAAACCTCTGCTGCCTTGCGGCTATACCCTCTCACGGGAAAGGCTTTGGGAGTAAATCCGGAGGAAAAATCCGGAGTCGGAGTCCGGAAGGCAGCTGACTGCTGTACCCAGCACCGGCACGGCAACTCCTGCGATGCTGCTGGCACCAAACTGTATCGACTTTCGTCGTTCCTTTGGACCTGTCATCAGCATGGAGAGGGGGGTCCCACTGCATGGGCAACAGATGGATCTCCATATCAACTCTGCCCTGGCTTGTGCCCTGGAGAGGCCACTCCCGGTGACTACCAGAGGTGCAGTACCCATGGTCGACCACGACTGACGGAGGTCACACACACTAACCTACCAGCCGGTAGGTGTTTGGACCATGGGAGGAAACCCACGCAGTGTTGGGGAGAACGTACAAGCTCCTTACATGCGGTGGCGGGAATTGAACTGGGGTCGCCTGTACTGTGAACTTTGTGCTAACCACCATGCCACCAGGCAGCCCTTCGCTACATATTTGAAAGCCTTATTTACAACTCCCATTTCTCTACAACACTGCAACATTAATTTCCCTGATCCCTGATCTGAACCTTGCTCTCTGGTTTATCCACCCTGAGTGAAAATTCATCAAACAACTGATAATGCAGATGTGGTTGCCATGGATTCCAATGTCTTCCATCAGCACCCACACACTTACCTTGTCTTTCCTGCCATAGACTTGATATGATCAATTTTAAATACTGTTACTGTCAGAATCGGAATCAGGTTTATTATCATTGACATATGTTGTGAAGTTTCTTGTTTTTTCAGAAGCAATACAGTGCAATACATGAATATACTATAAATTATTATAAGCTAAAAGGAAGAACAGGAAAGCTCTCAGAGTGAGAGAGGAAACACAGGAACACAATTTGCAAGCACTAAACCGAGCCTGCAGACATGATGGCCTGGTATAACCCTGATTTTGTCTTGTGGCTTGCCTAGCTGTGTGGAAGCTGTGACGCACCCTGTCTAGCTGTGTCGCACTTGCAGTACCTGGGATTGGATGCCTTTAAGGCACTCTCGCTAGGCAAGACGGTGAGCGGCATGCAGGATAATATATGGAGCTTCATTTGACTGTCCCAGACCAGCAGGACTTGCAATTGGCAGACAACCTTCAGCAGCTGTCTCCCCAATTCAGACTTCGCTTACACCATCTGAAAACTGCTCAAGCAAAATTTGACAGTCTGCATCTGGCAGACCTCGAGAAATGAAATGCTTTACATCTTAAGTCACAGATTCCTCCCTCTGTCTCCCTAATCTGGAGGGTCATGCTCTTTCGGTTCAAGTTGGCAGGACCTATGTAATTCACCCTTCATTTCAGGCTCTGTGAGCCCTTTGGTGCTTGAAGAGCTTCATCGACATCTGAAACTCTTATCCACTCACCTCTGATTACCCAGTATCTACATACAGGAGCTTTCTGGCATGGGGTCACTTGACCGCCACCAGGAGCCTAAACCTGGCTGATGTCAATTTAATTGTCAGCTGCCTTGGAGCTGATAGTTTACAAATAAGGCTGGGCGGGTGGTGGGGGCGGGGTAGGAAGCAAAATTTTGGCTGCTCACAGTCATTCATCGAGCAACACACTGCGGAGTTGTACTTTGTCAACTTGGAACACGTTTCCCTCTGTAGCTGATTTTGTTTGCCTGTGTGCCAGAAAGGCTTGTTCCAAGTCTCCTCTGACAGCAGCTGGAGAAATGTTAGAGAGGTTCTCTCCTCCTCTCCCCCCCCCAACAACCACCCCCACTGAAATTATCCTTTCCCGTCCCCAAAGCACGCTGCACAGCTTGAATCCTAAGCTCTGTAATTTACACTCTGAACTGCTCTTTAAAAACTACATTGTTGACTGAGAGCTCTGATCAACAGCAAAGTTCAAAGTAATTTTTTTTAATCAAAGTACATACTGTATATGTCACCATTTATTAACGTGGGATTCGTTTTTTTGCAGGCACTCACAGTAGAACAAAGAAATACAATAGATTCAGTGAGACTCTACTCACTAAGACGGGCAAACACAAGAAGACAAATACAAGAACAAATAATAAATAATACTGAGAAAATGATCGTAGAGTCCATAGATTTTGGAATCTGTTCAGTACTGAGGTGAGAGAAGTTGTCCAAACTAGTTCACGAGCAGCAACATCTGATTTATCTTCTTCGTGGCTTGGTTTTGAATGTTGATTCTTCAAAGTTCAAAGTAAATTTTATTATCAGAGTACATACAACATACCACATACAACCCTGGGACTTTTTTTCCTGTGGGTATACTCAGCAAATCTATAGAACAGTAATTGTAAACAGGATCAGTGAAAGATCAAGCAGAGATAGAAGACTTCTGTGAAGCATAATGCTGCACCAAATGGACCTGGTCAATGCAAGTTAGTTTCTTGAGCGTATCTCCAGACCATATCTGACTTAAACATCTGAAAGCCTGAAGCATCATGAGTAAAGCACTACTGGAAACCATCATGGGTAAAGACCTGCCCACTATTGAGCACATCTACACGGAGCGTTGTTGCAGGAAAGCAGCATCCATCATCAAGCATCCCCACCATCCGTGCCATGTTCTCTCCTCACTCCGGCCATCAGAATATAGGTACAGGGGCCTCAGGACTTGCATCACCAGGTTCAGGAACAGCTGTACCCCTCAACCATTAGGCTCCTGAACCAGAGAGGATAACTTCACTTGCCCCATTACTGATCTGGACTCACTTTCATCTCATGTTCTTGACATTGATTGCTTATTGATTTATTAATACCTTTTTTTTGTATTTATACAAATTATGATTTACACGCTGGTTGTCTGCCTTGTTGGTGCGGCCTTTCATTGCTTTTATTATGGTTATTGAATTTACTGAGTATGCTCGCTAGAAAACAAATCTCAAAGTTGTATATGGTGACATATACGTACTTTAATAATAAATTTACTTTGAACTTTGAAGATAACTCAGTTTGACCTAATGTTGAGATGTTAAGCTTGAGGGGTTAACGGCAGACAGCAAGATAAAACCAAAGGCCTTACATTGTCTGGGAATACTCATACCCATAGTGTGCATGCAATTAGGTATTCTTACTTAAAAATATACTTAACTACTCCAAGAATGATCAAACTCTATCAATCAGGAAACTGAATATAGGTCCTGATGAAGGTTCTTGGCCAAAATCATTGACAGTTTATTCCCCTCCATAGATGCTGCTTGACTTGCTAAGATCCTTCAGCATTTTATGTGTGTTGCTCAAGATTTCCAGAATCTGCAGAATACCTTGTGTGCCACTGAATATACTGTGGGAGTTGGAGTGGGGGAGGGAAGATGTTGCAGTTGTCCAAGACATTGGTGAAGTTCCATTTAAAGTATTGTGTACAGTTTTGCTTACATTATGAAAGTTGTCCCTAAGCCTGAAACAAGGATGTTGCCAGGATTTGAGGTCCTGAGTTGCGGGGTGGGGTAGGAGAATGACAGAGGTGTTATAAAGTCATGAGGGCCATAGATTGGGTCATTTTGCCAGGGAAAGGGAATCAGACAGCAGAGGGCAATAGGTTTAAATACATAGAACACAGAACAGTACAACACAGGAACAGGCCATTCTGCCCACAATGTTGTGCGAAACCAGCTAAAGACCAAATCAAAAACACCCAAACATGAATTCCTCCTTCCTAAATACTGTCCATATCCCTCCATTTTTCTTACAGCCATGTGCCTATCCAAACATTTCTGAAGAGCCTCTACTATATTTGCCTCTACCACCCTTCCAGGCATCCACCACTCTGAGTAAAGTATTTACCCTTCACGTCCCCCTTGAATCTACTCCCTCTCACCTTCAATGTATGCCCTCTGGTATTAGACTTTTGAATTGAATTGACTTTATTACTTACATCCTTCATATACACGAGGAGTAAAAATCTTTACGTCTCCGTCTAAATATGCAATGTGCAATTTATAGTAGTTTATAATAAAAATAATGTGCAATAGGATAGTCAATATAACATAGAAATACAGTTGCATCAGCATGAATTAAGCAGTCTGATGGCCTGGTGGAAACAGATACTCCCTGTCTACTCTGTCTATGCCTCTCATAATCTTATAAACCTCTTTCAGATCTCCCTTCAGCCTCTGCCGCTAAACCAGGCAGCATCTTGGTAAACCTCTTCGGCACCCTCTCCAGAGACTCAACGTCCTCCCTATCGTGGGGCGACCACTTAAGGTGAGAAGGGAAAGGCTTGAATGTGTTCGGACACACATTTCTAAGTTTTCTAATGTTGGCAGCACAGTGGATAGGGAGCATCGCCAGTGTCCCTGTTCCAGGGAACGGGAGCTTCGAAATGCACATTGATCTCCCCATTGCTTGAAGATAGGTTAATATCTGAACCACCTGCCTTGCAATGGAAGAACAGGAGTGAGTCATTTAGCCTGCTTAGCTAGTCAAGGAGATCATGAGTGGCTTGAGAAATGCCTCTGCTCGCAGTTCTGTGAATCGTTGCACAGAAAGAGTCCATTCAGTCCATAGGTTATGCTGAATTTCAGAACACTCCCTCTCCCTGGCTGTTGTCCTATGAACCTAAAATGTTTTGCCTCCTATAGATTGTCAAACTTACAATTATACCATTTCAAAGTTCAAAAGTGAAGTTTATTATGAACGTACATACATGTCACCAAATACAACCCTGTGATTCATTTTCACAAGGGCAAGAAAATAAGTTAAGATGTTTCTCAACAAATCTGTGGAATAGTAACTGTAACAGGATCAATGAACGATCAACCAGAGTGCAGAAGGCAACAAACTGTGAAAATGCAAATATCAATTTAAGGTGGGGGGTTATATATGAGGCAGGGTTTGAGGGTCAGCACAACATTGTGGGCCAAAGGGCCTGTAATGTGCTGTACTATTCTATGTTCTATGTTCAATGAATAGCAAAAATAGCAAGAAAGTGAGATAAAGAGTCCTTGAAAGTGATATTATTGGTTGTGAGAACATTTCTATGACAGGGCAAGTGACGTTGAGTGTAGTTATCCCCTTTTATTCAAGAGCCTGATGGCTGAGGGTCAGTAACTGCTCCTGAACCTGGTGGTGCTCGTCCTCAGGCTCTTGCACCTTCTACCTGATGGCAGCAGTGAGACGAGAGCATGGCCTGGGTGGTGGGGGTTCCAGATGATAGATGATGCTTTCCCATGACAGTGTGGTACAGCAAGTTGCAGAGTGCTATAAAATGAAGGCTCAGGTTTGATTCGGGTACTGTGCTGTTCATGTGGAGTTGGTTTGCTCTTTCCACGATTAAATGAGTTTCCACTGCCTACTCCGGTTCTTTCCTCACCTCAACAATAATTAAAGGAGAGATGTTGCTGCTGGCTGTCATCTTTCGTTTGTAGTAGAGCAACTGGGAAACAAGAAAAATAACAGAGAGAAAAGCAACACACACAAAATGCTGGTGGAACGCCGCAGGCCAGGCAGCATCTATAGGAAGAAGCACAGTCGACGTTTCAGGCCGAGACCCTTCGTCAGGACTCGAAAACTCTGGATATCCCAAAACTATTTATAACTGATTAATTACTCTTGGATGTGCTGTTTGTTCTTTGTGGTTTCAGAATTGTCATCCTATTCTGAATTACACTTGAGAAGATGGCATTGAGTAACCATCGTTAATTACTGCCATTTGCATAGCAAGTGCTCTGAGATAGCTGTTCCACTGGGAGCTTTGGGATATTGAGGGAGCAGCCAATGTATTTCTTGTATTGGCCCAGAGTAGAAGTGTCAAAATCTAGAGGACGTGTTTTTAAAGTGAGAGGAGGGAAGTGTAAAGGAGATGTGTAGGGAAAGTTTTTCTTTTACACAGACTGGTCAGTGCTTGGCACAGGCTGCAAAATGTAGTGTGATACTTGAGAAAGAGGTAGGGGTAATGGTAGAAGTAGATGCAGTAGCATTTTTAAGAGGCTTTTTAAATCAACATGAATATACAGGGAATGGAGAAATTAGATCATGTGCAGGCAGAAGAGATTTAGTTTAATTTGGCATTGTGGTTGGCACAAACATGAGCCAAGGGGCTTGTTCCTGTGCTGTACTATTCTAGACGGTGTCAGGGAACCCAAAGTTCAAAGTATATTTAAAGAATGTGTATGTCATGTACCTGCGGTGAGAAAGGCAAATGCAATGTTAGCTTTCATTTCAAGAGGACTAGAATGTAAAAGCAAGGATATAATGTTGAGACTATAAAGAACTGATGAGGCCTCTCTTGGAGCATTGTGAGCAGTTTTGGGCCCCTTATCATAGAAAGGATGCTCTGAAACTGCAAAGGGTTCAAAAGAGGGTTCACAAAAATTATTTCGGGATGAAACGGCTTGTCATATGAAGAGCGTTTAATGGCTCTGGGCCTGCATTCAGTGGAATTCAGAAGAATCAGGGGTGACCTAATTGAAAGTTGAAATGCCTTGATAGTGGCAAGTCAAGTCAACACACACAAAATGCTGGTGTAACACAGCAGGCCAGGCAGCATCTATAGGGAGAAGTGCTGTCGACGTTTTGGGCCGAGACCCTTCGTCAGGACCAACAAAGGTTGTTTGAATTTCCAGCATCTGCAGATTTCCTCGTGTTTGCTCAAGTCAAGTCAACTCTTATTGTCATTTCGACCATAACTGCTGGTACAGTGCATAGTAAAAATGAGACGATGTTTTTCAGGACCATGGTTTACATGACACAGTACAAAAAACTAGACTGAACTACGTAATAAAAAAAAACACAGAGAAAGCTATACTAGACTACAGACCTACACTGGACTGCATAAAGTGCACAAAACAGTACTGGCATTACAATAAATAATAAACAGGACAGTAGGGCAAGGTGTCAGTCCAGGCTTCGGGTATTGAGGAGTCTGATAGCTTGGGGGAAGAAACTGTTATATAGTCTGGTCATAAGAGTCTGAATGCTTCAGAGCCTTTTCCCAGATGGCAGGAGGGAGAAGAGATTGTATGAGGGGTGCATGGGGTCCTTCATAATGCTGTTTCCTTTTTGGATGCAGCGTGTAGTGTAAATGTCCGTGATGGTGGGAAGAGAGACCCCGTTGATCTTCTCAGCTGACCTCACTATCCGCTGCAGGGTCTTGCGATCTGAGATGGTGCAATTTCCGAACCAGGCAGTTATACAGTTGCTCAGGACGCTCAAAATACAACCCCTATAGAATGTGATGAGGATGGGGGGTGGGAGATGGACTTTCCTTAGCCTTCGCAAAAAGTAGAGACGCTGCTGGGCTTTCTTTGCTATGGAGCTGGTGTTGAGGGACCAGGTAATATTCTCCATCAGGTGAACACCAAGAAATTTGGTGCTGTTTACGATCTCTACCGAGGAGCCGTCGATGTTCAGCAGGGAGTGGTCGCTCCGTGCCCTCCTGAAGTCAACAACCATCTCTTTTGTTTTGTTCACATTAAGAGACAGGTTGTTGGCTCTGCACCAGTCCGTTAGCCGCTGCACCTCCTCTCTGTAAGCTGACTCATTGTTCTTGCTGATGAGACCCACCACGGTGGTGTTGCAGCACAGTCGTGTGTCAGCAGAGTGAACAGCAGTGGACTGAGCACACAGCCCTGGGGAGCCCCCGTGCTCAGTGTGATGGTGTTGGAGATGCTGCTCCCGATCCGGACTGACTGAGATCTCCCAGTCAGGAAGTCTAGGATCCAGTCGCAGAGGGAGGTGTTCAGGCCCAATAGTGTGGATGTGAATTTGGACCTAAGGACTCATTTTAGTTTGGAATGCTGTAGTTGCTCACTTCTACTGGTTGAATTTTTTTTTTCTTTCTCTGTGGGCATTGAGGGTTGGTCTTATTTTTTAATTTTTTAAAAATTGGGTTCTTTCATGTTCCTTGCCTTACAACTGCCTGTAAGCAAACAAATCTCAAGGTTGTATAATTTCTACATTCCTTGATTAAAAAACTGCACTTTGAATCTTTGAATGTAGAGAAGATGTTTCCTATGGTGGGAGAGTCTTAGACCAGAGGACACAGCCTCAGAATGGAGGGGCATCCTTTTAGAACAGAGATGAGGAGGAATATTTTTAGCCAGAGATTGGTGAATCTGTGGAATTTGTTGCCACGGGCAGCAGTGGATGCCAGATCTTCATGTGTACTTAAGGCAGAGGTTGATAGAGTCCTGATTGGTCAGGACATGAAAGGATACGGGGCGAAGGCAGAAGATTGGGGCTGAGAGGAAAATTGGATTAGCCAATGATGAAATGGCAAGCAGACTTGATGGGCCAAATGGCCTAATTCTGCTCCTATATCTTATTGTCTTACCATATACGACATTGATGGTGTTAGTGATGGTTGTGTTCCCATGCATCTCCACCCTTTAATGTTCTCAGTTTGACTAAGACCTTCTGTCCACTGGGTGGAACTTAGACTCTTTTGAGCTTGAGTTCCATATCCTTGCATGCCTGTACCAAGACCTACAATGCAAGATATGACTGTAACTAATGAGTGATAATGTTTCTGTAAATCTCGCCAGTGCATTTTTCGGTTCCTGGCAGAGGGATGAATGGTGAACTGAAGATGTCACAGGAAAAGAATGAGTCACAGCTGATGGTATCATGAGCCTGAGTTTTAGCAGTCTGAGGATCAACTCTGGAATATTTATGGGCCAGTTTCAAAGAGCACGACACTGCTGAAAGCTGTTGTCCCTTGTTAATTCAAACTTAGTGCCTTCAGTTTATTCCCCTTGCTCCGATCCAGCTGTTTTCTCCATTAATTGTATCCACTGACGCAAACCAGCCTGTTGAGTACAAGAGCTGCTCACAGATTTAAGAACTGCTACCTTTTCCTCTGTCCTGCACTGGTTTCGATGTGGTATTCACACAGCCAAGGAGCCAGCAGGCACTCACTGTTTAATCTGCAAAGGAGGGATAAAGATTTGAATGATGTGACCAAGTTTGGCATTTGTCCGTGCAATTGTTACCAGGCAAGAGAAAAGCAGCCAGAAATAGAGAGGTAGGGGGAAGAGAGAGTGCTATTATTTATGGCTAAAAGTTATTTCATCAATTACAAGTGCCTGGGGACTGCAAGCAGAATGAGGTTAACACAGGAAAGATCCAGTACAAGTTCTCCTGGCTGTTAATGTTTGTGGATGGAGAATTACCACAATAGACTGTGATTAATGTCAGCTTATAGTGTTATTGTTAGTGCCATAAAACTCTTGGTTATTTATGGGTCAGTTATACTGCATGGCTTGTCACTATAAATGGGTTTAGCTTACACCAGCATGGCGTGTGTTGTGTAACTTGGATGTAGCGTCAGCTGACTGATGTGTCAGTCCGACAAACATTTCATTAACTACTGTCCGTCTCTCAGAAACCTTCTCACTCTCCATCTCCCATTCACCCCCTCTCTGTCTCTTTCCATCTCTCTCTCTCTCTCTCTCTCTCTCTCTCTCTCTGTGACTCCCTGTCCCTCCACATCCCTCTCTCTCCCCCCACATCTCTGTCTGTCCGCATCGCACTCTCTCTCCCCCCACATCTCTGTCTGTCCGCATCGCACTCTCTCTCCCTCTCTTCACACTTCTCTCATTCTCTCACTCTCCACACCTCCCCCCTCTCTCTCCACATCTCTCTCTCTCCTCCCACATCTCTCTCCCCACATCTATCTCTCTCTCCCCACACATCTTTCTCTCTCTGCCTCTGTTTGTTTGTCTGTCTTTCTGTCTGCCCATCCCACCCATGCTTTCTTGCTCTCAAGGTGTTGGGGGATCTCACCCACACCCTCTCCAACTCCCTCTCTCCCCTCTTTCCACTCCCTCTCCCTTCCCCCTCTCCCCTTCTCTCCCTCCCTCCACTCTCCCTCCCCTCTCTCTCCACCCTCTCCCTCCCCCCTTTCCCACCCCCTCTCCCTCCCTTTCCCTCCCACTCTCCCTCCCTGTCCCTCCAACCTCTCTCTCCCACCTCACTCTGCCCATTCTCTCTCTCCCCTCTCCCCACTGGCTCTCCTCTCCTCTCTTTCTCTCCTCCTCTCTTTCTCTCCCCCTCTCTCTCCTCATTCTCCCTTCCCCCCTCTTCCCTCTCTCTCCCTCCCCTGCCCCTTTTCCTCCCACTCTCCCCTTCTCCCGCTCTCTCCCTCATCTCCCCCTCCCCCTCTCCTCCACCTGCTCTCACTGCCTACTCCCTCCCCCTCCCCATCCCTCTCCACCCTCTCTCACTGCCTACTCCCCCCTCTCCTTCTCCCCCTTCTCCCTCTGCCATCCTCTATCCAGTTGTACGGTCACACCTATCTACATTTGTGCCAAGATTTAAAGCCAGCTTCACATCCAAACTGAATTCACCACTGGTGAGGTCTGGATGGAACTCCCACAAACAGACAGCAGCAGGGCTGTCACGCTGAGGCAGATCGGAGAGCAATGCTTGGGTGATGCTCTAATTGCCTTGCAGATTATGGAATAATGGTTTATCCAAGGATCTGGAGTGCCCTGTGACGGCTGGATGGATATTTGGAGAATCAGAACCAAGCTAAAGAGGCTGGGAAGGAATGAGAGGGTTAAATAAAGTATGCTGCTTTCGGAAGATGGTGGTAAAGGATTAATGACTTCATCCTCTGAATATAGGTGTAAAATTGTGCATGGAAGAAGCAGAGCATGACTGGTTGCCGGGTAACAAGAGTGTGCTCATCATAATAAGATTGTGGGCAATGCCCATTTGCAGAGATTTCTTAAAATTGGCCATCAAACAATGTGTGGGCATGAAGAACAAAACATTCACATCTATGGATAGACAATGTACCAGCCTACTCACAGAGTCCTTTTGTGACAGTTGGTGTTATGCCTGGTCCCACCTGGACTTCTTTTTAACAGGGAGCGTGAGGAGGAATTTCTTTAGCCAGAGGGTGGTGAATTTCTGGAATTCATTTCCACAGACAGCTGTACAGTACAACTCATGTATTTAAAGTGGAGGTTGATGGGTTCTTCATTAGTAAGGGTGTCAAAGGTTACACGGAGAATGGGGTTGAGAGGGATAATAAATCAGCCATGATGGAACAGTGGAGCAGGCTCAATGGAATGGCCTAATTCTGCTTTGTCTTATGGTCTTAAAACGTAGTTCTCGTTACTCCCTGCTTTCTGCAGATTACACTGATTCTTGTGGCCTTGCAGTTCTGCAGCCCCAGGTTTATGTAAGCTCTGGGAAGGAGGAGGCAAATCAACTGGATACAAATAAATCTGTTTTTTATATTTTAAAAAATCCTGCCCTTGAGTCCATGCCCATACTGACCGGCTCTCTCTATATGGGGACATGCACTGGTACCCGTCTCTACTTTGAGTTGCTCGGTGCCTTTAACATTGTACAACATGCCCAGGAGCAGTACAGGATCAAATGTCAAAGTCGGTTTGTTCCACAGAGAGATGCTGGCGCATTGATCAAAACCATTATTTGAAAAGATGGGCTCTAAGAGACATAGTAAAGAAGAGAGGTGGGCAATTCCAGAGTCTTGGGTTTGGTCAGCAAAGGTATGGCTTTCACGGCCTGGTTTGGGAACGAGCAGGAGGTCTGGAATCGGAAGCTGGCTGATATCTCAAGGTGGCCGTGAGAAGTCACAGCTAAGGAGAAGCAGGACCATCGAGAGATTGACAGTGTGAATTGTGGATGCCACGGTAGCATAGCAGGTAAGGTAACACTTTAAAGGGCCAGCGATCAAGGTTTAACTCCTGTTGCTCTCTGTAATGAATTCATACATTCCCCCCCCCCCCCCCCCGACCATATGGGTTTCCTTTGGGTGCTCCTGTTTTCTCCCACGTTTTGGGTTATTTTATTTTGTTACAGTATGAACAAGCCCTTCTGGCCCAACAACCACGGCAACCCACTGATTTAACTCCAGCCTAAACAGAGGACAATTTACGATTACCAATGATTTATTTATTTTATTCATTGAACTACGAATAGGCCCTTCCCGCCTGTTCAGCTACGCCGCCCAGAAATCCCCTAAGTTTACCCCTAGCCTAATCACGGGACAATTTACAACGACCAATTAATCTACCAACTGCTAAGTCTTTGGACTGTGGGAGAAAACTGGAGCACCCGGAGGAAACTCCTGCATTCGTGGGGAGAACGTATAAACTTCTGACAGATGGTGCCCAAATTGAACTCCATACACTGGAACACCCTGAGCTGTAAGTCTCACACTAACCACTACATTGCTCTACTGTTAGAGTTAGTGACTTGTGGGCTGCTCCCAACACAATCCTTACTGATTTGATTTGGCACATTTCACTGTATGTTTCGATATGCACGCGTCAAATAAAGCAAGTCTTTAAATCTTTATTCTTCATAAAACTGAGTTGTTGGCCAGCCCAGGTTGCGGGCACATGAGTAAAAGGCACTTGAGGTGAGCAAAGGCAGGTGTAACAGAGTTTTTGGGAGTAAGGCTAACCAGGCAAGTGTTTTAATAACATAGTTGTATCTGCAGCCCTCATTGGTCAGAGTTGACCATGGATATTGTGTCCTGGCTGTCCAGATACACAAGCTTGGGCAGTACGATGTGGAGAGCAAGCTGTCGCTCATGTAGCAAAATCCCCCTGTCCACACAGCTAATGAACCCAAAGGAACAGCGGAGAACGATACGGTTTGGTACCAGACTATCACAGGAGCTGCCAGTCAGCTTTGAGCTCGATGTAGGACTGCCTCAGGGACTCCAGCTCCGGATTCTTCCCTCGGGGTTTACTCCCGGAGCCTTCCTCATGAGTGGGTATAGCTGCAAAGTGGCGGAGGTATGAGATCAAAGTTTTCCCTCCAGATGAGCTGCCAACTTACGGCTGATGAGCCCCATTTGCCCAAGGCAACTGGTTTTAAGGCGCCAGTAACCCGTCTTTGCCCCTCCTCCTGTCAGTAGGAACTGTTCCGCTGGGCTTAGTAGCTAAGCCACATGTGAAGGCCAGGAGCTGTACTTGGTTGTCAATGGCTATTTGAGGCGCATGCCATTGGGAGCATTTAATAGATAGTGGGAGCTTATCCTCATTACCACCCCCAGCTATAACAACCTTAAGGAACCAACATATCCTACACACGTCTTCTTAAGCAACATTCCACGGAACACCGGTCTCAGGCTGGATATGGCTCTAGTGATTTGCTAATTGTTTTATTATCATTGCGTGCAGTGAGATACTCCGAGCTTTGTTTTTCCTGCCATCCAGACAGCTCATTTCAAGGCGCAGGCACAGTACATCAACAAAGGGAAACTTAATAACAGAGTGCAGAATAGGCTGTTACAGATACTGTTGCAGAGAAAGAGCGATGCAGAGACACAAATAAGGAGCAAGGGCCACAACAAAATTGACGGCGGTGTCGAGATCATCTTTATCATACAAAAGGTCCATTAAGGAATTTTATAACAGCAGGATAGAAGCTGCTCTTTAGCATGTCGTTGCTTTCGTTTCTTCTGCCCAGCGGAGAGGCGGGGGGAGAGATTGACCAGGGGTGGGAAGGCTTCCTGAGGCCATGGAAAGAATAGATAGAGTTCACTCCTCCTCCTACCCATAGCCCTCCCATCACATCCAAGTCAGAAGGCTGTGGATTCCAGCCAGATCTCAGAGACTTTCAATATTAAGAGAGTGTTGCAAAATCTGATTTGGCATCCTTTCGATGATAAGTGAAGCCAAGGCCGCGTGTACTCCCGATTCTAAGCTCCCCCCCCCCCCCCCCCCCGCATTATTCTGAAGAGAAACGTGGTCTCTATCTTGTCAGCGACCTGGCCAATGTTTACCTCCGAACCGCACCAGATGACCTCATCATGCTTCGGTCTGTGGGAGCTTATTGTGCACAAGTTGGCTGCCGACATTGCATGAATTCTGTCGGCAGTAACACTTAAAGGGATTCATTGCCTACAACAGGTTTATGTGTAGTTTCCCATTGACTCCATTGTATTTATTTGTTCTACTGTGAATGCCTGCAAGGAAATGAACTTCTAGGTAGTATATGATGACTTGTACATACTTTGATACTCAATTTACTTTGAACTTTGAAATATTTGAGTGAGGCAGAGAGACACGGAAGATATGGTAGATTGTGCAGCCCTGAACTATGCTATATAAATCCAAAGCAAATCACACAAAATGCTGGAGGTCAGGCAGCATCGATGGAAATCAATAACAGTCAACATTTCAGGCCGAGGTCCCTCTTCAGGACTGAGCAAATTTCTGTTCTTTGATAAATTTTACTCCAAGTTTGGGTATCACAGAACAATAGTAGTTCTTTCCTTTCCTCGCTGCTAATTTAATGTTTGCACATTAGTTTTGTGCCCCTTATAGGCGGGAATGGAAGAAGTCAGAGGCAGGAAGAGGTTAACTTGTTCACAGGTATCAGGTGCGAGTCAGTGAGGGGTTAACCCTCCGTGTGTGGCTGCTTGGCAGCTTGTCAAATGGCCCTGCAGTTGTTCCTGCTGTTTGTTGGTAACGTGCCAGCAAACAGCACAGAGTATCTGTACAACTTTAAACTCTGCAAAAGGTCATCTCTCCTTCATTGCATTCAAAGATCCCTTTATTGCTGCGTAACCTTGGCTGAGCAGAACAAGAGCCCCTGACTGGTTGCACAACAGCCTGCCAGACATGAATCAGAAATCCGGTTTATCAGCCTGTTCACACATGGAGACATTTCCACTGGTTGCCAAGCACAAGACAGCAGTGGAAACAGGCACTCGCAAGCCTGTGCCAGCAACTCACTTCCCTTCCGTCTGCTCGCTCCACTTGTTGCTAACGAGGTTTTGGGTTTCAAAGCCCGTGAAACACGAGCATTCTATCCCGTGCCTGACTCTAAACCTCGGTGACCCACATTTCTGAAGGTGTTATCTGGAGATTCTGGGACGCAGGCTTACATATCACAGGCCAGTGGAGTTCAGCGCGGTTAATGTTTAAGCCCGGGGTTCGTCTCCCTCTGAATGAAAGAAGGTAAGGACACGGCCCTTGAGCCTGTTTCTCTGGGAAGCCTGTTCCTTGGTGTGAGGATTTACAAACCGGAGTCTCTGAGGGGGGGGGGGGGTGGAGGTCGGTGGGGGAGGGGAATGTAGGAGGGGTTTTTTTTGAAGGCTCCAAGTTTATTTTTCTGGTTTGATTTTTATCTGGTGGCTGAACACTAGGATCAGCTGTCAGTCGCTTCCAACTGCTGTGAGCTTGGTCCACAGTAACAGCAGTGTGTCCCAAGCACATGGCATGAGGGATTTTATTTTCCTCTCATTTTTCGGCAGTTGTGGATTTTACTCATTTCTTTTGGAATGTCACTCAGCTGACTGGCGCTAACGTGAGCCTCCATTACATTACCTGACTATTTCACACGGGTGAGTGATGGGGGGTGGGGGGTGTTGAGTGGACCGGGGGGGGGGGGGGGGTGGGCGTAGCAGTTAGATCCGGGGCGAGCACTTTGTGGGCGAATTTTTGCCCGATCATACCTCGGGGCTTTCGGTGGGTAACACGGTCAGACCCTCGTGGGTTCAAACCCCCCACCCCCACTTTGGGCTTTCGAGCACCAAATCTCTCAGCATATCCTCCTCGGGAATTGCTGAGGGAGCGCTGCATTGTTGGAGGTGCCATCTCTCGGATCAGTGAGAGCCCATTGTGTATTTTTGAATAAGAACAGGGTGTTACTCTTGGTGTCCTGCTCAATAGTTGTCTCTCAGTCAACATGTCAAAATCATATCACATTGGTGCTTGTGTTAACTTGTTGTTCGCTAATTTGCTCTTGGAATATCTCAACAGTTTGAGCACGCGAGTATATTTCTTTGCTGTTAAATGGTTGTGAAAGCCACTATAATATGGGGGGGGGGGTGAGTGAGAGAAGTATCATTGTGGCTTAAGCCAGCTAAGATAGGGTCATTGTACAGTCTAGAAATGCCACGATTCGGGCTTCCCCAGATGAATAGTGTGCTCACAACGCGACTGGGAGAGTTTAGTGAACCGGAGTTCAAAATGTGACATGCATATAACATCCTGTTGATTCCAAACAGGCTTTCTTCTTAAACACGATTTAGCAGCCCGAAGGAAGGTCATAAATCAATGGTATAGATCATGTGGGGGGGGGGGGGGACACGACGCATCGTAGAGGGTGACATGGTGAAAGAGCAGAAGGGCAGAGGAAATGAGAGGACAGCATAGGAAGTGGGAGTTAGGGGCGGGAGGGAGTGTGGTGTTAGTGGGAAGGGTGAGGGTGGTATTGCAGACACGCGTGGGAGGGGAACACGGGTGTGGAGAGTGTAGGGCTGAGGAAGACACGGCGGAGCTTGTGTGGTTAAGGGGAACGTGGAGGGGTGGAGCATGCAAGGGAGGGAAGCGGGTGGCGAGGGGTGGGGCCTTTGTGGACATGGGTGGGGGGGAAGAGATGAGAGGGTAAAGAAAGGGTCAGTGAGAAGCCAACCCGTACAGTTGATCTGGGAACATAATACCGTGAAGACAGCCGTGAGGCTTCAGTAACCTTTGCAAAACCATCTCCTCTGTGGTCACTGAATCCTCCTGTGACTCGCTCAGCCCCAGAAGGCGTGATCATTGACACTTCAGGAGTCGTACACGATTCAAGTTCACCTCACCCCGGATATAAATTATCAGGGAGCTTGAGTTTTTTTAAAAAAATTAAGAATAAGAACAGGGAAAGAATTATACTTTATCATGAAGTGTTGAAAGTTGTGGTTACGTAAAGGTCATTGACGTAGATGGTGTTAAATGGATTTAAACACCAACTCAATGTGGTTGTAGGTAGGAACAGGAGAGACGTGTGGAAAATGTCATTTTTCTCTCTTAAGCATCTTTATCTTGTTTTCCTATTCATAGTGCTTAGATTGTTGTTGGGTTCATTTCCATCGAGGATTGATGCAGGTTTAGCACAAGTAACCACTTGTGGTGTATGGTAGTCAACCCTCTTCCCCTCCCCCCCACCCATTATCAGATGGTGCTTTCTTGACCTTGGTGATTTTTTTAATGGCCAGTCATGCCGCTAGCATTTAAGGCAGCAATGAAGGTGCTACATCTCTGGCCATGTTCAAAGCTTCCTTCATGTCAGCAGCTTCCTCTCTATTTATCACTACTGTCAGTCATGCAAGTCCTGGGTGGAGGCTCAGAAATACCATGGCACTAGGATGTAGAAGGATTCTGTGTTGCTGTTTCCATAACAGTTTTGTTTTGCCAGTCAGGGTTGATAGCCCTGAGCTGAACCCCTTATCCTGGAGGACTGGTGGACCCCTCTTAGTCTGGGCTCTACCCTCTGACTGTTTTGGCATGGGTGACCCTACCAAGACCCAAAACACAAGGCCTTGACTCCAGCCAACATGGCTATCTGGGTCACTGAGGCATGCAAGCCTACAAACCTTGACAAGGTTGTGATCCATTTGGAGGGACTTCAGCGATGCTCCCCACTTGTGTAACCTGGTTCCCATCTCTGCAGAATAGCAACGTGAACTGCGAAATCTCTCATTCAAACCCTGGGTTATTTTAAGTGGAGAAACCCTGGAAATTTGCAGCTCAAAAAGAAGTTATCAGTTTCATTGTGTTCGTTGCTAGGCAAAGGGTGAGCTGCTTAGATCTATTCCAGCATCCCAATCATAGCTTTATAAGACCATGAAGTATGGGAGTAGAATTTGTCTAGTTGGCAGAGCAGGCTTGATGGGCTGTTTCATCATGGCTGATCCATTTTACCTCTCAGCCCCAATCTCTTGCCTTCCCCTGTATCCCTTCATGCCCTAACCAATCAAGAATTTATCAACCGCTGCCTTAAATGTACATAAAGACTCGGCCTCTACAGCTGTCTGTGGCAAAGAATTCCACAGATTCACCAATCGGGCTAAAGAAATTCTTCCTTATCTCTGTTCTAAAAGGATGTGTCTCTATTCTGAGCCATGTCCTCTCGTTTTAGATACTTCTACCATAGGAAACATCCTCTGCACATCCACTCCGTCAAGGCCTTTCACAATTCAATAGGTTTCAATTACGTCACTTCTCATTCTTCTGAATTCCAGTGAATACAGGCCCAGAGCCATCAAATGCTCTTTATATGACAAGACATTCAATCCTGGAATCATTCTCATGAACCTCCTTTGAACCCTCTGCAGTTTCAGCACATCCTTTCTAAGATGAGGGCCCAAAACTGCCCACGATACTCCCAGTGAGACCTCACCAGTGCTTTATAAAGTCTCAACATTTGTAGGTATAGCTTTAGAGGTAATGGCTTGTCACATGCTTATCCATGTACATTCTGGATATGATTAGGGTCTATCTTTGACAAACCTTTCTGGCTACAGTTCCATATTCCACTTTGTCAGCCTTCCCATCCAATCCATCTACTATTTGTTAACTCTATGTTCCTTGCTTATTACTCTCTCTGCCAAGGGAAACGGCTGCTTTCTGTTTTTGCTGTCTAGGTGTCTCACTTTTTTCTACACTTTGATTAAGTATCCTTTGTTCGAAAGAATAGCCCAAGCTTGGGCAGCCTCTCCTCATGACTAAGCTTTTCCAAGCCTTGCAGCAAAACCATAAATCTCCTCATCAGACTATAGTGCTCTCACATCCTTCCATTGTGGTGGTGTTGAGGGCTAGTTATTGCCCAACTGATGGTGTGTGCTGTTTTGACATGACCTCCCTGCTCTTATCCTGTGCCTCAGCTGATATAGCCAAGTATCTTGTGTGCCGCCTTAATCATCTTATCTGCCTGTCCTCCTGTCTTTAAGGGACTGGGGACAGGCACTTCAAACTCCTATTATTGCTCCCTGTCCATGTTTGCCCATACATCAGGAGAGAGCCCGCCTTTGTTTTAATTTCCATTTCAAGGCAAGAACAATTTTGTGTGAAGCAAGTGGTTTGTTTACCAGGGGAAAAAATCCTTCCCTCTGTTAGCCTGCAGGTCACCTTTGGGCAAGGTGTAGTGCCAGTTTAGCCCCCTCACCTCCCCCTCAGATCAGAGTGTATGGTCGTATGAGCAGCTGGTAAACATTACAAGTCCAGGTTATGTGACCAGTGATGCTAGACAGTCAATCTCTGAAGAGTCTTTGCAGTGGTGTAAACGAGATGATCAGGGATGAGGAATTTGTCACTGAAGAGTGTGGATAATGGCTGGGGTCACCCGTCTTAGACCATAAGACGTGGGAGCAGAATTGGGCCATTCAGGCTCATTGAGTCTACACCATTCCATCATGGCTGATCCCAGATCCCACTTGACCCCATACACCTGCCTTCTCGGCATACCCTTTGATGCCCTGACTGATCAGGAAGAGATCAACTTCCGCCTTAAATATATGCACAAAATTGGCCTCCACCGCAGTCTTTGGCAGAGTATTCCACACATTTACTACTCTCTGGCTAAAAAAATTTCACCTTACTTCTGTTGCCTCTCAATTTTGAGGCTCTGGTTCTGAATACCCTCACCGTAGGAAACATCCTCTCCACATCCACCCTATCTAGTCCTCTCAACATCCGGTAGGTTTTAATGAGATTCCCCCCCCCCCCCCCGCATTCTTCTAAATTCCAGCGAGTACGGGCCTAGAGATGGCAAATGTTCCTTATGTGTTTACCCCTTCATTCCCTGAATCATCTGAATCATCCTCATGAACCTCCTCTGGACCCTCTTCAATGACAACACATTCTTTCTGAAGTATGATGCCCAAAACTGTTGACAGTACTCGAAGCGTGGCCTGACTAGTGCCTTATAAAGGCTCAGCATCATCTCCTTGCTTATATATTCCATTCCCCTTGAAATAAATGGCAACATTGCATTTGCCACCTTTACCACAGTCTCAACCTGTAAGTTAACCTTTTGGGAGTCTTGCATGAGGACTCCCAAGTTCCTCTGCACCTCTGTTGTTTGAACCTTCTCCTCATTTAGATAACAGTCCACACTATTGTTCTTTACCAAAATGCATTATCATACATCTCCCAACCCTGCCATTTTTTTGCCCATTCTTCCAATTTGTCCAAGTCCTGCTGCAATCACATTGCTTCCTCAGCACTACCTACCCCTCTACCTATCTTTGTATTATCTGCAAACTCCACAAAGCTATCAATTCCATTGTCTGAATAGTTGACAAACAATGTGAAAAGCAGCTGTCTCAATACCGATCCCTGAGGAACACCACTAGTCCCCGGCAACCAACCAGAAAAAGCCCCTTTTATTCCCACTTGCTGTCTCCTGTCTGTCAGCCATTCTGCTGTCCATGCCAGTAATGCCATAGGATTTTATCTTGTTAAGCAGCCTCATGTGTGGCACCTTATCAAACACCTTCTGAAAAACAAGTAAATGACATCCACTGCCTCTCCTCTGTCCACCCTGCTTGTTACTTCCTCGAAGAACTCTAATAGATTTGTCAGACAAGTTTTCCCTTTACAGAAACCATAATGACTTTGACTTAATTTATAATTAGCCTCCAAGTACCTCGAAACCTCGTTCTTAGTAGTCACCAACACTTTCCCAACCACTGAGGTGAGGCTAACTGGCCCATAATTTCCTTCCTTTTGTCTTTCTTCCTTCTTAAAGAGTAGTGACATTTGCAATCATCCAGTCCTCTGGGACCACACCAGAATCAAGTGATTCTTGAAAGAAAAAGACTAACGCATCCGTAATCTCTTCAGCGACCTTTCTCAGGACTCTGGGATGTAGTCCACCTGGCCCAGGTGACTTATCCACCTTAAGACCTTTAAGTTTGCCTAACATTTTTTCCTTTGTAATAGCAAAGGAAAAGCCACTGCCCAGAAGAAGGCAATGGCAAACCGCTTCTATAGAAAATCTTGCCAAGGCCAATCATGGGTCAAATCGCCCACGTCGTATGACATGGCACATAATGATGATGTTGATTGCAATGTGCTGGAGAAAGTCCCCAAGTCGGGCAGTGTTAATGGAGAGGAAATGGACAGTTTATGTTTTGGGTCTGGACCCTTTATCTGGACTGAAATCTAGAGGGGAGGTGGCCAGTGTAAAATGGTGGGGGGGGGAGGGGAAGCAGTGGAGCAAGAACTGGAAGGTAATGGGTGGATCCAGGTGAAGGGGGTGGGGTTTGTTTCTGTTGTTTATACTGTGACTGGTATCCTGATTTTTGTTTGGTGCCATTTGAAAACCCCCAGCTTGTCTCAATATTGCCTAGAAATTAGATTTTTGAAATGGACGAGGTGTACAAAAAAATAGTACAGCCAGACTTTGCCTGGCCAGCTCCCACAAACAGCAATGTTAAAAGATGCAAGTATTCTGTTTTTATGAAATTATTTGGAGGATTGATGTGTCCATAACACTGAGGGGAGAGCTCACATGTTCTTCAAATAGCAGATGGGGGTCTCTTGCAAAGGAAATGCAGTCCATGTAACCGTGCGGCACTGCCCCAGTATTACCACATGACCCACCTAGATCCTGTGCTCCAGTAGTTTGGGGATTGAATTGACAACCGAGAGGCTGTTCTGCTGAGTCATGGTTATGCAAGATGTCAGTATTATTGTCACAAGATATCAGGGGGTGTGTTGAGTGATACTTGGGGCTTACAGATCAGAGAAGGTTAGTGAGATAAGAGTTGGAAACATTTACCAGCTCCGGCCAAATGAAAATTGCCATTCTTCACTCTGAAACAGTGCATTCATTTCTCTCACCATTGGTGCTAGCTGGTCTTCAGTATTCTCTTTCTGTCTCGGGTTCACGGCACCTTACTTATGTATTTAAGGTTTTGGCACGGGGCCCTCACCATTGAAATCTGGCCTGTCAGGTGAGACAGAGGAACTAGATTCACCTTTATCACCATTGAGTCTTGCTGGCTAATGGTCGCTGTGCGCTGGAAAAGCTATTTTCATGCTGGAATCTGAGAGAAACTTGCCCCTTGACACTGCTAGACTGACAGCACCATTCCTGTTGCTCAGAATTCCTTGGCACTTCCCTAAACTTATCAAATAACTGTGCAGATTGAAGAGGCAGCTGGGCACTTTGAAATTGGCAGTAGCTGGTAACCCTCATTGTAAAATTGGGGGGGGGGGGATGAACTTTTATCGGCACAGTGTAGTTCAGGGGAAATACGAGCTTACTGGATGTGGATAGATGCTATAATTGAATTGATATTATTTCTTACATCCTTCATATACATGAGGAGTAAAAATCTCCCTCTAAATGTGCAATCATAGTAATTTATAATAAATAGAACAGTCAATGTAACATAGAAATACACTCAAATCAGCATGAGTTAATCAGTCTGATGGCCTGGTGGAAGAAGCTGTCCTGGAGGCTGTTGGTCCTGGCTTTTATGCTGCTGTACTGTTTCCCAGAGTGTAGCAGCTGGAATAGATTGTGGTTGGGGTGACTTGGGTCCCCAGTGATCCTATGGGCCCTATTTACACACCTGTCTTTGTAAATGTCCTGAATCATGGGAAGTTCACAACTACAGTTTTGCTACAACAAGTGTATGGGACATTGGAAAAAAGTTGAATTTCCCCATGGGGATGAATAAAGTATCTATCTATCTATCTATCTACAGATGTGCTGGGCTGTCCACACCACTCTGCAAAATCCTGCACTTAAGGGAGGTAGAGTTTCCATACCAGGCAGTGATGCAGCCAGTCAGGATGGTCTCAGTTGTGTCCCTGTAGAAAGTTCTTAAGATTTGGGGGCCCATACCAAATTTCCTCAACCATCTGAGGTGAAAGAGGCATTGTTGTGCCCTTTTCACCACAGTTGTTGTGTACAGACCACGTGAGGTCCTCGGTGATGTGGATGCCGATGAACTTAAAGCTGTTTACTCTCTCAGCCTAGATCCATTGATGTCAATGAGGTTAGCCCATCTCCATTCCTACTGTAATCCACAACCAACTCCTCTGTTTTTGTGACATTGAGGGAGAGGTTGTGTTCTTGACACCACTGTGCCAGAGATGACTTCTTCCCTGTAGGCCACCTCGTTATTGTTTCAGATTAGGCCAATCGATGTAGTGTCATCGGCAAATTTAATTAGCAGATTAGAGCTGTGGTTGGTGATACAGTCATGGGTATACAGGGAGTAAAGGAGGGGACTCGGTATGCAGCCCTGAGGGGCTCCTGTGTTGAGAGTCAGAGGGTTGGAGGTGAGGGAGCCCACTCTTACCACCTGCTGGTGATCTGACAGGAAGTCCAGGATCCAGCTGTACAAGGCAGGGTGAAGGCCGAGGTCTCTGAGCTTCTTGTCGAGCCTGGATGGAAATATGGTGTTGAATGCGGAAATGTAGTCCAAGTACAGCACTCTCACACAAGTATCCGTCTTCTCCAGATGTGTAAGGACAGTGTGTAGAGCGATGGCTATTGCGTCGTCTGTCGATCGGTTGCGTCGGTAGGTGAATTGCAGGGGGGTCCAGTTTGGGTGGTAGCAAGCTGCAGATGTAGTCCTTGACCAGCCTCTCAAAGCACTTGCTTATTATTGAGGTGAGTGTGACAGGACGCCAGTCGTTCAGGAATGGATATTGAGCCCTACTTGTTTATGTGATACACAAGCCAGGTCAGTACGGTGTAGAGGGCAAACTGTTGCCCTTGCAGCAGGCTCCCCTCTCCATGCAGCTGATGAATCCAGAGGAAAGCCAAGACCGATACAGTTTGGTACCAGTGGTGTTACAGGACTTGCCATTCGGTATTGAACTCAATGTGAGACTGCCTAGGGGACACTGGTCTGGATTTTTCACTGGGGGGGGGGGGGTTTACTCCTGAAGCTCTCCCCATGAGTGGGTATAGCTACAAGCAGCGGAGGTTTGAGATCCGAGTTTTCCCTCTAGATGAGTTGACAAGCCCCATCTGCCCAAAGCAAATGGTTTTTACGGTGCCATTAACCCCTTTTTGCCCCTTCTGTCAATAGAAACAGTTCTGCTAGGCTTAGTAGCTAAGCCACATGTGAAGGCTAGGAGCTGGACATGGTTGTCAGAGGCTATTTGAAGCACAAGCCATTGGGAGCACTTAATAGATCGTGGGAGTTTATCCCCATTGCCACTCCCAGCTGTAACAACCTTGAAGAACCAATATGTATATATTAAAAATATTTCTGTTTTTCTATTAAACAATATGAGTAAAATGTAAAATTTCTATCATAGTTTCATGCACAGTGAAACAGGACAATGAACTGTTCCAGTATTGTTCAGCAGCGAAAGCTCCCCAGGAGGTGAACATGACATTGATAAGTACAGATTCTCCTTGCCTGCTGCTGCTCACAGTTGCGGAGGAGACGTGCATCTCTTGGCCGCTGTCCTATTTTTTTTTTTTATGGCCCCCTCCCTGCTACTCCCACCTTTATCTCTCTCGCCCTTCTGTGGATGTGCAGCTGTCTCTTGGCCCATTCTGTCACTTCTCTCCGCCGCGTATATGTAATGGTATGCAGGATGTGAGTGGGAAGTCACTGCGTTAAGCAGCAATGTCTTTAAAAAGGACCCGTCAGACGCTGCTGCTGAGTCCTGCTCTCTCCCACCTGTTGATTCCTTGTTTGTCTCCTCCTCTGAATGCAATGTGGCACCAAGGTCACCTTTTTCAACTGTGCTCTTGCGCACCTCTCCATTTAATTCATTGCCTGCCTGTTCCTCCCCCATGCCCAATCTCTTGTCCTGCAGTCTGCCTGCAGAGTTCTAGCTACCCTAATTCATCCACATGTCTATAATCTCATTTCCCTCTTTCTATAACTTCACCATGGCAACCAGATGTTCCCTATTTCCCTGAATCTTCTGTCCTCCTTTGCTGCTGTTGCGGCTCTACACCACCCCACTCTCCTTCCAATTCGACCCCCACCTTGCATCCTGGAAACTAATAAACTCCAGCTTCATAATAGGCTCCTTGGTGTAGGAGAAGTGCCATCAAATGTAGTTTTACAGAGGTGAAGGCAAAATGGATGCCAGTACAGAACTACGAGATTCTGCCAATGATGGAAATCCAGAGTAACATGTTGAAAATGCTGGAGGAACTCAGCAGTTTAGGCAGCATCTGTGGGGAGGAGTAGACAGTTGTAAGTTTAGGCCAAGACCATTTGTCAGGACTAGAAAGGAAGGGGTGGGGGGGGGGGGGAAGAAGCCAGAATAAGATGGTGGGGGGGGACAGGAAATGGTACAAGCTGGCAGGTGATGGGGGGTGGGAGGAGTCTTGGCCTGAAATCTCAACAATTTATTCCCTTCCACAGAAACTGCCTGACTGGCTGAGTTACTCCAGCATTTTGCGTGTGTTGCCCAAGATTTCAGCATCTGATTCCCTTGCGTATTTGGTTTATTTCTTCCAGTGTACTGCCAGAGCAGTTCTGTTAAGAAAATTATCAAGAACTATTTCACTCCAAACCCTGTGGTGTCGGGGCAGATGGCTAAAATATTGGTTAAGTTTGTTGGTTTTATGGTGCACCTTGAAGGAGAGTGAGGGAGGGCTGGAGAGGGAATGCTAGAGGTCAGATTCTTGGCAGTCGAAGCTCACTAGCTGCCAGTGTGAGAGGAGTTTTATTGGAGAGTGATCAAGGGGCCAGAAATAGAGGAACAGGCAACAGTACAGCATAGTACAGGACCATCAGTCCATGATGTCCTGTTGACATTTTAACCTCTTCCAAGATCAATCTAACCCTTACTTCCTATATAGCCCTCCATTTTTTTCCCTATCATCTATGTACCTATCTAAGAGTCTCTTAAAGGTCCCCAATGTATCTGCCTCTACCACCATCTCCAGCTGTGCATTCCATGCACTTACCAGTCTTTTTTTTAAAAAAAAAGGACAATTGCATCCACTTATCCCCCTTGCGGGTGGCACAGTAGCATAGTGTCTAGCACAACACTAAGACCTAGCTGTTGGTAGGTTAATTGGTCATAGTTCAGTGACTAGCAGGACGCTTCACAGTACAGATGACCTAGGTTCAATTCCTGCTGATATCTGCAAGGTATTTCCAAAGATGTATCATTTGGTGGGTTAATTGGTCATTGTAAATTGTCCTGTGATTAGGATTGGATTAAATCGGGGGATTGCTGGGTGGCATGGCTCAAAGGCCCTGTTCCATTTTGTATCTCAATAAATAAATTGAATATTTTCCTCCAATCACCTTAAAAGTATGTCCTCTCATGTTAATTGTTACTGCACTGTGGTGGGGAAGGTGCTGGCTGTCTATTCGATCTATGCCTCTCATCTATCAAGTCGCCTCTCATCCTCCTTCGCTCCAAAGAGAAGTCCTGGCTTGCTCAAACTTTTCTCATAATAGCATGCTCTGTAGACAAGGCGGCATCTTGGTAAATTTCCTCTGCGCCCTCTCTAAAGCTTTCAGATCATTCCTGCAGTGAGGCGTCCAGAGCTGAACACAGGCGTGCCAAAGACGGGAGGAGCTGACACGTAGTGAATGTTCTGGCCACCAAAGGAACTACAGTCGCTTCTTAAACATGACCACTTAGAATAGTAGATAACACAGAGGCAGGCCATTTGGCCACATTTATTCTTGTATCTTTGTTAGCAGCTAGCACTCAATCTGTGGAGGTACTTCCGAGTGGATTTTTCCACATACCCAGTGTTCAATCATTGGCAAATTATATTTTACAGAAAATCATAAATACAGCTGAAGTTCTACATCATCAAAACAGCCCATGGTAGCGTAGCAGTTGGTGTAATGCTAATCTGACATTGTATGTTTTCCGCCTGTGAACCGCGTGACCTTCTTCCAACTGCCTCAGTTTCCTCCATTGTGGAGCACTGGGTGGCAACCTTGCCATTTTGTCTTTCTTACGATGCCGAGCTGTCAGCTCGACGCTCAGCCCTGCAGGGATGGAAGGCGTACAGGGAGCCAGCCGGATTTGAACCCGGGACTGCTTGCCTTGAAGTCTGGCGCTGGCACCACTGCACCACCAGCCAGCTGACGCAGTTGGCCGTCGTAAATTGTCCTGTGATTAGGCTAGTGTCGGGTGGGGCCGCACGGGCCAGTGCTGCACTGCATCTCTAAATAAATAAAATGAAGTGTTACTTTTCACCAGACAGTTTGGGTTTTGCTTGATTCACCACATCTCCAAGGGCCCCTGGCTTAAGCAGGGTCCAATTGCAGCTTGCTGTCAGGCGATTAGTGCGCTCGGTGCTGAGTGAAGGTGACTAGGGTTTGTTTACCAACCAGGAGCAGTCTGCTCAGCGAGCAGCTTCGGGAGAATGTTTCTTTGGTCATTGATTTGGGCAGTGTTTATCCAAGATAGATAAGGCTGTGTGTTTGACTGTAACATCAATCCCCTCTGGTTCATTCACCTCCTCGTAGTACAGGCTGGCCTCCTGTCGAGATGTTGTAGCAATTCACCTTGATTTGTAGAATGCAATGGTAAATGTGGTATAAAAAATATTGCACTTCAGTGCTGAATTGCAGATCAGAAGAAAATGTAAAATGCCCTGTAGCCTTCCAGTTTTCACTATTCTTCCAGTGGCACCCACCTTTTCTGGATCTGAAGTACTGGAATATTTGTTTCCATAGCTATGCAGCTTTTAACCTCTCATCCATGAAGGTAAAAAGATTGCCATTCTGGCCAGGCTTTTAAGTAATTTGTGCAAGTGCTCCAGCTGAAATGGCTTGGTGACCAGATTGCCAAACTAGTGAAGCACATGCCCTCTCCCTGTTACTGCCAATAGCAAGGAAAGTTAAAGATCTTTTTTTTAATAGAGATGAGCTTTATTTGTCGCACGTACATTGAGACGTACTGTGACATGCGTGGTTTGCACCAACGATCAACGCAGCCCGAGGATGTGCTTGGGGGTGCAGCCAGCGAGTGCTGCCATATTGGCAGCAGCATCAACATAGCATGCCCGTAACTCACTAACACTAACTGCAATCAGAATCGGGTTTAATATCACCTGCAAATATCATGAAATCCATTACAAGAACGATTGGTGAAACACACTGAATATTTAAAAAAACTTATAGTTTTTTGTATTTTGTTTTTGTGTGGGGGAAGGGGGATTTGGGGGTCCATGTGCCGGTTCCTTTTTGTTTTGTGGCTATCTGGAGAAGAAGGATTTCAGAGTTGTATACTTTGAATATAAGTAAACATTTGAACCTTTAACTTTGCAGCAGCAGTGTAAGAAAATGTAGAAAGAAATGTTACAGTAAGTATATGTAGAAAATGGTTAAGTAGTGCAAAAACAAATATTTTTTTTTAAAAAGTAGTGAGATAGTGTTCATGGGTTTGATATCCATTCAGAAATCGGATGGCAGAGGGGAAAAAGCTGTTCTTGTGTGCCTTTTAGGCTTTTGCACTTCCTTCCTGATGGGAACAATGAGAAGAGGGCATGTCCTAGTTGGTGGACGGCCATTTTTTTTTTTTTTTTTTTTTTTTTTTTTTTTTGAGGCACCATTTCTTGAAGATGTCTTGGATACCACGGAGGCTAGCGCCTGTGAGGGAGTTGACTAATTTATCAACTCTCTGCAGCTTACTTTGATCCTGTGCAGTAGCTTCCCCCTCCTCCCCCATACCAGATGGTGACGCAGCTAGTCAGAATGCTCTCCACAGTACATCTGTAGAAATCTGAGTGTTTTAGGTGACACAGCAAATCTTCTCAAACTCTTAATGAAGTATAGCCACCGTCTTGCCTTCCTTATAGCATGTGGGAGAAAACCAGAACATCCTGAGGAAATGGGGAGAATATACAAATTTCTTGCAGACAGTGGTGGGAATTTGACTCTGAAGTACAGGAGCCTGAAGACCCACACTCTGATTCAGGAGCAGCTTCTTCCCCTTCACCACCAGATTTCTGAATGGTCCACAAACCATTTTTTTTTTAATTTATTTTGTAAATTATAGCAATTTTATGCCTTTGCACTGCAGCTGCAGAACGATCTTCATGTCATTGTAAAACTATGGAATCTGATTCTACAAAAGTAGCTGGGAAGTTTAAATGCAGTGGATTGACAAATTAAAATAGAAAGCTAATATTGGTAATGGTGACTGAAATTCACATTGTAATCTGGAGTCCTTCACCCAGATGACCAATCTGATTGCAGTAATAACTATGCCTCTCATTGACTTGCTGAAAACAGTAAGATCGAATGAGTTACCCATCATCAAGATGGACATCAGATTAGGATTCAACAGAAGGTCATTCTGTATACTCAACCATGTAAACACCTCCTTTATTGATATTTAGAGACTAGCACCAAAGTCGAGACAGTTCTTCTGCAGTCGAGTACTACAATAGCTTCACAAAATCCTACCAGGTCGGGTACTGGCCTTATTGCAGTGACAGAGCCTGAGGGTGAGGAACAATCTGTGGTCTGGATGATTTAAGCACTGGGCCGGATTGAAGTGGTTAGGGTGTTTGGGTTGGAGGTGAGGGGTGGGCCAGTTTGGCTAGCTGCTGCATGGGATTTGCTCGGCTCTGTGCTGGACTGAGGCCTTAATCGGCTTCTCTGGACTCCTGAACTTCAGTTCTGAATGCTTGCTTTATTGTTTGCACACTTGGTTTTTTTGCTCTCTCTCTTCACATTAGGTATTTAGTTGTCTTTTGTTTTCAATAAGTTCTGTTGGGGTTCTTTTGTCTCATAGCTGTCTGTAAGGAGACGAATCTCAAGGTTGTATAAAGTATACGTACTTTTGAACTTTGAACAACTCTTGCATTATGGAGCATTGGAAAGATAGGCCAACTAGATGGGAGTATGTTGCACAATCTTCCTCTTGTAGGCCCGGGTTACATCATGGCAATGGAAACTTTCTGCAGTTTGCCAGCTAACCCTCATCAGCTGATTTGCATCATCTAAAAAAAGAACTGAGAGAAACAAGATTCCCATCACTGTCTGTAAGAAGTTCATACATTCTCCCTCTGACGAGAAGGGTTTCCTCTGGGTGCTCCAGTTTCCTCCCACATCCTAAAGATGTACGGGTTGGTAGGTTAATTGGTCACATGGGTGTAAATGGGTGATGTGGGCTCATTGGGGTAGCCTAATATCATGCTGCATCTCTGAAATCATCTTGACGAGAGGTCTCAGTGCCCACTGGATTGAAGGGTTCAGTTGAATTATTACCGACTAAAATGGTTCCATCATCAACTATACCTTTGGCTCCCACACCACTGGCAAGAGGTAAAACTACTTGTCACTTTGGCATGGACACTTCAGTTCCTTGTGAGAAATGACCACTTTGCAGCCCTTCTGGAAACAAAGTCCAATCAAAGTTGAAAGTAAAATTTATTATCAGCGTACATACACGTCTCCACATACAACTGTGAGATTCCTTTTCCTGCAGACGTACTCAGCAAATCTGTAGAATAGTAACTGTAAACAGGATCAATGCAAGAGCATAGAAGACAACAAACTGTTGAAATGCAATGATAAATAACTGGCAATAAATAATGAGAGCATGAAGTAACAAGATTATAAAAAGTCCCTGAAGTGAGATCATTGGTTGTGAGAACATCTCAATAGATCAGTGTAGTTATCCTCCTTTTGTTCAAGAGCCTGATGGCAGAGGGGTAGTAACTGTTCTTGAACCTGGTGGTGTGAGTCCTGAGACTCTTGTACCTTCTGTCTTAGGGCAGCAGCAAGAAAAGAGCGTGGCCTGGGTGGGTGGAGAGGATCTTTGATGGACGCAGCTTTCCTACAACAGCGATACTAATTGGAGAGAAACCTTTAGAGGATCCATGAGGAATCTGCAGCAGCAGGATTTCCTTCCAAAATCTGTAAGATGTGATCAACTCTATCTTTACCATCAAGCTGGTGAATGTGGGCGTTCAGTGCAGAGTAATTGGAATTGGTTTAGTTTTGGTCACATGTACTGAGATGGTGAAAAGCTGGTTTTGCATATTGTTCATTCAGACAATTACACACTCTTCAAACAGCAGCAGGCACCATCGAAAATGGAACAGTCAACATAGCCGCTTGCAACACAATAATAATCGAGTCAAGCAGTGTGCAACTGATAGGGTTAAGCAAGCCCGTAGCATGACGGATCAGATTAAAGCTCTCATGTTCTGCATGGTGTTAGTGGACAAATTAAACTGCTAACAGGAGGAGGAGTATTCAAAGTATGCACTGCATATGTCACCAAATACCCTCAAATTCATTTTCTTGCAGGCATACAAACAAATAAATAGAATTAATGAAAACTACACACAAAGACCAGCAACCAATGTGCAAAAGACAAACCGTGTAAATACCAAAAAAACACTAAATAATAAATAATACTGAGAACATGAGTTGTAGAGTTCTTGCAAGTGATTCCATAAGGTTGTGGCAAGTGCTGTTATCCATGCTGGTTCAGGGGCCAGACGTTTATAGGTCAAGTCTAAAAAAGGTCTCCGGAAACCTTCAGTCAGAGATATGGAACAGGTGACATATCTGTGTATGGATTGTAGGGTGGTATAATGTTTTATTTCTCCTCTGTGGTCCATACTATTGTGCAAGGTTGTCCAGCCAATTTGCTTCCCATACTGCCCAGAAATGGTTAAAACCTCTGGATACAGAAAATGCTAAGGGACCAGATAATATCTCGGCCATAGTACTAAAGCCTTGCCTCCAGCCAAGCTGTTCCGGTACACAACATTAGCCAACTCTATGGAAGATTGCCCAGGTACACCTTGTTCACAAAATGCAAAGCAAATCGATCCAGACGTTCACCACCCCATCCGTCTATTTTCAACTGTCAAGAAAGAATGCAATGTCCTGTTGTTAGGGTTATTAAGTGGCAATGCTTGCTGAACGTATGCTTTCACAGCTTAGCCTCAGTCTTGAAAGTACCCAGGGTGGCCCTAATTTACCTGCATATGGTTTTGTACATGAAGTGCCCCAGACTGCCCTTGAATGACCATCGCAGCTACACCTTTTTCACCAAAACTATTAAAGTTTACTTACATCACAAATACACGAGGTACAGATATTCATGATTTACACGGCAGTGAGTACACTCAATAAAATATGGTTACTACTGTCTGTTAGACGATCCATGCCCCGGGGGCCCACGGCTCCCGGAAGTCCCGCAATCGCATGCTGCCTCTCCAAAGAGAGCCGGGCACGAACGTATCCTTGGTGAAAGGGCAGGCATTCGACCCCACTTTCCGCCGCCTAGACCCATGAATGGCCAACTTGGCCTGGCCCGGAAGCATGCCTACCGGGAGATCCTGCTCACGACCCTCCCCTTTCTGATGTTGGGGTGCCCGTATATGAGGACGGCGGGACTAAAATGCAGCCAGAATCGTAGCAGCAGCCCTTTCTGAAACTCAAACGGGGGCTGCAACCTCTCTCACTCCGTGTAAGCGTGATACACTGACTCACAGAATGGTCAGGGGGACCTGCTCAAAACCTGCCCGGTGTAACCACTTCCAGCCCAGATCCCCATTGTACCGGGGGAAGCGCCCCAGCATAACGAAACTTCCACTGGGGACCTCCTCCACCGCCAAGGCGAGTCCGGTCGGCAGGCGAAGGCAACGGAGTAAAAGCTGGGCAGGAGCAGCCAGCACAAGAACCGCTTCGGAGAGAACGACACACCGGGCATCCCCGAGAGACGGCTCATGTTACGCGGGACCCTCTCCCGAGGCCGGGGTCCACCGTGCAGCCAAAACCCCTCCACCTCTCCGCGCCCCCGACACCCACCCTAATAGGATCCTCCACACTCTGACAGAAAGGTCAGGGAAGACCAGAGTTTAGTTGACCCGTGGCCGCCTAACCTCACAAGAAAACAGGTCATTAGATCGCAAGCGTGAGACAATCTGCAGATTCTGGAAATCCAAAGCAACGCCCGCAAAACGCTGGAAGAACTTAGCAGGCCAGGCTGCATCAATGGAAAAGGGTAAATAGTCGACGTTTCAGGACCAGACCATTCTTCCGGTCTGCATGCTGTGGATTTCCAACATCTGCAGATTTTTCTCATGTTTATCATGCCAATCAAATGCCCATCTTCATGTTGCTAACACCTGTGTGAAACATCCTCTGGTCTAAACCAAATAAGTTCCTGTTAAGTCTCTGCAACACACAAAATGCTGGAGGCAGCATCAGTGGCAATCATAGACGTTTCTCGACCCGAACCATCACCTGGTTACTCTTTCCCAGGTCATTAGATCTTTATCGAACCAAACGGCTAGCTAAACCGCGAAGAGGATTGTTGGAAGATTAAAAACTTTGAGAGAAAATAAAACACGTCAGTTCTCGCTGCCTTCCAGGTCCCGTGAAATAAACCAGCAATTTAAAAAGCACCGCTCAGTAATATCCTGCTTAAAGCTCATTATGCCTTGCTATTGCCCCCAGCAAGATGGGCACCACCTAACCCAAAGGTAACGGCACACAGATGCTTGTCTGGGGAACAGTGCAGGCAGGCCAGTTGTTATTATCAATGCTAATAATGTACGTTACGTCCATCAGTACAGCTGCTAAATCTGCAAGTTCCTCTCTGACATGTCTGAGACCAAATTCAGAGAAACACTTGGAGATGCACGTTCACGAGCAGACCAGAGACAGGCAGTTTATAATGTTTTACTTTATTCCTTTCCAACCTGCCTGACACATTGTCTATTTTTTTTAAAAAAAACTAATCAGTAAGTGATGGAAAAACTAAACTGGCCAAGGTGCATCTGTGGAGAGTGAGAGAGGGAAGAGTTTTTGACCTTTTGTCGGAGCTATTATTTATTAATGATTACTGATTGTGATCCAGTGTTATGTTGGGGGGGGGAGGGTAAATGCTCACTCAGCACAGCTTGCAGACATAGGAACTTCTGGTCAACAATCTGATCAGATACAGAGACAACAAAGCTAACGTGACAGTGTCCACCTGCACCCCCCCCCACCCCGTCTTCATTTGGTGCTTCAAGACCTCGCCCGCCTAATGTTTATTTATCCCTCTCTACTGATTTACTCTCAACCCATCAACATTTTGTGTATCCACTCACCCCATCCTGTCCTGCAACAACGCCCTTTCCCCCTCCCTCCCCCATCCCCACCTCATCCTCCCCCATCCCCACCTCATCCTCCCCCATCCCCACCTCATCCTCCCCCATCCCCACCTCATCCTCCCCCATCCCCCTCTCCCCCATCCCCCTCTCCCCCATCCCCCTCTCCCCCATCCCCCTCTCCCCCTCCCCCTCCCTCCCCTCCATGATGTATCTCTACCTCAATCCATCTGCTAATTAATTGAGGATGACTCAGGTTAAAGGTGGAATCCTTTAAACAACCTTCAATGGGACCCACAACTAGAATACGCTTCGGCTGTTTATGTCTCAGACTGGAAGTCTTATCATCCAACCTTCAGGTGGCATGGAGCCAGACTGACTTGCTAGGTGCCAGGTTCTTGCCTCACCCATTTGTCCTCTGTCCCCTCCTTGGTCTTTGCCAATCTGCAGTGGTTAAGTCAAAACTGTGGGCCCGAGCTGGAGACAGGAAAGGGCAAGCAGGTGGCTTTTGCCCGATCCCTCGCCACCACAGCTGCCGTGGTGGGTGGGTCGCCCTCTTAACGCGATGCTTCTTGTCGCTGATTAACCTGTCGGGAAGCGGTGTTGGAGAGCTGCCCACCCTTGTGAGTCAATAACAGCCCAGGATGCTCGGGGTAATGAGGGGACGTTTTTAAGGGGTGGGGGGAACTAATTGGTGCTCCTTTTTTTAAAAAAAAGTGGGGACCCTATTCTTCGAGGGGATGGTTACCTTAAAACAAAGTTAATGGACCTTCCCCAGCCCCTTTCACATCTGTGTACTGGCGGCAAATGTGTCTGCTGCCTCGCCCATACTCAGTACATTCCCTGCATAGCCCGCAGCCAGAGCGAAGTGGCCCGTGTTCCTATTCTTTCCCCCGGCGATGACAGCTTTCCTAGGGGCTGGGTCTCCAGCCAGCAGCAGTGAGCAGCAGCAGCAGATGGCAGCCTGCCTCCTAACGGCTGATGTAATTACTTGTGAGTGACTCAGATCAATTGTGCATGTGGGGCCAGTTACACATGCCTCTTTGCCTGGGAGAGAGGCCGTTCAGAGGAGATCGTGCGACAGCACGCCTGTTCTTGCAGCGAGTTCCTGGTGGGGAGGGGGTGGGGGGGGGGGGAGGATTCCGGCTTGCTTTTCTCTCTCTCTCTCTCTCTCTCTCTGTAACGAGGGCCGTGCCGCAGGCAATTAAACTTCCCAGCCGTTCCTGCCTGTCTCCCAAGTGCTGAGATCGGAAGGCTGGAAATCACTGCTCGTTGTCATTAAAAGAACTGAGTAGCCGGGTTGCCTTCAACACAAGAGTTAGCCCGAAACATACGGAACAGGACACTGAGGAGTCGCTACACTGGAGAGTGTCCAGATTTACACTCTCATCCTTGCCTGCGGAGCAGATTCTCCACAGTGTCAAGGTGAGTGCCGGCGTTAACTTGTTTTAAAAATTTAATCCGATCTGTTTTTGATGATGTAGGGGCTGGGCCTGTAACCTCATCCTTTTGAGTGTACAAAATGTTCTAAGAGCAGGTCTCAGGAGCAGGCATGCGGGGACTGTAGTCTCAAGCTCACAGTATAGTGTTCCCCCCGGCACTGCTTGCTCGGGCATTAGAATAGATTTGAACCTGCAACCTCCTGACCCTCGACCCGAGTTTGCCAACCTCCCCTCCCCCAGCCCAGCCAGACGAGACAGTGTATCTCCGCTTTCATTGTCATCTGGAGACACTGTTTGTTTTGACAGGCTAAACTTGACGGGGCTGTGGCAACAAGGGCTCGAGTCTGATTTTTAAAGAGGTTCCTCTACTCGGTCGAACTCTCGCAAGGACATCGAGCCGTGTTCGAAATTTCTGCCCACAAGTTTTCTCTTGTTTCAGTACAGACTGATTTCATTTCTCACCAGCAGAGGTTAGACTTTGCCAAGGTGGCCGCACACTGGTTGATTTGAGACTCGGCATTATAAGTGGCACCAGCGGCCATTCAGCGCTGAGTGAGTGTGAATCAACTTTGGCAGGGTTTCCGCAGTGTTAAAGACCCCGGCAGCAAGGACTAGCTGTGCTCCATGCTAAACTGGGTCAGGTTATAAAAAGCCGGCACGCTGGGAAACGATCGGGGAGGGAGTTCTGCTAAGCCAGACAGTTCCTCATGCCTTATCATGACGTGGATTCGCAGCAGTGCTGTAGTGAGAACCCGCCCACCACCTCCGCCTGGAGCTCTCTAAGCAGTTCATTCTGAGTCAGGGTGTACACATGAGGTCGGCCAGGAGTGCATAGACCCAAGGAGTGCGTGGGTGTGTCTGCTGGCGGGGGAGGGGGGAAGTGGGGTGAGCCGAGATTATTGCGCTCTCGTGGAGAGCGTGACAGTGGGTGGGCGTGCAGCTGAGGGCGGATGTGGGTACTGTGTGAGAAGTGCGGTGTTCTGTGAAAGTGTGGACTGGTCTGTTCGGATGTTGGGCTGAATATAGGGCGGACTGCCGTGGAGAATGGGGGAAGTTGGGGAGGGCAATTGAAGTTGTAGGGGTTCAGATACGTGTGGGAGGGTGTGAAATGGGTGGAGGATGATGTGCTGATGTGTCTGTACCTGTGAGAGAGGAGGAGGGGGAGTGGCAACGTAATTAAAATGCAGCATATTTGTGTCTCTGTTGTGGAAACAGTTTGATATCTGGAAACCATGGGAAAACTGTTGCTGTATCTTGAGACAGTGCTTGCACAGAACCACAGGCAGGAGCCAATACTTAATTAACTTCTGCTGCAAGCACTTCAACTGCCTGTGCTGTTTAACCCTTTCGGGGGCTGTTTAATTCCCATATCCCACTGGTATCCCCCTCCTCCGTATCCTGCATTGTGTATTCAGTGGGAATATCCCCCAGAGTTAAGTTTGCAAATATGGAGATTTGGAGTTCTCTTACGGAAAGCGTGACAAATGTTAAATGATTATTAGAGTTCAGAATGGGACTATTTGGCCCATTCAGTCCACGCTAGCAATCCCATGTTCCATTTACCTCTCCTTTTTTTCATGTCTCTCTCTGTGTGTGTCCCTCCCTCTCTGTCTGTGTCTTGCGCTCTGTGTGTCCCTCTTTTCTCTCTGTCAATGTGTGCGTCTCTCTGTGCGCGCCTCTGTCTCTTTCTGTGTGCGTCTCTTTCTGTCTGTGTATCTCTCTCGCTCTCTCTGTGTCTCTGTGACTGAGTCTCTATCTCTGTGTGTCTCTCTGCGTATGTGTGTCTTCCTCTCTCTCTGTCTCCATCTGTCGGAGTGTGTGTGTGTGTGTGTCTCTCTCTCTCTCTCTCTTTCTCTGTCTAACACTTGCCTCCGCTAAGGTGCAATTTGCTGAATCAAGTTAAATCTTTAGCACACATTTGGGACACGAAGGAAACCTGACATCAGAACCCAGGAGAAATCCATGTGGTTGCAAGGAGAGCATGCAAACTCCACACAGACTGGAGGTCGGGTTCACACAGGGAGAGCGTGCAAACTCCACACAGACTGGAGGTCGGGTTCACACAGGGAGAGCGTGCAAACTCCACACAGACTGGAGGTCGGGTTCACACAGGGAGAGCGTGCAAACTCCACACAGACTGGAGGTCGGGTTCACACAGGGAGAGCGTGCAAACTCCACACAGACTGGAGGTCGGGTTCACACAGGGAGAGCGTGCAAACTCCACACAGACTGGAGGTCGGGTTCACACAGGGAGAGCGTGCAAACTCCACACAGACTGGAGGTCGGGTTCACACAGGGAGAGCGTGCAAACTCCACACAGACTGGAGGTCGGGTTCACACAGGGAGAGCGTGCAAACTCCACACAGACTGGAGGTCGGGTTCACACAGGGAGAGCGTGCAAACTCCACACAGACTGGAGGTCGGGTTCACACAGGGAGAGCGTGCAAACTCCACACAGACTGGAGGTCGGGTTCACACAGGGAGAGCGTGCAAACTCCACACAGACTGGAGGTCGGGTTCACACAGGGAGAGCGTGCAAACTCCACACAGACTGGAGGTCGGGTTCACATCTTTTCATCTGGAACTATGAGGCAGAGTACTGATGGTCATTAATTTAACACTGATAATATTTATTATATTAAGACTTATGGCATAAAGACAGGTGATAGGTATACAACATGGAAAAGGCCATTTGGCTCAAAATTCTCATTTGCGTTTGTTTGGCCCATATTCCTCGAAACCAGGGGTTCCCAAACTAGGACGCACAGGCTCCTCAGTTAATGTTGAGGCTCATGGCATAATAAAAGTTGGGAACCCCTGTTCTAAACCTTTCGTATCTGTGTACCTGTCCAAGTTCCTTTTAAATGTTAATATATCAGCCTCAACCGCTTCCTCCGGCAGCTCATTCTATATACTGTATTGACCAGTCTGTGTGTTTGTAAAAGTTGTCCCTCACCTTCCTATTAACCGCTCCCCTCTCATCTCAAGCCTGTGCCCTCTAGTTCTCGATTTTCCAGAGTATTAGGTCACCGAACTTTCACCGTCTCGCGGTATGGTGGTGAAAACATCGTGAGTCAATTAGCCCACTTGTTCCTTTGGTTCCAGCCCAGTATGCCGAGCTGCATTATAATAAATCACATGACATGTTTCAGAACGCTATATATAGTAATGGAGGAAGGGCACTGTCAAGGAAGGCACAACAAAATGTTTCAAGGACTTCCTCGTGTTATCCTTGAAGTGTTTTCAGCTTTGATCCTGGGACGTGAGATGAGCTCAACCACAGTCATTCCTTCATCAAAGCCTTCCGACTGGAGTCTCGGTCTGTGTGTGTGTGTGTGGGGGGGGGGCAATGAACAGCTGACGACAGCAGTGCAGACAGCATGAATCCTACAGCAGCGATCCCGCTGTTAATCAGGCAACCCAAACAGTGTCCCCTCGCTCGGTATATCACCGAAAGGACAAATTAGTCAGCTCAGCCACGCGCGTCAGCGCAGCGACCCATCATGTCACGATCATCTTCAAACTCAAAAGGACAAATGGGTGTAGCGCGGCATTATATCGCCTGTGTTGTGTAGACTGGGGGCGTTGTACTATCACTGTTTAATGCATGGTCGCATATATCCCACTGAAGCTGTTGGTTCAGAGAGATTATAATGGCATTTTATTAAATCAGAATTTAGTATTGTAGAGCATGCATGTCCTAGTTCAAGTTTATCGTTGTCACAAGCACAGATACACAGGTTATAAATACTGTGAAAATTAGCTTTTTTTCCCCCTAGTAGCAGCAGCGCAGTCCGGCGGAGTTTTAATGCATGAGTTGTTGGGATATTACGCACGATATTAGCTGATGTGAACGGAGGGGTCACAGCTAGACAGATAAATGCCTATCAGTGCAGAATATTTATTACAACTGGAAAAATTAACGTCAGACCCTGGTGATTCACATTCCAGACATCACACTTTCAGGTGCAATGATGTCCCGGTCATTTCTCTAGCGTCTGTAAGAGTCACAATATAAACGGTATGTCCCTGGGTTTGAATTGTGCGGTAATTTCCCTCTAAATATGCCATAAAGCAGGGGTTCACAACTTTCTTTATGCCATGCACCCCTACCATTGGCTGGGGGCGGGGTGGGGGAGGGATCCCCAGTGGCGGACGTGACCCGTGCAACCTGAGTGGGAGAAACCCGGCAGGATGATGGGGAAAGAGCAGACTAGCAGGACCAACCGGGTCTGACTCATCTTGGGATTGCAAAGCCGCAGTTTTACAGAAAAGATTAGATCAGTTAGATCTGTATTTGTTAGAGTTGGTAAGAATGAGTGGGGTTTCAATTGAAATATTTAACGCCCAGAAGGCTAGACAGATTGGATGCAAGGACGGGAAGGGCAGAACAAATGAGGTTTACTGTCTCAAATACAGGACAAGACATTTAAGATTGAGCAGAGGAGAGATCTCTCCACTGAGGGTGGAATTCACGATGAAATAGGACTTCTGGGTATACAGCACTGTGCAAAAGTCATATGATGTAAATTAACCAGGGTGCCTAAGACTTTTGCACGGTACTGTAGTAATTTCATGTGTTGCACTGTACTGTTCCTGCAAGAAAATTTCATGGCGTGTGAATGATAAACTTGATCAGGATATAGGTCGCTTGTGGACTGAGGTTAGTAAGGGGGCAGGGAGTGGGGAGCACCAGAGATGCATTCCTTAATGGCAAATAAACCAAAGGTTTGGAATCAAATGATCTTGCCTGGTGTCTCAATGCTGGGTGCGTCTGTGCCTGCATTTATCCCACCCCTCCCGGCCAAGGCACTCCTCCTCCCCTACTTGTCCCATACCCCTCCCAAAGCGCTCTAGCCTCACCAGCTTTACAAACTCGCTCTCTGCTCCACTTTGACAACTGATTTTGCAAAAGTCTTGGGCACCCCAGCTATATATACAGTGTGTGCTAAGACTTTTGCACAGTGTTATATTTAAGGGGATTGATACAATTCCTGATGCAAAAATTCTCGGGTATTATTGGGGGGGTGGCGGAAGAGGGTGGGAGTGTGATATTCATATTCAATGATAGGTTGGGATCAAATGAGCATTTTTATTGAGTTTAAAAACTACATCTGGTATATGCACCATGCACAGAAAACTCGAGGAATTCAGCGTGTTAGGGAGAATCTATGGAGCGGAATGAAAAGCTGACATCTCAGGCCAAAACCGTTCATCAGGACTGGACTGTAGCCGCTGCCTGGCCTGAGCTCTTCCAGGCCATTGTGTGTGTGTTGCTCTGGATTTCCAGCATCTGTGAATCTCTCGTGTCCATAGTATATTCACCATTGTTATCTCCATTAACCAGTACGCATTGGGCAGTTATATAACCGGAAAATGTTTAAGGCTTCCATTGACGATGGAGACACAAATCGGATATTGGTTCAGAGCTCCTGCAACAACCCTAATCTGTTAGGAATGTTTTAGCTTGAAACTAATGCTTAACCATTCAGTATTAGCTTTATTGGCTAACGCTTGCCTTCTTTTCTTTCCGACCTCACAATGTAATCTTTTTCATTTCACTGTCTCCTTTTCCACTCCTCCTCAGCTTTCTCTCCGCTGCCTTCTCCTCTGGCCATCTCACTACTTCCCTTCTACTTGCCCTGCTCCTCTCTCTCTCCTCCCCTCCCCTCCTCCCCCCTCCACTGCTTTCTCCCCCATTAGCCTCCCCATTTCTCCCTGCACATTCACCACCTGAACTGCTTTCCTTCCTGTCCCATCCTTCAATAAACTTCCTATTTCCTCTCTCCCGTCTCTTTATTTCCCCCTGCTACTTCTGCTCCATCCCATCTCCTTCCCTCCCCTGCCACCTCCCAGGAATGCCACATCTAGGGCAGGCTACATGCATTCCTGTTGTTCAGCTGCCTGTTACTCTTGCCCACATCCCCGCACCTTGCCTTGCATGCTGGTGCACTGACAAGTCTTGGGTTGGTGCACAGTGAGCCTGCAGGCTGTGTTTGCTTTTCCTTTGTGTGACTGTGAACTCTTGGAGATTTCTGACCTGCCACAGTTTATGAAAACAAGAACTTGGCACTGATTGTCTCTCTTCATCAGTCAGCAGGCCCAACCCTGACCACATCTGACTGGGCCACGCCTAACTTTCCTTCTCCAAATTCACAGGGGATTATCCTTGTTCTTTAACTACAAAGCCAGTCGCAACCTTAAACCTGTGCTCTACTCTCTCCCTCGTCACTCTGCCTCCACATTCACTCCTAACAACACAGTTGGCACAGCTCATACAGTCACTGCCTCTCAGTGCTAGAGAATCTGGGTCCAACGTGGAGTTTGCATGTTTTCCCTTCGACCAAGTGGGTTCCCCCCGAGTATTTTGGTTTCTTAGCAACATGCGAGGATGTTGCAGGTTGGTAGGTTAATTGGCCATTATAAACTGTTCCTTGAGTAGTTAAGTGATATAATCTGGAGGGGGGAGGACAATAATGGGAATGTGGAGAGAATAAAATGGGTTTCTGGTAAATGGGTAGCTGATGGTTGGCCATCAGCTTGATGGGCCAAAGGGCCTGTTTCCATGCAGTATGGCATTATGTCCGAATGGCAAGAGTAGTCTCAATGGGATTCTACTTTTCCCATCTGTTCTTGATTGCCTCTTGCTGTCTATCCCCAGTCCCCATCCTATAACACCACAAGACATTGTTCATTCCTTATGTGCCGTGTCGTATACCATGGGTGATCACGGTCTTTGCAAGACCATGATTGTTCTTGGCAAATTTTTCTACGGAAGTGGTTTGCCATTGCCAGCTTCTCGGCAGTGACTATACAAGACAGGTGACCCCAGCCATTATCAACACTCTTCAGAGATCGTCTGCTTGGCATCAGTGGTTGCATCACCAGGACTTGTGATATGCACTGGCTGCTCATACGGCTATTCATCACCTGCTCCCGTGGCCTCCTGTGACCTTGATGGTGGGGCTAAGCAGGTGCTATGCCTTGCTCAAGGGTGATCTGCAGGGTAGCGGACAGAAAGATTGCCTTGCACCTCCTTTGGTAGAGACGTATCTCCACCCTACCACCCATAAGATATAGAAGTAGTATTAAGCCATTTGGCCCATCAAGTCTGCTCTGCTATCTGATCATGGCTGGCTTGCCTTCTCTCTCAGCCCCATTTTTCTGCCTTGTCCCTTTAGCCTTTGTCAACATTACTAATTAAGAAATTTGTGAATCTCCTCTTTACGTATACCCAAAGCTAGCATCTACAGCAATTTGTGCAAATGAATTCCACAGATTCACCACCCTCTGGCTGAAGAAATTCCTCCTCATCTCCGTTCTGAAGGGACGTCCTTTTATTTCCAATGTTGTGCCCTCTGGTACAAGAGGCAGGCACTACAGGAAACATCCTGTCCACCTCCATTCTATCTAGGCCTTTCAATATTTGCTAGGTTTCAGATTTATTTATCACATGTACGTCAAAATGTACAGTGAAATGTGTTGGGGGGCAGACTGCAAGTGTTGCCACTCATTCTGCGTCAATGGAGCATGCCCACAATGTTTAGCAGAGCAGCAACTGTGAAACAAAATAACACCACAACAAGCCCCTTTCCCACCCACCCACCAGTCACACACACAGAAAGGCCTCAAACTCTTGTGTCTTTGGCCATAGACTCTCAAACTCTCAAATTTCTTCCAACTTCCAGCAGATCCTTTATTTGCACTGTCAGTGCCCTCTCTGCCATCCCATCACCAGCCCATTCCCCTTTTCAACCCCCCCCCTTGACTTGATCTTGATCCCTCATCACCCAGCACCTTTCCCCCACTCCCCCGCCAATTAAAAAGACTCTTTCTCAGGCGCATCTTCAAGAATAACTTGGTCTTTTGAAGTGTTGTCTGGTAATTGGAAGGGGCAGAAACTTGGCTTGGCATTGCCTTCCTGACTTCGGAGGGGAAGTCGCGGTGTGGGCAAAATTGGTTGGCTGGCCAGCTGCGAACAACATGAGCTATATGTGTTGATAGATTTCCAGAAGGTTTGTAAATGAAGGGTCATCTCTTTTTTTTTAAAAAAAGAGTTTAAGCAATTTTGTTTATTTGCAGTATCTTTAACGTTTTTGGAACTCTCTTCCTCAAACGGTCTTTGAATACTTTTAGATTAAAAGTAAATAAATTCTTGATACGTAAAGAGGCAACAGGGTATTAGTTTATTATTGCCACATGTACTGAGGCACAGTGAAAAGCTTTTGTTTAACTTGCCACCCAGACAGATCATTTCATACATTATTACATCAGGGCAGTAAAAAGAATGCAGAAAATACAGTGTTACAGTTACAAAGGAAGTGCAGTATATATAGTATTTTTTTTAAATGATGTTCAAGGGCAAAATAAGTTGGATTGGGAGATCAAGAGCTTGCTCATCTGATAACCATGGGATAGGAGTTGTCCTTCAGCCTGGTGGTGTATGCGCGGGGCTTTTGTATCTTCTGCCCAACAGGAAAGGGGAGAAGGGAGAATGTCCACAGTAGCAAGGAGCCCAAATTACATTGGCTGCTTTCTCAAGGCAGCTGGAAGTGTAGATGGAGTCAAGGGAAGGGAGGCCTGGGCTGTGCACACAATTCTCTGCAACGTTTTGGATCTTGGACCAAGTCGCGGAGCTTCTGAATAGGATGCCTTCGATGCCGCGCCTCTAAAGCTTCCAGTAAGAGTCGTCAGGGGCACGCCAAATCTCTGTGACCACCTGAGGAAGTGGAGGCATTGGCGTGTTCGTTTTGGAGCGTGCCAGGGATATGTTGAGTTGAGATTCCAGTTGTATCTTATTGAATGTCAGAACGTGTTTGAGGAGCTGAGTGATTTGTATGTACCTATGAACTTCTATTGTCAGCTTCCATCCAGAAGTCCACTCTGACCAAGCTGTCATTCTCATGCACAGTTTGCCTCTTTATTCAGTATGTTGTTGCTTCAGTCCTTGGGGGTTTCTGCGTCCAGCAAATCCAGTTCTCTAGGATTTGAGAAGCTTGAGCACACAGAAGCCCCACACACGCAGTGAAAGGTGCGCAAAACTACTGCCTGCTCGCCGCAGTGAAAGGTTTGCTGTTTCCACACCGATTACCTCAGAACCTAGAAAACGTGACTGAAAGCAGGTCATCCTTGATCCTGAGGGACTGCTTACGAAGGAAGATATTTCAGTGCAAGGTTCCTGTACTGCAGAGTACCTTCTCTGCACAGACTACAGCAGCTCGGAACTGCAACTCAGCACGATTTTCCCAATAAAAACTGGCCCAGCTGTTATCCTCCTGTTTCATTTTTCAAAAAAAGACCATCCTTAAAGTTCACATCAATACCCATAACATGAAGCTTTGCTAAAGCAGCTATTTGCCTCCTTAGATCTCACTGGGCATTATGGCCCCTCGATGATTTAACTCCATTATTGTTCCACTACTCAGTGAAATTATCAGGGTCATTTGCTGAATCTTTGCTGATGATGGTATCTCTCTCAGGTTAGATTTGTTCTCTCTGCGCTGTGAGGAATCGCTGATGATGAATCATGTCTCTCTGCAGCAGAACAGAGGGAAAAATGAGGCCTTTTCTGGGCAACACCACCCACTACAGTCATCAGAAGGAGACCCTGTACAAATTGTTCTCTCTTGCTTCTTTCTGCATCATGCCTCAGCACAGTCCTTTCTGGATTGTGACTAACCGGAACTGCATTTATCCAGTGAGGCTGAACATAGAACAGTATAGGGCTTTCAGCCTATAATGTTGTGTTAACCTTTTAACCTACTCCAAGATCAACCTAACCCTTCCCTCCCACATTTCCTTAATTTTCTTTCATCCATGTACCTATCAACGTCTTTTAAATGCCCCTAAGTTATCTGTGTTTACCACCACCCCTGGTAGTGCATTTGATGTACTTGCCACTATGTTAAAAAGAAAAAAAAACCCTACTTCTGATATTTTCCTCCTCCCATACTTTCCTCCAATTATCTTAACATTGTGCCTACTCATTAGTTATACCCTGTCTGTCCACTCTATTTACACCTCTTATAATTATGCCTCTATCATCACCCCTCATCCTCCACTCCAAAGAGAAGAGCCCAAGCTTGTTCAACTTTTCCACATAAGACTCTAATCCAGGCAGTATCCTGATAAATCTCCTCTGCACTCTCGAAAACTTTCACGCCCTTGCTCTAATGAGGTGACCAGAACTGAACACAATACTCCAAGCACGATCTATCCAGAATTTTATCGAGCTGCAATATCATCTTGTGGCTCTTGAACTCATTCCCTAACTAATGAGGGCCAATACACCATTCATCCTATCAACGTGCATAGCAACTTTGAGGGATCTGCGGACATGGATGTCAAGATCCCTCTCTGCCTTTGCACTGCTGAGAATCCTGCCGTTAAGCTTGTATTCTGCCTTCAAGGTTGACGTTCTAAAGCGTGTCACTTTGCACTTTTCTGGATTGAACTGTATCTGCCACTTCTCAGCCCAGTTCGGCATTCTATCAGTATACTCTTGTGACCTTCTACATCATCCACTGCCTTTGTGTCATCCGCAAACTTTCTAACCCACCATTCCACTTCTTCATCTAAGTCATTTCTAAAAATCACTAAGAGCAGAGGTCCCAGAACAGATCCCTGCATAACAACACTAATCACAGACTGCCAGGCAGAAAACGCTCCATCTACTACTACCATCTGCCTTGAGTGGGCAAGCCAGTTGTGAATCCGAACAACCAAGTTCCCCTGGATTCCCTGAAACAACACTTGGTTGCAGAGAATTCCTGCATTTCACCATATCTCTTCATTTTGCACTGTGCCTGCTAATTGCATTTGTCTTCAGAGTAAAGGCAGTTGGCATGTTTGCTTTCATTGGTCAGGGCACTTGAGTTACAACTGTGGGGGTTTTGTGTAGTTCTGGTCAGACAGATGTCGGAAAGATCTCATTGAGCAGGAAATGCTGCAGAAAAGATTCATGTGCATGTTTTCGGGACTGGAGGGCTTTGGCTACCTGGAGTGACTGGATAGGCAGGGACGTTTTCCCTTGGAGCACAGGAGACTGAGGGGGTGACCTTTCAGAATTGTATAAAATTACGAGGTTTAGATAAAGCAAGTGGGTGTGAAAGATCTGCCGGATCACTGTAGAGGCAGGTAGAATTACAATGTTAAAAGTATATCTAGTACAAAGTAAGTTTTCTTACCAAAGTGTGTGTGTATGTATGTGTATATATATGATATATATCATCATAGGAAATCCTGAGATTGTTTTTTTTCTTGCATACATACACAGTAAATCCAAGAAATGCAATAGAATCAATAAAGGGCCACACCCAACACGACAGACAACAACCAGTGTGCAAAAGGCAAACTGTGCAAATATAAAAGAAAACTAACAATAATAAATAACTGAACAATAAAAATCGAGAACATGAGATGAAGAGTCCTTGAAAATGAGTTCATAGGTTGTGGAAACAGTTCAGCAAAGGGAGGATTCGGGTCAGGCGAGGTTATCACGTCTGATTTAAGAGCTTGGTAGTTTAGGGGTGATAACTGTTCCTGGACGTGGTGGTGTGATTCCTGAGGCTCCTGTACTGTACCACCACCTTGACGGCAGCAGTGAGAAGAGAGCGTGGCCTGGGTGGTGGGGGTCCCTGGTGACGGATGCTGCTTTCCCGCAACCACACTCTGTGTGGATGTACTCAACAGTGGGGAGGGCTTGACCCTTTATGGACTGAGTCATATCCACTACATTATGTAGTATTTTCCACTCAAGGACGTTCTTCATAATTGCAACTTGTGTGTTGGGCCCTGGACAGTCCCTCCGAAATAATAACACTGAGGAATTTAAAGTTGCTGACCCCCTCCGACTCTGATCCTTCAATGAGAACTGCTCGTGGACCTCCGGTTTCCTCTCCCTGAAATCAATAATCAGCTCGTAGGTCTTGCTGACTTGAGTTGTTGTTTTGGTACTACTCAGCTAGATTTTCATTCTCCCTCCTATATGCTGATTCATCACCTCCTTTGATTCTGCCAACAGCAGTGTTGGCGTCATCAAACTTAAGCATGTCATTGGAGCTGTGCTTAGCCTCGTAGTCATAAGTATAAACCAAATAGAACAGGAGGCTAAGCACACAGCCTTGTGCTACGCTTGTGCTGATGGTGATTGTGGAGGAGCTGTTTTTTGCCAATCTGAACTGACTGGGGTTTGAATGTGAGGAAATTGAGGATCCAGCTGCACAAAGAGGTATTGAGGCCGATTTCTTGAAGCTTATTGATTAGTTTTGAGGGGATGATGGTATTTAATGCTGAGCTGTAGTTGATAAAGAGCATCCTGTTGTATGCATCTCCACTATCCAGATGTTCCAGGGCTGAAAGAAGAGTCAATGAAATGGCATCTGCTGTAGACCTGTTCCTCTGATAGGCAAATTGGAGTGGATCCAAGTCACTTCTCAGGCAGGAGTTAATGTGCTTCATCACCAACCTCTCAAAAGTATTTAATCATGGTGGATGTAAGTCCTACTGGATGACAGTCATTGAGGCAGGTTCCTAGGCACCGGTATAATTGAAGCCTGTTTGAAGTAGGTGGGTACTTCAAACTGCGAGAAGTTAATGATATTGGTGAGCAGTCCAGCCAGTTGACCAGCACAGGTCTTTAGTACTCAACCAGGTATCCCATCTGGATACACCCTCCATGGGTTCACCCTCCTGAAGATGCTCTCTTGGTGGCCTCAAAGACTAAAAACACAGGGTCATCGGGGGCTGTGGGAGTTTGTGAAGGTTCCTCCATGTTTTGATGGTCAAAGCGAGCATAGAAGGCATTGAGCTCATCTGGGTGTGAAGCCTTGTTGTTACGTGTGTCACTTGGTTTCACTTTGTACAAGGTGATAGCATTCAAGCCCTGCCACAGCTGTTGAGCATCCCCCAGTGATTCAAGCTTGGTCCGGAATTGAGACTTCTCACATGAGATGGCCTTCCAGAGATCATGCCTGAAACTTTCTTGGTTGCCAGATGTTAATGCCGCTGATCTGACCCTTAGCAGACTGTAGATCTCATGGTTCATCCAGGTATTCTGGTTGGGGAAGATTCTGAATGATTCTGTGGGGACACACTCATTGACAGCTGTTTTTATAAGGTCCGTGACAATTGTGGTGTATTCGTTCAGCTCTTCTGAGTCCCAGAACGCAGCCCAGTCTACCGACTGGAAGCAGTCTCATATAGCTGCTCCTCAGCCTCCCACAACTGCCTCTTGTTCTTATCTCTGGAGCCTTGCTCTTTATCCTCTGCCTGCCTGCAGATAGGAGGACAGCCAAGTGATCAGATTTCCCAAAATGCATTCTAAGCATGGAATGGTAGGCATTCCTAATTTTCGTAAAGCAGTGGTCGTGTGCTTTGGTGCTGTAGGTGATATGTTGATGATAATTGGGCAGCGATTTCTTCAAGCAAGCCTGATTGAAGTCACTGACTATGATTTGGAATGCGTTGGGTGGGCTGTTTCTTGTTTGGTGATGGCAGCATTCAGTATCTCGAGTGCCTGATTAATGTTGGCTTTTGGTGAAACTTTGAGGGGGAGGGATGAAGCATAGAACTAGGAAGTTGATCTGTAAAAGAGACAGAAAGCCATGAAAGAAAGGAAAGTAGGAAGGGGGTGAGAGCACCAGAGGAAGGTGAAGGGCAGGCAAGGAGATAACATGAGGAAAGGCCAAGGGGATGGGAAATGGTGAAGGTGGGGTGGAGGCAAGTCTGAGAAATCAATGTTCATGCCATCAGGTTGGCAGCTACCCAGACGGATTATAACACTTCACCTGTAAGTCTGTTGGGGGTCATGTATTGTATTCAGTGTTCCCAGTGTGGCCTCTTGTGTATCGGTGAAACACAACGTAAATGCCTCCACATCCCCTCCCTTCACCATTTCCCATCCCCTTGTCCCTCTCTCATGTTATCTCCATGCCCGCCCATCGCCTCCCTTTGGTGCTCCTCCCCGACTCTTTCTTCCATGGCCTTCTGTCTCTTTCGCCATTCAACCTCCTAGCTCTTTGCTTCATCCCTCCCCTCCAAATTTCACCTACCACCTGGCATTTCTCTCCCCACCCACCACCTTTCAAATCTACTCCTCAGCTTTTTTTCTCCAGTCCTGCCGAAGGGTTTCGGCCGGAAATGTCGACTGTACTTTTTTCCGTAGGTGCTGCCTGGTCTGCTGAGTTCCTCCAGCATTTTGTGTGTGTTGCTCGTACTTCCAGCCCCTGCAGATTTCCTCTCTTTTGTAATGTTGGCTTTTGCCGGTATGTAAGCTGTGGTCAGGATCAGGGAGAAAAACTCTCTTGATAAATAAGAGTTTCCACTTAATCGTTAGATATTCCAGGTTAGGGGAACAAGAGTGCGATAAGATCGTTACGTCCGAGCACAAAAAAGAGTTTATTGTGAAACACAGACTCCCACCTTTCTGCCTTCTCTGAGTCAGCATTCCAGTCGAACTGGTGTATCAAGAAGCCTTCAGGTCTTACCGACATATAGTACGTGATCTGGAGTGAGCCATGTCTCTGTGAAACACAGAATGCAGCAATTCCTCATTTCCCTCTGAAACAGCAGTCTTATTCTTGGGCCCTCTGTCTTGTTCTCTAGCAAATATACATTTACTAACAAGATACTGGGTAGAAGTAGCCATCTGAAGTGGTAGAGGCAGGTTCGGTATTGTCATTTAAAGTAAAATTGGATTGGTATATGGACAGGAAAGGAATGGAGGGTTATGGACTAAGTGCGGGCCAGTGGGACTAGGTGAGAGTAAGCGTTCGGCACAGGCTAGAAGGGCCGAGATGGCCTGTTTCTGTGCTGTAATTGTTATATGGTCTAACACTATTACTTCATGAATATCCCCTGATGAATGCCTTTACCCTGAGTAACAGGTTTTATCTTCTATGCAAACATGAGGAAATCTGCAGATGCTGGAAATTCAAGCAACACACACAAAATGCTGGTGGATCACAGCAGACCAGGTAGCATCCATAGGGAGAAGTACAGTCGACGTTTCGGGTCGAGAACCTTCGTCGGGACTAACGGAAAAAAGAGATAGTAAGAGATTTGAAAGTGGGAGGGGGAGACCCGAAATGATAGGAGAAGACAGGAGGAGGAGGGCTGAAGCTAAGAGCTGAAAAGTTGATTGGCAAAAGGGATACAAGGTTGGAGAAGGGGGAGTATCAGGATGGAAGGCCTTGGCAGGAAGAAAGAAAGGGGGAAGGGAGCACCAGAGGAAGATGGGGTACAGGCAAGGAATTATTGTGAGAGGGAAAGAGAGAGAGAAAAAAGATATAATAAAAATAAATAATGGGGGATGGGGTAAGAAGGGGAGGAGGGGCATTAACAGAAGTTAGAGAAATCAATGTTCATGCCATCAGGTTGGAGGCTACCCAGACAGAATATAAGGTGTTGTGCCTCCAACCTGAGTGTGGCTTCATCTAGACAGTAGAGGAGGCCATGGATTGACATACCGGAATCTTTCAAATCTCTTACTATCTCTTTTTTTCCGTTAGTCCTGATAAAGGGTCTCGACCGGAAACGTCAACTGCACTTCTCCCTATAGATGCTGCCTGGCCTGCTGCATTCCACCAGCATTTTGTGTGTGTTGCTTTATCTCCTATGCATTTTCTTTCCCACCTTCTTTTGTAATTCCTGTCTTAGAGCAACTATAAATCAAGTGTAAGACAGTTGACTAATCCAATATTCTTAATAACAGGGACTGGATCTCTGTTCCACCACCTTGGATTTGTGTTGAGGGCAGGGTATTGTTTCATGATCCATGCTCTAAGCAGCATTGCATCAAGGAACAGCAACAAAGGCCCTTCAGGGATGCCATCCAAGTTGGGGCCTTCCTTATTTTTGTGCAGCAGTTGAATTAATATTTGCTAAGTATGGCTGAGGTTTAGTTACTCCCACTGTAAAAGTCAGCAACAAATTGCTCTTCCATTTCAACCCATTCCAACCTTACAGCTCGTTTATTTTGGAACTGACATGGCTTCCTGAATTCCTTCAGCTTGCCCTGAATTTCATGTCCCAAGCCCTCCACGTTTTTACTCACCCCAAAATTAGACATAGAAATTTACAGCGCATTACAAGCCCTTTGGCCCACAATGTTGTGCTGACCATGTAACCCTAGTCTAGAGAATGCCTAGAATTTCCCCAGCGCATAACCCTGTATTTATCTAAGCTCCATGTACCTATCTAAGAGGCTCTTGAAAAACCCTGTTGAATCCAAGTTTTTCTCATTTCCCATTTTATCTGTGCTCAAATCCCTGACTCTCTCCCTCTCACCCATCCCCAGTGGCATTGCCATCGGCAATCTTGGAAAACATTTCACAAGTCTCTGCTCCAACTACCATTCTACAAAGGGCTTTCTGGAACTTATCCTGCCTTCCATCTTCTCCCTCATATTCATTCCTTGGTTATTGCCTCCTTCCTGAGGCAGAAAGGTGGAACATTGTCCTCTATGAAAGTTACAAGCCTCTAGCTATTCGAACTTCCTATGTATGAGAAATAATCATTCACCGTGAACGACTAAGAGTGTATCTGTAGTGGCTGAGTGCTGACATCCATTTGGAATAACTGTTGAAACTTGTGTAGACAGATGTAGCGTCCAATTCTAACCAAACCCAATTGCCGCTGCTGGCAATCTCCCATGGATTTGTTATCCTTGTATGATGTGCCCTTGGCTCCAATAATTGTTCCAAAAGCCGAAGATGTATATTCAGTGCTTTATTAAGAATTAGCAGAAGCAATTTTGAAGCAGTTAAACTTGACCGCACCCAAGTGTGAGTTGAGCATAACTGAGCAGTCAACAAAAGATGCAACATCCTTCGGATCCTAGCCGCGAACTGCCGCGAGCGGAACGTGGAGACGTAACTTGTTGGCTTTGCTTTTACCCAGCCCCCACTCATGTGACTAGTTGCCATAATAAACACGCAACATGGAATAAAATGCAGATAGAGAATGGATGCATATCTCCTAGAGAGTGGACCGGTACGATGCCCGAGGGGAAAGGTACGGGGGGCAGTGCTAGGGGTAGTGGTGGATGCAGATACAATAGTTGCTAGGGAGCAAGGCAAAGACTTTCATTAATTAAGGAGCTGTATATTTTGCTGAGTTTTGGAGCACAGAAACCAAACGTTCAGTCCACCATGTACAGGTTGTCTATTGTACCTGTTGACGCTAATCCCATTTACCCATATTAGGTCTGCTTACTACCATTGCTTTGGCAATTAGCTGCTTCTAAAACGTGGTTCGAGTATGTGCACCCACCACCCTTTCAGGCAACACATTCTAGACTCCAATCGTGCTTTGTATGGAAAAGCTTCCTCTTCTGAATCTTCTGCTTCACACCCAAGAGCAGGGAGGGGTTCCCAACTTGGGGTCATTGGACCCCTTGCTCAATGATATTGGTCCATGGCATAAAAAAGGTTGGGTACCCTTGCCTTTAACGTTATTTCTCCTGTGTTGACACTCCACCGGGGCAGATCGATGAAGAAATGCAGTTGTAGATCTTTGCCCCAGAGGTGTATTTCTTACCTCTCAGAGCGCCCCAAAACTTTGCTGTATGTGGTTTCGGCCACTAGTGTAACGTAGAAAATAGGGGGGTACAAAATGATCCAGGGTTGTTTATTGTCATTCAGTGCATGAGTTTAAAGGAGAATGGAATGATTGTTACTCTGGATCTGATGCAGCATGAAAAGAATACACAATAAGCATAAAGAACACAAAATAAATCTACAGTAAATATAATTATTAAAAACAATCCTGTAAAGCAAAATGTAGAAGTAACTGTTTCATGCGTAGACCGGTTGTATGTATGGTGGTGATAGGTGATGTGTGGGGGCAGGGCATGAGAGGCATGGATTGAGTGGGCAGCCAGAGGCATTTTTCCTGAGGGCAGAATTGGCAAATACAAAGGGGTGTAATATTAACATGATTAGAGGAAAATGTAGGCGGATGTCAGAATTGTTTCCTTTAATGGAGAGAGGTGGGTGTGTCGAATAGTCTGCAGGGGTAGTGGTAGAGGCAGATACATTAAGGATATTTAAGAGACTCTTAGACAGGCACATGGATGATAGAAAAATGGAGGGGTATGTAGGAGTGAAGAGTTAAATAGATCTCGAAGTAGGTTAATAGGTTGGCACAACATTGTAGGACACAGTTCTCTGTCCTATATTCTAGAACCCACACCTGCAAGGAAACATTGAGGTGATGGATGATCAGAGATAAAAATATTCTCTCATTTAGTTTATTCTGACTGAGATTTGCATCTACAGGCTTCCAGCTAACCCCTATCAAAGGCCTCTGAGTTCTCTAATTACCTCTCTACTCCAGGGCTCTTGTAAGATACCATTGCCTCTCATGCTGAGATCAGCAACTTAAGCACAGTCTGGGATCAAACCTGTGACATTGGTTAGTTTCCTTGCCTGCTGAGCAACCACGGAGGAAATGTGAGGGGGAATTGCAACTAACCTTTTGCCAAGAACAATCCCACTTTTTTTTTTAAAAGTGTCCAAATCACCCCTTCTATACTAACTGAAAATGCTGGTAAATGGCCAGTTTTTGCAGTCACAGTATTGGGAATGCCCAAAATGACCTTAAAAGTCTCATGAGTTGGGGAAAAACAACAACCTCCTGTCCACTGAGGCCCTGTGCCTGAAAGAGATGGGATGGACTGTTGCTTGCGCCAGAATCTGAAAGGTTGCCAAGGCAATTGGGCTTTGGGCCTACAATTTCCTGAGTGTTGGCCACAGGCTCAGAACGACTGCCCTCTCTTGCCCCTTGGAATCAAAACCTTTCTAGACAAATGCTGCAAGCTGCAGAGGGAGTGGAGACGGCTTGAGAAGGTTTTTCTTTGTTTGAGTGAGAACGACGCGATGCCGAGGTAGGAATTTAAAAAGTCCGGCGCTTATAGAGGATTTCTTTTTTTTTAAATACACTTTCACAAGTTTAGTCAGAATTATGATTGGGAGCCCTGGCACGCATGCTCTCTATCTGTCCCTCTCAGTTCCCAATGCCGCCCCCTCCCCACCTTGTCCTATCTTTCTGTTTTCCTATTGGGATTTATCATGTTTTTTTTCACTATCTCCCACTAATGAACAAGAATTGACTGTGGTGGCTAACAATGATTAAACGGGGCCTTTGATAACCACTGGAGATGATAGTATACTTCTACCTCCACTGCTTTCTCTTAACCCCTGTCAAGAGTAATATTGTGAGTTAGTGACACAAGGAGATAATCTGCCATCCTAGGTGGGACATTGGAAATCCCACTAAAAGCTATCAGGGAGATAGAGGGACATTTGATTGAACTTCTGAACGCTAGCTTTGATGATTACTGTCTAACTTAGCAAAGACTTGCATAAGCTGCAGTTCTCAATACAACCTTACAACAAAATCCCCGTTCTAAAAATATATTTGACACTGCAGCATCTTGAAATGTTTGTTTTCCTCCAGGGAACTTTCCATTCCTGTGGGGAAGCAGCTCTGTGTGAGCGTTAAACTCCCTCAGCAACACCCAGTGGAAAGATCGGGGACGGAAATAGAATAGGACATACATTGGATTCAGGATAATTCTACTGGCTTTGGGTGTCACTGCCAAAGGCAGTGTTGTTGCCAATTCCTGATTGTCCTTGAACTAAAAACGGAGTAATGTTGGGATTATTCTGCAAATGGGGCAGTGTCCACGAAGAGATGAGCAATTATTGTTCTGGGCCAAAGGCCTTTTGGGAAGGCCTTATCTCAACACTTGGAGTAGACAGTTAAAAGTCAGTCAGGATCAGAATCAGGTTTAATATCACTGGCATATGTCGTGAGATTTGTTAACTTTGCATCAGCAGTACAATGCAATACATAATTGAGAAAAAACTGAATTACAGTAGGCATGTATGTATATTAAATAGTTAAGTTAAAATTAGTAGTGCAAAAACAGAATTTTTTTTTTAAATTTATTGAGGTAGTGTTGATTGTCCATTCAGAAATTGGACGGCAGAGGGGAAGAAGCTGTTTCTGAATCATTGAGGCTTCTGTACCTCCTTCCTGATTGGAGCAATGAGAAGAGGGCATGTCCTGGGTGGTGGGGGATCCTTAACGATGGATGCCGCCTTTTTTTAAGTATATACTGCCAGATCTGCTGAGTTCCTCCAAAACCTTTGTGCGTTGCTTCAGATTTCCAGTATCTGTAATTCTTGTGTCTGTGTTCAGTAATAAAATGACTTATTGCCGTACCCCACACTAACTGGAGCTTCCTCTCATCTGCTGCTTTTTATTTTTGCTTAGACAGAGGGTGAGATTGTGGCCTGGAAATGTCAGACAATTACTTGACCCCGAAGTGCATGACAGGTAGACCACCCTGTGGACACACCGGAGAGCCAGTAGCCCTGCTCTGTTTTGGCTCATCTCAGTCCATCGGAGGGAAGCCCAGTCTTCCAAGGCTGTCGTCAACATTGTGCCTCGTCTCTCCGCAGGTTGACACTGCTGCAGCTGGAGGTGGAACCTCGCGGAGTCGGACGGGCGGTGCTAGCCGGTGGTCGCTTCGAATGCGCGGACCCCGTGCCGAGTCTCTGCAGTACAATGATCGTTGTGAATGATAAGGTGGGGACTTCATGTCATTAGCTGTCATTCACTGGAGAAGCCCTGTCTCACCCCTGCGTTAGTTTAGCGGTTTCAAGGCCAACGTGTTGTCTTGCAGACATTAATTCCACCTGCTCTATAACTTTATGAACATTTAAAGGATGCCACCAGCCCTTAATGAAAAATAGATTTCTCCCTGGTGTCCAAGGCTAAGGTTTACGAATACATACATCTTAGCAGTTGAAGAAGGCTTGCTGTGCACAAGCTGACTGCCATGTCTTAAAGTCAAAGTCAAGTTTATTGTCAGATGCACAAGTGCTTGCGTACACAAGCACTGAAAACCTTAGCTTGTAGCAGCATCATGGCACACAGTATTAGATACACAGCATTCACATGGAAAAAAACATAACTTGTATAAGAAAAAAAAATTAGAACAAAAAAAAAATCCACTGTAGTGCAAAGTGGTCATAGTGGTGCTATAATGGGGTGGTGATTAGAATCATGTAGATCCACCAACCAAATGATTTTCACATAAATGATTGCACTTGGGTGACCCCATGACAGGAAAAAATAAGTACTACATTAGGTGAGACATCCTGAGCTCATGAAAGGAGCTTTTGAGGTTTACTTCTTTTATCTTATCGAGTGGGGGGGGGAAGACATTTTACAAAGGGACTCTGGCAGTGTAGATTTGAAACTCTGTCAATCCCCTGGATGAGCGATCACCTGTGATCAGCACTAACACATGCGTTCTGGTGCATGAGGCAGAAAAGAATGAGTCAGTGAGATGTGAGGAAGCTCCTGGGGAACACAGACACCAGCACAGACCTATGGGATTTATCTGCAACTGCAAAAAAAGGAAAATACACACTGGAGCCGCTCTCCTTGTGTTTAGATCCCGGATGCTCGGAGTGTGGAACCTGCGCTGATTCAGGGGAGTGTGCTTGGAGACGAAGACCCGTCACCGTGTGACGGGTGCAGCACCTACGGGACAACTTCGCATCGAAGAAGTCAAGGCGACAGCCATGTGAGTGTGTCTGACCATTTGTCCTTTTGTAGCATCGTCTCCTTAAACATCGGACCTTTCTCTCCAGAGGGAAAAGATCTAAAGGGGACTTCGTGCAAATTTTTCACATGCAGGGTGGTGGGGTATGTGAAATTTCACTGCCGGAGGAAGTGGTTGAGATGAGTACATTTAGAATTAAGTTTAATATCACTGGTGTGTATCGTGAAATTTGTTGTCTTTGCGGCAGCAGGGTATTGTAATACATAATAATAAAGACCGTAAATTAGTGTATATGTTGCAATAAGTATATATAAACATTCTTTGTCCTAAATCAATTAAGAGTTCCAGATCTTCTACTTGGCACCAGTCAGTGTGGCTTCAGATGGGGCAGGTTTTGTTCTTACTAATTTGATCGAGCTTTTGAAGAGACGATTGTTGAAGGTAGATCTGTGGATGTCGTCCACATGGTTTTTAGTGCGGTGTTTGTCAAGGTCCCTCATGAGAGGTTCAAACAAGTGTAACCTGACTGGGATCCATGGTGAATTAGCCGTTCAGATTCAGAACTGCTTTCTCCACAGAAACCAGGGCATAGTCATCAATGGAGCTTGTTCCGGCTGGTGGTCTGTAACTAGTGGTGTTTCACAGGGATCCTTACTAGGATTTTGTGTGTGTGTGTGTGTGTGTGTGTGTGTGTGTGTGTGTGTGTGTGTGTGTGTGTGTGTGTGTGTGTGTGTGTGTGTGTGTGTGTGTGTGTGTGTGTGTGTGTGTGTGTGTGTGTGTGTGTGTGTGTGTGTGTGTGTGTGTGTGTGTGTGTGTGTGTGTGTGTGTGTGTGTGTGTGTGTGTGTGTGTGTGTGTGTGTGTGTGTGTGTGTGTGAGAAACCTGTCTCAGTGATGGTCAGTGTGTGTGTGTTGCTGTTCAATGTCCATTCAGATGGCAGAGGGGAAGAAGCTGTTCCTGAGTCATTCACTGTGTGTCTTCAGGCTCCTGTACAACCTTCCTAATGGTAGCAATTACAACATTAAAAGACATTTAGACGGGTAAATGGATAGAAAAGGCTCAGAGAGCTATCGGCCCAACACAGAAAATGGAACTAGCTTTGTCGGATGTTTTAGTCAGTATAAATGGGTTAGGCCAAAAGGACTGTTTCTCTGCTATAACACCATGCCTCTACTAGGAAAGGTGCGGTAAATGTGCTAAGTGTCTAAATCAAAAGGGCCAGATACAATGCGCTTGTGTGAAAGAACTCGTACATCTCATCGAAGAACGTGTGACTACCACTTCCAAGTGAAGGGGTGTGAACGAGTGACAAATTGTGTGATCCTGAGTTCATTAGGTGCAGGGCAGTATTTAGCACTGGCATACTTTAAAGATTAGCTTTACTAACCAAACCCCGAATACGTGCTGAGGGCTGCCCGCAAGTGTCAGCTTGCTTCCGGCATTAACATATCTTGTCTGTGCACAAATGAATTGATTACACTTCATTGATTTTTTTTTCTCTTTGCCGATTGGGAATTATTCATACAGGTTGAATAAATATTAATAAGGAATACTGATATTTTTTGGTTTGTTCAAGCATTTAATTGCCTAAATTAGTAAGACCTGGGTGGCACTTCACCCAGTGTACAGAGTAGTCTCGGTTTGCTTAAGCAAGAAAGGATACATTTGCCTTAGAGGGAGAGTGGCAAAGGTTTGCAAAACTGATTCCAAGATATAAGATTGCATGATGGAAGCCTAATTGGACCAAATCCATAATTCTCTAGAGTTCAGAAGAATGAGAGGTGATCTCATTCAATTTTACAGTGCTTAACAAGCAGGATGTTTTTCTTGAAAGAGTGTAGACTTGGAATTATTATCACACACAAAAAGGAAAAAGTGGACTATCTGGGATGGAGATGAGAGGTTTTTTTTGCTCACTGCAGGGCAAATCTCAGGAATTCTTCACTCCAAAGGTCTGTGGGGTTTCAGACCCTGTCCATTCAAACATCACATTGGTAGATCTTGGGTATTGAGGGAATCGAGGAATATGGAGACAATGCAGGAAAATGGAGCTGAGGAAGATGATCAGCCCTGATCCTTATGAGTGCTGGAGCAGGCTCAAAGTGCCAAATGGCCATGAGATCATAAGGTATAGGAGCAGAATTATGCCTTTCAGCCCATCAAGTCTGTTCCACCATTCAATCATGGCTGATATATTTTCCCTCTCAACCCTATTCTCCTGCCTTCTCCCTGTTATGTAATCTTTGATGCCCTTGCTAATCAAGAGCCTATCAAACTCCATTTCAAATAGACCCAATGACTTGGTCTCCACTGCCATCTGGTAGAGAATGAAATCCACAGATTCATTCTGGCTGAAGAGTTTCTTCATCATCTCTGTTCTAAAGGGACATCCTTCTATTCTGAGGCTGTGGCCTCTGGTCTTGGACTCTCCATCTATTGGAAACATCTTCGGAAAGTCCACTCTATCCGGGCATTTCAATATTCAAACAGTTTTGATGAGATTCCCCCTGCCCCATTCTTCTAAACTCCAGTGAGTACAGGTCTAGAGCCATCAAATGCTCCTCATACATTAACCCTTCCGTTCTCAGAGTCATTCTTGTAAATGTCCTCTGGATCCTCTCCAATTCCAGCACACCTTTTTTTTTAGATATGACCTCCTATCTTATTACTTTGTTCTTATTTTCTTAATTATCTCTCAAATGTCTCAACAGTCAAATGCAATTTTCTAAGACAGGGGTTCCCAGTCTTTTTTTATGCCATGGGCCAATACTTTTAAGCAAGGGGACCGTGGACCCCAGGTAGGATACCTCTGTTCTAAAGTAGTAGTTTTGTGGGATTCAGATTTGGCACATTGAGCCCCTCTCAGATCTTTGGTGTAGCTGCTCAATTTTGCCTGAAGCCAATAAGTACTTTCTCATTCAGCATTTGCACACTCCCCCTGTTAATATCACTGCATCTGTTTAGTGTAACCGGCCCAAAGTCCATGGCATTCTCCTTCCAAAGGCATCTATTTCATCTGCAGTTATGTGAGGGCGTAAGTACCAAGGGTGAAGTTGTTTTCATATCAGTCACCTCTCCTTATCTTGCATTTTCTTCTGCTTCTCCAACCACCCATAATCTCTGACGTCCAATTCCAGTCCGTGTGCTGTCTGAATCTATGTACTCGAGATGCTGCTGCAAGCAAGGTCCTTATTGTGCCTGTAGCTCACTTGTGCACGTGACAGAAGTGTGACCTGATGTCGGGATTCAATTGCATTTATTTTTCACACATAACAGTGCTGTGCAACAGTCTTTGGCACATTTCTGTAGCTAGGGTGCCTAAGACTTTTGCACACTATGGTATTTGTTGGTGTGGAGTGGAGAGCAAGTTTGTAAATCTGGCGAGAGCAAAGGATGTTGGGAGTGGCGAGGGTGGAGTGCCTTGGGGGAAGTGTGAGAAAGGTAGCAGAGGAGGAGTGCCAGGGGCGGGGTGTGGTGTGGGAGATTGATTTATTGATTATTACAAAGTGTCTCTCTCCCCTCTCCCCCTTTTCCAAACCATAATTCCCCTCTCTCTGCCTCCTTCCCACTCTTAGAATTTGTTTTTTTTTTGGGGGGGGCAGCAATACAGTGCAATACATAAAATTACTAAAGTACTGTATGTCAAAAGATACAGTGAAATGCATCGTTTGCATTAACAACCAACATAACCAAAGGATGTGCTGGAGCACACATTCCGGTGCCAACATAACTTTTCCACAGTGTTCAGCGGAACCACACTAGACACCCACCAGAACTAGTGCAAAAACAAGAAAATGAGCCTCTTTGCTCCTTCCCTTCCACTCATATGCACAGGCAGTTCTCCAACCCGAGGAGTGGACTTCCAGACTCACTGACTTTGGTCTTCAACCTCCGAGTTTTGATCTTTGGACTCTACCTCAGGACCCATGAATGACGGAAGCCTGAACTCTAGGCCTCCAACTCCAGACTCGCCAGTGACAGGACCCTGCACTCTGGGCCTTGAACTCCTGTCTTGTTGACTCACTGACCTGGGGGGTTCACCGACCCTCAGGTCTCCTGCCTGCAAGAATCTCTGATCCTGGGACATGGGGGTGGGGAGGAGGAGGGGCATGGCCAACCGTGGGGGAGCTCGCTGACCGAGGGGTTGGCCACCAGCCCACATCCTTGCTGGTCATCGCCCACAGTTCTTGTGGGCTTGGCATCCATTCACAGATGTCCTTGGTTTGCATATCCACTTGGCTGGCCTTTGAACTTGGAACATTACATTGAACATCTAGAACATGAAGGCCTAGATTCCAGTTTTACCTCTAACTCCCCCACGTTCTTGCCCCTAAACCTAACCTGACCAATGTCCTCTCTCTGAACACCACCCCCCCCCCAAAAAAAACATCCCTATGAACCTTTTTAAAAAAAAAGACTAACTCCCCCACGTTCTTGCCCCTAAACCTAACCTGACCAATGTCCTCTCTCTGAACACCACCCCCCCCCCAAAAAAAACATCCCTATGAACCTTTTTAAAAAAAAAGACTAAGCTTGAGCCATGGTCTCGACAGAGCCACATCTTGACTGGCTGCCTCCAGACTTGATCTCCAGGTCATATCTGATTTTTCTCATTGATGGCCTTCCCTCCACATCCTGGGGCTCTGAACTTCATCTCCTCCAAATCCATTCAGCATCCTTATTTCTCGTCCTCTGCCCCACCTCCACGTGCCATGACACACATCAGCGTTATATCTACAGTACTGTGCGGAAGTCTTAGGCACACGTGTATAGCTAAGATGTTTGCACAATGCTGTATTTATCAACGTGGATCGGAGGGCGAGTTTGTAAATTTGGCGGGAGTGAAGCATGTTGGGATCGTGAGGTTGGAGTGCTGCTTGGGGGGGGGGGGTGGTTGTGTGGGGCAGGTGGCAGAGAAAGAGTGCTGGGGCAGAGAAGGGGTGTGCAGGTGCAGACACACCCAGCCCTGAGACATTAGTCAAGGTTATTTGATTCCTAATAATTGGTTTATTGATCATCATGGAACGTCTCTCTGGTGCTTCGCGCTCTCTCCGCTCTCCCTTCACCTTTTCCCAACCACGATTCCCCTTCCCACTTTCAGTCCGCAATAAGAGACCCATTCAGAATTAGGCTTATCATCACTCATATATGTCATGAAATTTGTTTTTTTTTTGCGGCAGCAGTACAGTGCAATGCATAAAATTACTACAGGACTGCAGCACTCTTAAGAACCTTAGCTATATACATGTGCCTAAGACTTTTGCACAGTAGTGTAGCTGTTGGTTTTTAAAAGGGTAAGTTAATTTAATGTCATTCTCACTTCGCAATACACTTTCTTTGTTTCTCACTCCCGTACCTTGTATTCTTTTTCTCCTCTCATTTCTGCCCCAGTTCTTCTCATTTTGTTGGTCTTCCCCCTTTTATTCCCATTGCTGCAGAAACCAAACCTGAAACACTGGGGCTGCCTTCATGGAGTGCACAACCAACCTTGTCAGTTGTTTCCATAGCGACTTCTTATTGGGTATGGTTGCAAATCCTGGAGTTATCTTGCCCTCTTGTTTTTCCTTGGAATAAGGCATATCACAAGTGGTTAGGAATGCTGTAATGAGGATCTTTGTTTTATTCTATTGTGGTTTTTTTAAATATCTACTAAGCATTTCTATTGTTAGATCCCAGGAGCAGAGGTCAAGAGGCAGTTCAATATTGAAACTCATTAGTTGAAATTGTTACCCATGGTAGATAGGTCAGTAGCCATCAATTCTGAAAAGATATAGAGGTAGCATAGTAAATTGTGATCGGAAATAAAATATTATCCAAATGAATTGTGGAAGCAGATTAGATAGTATTGAAAAGGTCATTGCATAAATTTTGGAAGCAAAGTAATTCGCTGAAGGTAATTGGCCAGCTATGTATGCCACAAAATATGGATGGGGCTTAGCAGGTTGAAAGGCATTTTGTGCTGTATCTGACATGACACTCTATTCTTGACTTTCAGAGACAGTTCTCAAGTCCGCCCATGAACTGCCACTCCTCGTTTCCAAGGCAAACAGCAGAACAGCGCCACAGCAACAATAATGGGAGGGGGAGTCCCTCTGAGTCGTCGTCAAGCCACAGCAGAGAGGGTATGGCCATAGAAATTACGCTTGAAGAAAAATCTTTGTTGAATCAAGGGGACTGAACGATGTAGTCCAGATGTGTGAGAATCCAAGTTGAGCCTGTAACACTGATACAGAGGTGATGTGAATCTGGCTGTCGGTGGGCAAGGAGCGTAGTGCCAAGCCAGACTGATTCGGCATTGAGCTAGCACCCTCCTCCCTGCACATTATATGTACATGGGAATACAACAGAAGCAAAGCTGAGGGAACTTTGCTCTGTATACGCTGGGATTAGTTAATTGTTGCAAGGTGTTAGATTGAAAGTTAAACTATAACATTAGAGGATGCCAGAAATCTCGAGGGTCAAAGTAAGGTGGTGGTATTACTATTAGTCCAGTGAAAGGTTCAAATTTAACCATAATAACTAGGAAAATTAAAAATGAGTTACTTATTTAATTAATATTTAAATTAATAATATTCAAAATTACAAAATTAAAATATTCTGGCCTCTTCCCCATTCTCTCCAGTCCTGTCGTAGGGGCTCAGCCCGAAATGTTAACTGTTTATTCCCCTCCATAGATGCTGTCTGACTGTTAAGTTCCCCCAGCACTGTGTATGTGTGTTATTGTGGGTTTCCGGCATCTGCAGAATCTCTTGTGTTTATGATTAACTAAAACCGGTCCGTTAACAGGGAGAACAAGAAGACAAAATCAAATGCTTGTGAAAACCCACCCCTACTTCACCAGTGCCTTTCAGGGGACAAAATCAGCTGCCTTGATCCAACCAGGTCACCAGTGCACTATAGACCAGTAGTCAAGATTGCAGATTCCTAATTACCTCCTAAGGCACTGAGTTCAGATTTAGACAGTAGATGGCTAGCAAAGATTCCAGCATGTCATGAATGGATTGGAAAATATATTAAGGGTTGTGTTGAATCAGTGTCGGGATATAATGTGTTGCTTGATCATGCATTGGACATGTGTATTCCATTATGTATGTGCAGAATTATTAAACTTGACAGTCCAGGAACTCCCTTCATTGTGTCCCATCTGCTTTAGAGTCATAGAAACCTACAGCACTGAACCAGGCCCTTCGGCCCATCTCGTCCATGCCGAACTAGTTAAACTGCCTACTCCCATCAACCTGAACCAGAACCATAGCCCACCATACCCCTACCATCCATGTACCTATCCAAACTCCTCTTAAATGTTGAGTTCAAGCTCGCATGCACTCCTTACACAAGCAGTTTGTTCCTTGCTCTCACAACCCTCTGACTGAAGAAATTTCCCCTCATGTTCCCCTTGAACTTTTCACCTTTCACCCTTAACCCATGACCTCTAGTTGTAGTCCCCCCCCCCACCCTCAGTGGGAAAAACCTGTATGAAAAGATTCTTGGGCTCTGGGACGCTTCTCCCATAGCCAATGTGCTGTATATCCATGTGAGGCCTTGACTTTTCAGCTATTACCTTTTGTTACTCCATTTTTCAATGTGGGCACCACTAACAAGGCCAGCATGTGTTGCCTTTGAGAAGGTGATGGTGAGCTGCAATCTGGAGCGAAGATATTCCCATAGTTAGATTGGAAGTTCCAGAAGTTAGATCCTACAACATTCAAAAGCAGTGCTGCATATTTGCAGGTGGTGTGTGAATTGGAACCTGTAGGTAATGGCGCTCCTATGCACCTACTGCAGGGGTTCCCAACCTGGGGTCCAGAGACCCCTTGCTTAATGGTTTTGGCCCAAGGCATAAAAATGGTTAGGAACCACTGACCTACTGCCACGTTGATGGTAGAAGTCACAGGTTGTTTAATTGCTTGATGGAAAGTACCCCAAAAGTATTCTTTGCCCTAAATCGATTAGAATTCCTGATTTTTCTACCATTGCACAGGTTGGTGGGGCTAATTATGTCTTAGTAATTTGAATGGGATTTTTTGAGGAGGTGAGTGATTATGCCAGTGGAAGTAGTGGTGCTGTCCACATGGATAATAGTGAGGTGTTTGACAAGGTCCCTCATGGGAGGCTCATACAGAAGTTTAACTGATCAGCATATGGGAGGGAGATTGAAAATCTGGCTGAGTGGTGCCGTGACAACAACCTCTCATTCACTGTCAGTAAGACGAAGAAGTGGATTATGGATATCAGGTTGAGGAAACCAAAGGTCCATGAGCCAGTCCTCATCAGGGGATCAGAGGTGGAGAGGGTCAGCAAATTTAAATCCTTGGCGTTATCATTTCCGAGGACCTGTCCTGGGTTCAGCACGTAAGTGCTGTTACAAAGAAAGCACTTAGAAGTTTGAAACGCAGCACCTGCAGATTTCCTCTTGTTTATGATTGGACTTGGAAGTCTGTGAAGATTTGGCATATCATCTAAAACTTTGTCAAACTTCTATAGATGTACGGTAGAGCATCAGTGCCTGGTGTGGAAACACCAATGCCCTTGATCGGAAAAGCATTACAAAAAGTAGTGGATACGGCTCAGTCCGTCATGGGTAAAGATCTCCCCACCATTGAGCACCTCTAGAGTGGTGTTGCAGGAAAGTAGAAACCCCCACCACCCAGAACAAACTTCCTTCTCACTGTAGCAGTCAGGAATAAGATACTGGAGGCTTGGGAATCACACCACCAGGTTCAGGAGCAGTTATTACTCCTCAACCATCAGGCTCTTGAACCAGAGGGGATGATTTCGCTCACCCTAACACTGATATATTCTCACACCCTTTGTGCTCACTTTCAGGCAACCTTTGGACTCATTTTCAAGGACCCTTCATTTCTTGTTCTCAACAGTTACTGTTTGTTTATTTTGTATTTGCAGTTTGCTGATTTTTGCAAATGGGTTGTTTGTCCACCTTGTGAACGGTTTTTCATTTACTCTGTGGTGTTTCTTGGTAGCTACTGTGAATGCCCACAAGAAAATGAATCTCAGGATTGTATATAGTGACATATACATTGATAATAAATTTACTTTGAACTTTGAATATAGACGTATTGCAGGAATGGGCAGAAAAATGGCAGATGGAGTTTAACCTGGGCAAATGTGAAATGCTGCATTTTGGGAGATCAAATGTAAAGGAACAGTACACTGTTAATAGCAAGATCCTTCACAGTGTTGATGTGCAGAGGGATCTTGGAGTTCAAGTTCATAGCTCCCTGAAAATAGCTATATAGGTTGATAGGGTGGTAAAGAAGGCATATGGCCTTTATTGAGGATCTGTGTTCAAGAGTTGGGAAGGTGTGTGGCAGCTTGATAAATTAGGCCAATTAGGCCGCACCTGGAATACAGATCTGATCATCCCTTTATCGGAAGGATGTCTCGGATTTGAAAAGGGTGCAGAAGGTAGCATAGTGGTTAGCACAACACTTTACAATATAGGCAACCTGGGTTTAATTCCCTCCGCTGCCTGTTTGACCATTGTCCCCATGACCTCATGGGTTTGCTCCGGGTGCTCTGGTTTCCTCCCACAGTCCAAAGTCATATCGATTGTCCATTGTGAATTGTCCCGTGGTTAGGTAGGATTAAATCGGGGGATTGCTGAGAGTGTGACTTGACTGGTTGGAAGAGCCTATTCGGCACTTTTTTTTAAAGTTCCGCTAGAATTCTGTCTGGATTACAAGGGGGTGGAAAAACAGGTTACTTTCTCTGCAGAAGGGAGATGTCACCAAGGATTATGAGAGGATTATGACAGCTGGTATGTTTTCTGAGGGTTAACACCAGAGGGCGTGCATTTTAGGTGAGGGGATAAGTTCAAAGGCAAGCTTTTCACACAGGTAGGTAGGTGCCTGTGGTAATAAATACAACAGGAGTGTTCAAGAGGCTCTTGGGTAAGAACATGTATGGAGGAACATGAATATTGTATAGGCACAGTGAATTAATTAGATCCTGCCTACCTGTTGAGTCCCCCCAGTATGTCATATAACATACCAAGAGATTCTGCAGGTGCTGGCAATCTTGAACAACGCAAACGAGATGCTGAAGGAACTCAGCAGGTCAGGCAGCGTTTGTAAATGGGGAACAAACAGTCAATGATTTGGGCTAAAACTTCCTACATTTTAAGTGCGTTGCTCAGGATTTCTAGCATTCCAAGGTTAGCGCGACACTATTACGGTTTGGGGCATCGGAGATTGGAGTACAATTCCAGTGTCCTCTATACGTCCTCCCCAGGAATGCATGCGTATCCTCGCCCAGTTCGAAGACGTGCTGGGTAGGTTAACCGGTCATTGTAAATTGTCCCGTAATAAGGACAGTATTAAATCAGGTTTGTTGGGGGTTGCTAGGTATGTGACTTGAAGGGCCTACTCCGGACTGTATCTATGGACCCGTCAGTTAATGGTAGGGGTCCATGGAATAAAAAAATGTTGGGAACCCCAGCTCTAAATAAATAACTAAATCTGCAGAATCTCTTGTGTCTATAATTACTAATTTAGTTAATTCAATACAACAAAGGGCCTGTTCTTGTGTTGTTCTGTAGTATACACCAATGGTGACCTCCTGTCATCCCTACATTCGAAAGTTCGAAGTAAATTTATTATCAAAGTACATGTGTCACCATAGACTACCCTGAGATCCATTTTCTTTCTGGCATTCACAGTAGAACAAAGAAGTACAATAGAATCAATGAAAAAAGTACACGCAAACAAAGACTGACTTCCAGTCATAGAAGTGCAGGGGACCTTGTGATTAATGCAATCTTAACACCAGCTATTATTTATGCAATTCTTCTTTCTATAGATAAATATCTAATGTGTTTTCTAGGCATGTGGTCAACAAATGCAGAAATACAGACATGTGAGATAGGTGAATATCAAAGATTAGAACCTCAGCAGCTGGTGAAGAAGTTGTGGGAAGGAGTGCTTTGAAAATGAGGACCTAGAAGAAGCAAGTGGAGATATTGCTTGCTTGTGGGAGGCCAAGCTGTGGAAATATTTTTTGCACCCTAAGACAGGAATGCTAAGTTCAATGCATCATAGGCCTGGGACTTGGTGTGACTCAGTGACAGGATTTCACAAGGGTCAGGGCAAGGATCCCAGGGTTTTGGCTGAGCTCTCCGAATTCCTGCCTGCCAAACGCAAGTTCAGACCAGTCTCGACAGAGGATGATCGTACACCATCCAGCAGAGCGTTCATCCCTGACGTGACCCTGTGTCACTCAGTACTAATTGGACATCGTGAACCCAAAGCTTGAGGTCAGAGCAAATCTTTTTCAGGAGTGAAAAGCAATATCAGTGATACTTAGGCCAGATTGCACCAAGTACTCGTGACACTCTGAGCTTCTCATGGTCACTCGAAAGAACTGCCCATACGTAATAGGCACAGCTGTTAATATTAAGAAAGTTAGGGAGTCACAACAAGTGGTTTGAATTAAGCCTAAGAAGCACAGTTGTTAACCAGTTTATTGTCACACATACCAAGCAACAATGAAAAGCTTTAGTTTTATATTCGTATGAGGAATTATCCAAACATATTTGTGGAAAAGGGGAGGGGGAGAAACAGAAGCACGATTTGGAGCAGCATGGTAGCGCAGTGGTTAGCACAATGCTTTACAATACTCGTGACCCAGGTTCAATTCCCACCACTGTCCTTAAGGACTTTGTACGTTCTCCCTGTGACCGCGTGGGTTTTCTCCGGGTGCTTCAGTTTCCTTCCCACAGTCCAAAGATGAACCGGTTGGTAGGTTAATTGAATTTTGTAAATTGTCCTGTGACTAGGCTTGGATAATCAAAGACAAGACCCACCCAGCCAAAACACTTTTTGTCCCACTTCCCTCTGGGAGAATGTGCAGGAGCATGAAGATTGGTACAGCCAGATTTGGGAACAGCTTCTTTCCAACTGTGATAAGATTGCTGAACAGATCCTGACCCGGATCTGGGCCGTACCTTCTAAATATCCGGACCTGACTTGCACTACCTTACTTTCCCTCTTCTATTTTCTAATTATGATTTATAATTTAAATTTTTATTATACTTACTTCGATTTGTACTTCGGGAGCGCAAAGCGCAGAAACAAATATCACTGTGATGATTGTACGCTCTGGTATCAATTGTCTGGTGACAATAAAGTAAAGTATCTAAATCGGGGGATTGCTAGGCAGCACAGCTCAATGGGCCTATTCCACGTTGTATATAAATATATTTTTTAGGGAGTGTTACACTTGCACAGAAAATGCAGAGCTGGCAGACAAATAAAGTGCAAGAGCACACTGAGGTAGATCGACAGGTCAAAAGTTTTTCTATCATGTAAGAGGCCTTTTTAAGGGTCTGATAACAGCAGAATAGAAGCCACCCTTGAGCCTGGTGGGACGTGTTTGCAAGCTTTTCTAGCTTCTGCCCAGTGGGAAGGGGGAGAAAATAGAACGATCAGGGTGGGGAAAACCTGCTTTTTTAGGTCTGAGTGTCCCCATTCATCTACTTGCCTATCACGAATGCAAGGCATAAATTTGTCCCATTTTTTAAAAAAAAAAATATTTTGCATTAATATTTCTCCTTCTGTTTACCAGGGAACCCGCACTCTGAAGGAGCAGAGATAAAAAACCACAAAAGGAAGCTGTATCATGGAGAGGAAAATGATATAAATTTACCAAAGCTACCAAGGACAACCCATCACTCCAGTGCAAGGCTGGAAAATGGTCACTTGCGATTTCCGCAGGGCGTACAACAACAGGGCAGAAAGGACACACTATTACCAGGTCATAAAGATCTCAGAGGAACAGAGGAGCTGGGACGAGTAGTACATGATGGCAGTAGTCAGTCTAAAACTTCTCACCGGGATCAACAATATGGAGCAAATTTGGGTGCCCAGGAAAATCCAATCAAGCATTACCAAAATGGCAAAGGAGAACTGAAATCAAGTTGCACCACTTACGAAAAGGTATTGGTTCAGGGTTCTCTGACAGACAATGACAAGGTGGCCCTCCGTAAAAATGCAACTTGCCGCGATCATCTAGAGGATCTGGGAAGGGCACCGTTGCTATTCCCTGCCAACTCCCTCAGTAAGCCAAGCAGTGGGAACTGGAGAGACACTAATAAACTATTTATTGGAAAAGATGGTCATAAAATGGACATTCTAAAAGGCCCACTGCAGTCTTCATTTGACTATCAGGCATCTCACAGTTCAAAGTTCAAATCAAAGGAATCGTTGGGCATGTTGAATCGTTCGGATTGCAATGATTTGCCTGCACATAAGGAGGGGAATGCTGCAGATGCACTTTGTAAAGTTTCAACTTGTGACAACGGTCATAAGTTTGGCTTTCGGCACCCTTCACCCAAAGCCAGCAATGCGGATGGATCAAAGAAGACCTTGGCTTTGAACAAGAGCGATCCATCTCCTTTGTACAATGGATCCGGGGTTCTGGATGCCACCTGGCATCCATTCTACTCTGCACCTGCGTGCACTGAAATTTCAGAACCTCAACTTGTTTCTTACGTGACCACAGGTGCAGGATCAAGCACTTACTCTCCATTACATGCTCATTTCCCACACTTCCTCAGTGGCGGCTTACCTGTCGGCCATCAGTCATCTCTGTCGTCGCTGCTGGCTCTCAGTCCTCACGTGGACTCCACGTACGGCAGCAGTATTGGACCTCTTGCCTCCGCTTACAGTTGTTACCATCCAAAGCATCTCCAAGCCTCCAGCCAGGCCCAACTAACCGCAGCCTATGGGCACCTCGGCCTATATCCCACAATGTGGCAAAATGTGAACATCGACGTCCACTCAGGGTCAAGGTTATCGGCTGCACATCAGGGCTATGTGAATGGAGAGCCCTCCTTTAATATGGTTGGTACTGACCCTCGCACGCTAAGGCTATTAAGCAAACTTTTAACCATAAATTGTTTGAATAAGGTGAAATAAAGTTTCACTTACTTACTGCCATTACGCTGCTGGGATCTAGGGCAACAACAAAGGAACTCTATCTCTGCTGGTGTTCAGGGCTTCATTCGTCATGTCAGTAACTTCGTAGTTTTCACTACTGTCAGTCATACAAGTCCCAGGTGGAGACTCAAAAATACCATCACACTCAGATGTAGAAGAATTCTTCATTGCTCTTTCCATTAACAATTTAGTTTTACCAGTCAGCCCTGAGCTGCACAATCCCCACCGCCAAATCTGGAGGTCCAGTGGACCACTCTTAGTCTGGCCTCTATCCTTTGACCTGTTTGGCATGGGTGACCCTACCAAGAGCCAGAGCATAAAACCAGCCAGCCAGCATAACTCCCCAGGTCACTGAGGCGGGCAAACCTCCATGACAAGGTTGTGGTCCTCTTGGAGGAAAGTTTCCGATTGAGATAAATTTTATCTCCAAAATAAGGAGTGAGGATAACATCAAAGAGCACGTGCAGAGAGCTGTCAAAGGATTTGATTGTTTCTTGGTGTTAGAATTCAGAGGAGAAACGTAGTTGTACTTTCCAGGCAAATAGATTAATGTTATTCTCACTTATCTCCTCAATATTAGAGAAAGAGTACACACTCTATAAATTGTTATTCTTATAGGCAAATGTGGCAAGCAATATGTATAAAGGAAGTTCCCACAAAGTGTAGAGGTAAATGACTGTGGTCTTGCTCATCCGCAGGACAAAACACCATACCGGTCTTCAAACAAGGCAGTGAGATCCTTTGCAACCAGTCAGATGTAGGTTAGGTTGCCCCAGATTGAATCTGTAGTCTCCACCCGGTTATATAATGTATCTCAACAAAATCTGGAGATTCTAACATACGTTACAAAGTTTAGAAAGTTAAAGGTCCAATTCCTGATTTAAAAATATCCGCAGATGTGTTTCCCTGTGTGGTTGTTGAGCGAGGCTGAGAAAGAGCTTGGTGCCAACACTGCTTTGTTGAAAAGCCCGCACGCTCGCTTGCTCCACGGCTGTGTTGCTGCTTGCTGCGTACCAGGGCGTGTACCCAACAGGAAAGAACGAATGACCTGCGTCTCTTTTGAAAAGGGAATCAGATTTATTACCACTGACTTGCAGGACGTGGAGTTTGTTGATTTGTGGTGGTGTACAAAGTCATGGAATTGCTCTAAATTACAGAGGTAACTCAATAGTGCAAAATGAAGGAATAACGAGGTAGTGATCATAAGTTCATAGACCACTCATAAATCAGGCAGTGGGGGAAAGCTGTTTTGGAATCATTGAGTGTGGGTCTTCAAGCTCCTGTACCAGTTCCCCAATGGTGGTAACAGAAGAGAGCATTCCTGGATGGTGGCACCACATTTTGAAGATGTCCTCAATGGTAGGGAAGGTTTTGGTCTTGTTGGAACTGGCCATGTCTACAACCCTCTGCAGCCTCTTGCTATCATGTGCATTGAAGCCCCCTTACAATGGAACTAGGAGGAATCTTGTCCACTGTACATCTACAGAAATTTGGAAGAGTCTTTGGTGACATACCAAATCTCCTCAATCTCCTAATGAAATAGAGCTACTGGTGTACTTTCTTTTGTGATTGCATCAATGTGTTGGGCCTGGGGTAGACCCTCTGAGGTGTTGACATTCAGGAGCTTGAAGCTACTCACCCTTTCCACTGCTGACCCCCTCAATGAGCTGAGTGGTTATCCATTTTGGGTCTTTTAAGATGCTGGAAGATTTTGGTAAGGTCATTAGAGATGGAGTGTGTTCATACTTGCTGATAAGAGTCACAACGCAGTTGGCCAAGCAACACATGCAAAATGCTGAAGGAACTCGGCAGGCCAGGCAGCAGCTATGGAAAAGAGAGAACAGTTGACGTTTCGGGCTGAGGCCCTTCATCAGAACTGGAAAAAAGATGAGAACTCAGCGCAAGGATGGGGGGAAGGGAGGAAGGAGTACAAGGTGACAGGTGAAACTGGGAATAAGAGGAGAGGGGTGAAGTAAAGAGTTTACCAGTCCAGGATAATCAAGCAATCCATTAGGAATTCAGGGAAATATGCCTTTCCCAGAGTGGTGAGAATGCAGAATCCCCTCCCCCTTGAGTGGTGGTGGGACATGGCGGGACGCTGAGTGTAATATAGTAGTAATTAATGGGAAGTTGGGTAACCACAGGAAGCAGGAGAGGATAAAAATGTTGATTGGACTACATTAAAATTGGGAGGAGGGATAAATGGCATTTCAGTGCAGGCAGGCAAGCAGGGCTGAAAGGCCTGTGTATTTGATGCAGATTTTTTTTTTTGGCATGAAGCGGGTCATGCCCACAGGGGAGCATAGCTTTTAAGGAGACTCTGGATACTTTCCCAGTTCTGTTAATGATGACCATCGTGTTGCCTGTATTTTTTTTTTTTCCAAAGCAAAATTTTTTGGAAAACTGATGCACGTTAATCTGCTGCTTTGAACAGGGCTTTCCCAACCCGTGGCCTCGACATCAATCTCAGAGAAATGGTGCTGATGACCAAGCAGAACTGGGCCAATATTCCAGCTTGTCCAACACCAAGGAGCTTGCAGCATCTTCTGGTCCGAAAGCGAATTCCACTTATGTTTACAAAGGGTATGTATGATTTTGCTCAGGAAACCACCGTTCCATTAACTCAGCCAACCTTTACAATGTCTACACACTTCCCTGTTTAGGGTATGAAGTCAACAATCTTGGCAATGGCCAACCCTTAAGTTTTTCAGTCATTCGTTGGTTTGCCAAGTTAACTGAACAGCCAATCAAGCACTCTAATTAATGCTCCTTGCCATTCACCAGCTTTTTAACAGTGGACTGAACTGAATTTTATAAGTTTTATCGTAACTTGTACACCATAAAGATGGTATGATCAAATGAACTCACCATGAACCTCTTTCCTTTCTTTACAGAGATGCCAATGGCACCAGAATGTATGGGGATTTTTTACATTCATTTCCATATGGTTTGGGGAAAGTTGAGGTCCAAACTGCTCCATGTTCTAAAGCTGGCATCCAACCAATTCCAGAAGGACAGCTGTACAAAGAGGCTGCCTTCAAACAGGACCTGGAATGTGCCAGCCCCACTGAAGCACATAATGGCAAAAAGGACAATACAAATATAATTGCAGAGGCGACGGATGGGAAACCACTCTCGCTGGTCTTGAAGAGAGAGCAGAAGACCAAATCTGGGGAACCTCCTTTGGCATCTTCCAATCTCGGGCCAGCTCTTGGCAGTAAAGAATGGTCTGCGCCATCTTCGGGCGTCACGGTGTTGAACCGCTCTCCTGATTTTTCCAGGAAAATGGAACCTGCCACCCAACATCAGCAGCTCATCAGTGATGAGAACCAAAGGAGCCTATCGTTGGAAGGGACCTCCTTGTACTCGGCTGTTAATGGTGCCAGTCTGCAGCATCCTCCCTTTCATAGGTCACCAAGGGAAGCTGGACCAAAGGTGAAAGATCAGTACATCCAATATCAAGAACCACTTACCTTGTTTCCAGGTAGTTCATCCGGCAACAAAAATAACTTTCGAGACTTGAGTCATGGACACTTTGCACAGAAAAGTGATGTGCCTAAGGTGTTAGCTTTACCTGTGCCCCTTGCTACATCTATGGAGGTACACCAGCCTGGTCCATTCCCCTTGATAATGCCAATGTCTAAGTCACCAGATGTAACTAAAATTCCAAAGGATATGGCAGACAAAGATTCCAGTGGGAATTCCAAACACGGAAGACTGGAGTCTGAGAAAGCTAATCACATTTTTGGTGTTCATAATCAATTGCCTTCTGCACCCTGCCTTCCAACCACCACAAAGCAAATTACATTTGTCCCACAGATGGATCTGGGTGGGAAGCGAAGTCAAGGCACATACCGCACGATTGCTTGTACTGACAATAGGCATCTGGAGATAAAGGCTGAGTGCAATCCTTCAAATAAAGAACATTGTTCCAACTCACCAACCCCTGTGCCAAGCAGTCAGGGTTTGGCTGAATATAGTTGCAATTTGTCTCCCTCAAAGGGTGCAGTAAATAGCAAACGAACTTTGGAGGTAACCAATGCCCCGGATTACTACACACCCAAAAAGTACAAGGCAGCCAGGGCAGCTACCCCTTGTCCCATGAAACCCACCAGTGAAAGCATGACTTCTGCTCAGACTATTGATGTCAAACGGGATGCAAATTCACCTAAAGTGCCCTCGACCAATGTCTCGCCAGTGAAGCCTGCATCTGTGCAAGATGCTTTCAGCACGAGCTTCTCTCTGCAGTCCAACCCGCACAATTACCACACAAAGCTGAAGAAGGCTTGGCTCACGCGACATTCTGAGCAGGACACCACGAGGGCCCAGCACACTGGCGATACCAGTGGGACGGATTCGGGGCCGACTGTATCAAAAAGGCAAGGGTCGGAGCCGGCAGCCCTGCTCGGCGACTCGAGGCAGCTGGAAGAACAGGAGAGGGGCACGCCAGCCAAGGGAGGCAGTGAGAGCGAGCGCAGTGACCCAGCGGAAAGTAGACATTGGCTCAGGGCAAGGCGAGAAGCCAGGGTCAACAACCAGCACAAGTCCGGCCAAAAACTGGGGGAGAACGTGGCGAAAAATAGCAACAAGGCAAAGGAAGAGGAGGACCAGAAAGGAACCAGAAAAGCAGAGAACGAAAGTAGCAACAGGCAGAATGGTAAGCTGGCTTCCCTTCTCAATACAGAGAATGACATAGAAAGATGCCATTCAGCTTAGACCATAGTAGCAGAATTAGGCTGTCCATCATGGCTGATTATTATCCCTCTCAACCCCATTCTCCTGCAACCTTTGACCCCCTGATTAGTCAAGAACCTATCAAGCTCCATTTTAATTGTACACAATGACTTGACCTCAAGAGCCAGATGTGGAAGATTGCGAGAGGGGTTGACAGAATTAGATGCTAAGTGGTGGTAGAGTTTGAAACTGTGGAGGATACAGTCTGAGGATGACCAGTGTTCGCACATTTATAATGACCTTGGAGACCAATGTCCTTAAATTTGTAATGACTTCAGTAACTAGTGTTCTCATATTAGTAATAACATTGTTGACCAGTGTTCCTAAGTTCATAATGACCCTCAGTTACCAGCATTCCCATTTAGACCATAAGACTTAGGAGGAGAATTAGACCATTCAGCCCATCAAGTCTGCTCTGCCCTTCAATCATGGCTGATTTATTATCCCTCCTCAACCCCATTCTCCTCCCCATAACCTTTGATGTCATTTCTGATCGAGGACCTCTTAACACATGATGATGACGACGGCGTTGACTCAGGCCTGAGAGGCCAGCGTCGGGCATTTTCACACCTTACAAGGCGCGAAGCGAAAGACTGTGTGGCGCGCCACTCTTCACACAGACATTTCGCAGTATTTTTCTTTTTATTTTACGAGGTCGAGTTGCGAGCTCAACACTCAACCCGGCACGGATGGAAAGCGTACTCGGGAACAGCCCGACTGGATTCGAACCCGGGAATCTCCGTTCCGGAGCCTGGTGCTAATGTCGCTGCGCCAGCAGCCACTAAACACACTGGGAAAACCTGGCCTCCGATGTAACGGCCTCCCAGTGTTCCCACGTTTGTGATTACCTCAGTGGGCAGCGTTTTCAAATTTGTAATGAAAACGATTAGCTTTATCTGTCATGTGTCCATCAAAAATTGCAATAAAATGTGCTATTTGCTTCAAATCAAATCAGCAAGGGTGCGCTGGGCAGCCCACAAGTGTCACCATGCTTATGGCACCAACGTAGCATGCCCACAACTCACTAACCCTAAACATACACCTTTGCAAAGTGGGAGGAAACTGGAGCACGTGGGGGAAACCCATGCGGTCACAGGGTGAATGCACAAACTCCTTACGGACAGCGGCAGTAAAAGAACCCCAATCTTACAGCTGGTGCTGTAAAGCATTACTCGCTGTCAACACAAAGAATAGCCTGAGCAACACACACACAAAATGCTGAAGGAGCTCAGCAGGTTAGGCTGCATCTGTGAAGAGGAATAAATACTCAATGTTTCGGGCTGAGACCTGATGAAGGGTCTCAGTCTGAAACACTGACTGTTCGTTCCGCTCCTTAGATGCCGCCTGACTTGCTGAGTTTCTCCCGCGTTTTGTGGGTCAGAATCGGAGTCGGGTTTACTATCACCGGCATACTTTGTGAAATTTGTTAATTCTGCGGCAGCGTTACAACGCAAAACACAAAAATCGAGAGAAAAAGAAAACTGAATTGCAGTAAGTTAATTGATTAAATAGTTAAATAAGTAGTGCAAAGAAATAGGAAATTTTAAAAAAATAGTTAGGTAGGGTTCATGGGTTCAATGTCCATGCAGGAAATCGGATGGCAGAGGGGAAGAAGCTGTTTCTGAGTCATTGAGTATGTGCATTCAGACTCCTGTACCTCCTCCCTGATGGTAGCAATGAGAAGAGCTCATGTCCTGGGTGACGGGGGCTCCTAAATGCTAGACGCCGCCACCTATTTGAGGCACCGCTCCTTAACGATGTCCTGGATACTACAGAGGCTAATATCCATGATGGAGCTGACTGAGTTTACAACTCTGCAGCTTTCCTCGATCTTATGCAGTAGCTCACTCCATTCCATACCAAGTGATGGAGTCAGTTAGAATGTTCTCCATGATGCATGTGTAGAAATTTGCGAGTGTTTTTGGGAGAAATTTGTGTGTTACTCAATGCAGCCCTGAAGCATAGGCACCGAGTCAGGGGCTGCTAGCACAGTAACCTCAGTACTCTGATCCCACTGCTGTAATAATTTTGCCGTAATGTTTCCACCTTCACATTAGGCCTTGATTTCTTTTCCAACAGACAATGGCTGTCATTAGAATGGCCACTTCCCAGCAGATCAAGCAAGGATATAAAACATGAACTCTACCTGTTTATTCCCATCCTAGTTCAGGGTTCAGTTCCCTGGTAGGGACTTTACCTCAGAGGCTAGCCAGTGTTCATAGGCCCACTCTCCAATTTAACTAACAAGCCAATGGAAGCTCTGAGGGAAGCAGATTTGTCCTGCAATTTGTAGCAAACTGCAAATGTTTCAGTAGGTGCATTTAATGTCAGAGAAATGTATACAATATACATCCTGAAATTCTTTTTCTTCACAAACATCCACGAAAACCAGGGAGTGCCCCAAAGAATGAATGACAGTTAAATGTTAGAACCCCAAAGCCCCCTCCAACTCCCCCTTCCCACGCATAAACACCAGAAAAGCAACAACCCCGCCCCCACCAGCAAAAAACATCGGCACCCCCCACTGAGAATCAAGCGTGCAGCAAAGCATCAATAAAGATAAAGGCTTGCAGTACCCTAAAGACTACTCGTTCACCCGGTAATTCAACACACCACAGGCTCTCTCTCCCTAATAGGGGAAGAAGAGGTGTCCCCGTTTCACAGCGAGGGGGGAGACGGAACAAAGCAACTCGGTGTTTTATGGTGTTAGAAGTCTGTTGCGTCGCTTTTTCCGGCCTCTGTGCCCAAAGAACTTGGGTCTCTGGGCACACAGCCAACGGCTTCCAATCTTCTGTGTACTCCCACGACCCATCAGGCGGCAGCACTGGCCTCGAATCCACCCGCCTCCAGAGCCACGAAAATCCGGCACCCTGAAGGCACGCTAGTCTTCCAGGCCTCGTCCTCGGCATATTGAAAAGCGGCCGGTCGTGAGGCCCTGAGAGCGGGTCCCATTTCCGCAAAGCACCGAAGTCCGTGTGTAACTCCTGGTCAGGGTTTTCAAAAGAACCTTAAAAGTGGGGAAAAAAAGAGTTACCAAAGATAGAAATAGAGCTGTTTCCAAAGATGCAAGCAAAGGAATCGCCATTAGGCACCGTCACCCTCCTAAGCTGCTCCTAGAGCTGTTTCTGCTGAAGTCTGTTGCACAGAATTTCAGAAGCAGAATTCAACAAGTAAACATTATTACATTCTTTGTATAGTTCTAAAATACTCCAGAGATTTCTTTTTCCTCAGTAGGCTTCATTTGCAGGAGTGCCTTGAATTATTAAATGGTGGAGAACCCAGGGTAATCCTATAGTGTTGATCCGAGGTTGCCAAGAGCATTTTGTCTCTGCTTTATTCTGATGATTTAACCCTATCCAAGAGATCCTTTTCTGCATGAGTGGGTTACATCTGGTGGTAGATCACCCTACTGAACCATTTCTGAACTAACACTGTTGATCATAGTGCGGGAAAATTCCTCATTTATTTGCCGTCACCTTAACCCAAAAATGTGCTGTGTGACAGAAGTGGGGGCATTTGATGTGCGTGGGGAAACGGGGTCCATTTTGTTCTAAGTCATTAATTTCAGAAGATGTAGAATTGTTCCTATTTACCTAATTGCCCCCTCTTGGGTTTCCCACAGACCGATTGGACTTATCAGGCCCCAAAGAGCCCCCGAAGCCAGCACTTCTCAAGAGTTCAGGAGAATCGTTTCTCCAGGATGTCCCGTGCACTGAGCTCTTCACAAACATCCCTCGCTGCCGAGATTGCTGGCCAAGTCGGAGTAGAAGGGGACAAGAATCGCCTCCGTTGTCCTACTCTTGCAGGTTCATGCATCTCCGCAGGTATCTATCTCACTTTTGATGAACGGCACGGGGAAGCTGGAGGACTTGGGTTGGGGATAGAACGTTTTTGAAGAATTGTGCACGAGTTGAAAGGAGTTTATGAGCCAGAATAGGTTTATTGTCACCGGCGTACTGTAAGTTGTGAAATTTGTTGTTTAGTGCCAGCTATACAGTGTAAGTAAAACAAATAACGGTGTTACAATAAAAATACATAGTGCAAAAGAGGAATAGGTAATGCCCATGAGTTCATGGACAATTGAGAAACCTGATGGCAGAGGGAAAGAAGCAGTTCCTAAACCATTGGATGTGGGATCTGGACAGAAGATGCCACCAGTGATTAAGGCCAATATCAGCACTGGAAAGTAGGATAATGCCAAGACCTATTGGAATAATGTCACTTTTTTTTCCCTCAATGATGCTTAAATTAGGAAAATAATTTTTAAAAGAATGCACTGGTGTGAGCAACTGCTCTTTCTACCTCCATCATACTTTTATTTAAGCCTGTGGTTTTTACTGTTGCTTTGCTTAGTAAGTAGAGGAATTTGTGTTGATTTTTGGATGGGTCATTATCTGATTAAATTGTCTCTGACTGGTGTGTAAGTTTCAAGATAACCACTGGAGATAGAACAGATGGGGTGTGTCATTGGAAAAGACCATCACCTTGAGATGAGCTTCCCTCTGTACAGCCAAGAAGTTAATCTTGTATACTCTCACTCTCTCTTTCTGTTGTAAGGCTGTCTGTTGGTCGAAATGGAGGTCTGAAGGTCGAAGGCTTCTCCACAGAAGACCAGATCAATGAGGAAACCCCGCTGGAGTCATTTACCAGTGCTGCAGAGACTAGTCTGGACTCTGACACTTCAGCCTACATCTTGGGGCACGTGGGTGACCTTTTTTGTGGCCTCATGCTGTCTGAACGGGGACTGCTCGAGAGGGTTGGCAAAAGCTACGATGGTAAGCGTCCCGTGGTCAACAGCAGTCATAAATCAGGGTCTTGCAACTAACGACAGACGTGGCTACATGCCAAGTCTCACCTCTTTGCAGGAGCCACGGTTCCATAAGGAATGTGCTGACAACATGTGGCATACTTGCACAAGAGACAGTGGCTTGCGTTGTTCCTCCTTTGCCACATCTTCCTCATAGAATTCTGTCTCTGTCTTTTCTCGTGGCTTTGACTCCCAATGATGCTACCCTCCTGTGCATCATGCAATCTGCATGCATGTGTGGAGACTGTGTGGGTAGCGGCTAGCTAGCTATCTAACCACGATGTTAGCAGAAACACCCTAACCAGTGGCTGCCCTCCCCCCCCCCCCCCCCCCCCCCCAGATAAGCAGTAGAAGCAGTAGTAGACTGTCCTTTGAAGCAGATCTGGTCCTTTGTAGAGCAATCCGTGTCTGGGTTTTTGCAGCCAGAATACGTGATTTCCCCTCCAAGTTGCTGTGGTTAACTGAATCCCGTGCAGTGCCATAGATAATCTTAGAAGTCATCTGATCGATATGACTCAATCGGTGCATTTACTAACTGAAACATTGCCAGCAGTGACGTCAGTATTTCCTGTCTTCTTTTCAATCAATAGGGGCCATTGCTTGCAAGGCACCAAATGGAGAGAAAGAGGAGAGGTGTGACAGCTGCCACTCTGTGGTGTTTAACCTTCACTGGGTCTGCCCAAGGTGTGGCTTTTTCGTCTGCATGGAGTGTTACAACCTGAAGCAGAAAAAATGCACAAGGAATGAGAAAGGTAAGTGTGTGTGTGTGTGTGTTTTTTAAAAAAAAAAAAAGGGGGTATTGTGAGTAACAGATACATGCACGTGAACATAGTCACTGGCAGTTCAGCCATGGCTTGTGAAGATGCAATCATATTCGTTAGAAGGTGGTGGGATTCAATTCTGACCCTTCCTTGTTCTCTAGCTGTATGGTTATGATTGCCAGCTTTTAGAAGAGGCATTAATCCAAGGTCCCAACTGATCCCATAACCATACATGGCCCCTTGTCACTATCTTTAACAAGAGTAAGTAATTCTGTAGTCCCCTGGATGATACTTGTATATCAACAAGCATCACTAAACAAAGAATTGTCTTATTACACTGGACAACAATTTCTTTTCAAAAGTGTTGCTTCCTCGGAAAGTTGTTTTGCTTATGATACGCTACTTGAAACTGAACACAAATACAATTTCAGGCCACTTGTATCATGTAAGGATTTTGAGAAACAAGTAATTAACCTTTATTGAATTCAATGCGCTTTATTGCGTAATGGTGCTGATTCTTTGCAATTGTTCAACTCAGCTAAAAATATTTTGTTGGTGATTTTTGTTTGTCCTCAGTGTCTGAGGTTTCTTGTTTAAGGGTTCAATAATAATCAGCCAGCTTTGATGGATTCCAGTTGCCCTGAGGCGGTTTCTCCATGACCGCAATGTCCCGGTGAAACCTTTCACCGTGCTCGTCACTGACAGTGCCGAGATTTGCAGGGAAGAAGTCTAAATGGGAATGCAGAAAATCCATCTTTAGTGACATGTTGCACTTCATGGTTTTGTAAGCTGGAGGCATTTTGACACCAGCTGAATGTAATTTGGTGCTCTGTATTTACCAAGAAAATTTTCAATAACAACCTTGAGTGCCTTCCATGCAATTTTCTCTGGTCCCGCTAGAAGTTCTACAAATTGATCTATTTGATTTGTTGACCAATAAAAATGCCTTCCTTAATCTTGGCATCAATTATTCTGTAGGAAGAAGCACAGTCGACGTTTTGGACCGAGACCCTTCGTCAGGGCTAACTAAAAGAAAAGATAGTAAAAGATTTGAAAGTGGGAGGGGGAGATCTGAAATGATAGGAGAAGACTGGAGGGGGAGGAATGAAGCTAAGAGCTGGAAAGTTGATTGGCAAAAGGGATACACAGCTAGAGAAGGGAAAGCATCATGGGATGGGAGGCCTAGGGAGAAAGAAAGGGGGAGGGGAGCACCAGAGGGAGATGGAGAACAGGCAAGGAGTGATTGTGAGAGGGGCGGAGAGAGAAAAAAGAGAAAAAGTGGGGGGAATAATAAATAAGGGATGGTGTAAGAAGGGGAGGAGGGGCATTAACAGAAGTTAGAGAAATCAATGTTCATGCCATCAGATTGGAAGCTACCCAGGCAGAATATAAGGTTGTTGTTCCTCCAACCTGAGTGTAGCTTCATCTTGACAGTAGAGGAGGCCATGGATTGACAGATCAGAATGGGAATGGAACGTGGAAATAAAATGGGTGGCCACTGGGAGATCCTGCTTTGTCTGGTGGACAGAGCGTAGGTGTTCTGCGAAACGGTCTCCCAGTTTGCATCGGGTCTCACTGATTATAGAAGGCTGCACTGGGAGCACCAGACGCACCAGCCAACTCACAGGTGGAAGGACTGTGGGGCCCTGAATGGTGGTGAGGGAGGAAGTGTAAGGGCAGGGGCAGCACTTGTTCCATTTACAAGGATAAATCTGCAGATTTCCTCGTGTATCAATTATTCTGACTTGGATTATGAATTAAAATAATAAATATAGGCAATTTAAAAGAAAAACTACATGATAGGGAAATTTCATGGTGATGTTCTTGTTCAGCAGCTGAAAATCCATAAGGTACACCAAAAAGTATTCAGGAAGCAAAATCTTAGTTGTCCAGTGTTATCATTAAGTTGCTCTTAGTTGGTAAATCCCAGACATTATAACAGTAATGACATTCAAACGTAGTTCATTGACTGCAAAGTGCTTGGGGCACCCTAAGGTGTGTAAGGAGAAGCAGGTTTTTCATTTGGGTGTTATGGAAAGCCTTAATTTTCAAAGTTATGTTCAGTGACACACCGAGCAACTGTTTTTTCATATTATTTGTAAGATCCAGGTGTGAGCAAATGACTTGGACTAGGGCAGCATGGGAGTGGCTCGAGTGTGTGGAACCATACCACATCAAGAGTCTACAACAGCCTTGGTCTGGGCCCCCAGATCCTAAGAACTTGCTGTAGGGGCACAATTGAGAGCATCCTGACTGGCTGCATCACTGCCTGGTATGGGAACTGTACTTCCCTCAATCGCAGTACTCTGCAGAGAGTGGTGCGGACAGCCCAGCACATCTGTAGATGGGAACTTCCCACTATTCAGGACACTTACAAAGACAGGCGTGAAAAAAGGACCTGAGTCACCCCAACCACAAACTGTTCCAGGAAATGGTACCACAGCATACAGGCTCGGGGTCAGCTTCATCCACCAGGCCATCAGACTGCTTAATTCATGCTGATACAACTGTATTTCTATGTTATTGACTGTTCAGTTGTACATAACATTTATTATAAATCACTATAATTGCTCATTTAGACGCAGATGTAACATGAAGATTTTTGCTCCTCATGTATATGAAGGATGTAAGTAATAAAGTCAAATCAATTCAATTCACGAGACTGAAAGCATAGAAGGGTAATCACAAGGAAACTTGGGGAAGAATAGAGTTTGGCCAGACATGGGATTCTGCTGATAAAACAGAATTGGTACCACATCTTTATATTTTCTGCCTCGCGTTCCGTATCAAAGAATTCCGGACTTTGCCTGAGATGCACACCTGGTGGCATGGTAGCACAGTCGTTAGCACAATGCTTTATAGTACCAGTGACCTGGGTTCAATTCCCACCAGTGCCTGTAAGGAATGTGTACGTTCTCCCCGTGACTGTGTGGGTTTCCCCCGGGTGTTCTGGTTTCCTTACACAGTCCAAAGACCTACCAGTTGGTAGGTTAAGCTTCTCCATGGATTGCTACCTTGTCGTGGTGGAGAAGCTTGTGTGGTCCTGAGATCCCGAGAGTGATGCCGTCTGGAGCTATGCTCCTGGTAGGGTCACCCATGGCGGTAAAGTCGAGGGTGAGGTCCCTGACAAAGAACAATCCAAACAAGACCTCAACGGTGGAACAGGCGGACGAAGTTACTTCGATCTCAACGGCCGTGAAGGTGGATGAAGGCTGCAACAAATCCATCAGCTCCAATCGTCGTGGTTTCAATGCCATTGGAATCAGTTGGTTGATTTGTGAAGTATCGTGTGCTTCTTGGAGTGCAACATCAAGTACACGTTAAACAAATACACGCACAGGTGTCTTCGCTCTGTGGAAACAGAATGAAGACCATCATCCTTGACCTTGAGGGATAGCCACGATGGTAGGTTAATTATGCACTGTAAGTTGTTTGGTAATTAGGCAAGGATTACATTGGGGGATCGCTGAGCAACATGGCTCGCAGGACCTGAGGGCCTATTCAACACTGCATCTCAATAAATAAATTAATGTATACAACGTTTAAACCATTCTCATTATCCCTCTTTCTATTGCTTTGACAATGTGGTCTATTTGTCATCTGATGCAGCTCCTGAGGTTTTTCTTGACCAGGGTTACCCTTGGATACCTGCTTTGAAAATTCTCTAGCTTATGAACTATTCATATCTATAGTGTTGTGGAAGCGTCGTGCACCATCTGAAAGCACAGAGGACAGGATGAATGAATTACTATTGTTAATTATTAACGTCCTTCAGGGAAGAAAACCTGCAGCACTTACCTGAGCTAGGTCTAAGCGACCCACCGTAATCTGGTCAATACTTAATGGTCCAATAGGGATGGGCAATAAATGCTGGGTATATTTCATAAACAGATAGTGAAAAGGTTCTCAAATTTTCAAATCCTACCTCTCACACAGATGAATCACCATTCTCCAATTGTTTAGATTTGGCACATCAGGCTATAAAGTCAAATAAGTAGTAGCAGAGCTGACAGAAAGAGAATAACTATTCAGCTGATATTTTTAACCCTAGAATTATCCAGGGTACATGCTAAATCACTGAGTAAGGGTATGTTGGGTGAAATCAGGAAATGGTGGGGGGAGTCTACGACTAGAATAAAGGGTCATCCATTTAGAACGGAGATGAGGAGGAATTCCTTTTGCCAGAGAGTTGGGGGGGGTCTCTGGAATTCGTCGTCCCAGGCAGCTGTGGAGGCAAAGTTAGTGGGTGCATCTAAGACAGAGGTTGTTACGTTGTTGATTGGTCAGGGCATGAAGGGATACGGCAAGAAGGCAGGAGATTGGGGCTGAGAGAGAAATGGATCAGGTATGATGAAATGGCGGAGCAGATCTGATGGGCCGAATGCCCTAATTCTGCTCCTATATCCTGTGGTCTAGATAATGTGTCCAATGAACCAGTCTGGCCATTCTCCTCCAACCTCTCTCATTAACAAGGCACTTTCACCCACAGAACTGCTGCTCACTGGAATTTTTTGTTCTTTTCAGCTTTTTGTACCATTCTCTGTAAACTCCAGGAAACGTTTTGTGTGAAAATCCCAGGAGATCAGCAGTTTCTGAGATACCCAAACTGTCCTGTTTGGCACCAACGAGCATTCCCTGGTCAAAGTCACTTGGATCACATTTCTTCCCCATTCTGATGTTTGGTCTGAACAACAGCTGAACCCCTTGACCATGTCTGCATGCCTTTATGCATTGAGTTGCTGCCACACGATTGGCTGATTAGATACTTGGATTAGCGAGCAGATGTGCCTTTAATAAAGTAGACACTGAGTGTACATGTCCACATTCCCACGCGCTCCACAGTTAGGTAAAAGTGAATTTTGCAGTGTACATGAGACAGTAAAATTCCAATAACCTGACTATCGGGAAATCCCGACAGTTTAGCATCAGACTCATAAGGTAACGTTTGCTGCACTTCCTTATAGCTCATTAGGGTCTCAACTCCTTGGCTGTCTTGGTTCCTGTTCTCACTCATAACTCGCCGACCCTCAGTTTCTGTGCTTCCTTCTGATGGGCCAGGACCCTGGTTCCCAGGCTCCCTCTTGATTCACCAGAGCCCTGTTTCCCACACCTTCTTTAAACCAGTTTTATTTTCCCTTGCTCCACTTAAGATCACCCGGTTCACTGGAAAATCTATTACAATGTTACATAACTTATTTTTTTTTAAAATTTTAATGTGTTTGAGATGAAATCTGGAAAATCTGCTACTCCAGCACTACCAAGTTCTCAGGAGGCTAAATATTTTTACTGTATTGTTGAAATGTAAAATCCTTCAGTGTAGTGCTGAGTAAACACCATGTGATCCTGTGTAGAAAACTGCAGCGTTGCAACAATTCTTGTCCCTCACCCCCATGAGAACTGATGTTGGCTTTGACTCATATAACGGTAAACTGGATCATGGGGGCTCATTTGTGCAAGTTCTTTCAAAGATCGATCCAGTTTATCACTTCCCTGCTCCTTTCTCATGCTCTCGCATGTTCGGTGTATCTATTGCGTCTGCAACATTCAGCTCCATCCCTCCCCCAAGCTGAAGGAAGGATCGTGAGCATTGGATACAAGAGTAGGCCAAACAACAGTCAGATTTTTCTCCTGGTGATTGTGCGGCTGACGTCTAGCTTCTTGCCTGGAAATAACTCGGAAAATGTGCAGCTCGGGTGGTTGATGGCTGGGTTGAGTCGCTCTCTGATCTTTGCTATCCATTTGCAAATGTTTTGTCATCATACAAGGAGACATCATTAGTGAGCTGTTCACTTGTGGTGTGTCCTCCTTGTGTTGTTTAATGGCAGTTGCAAACCAGCTTGAAGCTGCATTACCGCCACCTACGGGGGGGGGGGGGGGGGGGGGATGTGTGTGTGTGTGTGTGTGTGTGTGTGTGTGTGTGTGTGTGTGTGTGTGTGTGTGTGTGTGTGTGTGTGTGTGTGTGCGCTCTCTGAATGCTTGGCCTTTTATATACTTATCAATCATTTGATTGGTTGTCATTACGGAAACCCAATTATGACCTAAGGACGGGAGCTCGTCGCTGATGCATTACGCTCCGTGTTCCACAATAAACTCAGCAACCTCTCTATACCCTTCAGAGGCAAAGAAACCCAACTTCTGTCTTTCCAGATATAGAAACCTCCCCTCATTTTAATCCTGAATGGTTGATCCTGGATGTAATCTCTTCACTTTGGACAAAGTACACCAGAATGTGGTCTCGCCAAAGGCCTGTACAGTCACAGCAAAGTTTCATTAATTTTCTGTCCCACATAATAAAAGAATTTGTCTTCCCAAATGCTCATTGTACCTTCATGCCTGCCACTTGTGAACCAGCAAGTCCCATTCCTCTGCACGCAGGCATTTGCAAGTTTCTCACTACCAGAGTCCACAACCTCACATTTTCCTAAATTTACTACATCTGCTCCAAATCTGAAGGCCAAATTGAGAAAGATTGGATACAACCAAATCAAGTTGGCCATTTGGCCCAGAGCCTAGATCATCGCCCAAACATTGGATTCAGTCACTTTGATACGCCCTATGTCCAGGCCACAGGGCGTATCAAAGTGGCTGAACCCGATGTTTGGGCGATGATCTAGGCTCTGGGCCAAATTGAAAAGGTCAGAGTGTTGGGGGCTGTTCAGCTCACTGCTCCACTCTGTGCTGAACTAAGGGGCTGTGGACAGATTCCCTTTGTGGACTTCTGTTCAGAATGCCATTTATTTGCATTAATTGTTTCCATGATTTGTTTTTGATTTTCTTTTCTCTGTACATTGGGTGTTTTTTTTTTAATATATGGGTCCTTTCAGGTTTCTTTGTTCTGTGGCTGTCTGTAAGGAGACAAATTTCAAGGGTTGTATAATGTATACATTGATAATAAATATACTTTGAAATCGCTGGCTGATGAATGTGAGAGCACAGCGGAATAGGCTCTTCTTACCAGCAGATCGGAACCAAATCTACTAGGCAGTCAACAAGCTGTTCATTCCCGTGCTGGTGCACTTTATAGCCAGTGCCCTGGATTCTCCCCACCACTTTCCTTTCCGTCCTTAAGCCAGATACTAAGCCTTACAGATTCTGAATGGATGTGCAGGAACATCCAAGTTTTTTTTTAAAAAAAAAAAATCCTTCATTTTTGTTGGAGCCGTTTGAATGTTGCTGCTTAGCCTTGCAAAGATTGAAAAGGAAACAGGAAAAATCTGTTTATCACCAGCAGCTTTAGAGAAGGGATTGCCTGCAGTGGAAAAACATACTTGATTCACTGTAAATGAACCCTTTACTGCACCGTTATGATAAAAACGTATTTCAAGATCATGAAGTTTTATTGTACAGAGGAATGCTTTTGTTTGGACTGAAATCTGATTAGAGTTGGGCACTGTGGAGGCATCAGACAAAAAGATAAGACCGTATGGGGTAATATGTCCCTAAGGTGGAAGGAGCACCTTAAACTTGCCGTCTTGCTGAATATAAATTTAAAATGTTGGGTCTTCAAGGAAATGGAGTGATGATTCTTATGTCAGTAGATAAATGTTGTTCTGTGGCTTGAGCTGTGACAGGATGTGTACAACATTTGCCAGACTTCTGATGTAATTAATATTTCCTTTCAGAGAGGGGTGAAGACCTCACAGCATGGTTGAAATGTGCTAAGGGACACAATCATGACGTGAAGAGCCTGCGGCCAACACAGTTGGTTCCTAACTCCGGTGAGAGCTTTTCCACAGCTGCTTTGCTCAGTTAATTTTGGGAGTTGATCCTCATCCCTTGAAGCCATCTTGATTTATTGTAGTAGAGCTGCCATTTTGTGTCAGAGTCCTTCCAGACTGAGCAATTCTGAGCCTGTTCTTAAGAAAATTCAGTGAAGCCATTGTCTTGGACTGTATGGTGGAAAAGGGAATCCATCATCCCCAAGCTCCATGGCGTCGGTAGACTAATTTGGGTCAAAGATATGAGGCACAGTAATCGGGAGGGGAAGAGGGAGATGATCACCATGTGGATGTTGAGAGAGATGGAGGGTTATAGCACCATTTACACTTTCACTCAAACTCTATCCCCTTCATAATCCAAACCCCTTCACGTTCCAAGGAATTCTCTCCACTCTCATTCTGGAATGTGGGGTCCTGACCAAATACAACCATGAAAAATCTTATCATTCTCAGCAATCGTACATCTAGGATCATCCAGATTTCCATTTGGAGCCTGGCTGTATTTGGTGGGAAATTTGTGTCATTAAGAGCAGAAGGACTCGAGCAACTGAATGTGCAGTACTTCCAAAGGCAGTGTGTAGATCTGTCTCAAACTCTACTGCCTGTATCCAAATCAGCACAGAGTCCCAGTCATCCATCATCCAGTGTCACTGATCTCTGTTTCTGCTGGTAAAGCAACTTCAAATTATAATCTCTCTCCTATGTCCCTAAATCCATCATGGTCTCACAGCTTCCTCCCTCTTATTGTTAGAATAATAATAATAATATAATATTTATTCAATATCTGGGCACACTTAATAAATCCAGTAACTATAATAGAATCAATGAAAAAACACACCAACAGGGCAGACAACCAGTAAGATGACAACAATAATAATAATTTTTTTTGTATTTGCACAGTTTATTGTTTTTTTGCACACTGATTGTCCACCCTGCTTGTGTGGTCTTTCGTTGATTCTATTGTGGTTTTGATTTATTCAGAATGCTCACAAGAAATTGAATCACAGGGCTGTATATGGTGATAGATACCTACTTTTAACTTTTGAACTTTGTCCTTTGAACTCAGAACTCCTAATGAGGCTTGTATTCCAATTTTATTTGATGTATCCTGCAATGCATTCTGGTACATTCTACTACCTTAAACGGTGCATAATGCAGATTGTATCCTCAATCATTCCCCTTTCCACCTTACTGCCTACTTCAACCACGTGTTTATTTGGGCAGGATTGTACTACTTTGAGCAGCGAATGGTGAACTAAATCTGGTTAACATAGAGGATTCAATTCGAGGGGGCTGCCATCTCCCTTAAAAGAGCGAGCACAGGATACATAGCTGGGTTCATGAGGGAGGGGCAATATTGCCCACGTGGCAACCCCTTCCGATGGTCCTTCCAGACCAACAGTTTTGACCACAAGTCCATCAGGGACTGGTCAGCACAAAACACCCTGCAGGGGAAGGACTCGAGGGATACCGTGCGGTCATTCCCTGAGCATCTGGCAGAACACCTCATCACCGGATCGCACTATCAGGCACAGAGACTTGGTCTGGCTGGCAGTGAGAGGGGCCTTCCCAGTCAGATCCTTCCTGTATCCCCAGAGCACCTCTCCCAGCATGCACATCCCACAGGGTGACTGTACTGGAGACGAGAAGTTTGTGAAGAAAGATCCACGGGCCTGTGTCATGGCTCATCCCAATCAGCTGTGTGACCGAGATCCTCTCTGATCTACGGGACACACACACAGAGAGACAGACGTCACGTGCTGAAGGAAGATCGCCGACCCGGTGGTGAAAGACGCCCTTTGGTTTGGTCTTCCCCGAATCTTTTTGTTCTGCCAGCACATCGAGATGTTGGTAGAAGAATGCTGACGGCTAGCACAATCCAGGCTACGAGAGTACGTGCTGCGGGATGAGCCAAAGCTTGTTACAGCCGCCGTAAGGGCTCAGTGGCAAAGGACCGCAGTATAGGGTTCAGGCTGGGTGAAGAACCCCCTCAACTTTTTAGTAGTGACCACCCGAGTGGAGGGGGGGGGGGTGTTCACATGAGTGGCAACAGTGCAATTGGTTTTAAGAAATGTAAAGAGCACTACACAATGCATTGCCTACAAATGTAAGTCGTGCAAGAGTTATTCGTGTAAATTTTTTTTTATGAATGAAGTTCTTTTGACTTGCCACCTTCTAGAGAGATTCTGGAACCCTTGTTCTCGGGCAATGCAGCTGACACAGGGGAAAACCCTTTGCTTGCCTTACCCACACCTCCCTTGCCAGGTTAACTCCCTGTAGAGTCCCATGGTAACAAAAGGGGAAAAATGAGTGAGAGAGAGGTTTACCCATTGCAATGGAACAGATCTCGAGGGAGCAGGGGAGAAAGTGGGAAATGCCTGAACTGACTCCCCTTTTTCTTTTATCCTTTCACAGCATTGGTCAGCCTCTGTGAAAGGATGCACAGAGACAAGAGCAGACTGGGCATCAAATCAAGTTGCACTTGTGTCGATGGAGATAAGAACCGGTTTAACAAAGCAGCTGCGGTGAATAGGAGTCCCAAGGTAGCAACCGATTTCAAGCTGGCGATGGCTGATATTATCTGAAAGGGAACAACATGACATGGGCCAGTAACCACAAGCTTCTCCTTGCTAGTCAGAGGGTGGAGCACGTTTTGAAAAGGACAGAGGCACAACGGGCCGGCTGGCCTCTTCTGCTGTTCCACTCCCCGATTCCTGCTGGAGGAGTTTAACAGTGAGGCCGATTGTGATCATTTATTAAGATACAGCACGGAATACGGCCTTCCGGCCTTTTGAGATGCGGCACCGAGCAATTCCCTGACTTAACTCTAGCCTAATCATGGGACAATTTACAATAGCCAATTAACCTATCAAACTTTCCTCCCATCAAACTGGTGGGAGGAAACCCACCAGTTACGGGGGAACATACAAACGCCTTACCTGAAATTTTTCACCTTTCACCCTTAACCCATGACCTCTAGTTGTAGTGCAACCCAACCACAGTGGAAAAAGCCTGCTTGCATTTACCCTATCTACACCCTTCATATTTTTGTGTACCTCCATCAAATCTCCTCTCAGTTTTCTACGTTCTAAGGAAAGTATCAATTTCTTTTATAAAATAGTCACAGAAAAAAATCAGCACAGAAACAGGCCCTTTGGCCCATCTAGTCCATGCTTCTTGCTCCTTCTCCAGCATTATATGCTTTACATTTTTCCTTCAATAAGTCTTCATACCAAAATGTTACTCCACATTTCTATGAATTAAATTTCATCTGCCATGTTTGTATCAGTCACTTTAGATCCTCTTTACTGTTTATCTCACTTCCAACTTTGTGACATTTACCAATTATTGAATGATTTCTGGCATACCAAGTCAAATCTACTAATTTCTTTCAAGAGAAAGTGCAGTGCCCCCTTCCACCACACTTTTTTTGCACTACACTGTTGTATGCCTTCCTCCAGCCTGAAGAACAATCGATCATGCTGTTGCATGCTTCCAGGCCAGTCTTGTATCCATTGCATCATCTCCCTGTTTGTCCCATTGGCTCTAATTCTGCTGACAAGTTTATTACATGGTACTTTGCTAAATGACTTCCGGAATTCCATTAACCGAACGTCAGATGCATTGTCCTCTGTTCCATGATTGAAAGAAAACCATGGTTAATAGGACATGGTGTGCATCTGTTAATCAGAGATGTCCAAATGAGTTGAGTGTTATACCTAATTATTGCTTCCAGCAGCTTCCTCACTGACAGAGTTAAACTGACTGGCCTGCGATTGCTGGATTTATGTCTGCATCCTTCCTTGAACAATGGTGTGACATTTACCAGCCCCCTGACACTGCCTCAACATTGAGGAAGGAACAGATTCCATAATCTCAACCCTTATTTCCTCACTGATGGAGAAAGCGTCCCATCCAGTCTTGTATGACTATTCTACCTTAATTATTTCCGGCACCACCTCTTTATTCACATTTTCAACCAATTCCTTATCTCAGCATCTCCACTTCTATAACTTTGGCATTTGCTTCCTTGTTGAAGATAATGACAGTAAGAAAAACTGGATTTACCCAAACATATCTTTTCAGTATAGATATAACCAGAACTTGTCAGGCCAGGTAACATCTTCTTTCCCTGAGCTGTCAGGTTTCTTAACGCCCTAGGATCGCCCAACACATGTGTGGCATGTCTGAGCGCCCAGGTCACTGATCGACTGATAACTTTTCATCTTTTATTGCTGCATGTTTCACATATTTATATTACTGCTAGTTTTTATTATGAGGCCGTAAGATATAGGAGCAGAATAGGCCGTTTGGCCCGTCGAGTCTGCTCCGCCATTTCATCATGGCTGATCCATTTTTCATAGTATCAGTAACATTTATACTGTCTTACATAAGCATGCACCTTGCACTTTATGTCAAACTTCAGGCCCTGCCACTCAAAGGCTTATGCTAATATTATTTTGTGATTTTTTTTTTTTGGGTGTGTGTGTGTGTGCTGGATTGTAACTACATTCAGTGGCCATTTTATTAGGTACCCCCCGTACACCTCAATAATGCAAATATCTAACCAGCGAATCACATGGCAGCAACTCACTGCACAAAAGCATGCAGACATAGTCAAGAGGCTCAGTTGTTGTTCAGACCAAACATCAGAATGGGAAAGGTATGGGATCTAAGTGACTTTGACCATGGAATGATTGCTGATAGCAGACAGGATGGTTTGAGTACCTCAAAAACGACTCACCTCTTGGGATTTTCATGCACAGCAGTCTCGAGTTAATGAGAGAGGTCAGAGGACAATGGCCAGGCAGGTTCAATCTAATAGGAAGGCAACAGAACTTTAGGATGGCACAGCAGCGCAGTGGTTAGCACAACACTTCATACTACATGCAACCTAGGTTCAATTCCCGCCGCTGCCTGTAAGGAGTTTGCACATTTTCCCCCTTGAGGGTTTCCTCTGGGTGCTCCGGTTTCCTCCTACAGTCAAGTACATAGTAGTTGGTAGGTTAATTGGTCATTGTAAGTTGTCCCATGATTAGGCTCATCTTAAATCAAGAGATTGCTGGATGGTGCGGTTGAAAGGGCCGGAAGGGCCTATTCTGTGCTGGATGTCGATAAGTAAGTAAATAAATAACTCAATCAGCCCCCCTAAGGAAGAGTTGTACTCTGTTGTGAGAAAGAACATCTCTGAATGCGCGTCAAACCTTGAAGAGGATTGGCTACAGCAGCAGAAGACCACCATACACTCAGTGGCCACTTTTTAGGTGCGGGGTATACTGAGCAAAGTGGCCACTTAGTGTACACGTGCTGTGTGAGACTGTACGTGCTGTGTTTTGCACCTTGGCCCCAGACAAAGATATTCAGCTGCATACGTGCGTATGGTTGGGTGACAGTAAATTTGAACTTGGACAAAGCAGTGGTGCATGTTAATAGTTCTACAATTGTTAATCAAAGAATGTTTATCTTACAGCGGACATCATACTGGTATAGTACGCTAACGTTTCGTCTCGTGCTCCTTACTTGCAGCCGCAGACAGAGGCAAAGGCGGAAGAGACGTGCTCCCCAACATCTGGAGACAAGTCTGCTAAGCCCAGGTCGATGTACGAGCACAGCCAAGGGTCCAACAGCAACCACTCCTGCTCCCAGTCACCACTGCATTGGCTGGCAGAGCTCGCTACGCGCAAGGCAAAAGAGGAAGCAAGTGGTGAGGAAATGTAACCACTAACTGTAGCTTTGTATTCAGCATAGCACCGCTGTTCATTGGGTCACTGTTACTAGCGGTGCAGGTCTTGTGTTTACCCTGCGGACTGTTGTACTAGAATCTGGTGGGGTCAGGATACTACCGTTGGAGATTCGCTCTAAATCTAATCTGTGCTGTAGTTACCTTGAGAGAGTTTGAAAGCAAAAAAAAAAGACGAGCTGAGGCCAAGCATACGTCGCTATTGAACAAGAACAGAGACGTGTGTGGTGATGAGAAGCAAATCATTCCATGCCTTGCTGAGTTCGGCTGCCCTAACCAAGCAACGTATCAACATGCCACCCAACATATCCCACTGGGCTTTGGTCAGGTAGCTAGACTCAACTGCTCTGTAAGTTATTCAAAGAAGAGGCACAGGAGCCTGAAGACACACACTCAAAGTTCAGGAAACTGCTTTATCGCCTCCGCCATCAGATTTCAGAATAGACGATGAACCAACTAAAACACACTACCTCACTATTTTGCTCTCTTTTCCACTAATTTAATTTGTATACATTTTATAGTCATTTATAATATTTTTTATGTATCACACTGTACTGCTGCTGCAGAACAACAAATTTCATTACATATCCCAGTGACACTAAATTAGATTCTGATTCCTTACTCTCAGTTGACTCATTTTCCTTGTAAAGGAACAGGGTGTTTGACACTGTTTCCACTGCCACTACGAGCAGTAACTACCAGATTTGTGCAACTTTTTGTTCCTGTTTATTCTTTTTTTTAAAAATGTTGGATCTGGGTATTACAGGCAAGGCAAGCATTCATTGCCAATCTCCAGCTGTGCTGCAATTCAGTGTCCTGCTGAGCTAGTTAAGACGCAACTACATTGGTGGGTCTAAAGTCACATATTCACTGGTAAGAAAGGCAGATTTCCTTCCTTAAAGGAAATTAGAATAGACAATTAAGCTCTATATATGTTTTCTGTTCATCAACCTCACTTTTGAATTAGAAAATCAGTTTAAATTCCACAGCTCCAATAGTTGGAAGGAAGGTAGCTGTTCTTAAACCTTGTGGTATGGGACTTCAGGCCTCTGTACTTCCTGCCCGATGTCAGCTTCGGTGGCAGAATTTGAACTTGGGCTTCTAGATTTTCTTTTTGTCTAGAGCCTTTACCTCACACTCTTTACCACCAGTGTACTCTGGAAGCTTTTTACTTAAAATTAGTTGCTCATTGACAGACAGAATCTTGCAGAAACTGTTAAACAGGGTGGGATCCCTCGGGCGCTCTTGGAGATGTTATCAAAATTCTGAGATTTATGGATTGGACAGTAGTTCAGTTTGGCTTCTTTCCGTTCTGTGTTTTCGTTTTCTGCTCTCGCTCATCCTTGTTGCCAATTGGCGGACTGGGCGTTTGTGATCTGTTATTTTTTGTGCAAGGGAGGGGTTTGGGTTTGCGAGTGTTTACTTATTTTTCTTTTCGTGTAGGGGTGGATTTATGTCTTCCTTTCAACTACTTCTGTATCTTGTGGCTATCTGGAGAAGACAAATCTCAGGGTTGTATTTTGCATACATACTTTGATAATAAAAAGAACCTTTGAATCTCTCGAGTACAATATGGAGGAATAGCAGGACCCATGTCTGACCTGGATGGTAAAGGGCTTCACCTAATGGGTTCTCTCACTCTCATTCAATCTAGTCAAACTTTTTAAAAAAAGAAAAACAACATGGAGTTTCAGAAACAAGCAAGGTCCAGGAAATGCAAGAGATTGCACATGATGGAATCTGGAGCAACAGGGGGAACTCAGCAGGTCAAACAGCATTCATAGAAGAAAAGGAATTCTTGATGATTTGTGCCGAAACGTTGCCAATTCCTTTTCTCCCATAGATGCTGCCTGACCCACTGAGTTTGTCCAGTAGATTGCTTGTTGCTGAAGGAAGATCCAAATGTTCCTCAAAGCCCTTCTGTCAGAGTTTCCCTTGTTGCTATTAGGTCAGGGCACAAGGAGCATATGTACCATAGCTAAGTAACCTACCAGATGGTTATTCGTAGTTTCAGGTCATTCCTGTCTGCTTTCAGTTCTTGGGTGAAACTGAAACTTTATAGATTGCAAGTTCTAAGATGAAAGCACCATTGATTTGCTTCTCTTCACTGTAACCACAGAAGCAGAAGAGATACCAGGTAATAGACGCAGAAACACACCCTCGAAAAGCCCTGCAGACCAGGAGCCTAAGTCGGCCGAGCACTGTTCAACACTGTGCGACCTGCTCACCAGCACAGCGGGAAAACTGCGCTTGGGATCCACAGATGCTGGCATCGCATTCGCTCCAGTCTACACAACATTAAACAGTGTAAGCATGGGTCTGGGCGAAGAAGGGTCTCGGCCCAAAATATGGACTGTTTGTTCTTTTCCGTAGATGCTTCCTGACCTGCTGAGTTCCTCCAGCATTTTGTGTGTGTTGCAAAGAATAGAGTGATTTCTTCAGGCTGAGCACGTGGGAGATTTATGAGGGATTGAGTTAGGGGACTCTTGCGGTGTGGTCACACTAATCCCATGGCACAGGAACACAATAGTAAATCCCAAAAGATCCCAACTGGCTCACTGGGGAACAAATGGGACAAACCAAACCAATATTCTGTCAAAAAATATTAATTTTTAAAAAAGTCATTATTTGATCATTAGTGACATCAGATGTATGAGAATGTTGCCAGGACTCGAGAAACCTAAGCCCTACTAAATATTGAAAGGCCTAGATAGGGTGGAGGTCAAAGGATATTTCCAATACTGGGAGAATCTGTGACCAGTGGGCACAACGTCAGAATAGAACAGGGGTCCCTACCTTTTTTATGCTATGGACCCCTACCATTAACCAAGGGGATCATGGACCCCAGGTCAGGAACCCCTAAAATAAAAGGACATCCCTTTAGAACAGAAGAGGAATTTCTTTAGCCAGAGGGTAGTGAAACTGAAATTCATTGCCACAGACAGTTGTGAGGGCCAAATCATTGGGTATATTTAAAGCACAGCTTGATAGGCACTTAATTAGTAAGGGCTTCAAAGGTTACATGGAAAAGGTAGGAGAGTAGGGTTGAGAGGGAAAATAAATCTGCCATGCTCCTCTGTCTTGTATCTGTTTTATAGCAAGAAACTAAATAGGCTAGGACTCTGTTCCGTGAACATAGGAGACTGAGGGGTGTCCTTGTAGAGCTATACAAAATCTTGAGCGGCCTAGACAGGGTAAATGCACACATTTACCAAAACTAGAGGGCATAGGTTTAAGGTAAGAGAGGAGAGATTTAAAAGGGTGCAGAGGGGTAGATCCTTCATGCAGTGGGTGGTACTTGGGTGGAACAAACTGACAGAGAAAATATTTTGAGGCGGGTGCAATAACAATTCAACAGACTCTTTTGATTTTGTGTTTTTAAGTTCTGTGTTTTTGATCATTCTTGTTGCAGTTTGCACAATTTGTTTCACATGGGGGGGGGTTCATGTTCTTGTTGCCATTTTAATGATTTGTTTTAATGTGGGGGGTTGACATTTTTTCTTTGAACGGCTTCCATGCTTTTCTTTGTTTCATGGCTGTCTGGGGAAGAGAAATCTCGGGGTTGCATACTGCATACATACTTTGATAATAACTGTACTTTGAACTTTGATTTGGATAAGTACTTGGATAAGATTAGATGAATATGGGCCAAGCAAATAAGACGAGCTAATATGGGAATCTGAGCCAGCCTGGGCTAGTTAGGCCAAGAGAGCTTTTTCTGTGCTGTATGGCCCTGTGACAATATTCTGCTTACTGGATAAACGACTTCAGCACCTGAATTATAGGGAGAGGTTGAATAGGTTAGGATTTTATTCCCTGGAGCAAAGGAAAATGAGGGGAGATTTCATAGAGGTATATAGCATTATGAGTGGTATAGTTATGGTAAAAGCAAGCAGCTTTTCCCACTGAGTTTGGATGAGACTACAACTAGAGGTCATGGGTTAAGGGTGAAAAGTGAAATAGTTAAGAGGAGCATGAGGGGGAACTTCTTGACTCAGAGGGTGGTAAGAGTGTAGAACGAGCTGCCAGCGCAATTGATGGATATAGGGTCGATCTCAGCATTTAAGAAAAAAAAATTGGGTAATTACATGATTGGGAGGGATATGGAGGGCTGTGAGGTGCAGGCCAATGGGATTGGGCAGAATAATATTTTTTTTCACAATCTAGATGGATCGAGGGGCCTGTTGTTGTGCTGTAGTGTTCTATGACTCATTAAGACTCGTACAGTGCTTTGGGACCATCTATCATCTTTTTTTTCCAACTGTATGCTTTGAGTTGTTCCTTTCCAGCCAATGCTGCCTGGAGAGATGAAGTGACTTTTGACTGCTTTGATAGTTGCTTCAAGCAAACTAACTGCATATTAGTCTTAAGAATGCCTCTCTTCCAAAGCACCCTAGAGCCGGTACAAATAAAAGGGGCGCAGGTCTATAATAATGTGCTAACCTTCTCTTTGTGCAAAAATCCTGAAGTTGCAGCAGTAAGCCTGAATGGCTGAACAAACTGCACTATCCACCCACCTGTGCTCCCTTCCAGTACGGTTTGCCACACCTCGCCCCTAATGCAAATACGCTGCCGTTAAGCACACGTGTTTCTAAAGTAGTGTTTCTCGTTCTGACGTGACAGTGTACCGTATCATCACAGAGCATGCCAAGCATTCTGGATGACATCATTGCGTCAGTGGTGGAGAAGAAAATACCGATCACCAGAGCTCCAAGGCCGAGTGCGGAAGATCAGACGGGGAAGACGTCTCGGGTTAAAGAATCTGACCAGGTCCCCGCGCAAAGCCAAGAACAGAGCTCCACCATCCATTACTCGTGGCTTGCCAAAGGAACTTTTCCATGGATACAGGATCCCACGAACAAGAATAACTGGAAATTCTTCCAGGAATACTGGATAAAAGGGCTGGTGAGAAATGTTTAAAATTAACAGACTTATAAAAGTTCTATAAGGATACCAATTCTCTCTGTGTTATCCCATTGATGACTCTGGTGCAAGTACATCATAGTATAGGCACATTCATAAAGCTGCTGTACATTGTCCCATCACGTAGTGAGAACACAGGTTGGATGTTGAGTAAAGCTGCCTCTAGAGTTCACCGAATTATAGGAAAGATGTCAACAAAATAGACACCCTGGGTTTCAGCACCTAAGTTACAGAGAAATGTTGAACAAATACAAATACCTTATTGTCACCAAACAAAGCATTCTTCTCGGGTGCATCACAACCTGGTATGGAAGTTGTCCTGTCCAAGACAGGAAGAAGCTGCAGAAGATCATGAACCTAGTCCAGCACATCACACAATAGGTCTTTATTCTTTGGAGTGTAGAAGGTTGAGGGGGGACTTGATAAAGGTACTTAAAATTATGAGGGGGATAGATAGAGTTGACGTGGATAGGCTCTTTGCATTGAGAGTAGAGGAGATTCAAACAACGGAGTTGAGAGTTAGGGGGCAGAAGTTTAGGGGTAACACGAGGGGGAACTTCTTTACTCAGAGTGTGGTAGCTGTGTGGAACAAGTTTCCAGTAGAAATGGTAGAGGCAATTTCAATATTGTCATTTAAAAAAAAAAAAAAAAAAATTGGATAGGTATATGGACTGGAAAGGAATGGAGGGTTATGGGCTGAGTGCAGGTCGGTGGGACTAGGTGAGAGTAAGCGTTCGGCACGGACTAGAAGGGCCGAGATGGCCTGTTTCCATGCTGTAATTGTTATATGGTTATAGAGCTGGGGTTCCTAATTTTTTTATGCCATGGACCAATACTATTAAGCAAGGGGTTCATGAACACTAGGTTGGGAACCTGTCACATGAAACATTCTCAGTGCAGACACAATATGGGTTAGATCCAGACCAAAGCTTCCTCTGTACTGTTCTGCATTAGTTGAAGAGACTCTTGTCCTGGATGTTTACTGATTTTGTTTTTGTTTTATTCTGAAGCCTGTGCTGGTGTCTGGGGTCCTGACAGCCACAGACAGTAACTCCTGGGGACCTGAGTGCTTGAGGCAGGACCTGGGAGAGCAGAGTGTGAGCTTGGTCAACTGCAGGGACCACTCTGTCCTGACCAGAGCGAGGAGTAAGGAGTTTTGGGAAGGATTCAAGACCAACTCCAGTGAGTACCTCAGTGTTGTCAATGAGTTTCACTCCAAGGTAAACTCAAGCATAAAAAGCAAACACGAGGAAATCTGCAGATGCTAGAAATTCAAACAACACACACAAAATGCTGGTGGAACACAGCAGGCCAGGCAGCATCTATAGGGAGAAGCACTATTGACGTTTCGAGCCGAGACCTTTTGGTCAATATGGTCTCAGTTGATGTATTATTCTATGCCCTAACTCCAGCTCACTCCCTGAGCTCTCTTCAATGTCAACTCTCCAAGGCCCTAACTCTCTATTAAATTCATCATCATCATTACGTGCCGACATTACGTGTCATCGCATATGACATGAACGATCATGGTCTTCCATCTGTCTCTATTGCCTGTGGAGAAGACCCCACTTCACACTTGTTCTTACTCTTTTATCTATCCATGACCATGACTGCTCTTGGCAAATTTTTCTACAGAAGTGGTTTGCCATTGCCGCCTTCTGGGCAGTGTCTTTCCAAGATGGGTGACCCCAGCCATTATCAATACTTTTCAGAGCTTGTCTGCTTGGTGTTAGTGGTCGCATAACCAGGGCTTGTGATATGCACCAACTGCTCATATAACCATCCGACTTCACGTGACTCCGGTGGGGTTGGGTGCTAAGCAAGTGCTACCATAAGGCCATTAGATATAGGAGCAGAATTAGGCCATTTGACCCATCGAGACTGCCGTGCCTTTCGATCGTGACTGATCCACTTTCCCTCTCAGCCCCATGTCCTGACCAATCAAGAATCTTATCAGCCTCTTCCTTAAAGGTACATAAAGATTTGCCCTCCACAGCTGCTTGGGGCAACACCTTACCCAAGAGTGACCTACAGGCTCGCGGAGGAAAGCAGCACCTTACACCTCCTTTGGTAGAGAGGTATCTCACCCCGCCACCCTCCTGGCTAAGTAACACTCCTGAATTTTTAAACAAAGGATTAATGCAACAGATGTTGAAATTGTAAAGCGAAATCAGAAAATGCTAGATAAAATGCCACTCACCTCTAAGATTAGCTTTGCCCACTGATGCTCCCTGATCTGCAGACTGTTCCACATTTTCTGAGCCTCTTGATTAGATTCTATTATTTGAGAGTCCCTGGTTTCTATAAATTCACTGAAGAGTTCATGAACTGGTTTAATAAGCAGTTGTGGATGTTACAGTGAAATAGATCATCGCTTCTCCAACTGTCAGACAAAGTGATTTATATAGACTATCTGTTCTTCCTGCAGGCTGCCACAGACTCAAGGGTAGAAGCTCGAAGATCTTGCGGTTAGATTACTGTGCCTCAGAAAAGGAGTTCTGTGAACAGATGCCTGCTCAGTAAGTGGCAAATGGTTTTATTGACTCATGATGGAAGGTATAGAATCTATAAATGTTGAGGGTGTGTTATCAGGGAGATGGAAAGCACAGTGTAAAGGTAACGGAGAATACGGAATTAAGTTCTTTGCCTGGAAGTAAGTGTGTGTGTGTGTGTGTGTGTGTGTGTGTGTGTGTGTGTGTGTGTGTGTGTGTGTGTGTGTGTGTGTGTGTGTGTGTGTGTGTGTGTGTGTGTGTGTGTGTGTGTGTGTGTGTGTGTGTGTGTGTGTGTGTGTGTGTGTGTGTGTGTGTGTGTGTGTGTGTGTGTGTGTGTGTGTGTGTGTGTGTGTGTGTGTGTGTGTGTGTGTGTGTGACTATTGTGGGAAGTTAGAATGAATAAGAGGGATGCATTAATAATAATCAAAATAAGGACATGGGGAGAGAGATCATATATTATGGTTGGGAAGCTATTCCCAAAGGAACGTCCCTGCATTTAAATGACTTTTCTCTCCTTCGGTGCTGTCGGAGAATTGTTCAGGAGCAAGGTTTAATTGATGTGATTTGTGGATTGGACTGTAGTTCGCATTATGATGTGTTTTCTGGTTTCTGGTCACTCCTTTTCCTCTTGCTATTTTTGGGCGATTTTTGAATCGGGGTGGCCGGCAGTTGCTGAACTGAGTACGGATCATTTGAGTGTTTTATATTCTGTGTTCTTGCTCGCTCTTTCTTGTTGCCGTTCGTGCAATTTTTTTCTGCACGTGGAGAGAGGGTGTCTAATATGCTTTCAATAGGTTTCACAGTGTTTCTTTGTTTCGTGGCTGTCTGTGGGAAGACAGATCTCAGGGTTGTATACTGCATACATACTTTATTAATAAATGTACTTTGAATCATCTGAATTGTTTAAACAACCATGTAGTTGGTACCGTGTAGTATATTGTGAAGGTAAATTGGAATGGCCTCTCTTAATTGTTTACTAGCTCTAAGTCCCTAAAGACCTTTCTTCAGACTTCAAATCTGCTAGGAAGGTAATTTTGCCACTGTACTTGGAGATGGCCTGCAGACTTTCTTGCTCCTCCTCCCCATGGCAAGCTAGCTGATGCAGATGGATTACAGCAACACACAATGCTGGAGGTTCTCAGCTGGTCAGGCAGCATCTGTGGAGGGGAAATGGATGGTCAGTTCAAAGGGGTGAAGGGAAGGGGTGCAGCAAGAACTGTGAGGTGATGGGTGGATCCAGATGATAGATGGAGGAGGGGAGAGCGGGAATAGCGGCAGAGACTGGGAGGTGATCGGAAGCAGCAACAAAGGGCTGAAGCTGATGACCACCTTAAGCAGAGGCTGGTGAATTTGTGGAATTTATTACAACAGGCAGCTGTGAAGGCCAGGTCATAGGGTGTATTTAAGGCATGACATCAAAGGTTACGGGGTTGAAGAGGGGGATAAAAGGATCAACCGTGATTGAATGGCAGAGCAGACTCAATGGGCCCAATGGCCTAATTCTGCTCCTATATCTTATGGTCTTATGGAATCAGACGGGAGAGGAAGGTGGAACATGGAATCAAGTGAAGGGGTGAGCAGTGGGGGAAGAGTCCCATTGGGAAGTGTGTGTGGGTGATGGACTAATGGAGAAATGTTGAGAAGGGGAAAGGAGCAGGGTGAGGAAGGGGTTGGGGCATAGAGGAAGAACTGGGTTCAAAGTACATATGTTACCACGTACGACCCTAAGATTCAATTTCTTGCAGGCATTTACAGAAGAAAAAAAAGTAATACAATAAAATTTCATGAAATAAACACGCATAAAGACTGACATACATCAATGTGAAGTTAATGAATTTTGCAAATAAGAAATTAATACTGAGAACATAAGTTGTAAAGAGTTCTTGAAAGAGAGTCTGTAGGATGTGGAATCAGTTTGAGTTGTGAATGACGCTATCCACACCAGTTCAGGGTCCTGGTGGTTGCAGGATAATATCTATTCCTGAAGTGGTGTGGGCCTAAGGCTTCTGTACTTCCAACCCAATGGTAGTAGTGAGAAGAGGGCATGGCCTAGATGGTGGGGATCTTTGATGGATGCTGCTTTCTTGTGCTGGTGGTCCATGTCAATGTCTTCAGTGGTAGATCAGGAAAAGAGAGAAAAGAGACTGTGGAGTCAGGAATCTGGAGAATTCCAAGTTCACGCCTTCAGGGTGTAGACTACTCGGGATGAATGAGGCGCTGTGCCTCTAGTTTGTGTTCAGCCTGCTCCTGGTGGCGGAGGGGGTTAACGCCAGGCATAGGAGTGTTGGAATGGGGAATTGAAATGGCTAGCAAGTAGGAACTCCAAATAGACAGAAACACCAAATGGTCACAGCACCTTTGGCCCATCAAGTCTCTGAGAGCAGTTCAGCTGGTCCCAATTCTCCACTCTCTCCCTTTACAGCAGGGGAGCAAAGCCAATGACAGAGACATCCACAAGCCCCCAAACCTTTACATCCCATTTTTTAGCCAATGAATGTACTTTATTTATTGTGTTCTATTCGGAGATACAGAAGAGTAACTGGTCCTTCCAACCCATTGAACCCACACTGACCAATTACACCCTTGTGACCATTTAACCTATTAATCAGTGCGACTTTGGAACGTGCCAGGAAACTAGATAACTCAGAGGAAATCTACCTGGTCATGGGGAGAACGTTCAGGCTCCGTGCAGAGCGTGAGGGAATTGAACCAGGGCCGCGGGTGCTGTAATGGCGTCGTGCTAAACACTAGGCTACCATGCTGCCCCCTCGAGGCCGGTGTGACCCTGTTCCTGTTCTGCAGGTTCGAGGAGCTGCACAGAAGCTTGCCGTTACCAGAGTACACCAGGAATGACGGAAAACTGAACCTCGTGTCCCGCTTCCCAGAGGACACTGCCAAATCGCAACTGGAGCTGAGGGTGTGCAGTGTGTACGGTGAGCATCGCCCTGTGACTTTTAGGTCTTGATTGCTGTGACAGAGTGCCGGGGTGGAGATATATCTCTACCAAAGCTAGTGTGAGGCAGTGCTTCCTTCTGTTACCCTTGAGCAAAGTGTAGCATCTGCTTAGTCTCCCCCCACTCCTCCTACCCCTGATCAGGGTCACGTTAAGCTGTGGGAGCAGGTGGTGGCTGGTCATGTGAGCAGCTGGTGCATCTCACAACTCCTCTGATGCCAGGCAAACATCCTGAATGGCTGTGGTCTCCTGTCTTGTAAAGATACTGCCCAGAAGAAGGTGATGGCAAACCACTTCTGTGGTGGGGGAGGGGGGTGGAAATTGCCAAGAACAACCATGCTCGTCAAAAGACCGTGATCGTCCATGTCATATGACGTGGCACATACCGAATGAAAGATTGCTCTACTGTCGAGCACCAATCAGCGACAGCAGGCTTCCACGTACAGTGGTGCAAAGTTGAGATGAGGGGGAAATAAATGACCCTGGCCAGGCCCCAGAGTTAACTGTCTTCAGAAAGGGCCTTGGGACCTTTGTCTGTAAGAACTTTACCCTCTTCTGTGAGTTTTCAGGAAAGCTGAACCAGCATGTTACCAACAGAGCAGGGGACATTTGTCTAATTTTGCAATAAAGTACATACCTCCCACAGTGTTGCATGACAGTGTCAACCTAATTTTTACTGCTCATCCCTCAAGAGTTGGAAATAAGCCAACTGTTTACTAACTCAGAGACGAGTACTACCCTTGGCTGACAATAGTATTCCCGTGGAGGCACTAGAGATGCTGGAAATCTTGAGAAGCGCGCGCACAAAAAAAAAATGCTGGGAAAACTCAGTAGGTCAGGCAAAAAGTAGAGGGGAATAAGCAGTCGATGTTTCAGGCTGAAACCCTTCATCGTTTAGCGTGACGCTGTTACAGCTCGGGGCATTAGAGCTTGAAGTTCAACTCTGACGCTGTCTGTACATCCTTCTTGTGGAAAGTGTGAGCTTTCCCCAGGTGGTCCAATTTCCTCCTACAGCCCCAAAACCTACTGGGTAGAGTAATTGGTCATTGTAAATTGTCCCATGATTAGTTAGGTTTAGTCGGGAGTTGTTGAGCCTTCTCCATGCTGTGTCACTAAATATATAAATAGATAGATACTATATGTAGATTAGAACTCCACGTTCCTCCAGCATTTTGTGCGTCACTTCACTCTGGTGAAGATGAGAAACTCTGACTCAACTTTGAATGGGGGACCTCACCACCTGATCCATTTCAAGAGTCATAGAGAAATGAATCTTTCAGCCCGTTGTGTCCATGAAGTACCCATCTATACATTTTCCAGCCTCCTATATCCTATATCTGGCAATCCAAGTGTTCTAGATGTTCTTCAATGTTATAAGAGTCGCAGATTCCACCACTCTCTCAGGCAGTCTGTTCATGATTCCAGCCACCCCCCAAGTGAACAAAATTTTTCCTCGGATCCCTTTAAACATCCTGCTCGTTACCACAAAATTCAGGTTTCAAACACCTCTGGGGGAAAAAATATCTTTTTTTTCCTCTATCTATGCCCCTTGTAATTTTGTTCATCTCCTAGATTCCCCTTCGGCTTCCTCAACTCCTCGATCCTGGCATGTCCAAACCCTCCATCTCAATGATCATCTTGGTGAATCTCCTCTATATCCTCTCCAGTACATCACACCTCTCTCACAGTGTGTCCACCAGAACTGTATGTGGTATTCCAGCTATGGCCTGATGAATGCTTTAAATAGCTTTAGCGCAACTTCACCCCTAGTAATAAAGGCAAGTACCCCATACATCTTCATCACTTTATCTATCTGTGTGGTCAACTTTGGATTTCTACACCAAGGTCCCTCTATTTCTTAATACTCTCTAGAGCAGGAGTTCCCAACCCTTTTTATTGCTATGGACTCCTGCCATTAACTGAGAGCCAGACCCAGATCCTTTCCATTCAGGATTATTTTTCATCTGCCATTGTTTTGCCTATCTTAGCAAGTCAAGAGTATCATGCTATAACCCGTGATTTCCATCCTAACTATCAGCAGTCACCATCGATTCCCATGTCATCTGCAAGTTTCACATCCAGATTGTTAATATACTGTATATAACAAACCATAAATATCCCAGAATCACTATTCATAGCTTCCATTCACAGGAACAACCCTCCTATTACCAAGCTAATGTTGGATCCAATTTGCCCTGGATTCCTTTAAGTCCATCTCCCATTGGAATCTTGTCAAAGGCCGTACCAAGTTCCATGCAGACTACATCAACCGCATTGCCCTCCACTCTCTCTGTTACCTCCTCAGAAAAAAAAAATTCAAATTGGTCATCAGATAGGATCCGCCCCAACTAAGGAGTTCTGACAGACGTCGATTAATCCTTGCCTTTTCCAATTATGGATTAATCCTGGCCCTCCAATATTTTTCCTATAACTTCCTTATCCCTTGCGTACCACACTTATCCCTTGTCCCCTTGAGAAAAGGTGCCACATTTTGCTGTTCTCTAGTAATGTGGCTCCTCAAGTATGTCCAGCAGAGATTCAACAGTCTCCATCGGGGCCCTGACGATCTCTGACAGCAACCTGGGACACATCTCATCAATCTCTGGATCTGAAGCTTCATGCTGGGGCTAGAATGACATTCTTAATTTTAGAATTGTTCTTTAGAAGTTGTTTTTGATGAGAAAACTGTGTGTGTTTTGCAGGCCTGAGCCTGGATGATGGTAATAAAGGAAGTACCAATCTCCACCTGGAACTGACAGACACGCTTCACATCTTGGTCCACGCGGAGCCACCAAAAGAGGACCGGGACACCCTGGAGAAAGGTTCATTGAAAGCTCGCTCTCACTCTCCCTGCCAGTCTCTGATCCTCCTCGCCTTGTGTGCATGTGACCTTTGGCCAGGTCATTCCCTTGTAGTGTTAGCCTTGTCGTGGAGTCCATCTGTAGTGGACCCATGTTGTGCTGGTTTCGGCTGTTGATAGATCAACAGCTTCAGTGAATGAAGTCAGCCTGAGTATCTTAAAATGTAAAATTAGAATTTTTAAAAAAAACTGGAGATGTTGGAAATGCTGAGCAGTACAGGCAGCATCCGTGGGGAGAGAAGCAGAGTCAATGGTTCATTTCAAGCACTCTTCATTGAAAATGGACTGTGCAAGAGGTGAAGGGGTGAAAAGATCAGAGGGAATGTCTGATAGGACTGGCGTTGTCAGGGTAACAACTACCTTAAAAACCGGTTGTTAGAGAAAGAAGTCCCAGGTGGAGACTCAGGAATACCATCACACTCAGATGTAGAAGGATTCCTCATCAACAAAACTGTTACGGAAACAGCAGGGTTGCTAGCCCTGAGCTTGAACCCCTGAACCAGGAGGACCGGTGGACCACTCTTAGTCTGGCCTCTACCTTTTGACCTGCTTGGCATGGTTGACCCTACCAAGAGCCAAAGCATAAAGCCTTGACTCCAGTCGACAAAGTTCTCCAGATTATTGAGGCACGCAAGCCTCTAAAGCCACAACAAGGTTGTGGCCTTCTTTTGCATCCTTCCATTCGTTGCACATTCATGTACCTATCTATGAGCCTTTTCAAATGCCTGTTATTTGCCTCCACTACCACCCCTGGTGGCACATTCCAGCGTCTGTGAAACAAAATTGCTCACACATCTATCATCACCGTCATCATTATATGCTAAGTCGTGCGATGTGGATGGTCCATGGTCTTTCCATTACTGTGATTGTTCTCGGCAAATTTTTCTACAGAAGTGGTTTGCCATTGCCTTCTTCTGGGCAGTGTCTTTCCAAGACGGGTGACCCCAGCCATTATCAATACTCTTCAGAGATAGTCTGCCTGGCGTCAGTGGTCACATAACCGGGACTTGTGATATGCACTGGCTGCTCATACGAGCGTCCACCACCTGCTCCCGTGGCTTCATGTGACCCTGATCTGTGTGTGGGGGGGGGTTGTGGATGGGTGGTGTTAAGCAGGTGCTACACCTTGCCCTAGGATGACCTGCAGGCTAGCAGTAGGAAGAAGCACCTTACACGACCTTTGGTAGAGGTACATCTCCACCCAGCCACCCACATCTCTAGTCCATCATTAAAAAATACCTCTGCAGCCTATCGCAGACGTTCTCTTTGCTCTCCCCACTTCTCCCTTCCCTAGGATTTAGAACAAGTTTATTTTTCCTCTTTTCAATTCTGATGAGCTCCCGTGAAACATTGACTCTTTCTGTCCCCACTAAAGCTGCCTGACCTCCTCAGCATTTTGCCTATTTTCTATTTTTACCGCAAAGCAAGATTCATATTGTCCTCGAAGCAACGTGTTTGGGTTTCTGTGACATATTGCGAAGCTTCAGGCTGCACTAGGACTTAATAGGATTTCTAAAGATTATTCACTATTGTGAAAGACTATTGCATTGTCATAGTCACTCTCACGTTGTCCAAAACCTGTTCAACATGCGTCAGTTTACACAGAGCTCCACATCACGGGCTGACCTCAGTGAACCATGGACCTGTTATGGCAGAACAGTGAACCAAAAGACAAATTATCCAGCTTGTCAGTCGGTTGATCGGGGTCTCTAATGGGGTCAGTACAATTGCCTTCCATACAAAATGGAGTTGCCACCATTTGATCAGTTTTCAGTGCAAGGCTAAAGGCCTTCACCCAGTTTATAAATTGATTTTTTTTTTTAAATATTCTATCTCTGTGACACTGAAAACCTTGATTTGCACGCTATCAACCATTTCATTACAACAGTGCACTGAGGCAGCACTGGGAGGAAAAAAAACACAACAAGTTCAACTTGCATTAAAAGCTGGAGGAAATCAGCAGGCCGGGCAGAAAATACACAGAGGAATAAACAGTTGACGTTTTGGGCCGAGACCCTTCATCAGGACTGGAAAGCAAGGGAGAAGAAGCCAGGAAAGGACAGTGGTGGAGGGGAAGGATTACAAACTGGCAAATGATGGGTGAAATCAGAAGAGGGGAGAAGGCAGGTAGGTGGGTGTTGGTGTGTGGGTGGACGAATGAAGTGAGAAGCTGGGGTGATTGTTTAAAGAGGTGAAGGAATCTGTAATGAGGAGAATGGACCATGGGAGAAAGGGAAGGAAGAGGCATACCAGAGGGAGGTGAGGAGAGGTAAGAGGGGAGCCAGAATGGGAAAAGAGAGAAAGGGCATGGGGGAGAAATTACCAGAAGCTAGAGAAATCGGTGTTCATGCCATCAGGTTGGAGGCTACCCAGGCAGACGATGAGGTGGTGCTCTTCCAACCAGAGTGTGGCCTGATCATAGCAGCTTAGGAGGCCACGGAGGCCAAGTTAACAAGGCAGCTTACAAGTGTGGCAGGTAGTGAGGAAGAGGAGTTGCTTGTAATCACACAGTGACGTGCAGCCACGTGACCAGGGTATGTCTGCTGCATTGATTGGAGAACATAGAGGCAGCATCAGCAGCTAGTCATGGGCATTCTCGGAAGCCGAAACCGAAGAGAATGGTAGAGAGCGGAAGATGGGTTGGCAATGTTTTTTTTAAAAATGGGATCAAATTATGGGAAGTAATTTGATGTCAGAATTCAGACCAGTGCCCTCAGGAAAGTTGAAGCTCTCTCACACTGTCAGCAAAGCAAGTATTACTGGGGCGACGCGCTAGCGTATTGGTCAGCGCAGTCACTTTACAGTGTTAGTGATCACCAGTCGGGGCTCGATTCCTGCCACTGTCTGTTAGAAGTAACACTGTCCCTAAGTACTCTGGTTACATGTAGAACAACATAATACTGTACAGGCCTTTTGATGTAAGGAAGATGGAGGGGTGTGGACTGGTGTAGGTAGGAGAGATCAGTGCTTGGGTGTTTTTGATTTGCTTATCATCTAGTTCGGCACAACACTGTGGGCCGAATGGCCTGTTCCTATGTTCTACTCTTCTATATTCTATAAACCTCCATCTTTCTATCATCTATGAGTCTATCTAAGAGCTTCTTAAATTTGAGTTTCCTCCCACATTCCAAAGACGTACAGTTAGGATTAGTTGTTATGTTGGCTCCGGAATTGTGGCGACAGTTGTCAGTTGCCTACAGCTGGTTTGAGTCGATGCAAACAATGCATTTCACTGTATGTTTCCACGTACTTGTGACAAAGTAATGCTCGTCTTTAATCTATAAGCTGGAAGGCCAACCCTTCGCATCAAGGAAGGATGTATTGAGAGTAGAGCTTCATACTGTATGTAACGTGACCAGGCTGGTGCCCACAGGTTAGTCGTGTTTCTCATTAATGTTTGCGGTTTGCAAAGCCACAAGTTGAGAATCAAAGTCTGTCTGAGGGAAGCAAGCTGTGTTGACGGGGAATGATTTCAAAGGTCACCCTTGTGTGTCCTGTCAACAGTAATTGTTGTGTTATTTTAAACAGCAATTCTAACCAGCCTGGAGGGAGACGCAGTGGATGACGCAATAATAAAGCGACTGAGGGACCCAAATGAGAGGCCTGGAGCTCTCTGGCACATCTATACCAGCCAGGACACAGAGAGGATAAAGGAGTTTTTACAGAAGGTAAATTTGTTAGAGACAAAATGACCCAGTTTGTAACCAGGCATTGTAGAACGATTCTGGATAGGAAGAGAACTTACACTGGAGCTGCCAGAAGGACTTGGGAGACCAAATTGAGGTTTTCTGTAAGCTTAACTTCCAGGTTGAGCTGGAAGTAAGGAGGCAAATGCAGTGCTGGCATTCATATTGAGGAGACTATGATATAAAAACAGGTATGTACTGCTGAGGCTTTGTAAGGACCACATTTGGAGTATTGTGAGCAATTTTAGGCCCGTATCTAAGGAGGGGTGGTGCTGGCTCCGTAAGAGGACCAGAGGAGGCTCGCAAGAATAATATGCACATTCAAGGCTCAACATGTGCAGAATTTTCAATGACTCTGGGCCTGTACTCAGTAGAATTCAGGACGATGAGTGTGGGGGGAGGTGGGGTTTCTCACTGAAACCTACCAAATGCCAGAAGGTTGGATAAGGCGGACATAGAAAGGACGTGTCCTTTAGTAGGTCAGTCTAGGATCTAAGGACACGTTCTCAAAATAAAGGGACATCCATTTAGGACATAAATGAGGAGGAATTTCTTCAGCCAGAGGTTGGTGAATCTGTAGAATTCGTACCCCTGCAGGGCTGTGGAGTCCAAGTTGTGTTTGAAGGTTTGTTGAAGGTCTTTGGGTTCTTGATTGGTAAGAGGGTTGCAGTTTACAAGGAGCAGTTAGGTGACTGGGACTGCGGGAAAGAAAAATCGGCCGTGATTAAATGGCGGAGCAGATTTGAATGGTTAAAATACCTAAATTCAAAGGTACAATGTACATTCATTATCAAAGTCAGTATGCAGAATACAAATCTGAGATTCGTCCTCCTGCAGCTACAAAGAAACACCATGGAACCCGTTCGAAGAAAACACGCAACACGTGTAAAAAGAACGGGTCATGTAAATGGCAAAAAGCGAGCGAACGTGCAGAGGATCAAACACCAAACTGGGTGTCACCGCCGCCTCCGTTAGCCCACTGCAGGCTGCGGAGCCGGTGTTTGCCAAAGAGCTCCGGTCCTTATTGCCCCGATCAAACCACTCAAAAGCCACGGGGGGGGGGGGGGGGGGGAAGTAACTGGAATCCAGAAATACATGCAACATGAACCTCAAAGTCCCCCAAAACAAGTCCAGTTTCTGCTCCAGGTGTTTTTCTCAAATCTTGCTCATTTATGGAGTATTCGAGAGGGGTGAGCAAACACTGAGGCTGTGTGATTGACCACTCAAAGCAGCTGTCAGCTGACAGGATTAGGTTTGACTGCCCGAGGACTGCTGCTTTGCCTGCTCCCTGTGTTTAGTGATTGAATTACCACGGCTTCGCAGAAGTTCTGGCCAATGTTATTATCACTCACTAACCATCGTAAACTGAACTTCGTCTACGCTTTACAGGGGGTAGAGTCGTGACAATGCAACCCCTGACACGAGGCAGCCTCGCTACTCTGCCACCGCTAGCTAAAGCCTGTGTATATACACACAACAGTCCCGGGGCTAATCCACATCTCGGATTCTGATTTGTTTATTTATGGCATGTACATCGAAACATACAGTGACAAAGTGTTGTTTGCCTTAACAACCAACACAGCCTAACGATATGCTGAGGCAGGGCAGGCCACTGGTGACTGGCAGTCTACCATTCCCGACTGCAGTAACTGTGACGGAGAGGCTCCTCTCCTGAGGGCAAATCCCACTGCCGCACACGTAGAAACTCCAGCTTTCCCTAATGTTAAATTACACTCCTCCCTCCCCGATTCTCCTAACTTGAACAAACAACAGTTCATCTCTCTTCTCCCTTATAACCATATAACAATTACAGCACGGAAACAGGCCATCTCGGCCCTTCTAGTCCATGCCGAACACTTACTCACACCTAGTCCCACCGACCTGCGCTCAGCCCATAACCCTCCATTCTTTTCCTGTCCATATACCTATCCAATTTTACTTTAAATGACAATACCGAACCTGCCTCTACCACTTCTACTGGAAGCTCGTTCCACACAGCTACCACTCTCTGAGGAAAGAAATTCCGCCTCGTGTTACCCTTAAACTTTTGCCCCCTAAGTCTCAAATCATGTCCTCTTGTTTGAATCTCCCCTACTCTCAATGGAAAAAGCCTATCCACGTCAACTCTATCTATCCCCCTCATAATTTTAAATACCTCTATCAAGTCCCCCCTCAACCTTCTACGCTCCAAAGAATAAAGACCTAACTTGTTCAACCTTTCTCTGTAACTTAGGTGCTGAAACCCAGGTAACATTCTAGTAAATCTTCTCTGTACTCTCTCTATTTTGTTGACATCTTTCCTATAATTCGGTGACCAGAACTGTACACAATAAATTAGGATATTAAGCTGTATGAATTACATTCCAGATGAACAAATTTCTAGTGGTTATACATCAATACTATACATTTCTAGTAGCCTACATCAATAATATTTAAGGTGTTCTGATAGTTCAATATAATTACATATCTACAGTCAGGTACATTTATGAGAGGAAAATTAAGCTATTAAACTTCCCACCAACTATTTATGTTGTTCATTGAATCCGCTGATGCTGTCATGTGACATGTTACCATGGTAACAGAGTGGTTAGTGCATTGCTTCGACAGCTCGGGCATTCTGGTGTTAGGGAGTTCGATTCGGGCGCCATTTGTAAGGAGTTTGTATGTTCTCCCCGTGAACCGTGTGTGTTTCCTCCCACAATTTAAAGATGTACTGGTTAGTAGTTTAATTAGTCATTCTAAATTGTCCTGTGATTAGGCGAGGATTAAATAGTTTGGTTGCTGGGCAATGTAGCTCAAAGGGCTGGAAAGGCCTGTTCTGCATTTTATCTCAATAAGTAAGTAAAATAGCATTTGTAAACCAGTTTACAAACTAGTTTGACAATATTTCTTAAAGTTTCTTCAAACAAATGGAGCCAGGGAGATCAGAGATCAGAGCTCTCCCTCTCTCTCTCCCTTTCTCTCCCCCTCTCCACACCTCTACCTCTCTCTCTGCACCTCACTCTCTCTGCTTCTCTCCCTCTCTCTGCCTCCCTCTCTCACTCACAGTGTGTACAATTAACAGCTTTGTTTGAGATTACATTTAAGGGCAGCTTCTGGGATTGTGTGTATAAATTCCCTTCCTGTATATTGCTGTCCAGTCCAGTTAATGTAGGTAATGACATTGAAAGTCAAACTGTACAGAAAGTACAGGTCCTTTTGGCTCACAAAATTGTGCCGACCTTGTAAACTACTATAATCCAGCCATTTGCTCCTGCAATTAATTTTTTCTTTCATTCGTTTGCTTAAAGAGTCTCCTAAATATCCCTAATGCATTTGCCTCTGCTACCACCCCCAGCAGTGCATTATTACACTGAGTATGAAGCCTACCTCTGACATTTCCCCCCCACCCCATAAATTCTTCTAATCATCTGAAAATTATTTCCTCTCTGTTGGCCATTGGTGCCTTGGGAAATGGGTGCTGGATATCCATTCTATGCATCTCATCTCTGTACCTCTATCTAGCCACCTCTCATCCCCGACAAATCTCTGGGCATTCTTTAAGGAAGTAACAGGCAGGATAGAGAGGGGAGAGCAGCTAGATGTATGTTATGTGGATTTTCACTGGGCCTTTGACATGCTTTGTACATGAGGCTACGAAGCGAGGTAATAGCCCATGGTATACAGGAAGGATACTAGAATGGACATTAGAATGGCTGGCTATCAGAAGGCAAAGAGTAGAAATAAACTAGCCTTTTTCCTGGTTGGTTGACCGTGACTAGCAGTGTTCCACAGGGGTCAGTACTGGGTCTGCTAATTTTCATGTTACTTGATGGGTTTGTGGTCGATCCAAAGCTAGGAGGAGGGGCAGGTAGGGTTGAGGGAAGCTGGGAGTCTGCAGAAGGGCTTGGACAGATTAGGGCAAAGAAGGGGCAAATGGAGTTGCAGTGTAGGGAAAGTGTATGATTAAGCACTTGGTAGAATGAATGAAGGCATAGACTATTTTCTAAATGGGAAGCAAATTCAAAAATCGGAGGTGCAACGGGACGCAGGAGTCCTAATGCAGGATTTTCTGAAGTTTAACTTGCAGATTGAGTTGGTGATGAGGGAGGCAAATTCAACGATAGCATTGGTTTCAAGCGGACCAGAATAGAAAAGCAAGGATGGAAAGCTGAGACGTTATAAGGCAAACACGAGGAAATCTGCAGATGCTGGAAATTCAAGCCTCACACACAAAATACTGGTGGAACACAGCAGGCCAGGCGGCATCTATAGGGAAAAGCACTGTTGACGTTTCGGGCCGAGACCCTTCATCAGGACTAACTGAAAGGGAAGATAGTAAGAGATTTGAAAGTAGTGGGGGGGAAGGGGAAATGCGAAATGATAGGAGAAGACCGGAGGGGGTGGGATGAAGCTAAGAGCTGGAAAGGTGATTGGTGAAAGTGATACAGAGCTGGAGAAGGGAAAGGATCATGGGATGGGAGGCCTCAGGAGAAAGAAAGGAGGTGGGGGGGAGCACCAGAGGGAGATGGAGAACAAGCAGAGTGATGGTTAGAGAGAGAGAGAAAAAAACAAACAACTAAATATGTCAGGGATGGGGTAAGAAGGGGAGGAGGGGCATTAACAGAAGTTAGAGAAGTCAATGTTCATGTCATCAGGTTGGAGGCTAACCAGCCGGTATACAAGGTGTTGTTCATCCAACCTGAGTGTGGCTTCATCTTGGTAGTAGAGGAGGCCATGGATAGACATATCAGAATGGGATATATAAGGATTAGGCCACGTTTGGAGTACCGTGAGTAGCTTTTGGTCCCATCTAAAAAAGGTTTCTGGCATTTGAGGCTGGAGAGGTCCCAGAGTTGGTTTACAAGAATAATCGATTTAAAGTATGAGGAGCATTTGATGGCTCTTGGCCTGTACGTGCCGGAGTTCGGAAAAATGGAAGGGGGGAGAGATCTCCTTGAAACCTAATCCTGAGAGGCCTAAATAGAGAGGACATGTAGAGAATGCTTCCTAGTGTGGGTAAGTCTAGGACCAGAGGGAATAGCCTCGTAATGGAAGGGCAAGGAGGCATTTCTTTAGCCAGAGGGTGGTGAATCTGTGGAATTCATTGTCACAGGCGGCTGTGGAGGCCAAGTCACTGGATATATTTAAAGTGGGGATTGATAGATTCTAAATTAGCAAGAGTGTCAATGGTTACGGGGGGGGGGGGGGGGGGGGAGAAGCAGGAGAATGGGGTTGAGAGGGAAAATAAATCTGCCATGATAAAATGGCAGAACAGATGAGATGGGCCAAATGGTCCAATTCTACTCCTATGCCTTATGATCTGTGTTTTCAGGTGGTGAGGGAAGGGGATGCCGAAGGTCAGGATCAAGTCTCCGTTCAGAGCTGTTACCTGGATCAGAGCTTGAGGACAAAACTTCTTGAAGAAAGTGGAATCCGGGGCCGGGCGGTGTTGCAGTTCAGGGGCGATGCAGTCCTCATTCCCACTGCAACCACCTATCAGGTAACATCACTGATGATCGGGACAAGGTTTTATACATTCTTATTCAAATATTGGCGGAGAAAGTTCAGAGCTGATGGGCAGCGAACTGCCGCCGTGGAACGGACCCGCGGGCTCCCGCCGGTGACGTGAGTGGCAGCTGATCTCCTTGTCTGTCTCCCTTACAGGTGCAGTACCTCAGCAGTTGTATCTCTGTCACTAAACAGTTCGTCTCTCCAGAGCACATCAAACACTCATTCACAACAAGGGCTCTCACGGGAGAGAACAAGCCTCTGATGCAAAATGGACACAAACTACAGGTAGGCCTTAGCAACACAGTCAAAAGGCTGGAGGAATTCCACAGGCCAGGCAGCATCTAGGAAAAGAGTAAACAGTCGATGTTTTGGGCCAAAACCCTTTGGCAAGACTGGAGGGAAAAAAAGCTTAGAAGACTTAAAAAGCAGGGGAGAGGAGAGAAAAACATGAGGTGATGGGTTAAACCTGGCGGAAGAAGGATGAAGTAAAGAGCTGGGAAATTGATTGGTGAAAAAGACAGGCGGCCATGGAGAAAAGGAAAGGGGGGTGATGGGCAGGCAAGGAGACAAGGTGGGAGAGGAAAAAGGGGGTGGGAAATGGTGAAGGAGGAGGGTGTGGAGGTCATTTCTGGAAGTTTGAGAAATCAATGTTCATGCCATCAGGGTGGAGGCTACCCAAGTGGAATATAAGGTGTTGTTCCTCTAGCATGTGCAGGTAGGCCTTACAGAGAGGAGGGGAGGGAGAGGGAGCTGAGGTGGGGGTGGAGGGAGGGGGGCAGAAGTGGGTGAGTGAGCAGAGGAAGAGGAGGAGGGTAGGGAGAGATAGAGGAGAGAGGTGTATGGGAGAAGAAGAGGAGTGGGGGAGGAGGTAGAGAGACAGAAGGAAAAGTTGGGCTGTGGAGGAGTTAATATGTTCCTGGAAGGGAGTGACCAGAAAAGAATATCACAGTGACCTTATTACTCAGTTCTTTAACGTGGTACCTGTTCCATTCAGCGTCTGTTAATACGTCATTTGCTTTTTGTCTCCTCAGATGAAGAGCATTCTCTACGACACTGTGAAAGACTGCGTGGAGACGCTGGCAGCTACAGCACTGGGCTGAGTTCAGCAGCCTGTGGGGTGCACTGAAAATTAAACATGACGATAATAAAATAAATGAAGTTTTGTAATATAACACCTCCCGGCTATCTCAGTTCATCCCCTATCTCTGCTAATTATAAAATGTCAAGTAGGTATGACAAACAGGCTGACTTGTATTAATTGGACACGATGAAGAGGAAACAATTTTTCACCTCAGTAAGGCAGCAGCTTTCAAATCCCAGTCCGCCTTGTGAGATGAATACTGTGTTTTCTCTGCGGACAGGTCAGAGGGGCCTGTAGCCAGTGCCATGCACTGTCTGGGGTGTGATATTGCCTTCTCACAGCAGAGGGCGCAGAAGAGCAAGGCCTATCACTCCGGGTAACCACATCCCAACTTCCAGACCTCCCGTTCTTGGGGCATTTTGCGTTCTCCCCACTCCGCACCATCACCCGCTGGTCCCCCTACTCCTTACACACATCATCCACTGGATCCCCTCTCCCTTCACCTCTTTCCCAGTGGTTCCACTATCACTATTCTCATACTTGCAGGCTATTTTACTTTATTGAGATACAGCGTAGAATAGGCTCTCCTGGCCCTTAAAACCACACCACCCAGACGTCTCTGATTTAGTCGTATCTTAATCATGGGACAATTTACAATAATCAAATAACATACCAACTGGTACGTCTTTGGACTGTGGGAGGAAACCAGAGCACCCGGAGGAAACCCACGCGGTCCCAAGGAGCATACAAATCCTTACAGCAGTGGGAATCGAACCCAAGTCACCTGCACTGTAAAGCATTGTGCTAACCACTATGCTACCATGCCACCCACAGCAAGGCTTTGAGACATTGCTGATCAGCTTCCAGACTGTGTCCACCTTCACACTCCTCCCTCTTTGCTTTTCTGCCTTATTTCCTTAACCCTGTCTGCTTCCACCTATCACCCATTTGTTTGCAAGTCAGCCTCCACTCCTCCTTGGTCTGCCTATCAGCTGCCAGCCCATGCCTCACAAATGCACCGCCCTTCGGCTAAAGAAATTTCTCTGCATCTCTGTTTTGAAAGGGCATCCCTTCTACCCTGAAGCTGTCCCCTCTTGTCCCAGACTCGCCCGCCATGGGAAACATCCTTTCCACACCTACTCTGTCTAGGCCTGAAGACATCTGAAAGGTTTCAATGAGAATTACGCGCCACCATCGTACGACGTGGGCAATCGTGGGCTTTCGATGACCACGGTTGCCCTAGGCAAATTGTTCTATAGAAGTGGTTTGCCATTGTCTTCTTCTGGGCCGTGTCTTTACAAGACGGGTGACCTCGGCCATTATCAATACTCTCTAGAGATTGTCTGCCTGGTGTCAGTAGCTGCATAACCACGACTTGTGATCTGCACCGGCTGCTCATTCAACCATCCACCACCTGTTTCCATGGCTTCACGTGACCCTGATTGGTGGGATAAACAGGTGCTACACCTTGCCCAAGGGTGACCTGCAGGCTAGTGGAGGGCAGGAGCACCTGACACCTCCTTTGGTAGAGACGTATCTCCACTCCCCCTGGAGTCAACAAGATAGATTAGGTCAGAGAGAAAATCTGCGTTATTTCAAACAATCCAATTATCCTGAATGAACTTAAACTCAAGGCCATATCAGCAAAGCCTTTGCAAATGAAGGGCAAAAAGCTGTGCAAACACGCTGGAAAGATATAATACAAATTAACGTTTTCTGTCACCAGTTAACGAAACACTGCCGTTTAAATCTGACAATGCCTGTAACACTTTCTAACGATCACTGTGAAACATCAGCTGAAATCAAGAAACTTCAGCTGCTGGCAATCGTAAATAAAAACATAATGCGTGGAGAGTTTCAGAAGATCAGGCGATATCCATGGAGAGAGAGAGTTAATATTCCTCACAAAAAGTCCTCAACCTGAAACATAAACTTGGTTCCCTTTCCAGATGGTTCTCCAGCATTTTCTGTTTTTTATTAATTTGACACAGTAACCATACTTCATTCCTCTCGGTGAGTTGTTCCAGCATTTTCAATTTGGATCAGAAACTTTTTGGGGGAAAAAGGTATGCTGCTCCTCGTGCTGATCTGTCCACCATGGAGTCTCTGCTGCCCCCTTGTGGAATCTCACTCCCCGCAACTGTACAAATTCCAATTCCCCCTTTGAAAGAACTCAGTATGATCTCATACTCTGTCGTCCTCATTTTGTCTAACAAATAATAAGCGTGTAAAACAAAAGGAGCTAGTACAGGTATAAAAATTAAATGTGATTTCATTTGAGGATCAGACTGAAGAATTAATAGGAAGTGAAGAAGTGGCAGAGATTTCAAATAATTATTTTAGATTGTTAAATTATTATCTATCATTCTTGTATCATAATACATTGGAGCCAAATTAGGCTGTTCAGCCCATCTAGTCTGTTCCACCATTCTATCATCTGCCAATCCCATTCTTCCACCTTCTCCTCATAATGCTTGACGCCCTGATTAATCAAGAACGTATCGACCCTCACCTTAAATATACCCAATGAACTGGCTTGCACAACTGTCTCCAGTAATGAATTCCACAGATTCATCGCACTCTGGCTAAAAGAATTCGTTCCCATCCCTGTACAAAATGGATGTCTCTCTATTCTGAGGCTGTGCAATCTGGTCTTGGACTCCCCCACTATAGGAAGCATCCTCTCCACATCAATTCTATCTAGGCCTTTCAACATCCGATAGGAGAATAATTGGGGATGTCATTGAAACCTAAGTACTGTCCTGGAGCCATCAAATGCTCCTCATATGTTAACTCTTTCATTCCTAGGATCATTCTCATGAACCTCCTCTGGACCCTCTCCAATGCCAGCACATCCTTTCTTAGATAAGGGGCTCCAAAATTGCTCACAATCCTCCAAGTGTGGTCTGACCAATTGATTAAGTAACCAATTAATTAATATAGAGACCTGAGTTGGAGAGTTGCTGAAAGTGAATCCGAAGGTTGAGAATCAGTTTAGAGTTGCAGTGAGTGAAGTTATCCATGTCGGTTCAGGAACCTGTTTGTTTTTGGGCAATAACTGTGCCTGACCTGGTGGTGTGGGCCTGATGATAGAGCATAGCCTGGAAGGTGGAGGTCCCTGATGATGGATGCTGCGTTCTTGTGGTAGCACTCCTAAATGGGGTGGGCTTTGCTTGTGGTGGACAGTGCTGTAACCAGCGCTGTCTGTAATCTTCGAAGGTGGGAGTGAGGGCCAGATAGATTTATGTGTCATTGTGCATACAGCACAAACATCCTATGGTCTTACCCTCAGGGGCCTGTGAGACCACAAGAAGGTAAGAAGTATTCCTTCAGTTGAGACACTTGGCCAAGTGCCACCTAGACAGCAGTCGTCTGCCTGAAAACTCTCCATCTCTATTCCTCCAATGTCTCATACAATCATGGAAATCCCATGGCACGGCAAAGAGGTCATGGAGTGTGCGGTGTTTAAGCCAGCCAAAAGAGGAACTACTGACGTTACGCTCATGTCTTAGCATGGCAGCCATTACCTTTTGTGGCTGTAGTTTATCAAGTTCTCATTTTAATTTCAGTGAGAATGTCATTTCGGGGGACTTCACCAATACCTTTCTAACCCAGACATTGTGCAACTTGAACCCACGTCTCCTCATTCTTGGTCTATCTGCCAAGGACAGAGTGCTTCCACAAATTGATCCTCTGAGATATAATTTGTACACCACTTAATCTCCTCTCAGTCACCATTGTTTCAACGGAAACAATTCCAGCCTAGACAGCCTTTCCTCATAACTAAAATTCTCCAGAGTGGAAACTTTGTCAAAAATATCCTCTGTAGATTGTCCAGTGCTCCCACACCCTCCTGGTGGGGACTAGAGCTGCACACGGACGGGGGCATGGATAGGAAAAGTTTAGGGCAAGGATTCCCAACCATGGACCCCAGCACTGGGATCCCCTGGTTCAGGGTGATAAGGGCCAAATGTGGTGAAATATTTAAAGGGAACCTGTCGGGGAATCTTCACTCACAAGGTAGTGCACTTGTGGAACAAGCTGCCAGTGGATACGGGTCCAAATGCATCATTTGAGAGAGGTTTGCTAAGTACATGGATGGGAAGGGTATGGAGGTCTGTGGTCCAGATGTGGGTCAATGGGACTAATCAGAACAACAGTTCAGAATGGGCTGTTTCTGCAGTACCCTATGACATGACAAATGTTCTAGCATGGGTAGCATGATGGGTTGGGCCAAAGGGCCTGTTTCTGTGCTGTATAACTATGATATTACTTTGACTGTAGTTCACATTCCCTCAGCGGTGGCTCTTTTCCTCATGATCTCCACTCCTGTTCTATGTTCCCTCCTTGCCATGTTTCTATTCCAGTCGACAGCACGCATAAAATTACCTTATCAAAGGTTAACTTGCAGGTTGTGTCTACAGTAGACATCAGCTGCAATGTTAGCATTCACTTCGAGAGGACTAAAATACCAAGGATGTAAGGCTGAGGCTTTATAAGGCATGGGTCAGACCACACTTAACGTATTGTGAGCATATCTGAGAAGGATATCCTGGCATTGGAGAGGGTCCGGAGAAAGTTTACATGCATGACCCTGGGAATGAAAGGGTAAATTCCTGAGGAGTATTTGATGGCTCTGGTGCTGCTTGCTGGAGTTTAGAAGAATGGAGGGGGTGGGGTGGGGGTTCTCATTGAAATCTGTTTGAATATTGAATGGTCTAGATGCAGTGAACGTGGAGGGGGTGTTTCCAACAGCAGCAGAGTCTAGCACAGCCTCAGAATGGAGGAATGCCCCTTTAGAACAGAGAAGAGGAGGGTGGAATGTGGAGTTCATTGCCGCAGACAGCCATGGAGGCCAAGTCATTGGGCATTGGTAGAGTAGAGGTTAATAGGTTCTTGATTAGTAAGGGCATGAAAGCTTACAGGGAGAAGGCAGGAGAATTGATTGGGAATATAAATCAGCCATGATCGAATGGTGGAGCAGACGCAATGGCCCAATTCTACTCCTGTGTCTTATGGTCTTATCACTATCACATGGCCGTGGGAACTTCCTGTACATTCATTGGCTATTCTATAATGTTGTGAAGAGGTTTATTAAAGACCATGGGACCTAGGAGCAGAATTAGGCTATTTGGCCCCTTGAGTCGGCTCTGCAATTCTATCATGGGTGATATACTATCCCTCTCAACCCTATTCTCCTGCCTTCTTCCTGTAACCTTTGACCTCCTGATCAATCAAGAACCTATTGCCCTCTGCTTTAAATATACCCAATCACTTGGCCTGCACGACTGTTTGTGGCAAAGAATTCCACAGATCTGCCCACTCTCTGGCCAAAGAACTTATTCCTCACCTCTGTTCTAAATGGGCGTCCCTGAATCCTGAGGCGATGCCCTCTGGGCCTAGACTTCCCCACTATAGGAAACATCCTCTCCACATCCAATCTATCCAAACCTTTCAATATTCGATAGGTCTCAATGAGATCCCACCCCCTTCATTCTTCGAAACTCCAGCAAGTACAGACCCAGAGCCATCAAGCGCTCCTCATATGGTAAACCTTTAATTTATGGGACCATTCTCATAGACCTCCTCTGAACCCACTCCAATATCAGCACATCCTTTCTTAAATAAGGACCCCAAAATGGCTCACAATACGCCAAGTGCAGTCTGACCAGTGCCTTATAAAGCCTCAGCATCACATCCTTGCTTTTGTATTCCATTCCTCCCAAAATGAATGTTAACATTGCATTTTCCCTTCTTACCTCTGACTTAAACTACAAAAGTTAACCTTTAGGGAATCCTACACAAGGTCTCCAAAGTTCCTCTGCACCTCTGGTTTTTTTTTAAATTTTCTTCCCATTTACAAAATAGTCCACACCTTTATTCCTTCTACCAAAATGTATGGCCGTCCACTTCCCTACATTATAATCCACCTCCACTTCTTTGCCCATTCCCCCAATCTAAGTTCTTCTGCACACACCCTGTTTCCTCAACACTACATTCCCCTGCCCCCCATCTTTGTATCATCTGTAATCTTGGTCATAAAACCATCATTCTTTCATCCAAATCATGAAAAGTAGTGGTCCCAACACTGACCCTTGCAGCACATCACTAGTCACGGGGAGCCAACTAGAAAAGGCTCCCTTTATTCCCACTCTTTGCCTCCTGCCAGTCAGCCAATCTTCTATCCTTTCTAGTAGCTTTCCCGTAATATCATGGGCCCTTATTTTATGGCACCTTGTGAAAAGCCTTCTGAAACTCCAAATAAATAATATCCACCTATTCTACTTTGTCTACCTGTCTGTTATTTCCTCAAAGAATTCAGAATCACGTTTAAAATCACCAGTATATGCCGTAAAATTTGATGCCTTAGAGGCAGCTGCATAATACAATACATAGTATTAGAAAGAATAAAAACATGAATTACAAATTTGTTAGGCAAGATTTGCCCTTTAGAAAACCTTGCTGACTTTGGTCTACTTTATCATATGCCACCAAATATTCCGAAACCTCATCCTTAATAATAGACTCCAACAACTTTCCAAACACTGAAGTCAGGCTGACTGGCCTGCAGGGTGAATTCTGTTACATTATAATCACTGTCTCCTCAGGGTTCCTTTACCTTAAGCTTCCAAATCAAATCTGGGTCATTGCATAACACCCAATCCAGAATTGTTGTTCCTCTAGTGGGCTCAACCACAAGCTGTTCTGAAAAGCCATCTCATAGGCATTCTACAAATTCCCTCTCTTGGGCTGCAATCTGCCTGCATATTAAAATCCCCCATTACTATCATAACTTTGCCTTTTTACATACCTTTTCTATCTCTTGCTGTAATTTGTAGCCCACATCCAGGCTACTGTTTGGAGGCCTGTTTATAATTCTCATCAGGGTCTTTTTACCCTTGCAATCTCTTAGCTCTACCCACAAAGATTCTACATCTTCTGATCCTATGTCACCTCTTTCTACGGATTTGATTTAACTTCTTTATCAACTGAGCCGGCCCATCCTCTGCCTATCTGCCTGTCCTATGATTTTCTTTCGGCCACGGCTCAGAGATGCCTAAAACATCATACCTGTCAATCTCTCAATGCATTGTAACATCAGCTACCTTATTCCATGTATCGCGTGCATTCAATTATAACTCTGTCAGTCCTGTATTCATCACCCTTTTCAATTTGGGCCCACTGGTACACTGCAACTCATCCTGCTGAATGCAATTTTGCCTCATTATCTGCTTGTCTTTCCTCTCAGTCTCACTACACACTGCATCTATTTGTATACCAGCTGCCCATCCTCAGTCCTACCACTCTGGTTCCCATTTCCCTTCCAAATTAGTTTAAACCCTCCCAACAGCTCCAGCAAACCTGCTCACAAGGATATTGGTCCCCCTCAGGTTCAGGTGTAACCTATCCTTTTTGTACTTTATACCTTTCTAATGCCCTTCCCTTGGACAACATCGGTGGCGTGGAGAGGGGAGACTTGCAGCTTGGGCAACTGCTGGTCTTCCATAAACAAAACAAACCTTGCCCAGGCTTGTGCCCTGGAAACTTTCCAAGGTGCACATCCATGGTCTATCGAGACTAACGGAGGCCTACACGACACCTTTCACAGAAGAGATCCCAATGATCCAGAAATCTGAAACACGAGAACACCTGCAACCCTGGCTCCTACACCAATGCATCAACCACGTATTCATCTGCCGAATCATCTTATTCCTACCCTCACCGGCACATGGCAAACGCAGCAAACCAGAGATTACTATCCTGGAGATCCTGCTTTTCAGCTTTCTGGCTTAACTTCCAGTATTCTGTCTTCAGGACCTCCTCCCTTTTCCTGCCCATGTCATTGGTACCAACATGTACCACAACTTCCAGCTGCTCACCCTCCCCTTTTGGAATGCCATGGACCTGATTAGAGGCCTCCCTAAACCTGGCACCTGAGAAGGATTCTCTAGAACTGTAGGTCAACACAGTGACACAGCCGGTAGACCCACTGCCTCACAACGTCAGAGACCTGCGTGCATTCCGTATGGAGTTTGCTTGTTCTCCCAGTGACTGACCGGTTCTCCTCCAGGTGTCCTGGCTTTCCCTCCACGTCCCAAAGTCATAGAAGCAGGTTTGTTACTCGGCCACTGTAAATTGCCCCTAGCAGGTGTGCAAGGGTGAAACTCAGAGCAGCGAGGGTGAGGGGAAGAAGGGGAAAGGAGGAAAAGGGATACAGCTTCTTTATTCTAACCCACAGGCTGAAATTTTAACTAATGGGTTTTTTTCGGCACCTTTCAAACTCCAAAGGGGAACAAGACAGGGCTGTCCCCTATCTCCCCTCCTGTTTATCCTGGCCATTGAGTCGCTTGCTTTGGCAATTCGAAAAGAGGCTACAATAGGAGGAATAACTATAGGAGATATAGAACATCACATAGCCCTGTACGCGGATGACGCAATTTTGTTTTGTTCTAACTTGAAACAAACATTACCTGCCTTAACTGACCTGATAAGTACTTTTAAACAACAACACACACAAAATGCTGGTGGAACACAGCAGGCCGGGCAGCATCTATAGGGAGAAGCGCTGTCGACGTTTCGGGCCTTTCGGGACTGAAGTCCTGACGAAGGGTCTCGGCCCGAAACGTCGACAGCACTTCTCCCTATAGATGCTGCCTGGCCTGCGGTGTTCCACCAGCATTTTGTGTGTGTTGTTGTTTGAATTCCCAGCGCCTGCAGATTTCCTCGTGTTTGATAAGTACTTTTGGTACTTTTGCAGGCTACAAAATAAACAACAATAAATCTGTAATATTATTCATGGATAAAGATGAGAGACTCAATCCCTCATTTCAAACTCCATTCATGGTGTCAGTACAGGGTTTTACTTATTTGGGTGTTAAGATCACTCCTACTATTGATGAAATTATCCCAATTAATTATAATCCTCTCACAGACTCAGTTATTCAACTTATAAACAGATGGTCGAAATTGCCTATATCTCTGATTGGACACATAAACATTCTAAAAATATCAATTTTACCGAAGTTCCTGTACCTTTTTCAATCTGTCCCACTTTCTCCTCCATCATCTTTCTTTTATTTATTGAAGTTTTTTCTAACTTTATCTGGAATAACAGATGTCCAAGACTCAGGCTTTCCCCGTTATATTTGCTGTATGATAGAGGCGGCCTACAGCTACCAAATCTTATACGGTATTTTTGGGCGGCCCAAATTAGAGCAGGAATGTTCTACTTTGTTAAGGATCACCCCCCTACTTGGGTCTCAATGGAATCCCAGTCGATCAATATCCCTCTAGATCTTTATTTGTATTCAGCAGATAAGAAAAAACTGATTAAACAAACTAAAAATCCTTTTTTAAAAAATACAGTGATGATTTGGCATGACGCTGTTGCATATTTGGGAGAGACATCACAGTTATCCCAGTTTACCCCCATCTTTGGTAATGATGGCTTTAGGCCCGGCAGAGCAGACCCTGGTTTTAAAACCTGGGCGACCCGAGGCATAGTCAAGGTGTCTGATCTTTATAAGAGCGATACATTTATGTCATTTGAAGAACGCAAGGCCACATATGGAATTCCAACATAACACTTTTTTTAAATACCTTCAGTTGCGAAGTTTTATTATGTCCAGGCAAGGCAGCTGTTTGAAACTCCCTTCTTTATCTACCCTAGAAGGCATCACTCTGAACTTATCTGAAGCTAGGGGATATGTTTCTGTACTATACAATTTATTTGCAAGCAAATGCAAAGAGTCATCGAACAACATACTTCAAGCATGGAGAATTGATTTGAATGAGAATCTATCTCAAAAAGAATGGTCAGAAGCTTGTTCCTTAGCTCAAATCCAATCAGTGAACACTCACTCTAAATTATCACAATATAAATGGATAACCAGACAGTATGTTACTCCAGTCAGATTGCATCATTTTAACCCCAACATTCCAGACACTTGCATTAAATGTAACCATTAAAAGGGATCTCTGTTTCATTGTATGTGGGAGTGCCCCCGGATAATCTGTTTCTGGAAGAAGGTGCTGGATTTGATTAGTCAGATTATTGGGAAAAAGGTGCCCCTCAATCCTAAATTATTTATTCTGAATATTTATCCAAATGACTTTGTAACCTCCAAAAATGTAAGGTCTCTGCTTAACATTTGTTTTTTGGAAGCTAAACGCTGCATAGCTATTCATGGAAGAAACCATCAACCAGTGGACTCTCACAATGGTTGAAAGGAATGACTTCTTATCTTACTCTGGAAAAGATAAGTGATGCACCATCAATAACTCTCTGAGACGTGAGGCGAGATATCGGCTTTTATTGACTGGAAGAAAGAACAAGCAGCAATTGACCACCATGCTACATCCTGGAGACTGAGAGGCAGGGCTCAGGCCCCAATCGCCTTTATACCGGGGTCTGTGGGAGGAGCCACAGGAGCAGTCAGCGGGGGGACGTGTCCAGACAGGTATATGTAGTTCACCACAATAAGCTACATTACAAAAAACAAACTTGACAAATTTCGAGAAATATGGAACATTTTCTACAAGTTCCTGGAGAATGATGTTCAAGATGATGAAAGTAATGAAATGAATTGACTGCCCTTTTTTTTTCCATGATGGGACGCTTGCGTCTTTTTTTAAATGTTTTTTTTTCTCTTTTGTTTTTCAATTTTTTTTCTTCTTCAACTTTGTTATATTTTCAACTTATGAATGATATCTATTGTGTTTTTTTCTTTTTATTCCGTAAAAACAATAAAGCGATGTTTTTTTTTAAAAAGGAGGAAAAGGGGGAGGGAGGGAACATGGGCAAGTAGGGGAGGCAACTGAGTGAGATTTAAAATTGGGATTAATATAGGATTACTCTACATCAGAGGTTCCCAACCTGGGATCCACAGACCCCTTGGTTAATGGTAGGGGTCCATGGCGTAAGAAAGGTTAGGAAGCTTTCTGGTGTACATGGACAGTTGATGGTCAGCTGAGACTTGGTGAGCCAAAGGCCCTGGTTCAGTGTATTATCGCTTTCAAGTTCATCCTTGACTGATAAAGGAGCCCCGTTTTATAACAATAAAAATCAATGCTTAGAAACACTCTTGTTGGAAAAAAACACCGACTCGGTGCAGAGTAAAGCTCTCCTCTACATTGTCCCACTAAACTTCCCCAGGGCAGGTGAAGTATGTAGTTGAAAGAGTAGAGTCGACGTTTCAGGCCAAAACCCTTCAGCGGAACTCAGCTTAAGCGCAAAACATAGACTGTACTATTTTCCATAGATGCTGCCCGGCCTGCTGAGTCCCTCCAGCATCTTGTGTTTGTTGCAGCCTATCGCTGCGCTCCAGACAGCCCATTGTCACGCATTCATAGTCCACAAAGCTCAGCAGGACAACACGGAACACAAATCAAGGCTTTGGGGACGGAGGCAATAACCAAGAGAAATCCAAAACTGAGGGAGACGCAAAATCCCCGAGAAGAAAGACGGAGAATGAGAAACAGCGTGCACATAACCGACTGTTGACACTGCCGTCTGCGAGATTACTGCGGTGATAGCTCACACTGTGCACTGATAGGAAACAGCTGGCCACGTTGTCTGAAGGTGATGACTAGCAGGAAACAGTGGTAGAGAGCGTGACTCACTCTAGATCCCCATCTCCACATCCTTCGATATATATACAGTATTTCATTCACATTGCATTGTAGAACAGAGGGAACCAGGTGTAAAGGTTCAAAGTTCCAAATAATATCATTATCAAAGCACAGATATATGTCAATACGGACTACCCTGAGATTCATTTCCTTGCAGGCGTTCATAGTAGATACAGGGAAATACAATAGAATCAATGAAAATCTACAAAGACATACAGTCAATATGCAAAAGAAGGCAAACTGTGCAAATATAAATAATAATAATGAATAAATAAGTAATGAACAATATTGAGAACATGAGTTTAGAGGCCTTGAAAGTGAGTCCATAGGTTGTGGAAGCTGTTCAGTGCTGAAGTGAGTGAAGTGATCTACACTGGTTCAGGAGCCTGACGGTTGAAGGACTAACTCTTCCTGAACCTGGTGTTGTGGGACCTGAGGCTTCTCTGCTACCTCCTTGATGGCAGCAGCAAGGAGAGAGCATGGCCTGGATGGTGGGGAACCTTGATGATGGACGCTGCTTTCGCGTGGCAGCGCTCATTGTCGACGTGGGCAACGATGCTGAAAGGAGTGCTGGTACACATTCCCCGAAATCGACGTCACAAGTAGGCAGGGTGGTGAAGGAGGCTTCTGGCCCGATGACCTTCATCAGTCAGAGTTCTGAGTGTAGAATTTGGGATTTTACGTTGCAATTGTGCAAGATGTTGCAGTGTACCAGTTGGGATGTTGTGTTCAGTTTTGGATGCAGTGCTATTGGAAAGGCGCCTTTAGACTCCACTCTCGCTATGTGACACCTCTGTGTGTGTGTGTGAGAGTGAGTGAGTGAGTGAGTGAGTGAGTGAGTGAGTGAGTGAGTGAGTGAGTGAGTGAGTGAGTGAGTGAGTGAGTGAGTGAGAGAGAGAGAGAGAGAGAGAGAGAGAGAGAGAGAGAGAGAGACACTATGGAATGCCGAATTGTCAGGTGAACGAGTAGTTTTTGTTTTATTGCAGATCATGGTTTTTCATGGGGGCTTTGCTTGGTGGGTGCAGGGCACTGATGCTTTTTGTGGAAGTAAGTGGGGGGGGAGGGTAAATGTTTTGCTGCTGCTTGTGCCTGGGGTGGGGAGAGGGGGGTTGTGTCTTCAGTGTTTTTACAGTCACTCATTCTTTGGAGTACTCTTCCGTGTTTGTGGACATCTGCAAAGAACAGGAACTTCAGATTGTATACGTTCTCTGATATTAAATGGAACTATTACACAATTAAGCTGGAAAGAGTGCAGAAAGGATTTAGGGGGACATTGCCAGACTCGAGGGATTGGGTTAAAGGGAAAGATTGAGCAGTCCTTATTGTTGGGAGTATAGCAGAACGAGTGGTGTTTTACAGAGGCATATAAAATCATGAGGGGCTCAGACAGTGTTAATGCACTCTGTCTTTTTCTGGAGAATCAAGAACTAGAGGTCACGGGTTCAAGGTGAGAGATGAAGGAGTTAAAAGGGTCATGGGGGGATACATCTATGGAACAATCTGCCCGAGGAAGTGTCAATAACAACATTTAAAAGACATTCAGACTGATGCATGGCTGGGAAAGGTTTAACTTTAGAGGGATATGGCTCACATGTGGGCAAATCGGACCAGTTTAGATGGCCATTCTGGTCAGCATAGACGAGATGGGCTGAAGAACTTGTTTCTGGGCTATATGGCTAGGTTCATTCCACACAGCCCACCCCCCAGAATGCTTAACAGGGCCACAACTACTGAATAGTTCATGACAATTTTTTCCTCTCTTCTGTCGGAGGAGGTCAATCAGCCCCTCAAGTCTAGGCCAGCCCTTGAACTCATTCACCAGATTCAACTCATCACTTACCCTCTCTCATGTGGTCATCAAACCCCTCCAGATTCCATCACCCACCGGCACCCAGGCCAATACACAGCAGCCGATGTCATGCTGTTGATATGTGGGAGCGAACCGCAGCACCCAGAGGAGAGCCACACGGTCACAGGGTGAATGTGCCACCCAGACAGTGACAGAGGTCGGGGTTGAACCTGGGCCTACGGCGCTGTGAGTCAGCAGCACCACCTGCTGCATCGCCGTGCCAAGTTTTCTCCTCCCTTCCCCCTTCATGCGATGACATCCATTACTGGGGTAGACTTCCACTGTGTGCTTTCTCAGCCTTTCGCCGCACATTGGAAATCCCGCAATGTCCAAACAGGTAACAACTGTAGAATCAGTGGATATCTAAGCTGCTCTCATTGTGTCCACACATCTTTCCAGCAGGTATCACTATATCAGAGGAACACACGCAAAATGCTGGAGGAATGGCCTAATTAGGCTCCTATGTCTTACGGTCTAAGTCAGGCAGCATTTATGTCAGGATATAAACAGTCTACATACAAAGTAAATGTTATTATCAAAGCACATATATGTCACTATATCCTACCCTGAGATTCATTTTCTTGTGGGCATTAATAGGAAATACAAAGAAACATAACTGAATCAATGAAAACTGCACACAAATAAACCGCGATGGAAAAGACACCAAATTGTGCAAATAAAAAAAGAAAATAATAATAATAATATTAATAAATAAGGAATAAATATTGAGAACATGGACATGATACTTCAGGACAACACTGGAGACTGGAAAGGACAGGGCAGAAATCAGAATAAGAAAGAGACCCTTTCTTCTGCCCACTTCCTTTCCAGTCCTGATGAATGGTCTCAGCCCAAAATGTCGGCCTTTTATTCTTCTCCATAGATGTTGCCTGACTTGCTGAGTTCCTCCAGCATTTTGTGTATCGTTGTTGCTCAAGATTTCTGGTATCTGCAGAATCTCTTGTGTTTACTATATCAGGAAGTCCCAGCATAGGAGTGGGAGATCCGCTCTTAGGCCAAAGTACACCAACACCCTTTGCAAATAGACAGTGAGAGATCAACCAGACTGATTACCACAGGCCTTCCCTGCTCGAGCACTCTGGCATGGCAGCCAAGTCTGGGAAGTGCCCAAACATGAAGTCCATTTATCTCATTTCCTACTCTTTCCATTCTGGGAATTGTTTGCACGGAAAACTCAAAACTTCGTTCTTGATGTTTCAATCAAGAAGCGCAGCTAACTCCCTCGTGAGCCTGACAACATCCCATTACTTGAGCTGTCAGGGGGAACCTTTCATGACTGAAAGTTAGTTCTCATTACAGAACAGAACACAAAACAGGCCCTTCGGCCCAACTCATCCATGCAAACCATGGTGACCACCAAGTTAATTCCATTTGCTCATGTTGGGCGCATGTCCATCTAAACTCTTCCTATCCAGATATTTATCCAAATGAATTTTAAATTCTGTTATTACATCTGTCTCAACCACTTCATCTGCTAGCTCATTCCATAAGCTCACCATCCTCTGCAGGAAGTTGCTCCTTATGTCTCTTTTAAATCACCTCTTACCTTAAATCCATGCTTTCTAGTTTTTGATTTTCCCTTTCCTGAGAAAAAGACCATGTGCGTTCACCCCAACTATATCTCTAGTGATTCTATACCCCTCCATAAGGTCTCCCCCTCAACCTCCTACATTGCAAGGCCTAAAGTGCTAGAGTACCCAACCTCTCCCTATATCTCAGGCCCTCGAGTCCCAATGGCATCCTCACAAATCTTCACTGCATTCTCTTCAGCTTGATTATGTCTTTCCTTTTACAGGGTGACCAGAACTGTGCACAATACTTTGATTGTGGTCTCACTGATGCCTCGTATGTCCTGATGAAGGATCTCGGCCCAAAACATCGTTTGTACTCTTTTCCATAGATACTGCCTGGCCTGCTGAGTTCCTCCAGCTTTCTGCATGTGTTGCTTGGATTTCCAGCATCTGCAGACTTTCTCTTGTTTCTCATACATCCTCTCACTTTGCACAGTTGGTGACTGTTCCCCTTGCTCAGCTTGACACCCTGCCCTGCTTCATCTTGCAACCAAGTCCTGCCCCGCAGCAAAAACAAGCCCAGACCATTGCCATGCAACGGAGCGCTGAGAACTCTGGGTAACAGTAGACATCATGAGAAACATCCAGCGACACAGATAATGTTTAATCTAATAGAGGCACACAAGACTGCAGATGCTGGAATCTGGAGTGACAGACAACTTCTGGGAGAGCTCAGTGGGTCGAGCTGCATCCGTGGGGAAGAAAGGAATTACTCCCAAAGCAGGATCTCAATCTGGAATGTTGAATATTAATTTCACCCTCATTGATGCGGCCCGACTGGCTGAGATCATGTATTCTTCTTCTGTACTATTAACTACCCAATGCCTGCATCCTGTACAAGGCTCCAAGAAAGTAAGAAAGTTCAAGTTCCTGGGTGTCAGTATCAATGAGGATCTAACTTGGACCCAACATATCACTGCAGTTACAAGGAAGGCACAACAGCGGCTATATTTCATTAGGAGTTTGAGGAGATTTGGGATGTCCCCAAAGACACTTGCCAGTTTTTTCAGATGTACTATGGAGAGCATTCTAACTGGTTGCATCACCGTCCAGTGTGGGGTGGGGGAGCTGGGGTATCTATGGCACAGGATTGGAAAAAGCTGCAGAGTTATGAACTTAGTCAGGCATACTAGTCTCCGTAGTATCCAGGATGTCTTCAAGGAGCGGTGCCTCAAAAAAGTGGCGTCTGTCACTAAGGACCCCCATCACCCAGGTCATCCTTTGTTCTCATTGCTACCAACAGAAGCCTGAAGGCACACATTCAGTGATTCAGGAACAGTTTCTTCCCCCCCGCCATCCAATTTCAGAATGGGCATTGAACCCATGAACACTACCTCACTACTTTTTTATTTCTGCTACTTATTCAACTATTTAACATATACTGTATGCTGCATAATATTTCACATGTTACTTACTCACGTATTTTCTATTTTTATGAATTGCATTATACTGCTGCTGGATAAGTTTCACGACATATGCCAGTGATATTAAGCCTGATTTTGATTCTGATAATTAAGTATTCCCAAGGCTAAATCAGACTTTGGCACTGGGGCTCCAATAGATTTCCACGCTCTGTCTCAGTCCCAGGGTCCAAGAGATTTCAGTGCTGACAGATCCCAGTTGCTAGATTCTCAACTTGAGTGAAAAATGGCAAACAAAATGCTGGCCTTTATCGACGGGCACGGGAAGATTAGACTCAGTTGTGTCATGCACACAGGATAGTCCATACTGGAAGGGGTGACTGGGCTCTGTGTCAAGTCCCTTGCCTCCAGTCTGGACTGGCTGTGGTCTGGGAACCGAGACTGTGGCCTTCCCAGGAATCAGTCATCAACCCATTGAAAGAGAGGAAAGTCTTCCTACGTCACCGTTCACATCACATTCAAGACGTCCCTAATGGCCCCAAACCCAGCTGAGTAATCTTGCAGCGTCAGTGAGGTATCAGGGCAGACTTGTGGGCAGGAGGGATGAGGTCGGTGAGACTGGAGTTTGGGGTGGAGTGGTTAGGGTGCTGTCATCGGCAAGTCCGGAGCTTGGTGATCGGCGGGTCCTGGCAACAACGTCAAGAATTGAGTGGGAAGTTCAGTAGTCAAGGCCCCCGGGTCTGCAAATCTGCTGGGGGAGTCGAAGGCCCAATGCCTGCATAACTGAATTTGCTGGAGGCTGAAGTGGGTCTGCATTGGTGTTACAAGATTGCGTATGTGCGTGGACGGGAGGGAGGGATGGGGCTTTTTTTTTGTTGCTTTTGTTCTGATGTTTGCTCTGTTCTGTGTTGTTCTGCCGAGCATTGTGGGAAGGCTCTGATGCACTGGAACGTGTGGCAAAACTTGTGGCTGTTAATCCAAGCTGCATTTCGACATACACGTCAAAAATAAACTTGGCGCTAAACGGCGACTCCTTTGCTTGCACCTTCAGAAACAGCTCTATTTCCATCTTTAATATCTCTGTTTTCCCCTTTCAGGGTTCCTTTTGAAGACCCTGACCTGGAGTTACACGCTGGCTTCAGTTCTTTGTGGGAATGGGACCCATTCTCGGGGTTTCAGGACTGGCCGTTGTTCGGCACGCCAAGGGTTAGGCCTGAGAGGCGGCCTGGTGTTTGGAAGCCTAAGATCTCAGGGCTCTGGAGACGGGCGGATCGAGGGTCGGTGTCATGGCAGGAGCCTCGTGTGTCGTCGGGGAGGCCGGAAAAGCTTTCGTTGTGGGCCTGAAGACCCACCATCTTTGCGATCTTTGGGCACAGAGCTCGTTTAAAAAAAAGCAACAAAAAGGACTTTTTAGCATTGTAAATCAACGAGTTGTTGTCATGTCTCCCGCTCGGTGTGAAACTGGGGGGGCATCTCCCTCTCCCTTATTAGGGAGAGCGAGAACCTGTGGGTTGCCGAATGCCGGATGAATTGTGATAGTCTTTGCTATCGCTTAGCTCACGCTTATGTTCAGTAGCGGGTGCGCTTTTTGTTTTGCCGGTGGGGTGGAGGGGTGATTGCTGCTTGCCACCACTTACACGCGGGGGGGGGGGGGAGCTGGGGGGGGGACTGTGGGGTTCTCACGTTTAACTGTCGTTCATTCGTTGGGGCACTTCTCTGTTTTCAAGGATGTTTTGTAAAGAAAAAGCATTTCGGAATGTATATTGTATACATTTCTCTGACATTAAATTGAACCTTTGAATCTAGTTTGCAAAGAGCATACTCCCAAAATCAGTAATGTGTTAACGAGCCATTATGTTTGGCTGTTGTTCTAAGTGTATTTTAACAGTGGATCTAGTCAACACTCTGTCAAGTGGATCCTAACAGAGATGCCTGGGAGAATTACACCCAGTGGCCACTTTACTGGGTACCTCCTGTACTTGAAAAGTGCCCACTGTCTGTATACTCTTGGTCTTCTGCTGCTGTAGCCCATTCACTTCAAGGTTCAACAGATATGTTCAGAGATGCTCTTCGCACATCACTGATATAATGTGTCATTTTTTGAGTTACTTCCTGTCAGCTTGAACCAGTCTGGCCATTCTCCTTGGACCTCTCTCATTAATGAGGCGTTTTTCCCCACAGAGCTGCCGCTCACTGGATGTTTTCTTTTGCTTTTCTTTTTAAACACACCATTCTCTGTAAACTCTAGAGACTGCTGGGCACCAAAATCTCAGCAGCTCGGTAGTTTCTCTCCACGTCCACTCTACCCAGGCCTTTCAATACTTTAACCCCTTCGCTCCCAGGATCATTCTCATGAACCTCCTCTGGATCCTCTCCCAGATACCACAGAATATTTATTTAGATTCAAGGAGCTGACCCTGATTTGTGATCACAGATGCTGGCTGGATCTGAAAGCCTGCTGCTAATGGCTCTATGAGTCACTAGACCTATCGATACTCGGGTCCAATAACTTTCTCATCCCAAGCCAGCCCGTTCTGTGACTCACTGGATAATTGGTGGTCTGCAGTGAGCGGCAGTGTCATTTCCTGTGTGCTGTTCCCACAGCACCAGGGGTATGTTGTGCCAAAGCCAATATCATCTTGGTTTTTAAAGGGAGCATGAGAATGCTCAAGATGATTACTTTATCTGACAAGGCCACAGAGAGAGTAATGATAGTCTGCACGCTGCAGTCAAGGATTGTGCAGACTGTCTCAGAGACACTGGAAACACTCTTTGAAGGCAGAAGTCCATTGGGGCAGTGTGCACAGGCCTGCTTTGATTTGGTAGAGGGCCAGAGACAGGTTCCAAGGAACTGGAACAGCAAAGCTATTGTATCATCGTGACCAAAAAAGGAATCAAAATTCAGTGGCAGTGAATGCCAGCTGGATCTCAAGTTTCAGAACATCCACTGATTTTCTTATTGCTTCGTCTGCTGAGGGGGAGCGGCAGTGGCAACCGTCTGGACAAATTACCTCCCAGCCTCCAGACCGAGGTGCTGCCCGTGTGAAGTCCACGGTTTTTCCTGCGATCCCATGGATTTCCTTGGGGGTGCTCCGATTCCCCCCCCCCCCCCACCACATCCCAAACACACGCGGGTTAGTCGGTTATTTAGCTGCAATTATTCCCAACGTAGCACACACAGAATGCCGGAGGATCTCAGCAGGGCAGGCGGCATCTATGAAGTTCTGCCCTGATGAAGGGTCTCGGACCGTATCATCGACTATTTCCCTCCGTATACGCTGCCTGACCTGCTGAGAACTCCAGCATTTTGTATTTGTTGCTCAAGATTTCCAACACCTGCTTGTGTTCTTCAGCAAGCACCAGAATTTGGGAGGGAGTTGATGGTGACCTGAGGAGAATAAATTAATGTAGGAATGGTGCAAATGGGTGCTTGAGGGGCCAAATTGTGCCTCCTGATATATCTGAAGGGAAAGATATGGCCTTGTCACACCTCCAACTGTAACACTCTCTCTGTACTACACCAGGGGACAACCTAGAGTATAAGCTCAAGTCTCCTTTTACAAGACACAGGACAATTTATAATGACCAATTAATCTACCAACCAGCACGTCTTTGGACTGTGAGAGGCATCTGGACTACCCATAGATCGTACAAGCTGTAAGCATTGCCCCAACCACTAAGCTGTGGTTAGCACAACACTTTGAACACATTCCTTTTGATTCCATAGTAATTTTAATAGGGATTACACATAAAGATATCTTGAAAACCATTGTGCATTGCCAGGTGCAAACTGGAGACTTTGAACACTGCGAGCACTGTCAATCCACACTAAATCACTAAAGACTTAAATTTGCTAATCATGAGTGAAAGTGAAAAGGCTGTACAAGCACTGACATGACACCAATTGTGTCTTTGTTTGCACTAAGATGTTAAACTTGTACAGTCTTTTCTTTTCCTTTGTCAGTGCATGGTATAAATGATATATAATAGATATTCTGTGCGTCATCTGATGCTCTAGCAAGGTTTCCATTTGTCCTGTACCTCTCTGGGTTTGAGAACGCAACAACAAAATTGACTTGACTTGGCTTGAGAAAAGGAAGAGTTAACACTCCAGTAAATCTGCTTGGAGCAGTCAGGGACAGAGCAATTTAATCAGATTGCTTGCCTGGACGGCCCAGCATAACAAGATGTGTTTTGCAATAAGTGGGTCAGAGGCAGTTCATGATTTATTTATCTACCGAGGAAAGGGGTCAGAGGGCTGTGACGATCTGGGAGCATCATCCCGTGTTACATTTGTACCCAGACAACCTGCGTAAATCCTGGCTGTCTCGTGTCCGCTCTCTTCCTTCCTGTGCTGCTGATGTCTGTACTGGTGAGGCTGGTTCCTAAACCATTTCCACCTGTGAGTTAACCGCTTTGCGCGCACACTGACCAGTCATCGTTGGATGGTTTCTCCTGTGGGCGTGGATACCACGGGTGAGGATAACATTGAGGATGGGCAGAATGGCCTCTAACATCTGGTCAAGGGGACAATCTTCTTCACTGCAGAAGCACAATTATGGCACAACTAAGTTCTGCCTCCTTCACCTCAGGGATGATTGAAGGATGGGATGCTGTTCAGTGAAGCTGGGTAGGGGCACAGCTGGTAGAGTTGTTACCACTTCTCACACACCCTGGGTTTCAGCCCGACTGACCTCTAGTGCTGACTGCACGGAGTTTGCACATTCTCCCCACACACCCGAAGACACACAGGCCAACTTAGATTTATTTGTCACACGTGGTGATTGTCCGTCGCGCACGACGAAGACAGAAAAGCTGTGCGGGAGAGCTTTTAAAGCAGAAAAGCCTTTGCACTGGGGCAGTTCTATTCTCTCAACCTCAGAAGTCCTTGCTTCTCATAGTCCAACCCTACGTCCCCGTTGTTAGAGGTGGAAATGGGCAAGGCCTGCCAGCAGGGCTCTGGTGAAGCTGTATTGACCAATCCCACGTGCAGTGGATACAATGGATTACAGAAACATTGATGAACTCCAACTATACCATCGACTTTGGATGATGGAGGCAGGGGGTCATCAATTGCCTGGGAGCTAAGGGCACAAGAAGAAGAGGGAGACCTCAGAAGTCTGGGTCCAGTGGTACAAACACGTGTCACAAACTGGGACCTTGCTTAGTTGTTGTGGATGAACATGGTGTCGTGCCCTTCACTCTCCACGGAGCATTGCAATACTGTCCTCCTGGCCATTGGATCTCACTGTAGACCTCATCTGCCCTGTCATACGTACATCGAAACATGCAGTGAAATGTATTTGTCTTAACAGCCTACACCCCCCCAAAGCTATCCTGAAGGCACCCTGCAAGTGGGTTAATTGGCTGCTGATGACTACCCCTACTGTGTGTCGAGGAGTGGTAGAATCTTGGGGCAGTTGATGGGAACATGGAGAGAGTAAAACAACATTAGCGCAGGATTAATGTGACTGGGTGCTTGACAACCACACAGGACTGATGTTAACTTTAACCTAAACATCGAGAATATGTGGAACTTACTGTCACAGATGGCTGTGGACGTCAAGCCATTGGGTTTATTTAAAGAACACGTTGAGAGGTTTGTGATTAGTAAGGGCATCAAAGCTCATGAAGGAAAGCAGGAGAATGGGGTTGAGAAGGGTAATAAATCAGACATGATGGGATGGTGCAGCTTTCTTGATGGGCCGTATAGCCTAATTCTGCTCCTCTGTCTTATGGTCTTGTGTCTTTCTGCTTGGATGACTCCATGACTCGCTTTACCCCCTTCCCAGTACAGGGACTCGAGTCAAAATGGCACGATATGGATTGATGGACTCGAGCTGGAGGATAATATTGCCAGCTGTAAAAGGTTAAAGTGCAGCTTCTTTGCAATGACCTGACTTCACAACGTGCTTGAGACGGAGGCGGAGAAAGAGCATTGATTATAGGCCAGGAGGTTCGTTCATTCATTGTGTGCTATGTCATATGACGTGGGAGATCATGGCCTTTTCACGTTCTTGCCTCGTCCACATTGTATCTCAATAAATAAACTCCCATGGTGGTGCAGAGGAGTAGGTCAGTTTTCCATTGCTGAGGTAGTTATGGATGTGGAGTAGGATTAGGATTCAGTGTACAGGGAATTTCAGTGGGGAATATAAACATAAGACCTCTACTGATACTGGAATTCCAGAGCAGCACGCACACACACCAGATTGCTGGAGGAATTTAGAAAGTCAGCCAGCATCCAGTAGGGTTGTGATCACAAACAGGAGAAAATCTGCTGAAGCTGAAAATCTATGGAAAGAAGATGTTGCCTGGCCTGCTGAGTTCCTCCAGCGTTTTGTGTGTGTAGCATGGTTGTGATCTCAGGATCACCACCTGTTGCCACGTACTAGCGGAGGCAGGAATACGAAGATTATACAATTTAACACATGGCTAAGGAGTCTGTGCAGGAGGGAGGGCTTCAAATTGTTGGATCGTTGGGCTCTCTTCTGGGGAAGGTGGGACCTGTTCAGAATAGGTAGTTTGCACCTGAACTGGATGGGGACTAACGTCCTAGTGGGAAAGTTCACTTGTACTGCATGGGGAGTGGGGGAAGTTTAAATTAGAGTTACAGGGAGATGGGAAGCAGAGTGCCAGAACAGATAGTGGAGTGGTTGTGGAGAAGTCTACATACAAAGTCAGGAATCAAGAGGTCGAGCGTGGTGGGACTAATGTTGCGAGCTGCGAATACTTCAATGCAAGGAGTACTGTAGGAAAGGCAGGTGAGCTTAAGGCATGGTTGAGCATATGGAATTATGACATTGTAGCCATTATTGAGACTTGATTGCAGGAGAGGTTGATCTGGCAGCTCAGTGTTCTGGTGTTCCATTGTTTTAGAGCGGGAGGCATTAAAGGGGGAGGGGTGGCAATATTCGTCAGGGAAAATGTCACAGCAGTGCTCAGACAGGACACACTAGAGAGCTCGTCTGGCGAGGCTTTATGGATAGAACTGAGGAATAAGAAAGGTATGACCACATTAGAGGACTATATTATAGACCACCCAATAGTCTGTGGGATTTAGGGGCGCAAATTTGTAGAGAGGTTGCGGACTGTTGCAAGAAATATAAGGCTGGGATAGTAGGTGATTTTAACGTTCCACATATTGACTGGGACCCCCATACTGTAAAAAGGATGAATGGGAAAGAGCTTGTCAAATGTGTTCAGGAAAGTTTCCATAATCAGTACATAGAAGGCCCAACTGGAGAGATTGTGATACTACATCTCCTATTGGGGAACAAGACGGGGCAGGTGACAAACGTTTGTGTAGGGGAACACTTTACATCTAATAATCATAATGTAATTAGTTTGAAGGTAATTATGGAAAGGGATAGGTCCAGTGCTCAGGCTGAGATTCTGAATTGAAGAAAGGCCAAGTCTGATGGTATTAGAAAGGATCTGGCAACTGTGGATTGGAGCGGTTTGTTTTCTGGCAAAAGTGTACTTGGAATGTGTGAAATTTAGAGAATATAGACTTTAAATGTCCCTGTCAGAATAAAAGGCAAGAATAAAAACCTTGCTTTTCAGCAGTTTGCAAAGCCCTGGTTAAGAAAAAGGAGGAGGTGCATAGGAGGTATAGGTAGACAGGAACAAATGAGGTACTTGAGGAGTATAATAAATACAATAGGAGGAGGAAATGAGAAGGGTTAAAAAAAAAGACATGGGGTTGTTCTAGCAAACAAAGTAAAGGAAAACCCTAAGGGCTTCTACAGATATATTAAGAGCAAGAGGATAGCAAGGGACAAAATTGGTCTTCTGGAAGAGCAGAGTGGCCATCTACGCGTGGAGCCAAAAGAGATGGGGGAAGCGCTTAAATGAATTTCTTGCATCTGTGTTTACTCAGCGGATGGACACAGAGTCAATAGAAGTGAGGCAAAACAGCAGCGAGGTCATAGACCCGTACAAATTACTGAGGAAAATGTCTTTGATGCCTTGAGCATATTTGGGTGGATAAATCCCAAGGGCCTGACAGGGTGTTTCCTCAGACCTTAGAAGGCTAGTGCAGAAATAGCAGGGGCCCTAGTAAAGATATTTAAAACATCCTTAGCCATGTGTGAGGTGACAGAGGACTGGAGGGTAGCTAATGTCGTTCCATTGCTTAAAGTTCTAAGAATAAGCCAGGAAATTACAGGCGAGTGAGCCTGATATCAGTGGTGCGAAAGTTATTGGAAGGTATTCTAAGGGGTTGGAGATATACACATCTCGATAGACAGGGGCTGATTAGGGTTCATCAACGTGACTTTGTGTGTTAAGTCATGCCTAACCAATCTTATAGAGCTTTTCAAGGAAGCTGATGAAGGCAAGGCAGTGAAGGTTGCCTACATGGACTTTGGCAAGGCCTTTGACAAGGTCCCGCATGGGAGGTTGGTCAAGAAGATTCAGTCGCATTGCATTCAAGATGACGTAGTAAACCTGATTAGACATTGGCTTTGTGGAACAAGCAAGAGAGTGGTTGTAGGTGGTTGCCTTTCTCACCGGAGGCCTATGACTTGTGGTGTGCCACAGGGATAGGTGCTGGGTCTATTGTTACTGATCATCTACATCAACAACCTGGATGATAATGCAGTAAACTGGACCAGATTGGGAGAGTACTGGACAGTGAGGAAGATCATTAAACCCTGCAGTGGGATCTGGACTAGCTGGAAATATGGGCTGAAAATTGGCAGATGGAATTTAATGCAGACAAGTGTGAGGTGTTGCATTTTGGGAGGACCATCTAGGTTAGTCCTTGCACAATGAGCAGTAGGGCACTGAGGAGTGCAGTAGAACATCTCCCCTTGGGTCCCCTCTTTCTTCAGTGATCCACTCTCCTCTCCTACCAGATTCCTTCCTCTCCAGCCCTTTACCTTTCCTACCCATCTGGCTTCTCCTATCACTTTCTAACAATACTCCTTGCCCTCTTCCCACCTTTTTATTCTGGCATCTTCTCCCTTCCTTTCCAGTCCCCACTGAAGATTTTTGGCCCGAAACATCGACTGTTTATTCATTTCCATAGATGCTGCCTTAGATGGTTCCTTAAGGTTATTATAGCCAGGGGTGGTAATGGGGACAAGCTCCCACTACCTATTAAATGCTCCCAATGGTGTGCACCTCAAATTGCCTCTGATAACCAAGTCCGTCTCCTGGCCTTCACATGTGGCTTAGGTACAAAGCCGGTGGAACAGTTTCTACTGATAGAAGGGACAAAGGTGGTCTACTGGCTCCTTAAAGACAGTTGTTTCCAGCAGATGGGGTTCGTCAGCCATAGTTGGCAGCTCATTTAGGAGAAGGAAAATTCTGACCTCAAACTTAGGCTGCCTTGCAGCCATACCCACTCACGGGAAAGGCTTCGGGAGTAAGTCCCGAAGGAAAATTTCTTTGTTGAAGTCCCTAAGGCAGTCCTACATTGAGTTCAATGCTGACTGGCAACTCCTTCAACGTTAGTGGCACCAAAATGTATTGGTCTCCGCCGTTCCTTTGCGTTCATGAGATGCGTGGAGAGGGAGAGCTTGCTACATGGGCAACAGCTTGTTCTCCATATCGTGCCGCCCGGGCTTGCGTATCTAGGCAGCTAGGACGCAATATCCATGGTCAACTCCGACCAACGGAGGACCTCCAGATGCTGACCGACCTGTTGAGTCCCTCCAGCCTTTTACGTCTGTTGCTTTGGATTTCCAGCATCTGTGGAATCTCTCATGTTTGTGGAAGTTCCAATGCCCAAGGACAGAAAAGTCTATGTGAAGTGAGAGATGTCTATGGAAGTGTGGAAGTGTGAAACTATGGAAGCAGTCCAACTCTATCACTGGCAAAGCCCTCACCACTATTGAGCAGGTTTACATGGAGTGCCGCCACATGAAAGCAGCACCCCCACCATCCAGCCTCAGTAATTGCTATTACGATCAAGCAAGAGGTGCAGGAGCCTTAGCGTACTCAGGAACTGTTATTACCGCAAAACCATCAGGCTCCAGAGCCAGTGTGGATAACTTCGTTTACCAGAACTCTGAACTGATTCTACAACCTACAGACACATTTTCAAGGACTCTTTCCAAGTCATGTTCTCAATATTATATATTTCCTTTATTTTCACAGTTTGCCTCCTTTTGCTATTGGTTGTTTGTCAGACTTGATGCATAGTTTTTTCATAAATTCTATTACATGCTTGCAAGGAGCTAAATCTCAAGTATATAGTGACATATACTTTGTAAACAGTTACTTTGAACTTTGACCCTAGCACTGTCCACAAAAGCTAACACATTTTCAGCAAAAAGCAAATGATAGTCTGATGGCGTAATTTTGAGGAGTTTTGCCAATGAACTCCTGGACAGCCACAGATCAACAGCAAAATAAATCAGAGCTGACTATTTAGGGAGCAGGAAAATCTTGGCTGACATCCAGATTGTGGTGAGAGATAAGAGGAACTGGGGATGTCCAAGCAAAGCAGAAGCCGTGCCGTTGTAAGGAGCTGTGTTCCCACTTCCTGCCATTACAGAAATTCACAGGGCAAATGTGAGGACACAAACATCAGTAGAATTTGACGAACTTGGTCCACAGCTTTTGTTTTGCACTAACGTCTTGTTTGCAGTGTTTTTGCTCTTCTTTCTCTTGTATAATTTATGTACAACTTATGTTGAGCTGTTCGGGAAGGAGCAGGCTTCAGGAAGAACAGCGGCTGTGTTGATGAGATCTTCCCTCTGCCACCAGGCCATCTCGGCCCTTCTAGTCCATGCCGAATACTTACTCTCACCTAGTCCCACTGACCTGTACTCAGTCCATAACACTCCATTCCTTTCCTGTCCATATACCTATCCGATTTTACTTTAAATGACAATACCGAACCTGCCTCTACCACTTCTACTAGAAGCTCGTTCCACACAGCTACCACTCTGAGTATAAAGAAATTCCCCCTCGTGTTACCCTTAAATGTTTGCCCCCAACTCTTAACTCATGTCCTCTTGTTCGAATCTCCCCTACTCTCAATGGAAAAAGCCTATCCATGTCAACTCTATCTATCCCCTCATAATTTTAAATACCTCTATCAAGTCCCCCCTCGACCTTCTATGCTCCAAAGAATAAAGACCTAACTTGTTCAACCTTTCTCTGTAACTTAGGTGCTGAAACCCAGGTAACATTTCAGTAAATCTCCTCTGCACTCTCCCTATTTTGTTGACATCTTTCCTATAATTTGGTGACCAGAACTGTACACAATTCTCCAAATTTGGCCTCACCAATGCCTTGTACAATTTTAACATTACATCCCAACTCCTATACTCAATGCTCTGGTTTATAAAGGCCAGCATACCAAAAGCTTTCTTCACCACCCTGTCTACATGAGATATCATCCTAGAGCAGTGCACAGAGTGGCAAAGACAACTGTGTGTGAATTTTGTGGACTCTGAAAAGGCTTTTGAGAGCAGAGCGTCCTCAGGGAGAACCTCTGGTGAATTCTCAGAACATACGGGATTCCTTCACAAAATTGTTCATCTTATCCAGAGTTTCTATTGCTAATTTCACCTGCACAATTGGGTACAACAATTTGAGCTTTGAAGTCAAGACAAGAGTCAGGCAAGGCTGTGTGATACTGGCGATATTGTTTAGCCCAGTGATTGGCTAGGTTATGAGGCAAATAGTGAAAGATAAACAGAGAATCATTAAGTGGACTCTATTCTCTACTTTGTGGATGACCTCACTTTGCTATTGCAAACACACCAGTGCATGCAAGAAGAAACTCAGTGCCTGCGTATCTTTGGTGGACAGGTTGGATTCAGAGTGAACCACAGAAAGACTGTGATAATGACCCTCCATGTAGGATCTCCACCTCCCAACAAGGCATTAAGGTGTTGACTCACCCAACACTGGCAAAATCACCTACCTGAACAGTGTACCATCCTGTAAGGTTTCATTGCTAATGTAATGGTTTCCCTGTAGCAGCAATTTTTAGGTTATGACAAGAGACAACGGGGTTTGGAATGCTGGGACGATCCAATGAGAGAAATGTTGTTCTTTCTTGTGAGTCTGGAAGAGAGATTTTTGCTATCTTTTGCCAGGGAGAGATGAAGAGAGAAGACGCGAATGGAGAGAGTTAGTAAACCACTGGACAGTAGACTTGGAGCAAGGCTCCGAAGGTTAGCAACAATTGGAGGAGGTCATTGGTGGACCAATGATTTATCAGGGAGCTCCAATGGTTGCATATTAGACTGTTTCATGAGAATGGGTCCTTTTTCTTTTTTGTTTCCTTTACTAACCATATAGTTAAATTAAGAATTATAAAGCTCAATCGTTTAATCGCATATTGTGTATTGTTTGTTATTTCGGGGTACTGATTTGTAACAGGGGACTCATTGTGCCAGATCCACCCAAACAAGATTTTTAAGCTTGGCCGGGGTGGGGGCTATATTAATCCACTAGCCGAAGCGAAAGTTACGGCGGTATCATTTGGCAGAATAGTAGGACTAAGGATGATATCAAGTGCAGACTCAATAAAGCTAGAAATGTCTCCAGATCATAAACAAAATCACTGTGATGATTGTACGCTCTAGTATCAATTGTTTGGTGACAATAAAGTAAAGTAAAAAATCAACAAGCACCATATGGGGATCAACCAATTACAGTGTCCACGCCAAGATGCAGCTGTACCAGAGCTTTGTTCTGTCCACACTCTTGTACAGGTCAGAATGTGGGTGCATGCAGAGAGTGGCCTTGCCAAGCTGTCATTATTCCACACCGTGAGCCTCCAGGAGATCCTCCGTATCTTCTGGCCTAGGAAAATCTCCAGTCACACTCTACTCCTTCAGTGTCACAAGGAGAACATGGCCACAGTCAGCGTGTGGAAACGGAGATGGATTGGGCATGTGATGAGTAGAGAGGCCAACTCCGGCATAAAGGTAGCACTCCACTGGGACCCCGGAAGGGCAGAGAAAACACGGGAGACCAAAGACAACTTGGTGCCATACCATGGAAGCAGAAATGAGGACCCTGAACCACACCTGGGGCACAATAGAGAAGATGGCCAAGGACAGACAGAGATGGAGCAGCATGTTGTTGTTGCCTGAATTTTTGTGACACTACTCCAGTCAAGCCTTTCATAACACCTGGTCAGTAACTTTAAATTTCTTGGCATTATTATTTCAAAGGATCTGTCCTGGGACCAGTGGGTAAGTGCCGTTACAAAGAAGGCACAACAGCACCTCTACTTTCTTAAAGGTTTGCACAGATTCAGCATGTCTTCTAAAATGCTGACAAACTTCTATAAGGTTGGTTGGTTGGTTGCACCATGGCTTGGTATGGAAACACCAGTGCCCAGGAACGGAAAAGCCTATAAAAAGTGGTAAATACAGCCCCCATACAAATTCATCACAGGAAAAGCACACCCCCACCACCACTACTACCATCTAGCACATTTACATTCAGTACTGCCACAAGAAAGCAGCATCCATCTTCAAGGCCTCCAAAAATCCAGGCTGTGCTCTCTTCTCACTGCTGCCATCAGGAAGGAGGTACAGGAGCCTTAGGCCCCTCCACCTCCAGGTTGAAAAACAGTTATTACCCTTCAACCATCAGACTGCTGAACCAACGAGGATAACTTCACTCACCTCAGCTCTGAGCTGATTCCACAGCCTATGGACTCCCTTTCAAGGACTTTACAACCCATAATGTCAGTATTATTTCTTTATTTTTGTACTTGTAAGCCTTTGTGTAGTTTTTTATTGATTCTATTTTACCTCTTTGTTCTACAGTGAATACCTGCAAGAAAATGAATCTCAGGGTAGTATATTGTGACCCAAATGTACTTTGATAGTATATTTACTTCGAATTTCTTACTCACTCTCCTTGTATTCACAACAAGAACTTGACTTGACCTGAGCTTTTGACTTAAGCCAAACAGGTGCAAATCATGAAAAAACGAGGTCCAATCCCACTGCTTCCTCCAAGAGGACCACAACCTTGTTGTTCGGTTTGAAGGCTTGCATGACCCGGAGAGCTATATTGGCTGGAAACAGTTTATACGTTGACTGTCGCTAGGGTCACCCATGCCAAACAGGTCAAAGGGTAGAGGCCAGGCTATGAGTGGTCCACCAGTACTCCAGGTTCGGGGGGGGTTCAGCCCAAGGCTAACAACCGTGACTGGTAAAACAAAATTGTTATGGAAACATCAATGAAGAATTCGTCTATATCCGTGCGTGTTGGTATTCCTGAGTCTCCACCCGGGACTTCCATAACTAAACAATAGTGAATACCGAGCAATGAAGGAAGAGGGAAGCCCTGAGCACTGCCAGAGATGGAGGACCTTCATTGCTGCCCTAAGTGCTAGTGGCGTAAAAGGCAGAAAGTAATCCCATTACTTATAGTTTTAAAAAGCAGCCAGAAACATGTTCTTGGGCCACAGGAAAAAAGACTCCCACACTGAACCCACACTGGGCTTTTGGACTCGGGAGTGGTTGCTGTAGGTAGAGCCCTGACGGTCTGGCAGGTGAAGCGTGATAATAACCAGCCTTGAGAATCGAGGAGGACAGCCGGGACCCATCCAGAGAGGTGTGTGCTGGACAATGAGAGGGATCTGGGCCTTAGCTAACACCGGTGAATTAGAGGTGAGTTGGCGACAGGGCAGAGCTGCCACAGATGAGGCTGCTGCTTGTCACTCTCTGCACGTCGAGCACTGGATGACTCAGGCCTGCTCGGGGTAGCGGGAAGACCTGGATCGTTCCCAGTTCAAGGAGGAAAAGGAACACAGTCTATGGGAACTATGTCGACTTCCTCGAGTTTGAGCCACTCCCCTGCTCTTTCCCAGCGCCTGTTATCTCCTTGCCCCTTTCGGCAATTGTTTTCGAAGGCAGCAAATAAATTTGCTACCATTGTCCTGCCCACTGGTTTGGTAACCCAGCACCTCACCGCTCTCAGCATCAATGTCGCCCATGTAACTTGTGTTTCTCTGGCCAATCGCTCAGATCTCTGCTCTCTTCAGTGATTATTCCATCTGAGCACCCCTATCCAAACTACTCTTTACCTTTCTAATCTTATCCAAACCCACCAGGCACGTGGATCTGATCCATTACGTCCCCCTGCAGCTTTCTCATGTCTGCTGAAGCCCTGGGGTTCCACCGTGGAAGGATGCAGTTTGGTGCTGGGGTTTCATGCAATCCATGATAGCGTGGTGGCTAGAAAAATGCGGGTTTCCTCTGGGTGCTCCAGTTTCTCCCTACGTTCTGAAGACGTACAGGTTAGTGAGGCCAGGTTAGTTGTGGGCATGCTATAATGACACCAGATTTATGGCAACACTTGCGGGCTATCACTAGCACAACCTCGGACTGCGTTGGTCATTAACACAAATGGCACATTTCAATGTTTCAATGTACATGTGACAAACAAAGGTAGTTTTTCTTCCAAAACTCTCCTGTTGTTCACTCTGTCCCCTGTGGCTGTGCTCACAATGTGTGGCACCAGGGTGTGTGGGGGGAGGACTGGAGCTTCAAGGTTTCAGTCTAGTGATGAACAGGACAATGCTGGGGAAGACTGGCTCTGTTATGCTGCATCGCCCACCACAGAATATCAGCAAATCAGTATCTGGGCCTGACTGTTAGATGCATCAATATGGTGGGCCCAAGGTAGTTCCCTTGAGCTGTCAAATGCCCTGGAACTTGAAGCTGTTCACCGTTTCCCACCACTGGCCCTTTGATGAAAACTGGTGCGATTTCTCCTGACTTCTCTTCCACAAGCATTTCCTTGGTCTGACTGATGTTGTGTGAGGTTGTTGCAACAACAGTTGTGGCCAGCAGATCTATCCCACTCCTGTACACCTCCTCGTTGCCATCGGAGATTCGGCCAAAACCAGTTGTTTTCATCGGCGAAATTGCGGATGGCGTTTGAGCTGTGCCTAGCCACACAGTCATGAAGGTAGAGAGAGAGTAGATCAGTGGGCTAAGCACCCACTTTTGAGGTGCGCCTGCATTGATTGTCAGTGAGGAGGAGATGTTGTCTCCAGTCCTGGCTGACTGTGATCTCCCAATGAGGAAGACAAAGATTCAGTTGCAGAGAGAGGCACAGACTCAGTCAGCTCCATCACAGACACTAGACTCTCCCCCATTAAGGACACCATACAAAGGCAGTCCCTTACAAAGGTGGCTTCCATCGTGAAGGACTTCACCATTTGGGACATGTCGTCTTCACATTACTATCATTAGGGAAGAGTTACAGGAGTTTGAAGACCCACCATTAATGTTTTAAGAACAGTTTCTTCCCCTCTGCCGTCAAACATCTGAATGGTCCATGAAACAATGAACTTCACCTCACTAATCCTCTTTTTTCACTATTAATTTATTTAACTGATTTGCCATTTCTGGTAATTTGTTATGCCTGCACTGTGCTGTCGCCACAAAGCAGTAACCTTCACAACTTGCAGTCGGTGAAAAAGAAGCTGATTCTGATTCATTACAGGTTCAGCCTTCCCCTCACACACTTCACACTGCAGCGGTCCCTGACACGGACCAAAGGAAACTGTAGTTTATTGCCCCGCGTCCTCTTGGAATCCAGCCCCTGTTTGACCGTGATCTGGGCCCGTTCTCTGATATCCAGTCTGTTTCCAGGAACGGCTGCGGTCAGTTACCCGCTGATGTAGGCCAACAGATCGGTCCGCACACAAGCACAGCTGTACGTGCTCTTAGGTGAGGGAACGCTTTACAAATATTATTGAATGGATAACGTGTTGCTGCTAAATACACACGAGTTGCTCAACCACAACAGTACCTGGCTCAGCGACAGGGCCAATGCACGGTAAACATCACAGAGAAGCTGCTTCTCAACTTCCCTACAGGTTAAACTAACCACAGGCGGCCTCTGACTCATACAGATTAGGAAGGTTTGCTGTGATTTGACCAGGGAGCCCAATTGCCTCAGTTTAATGAGAGAAACATCAGCGACCACCCTTCTGTTCACGGTCCGCGACCCCACTGAACGGTCAGGACTGGGACACTCCCAAAATATCTGACCTGCATTTAAAGCTCCAGAACATCACTGAATGACCAGCTCCTCCTCCTCCGCACTGACAAGGAACCCGGGAACTCAGGTGATAGGAATCCATTCTCCCTTTTCTTGATTCACATCGAGTCACAGAAAACTATAGCACAGAAAGAGCATCTGCTCCACGCTGAACCATTTAAACTGCCTCGTCCATCAACCTGCACCCTGAACCATAGCCTTCCATACCTCTACCATCCATCTCCTTATCCAAAACTACTCTTAAACATTGAAATCGAAATCACATCCAACACTGGTGCTGGCAGCTCGTTCCACACACTCACCACCCTCTGAGTGAAGAGGCTCCCCCTCGTGTTCCCCTGAAACATTTCACCTTTCACCCTTAACCCGTGACCTCTATTTGTAGTCTCACCCAGCCCGAGTGGAAAAAGCCCGTCCGTATTTACCCTATCTATACCCCTCATAATTTTGTGTATTTCTGTCAAATATCCCCTCAGTCTTTTTATGTTCCAACCTATACAATCTTTCCTTATAACTCAGGTCCTCCAGTCCCAGCAATATTCTTGTCACATCTTTCCTGAAGGCAGGTGACCAAAACTGCGCACAGAACTCCAAATTAGGCGTCAACAAAGTCTTATACAACTTCAACATAATATTCTATATCCTGTACTCAGTACTTTGATTTATGAAGGCCAATGTGCCAAAGGCTTTCTTTATGACCCTATTGACCTGTGATGCCACTTTCAACGAATTATGGAGCTGTATTCCCTGATCCCATTGTTCTAACACACTCCTCAGTGCCCTACCATTCACTCTGTAAGCCCTACCCTACCCCAGTTGGTTCTACCGCAGTGCAATACCTCACGCTTGTCTGCATTATATTCCATCTGCCATTTTTCAGCCGGTCCAGATCCTACTGCAAGCTTTGATAGTCTTCCTCGCTGTGCAGTACATCCCAAATCTTGGTGCCATGCGCAAATTTGCTGATTCAGTTAGCCACGTTATCATTTAGATCATTGATATAGCACTGATCCCTGCGGCACACCACTAGTCACAGGCCTCCAGTCAGAGAGGCAACCATCTACAAACACTCTCTGTCTTCTCTCACAAATCCAACATCTAATCTAATTTACTACCTCATCCTGAATGCCAAGCAACTGAACCTACTTGGCCAACCTCCCATGTGGATCCTTGCCAAAGACTTTGCTGAAGTCCATGTAGACAACTTCCACTGCCTTGCCTTTATCAGCTTTCCTGGAAACTTCCTCAAAAAACTCTCTAAAATTGGTTAGACACGACATATCATGCACAAAGTCATGCTGACTATCCCAAATTAAGCCCCGTCTAACCAAATACATATATCTGGCCCCTTAGAATAACTTACAAAACTTTCTCACTACTGATTATTCTCAGAGCCTTCTTAAACAGTGGAACAACATTAGCTACCCTCCAATCCTCCAGTACCTCACCTATCACTAAGGACGATTTAAAAATATTGGGTTATTGCCCAATATATTTAAATATATTGGGTTATTGCCCCTGCAGTTTCTGCACATCTCCCAAAGGATCCGAGGGAACACCTTGTCAGGCCACAAGAATTTGTTGACCGAAATTTGCCTCAAGACAGCAAACACATTGGGGGGGGGGGGGGGGGGGGGATGGTAGTGTAGTAGTTAGCACAACGTTTTACAATACAAACGGCACGGGTTCAATTCCCACCACTTCCAATGATGGGTAACCAGAAGTGTGCGCAACACTCCAGATGTGGCCTAACTGGAGTTTTATAAGGCTGCAACGTAACTTATTTCTTGACCGCCTTGTCAACCCTGTGTGGCCACTTTCAGGGGGCTATGAACCTGGACCCCAAGATGCTTCTGTTCATGAACACCATTAAGGGTCTTGCTCTTAAAAGTGTACTGTCTCCTCATATTTAACTATTTAACCTACCGAGTTGCAACACTTCACATTTGGCCGGGTTAAACTCCATCTGCCATTTCTCTGACCATATTTGCAACTGACCTGAGTTCTGCTGTATTCTTCACAGTCATCTACGTTATCCACAACACCACTAATCCTTGCATCATCTGCAAACTTACTAACCTGCTCATCCACAGTACATTTTCATCCATGGCGTTTATGCCCTGCTCCTAAGTAACACTTTCCAACAAGGTCCAAGCTTATCCATATGTATAGTTATCTAAGGACTTAAGAAGTTCTGGTCACTGTTCCCTAAATGCTTATCCACTGAAAGTTTGGTCTCATTACCCAGCACCAGGTCTGGTACAGGTCCTGCTATTGGACTATCTACATGTTAATCTAAAAAACCCTTCTGGATGCATCTAACAAATTCTGCCCCATCTGAACCTCTTGCACATAGAAAGTCCCATTTTATATTAGGAAAGTTGAAGTCTCCTATGATGACAGCACTTTCGTTTTTACACATTTCCTAAATCTGCCTGAATATATGTTCCTCAGTATCCCTGTGGCTATTGGACAGTTTGTAGTACAATCCCAAGGTGGCTGCACCCTTCCTATTTTTGAGTTTCTATCCATTAGACTCAACGAACAAACCCTACGTTGTGTCCCCTCTGAGTACAGCTGTGATATTGTCCCAGATTAGTAGTGCAACTCAGCAGCCTCCTCTTTGACTTCCCCCTTTCTATATTTTCTGAAACGTTGAAACCCTGGGGCATTAAGCACCCTTTCCTGTTGCTCTCTTAACCAAGTCTCTGGTGAAGAAGTAAAAAGCTGGGATGGGAGAGGTGGAAGAGATAAAGGACTGAAGTAAAAGAAATCTAATAGAAGACCTTGGAAGAAAGAGAAGGACGAGGAGAATCAGAGGGAGGTGAATACAGAATGGGAAAGAAAATGAGAGAGGTTGGAAAATCAACATCTCACTTGATTATATAAACATCAATTTCTTAACTTTCAGTATTTACTCCCTCCTTCTCTTTATCTATTCTCCATTCTGCTTACCCCCTCACACCCCCTCTTCCTTCCTTTTCTCCCATGGTCCACTGTCCTCTCCTATCAGATTCCTTCTTCTTCAACTGTTTAACTCTTCCACCTATCCCATCTCAGCTTCTTACTTCATTCCCCCTCTCCCACCCACTCACTCACACAGTTTCATCTGACAACTTGTACTCCTTCCCGCCCCTCACTTTTTTTATTCTGGTTTCTGCTCCCTTCCTTTCCAATCCTGATGCAGGGTCTCAGCTTGAAATATTAACTGTTTATTCCCTTCCATAGATGCTGCCTGACTTGCTGAGTTCCTCCTGCATTTTGTGCGAGTTACTCCACAAGATCATCCGTGCGGAGGCTTTCTTCTGAAGCTCATCCCATCTGGGACTTTACTGAGAAAACCTGGCTGGCAGACAGACAAAAGTCAAATACAAACAGACTACTCCGGATATCTGTCAGTGTTGGACGGATGCAGTACTGTGTGATCCCAGCTGGACGTTTGGAACCTTCTCCCTGTGTGTCACCAAGGTAAGGAAGCAGCTCACTGAGTTCTTCTGGGACAAGAGGCTAATTCTGCTCCTACGTCTTATGGTCTAAGGGGGTGTCCTGGAAACTCCACTGAGGTTCTGAATCTCCGGTTAATGTTGTTTTGTAACTCCAAAACATAATAAAATTGAAAGGAAAAGAAATGAGCCGGGAGATAACTTGTGTACGTTCATTTCAACTTTTAAGTGAAGCATGCATGTATGATGTGGTAGCATGATGACATATGCCATTCACATGTTTTTACATTTAACCCACTCAGCCAGTTTCAGGTTTAATATCACCGGCATATGTCGTGAAATTTGCTGTATTTAGGTGAACAAGAGTGATTAATCAAATAATATATTTACAGATATTACTGTTAGTTGGTGGCTGACTGTCCACCTCTAGCTGCTGAAGGTACACCTCCATGTGGAGTATGCAGAAGGAACACAGCCCGTCAGAACTGCCCTCGAGATCAGAAAGTGGTCCCTCCTGCCGTTGCATACTGCATACAGTTGAGGCATTCCTGCACACTCTCCTCTTAGTTGTAGAGCCATAGAGCACAGAAAAAGGCCCTTCGGCCCAACAATACCATGGCAACCACCAAGCACCCAATGACATTTACCCATTCCCTCCTCACCAACGTGTCCTCCATTGGTCAAGGCTGGCCATGGATGTTGCGTCCTAGCTGTCTGCATGGTACGCGAGACAGGACAGGTCAAAATGGAGAGCAAGCTGAGGCCCATGGGGCAAGCTCGTCCTCTCCTCACAGCTGATGAATCGAAGGGAATGGCAGAGACCGATACAGTTTGTCATCAGGGACATCACACAGCTGCCAGTCAGCATTGATTTCAGTGTAAGACTACCTCAGGGAACAGCACTCACAAAATACTGGAGGAATTCTGCAGGCCTGGGAGCATCTATGGAAAAAGGCACAGTCGACACTTCAGGCCGAAACTCTTCGGCAGGACTGGAGAAAAAAAGCTGAGGAGTAGATTTAAAAGGTGGGGTGAGGGGAGAGAGAAGCACCGGGTGATAGGTGAAACTTGGAGGGGGAGGGATAAAACAAAGAGTGAGGAAGTTGATTGGTGGATAAAGAAAAAAGGGGAGAGGGGAGGAGCTCCAGAGGGAGGCGATGGGTGGGCAAGGACATAACATGAGAGAGGGAAAGGGGGTTTGGAAATGGTGGTAGGGGGGGAAGAGGCATTACGGGAAGATTGAGAAATTGATGTTCCTGCCGTCAGGTTGGAGGCTAACCAAACGGAGTATAAGGTGTTGTTCCTCCGCCGAAGTGTGGCCATTATCACGACAGTGGAGGAGGCCATGGATGGACATATCGGAATAGGAACGGGAAGTGGAATTAAAATGGGTGGCCACTGGGAGATCCTGCTCATTCTGGCAGACAGAGCGTAGGGGCTCGGCAAAGAAGACTCCCAATCTATGTCGGGTCTCTCTGGCCGCACCGGGAACGCTGAGAACAGTAAATGACCCCAATAGACTCACAGGTGAAGTGTCGCCTCACCTGGAAGGACTGTTTGGGGTCCTGAGTGTTAGTGAGCGAGGAGGTGTAGGGATAGATAAAGCACTTTTCCTACTTGCAAAGATAAGTGCCAGGAGGGAGATCAGTGGGTAGGGATGAATGGACAAGGGAGTCACATAGGGAGCGATCCCTGCAGAAAGCAAAAAGTTGGGTGGGGGGGGGGGGTGTAGGGAGAGACGTGCTTGGTGGTGGGATCCCATTGGAGCTGGCAGAGGTTTTAGAGAATTATGTGCTGGACGCAGAGGCTGATGGGGTTGTACATGAGGACAAGAGGAACCCTACCCCTGGTAAGGTGGGAGGAGGGTAGGTAAGAGCAGACATGCGTAAAACGGAAGGGATGCAATTGAGGGCAGCGTTGCTGGTGAAAGAAGGGAAGCCCCCTTCTTTGAAAAATGAGGACACCTCCTTTGTTCTAGAATGAAAAGCCTCATCCTGAGAGCAGATACGGCAGAGATGGAGGAATTGAGGGAAGGCGATGGCATTTTTGCACGTAGTAAGGTGGGACGAGGTATAGTCCGGGTAGCTATGAGAGTTCGTTAGTTTATAATTGACATCGGAGGATAAGCTGTCTCAGGAGATAGAGACAGTGAGATCGAGAAAGGGAAGGGAAGTGTCGGAAATGGACCGGGTGAATTTGAGGGCTGGTGGAAGTTGGAGACAAAGTGGATGAAATCGACGAGTTCAGCATGCGTGCAGGAAGCAGCACCAATGCAGCCGTCAATGTAGCCTAGGAAAAGTGCGGGATGGCCACCAGTGTAGGCTTGGAACGTAGACTGTTCCATGTAGCCGACAAACAGGTAGGTATAGCTGAGTCCCGTGCGAGTGCCCATGGATACCCCTTTTGTTTGCAGGAAGTAGGAGGAGCCAAAGGAGAAATTATTTAGAGTGAGGACAGGTTCTGCTAGGCGAAGGAGAGTGGTGGTGGAAGGGAGCCTTAGGGACTCCAGCTCCATATTTTTTATTGGGGGTTACTTCCCCATGAGTGGCTGTAGCTGCAAGACAGCGGAGGTTGGAGTTCAGAGTTTTCCCTCTCCTACACAACCTGCCAACCACAGCCGATGAGCCCCATCTGCCTGAAGCGACGGGTTCTAAAGGGCCAGGAACCCACCTTGGCCCCTTCTCCTGCCAGAAATGGTTCTGCTGGTCTTAGTAGCTAAGCCACACGTGAAGGCCAGAAACTAGACTTGGTTGTCAGAGGCTTTTTGAGATGAATGGCAGGGGGAGCATTTAATAGGTAATGGGAGATTCCCCCCACTACCACTCCCAGCTAGAACAACCTTAAGGAATCTATCCTTACCACATTGAATTGACATGAATTGAATTGATTTTATTACTTACATGCTTCATATACATGAGGAGTTACGTTACGTCTCCGTCTAAATGTGCAATTTATAATAATTTATAATAAATAGTATGTACTACAGGACAGTGAATATAACATAGAAATACAACTGCGTCAGCATGAATTAAGCAGTCTGATAGCCTGGTGGAAGAAGCTGTGCCAGAGCCTGGTGATCCTGGTTTTTATGCTGCGGTACCACTTCCCGGATGGTAGCAACTGGAACAGTTTGTGGTTGGGGTGACTCGGGCCCCCAATGATCCCCCGGGCCTTTTTTACACTCCTGTCTTTGTAAATGTCCTGAATAGTGGGAAGTTCACATCTGTAGATGCACTGGGCTGTCCGCACCACTCTCTGCAGAGCCCTGCTATTGAGGGAAGTACAGTTCCCCTACCAGGCAGTGATGCAGCCAGTCAGGATGCTCTCAATTGTACCCCTGTAGAAAGTTCTTAGGATTTGGAGGCCTATACCAAACTTCTTCAACCACCTGAGGTGAAAGAGGCATGAGATCCTCAGTGATGTTTATGCTGAGGAGTTTAAAGCTGTCCAGCCTGTCAACCCCAGATCCATTGATTCCTCCTGTAGTCCACAACCAGCTTCTTTTTTTTTGCGACATTGAGGGAGAGATTGCTTTCTTGACACCACTGTGAGGGTGATGACTTCCCTGTAGGCTGTCTCATTATTATTTGAGATTAGGCCAATCAGTGTACCATTGTCAGCAAATTTAATTAGCAGATTGGGGCTGTGGGTGATGACACAGTCATGGGTGTACAGAGAGTAAAGGAGGGGGCTTAGTACACATCCCTGAGGGGCACCTGTGTTAAGGGTCAGAGGGTTGGAGGTGAGGGAGCCCACTCTTACCATCTGTCGGTGATCTGACAGGAAGTCCAGGATCCAGCTGCACAAGGCAGGGTGAAGGCCGAGGTCTCTGAGATTCTTGTCAAGCCTGGAGGGAATTATGGTGTTGAATGCCGAACTGTAGTCCAAGAACAGCATTCTCACGTAAGCATCCTTCTTCTGCAGAAGTGCAAGGATGGTGTGTAGAGCTGTGGCTATTGATTGGTTGTGTCGGTAGGTAAATTGTAGGGGGTCCATTGTGGGCCCCCTACAATTCCACAGATTCTCCCACTCATCTACACACTGGAGGGCAATTAATAGCAGGAAATTATTTCCTACCAATGTCTCTGAGATGTGGGATGAAACCGGAGTGCCCAGAGGAAAACCCACTCAGCCAGAATCAGGTTTAATATCACTGGCATATGTCCTGACGAAGGGTCTCAGCCCGAAACGTCGACTGTGCTTCTCCCTATAGATGCTGCCTAGCCTGCTGTGTTCCACCAGCATTTTGTGTGTGTTGTCGTGAAATTTGTTGACTTTGTGACAGCAGTACAATGTATTACCTAATAATAAAGAAAAATATGACTTAAAGTGTGTGTGTGTGTATGTATGTATATACATATACACACACACACACAAACATATATATATATATAATTAGTTCATTCAATAAAGTGCAAAAATAGAAGTAAAAAATGTGAGGTAGTGTTCATCACAAACTACAGAAAATCTTCAGATGCTGGAAATCCAAGCAACACACACACACAAAGTACTGGAGGAACTCAGCAGGTCACGCAACATCCGTGGTGGGGAATAAACAGTTGACATTTCATAGGTACTGCAAATAAAGGGAGCAGAAACCAGAATATTCCTGAATAAAGAAACCAGATAAGGTTTGGAAGGTCGTGGACACAGTGGGGTGGAGGCGGTGGAAAGGGAGGATGGAGAGCATCACTGGGCCAGTGGCAGCCCGTTGGAGACCTGGGGCAGAGAGAGCATGGTGGACCAGTTCCCTGCAATCAAATTTTAGGTTGATAGTGCTTCCCATAGTCTGGACAAAACCATTTTCCAGGTTCTTATGGAACACAAGATGTTGCGGCTCCTATCTGAGTAACTAAGGTAACCGCTGCTAGGTTCATGATGATGTTCCGGTTGAGAGCTCCCAAGCTTTGGGGACACAACATGGTTAGTCACCAGGGAACCTGCACCTGGGCTTGGCCAGGGTAACCATTCATGGGCCCAGACAGCAGGGAGGGGGATCTGTTGAATTCCATTCCCTGCACCCATCCGAGATTCCATTGCTGCCAGGGATATCTTTGGAAAGGGAGCACAGCATTCCTTGGCTTCCTAGAGGATTTTCAGGACTGGTGGGCACCAAATGTACCTCCTGGACAAAGGTAATATTTTGGTATAGTTGACATAGGGGGTAGAGCTGCTGCCGCTCAGCCCCAGTGCCCTGGGTTCAATTGTGAGCTCTGCTGTCTGTGTGGAGTTTGCACGCTCTCCCTGTAACCACATGGCTTTCTCTTGGGTGCTTCCACCCACATCCTAAAGACGTGCTGGTTGCTCGATTAATTGTTATGTTTTGACTCTAACCCCAGGGTGTGTGGCAGAAGTTGAGGGGAACAGATTACAGAAAAATATTCAGCAAAGAGATGAGCCACCAAAATGGGCTGAATAGCCACCTACGTCATCAGGAAATTTGTACTTGTCATTGTAAGTAGTTATTTTAAACAGGTTAAGTACAAAGTCAAATTCTCTCTACACTGTTCTGTTCGCTCCCGGGACAGAGACAGAGTTCTTGCAGGCACTTACAGGAAAATAAAACCATACGATAGTTTCTTCAGGAAATCTATACATAAAACAAATACTGACAAACAAAAAATTGGAAAAAGGTGACAAATCATGCAAATGAAAAAAAAAACAAGTAGCATTGAGAACACGAGTTGTAGGGTCCTTAAAAGTGAGTCTGTAGTTTGTGGAATCGTTTCAGAGTTGGGGTGAGTGAAGTTATCCATGGCTGGTTGAGGAATCTGATGGTTGTAGAGTAATAACTGTTCCTAGAGTAAGAGTAATGTGTTCTTTATTCAATGTAAATTTATTATCAATGTACATATATGTCACCATAATATACAACCTTGACATTTATTTTCTTATGGGCATTCTATAAATCTATAGAATAAAAAACCATAACGGAATCAATGAAAGATCACCCAACTTGGGCATTCAACCAGAGCGCAAAAGATAACAAACTGGGCAAATGCAAAAAGTAGAAATAATAAATAAACAAACAGATAAATAAATAAATAAACAAACAAACAATAAATCTTGAGAACGTGAGATGAAGAGCCCTTGAAGGTGAGTCCATAGTTTGTGGGAACATTTCAAGTGAAGTTGAGTGAAGTTACTCCTCTTCGTTCAAGTTATCCCTTTTGGTTGAGGGGTAGTAACAGTCCCTAAGCCTGGTAGTGTGAGTCCTAAAGCTCCTGTACCTTTTTCCTGATGGAATCAGTGAGAAGAAAGCATGTCCTGGGTGGTGGGGGTCCTCGAAGATGGATACTACTTTCTTGCAACAGCATTTTGTGTTGGAGTGCTCAGTGGTGGGAAGTCTTGATGCACAAAAGCAGACAACTCTTCCGTAAGTTAGTGTTCCAATGAGCGTGTTTCTAAGGTGGTCACACACGTAGCTCTGTGCAATAGTCTCCTCCCCAGTCTAAGCAGCGAGGACTCCCCTTACAGACAGCCCTTCCTCTGGGGACCTCTATAGGTGTCAGGCAGAAGCACGGAAGAGTACGTACATGTGTATTGGATGAAGTCCGGAAGTGCTTATCCTCCCTGACCTGACCCTTCGGCGCCTGGGGAACAATGCAACGGCTGCTCAGGAATTTGAAACAGAGACATCTAGAATGCTGCACAACCATATTATGTAAACCTGATCAAGATAAACTATTGATCTCTGTCTATCTTGTCGTGGTCCCGGCATTTCATTTGTCTATCTGCATTCCACTTCCTCTGTAGCTGTAACACTATACCCAACCTGATGGCACGAACATCGATTTCTTTAACTTCCGATAACTTCTCCACCCTTGCCCTTCTCTCTTTTTCTATTCGCATTCTGGCTCCCTTCTCTTCTCCTCACTTGCCCATCACCCCCTCCTCCTCTTTCTCCCATGGTATACTCTCCTTTCCTATCAGATTCTTCCTTCTTCAGCCCCTCACCTCTTCCATCTATCACCCCCAGCATCTCACGTCATCACCCCTTCCCACCCCCACTCAGCCAACTTCCCCCTCACCTGGTCTCACCAATCACCTGCCGCTTGTACTCCTTCCCATCTCCCCAACTTCTGATTCTAGCTTCTTCCTCCTTCCTCTCTAGTCCTGATGAAGGGTCTCAGCCCAAAACATTCATTCCTCTCCACAGATGCCACCTCACTTTCTGAGTTCTTTCAGAATTTTGTCTCTGCTGCTCTGGAATTCCAGCATCTGCAGAATGTCTTATGTTTATGATTTTCTGCATTCTTTTATTTCTTTTTGTACAACTACCATGGATTTATCTAAGGAATGATCTGGTAGGGTGGCACGCACACAAAAGCTTTACACTGTACTTCAGTTTATGTGACAATAATGTACAAATACTCCCTGGGCATTTCCACTTATATGCCAGTACACAGGCTGAATTCAACACAGTGCCCCAACCTTAACGTCTCAAGCCCATTTCTTTCTCACCTTAACAATCCAGATACACTCAGGGGCCACTTCATGAGGTACACCTGCTCGGGTCATGCAAGTATCTAATCAGCCAATCACGTGGCAGCAACTCAATGCATAAAAGCACGTAGACATAGTCAAGAGACATGGTCAATATGTCAAACTCATTTAAATCCGGAGCATGATCAAGACATACATGGTCAAGACATGGTTATACTTCTTATTCGCAGTTATTTTGTAAATAACACTATTCTTTTGCACTTCTAGTTAAATGCTAACTGCATTTGGCTGGCTTTGTATCTGTACTCGGCACAATGACAATAAAGTTGAATCTAATCTAAACTAAAATAAGAGGTTCTTTTGTTGCTCAGACCAAACATCAGAATGGGGAAGAAATGTGATCTAAGTGACTTTGACCGTGGAATGATTGTTGGTGCCAGACAGGGTGGTTTGAGTATCTCAGAAACTGCTGATACCTTGGAATTTTCATGCCCGACAGTCTCAGGAGTTTATAGAGAAAGGTGCGAAAAACAGAAAAAGCATCCAGCAAGAGGAAGTTCTGTAGGTGAAAGTGTCTTGTTAATGAGAGAAGAGAATGGCCTCAAGCTGAAAGGAAAGTGTTAGTAACTCAAATAACCACGTTACAACAATGGTGTGCAGAAGGGCATCTCTGAACGCTCAACACATTGAGCCTTGATGTGGATGGGCTACAGTAGCAGAAGGCCATAAATATACATTCAGTTTCCACTTCATTAGGTACAGGAGGTACAGTACTGTGTAAAAGTCATAGGCACCTTAAATTTTATTATATGGTTTCAGATGGCCTGGGCAGAGCCCTGATCACAACATTATCTCAGCTGTCTGGGATTACCGAGAGAGAGAGGAAGTGAGACAGCCAAAGTCTGCAGAAGAACTGAGGTGGCAAGGTCTCCAAGAAGCTTGGAACACCTAGCAGTTGATTTTTTTTTAATATATAAAACTGCACAACAGTGTACCTAAGAGAATTGATTTACAGGCAAAGGGTGATCACATCAAATATTGATTTGATTTCATTTGTTACTGTTTACTGCTTTTTAATAATACTTTTTTGATATTCAGAAACTTTTCATTTCATGACTTTTGGAAGAATCTTTGCTTTACAGAACTTTTTGTACAAGTGCCCAAGACTTACATAATAAATGGACACTAGTGTGAGCAATCTTTCCAGTTCCTGATATTCATCCCTTAAATTGAAAAGCTCTTCCACATAATCTCTCAATAAAAGCAACCCCTTCTACTATCCCAACAGAACAGGTCGAGGGAATCAGCCCTCACACAGTCTATAGACCCCACTGCCCCACCACCACATCAACGATTTCTCACACATCAAGGCTCATCTGCTTTGCCCTGATCGAGTACCATGGGTGCCATGGTAGCGTAGTGGTTAGCGCGACGCTGTTACAGCTCAGGGCATTCCGGAGTTCAGAGTTCAATTCCTGCGCCATTTTGTAAGGAGTCTCTGTACATCCTCCCTGTGGAATGTGCACGACATTCTCAGGTGCTCCAGTTTCCTCCCACAGTCCAAAGACGTTAACGAGTAGGTCAATTGGTCATTGTAAATTGTCCTGTGATTAGGTTGGGGTTAATTGGGGTTGTGGGTTAGAGTTGGGGTGACATGGCTCCAAGGGGCCAGCTCCACTTTGTATTGGTAAATAAATAAATAAATGCACAGGGAGCTTTGCTTACTCAGCTAGTTTTGTTTCAATGGGATGGTACAGATGGATAGTCAGATACCCTCCATCTGACTGAGTTCTTTTGGCCCTCATACCAGGGCCCCATTTTCATCCATCAGCTTGGGGGTGTTTGCCTTAATAATTTTACAATGACAACAAATGACAACAAATAATTTTACAATGACAACAGGTCTCCGGAAGGCCAGTAGAATCCATGGGCTCTTTCCAACCCCTTGCCAATAAGTGCGAAGTTAAGAGATTCCCTTAATTTAAGAGGCCAGTCCACAGCATCTTCTAACCTGGCTCCCCCCAGGGCCTTAACTCAGACTCAACAGGTGGACTCGCTTCCCAGTGTCAGAGCAGGTGGTGGACAGAAATAGGAAAGTTAGTGGTAAGCCAGGGAAAACAGCTCCGGCTATCCCGAGCCTCTACAGCTCTTCAGGATGGATTTACATTTGGAGAAAGGACTTCACATCAGGATAGATAAAAATTTCCCAGATCTCCCTGAGGTTCAAGATTTAACTGGAGATTTTCCAAACAGTTTATTTAAATCAAAAGCAAGGAACAATCTGTGGGAGGAACCTAGAGGGTCGAGCAGCATCTGTGCAGGGAAGGAAATCGTCAGAAACTCCTTTCCTCGTCACAGATGCTACTCAGCCCACGGAGTTCCTCCAGCACATGGTTTGGTGCTCCAGACTTCAACATCTACAGTCTCTCGTAGAACCAGACCAGGAATAGGGATCACAGGTGTCAAAATAGAGAGGGGAATATACAGTTCAAAAGCCTCCCAGAGTCTGAACTGTGATATTTATAAGACCATTTATAAAATTATAGGAGCAGAAATTTTGCCATTTTGCCTATCGATTCTGCTCCACCGTTTCATCATGCTGATCCCTTTCCCTCTCAGCCCCAATCTCCTGCCTCTTCCCCAAATCTTTCACAGCCCCACTAATCCAGAAGCTATCTACCTCTGCCTTAAATACACCCAATGGCTTGGCCTCCACTGCAGCCCGTAGTAACAAATTTCACCAATTCACCACCCTCTGGCTAAAGAAATTCCTCCTCATCTCCCGTTCTAAATGGATGGTCCTCTACTCTGAGGCTGTGCCCTCCGGTCATAGACTCCCTCACTACAGGAAACATCTTCTCCACATCCACTCCATCGAGGCCTTTCAACATTCAATAGGTTTCAGTGAGATCCCCCCTCCATCATTCCTCCGAGTTCTACTGAAGCACTGGCATTATACCCCCTCCACCTCCCACAACACTCTTGGCATTCAGCCACCTACCTTAAGACGTTCCTCTTTAGTCTTGGTGTTGGGGGGCAGATCTCTTCCTCTGCTTCACCCATTCCACAAATGTTTTCTCTCAGCTCCAGACACTCTCACCCTACACTGCAACTACTTCTGACTGATTGGATACAGCTGTATCCAATCTCCAATCAACAGCAATTCTTCATGCTCTCCAAGTCTCCAATTTCAGGAAAGTGCTCCCCCTCTGACCCTTTTCTCTCTTTTCCTGACATACACAGCCCCTCATCTCCACTCACTCCACCTGCCCATCAATCACCCACACACTCCTTCCATTATGTACCCGCCACACTGTTCCCATCTGCCCGCCCCACCTCCCTTATTTGGTTCCATGTTTCACCTCGCTCTCCTATCAGACTTCACCATCAGCAGCCCTTTGTTACACGGAGTCAGAATAGGAGGATGTGCCTTTAAAAAGAGAGATGAGGAAGAATTTCTTCAGCCAAGAGGCTGGTGAATCTTTGAAATGAGACTGCTGTGGAGGTCAAGTCATTGGGTGTGTTTAAAGCAGAAGTGGATAGGTACTTAATTAGTAAGGACTTCAAAGGTTATGGGGAGAAGGCCAAAGATTGGGGTTGAGAGGGAAAATACATCTACCATGATCAAATGGTGAGCAGACTTGATGGGCTGAATGGCCTAATTGTGCTCCTATGTCTTGTAGTCTATCCGTCACCTCCCAGCCTCTGTGACCATTTCCACTCTTCCATCCCCTACCTCACCTGGCTCCACCTATCATCTGCCAGCTCTTGCTCTACCTTTCCTCCCACCTCTTTATACTGGCTACCACACCCGGGGGTATCTTTCAGTCCAGACAAAGCATCTCAACCCGAAATGTCAACTGTCCGTTCGCCTCCACGGATGCCGCCCGCATTCCTTGCTCTAGTTTCTGGCATATGCTGAGTCTTGTCACAGCATAGCGGTTAGCGCAGTTCCTTTGCAGCGCCAACAACCACCAATCAGGGTTCAATTCCTGCCACTGTCTATAAGGACACGTTCCCAGGGCATACGGGTAGTGTTACTGAGTTGTGGGCGTGCTACGTTGGTGCTGGAGTCGTGGCGACACTTGCCTCCTGCACTATCCTCGCTGATTTGATTTGATGTTAACGACTCATTTCACTGCATGTTTCGATGTACTGGTGACAAATAAAGCTCGTCTTTATCTCTAAATACTTGCTTGCTGATTTATCTAAACAGCATCGCCTTTCCTTGCCTAGAGGCATGGCTGTATGATGGGAGCGTGCAGAGAGAGATTTACTCTTTATTAAACAATTCATGCAGAAGCACAAACATGAACGTGACTCATTCATCCCAAAGTTTCGTCTCTCACACAATGCCACCGACAGAAACAAGGGGAAGTTCAATGCCTCATGATTAGATCAAAGTTCAAGATAGATTTATTATCAAAGTACTTGGATAGGACAGGGCCTATAAAAAGTATTCACCCCCCCCCCCCCACCCCCGGAAGTTTTTGTGTTCTATTGTTTTACAACATTGGATTTAATTTGGCTTTTTTGACACTGATCAACAAAAATAAAGACTTTTGTGTCAACTTGAAAACAGATCTCTATAAGGTGATCTAAATTAATTACAAATATCAAACACAAAATAATTGATTGTGTAATTACTCACCCCTTTCAAGTCAGTATTTAGTAGAATACGTACACGATGCTGGAAGAACTCAGCAGGTCAGGCAGTATCCGTGAGAAAAGAGTAGCCAACGTTTCGGGCCGAGACCCTTCATCAGGAATGGGGAGGAAGAGAGGGCCGAAGCCCATTAATAGAGATGGGGAGGGGAAAGGGCTAGAGGCACCAGGCGGAAAACCAATCAGAGGAAGGATAAAGGGGGAGGGGGAAGGAATTACCAGAAATTGGAGAATTCAATGTTCATACCACCAGGCTGGAGGCTACCCAGACAGTAGATGAGGTGTTGCTCCTCCAACCTGAGTTTTGCCTCATCATGGCAGTAGAGGAGGCCATGTATTGACATATCTAGATGGGACTGAGAGGCAGAGTTGAAGTGGGTGGCAACCGGGAGATCCTGTCTATTGCGATGGACGGAGCAGAGGTGCTCGACGAAGCGGTCCCCCAATCTGCGTCGGGTCTCGCCGATGTAGAGGAGGCCGCACCGAGAGAACCGGATGCAATTCTCAGGTTGGAGGAGCATGATGAGGCCAAACTCGGGTTGGAGGAGCATGATGAGGCCAAACTCAGGTTGGAGGAGCAACACCTCATCTACCATCTGGGTAGCCTCCAGCCTGGTGGTATGAACATTGAATTCTCCAATTTCCTGTAATTCCCTCCCCCTCCCCTTCCCCTATCCTAGGTCCCTCTCTGCCTCTCTCCCCTTTCAACTTTCTGCTCCTTTACCTCTACAGTTCTTTCATGCTTATCCCCTCCCCCCTTTATCCTTCCTCTGATTGGTTCTCCACCTGGCGCCTCTAGGCCCTACCCCCTCCCCTATCTCTATTACTGGGCTTCGGCCCTCTCCTCCCCCCCATTCCTGATGAAGGGTCTCGGCCCGAAACGTTGGCTACTCTTTTCTCACGGATGCTGCCTGACCTACTGAGTTCTTCCAGCGTCGTGTACGTATTCTTTGATCCACAGCATCTGCAGTTGTATTTTTGAGTATTTAGTAGATGCACCTTTGGCAGCAATTACAGCCTTAAGTCAGCGTGGATAGGTCTCTATCAGCTTTATACATCTGGACACTGCAAATTATCCCCATTCTCCTTTACAAAACTACTCAAGCTCTGTCAGATTGCATGGAGATTGTGAGTAAACAGCCCTTTTCAAGTCCAGCCACAAATTCCCAATTGGATTGAGGTCTCAACGCTGACTTGGCAACTCCAGGACATTAACTTTGTTGTTTTTAAGCCATTCCTGTGTAGCTTTGGCTTTAGTTTGGGGTCATTGTCTTGCTGCAAAACGAATCTTCTCCCAGGTCGCAGTTCTCTTGCAGACTGCATTAGGTTTTCCTCCAGGATTTCCCTGTATTTTGCTGCATTCATTTCCCCTCTACTTTCACAAGCCTTCGAGGGCCTGCTGTAATGAAGTAACGCCACAGCATGATGTAGCCACCACCTTGCTTAGCGGGAGGGATGGTGTGATTTTGATGATGTATGGTGTATGGCTTATGCCAAACATAACATTTAGTCTGATTTTGGTTTCATCAGTCCATAGAACCTTCTTCCAGTTGACTTCAGAGCCTCCCACATGCCTTCAGGCAAACTCTAGCTGAGATTTCATGTGAGATTTTTCAACAGCGGCTTTCTCTTTACCACTCTCCGATAAAGCTGTGACTGGTGAAGCACCCGGACAACAGTTGTTGTATGCGTAGTATTTCCCATCTCAGCCACTGAAGCTTGTAACTCCTCCAGAGTTGTTACAGGTTTTTTAGTGTCCTCTCTCACTAGTCCCCTTCTTGCACAGTCACTCAGTTTTCGAGGACAGCCTGCTCCAGGCAGATTTACAGCTGTGCCATATTCTTTTCATTTCTTGATAATCAACTTAACTGTACTCCCAGGGATAATCAGTGACTTGGAAATGTTCTTGTATCCATCTCCTGATTAGTGCTTTTCAATAGCCATTTTGTGGAGTTGCTTGGAGTGTTATGTAGGTTTGCCAGGATACTGACTCATCAGTAGTTGGACCTTCCAGATACAGGTGTATTTTTACTACAATCAATTGAAACCCTTTGACAGCACAAAGGCCTCCTAAAACAGATCTCCATTTAGCTAATTATGTGACTTCTAAAACCAATTGGCTGCACCAGTGATGATTTGCTGTGTCATATTAAAGGGGGGGGGGTGAATACTTATGCAATCAGTTATTTTGTGCTTTATATTTGTAATTAATTTAGATCACTTTGTAGAGATCTGTTTTCACTTTGACACGAAAGAGTCTTTTTCTGTTGATCAGCGTCAAAAAAGCCAAATTAAATCCATTCTCATTCAATGTTGTAAAACAATAAAACGTGAAAACTTCCGGGGTGAGGGATGGGTGAATTCTTTTGATAGGCAATGTATGTCACCACACACTACCTGAGATTAACTTTCTTGCAGCTATTCATGGAACAAAGAAATACCACAGAACCAATGAAAAACTATACACAAAGACTGACCACCATCCAGTGTGCAAAAGACAAACTATACAAATACAAGAATATAAATAGATAGATAGATAGATAGTTTGGGGAAGGGGTGGAGATATTGTACGTCTCTATGAAAAGAGGTGCTCTGGTGGCCTGCAGGTCATCACTGGGCAAGTTGTAGTATCTGCTTAGCCACCCTGCCCCCACCCCCACTGATCAGGGTCACGTGAAGCCATGGGAGCAGGTGGCGGGTGGTCGTATGAGTGGACATCACAAGTCCAGGTTACGCGACCACTAATGCCAGGCAGACAATCTCTGAAGAGTATTGATAATGGCTGGGGGTCGCCTGTCTTGTAAAGACACTGCCCAGATGAAGGCAATGGCAAGAACAATGATGGTCATAGATAAGACCATGATCTCCCACATCATATGACATGGCACATAACGAATGAACAAAAGAGATAGATAATTCTAAAAATACGAGTTGTAGAATCCTTGAAAATGATCTTGGACCTCCAGAAAGTGTCCACAGCAGGGGTGATTGATAAGTTTGTGGCCTAAGGTAGCAGGAGATGAGTAATTAACTTCAAACTTTCTGCATAATCACTCAAAGAGTCGAACTGCATGTGCATGTAACGAGAGCTGTATAACTCATCTCCTCCTACCTTAGGCCACAAACTTATCAATCACCCCTGCTGTGGAGGTCCAAGATCCGTATGCTCTACAACCGCTGGACTAAGTGTGTAAATGTAGGAGGGGTCTATGTTGAAAAATATATGTGCTAGGTTTTCCAAAATTGACTCCTTCTATCTTAGGCCACAAACTTATCAATCACCCCTTGTAGCATGCCCAAACCTCACTAACCCTAGCTGTATACTTCTGGAATTTGGGAAGAAACCTGAGCACCTGGACGAAACCCACACAGTGATGGAGGGAATGTATAAACCCTCTAGAGGCAGTGGCAGGAATTGAAGCCCAGTCGGCGATCTCTGGCACTATAAAGCGACAGATTGATCAGGAGGCAGTTCCTGTGTAACTAGCACCCCAACTCTTGGAGTATGTTGCATATAAAACTGCAAGAAAGACACAGCCTCAATAGATAGCTGGGCTCCACATCTAGTATTCACAAAGACATTCATGAAAATAAAGCAACACTTCTCTCAAGGAACTCAGAGAATCATAAAAATGAGTTGGAGAAGGCAAAGTCAGAGAGAGACAGGGTGTCTGCTGATCTAAAAAATACTTTTTCCTTCATCGCAATCCTTAATACTGACTGCCACCAGTACCTTTACCATCACTTCCTATCAGTCACCGTATGTACAGACGTTCCTGTGCCTAGCGTTACTTTACAATCAATCTATGTATCTAAGCGATATTATGTGTTTATATTTATTGTGTTTTTTTATCTTATTGTGTTTTGTTTTGTGCTGCACTGTTTCTAGAGTAACAATTATTTTGCCCCCCTTTACACATATATACTGGAAATGGCATTAAACAATATTGAATCTTGAGGAAGACACACAAACAAGATCTACATTCTCTTTCACTATGCATAACTTTAAGCTTCTTCGTGTCTCAGGCTGAACCCAAACCATTTAAGGTAACATTTTACACACTGCGTTTGTCCACTTCACCATTAAGCTGACCTCCAGTGACATCAGCCAACAGTGGTTATCTTTCACTCCTTATATCATTATCAGCCAGGCCAGTCAAGCTGGGATGGAAAGCTCCACGTTGACAGAAGGAAATGCTCCCAAACACAACAGATTGACCATTAACTTCTGACCTTAAAGCTTCCTTTTCCTAGTAACTGGAATATTTAAATAAAAACAGTAACCAGCCAGATAACTGTGAACACAAGAGATTCTGCAGATGCTGGAAATCAAGTGTAATGCACACAAAATGCTGGAGGACCTCCGGCAGCATCAGTGGAGGGGTTCCCACTGCAGTTGTAAAGAGTTGGTATAATTTCCCCGTGACCGCATGGGTTTTCCTCCCAGTGCTCTGGTTTCCTCCCACAGTCCAAAGACGCACCAGTTGGTAGGTTAATTGGTCATTGTAAATTGCCCTGTGCTTAGGCTAGGGTTAAATCGGGGGTTGCTGGGCAACAAGGCTTGAAGGGCCAAAAGGGCCTATTCCACACTGCATCTCAATAAATAAAAAATAAACATTTGGCATTTTGGGTTGAGACCTTTCATCGAGGATGGAAAGGAAGAGAGCAGAAGCCAGAATTATCTTTCAGTTGGGCAACAGGTATCACCACACATCTCCTACCACAACCTTCGCCATCCATTGACACAAACTGGCACAGCTGCAATGACAACATGCATTGGCCACTCTGACTTTCCCCAGTAAGATGTTGGTGGCCTGACCTTATGATGCCAACTGAATTGCTTGCTTGCTGCTGTCACAGGGTATTCAGAGTGAATCAGGTTGGTTTGGGTCTGGAGGCACATACTGTGCATGTCAGAGGCAGTGAGGCAGCTGATCTCTGTATCAAAGGGATACATAAATAAAGATACTGGAGGAACTCAGCAAGCCAGGCGGCATCTATGAGGAGCAATAAAGAGTCGATATTTCATGCCAAGACTGTTCATCTCTGCATAAAAGGGCTGTGGTGAATTTGCTGGATTTTATGTTTTCTTCGAGTCTGCGGATGCTGGAATCTGGAACAGCAAAGAATCTGCCGGAGGAGCTCAGCATCTGTTGCGGAAAGGAACTGGCCACGTTTCAGGTTACAACCCAGCATCAAGGATTCTGCTAGTTCTGAAGCAGGATCTTGAACTGAAATGCCAATAATTCCTCCCCCACCCTCCATAGATCCTGTTTGACCTTCTGGGTACACTGTACATTGTTTTCTGTTTACTTGCTTACCAATGCTGGTCACCTATTAAGACCACTAGTAATATTTAACCAAATATAATTTCCAGGGTGAAAAGCAAGAATTCAAACCCACGGCCATGACCACGAGTCTAGACCCACTGGATAGAACAAACTAAGTTGACCTCTAATCCACCCATGCATTACCTGAAGTGCTCCCACTCCTGAATGTTTACCCATTCCTCCCACAATTTGCTATCACCTCCAGGTCTTCAAAACCAACCAGTTTTTGTGTTGGCTTTATGCGGATCACTGGAAACAGCAGTTAAAGTTTAAAGTAACAAAGTTTAAAGTAAAATGTATTATCAAAGTACCATATACTAACTTGAGATTAATTTCCTTGCAGGAATTTACAGGAAAAATAAAGAAATTCGACAGAAATTATGAAGAATTAAACATAAACAAAAGTGGACAGAGCAACGCACACAAAATGGCGGAGGAACTCAGCAGGCCAGGCAGCGTCCATGGAGATGAATAAACAGTTGATGTTTCAGGCTGAGACCCTTCTTCAGCACTGACAAACAACAGCAAGACAAATTGTGCAAATTTATTCTTTGGAGCATAGAAACAAACAACAGCAAGACAAATTGTGCAAATTTATTCTTTGGAGCGTAGAAGGTTGAGGGGGAAATGATAGAGGTATTTAAAATCATGAGGGGGATAGATCGAGTTGACGTGGATAGGCTTTTTCCATTGAGAGTAGGGGAGATTCAAACAAGAGGACATGAGTTGAGAGTTAGGGGGCAAAAGTTTAGGGGTAAAACGAGGGGGAATTTCTTTACTCAGAGAGTGGCAGCTGTGTGGAACGAGCTTCCAGTAGAAGTGGTAGAGGCAGGTTCAGTATTGTCATTTGAAGTTAAATTGGATAGGTATATGGACAGGAAAGGAATGGAGGGTTACGGGCTGAGTGTGGGTCAATGGGACTAGGTGAGAGTAAGCGTACAGCATGGACTAGAAGGGTTGAGATGGCCTATTTCTGTGCTGTAATTGTTATATGGTTAATATGTTTAAATAAAAATAATACTGAGAAGATGAGTTGTGAAAAGTCCTTGAGAGCAAGTCTGTAGGTTGCAGGTATCAGTTCAGAGTTGAGGTGAGTGAAGTTATTCACACTGATTCAGAAACCTGTTTACAGAATAACAGCTCCTGAACTTGGTGGCTTGGGAGCTGAGGCCTCGGCACCTTCTGCTTGATGGTAGTAGTTTTAAGAGAACATGCCCTGGATGGAATGGCAGAGGATGAGTTGTATAAGACAATGAGAGGCATTGATCGTGTGAATGGTCAGAGGCATTTTCCCCAGGGCTGAAATGGCTGACACGAGAGGACACAGATTTAAGGTGCTTGGAAGCAGGTACAGAGATGTCAGGGATAAGTTGGTTTTTTTTTACGCAGAGAATGGTGAGTGTGTGGAATGGGCTGCTGGCGATGGTAGTGGAGGTGGATACGACAGGTTATTTTAAGAGACTCCTGGATAGGTACATGGAGCTTAGAAAAATAGAGGGCTGTGGGTAACCCTAGGTAAGTTTTACAGTAAGTACGTGTTCTGCATGGCATTGTGGGCTGAAGGACCTGTATTGTGCCGTAGGTTTTCTATGTTTCCGTGGATTGTGGGGTCCTCCATGATGGATACAGATTTCTTGTGGCTGCGCTCCTTGTAAGTTTGCTCAGTGGTGGGGAGAGCTTTGTCTATGAGGGACTGGGCTGTGTCCACCACCCTCTGTAGACCTGTCCATTCCTGGGCACTGGCTTTTCCATTCCAGGCTAGGATGCAACCGGTTCGGATACTCTCCGCCATGAACCTACGGAAACTTCTTTGTTATTGCATTTGCGTGTATTGGAGGTATAAAGTTGCATTGTTTGCTGTGTAACCAAAACTATGTAGTCAGCTTTGTGTTTGCTATTTGCTATGCATGTATCCAATTTAGTAGGAGAATGAAATCTCTGTATTGTCTCTGTACACATCAGTAACTTAAGAATGTAGCCAAATAAGAAGATAATGGTGTGTTAATGAGAGGCTAGCTAAGAGATAACTGTGGCCAGGGATGAGGTAACGTGGCCCAAAAAGTAGATTAGAACATGATTAAGTTAATGGGTAGAAACAATAGTGGCAAGTCGGGAGCTGATGTACTGGTGATATGCAACTGTAGACCGTATTGGATATGCTAATGCAACTAAACCAGGAGATTGCTATAAAAAAATGCTATGCACAAGGCTCGGTGGGCAATCGGCAACTAGCTCACTGACTGTCTCAGCTTTGATTTGCAAATTAAAGTTTAACACTTCTTGAAGAATCTTCTGCGTCTCCTGGTCGTTTGTGGGGCACAAGAAACCACGACACATGCTGGTCCCAGGACAGATTCTCTGATATGATAACATCAAGGATTTTAAAGCTCTGACCCTCCCCGCCTCCATTTTCCCTAATGAGGGCTGGCTCACATTTTATTGATGATAGAGCACACAATAAGGAGGTGGTGCTCAAAAGGTAAAGAAATGCAAGAACCGCTGGGCATCTCTGACCCAAAGTGGAAGAGGAGCATTCAGAACCTTGACACCATGCATCCGGAATACTCTTAACAGCCTGTGGAAGGAATCAACGTTAGTCTCATCTGTAGAAGAGATTCTGGTTGCTATAGTCACCTCATCAGCCACTCTGGAACCCACAGGAGCGAAAGTATGAATTATCCTCGATCCTGACCAACTGCCTTCTGAATCCTTAGGCTCTGGGATACAAGTAATCGGCTGGAGGAACGCTAGCTGCTTCTGTGGGTGGGGTAAAGGGAGAATTGTCAATGTTTTGGGTCGAGACCCTGCATCAGGACCATCAGAAACCCTGATGCAGTTCCAACACCCTTCGGAGATGCTGCTCAAACCACTGAGTTCCTTTAACAGTCTGCTACTCTCGATTCCAGCACTTGCAGTCTCTCGTGTCTCTCCCTTGGTGCTGTGATGTCCGAAGTGAATTTAAATGAACTTGGTTTGTTTTCTCTGGAGGCCGGAGGCTGAGATGAGATCTGATAGAGGTTTATAAGATTATGAGAGGCATAGATAGGGTAGACAGGGAGTGTATTTTTCTCATGATAGAAAAGTCTAATACCGGAAGGCATGCATTGAAGGTGAGAGAGGGTAGGTTCAAAGGGGATATGAGGGGCAACTGTTTTTACTCAAAGTGGGGGATGCCTGGAATGCGCTGCTTGGTACGGTGGAGAGGAGAGGCAAATTATATTATTATAGGCATCCGTTAGTCTCATGAGACCATGGATTTGCACCTTGGAAGGTTTTTCCAGGGCGCAGGCCTGGATGGGAGACCGGCAGTTGCCCAAGCTGCAAGCCTTCCCCTCTCTACGCCACCGATGTTGTCCAAGGGATGGGCACTAGGACCCAAGCAGCCTGGCACCAGTGTCGTCGCAGAGCAATGTGTAAAGTGCCTTGCTCAAGGACACAAACACGCTGCCTCAGATGAGGCTCGAACCAGTGACCTTCAGGTTACTAGTCCAATGCCTTGTCCACTAGGACACGCGCCAACACGAGGCAAATACATTGGAGGCTATTATTGAGGTACATGGATGTAAGGAAGATGCAGGGATATAGAGTGTGTAGGTAGAAGGGATCAGTGCTTGAGTGTTTTTGATTCTTTTTAGCTGGTTCAGCACAACATTGTGGGCAGAATGGCCTGTTCCTGTGCTGTACTCTTCTATGTTCTGTATTTAAGGTGGAGGTTGACAAATTCTTGATTGGCAATGGTGTCAAAAGTTGCGGGAAAAAGGCAGGAGAATAACATTAGAGGTACAACTCCGTCATGATCCAGGGAGATGCCAAATATCGATTGGCATCTCCCTAGAGCAAGGGGTTTAGATGGGGTGGAGTTTATTAGGTGTGTTCAGGAAGGTTTCTTGACACAATATGTAGATAAGCCTACAAGAGGAGAGGCTGTACTTGATCTGGTATTGGGAAATGAACCTGGTCAGGTGTCAGATCTCTCAGTGGGAGAGCATTTTGGAGATAGTGATCATAATTCTGTCTCCTTTACAATAGCATTGGAGAGAGATAGGAACAGACAAGTTAGAAAAGCATTTAATTGTAGTAAAGGGAATTATGAGGCTAAGAGGAAGGAAATTGGAGGCTTAAATTGGAAACAAATGTTCTCAGGGAAAAGTACAGAAGATATGTGGCAAATATTCAGGGAATATTTGTGTGGAGTTCTGCATAGGTACGTTCCAATCAGACAGGGAAGTTATGGTAGGGTACAGGAACCGTGGTGTACAAAGGCTGTATTAAATCTAGTCAAGGAGAAAAGAAAAACTTACAAAAGGTTCAGAGAGCTAGGTAATGTTAGAGATCTAGAAGATTATAAGGCTAATAGAAAGGAGCTTAAGAAGGAAATTAGGAGAGCCAGAAGGGGCCATGAGAAGGCCTTGGTGGGCAGGATTAAGGAAAACCCCAAGGCATTCTACAAGTATGTGAAGAGCAAGAGGATAAGACGTGAAAGAATAGGAACTATCAAGTGTGACAGTGGGTAAGTGTGTATGGAACCGGAGAAAATAGCAGAGGTACTTAATGAATACTTTACTTCAGTATTCACTATGGAAAAGGATCTTGGTGATTATAGTGATGACTTTAAGCAGACTGAAAAGTTTGAGCATGTAGATATTAAGAAAGAGGATGTGCTGGGGCTTTTGGAAAGCATCAAGTTGGATAAGTCACCAGGACCGGATGAGATGTACTCCAGGCTACTGTGGGAAGCGAGGGAGGAGATTGCTGAGACTCTGGCGATGATCTTTGCATCATCAATGGCGACGGGAGACGTTCTAGAGGATTGGAGGGTTGTGAATGTTGTTCCTTTATTCAAGAAAGGGAGTAGAGATAGCCCAGGAAATTATAGACCAGTGAGTCTTATCTCAGTGGTTGGTAAGTTGATGGAGAAGATCCTGGGAGGCAGGATTTATGAACATTTGGAGAGGTATAATGATTAGTAGTCAGAATAGCTTTGTCAAGGGTGGGTCGTGCCTTACGAGCCTGATTGAGTATTTTGAGGATGTGACTAAACACCTTGATGAAGGAAGAGCAGTAGATGTAGTGTGCATGGATTTCAGCAAGGCATTTGATAAGGTACCCCATGCAAGGCTTATTGAGAAAGTAAAGAGGCATGGGATCCAAGGGGATATTGCTTTGTGGATCCAGAACTGGCTTGCCCACAGAAGGCAAAGAGTGATTGTAGATGGGGCATAATCTGCATGGAGGTCGGTCACCAGTGGTGTGCCTCAGGGATCTGTTCTGGGACCCTTACTCTTCGTGATTTTTATAAATTACCTGGATGAGGAAGTGGAGGGATGGGCTAGTAAGTTTGCTGATGACACAAAGGTTGGAGGTGTTGTGGATAGTGCAGGTCTGTCAGAGGTTACAGTGGGACATTGATAGGATGCAAAACTGGGCTAAGAAGTGGCAGATGGAGTTCAACTCAGATTGGTGTGAAGTAGTTCATTTTGGTAGGTCAAATATGATTGCAGAATATAGGATTAATGGTAAGACTCTTGGCAGTGTGGAGGATCAGAGGGATCTTGGGGTCCGAGTCCATAGGACGTTCAAAGCAACTGCACAGGTTGACTTTGTGGTTAAGAAGGCGTAAGGCCTTCAATAATTGTGGAATTGAATTCAGGAGCTGAGAGGTATATAGGACTCTGGTCAGACCCCACTTGGAGTACTGTGCTCAGTTCTGGCTGCCTCACTACAGGAAGGATGTGGAAACCATAGGAAGGGTGCAGACGAGATTTACAAGGATGTTGCCTGGATTGGGGAGCCTGCCTTATGAGAATAGGTTGAGTGAACTCGGCCTTTTCTCCTTGGAGTGACGGAGGATGAGAGGTGACCTAATAGAGGTGTATTCAGATGATGAGAGGCATTGATAGTCAGAGACTTTTTCCCAGGGCTGAAATGGTTGCCACAAGAGGGTACAGGTTTAAGGTGCTGGGGAGTAGGTACAGAGGAGATGTCAGGGTAAGTTTTTTTACTCAAGAGAGTGATGAGTGCGTGGAATGGGCTGCCGGCAACGGGTGGAGGTGGATACGATAGGGTCTTTTAAGAGACTTTTGGATAGGTACATGGAGCTTAGAAAAATAGAGGGCTATGGGTAAGCCTAGTAATTTCTGAGGTAGGGACATGTTCGGCGCAACTTTGTGGGCCGAACGGCCTGTATTGTGCTGTAGGGTTTCTATGATGAACAGAGCATAACTCAAAGGTCCGAATAGCTCAATTCTGCTCCTTTGTCTTATGGTTTTGTGTTACATTCTATGACAGAAAGTTACATTTAGGTTTATATAACCACAGAAGTGACAATTCCAAGTACATTTTAGCAACAGCTTCTTCCCCTCCATCATCAGATTTCTGAATGGACAATGAAGCTATGTATGCCTCCTCAATATTAGGCAAGGGGATTTAATGTTTGGGGGCTTTTGCTTTACTTTTTAGTCGGTTTGGCACAACACTGGGGGCCGAATGGCCCGTTCCTGGGCAGCATGGTAGCTGTAGTGGTTAGCACAACGCTTTACATCAACAAGCTGTGAGATCGGGGTTCGATTCCCACCGCTGTCTGTAACGAAGTTTTGTACGTTCTCCCCGTGACTGAGTGTGTTTCCTCCAGGTGCTCTGGTTTCCTCCCACAGTCCAAAGGCGTACGGGTTAGAGTCGGCACCAGAAACATGACGTCACTTGTGGGTTGCCCTGATTTGATTATGACGCAAAACGACACATTTCACAAATGTCTGCATGACTTGTATTTTTTTGGCTTTCTCTTGCACATCAGGCATTGGTCTTTTTTTAATTGGGTCCTTTCTGGTTTCTTGCTTTGTGGCTACCTGCGAGCAAGCAAGTCTCAAGGTTGCATAATTTATACATTCTTTGATTCTAAATGTACCTGAAATGTTTTGATGTACACATGACACATAGAACCCTTTAAGTCTTGTGAACTCCCTCGCCATTTAAAGTTCATCCGAAAACAGACCCCGTTCAGCAGCAATATCAGATGACAAAGAAATAAAGACAAACTGCTGGTGCCTTACTAAATTTTAATCCTTTAAATTGATATAAAAATACTTTCATAAATATTTCTCCAGAGAGGCTGTACATTATTTAAATTACATGCTGAACTCAATAAGTTACATTAGAAAGTAGTGTATCACCTGCAGATTGATTCAAGTACATTGGATGCAACCACGTCACACACACAGATCCACAGCGCTGGGCACACGCAACAGCAGAATGTGCTACTTTGCTCTGATCGTGGGTTTGGTTGTTTCCATCGCCCCTCCTCACATCAACCCAAGGCCAACGGGGCCCGGTTGGCGTGAGCTTTGCTGCTTCGTGTGACTCTGAAGGCTGTCACCTCTCTGCAGAGCATCGAGCTGGACAACCCCCGTCTTTTCTGCCGTTTCCCGCTCATCGCCAATTGCTTCCAAGTCATTCCAAGTCTATTGTTCCCACTCGATTCATTCAAATAGGTGATAATTGCCCCCCCTCCCTTTAGCAGAATCGGGGCGAGACCTCAGGAAATAATCGCCTTCTCTCCGATCCTCCTAAAACCTCATCTCTGCACCACACTAATTCTGACTGAACTGAAACGTTCCTCGTTTTTCTCTCTCTCCGTCAACACCGACTTACTTTGAGCGTCGCCCACTTTTTCTCCCTTTATATTACACATACTTAATCCCCGGTTTTTCTCGTCCTCATAGGACGATCTCACTCCTTTAACCTCTTCTCCGCACCTTCACAATCATTATGTACAACTAAAACATTTTTAAACAAGACAAAAGAGGGATCAGGCACACTCCCGCAGTTGGATTGTGTAGATACTGAGTCAGTCCCCATAGTCTCCTTAAAAATTATCAGCTATCCTCACAATAATTCTCCAAATGAGCACAACAGTGCAGATCATCTTGTCACATTACTCCACACAGCACTGACATATCCTTGTCTTGTTAAATACACTCAGTGGCCACTACATTAGGTACACCGGCTCGTTAATGCAAATATCCAAAGAGCCAATCATATGGCAGCAACTCAGTACATAAAAGTACGCAGACATGGTCAAGAGGCTGTTGTTGTTCAGGCCAAACATCAGAAATGTGATCTAAGTGACTTTGACCACGGAATGATTGCTGGTGCCAGATGGGGTGATTTGAGTATCTCAGAAGCTGATCTCCTGGGATTTTCACGCACAACAGTCTCCAAAGCTAACAGTGAGTGGTGCATTAAATACCAAAGTGAGTGGCAGTTTGGTGGACAAAAACACTGTATTAACGAGAGAGGTCGGAGAATGGCCAGACTGGTTCAAGCTGACGGGAAGGTGAAAGTTACTCAGACAACCGCACATCACAACAGTGGTGTGCAGAAGAGCACCTCCTAAAGTACAACATGTTGAGCCTCAAGGTGGATGGGATACAGCAGCAGAGGACCACACCAGGTTCCATTCCTGTACCTAATAAAGTAGCCACTGAGTATAGAGTATAACAGCAACCAACAAGTTAAACATTCCTTGAATGTTCACAGCGCATGCCCCAGTCCATGAACACGGGCAGTAGGGGCCACCTTTAACGCTGTTTTCAAACCAACTCCCACCACCCATGTGGCAGGGTCATTCTATACAAAGGCTCCTTAACTCCTGGTAGAGACCTGTCCGGCAATTCGCTCTCTGAATGTCCAATGATTTATATAGAAAGCATCCAACTTCTCGGTCTGCTGCCCGATTTTACGGCGACCAATGTTGTTTGAACCGCACTGACTGACTTCTTCACTACTTCCTTTCCCAGCAGGACTGTAAGAAGTGCAAGATCACTCCATCCAGACTTGGCCACACATTCAGCTCCTGTTCAACGATCCCATTCTGCGCAGAGGGAGTCGGCCGCCATTCCGATGAGAGACGCTGCCCCTCAACGCCACCTGCCCCAGTGTCTCTTGCTGTCATACCAGAGAGGACATCCTGGCGACTTTGCCCAACGTGGCACGGCAGTGGGCATTCTCGGTGGGGTCACTGCAGTAACCGCTCGTCCACTGGCAGGTCACGCTGGAAAGGATTGGAAAGCGGGGTTAGTTTGGTGAGGGAGAGGGAACAGACCAGACACATACAACAGCATCCCATCATTCCTTCAGTTGCTCTGGTACCCAAACTCAGCACTGCAAAATGTTCTGGCCCCAGCACTCAGGCCATAAGATATAGCAGCAGAGTTAGAACGTTCGAACCTTCCAATCTGTTCTGCCATTCCACTGTGGTCGATCGATTTATTTTCTCTCTCAACCCCATTTTTGTGCCTTCTCCCCGTGACCTTTGACACCCTGACTAATCAAGAGTCCATCAGCCTCCGCTTTAAATGTACCCAATGAATTGGCCTCCACCGCTGTCTGTGGCAATGAATTCCCCACCCTCTGGCTAAAAGAAATTCCTCATTTCTGTTCTAGGGATGTGCTTCTATTCTGAGGCTGTGCCCTCTGGTCCTAGACCGTCCCACAATAAGAAATATCCCGTCCACATCCAGTCTACCTAGGCCTTTCAGTATTCAGGAGGTTTCACTGAGATCCTCCATCGTTCTCCTAAGCTCCAGTGAGTACAGGTCCAGACGCCACTCAGATGTTAACCCCTTCATTCCCAGGATCATTCTTGTAAACTTCCTTTGGATTTCATCCAATGCCAGCACATCCAGTATATGGGGCCCAAAATTGTTCACAATACCCCAAAAGTGGTTTGACCAATGTCCTAAGGGAAATACTCAGTGGGCTTGCTGAATAGAAGACGGAAGGAAATAATTTTTCTACAATAGAGGCCAATGAAACCATCATGTCTACGCTGACTCACAGAACAATCCCATTCTGCTCATGTAATTTCTACGCAACCTCTTTCACATATCACTGATTCCCCACCATCCTTCCCACTCACTTCCATGCTAGGGATAATTTACAGTAATCAATGATTCATTCATTATGTGCCGTGTCATATGATATCTTTCCATGACCATGATTGTTCTTGGGAAAGATATCCACAGAAGTGGTTTGCCACAGCCTTCTTCTGGGCAGTGTCTTTACAAGATTTCAGAGGTTGTCTGCCTGGCGCCAGTGGTCGCATAACCAGGACTTGTGATATGCACCGGCTGCTCATATGCCCATCCACCACCTGATCCCATGGCTTTGCACGACCCTGATCTGTGGGAGGGGTGGGGGACAGCTGCAGGCTAACGGAAGGAAGGAGCACCTTTGGTAGAGATGCATCTCCACTCCACCACCCAAATTAATGATTACTTATTAATATAAAGATATTAAAATTCAGTATCTTTGGGATGCGGGAGGAAATCTAGAGAAAGCCCACATGGACACAGGAAAACTCCGCAGAGACAGCAGCGGAGGTGAGGACTGAGCACAGCTGGGAGGCAGTAGCACACCATGCCACCCACAAGGGAGACTATAACCAGTGTGAACAGAGCTAGGGAGGGAGGGGGAGAGAGAGAGAGAGGGGAGAGAGGGGGGAGTCTCTCTCTCACACACACACAACACACACAACGTACAAACTCCGAAATGGACCGTGGTGGTAAATGAACCGTGATCTTACAGCCGATGATGAAAAGCCTCACGCTAACCACTACCCTCAACATACATTTGTGCTATAGGGAGAAGAGACAGAGAAGAGACAGAGTTCATCATGTTGATTCCTGGGATGGAGAGTCTAGGCTGCCAGGTGACTGGAGGAAAGTTGTCAGAGGTAGGTTTGTTTACTCAGAACATAGGAAAATAAAATCTCACTGAAACATACAAAACTCTTACAGAAAATGACAGGGAGTTCAGAATTGATGTTTCCATTGGCAACAGTCAGAGGTCCATCTCAGAATGAGGGGCTGAGTCCGAATGTAGTGAAATGTCTTTCCAGAGTGTTGAACCATTGGAATTATCTAAATCAAGAGCTTGTAGAAGCTCAGCTGCTGAGTATATTTGACAGAGATTTTTTGAGATTAAGAGAATCAAAGCCTGTGGGTCCTTGTGTGTTTTTACGTCCCCAGTGGAGAGGACAAAGGCAAAGAATTAAAGCGCGAGGTGGAAGATTTAAGATGGAATTGAAGGGAATTCTCATTCAGAGGTTGGTGGGTGTATTCAGCAAGCTGACAGAAGTCAAGGCAGGTATAATTGCAACATTATGAAGACATTTAGACAGTTACATGGATAGGAAAGGCTGAGAGAGATTTGGGCCGAAGGCGGGCAAAATGGGAGAAGCTCACTTTGACAGCTTGGTGAGCACAGGTCAGTTAGGCCTCAGGGCCCATTTCCATGCTGTATGGCTGGAAAATTCCTTTGAGATAAAAGGTCACCACAATCTAATTGGCTGATCCTTGTATCACAGCAGGTCCGGGTGGGTGGGGCAAGTGGCAAACTCCGCCCCTCAAAGGATGCTACAATCAAGCCAATACCCAAACCCTCGATTACACTCCAGCCTGCATTTGGGACTTGACGACAAGGAGAAGTGAAATTAATTATTTTCTGCCTTTTTTTTTAATATATCTTGTGAGGAAAGGTTGAGTAAGCTAGGGTTTTTCTCTTTCGAGAAAAGGAAGATGAGTGGTGATTTGATAATGCTGTATGAGATTATAGGAGGTATTGTTAGAGTGGACAGTCCCCCAGGGTGCCAATGACTAGTACCTGCAGGTATCCTTTTAAGCCGACTGGAGGGAAGTTTAGGGGGGCTGTCAGAGGTAGGTTTGCTTACTCAGAGACTGTTTAGTGCTTGGAAGACAATGCCTGGGGTGGGTGTAGAGGCAGATACATTTAAGGAAATTTAAGAAACTCTTAGGTAGGCACACAGATGAAAGAAAAATGCAGGGCACTGGCTGTGTAGGGTGAAGAGTTAAGTTGATCATGGAGTTGGATAGAAGGTTGGCAGAACATTGCGGGCCAAAGGGCCTGTTCAGAGCTGTACTGTTCTATGTTCTACATGCTCTACCAGCAGTCCCGCTAAAATGAGATAGGCACCGGCCCCAGGTCCATTTTCCAAAGGTCATCTTCAGGGAAGAGACCAGCTCCGGCATGAACTTCAAGGCAGCAAACTTGATGGGACTGGGACACATCCACCCCCGAATCCCAGATGGGCAGCAGGACAAACTGGGCTGTCAACCCCTCTGGCTCAGCGTCCTCTGACACTGGCTGTGCTAGGGATGACAGAGACAGGTGGAGCTAGTCCATAGTAATGACATCCATCAAGATGCAGTAGCATTACTCCCAACACGCCCATGGTCATCAACCTGATACCTTGACCGTTACCCTCTCCATAAATAGCTAATAGATCTGCTGCCCCCCAAGCTCCAATGATCCCGGTTCAATCCTGACCCCTGGCTCTGTCCATGTGAAGCTGGCAAGTTGTTCCTGAGACCACGTGGTTTTTATCCGGGTGCTCCTGCTCCCCCACCCCCACCATCCCAAAGATGGTAGGTTAATTGGCCACTGGTGTGTAGGTGAGTGCTGGTGGGATTGGTGTAAGTGGGCGGTTGAAGGTCAGCATGGAATTGGTGGCCGAAGGGCTTGTTTCTGCACCACGTGGCTCTACAGCTCAAGGAGAGGTGTAGACCACACACCTAAATACCTTACCACGTCGAATCACAGAGCAGAGAAACAGGCCCTTCAGCCCAACTGCGAACCGTGGCCCATACTGACCAAGATTCCCAACTAAGCAAGTCCCATTTACCAAAATTTGGCACATATCCCTCTAAATCAGGGGCTCCCAGTCTGGGGCCCACAGGCCCCTTGTTTGATGGTATTAATTAATTGTTATTATTATTGACATACTGCGCAGAATAAGCCATTCTGGCCCTTTGAGCCATGCTGCCCAGCAACCCCCGATTTAATCCTGGCCTAATAGAACATACATAGAACTTAGAAACCTACAGGCCCTTCAGCCCACAATGTTGTGACGACCATGTAACCTACTCTAGAAACTGCCTAGAGTTACCCTACCTAATAGTCTCGTATAAGAGCCTATTGTTTCCGCTTCTACCACTGTCGCTGGCAGTTCATTCCACGTACCCACTGTGTGGCAAAGACAGGGCAATTCACAATGACCAATCAACCAACCAACCGGTACTTTGGACTGTGGGAGGAAACCAGGACGCCCAGAGGAAAAAGGTCACGGAGTGGAAAGTACAAAGTCCTCACAGCAGCGGCGTGAATTGAACCCAGGGCGCCGGCACTGTAAAGCGTCGCGCTAATCACTTTGCTACCGCGCCCTATTGGTCCATGGCATGAAAAACGTTGGGAACCCCTGCTCTGAAGCTCTCCCATCCACGTATCCGGCCAAGCCCCTTTTAAATATTGTTAATGTACCTGCCGCAACCACTTCCTCCGGTAGTTCATTCCACGTATTGATCACCCTCTGGGTGAGAAAGTTGCCCCTATGGTTCCTATTAATTCTCTCCCCTCTCACCCTATGAGTTCTAATTGTAGACTCTCCCAACCCTGGTAAAACAAAGACAGTGTGCATTCACACTATCTAAGCCCCTCATTTTCTGCTCCCCTATAAGATCACCCTTCACTCACCAATGAATAGAGCCCCTACCCGCTCACCTGTCTCTATCAATCAGTCCCTCAAGTCCACGTAAACCTTCTCTGCAATATTCCCAGCACAATGGCATCTTCGCCACAGCAGAGTGGCCAAAAAAACACAATACTCCAAATGAAGCCTCGCCAACATCTTTAACGACAGCTTCGTAAAGACATTCCCGCGTCTACACTCGGTGCCTTGGCTTACGAAGCCCAGCGCGTCGAAAAGGCCCCCCTCACCGCCCCGCCCGCCCGTGCAAAACGAAAGGGCCCTCGCGGTAACCTGCCCTTACCTGACCACCGGGCAGCAGCTCCATCCAGAGCAACCATGGAACGAGGGGAAAGCATGCGTCAGCCCACGAGTCTCTCTCTGCATGTTCACAGTACGGATAAAGTTCAGCCACAGTAAGAGTGAATGGGATTGCACAGATATAGCCTGTGGTGCCTCAGCTGCGTATGTCTTTTGGAGTTAGTTTTTGTTCGGGACTCAAGCGTTTAAATGTCGTCTCTCGTGAATTATGTACAAGGTTTCAGTGTTGGGTTCCTCGTTGCTATTTACAGGGAACTTGAGGTAGCTGGGTGCTGAGAAGGGGCCTGCCCTCTGGTCATACTGAAGACTCCTCGGGGTTGGCGTCGGGCAACATCTGCCGCTGCTTCAGCTTCTTCCTCAGCTCCTCGGAGAAGGGGTCGGCCCCCTCCTCGCCCAGCTGCAGCCGGATGTAGCCGTTGGTGTTGGCGCCGCGTATGTTGGCCAGGTTGAGGCGGGTGGGGGACTGAACGGCGGTGGGCAGGGGCTGGCCGGGGATTCCGTTGGCCGCGCCGTTGTGCGACGGTGATCCCCCGTTCTGGCAGACGGCATGCCCCGGCACGATCTTCAGGGAGCCGTCGGAGTAATAGTAGGAGGGCGCCTCCCACAGCTTCTCGTCTGAGCTGGAGGTCTGGCTGGGGATGAAAGTGGTGCCCCGGGGCAGCTCCTTGGGCAGGATGAGCTCGGTGGCCCGGGAGCCCGAAGCCTCCCTCGCTTCGGCCGTTTTCTCCAGCTGCTTCTTCAGCTTGCGGTTCAGGTAGATGACCGTCCCCAGCAGGCAGGCCAAGATCAAGGCACCCAGGATCAAGACGGCCAGCCACACCAAGCCGAGGTTGAAGCCCGCAGAGCGGCTCTCCAAGGCCACGGCTTGACTGGAGTACACGACCAGCGAGTAGTTCCCCACTAGAACTCGCCCGTGTTTCTCTTCCGAGTAACACGAGTAGCTGCCACCATGTTCCGAGCCCACGTCCAGTATCTGCAGGGCCTTGGGATGGATCTCGTAGCCTCTACTGGAGACCCTGGTCAGGTCCTGGCCCTCAAACAGCCACCTGGGCTCAGCCATGTTGGATAACAACACGCAAGGTATGAGGATGTCAGTGCCTGTGACCACGGTGACGGTCTTGGATCTCGAGTCCCCTGAGAGAGAGAGAGATGTAGAGACAGAGAATAATCAGTCTCAAGCAGAAAACCAAAGCAGGAGACAAACGAGTCTGCTTCATCAATCAATAAGACAGCTCCACAGTTTGATCTGATCCCATCATCTACACTCTCTTAGTTCTGGAGATCTTCTGATCTATTGATTTCTGATGTCTGATTCAATAAGACTTAGGATTGGGCCATTTGGCCCATCGAGCCTATTCTGCAATTCAAATTTGGCTGAGTTTCCCCCCCCCATCACATTCTTCACCCTCTCCCTGCAACCCTTACTAGCCCCCCTTACCAATCACAAATTATCAGTCTCTGCCATACAAACACCCAAATACTTGGCATCAGTCACAGAGGTACACAGCAGGGGATGAGGCCCTTCGGCCCGACTCATTCAGGCCGACCCGTGGCCACACGTCCAACAGTCGAGCATCTCGGTGTCACACTACAGAGTCAGCCACGACTTCCAGCTGTAATTCCCGAAGGAGTTGCGTTGGAGGGCGGATGGAGAGGAAATCAATCTGAAACACCTTATCTTAAAAAGACAGGAGTGTTTGAACGGTGGTTGAACAATTTCAATGTAAGTATTAACCAATTGATGAGATAGTATATGGCAAGGGAGTGTGGGGGGGGGGGGGGGGAACTGTCTAATTCTCTCTCCCTCGCTCACACACACAAACCCAGATGTCAGTGCGGTTGGTCGAGCACAGAGTTATTGAACTCGGACCAAGTCACCAGCCACCTACTCTTAGTAGGTGTGTTCGAGAATGCCAACACACCAGCCAGGGCAGGTGTGCCCTTGTAATGACTACAGCAGTGGGGGTGGGTACCTCATACCAGCTGCCGAGCTGAGCAAGAGTTTGCCTGCTCCTGACCAGTTGGAGGTTCCCAGTACACGCGAACATCATGAGACAACACCCTTTCCTTTCCGACACCAGTTACCTTTGGCAGGCTCCATCCTTTGACACAAATCAACGTTGGCAAATTCTATGTCCTGATACACCACAGCATTTCTAAGGAAACAAAAAGAAGATTGGCTGGAGGTTAACTTTGACAAATAGTGAGGTCAGCGGAGAAGATCATCGGGGTCTCTCTTCCCGCCATCACGGACATTTACACTACACGCTGCATCCGCAAAGCAAACAGCATTATGAAGGACCCCACGCACCCCTCATACAAACTCTTCTCCCTCCTGCCATCTGGGAAAAGGCTCTGAAGCATTCGGGCTCTCACGACCAGACTATGTAACAGTTTCTTCCCCCACGCCATCAGACTCCTCAATACCCAGAGGCTGGACTGACACCTTACTGCCCTATTGTCTTGTTTATTATTTATTGTAATGCCTGCACTGTTTTTGTACACTTTATGCAGTCCTGGGTAGGTCTGTAGTCTAGTGTAGTTTTTTTCTGTATTGTTTTTTTTACGTAGCTCAGTCTAGTTTTTGTACTGTGTCATGTAACACCATGGTCCTGGAAAAAATGTTTCATTTTTACTATGTACTGTACCAGCAGTTATGGTCGAAATGACAATAAAAGTGACTTGACTTGTCTTGAGATACCGAGCCCCTCTCCTTAAAATACCGTGGTCGATGGAAATCAGAATTCAAAACAGTAATTGCTCAAAAGCTTATGTGGACAGAGAAACGAGTTGATGTTTCATGCTGATGACTGCTTTTGGTCATGATTGGCTAACTGTGCTCAAAACAACATTTCAAAGGCAGCCCCTTTTTGCACGAGTAATCAGATCGCAGGAGGTTCTTAATATGATTTTTTTTTTGTACTTAGCCTTCTGTGGTCAGGATCGACCATGGATGTTGAGTCCTAACTCTCTAGATACGCAAGCCTGGGCAGTACAATATGGAGGGCAAGCTGTTGCCCGTGTAGCAAGCTCCCCCTCTCCATGCAGCTGATGAACCCAAAGGAACGGCAGAGACTGATACAGTTTGGCGCCAGCAACATCACAGGAGTTGCCTGTCAGCGTTGTAGTTAACATAGGAATGCCTTGGGGAAACGAGCTCCGGATATTCCCTCTGGGTTTACTCCCAAAGCCTTCCACATGAGTGGGTATAGCCACCATGCAGCACAGGTTTGAGATCAGAGTTCCACTTCTCCTAGATGAGCTGACAACCACAGCTGATGAGCCCCATCTACCTGAAGTGACTGGCTTTAAGGCACTAGTAACCTGCTTTTGCCCTTTCTCCTGTCAGTAAAAACAGTTCTACCAAGCTTAGTAGCTAAGCCACACCTGAAGGCAAGGAGCTGGACTTGGTTGTCACAGGCTATTAAGGCACACACCATTGGGAGCATGTAATTTAGATAGATAGATAGATAGATAGATACTTTATTCATCCCCATGGGGAAATTCAACATTTTTTCCAATGTCCCATACACTTGTTGTAGCAAAAACTCATTACATACAATACTTAACTCAGTAATAATATGATATGCATCTAAATCACTAACTCAAAAAGCATTAATAATAGCTTTAAAAAAAAGTTCTTAAGTCCTGGCAGTTGAATTGTAAAGCCTAATGGCATTGGGGAGTATTGACCTCTTCATCCTGTCTGAGGAGCATTGCATCGACAGTAACCTGTCGCTGAAACTGCTTCTCTGTCTCTGGATGGTGCTATGTAGAGGATGTTCAGGGTTTTCCATAATTGACCGTAGCCTACTCAGCGCCCTTCGCTCAGCTACCGATGTTAAACTCTCCAGTACTTTGCCCACGACAGAGCCCGCCTTCCTTATCAGCTTATTAAGACGTGAGGCGTCCTTCTTCTTAATGCTTCCTCCCCAACACGCCACCACAAAGAAGAGGGCGCTCTCAACAACTGACCTATAGAACATCTTCAGCATCTCACTGCAGACATTGAATGACGCCAACCTTCTAAGGAAGTACAGTCGACTCTGTGCCTTCCTGCACAAGGCATCTGTGTTGGCAGTCCAGTCTAGCTTCTCGTCCAACTGTACTCCCAGATACTTGTAGGTCTTAACCTGCTCCACACATTCTCCATTAATGATCACTGGCTCCATATGAGGCCTAGATCTCCTAAAGTCCACCACCATCTCCTTGGTCTTGGTGACATTGAGACGCAGGTAGTTTGAGTTGCACCATATCACAAAGTCCTGTATCAGTTTCCTATACTCCTCCTCCTGTCCATTCCTGACACACCCCACTATGGCCGTGTCATCAGCGAACTTCTGCACATGGCAGGACTCCGAGTTATATTGGAAGTCAGATGTGTACAGGGTGAACAGGACCGGAGAGAGTACGGTTCCCTGTGGCGCTCCTGTGCTGCTGACCACTGTGTCAGACCTACAGTCTCCCAACCGCACATACTGAGGTCTATCTGTCAAGTAGCTTGTCCCCATTACCACCCCCAGCTATTACAACCTTAAGGAACACATTTAGGGAATTAGTAGAGAATAGGCAAACACAGATAAACACGAGGGAGTACATTCAAAAAGGAAGAGCAGGGATGTTATTTGGAGCTTGAAAGACACGAGACAAAATGGCAGAAAGATAAAGGTACCTCAGGAGTATAAATGATGGCTTAGTGTGAATGGGCTGTTGGTGGTTAGCACAGACTTGGTGGGCAGAAGGGTCTGTTTCCATACTGTATCTCTTTATGACTCCATACACTTACCACCAAAAGTTTGCGCCAACTTTCCTACGGCTACTTAACCCGTCTTTCAGAGGTGGAAGGAAATTGGGACACCTGGTGGAAATTCATCTAGTCATGGGAAGAACACAGCTAGCCCTCAAGGTCAGGTCCCAGATGTTTGGGGCTGTGAGGGAGCAGCACTACCTGGTGTTCACCATCACTGTTGCTTTAATCTGTCAGACTTGGTTATACAAGCGTGGAGGTCAGCCAATCGAACGGAAGCCGGTTACACGTTGGCGCAATCTCACAGAACAACTCTTCGACTAGGAAATGGAAAGCGAGGGGGAAGGAGAAGGGAGCAATCATCAGAAGTTAGAGAAATCAAATTTCATGCCATCGGGTTGGAGGCTAGCCAAGCCGATTATGAGGTGTTGCTCCTCTAACCCGAGTTTGGCCTTATCGTGCCAGTACAGGAGGCCACGGACAGACGCGGCCAGCAGGTGATCCTGCCTTCCGTAACAGACAGAGCAAAGGTGCTCGATAAAGCAATTCCCAATCTTCGTCCGCTCTCACCGATGAAGAGCAGGTTGCACAGCAGTTATCTAGGCAACTCCCTTTTCCTCCCCAGCTTCTCCTCTCACAGCTTCTGGCGAAGCAGTAGAGATTAGAACACAGGTCTGACCCTTTGTACAACTTGACTTCCGCATGCACCGCTTCCTTTCACGAACACAAAGCCCCGGTCCCTGGGGTCGAACAATTATTGGGAGATTACCCAGAATTCAAAACCTGCCCTCTTCCTAAAAGGAAGCCACCTCCTTGGATAGTAGCTGACTGCAAACTCAATAAAGGACATCCTCTGCTCAATGCACACAGCTCAAGAGGAAACTACTGACATGATGAAGAAAATCCTCAACACCACATCACTTTCATCATTGCCCTAAGTGCCCATGAAGTAAGGGGCAGTAAGTAGACAGACAAGATCATAACGACATAAATGGTGAGGTCAGGTGTCTGTCCTCAAACGTCTTTGCTGCTCAGTTGTGGCCAATTCTCACACATTTAGGCTATTTGACTGTGAGAGGCATCACCTTCAGCTTTCCTTGCCCAAAGCCCATATGCAGTAAACGCTAACCCATGAAAGGCAGATTAAAAATTGCTGCCCAACCACCGTGCAGTCTAGAAAGTTCAAGGAATTTTCAGCTCAGCTTCTTAATGCCAAATTCATGTGATTGGTGGCAGGACCTTCCTGAGCTTTGCTCCCTCTCCCAAAGAGCTGGAGAGCAGAACAAAGTCTCTTGCAAGAGATAGAAATGAAAGATCAAATTTGCAATTTTCCTCGTGTGCATGGCTTACACTGAAGCAACACAGGTCAAAGTGCATAAACCAGAGGCCTAAAATGCCACACCACCAGGTTCAGGTACTTTCCTACAGCCATCAGTAGCTTGAAACCACCAGCACAACCTTAACCCTAGCTCAACATCAGAACACTACGGACTGCCTCATGTTCCCAGTATTACTTATTCATTTTTAAAAAAAATTATTATTGGCATGATTTTCCACATTAAATGGTTGTCAGTCTTAGTTAGGTATAACTTTTCATAAACTATATTGCATTCCTTTACTTTCCTGTGAATGCCTGCAAGAAAAGGCAGTATATGGTGAGATATGCACACGTTATAAGGGGATTCGACAAATCATTGTCAGTGTTATTTATTTGTACAGTTTGTCTTCTTCTGCATATCGGTTGTTTGTCAATCTTTAAGAAGTTTTTCACTGAATCTATTGTACTTCTCCGTTCTAGTGTGAATGTCCGCAAGGAAACGAATCTCAAAGTAGCGTATGGTGACATACATGTACTTTGATGATAAACTTGTTCTGAACTTTGAACCTTGGGCACACAGCCATGGACTAGCCTTTAATTGTATATTTTTTGCACTAACGTCTTGCTTACGCAGTCTTTGTTTCCACCATACAGTATAATTTTGTTTAATTATAGATCACTTGCATTCTGTGTGTTGTCTGTACCTATACTCTTGTGACGCTTCTGAAAGCAAGCTTGTTATCGTTCCTCACCGTACTTGTACCCATCTTGACTTGAGAAGATAAATCACACACAGTGCCATTCCAAATCGGGCGAAGTGGTTAGCACACCGCTTTACAGTGCCAGCGACCCCGGTTCAATTCCCGTCACTGTCTATAAGGAGTTTGTACGTTCTCCCCATCACCACTTGCTCCGGTTTCCTCCCACAGTCCAAAGTCAGCCCATCGGTCATTGTAAGTCGTCCCGTGATTAGGCTAGGGTTAAATCGGGGGATTGCTGGGTGGCGCTATACCTCAATAAATAAATATCAATCAGCTTTCTCCTAAACATTCATGATACCTATATTCATCATGTGCCTTGATGTAAAAGCTGTTCTCATATTGTATCCCCCCCTCTGATGCTGGGCCAAGTGGACCAGGATAACCTCAAGAGTGGCAGGAATCGCACTGCTTACTTCGTCAAGCTGTCGATTGCCAAGCATTCGTGGTTGGCCCAGGCACAGTGAGGATCCCTGGCCAGCAGGCAGTCCGCACAGCTTTGATACTTCTGACAGTCACTGACGGGGATCTGGACCACCTGACTCCGCGAGCCGGCAAACAGGAGTTTCTGCGGGAAGGAAGGGGGTTGTCAGAATTAATCAAGAACTCGTTACTCTAAACGGATCCAGAACAGCAGAAAGGTTGGGTGAGCTCAAACTTTTCTCTTTGGGGGCGAAAGAGAATGAGAGGCAACTTTATAGAGGTTTACAAAATGATAAGGGGCGTAGATAGAGTGGACAGCCAGTGCCTTTTGCCCCCAGGGCCAAAGCAGCTAATTACAGCAAGATATATTATTAAGGTGACTGGAAAAAAGTACAGGGGGAGATGTCAAAGGTAACTTTTTTTTAAAAAAAGAGTGGTAAGTATGTCGAACACACTGCCAGGGGCAGATACATTAGGAATATTTAAGAGACTCTTGGATGGGCACATGAATGACAGAAAAAATGGAGGGGTTGTTATATGGGAGGGAAGGGTTAAATTGCTCTTGGAGTAGGTTGAAAGTTCGACACAACAGCAAAAACCTCCATGTTTGTAGGTGGTATCAAAACGGGCTTGCAACCTCTCGCTGTCTCTCTGGCCCAGGTTTACCTTTCACAAGTTGAAAGACCTTACTGTAGATTTGCCCATCTGACATGTGCCACTGCCCAGACCCACTCAGAGGCACACGCACTGCAGCCGACAGGGACACAGCTGAAAAGACTGCGGGCCTATCCTCCAGAGCGCATGCCTCCGCACATCGAGCTTCAGAGGCTGCGTGCAGTTTAGGAGGTGGATTCATCCCACTGATCTGATAAGAGGAAACTGGCCCGACTTACCTTTTTCTTGGAGATGGCCAAGCTTTCCACGGGCTGCGCCTCCTCAAACAGCTGGACCTCCTCAATGATGTGCGCCTTAGATCCGATCATTATGGCCTTCTGAAGCCATCCCGCTCCTGGGGGTGGGGAAGGGGAAGAGGAAAGCACACGGTACTGTAATCACATGAAACGGACCTCTGCAAACCGAGCGATGAGAAAACCAAGACACAAATCCACCCGCATCAGGATTCAGCCCAAGTTAAGGCTCTTTCTTTCAGTCAGCAGATGGATCAGAGATCTCAGTTTTCCTCTGAACAGGGAAACGTAACTAAACGGGCTTAACTCCCCCCAAGAAACAAGAGTCAAATAGCAAACTGCATCTACGCAGCAACCAGAAGTTCGCCGTACTAAATTTAGCATGGTGGAGAGATGAGGTCATCAAACTGAAGTAAAACTGTTTCATAAAGCTCAGTGCAGGCCGATCGGCCCACAATCTTGTGCCAGTCCTTCGACCAACTTCAAACCAAGGGTTCCCAACCTGGGATCCGCAGACCCTTCAGTTAATGGTAGGGGTCCATGACTTAAAAAAGGTTGGGAACCCCTGCCCCAAACCTCCCCTCCTACACAGACATCCATTTTTCTTTCATCTGTACCTACTTAAGAGTCTCTTAAGTGTCCGTAATGTATCTGCCTCTAGCACCATCCCTGGCAGTGTGTTCCAATCACCTACCAGTCTGTGTAACAAAAAAGCCTACCTCCGATATTCCCTCCATACTTTCCTCCAATCAACATAAAATTATGCCTCCTCATATTAGCAAACAATCTGGGATGCTTCACGAGCTTACGTGTCATCGATGCACAGGCTTCTCTCTCTATAGATGCTGCCTAACCAGCTGTGTTTCTGGCATTTTCCTGTTGTTATTTTAGACTAGTAACAGTTTGGGCTAAGTGATAGTTTTAAGCAACACACACACACACACACAATGCTGGAGGAACTCAGCAGGTCAGGCAGCATCTATGGAAAAGACTGAACAGTCGACGTTTCAGTCCGAGACCCTTCACGTTGCTTTGGATTTCCAGCACCTGCAGATTTTCTCATTATTTGTAGTATTAAGCATCATTTTATAGGAGAGGGAGATGCAGGAACTCTGCATGGAGGCGTTTCCAGGGCTTGAAGTCAAAGCAGCAGTCACCAAGTGGCAGAACACTTAAATTCAGGGAGAGTCATGAAGCCAGAACTGGAGGAGCTGATAAAAGGGGAAGGTTACACAGGAGCAGAGGAGCCTACAGACACGGGGCCTGAAAGTAACATTGAGCGCTGTCATAAGGAAGCAGCTTCCATCCTCATGGACGCCATTCAGGCCACACTCGGTTCTCATTACGGTCATCAGGAAGGAGATACAGGAGCTTTAGCTCCCACACCACCAGGTTCAGCAACAGTTATGACCCAAACTAACTCCACAATCTATGAACTCGCTTTCAAGCATTTGAACAACTCCTGTTCTCGGTATTATTGAAATAATTAGTTAATGTACACACACTCTCGTTATTGGGTCCCCCCCCCCCATATTGGAACAGTCTGTCTCCGTTTACACATTAATTGTTAGTCAATATTTGTTTTTGAGTTGTCCTGGTTTCCTCCCACAGTCCAAAGACAGACCGGTTAGCAGGTTAATTGGTCATTGTAAGTTGTCCTGTGATTAGGCTAGGGTTAAATCGGTGGGTTGCTGGGTGGTGAGTCTCGAAAGGCCAGGAGGGCTTTCCGCACTGTATCTCTAAATAAATAGAAACATAGAAAACTTACAGCACAATACAGGCCCTTTGGCCCACATAGTTGTGCCAAACATGACCCTACCTTAGAAATTACTAGGCTAACCCATAGCCCTCTATTTTTCTAAGCTGCATGTACCTATCCAAAAGTCTCTTAAAAGACCCTATCGTATCCACCTCCACCCCTGTTGCCAGCAGCCCATTCCACACACTCACCACTCTCTGAGTAAAAAACATACCCCTGACATCTCCTCTGTACCTACTCCCCAGCACCTTAAACCTGCGTCCTCTTGTGGCAACCATTTCAGCCCTGGGAAAAAGCCTCTGACTATCCACACGATCAATGCCTCTCATCATCTTATACGCCTCTAACAGGTCACCTCTCATCTTCTGAGTTCACTCAACTTATTTTCATAAGGCATGCTCCCCAATCCAAGCAACATCCTTGTAAATCTCCTCTGCACCCTATCTATCGCAATAAATAAACAAACAAACGAAAAACTAAATAACATAGTTGAGGGACTCAGCAGGACAGGCAGTGAAGCTCATACAGTTCTGGCTGCTTCACTATTGAAAAGCCATAAGACAATTCCTTACATCAAACGGAGGTATATACAGTACATGAAAGTTGTCAAGTACCTTTCAAGTGCATTCAGCTTACACAGAATGTTTTGTTAATTCAAAAAGGATTACACAACTATGAAAGGTGCATTTAAAAAGCTCTTGGATAGGCAAAGGGTGGAGGGATACTGATATTGTGTGGGCAGAGCGGATTAGCTTAGTTAGGCATTAAAATTGTTATTGTAGTTTAATTTTCCATAAGGTATAGCTGCAGAATTACTCCATTTCAGCCATCAAGCCTGCTCTGCCATTTCATCATGGCTGATCCATTCTGGCTCTCAGCTGCAATCTCCTGCCTTCCCTCCATGTCCATTCATGCCCTGACTAATCAAGAATCTATTGACCTCAGCCTTAAATATACCCAATGACTTGACCTCCACAGCCATCTCTGTGGCAATAAATTCCAGATTCACCTCTCTCTGGCTAAAGAAATTCCTCCTTATCTCTGTTCTAAATGTATGCCCCTCCATTCTGAGGCTGTGTCCTCTGATCTTAGACTCCCCCACCACAGGAAACATCCTCTCCACATCCCCTCTACTGAGGCCTTCCACTATTCAATAGGCTTCAATGAGGTCACGCCTCATTATTCTGAATTGCAGTAAGTATGACAAGCCTTTCAATCCCGGAATCATTTTCGTGAACCTCCTTTGAACCCTCTCCAATGTCAGCACATCCTTTCTTAGATAAGGAGCCAAAAACTGCTCACGATACTCAAATGAGGCCTCACCAGTGCCTTATAAAGCCTCATCATTACATCCTTGCTTTTATATTCTAGTTCTCTGAAAATGAATGCTAGCATCGCATTTGTCTTCCTACCGATTCAACCCCCACATTAACCTTTCGAGAATCCTGCACAAGGACTCCCAGGTCACTTTGCAACTCAGATTTTTTGAATTTTCTCTCCATTTAGAAAATACAAACGTTTGTAGTTCACCCTTTGATTTCTTCTACCAAAGTGCATAACCATACACTTCCCGGCACTGTATTCCATCTGTCACCTCTTTGCCTATTCTCCTAATCTAAGTCCTTCTGTAGCCTCCCTACTTCCTCAAAACTACCTGCCCTCCACCTAGATTTTCCTGCTTGCTTGTATTTTTAACATAATCACCTAAATACATGTAATTATTCAGTGAATTTTTTGGTAATTACAGTGTAGTTACTTCCATATTTACCTAGAAACTTCTAAAGTTTTCTGTAGCAGGAGTCACGCCACATGAACCTGGCTTTTTTGGGTTAATCTCTAGTCTACGTGAAGTCCACAGCTACAACTTAGTCTCGGCTTTTCTTTGTTCTCTCAATGCTTCTTCTTTGTACTTGTAATACTTAACAAAACAATCGTAAGCAATAATTTTTGTGGCTCATTCTTGACTTCTGAAGAAGCTTCAGATTGGGTCCAACATTTACTAGTTTAAGCAAGCTGGCGAGGGGTGTGGGTTGATGTGCTCTCCCTGTGCCGCAGGGCTTGGATCTGTCTGCAATATTCTCCAGAAATAACCCAACCACGTGTGACTCTTAATGCGCGTCTGCTTGTCATCAGTACCACCCCTGAACTAAATCTGTCTGCCCACTTTCAAGAGGGTACAGTTTCCCAGCGAGGGAATGTCGAGGCGCAGAGCCTGAAGACATACAGACTCCTCCCCACCAGCCTTTCCTTCTCAGCGTTATACCTCTGTTCACACTGACAAGAAATACCATGCATTCAGAGCGCACTTGAGAAAGGAATTTGTCCTCAGCCCGATGCAGACAGATGGGATTAGTTTAAGTGGTCAGCAGCAGATATGTTATGGGCCAAAGGGCCTGTGCTGTGCTGTCGATGTTTCCACTCACGGGAGAACCCTGAATGACGGTATGAGGCTACAAGAGGGTGATCATTTAAAACTAAGGTGTGCCAGAATTTTTTCCTTACAGAGGATGGCGAATCTCTGGAATTTTCCACACCTACTGATTGTGGAGGATGATTATTTTTTAAAAAACGATCAGAAATGGGGAACAGGCGCAGAAGGGGAATTAAGATCATGACAGATGAGCCACGATTACGTTTAATGATGGAGTACACTTGAGGGGGGGGCCCCAAGTGACCTACTCCTGCTATTTTGTGTGACCCCCCCCCAATTACATATATATCCCTCTCTCTCCACCAGTCTTCCAGAGAAAACTTGAGACATAGAACATAGAACATTACAGTACAGGCCCTTCAGCCCATTATGTTGTGCTGACCTTTTACCCTATTCTTAAGATCCCTCTAAACCTTTCCTCCTACATCATCATCTTGTGTCATGTCGTATGATGTAGGCGATCATGGTCTTTGATCATGATTGTTCTCGGCAAAGTTTTCTGCAGAAGTGGTTTATCGTTGCCTGCCTCTGGGCAGTGTCTTTACAAGATGGGTGACTTCAGCCGTTATCAATACTCTTCAGAGATTGTCTGCATGGCATCAGTGGTTGCATAACCAGGACTTGCGATATGCACCACCTGCTCCCGTGGCTTCACACGATCCTGATCGGAGAGAGCTAAGCAGGTGCTACACCTTGCCCAAGGGTGACCTGCAGGCTAGCAGAGGGAAGGAGCGCCTAACTCCTCCTTCGGGACAGAATATCTCCACCCTGCTACCCATCCCTCCTACATTGTCCTCCATTTTTCTATCATCCACATGCCTCTTTAAAAGTTTCTTAAAAATTCCTAATGTATCAGCCTCTACGACCACCCTTGGCAACGTGTCCCATGCACTTAACACTCTCTGCGTTTAAAAAAAACTAAGCTCTGACATCACCACTACACTTTCCTCCAATCACATTAAAGCTATGCCCCCTTGTACTAGCCATTTATGACTTGGGGAATAAGTCTCCAGCTTTCCACTGGATTCTATGCGTCTGATCATCCTATATGCCTCTATCAAGCAGCCTCTCTTCCTCGTTCATTCCAAAGAGAAAATCCTCATAAGACATGCTCCATTGATTCAAGTCACCATCCTTTCTCATCAGCTTTTCCAAGAATTCTGAACCAGTACTGTGTTCTTGTAACAGATTAGATTTAGGGAGAGGGCTTGGCCAGTTGAGAGTTTTATTCTTCTTATTATTTATTTAGAGATTCAGCACTATAACAGGCACTTGCGGCCCAATGAGCCCACACTGCCTAATTACAGCCGCGTGACAAATAGTGCTGTAGTAGTGTTCCGCTAACCACTGCCACCCATTTAAAGAGATTGAAGGGGCTGAGTACCTGCTGGATCGGTGCATCCTTTCTCCCCCCCGCTTTTATCCAGTCACTGGAGTGGCCCAAACCCAACGCTTGCCCACAATGTTCAGCAGACAGCACAGTGGTCCAGTTAGCAGAGCCACTGCCTCACCACTCCATTGATCAGGGTTCGGCCCGGAGCTCCAGCTGTGTGGAACTTTGCAACTCCTCCTGGTGACCGTGTGGGTTTTCTTCCACAATCACCCACTGGAAATGGCCCTGAGGGCAGGGGTGGGGAACCTTTTTGAGAGCGCCCTCCCAAATTGGCAATAAAAAAAATCCTCTCAACTGCTTAATAAATTAACTGTGGACATTTTACAGGATAAAGGATGAGCCTCGTTGTATATTCACATCAAATCATCGCTCAAAGTATATAAGAGACAGATAGAAATAAATGAAGCATTAGAAAACATGTATTAATATTAAATATTAATACAATTGAAAATAACACCGTTTCTAAATAGTATTGTTATCTACTGTTCGCTGTCCAAATACTGGCGGCGAGGATTTCTAAACATATCATCCAACAACGCGTGTCCGTGAAACCATTTCATTGATGTCAAGGCGGCACAAGATATATTTTGTGAAAACATCTCACTGCTTTTGGGTTGTGAAAGATCATTCGCTGCTTCATTTGGTAGGAGAGATAATCATTATGCACCTTTTTATGTATTTATTGAGACGCGGCGTGGAATAGGCCCCTCCAACCACGCTGCCCAGCCACCCTCCAATTTAATCTTAGCCTAACCACGGGACAATTTACAATCACCAACTAACTTACCCCACGGGTTATGTCTTCGGACTGTGGGAGGAAACCGGATCACCTGGATACACACACACACACACACACTCAGGGAGACTGGGCTGTGCTAACCATTCCACTACCATGCTACCCCATTATGGGTGGAGTTTAAAGAATTGATTGGTGGCTCTGCATGCCACATGCTAACAAGATTCTTGTGCATACCATAGGTTCGCCACTCCTGAGCAGCAGAATCTGGGGACGTTGGCGGGAATAAAGGGAGAATAAAATGGGTTAGCATGGGATAGGTGTAAATGGGAACTCGATGATCAGTATAGGCTCAGTGGGCCAAATGGCCTGTTTCCAAACTGGTCTAATCAACGGCTCGAGCGGAACTTCAGCCTTGCTTTTGAGACTGAAGTCCAATTGTTTCAAACACGGCACCACACATCCCCATTCCCCAACGAAAAGGGAGACTGACCTGTCCCAATGTACAGGACGGTGTACTGGATCCCATTCCAGGACAGGACCTGGTCCACCACGATCCTCGTGTAGTTGACGTTCTTCTGGATGAGTAATGGCCGCTCTCCCACGGGCTGCACCAGGTCATCCATCAGGGGGTGCTCCTTGGCGAAGTTGAGGGTGCTGTCGGGCAGCTCGAGGGAGGTGTTGTAACCGCTCATCCTGTGGCTGTTGGTGATGCACTGGGGGCAGGAGGGGAGCAGAGACACACACGTGAGGAGCTGGGGGATGGGGGGGGGGCCATTCTCACCCTGAATGCTGAGCCCGAGACCACCACCCACCCTGGGCCAGGAAGATCCCACTCTCAGTGTGGCCCACTGATTAGGCAATTGTGGTTAAGAGGACGGGGCAGGATTTAACATCGGATCAAGTTATCATGAGGTGCGGAGGGGGGTAGGAACAAGGGAAGGGGATATCAGGAGTGGAGGGTGCGTGGGTAGGCACGTGTGCGAGAAGCTTAGGACCCGAGTGCAGGGGGTGAAGCAGGTGTCAGGAGCTGAGGGAGGGTGTGTTGAGGAGCAGAAGGTGGGGCGAGGGGCAGAAGGGAAGGTGGGGCCAGGGGCAGAGGGGAGGGCGGGGCTGAGGGGCGGATGAGGTGCGGAACGGAACAGAGGGGACGATGAGTTGAGCAGTGGAGAGGAGCAAAAGGGAAGTATAATTTATGTTAATTTAGGGTTGTGTTAACTTCGAAGCTCCTGTTGTCTTGTAGCGTACAGTGCAGCTGCTGCAAAAAGCTCACGTTCACGGCTTTGATTCCCTGTACAACAATAAATTTGAACTCGAACCGTGAGCGTTATGACTTACCGCTCCAGGTCGGGGACTGGGCACCTTATCCGAGTACTGCCCCCACTTCTTCGCCTGCTCCCGGTACTCCTTATAGGGCCCATCAAACGCCTGCCGGATATCTTTTATCCGGTACTGGCAGACGGCAGACACGTCCAGGTCAGCCCTGTGGGCAGATGCACGGGGAAAGAAGCCAGTTAGACAGGGAAGCCATTTCACGCGGCAAGCTCACACACTGGCCCAGTGCCAAGGTGCTGGACCTCCGCCCGTCACTGGGGGAGCGACAGATGGCTCTGATCTCCAGAAGCACCGCAACACGCTGATCTGGAGCGTCGCATCACAGAGCTTAATCTTACACCCAGACAACCAAGCAGGAGCAAAGGGCAAAGGGCAGGAGGGGTAACAACTGTACAGCTGGTGCCCCGTTTTTGAGTTAAGACACGCTTCACAGCGCCCTGGGCTCACTTGCTGTTGCTCTCTGTAAGGAGTTCGGACGTTCTCCCCGGGACTGCGCGAGTTCCCACCCAGTGGTCTGGTTTCCTCTCAATCTCCAAAAACAAAAACCACGCACGGTGACGGTTAGGGTCAGTGAGTTCTGGCTGGCAAAACTGGTCCCAGAAGCTGGCCCCAATGCAATCCTTTCTATGGGGCTGGTCATTGATGCAAAAAAAAAGATGCATTTCACTCTTCTGTTTTGAAGTGTGTCTAGCAAGTAAAGTTAGACGTTGGGAGGGACCAAGTGGGTCAGGCAGCATTATGGAGGCAAGTCAACGTTGGATCGGGACTCTTCATTGGAACCTCACCCGATATTGACCTTAAGCCTCCACAGTCCATTTCCCTCCACAGCTGCTGCCCGACCACCAGCTGCACCCATGTTGCTGCAGACCCCAGCATCTGCAGACTCCTTCGTCACCCGTCTGCAAGTCAGGCGCGAGTTCCCAAATACGGATTTCTGGGGCCTACTCATCCACTTCACCCATCGTTCTCAGACCTGCCCCACCCTCACTCAGCTTCGAACCTCCTGTCCCAATGAAAGAGCTGAGGCGTAAATGCCTCTTGATCGAGAGGCCGTAAGCGTGGAGCTGAGCTGTGGGAGAAGCTGGCAAATAAGATATACCAGTTAATCTGAAGATTTAATAGTTAGGAATGGGCTGCACCGAGGGAAATATTTAGTGCTGCCCTCTTGATTTAGTTTTTGAATCTGAATTTCCTTAATTCTCCTCCAAAGATCCCAGATCACTTACTTCTTGTTAAACTCACTTCTGGACCTTGCCTAAATGTACCCATCTGCTGGTTTTAATCCTGTATCTGCCTCCTCTCTCTGGGCCCACCGTTGAACTGCTTATTTCTTCCATTCTCTGCACCCTCCCCCTTCCTCGCTGCTCCTCGCCTCTCTCCAATCACAGACAACCCTCACATGACTTCCTCCCCGACCCTGTCCACTACATTAAGCTCCCTGCCTCGCCTCTTCACGCCCCAGCACTGCACTGACAGAATCTTCCATCTCCTGCTGTTCCCAGCTCCCCCTCCTGCCTCATTTTTTTTTGGGTCCTCCACTGACTCCCCTTTATCTTCTTTTATTCCTTGCCTTCCTACTCCTCCTATACTTAGGGCCAAGATCACACTGATTATGGAAGATAAACTGCCAGTTGTCGTGCTGTGCCCCAGCCTCTGACAAAACCGATTTCCTGTTCTCTGAGCAATAGGGGGAACTCAAGAATCCTGGAGATATGTGGAAAGAGATGCGGATATGCCGGGTATTTCACCCTGACCCCGATCCTGTCAAGGCCAATCCCATCAGGTTAAAATGGGAGCAAATACAAAGCGAGGAGCCATTATATCAGGAGACTTCCTGCTGGACAAACGCAGGTTGTGAGAGACACTCCACCTGTACACAACAGATGGTGCCAGCAACCCTGGCCCCAGGGGCACAGAGTCCGAGAATTAACTCCATGGCTTTCAGGCTGATGACAACAGGAGCTCAGGGGAGAAACTACTTCTCATCAACAATGCAGACATCTTCCAGGGACACACTGTAGGGGGGAGAGAGAGTGTGAGATGTGGATGGGTTGGCATACAGTGAGGGGAGAAAAGGCACGTGGGGAGGGGGAGGGGGGAGAATGTGAGATGTGGATGGGTTGGCTTATAGTGAGGGGAGAAAAGGCACGTGGGGGAGGGGAGAGAGGGGGGAGAGAGAGGGAGAGAGGGGGAGAGAGGGGGAGAGAGGGGGAGAGAGGGGGAGAGAGAGGGGGAGAGAGGGGGAGAGAGGGGGAGAGAGGGGGGAGAGAGGGGGGAGAGAGGGGGGAGAGAGGGGGGAGAGAGGGGGGAGAGGGGGGAGAGGGGGGAGAGGGGGGAGAGGGGGGAGAGGGGGGAGAGGGGGGAGAGGGGGAGAGAGAGGGAGAGAGAGGGAGAGAATGAATGACAGCAGGAGAGGGGTCACAGCAAGAGTAGGAGCAGAAAGGGGATAGAGTGGCGGGGGGGGGTGAGAGGGACAAGAGTATCAAGAGCACACAAAAGAAAGTGAGCGAGAATGTATTTGATGGCTGCTGGGATAGGGAACATTTTCTAGGCAATGTCTTATACCCGTCATGTGTGACAACACATAACCAGCCATGGTTTCTTGCCTAGACAATGCTGTTCCCCTGTTGACATGGCAACAGTAATAGGCCTCCCATTATCTCCCTTCACGCAAAGGAAGCAACCCCTCCTCACATCCCACTGGCAGCGCCAGGGCTCTCTCGCATAGAGCTGTGAATGCTGTCTAAAGCTCCCTCCCAGATCTTTCCCACTGGGGCTCACTGGAAGGTGCTGATCATCAGTGACCCACTACGCTTCAGGCTACACCAAACCTTCCAACCTTTGCTACCCGAAACTTTCCCCAAGCTATTACTCGCAACGTAAGCCTCTGGAGTTTGGAAGAACAGATTTCCCTGTGGAACAAGTAGTTTAAATCCACGATGGCCAGGTCGATTGTGAAAGTGCTGACTTACTGCTCTTCTTTCCGGGAACGTGCATTAAATTCCAGATAGGATGCTTTTGGTTAAGTCCTTTTACGTTCAGTGGCAGACAGAATCAATGATACTCTTGTACACTTCCCCCATCCCTACCATTAGAAGCCAGTCTCAAACACATTCCACTAGGCTGTAATATCATTTTCTATAAGCACACACAAACTGAAAATTAATATACAGGATGCTCAAAAGAAATAGCTTGGAGATGCATTTTTTATGCTGCTGTGGGGTGGGGGGGGGGGGGTGAGAGAAGGAGGTGATACTGGAACAATCAAGGCATGGTTATTAACATTTACCAGCAGATCAATGTGCTGGGACACTGAAGTTCATCTCCAGCAGGGGTTCCCAATCTTTTCTTACGTCATGGACCAATACCATAAAGGGGTCCGCGTCCCCAAGTTTGGGGACTGCTGGCATGGTAGCGTAGTGGTTAGCACAATGCTTTACAGTACAGGAGAAGCGGGTTCGATTCCCGTCGCTGCCTGTAAGGAGTTTGTACGGTCTCCTCAGGTGGGAGAACGTACAAACTGGCTTCCCTCCCAGTTGGGAGGTTAATTGGTCATTGTAAATCGTCCCGTGATTAGGCTAGGGTTAAATCAGGGGTTGCTGGGTGGCGTGGCTCAAAGGGCCAGAAAGGCCCATTTGGCACCGTATCTGAATAAATAAATAGATCTCCAGGGTTTGGCCAGGGTTGTTATTGGACAGAACAAACTGGGAAATCAGCTCATATTGGTACAGAGTTCAGTGACCACAGAGTTAGAGTGAAGGACAGACGATAAAAGAGGGATGTGAGAAAATCGCTTACGCAGAGTAATTATAATCAGGGTGAAAACAGTCAATCAAGTCTTTGGAATGGGAATAATTTGCAGTACTCGGGGCAAAGAGCATGGGAGCCGATCTGACTGCATAACGAGCTGTTGGGGGAACTCAGGCAGTCAGCCACTTCTGTGCGGAGGGTCAATACCGCTCAGCTGGACTAGAAGACTAGGAGGGAGATAAGCCAGTATAAAGAGGTGAGGGGACGGGGCAGAGCAAGAGCAGGCAAGATGTGGTAACACTGTCTTACCCAGCTTCTTCCCATCTGCCATCAGTCCATGAACCTATGAACACGGCTTCGTTCTCCCCTTTTTGGGATGTTTATTTATTTTACTTTTAACTCAGAGCATTTTTCCCTTAAATGTCACGTATGGTACTGCTGCCACAAAACAACTATTTCACGATTTGTCAGTGACAACAAACACACAAGAGATTCTGCAGATGCTGGAAATCCAGAACACACACCAAATCAGCAGATCCTGAGGAGAGGAATTAGCAGTTGACGTTTCGGGGCCGAGACCCTTCATCTGAACATCAGTATTTTATCAGTGATAATAAAGCTGATTCTGATTTACTCCCCCTCACCTTTCTTTTTTAAAATAATACTGGCTGCCTCTCTCTCTACTCTCTCAATCCTGATTAAGTGTCTTGACGCAAGACGTCAACCGTCCATTTCCTTCCACAGACGCTGCCTGACCCGTTGGGTTCTTCCGGCTCTTTATTTTTGCTCCAGACACTGCAATCCGAGTGACTGGCGAAACGCGAGTGTGATAGGCCAAATGGCCTTCCTGTTTGCTAAGAGAGTTTCTATGGATCTATCTAATTCACCCACAACACCTTGGCCCAGTGTGGAACGGTCAACAGACCGTTTCAGCTTCACAATCTGTGAGGTAAACATCAGCCCAGCAGGAGGAGTGGAGTCAGGGTACATGTGTCTGAATTCTCTCTGAGGCCTCATAACATAAAACAACAGAGGTAGGCCATAAGCCTGTCGGGCTTGCTCCAGCTGATCTGGCCTTGGACCTAGCTTTACCCACCTGCCTTTTCCCCATAACCTTTAACACTCCTGCTATGCAAAAATCTACTTTACTGTGGCTTAAGTACGTTCAGTAGCCTCTACAGCTTCCCTAAGCTAATTCCACAGATTCACTACGTTCCTCTCCTCTGCCCTAAATCTACTGCCCCTGAGGAGCGTGGAGCCATGTCCCCTAGTTCTAATCTCACCTCCTCGTGGAAGTAACTTTCCTGAATGTTATGTCATTCGTCCATTTCACGTTTCCAGAAGATCCCCTCTCATTCGTCTGATGATAAGCCCAGGCAACATCTCTCCTCATAGGCTAACCCCCCTCATCTCTGTGATCAACTTGGTGATGCTCCCCTGCGCCGGCTCCGAAGCCAGTCTATCTTTCTTTAAGTAAGCAGAGCAGAAATGCATGCAGGTCTCCAGCTGGGGCCTTGAACAGTACCCTGTGCAAGGGTCAGCGGTGAAACTGTGAAAGCTGAACTGGCTTCTACTGCAGTGGAGACTCTCAAAGACAGACTAGATCGAGGAAATGCGGTGAGACACAGGCTGAGAGTGGTGGCATTGGAGGCGTGGGGCTGAAACCGCAAGACCATAAGATACAGGAGCAGAACTAGGCCATTTGGCCCATCGAGTCTGCTCCACTATTTCATCATGGCTGATCTGTTTTTCCTCCCAGCTCCAACCTCCTGCCTTCTCCCCTTATCCCTCATGCCCTGACCAATCAAGTGTCTATCAACCTCTGCCTTAAATATACAGCTGCCTGTGGCAACAAATTCCACAGATTCACCACTCTCTGGCTAAAGAAATTCCTCCTCATCTCTGTTCTAAAAAGGCACCCCTCTATTCTGAGGCTGTGTCCTCTGGTCCTAGACTCTCCCTCATAGGAAACATTCTCTCCATATCCACTCTCGCAAGGCCTTTCACCATTCGATAGGTTTCAATTTGGTCACCCTTCATTCTTCTGAATTCTGATGAATACAGGCCCAGAGCCATCAAATGCTCTTCAGGAAGGGAAAGGGATAAATCAGACATGAAAACCTACCACTGAGCCTGGAAGATCCCAAAAAACACTGTGTTTTGCCAGCTACTATCGTTCAACATGTAGATCGTCTGAATCTTGTTGAAGTGCAGTTGTTGCTCGGGGATTGAACATAGCAACCGGGCCTTCAGAAAGGTGGTCCACTTCTTCTGAAGCGTTCGAGCCCCTCCCAGGTCACCCTGCAATCGAAAGGGACAAAACGTGAACTTTGCCGAGCAACTTCAAAATTCCTTGCAGCTTTTGAAGAAGAGTCACGGTTCCACAGCCGACTGAACGTGCCCCACCTCAAAGTGCCTGTGAACTGAGCGGATTGGTGTGCTACTTCCATGGGAAGCCTGGAGACAGCCACGACCATGGGGGTCTGGAGATCACACATTGTCATGGAGTCATACAGCAAAGAAACAGGCCCATTGGCTCATACTAACCACTGTACTTATCTATACCAATCACCTCATTATAGGAAGGATATGGAAGCTTTAGAGAGGGTGCAGAGGAGATTTACCAGGACAACGCCAGGATTAGAGACCACATCTTAAGGCTGATTTATACTTCTGCGTAGTAGCCTATGCCGCAGCCTTCGTAAGTGGCCTGCGCCGTTGTGAGGATTTATACCTGTGTGCTGGTGTTTCTGCGTCGCTCTGCAATTCACCGCTAAAATGCTAGTTGGTGGTAGGGTTTCTATGCCACTGTGTAGAGTTTCTTTGTGTACCGAGTGCATCATGTTGGAGTTGGAGGTAATAAATGTTGTACAGGGGTTACTTTTATTGAAATTACTGCAACGCAGAAAAGAGAGAAGACATTGGGGGAGATGGTTATGTACGACCACTGAACGGATTGAGGCAGAAGGAGGGTGAATTTTCTGTGCTTGTCCGGCCACTGAGAGACATGGACGAGGAAATGCATTTCAAATATTTTCAGATGTCGGCAGGTAGATTTGACGATTTGGTTCATCGTCTCCAACCAGTTATTTCGCATCAGTGTACGCACAGTATGCCCATAGACAGGAGGAAATGCGATGCTACCAAGCGGACCAATCACAGTTGTTGTGGTCTGCGTCGCTGCGACGCGCAGTTCCATTTTTGGAGAGGTGCGCGTCAGGCTACGGCGTAGGGTAGGGCGTAGGTTTGACACAGAAGTATAAATCAGGAAACATCAAGTGAACTAGAGCTGTCCTCTTTGGAATGAAGGAGGATGAGAGATGATTTGACAAAGATCTACATGATGATAAGAGGCATTGAAAAGAGTGGACAGCCAGTGCCCTTTTCCCCAGGGTGGCAACGGCCAATACAAAATGGAATAACTTTAAGGTGCCTGGACACCAGAGGTAGGTTCTTTTTACGTAGAGAGAGTGGCAAATGAATGGAACATGGTGTCATGGTGGTAGTAGAGGCAGACATGTTAGGACATTTAAGACACTCTTAGATGGATACATGAATGATAAGAAAATGGAGGGCTATGTGAGAGGGAAGGATTAGATTGGCCTCGGAGTAGGTTAAAAGGTTGGCAGATCCTGGGCCGAAGGGCCTGTACAGTGCTCTTATGTTCTCGTCCCATTTACCCACATCTGGACTTTTTGCCTTGGCAACTCGAGGCAGGCAGAAATGTTTCTAACCCTGGAGAGAGTACCTGCCTTCACCATCGTTCCAGGTCGAGCAATGCAGATTCCAATTAACCTGTGTGATAATTCCCCTTCTTCCTACAGAACCCTTCCACTTCATGCACATTCTCGTGCCTAATTAAGAACCTCTTGATTGCTCTGCAAGTACATTTCAGACACCCATCACTCTTGAGTTTTTAAAAAAATCCTTTTAATTTAACCCCCCCTCACCTTAACTGCCTTAAATGCACGTCCTCTGGTGTTAGACATTTCAACCCTGGGACAAAAGATTTTGGCTGTCAGCTCTATCCATTTCATAATTTTACAAACTTCTGCCAGTTCTCCATTCAGCCACCCTCACTCCAGAGGAAACAATTCAAGTTTGTCCACTCTCTCTATATAGCAACTGCCTCTTATCCAGGCAGCGTCTGGTAAATCTCTTCCACCCCAGGATTTCTTCATTAACAGATGTTTCTCTGTGCTGTCTCCCTCTATGATAGTCATGACTCTGTGTTGAAAAAATCCAGTTTCGTTGCCACATTATCAACACTAGTTTTGTACTTCGGATGTACTTTTTTTTAAACTGTTTTTAGGGCAGCAATGAAGGTCCTCCATCTCTGGGGGCGTTCAGGGCTTCCTTCGTCATGTCAGTAACCTCCTCTCGGTTTTCACTCCTGTCAGCCATGCAAGTCCCGGGTGGGGACTCAGGAATTCCGTCACACTCAGATGTAGAAGGATTCTTCATTGCTGTTTCCATAGCAATTACTGATCAGGGTCGTTAGCCCTGAGCTGAACGCCAGAACTAGGAGGACTGGTGGGACCACTCTTAGTCTGGCCTCTAACCTTTGACCTGTTTGGCATGGGTGACCCTACCAAGAGCCAAAGCATAAAGCCCTGACTCCAGCCAACATCGCTCTCCGGGAGGTCATTGACGCACACAAGCCTCAAACCACAACAAGGTTGTGGTCCTCTTAGAGGTCAGATGTACTCAGTTAACAATTAAGCCCGCCCTGCACCTACTAGAGTGCTGGGATTTCATCTAATTTCTGAACATTAATCTGGACCTCAGTGCGATACTTTAATCTCTCAAGGTGCACTTCTGCAGGACTGAAAGTGCAAACCCTGGACGGAGGTAGTCACTGAGGGTGCTCTTCAGGGGAAAGCACCAGAGACGAATGTAGACAGCTGCTGGAAACCGGCAGCTCCCAATCTGCGTCCTTGCTGTGCTTTGAGTAAATGCTACTCCAGCTTTGGGCTTTAAAACAATTTGTGGGGTCCTTCCCCCTTTCGTCCTTGTGCTCTGCTCTCTGCGGAAGGCAAAATTACTCCTGCACAGCGAGCGGCTGCAATCTAGAACATACTGTGCAGTGAAGAATGAAAACAACACAGCCAGAGCAACTCATCAGGTCAGGCAGCATCTATGGACTGTGGCAAACAGCTGACATTCCTGATGACGGGTCTCAGCCCGTTTATTTCCCTCCATGCCTGACTTACTAAATTCTTCCTGCATTTTATATGTGTTGCTCTAGATATTCAGCAGCTGGCTGAATATCTACATTATTTACTGGGATAGAGTGCAGAATTTGAGCTTCACCAACTTAAAACCTAGCCTAACCTTTACCTAACCCACTTTGGACCGTGGGAGGAAACTGGAGCACCCGGAGGAAACCCATGCGGTCACAGGGAGAACGTACATACTCCTTACAGGCAGCGGCGGGAATTGAACCCAGGTCGTTGGTACCGCAAAGCGCTGCGTTAACCACTACAATACCGAGCTGCTTCATCTCTTTCGAGTAATGGAAGCAGAGTTAACTCGAAAGGGAGAATGCTAAGAGTCGGAACGAACAGAATTTACTGAAATCTGGAGGGGCAAGGCGCACGAATCGGAGGCAAGTAAGGGAGGAGACTGCTTAATGACTTGGGACGCAATTAGCATCTGAGCTTACACAGGACTCTCTGTGCCCTGAAGTCAGTCTAGATAGCTCACAATGTGATTAGCTCAGGCGATAAAATCAAACCTCTCAGACCAAGATCGTCTGACCTATTCTGCCCTTTACATTTCAGATGCATTTTAAACCCACGACCTCTCCCAATCAGGTTGTCAAAATTATGTGGGTTGCAGCAAAAAAAAACAAGCCTTCTGGGATTTAATTGATGCTGACCAGAAATTACTTTGTCAGTTCCTCCAGCAGCTGGAACCTCGATCTGATTCCAATTGAACTGAAAATGAGAACCTGGGGGTCAAAAGGTTGCCACACCCACCCCAGTGGGAAGCCCCAGTTGTTGAAAGATATGCATGATGGAAGGGGATTTAACGAGAAGCGTTCAAATTAGGAATGTGATGGGGGGGGGGGAGAGGAAGGATTCGTCAGAGAGCAGATGCGAGACGGGAAGTGGGGGGTGGTGGATGCCAATTTGAATGCAGGCACAAACGCAAGGTGGAGGGGCAGGAGGACGGGAAACAGCAGGTCAGAATGACATAGGTATTCTTCAACATCCCAAGGCTTTGATGGAAAAGAGTGCATAAATCAATGGCTAGAAGACGAAGAGCATCGTTCCTTGGGCTAGGTACTGGCAAACAGTTGTGAAATAACCTGGCAGTGGGTTTTACTGCCTTATCGTTCCCTCTCTCCTCTCCAGCCTCCCCAGATTAAGGACATTTTCAATAGCTGATGCCTCAGGAAGGCAGCATCGATTACTGAGGACGCTCACCACACAGGACATAGCCTCTCCTCGTTACTGCAATCGGGGAGGAGGGACAGGAGCATGAAGTCTTAGGGACAGCTTTTTCCCTTCAACATCAGATTTCTGAGCAGTCCGTGAACCCGTGATCATTGCCTCACTCTCTTTTCGCACTACTTATTGATTATACATTTCTTATTGTTGTGTATTTCACGGCACTGCTGCCACAAAACAAAATTTCACTACATGTTCTGTTTACGTATTGAGATACGGTGTGGAACAGGCCCTTCTGCCCCTCAAGCTGTGCCGCCCAGCAACCCCCCGACCTACCAACCGGTACGTCTTTGGATTGTAAGAGGAAACCACAGCACCCGGAGGAAACCTACACTGTTTACCATACAAACTCCTTACAGACAGCAACGGGAAATGAACCCAGGTCCCCTGTACTGTAAAGTGTTGTTCTAACCACTAAGCTACCATGACACTCTATATATGATAGTGATAATAAATCTGATTCTGTCTGTTAATACCTCATCTTACAATTTCAGCTCCAACGTCCTATCAGTTCTGGATTTCAATCACTCCGGCATTGAGGGGAGGATATAGGATATATGCAGAAAGGTAGAGTGATCCAGAGGAAGAAGTGGGTGTGTGGGATGGAAACCCAAGCTCCAACTAGATGATAAAACCCTGTAGACACAGCGTTAGGGCGATTTCTGAGTCACAGTATATAGCAAATCTTCAGACATGAACATGGATTGTAGATTAAATTTAAAATGCAACCCTGAACAATAGCTTTCCTACAGCTAAAGACTGGAGTTGATTGCAAACCGGACAATGCTGATTAACATTCATCTTGGGTGTCTGGAGTGTGGGGGCAAAGGAGGTGGTGTGTGAATACTCTATGTACTTCAGAGGAAGCACTGTAGATATGTTGTAACTATGGAATTGTCCTGCTGTTAACTTTGATCTTCATCACATAAAAATGCCATGTAATATTGGGTCAGGAAGCCTCTTCCTCCAAGAGTGTCTGTATATGGTGCCCGCTGCTTGTTTTCACTGAATAAGACATTTCTATAGCCACTGACTGGCTCCACTGCTCCTCCTGTGACCTCGCTCTCATTACAGCAGTACAAGCTGAAATGAGACACTGTTACATTAATGGATGTTTGAGGGGAATTGGAGGCAGGTTAAAATATGTGACAACAAAGGTGAATGACGGAACCACAATAGTCATGGAGTCATACAATATGGAAACTGGCCCTTCTGCCGAGCTGACCCATGCCAAACAAGATTTTCACTGAAGTTAGTAGCATTTACTCATCTTTAGCCCTTATTACTCTCGACCGTTCCTATCTGTGAACCTTTAAAATACTGTTAATGTACCTGCCTCTACCACTTCCTCTGGTAACTCCTTCCATATAACACACACACACAAACCCATTCTGGTTATGATTAGCTCCTTCCATATATTGACCACATTCTGGGTGGAAAAAGTTGTCCCTCGGGTTCCTGTGAAATGCCTCTCCTTTCTCATCTAAACCTATGCCCTTTATTTCTACATTCCCCAACCCTAGGAAAAGAGACTGGGGGCATTTACCCCATTGAGGCTCCTCATGACTTCAGACACCTCTATAAGATCAGCCTTCATTCCCTTATGCTCCAATGAGTAAACTCCCAATCTCCTCAACCCCTTTCCATAACTCGGTTCCTAAATTCCTGGCATCCATTGTGAATCTCCTCTGCACTTTTTCTAGTTATCAGTACCTTTCCTATAGCAGGGTCACGAAACTGAACGCAATATTCCATAGGTCACCTCACACAACATCCTGTACATCTGCAACATAACATCCTAACTTCTACAGTAGACCTCAACTGCTGAAGGCCAGATGACCTTCTTCATCACCCTAGTAGAATGCTATTGTCCGGGAACCAAGTACTTGTACTCCAAAGTACTTTAGTTGTACAATACTCCCCAGAACCATACTGTTAAAGTCCAATCCCAAATTTCCTTCCCAAAATCTTGCTCTTATTCAAATTAAACAGCGCAGAGCTATTACAGCTTGTGATGCTGCAGTTCAGAGCTCAATTCTGATGCCATCTGTAAGAAGCTTGTACGCCCTTCCCATAAACTGTGTGGGTTTCCTCCGGGTGCTCCACTTTCCTCCCACAGTCCAAAGGCGTATTGGTTAATTTATCATTGTAAATTGTCCTGTGATTAAGCTAAGGTTAAATAGATGAGTTGCTGGGCCAGAAGGGCTGATACCACCCTGTATCTCTAAATAAACAAACAATCAATAAATAAATAAACAAACAAACAAACCTCGATTTGCCATTTCCCAGTCTACCTACTCCAGCTGATGAAGATCCCTCTGTCAATCCTGATAACTGACCTAGTTGACTACAACACCAAATTCTGCACCAAACCAAACAGTGATGGCTGACATGAGGATGCTCTCTAGGATAGCAGTATGAAATTGCACCAGTACATCCTAGGGAAGATGGCACAATGTACCAAGCTAAAGACCCTCTAAGGGCTCAGGTTCTGAATGAGTTTCCAGAGCTGTCGGCGTCCATGCCTACATCCTGAATAGAATGGTGTCTTCTCTGCAAAGTCCATCAGTCCCCCCTCACATGCATCAGCATTGAACCACCTCAACACTCCTCTTACCTTACAGACTCGGGCAACCCTCGCCACCACCTGCTCCCTGTAGCAGTCGTACTCTACAGCTCTCTCGCTGAAGAAGAAATAGATCTTATCGTCGTCTCCCAAGTCGCTGTTCGCACTTTCCTGGATGTAGGCGGAACCGACAAAATTTGGTTCTAGAATGAAATGGAACAAATTTCATAAATAGGACAAATGTAAGTCAACAGTTCGATTTCTTTAATTCAATCGCATGCCCTGATCTTCGCCATACAGCACAGAAATATCTCCAAGCAACCATCAAGTCTCACTTTGCATGAAAATAGGCAATTCTTTTTCCCATGGCCTTGTAAAAATTGTGTATAATTCATGTTTAATATACGATTTGCTTAAAAATGCTGTTTATGCGATGCTATATGCCTGAGATGCTGCTGCGTGTGTGAGCAGTCTGGTAGCATAGTGGTTAGCACAACGCTTTACAGTACCAGCAACCCAGGTTCAGTTCCCACTGCTGCCTATAAGGAGTTTGTACGTTCTCCCTGTGACTGCATGGGTTTCCACCGGTGCTCTGGTTCCCCCCCTCCCCCCCGCCCCCCCACAGTCCAAAGACGTACCGGTTGGTAGCACTGGAAACTACTGTTTTTTTTATATTTAATAATACTTTTTATAAAATGTTTACTTTTTAACAAACTCATGTATTTTTCCACAGTATGTGGCATTTCATCCCCAATCACTGGCAGAAAGCGGTATAGAAATTAAACCTCATTAAAATTCACCACCTTTCTCATTGGCACATTACCCATGGGATCTAACTATTATAATTATGTAGCCTATTAACTAGTTTATTCCTATCTAAGGAACGTCTTATCTTCTCTATTAAAGATCCGGATTTTTCAGAAGTGCCATCTTTGCTTCTTTATTCCTTGTCTTTGCATGCATTCACCTCTAAACATCGATTCTCGCCACTTTTTAGTTTGTTTAGTACTTGTATGTTTTACTTTAAAACAAACTGAAATCTTAGAAGTAAGACTGCTTGTCATTTCTGACCTGGAAGAACCCCAAGGATCATAAACAGTGACCCCACTGTAGATGAACTGGTCGTTATAAATTGACCTGTGATTAGTCCGGGTTAAATCGGGGTTTGCTGGACAGCACAGCTTGACGGGCCGTGAGGGCCTATTCCTCCCTGTATCTTAATCAATCAATAAATTAATAAATCAGAATTTCATTACATATGTGCATACATGGACTGGTGTATTTTACAATAAACTTGACTTTGAAGTACCACTGATACAATCACATTTACCAGCCTTCTGTGCTTTGGAATTTTAATTCCAGTTTTATTTTATTTAGCAATACCGCGCGGAATAGGCCCTTCCAGACCTTCGAGCAGCACCGCCTCACCACCTCCAGCTTAAACCTAACCTAATCACAGGCCAATTTACAATGACCAATCAATCTCACGTCTCTGGACTGCGGGAGGAATCCAGAGCACCCGGAGAGAACACGTGCATCCCACGGGGAGGACGTGCAGGTTCCTTCCAGAGGAGGCTGGGACTGAACTCAGAACTCTGATGACCTGAGCTGTATTTAAGACAGAGCCTGATAGATTCTTGATCAGTCGGGGCATGAAGGGATATGGGGAGGACAGATTAGGGCTGAGAGGGAAAATGAGTGAAATGGCGGAGCAGACTCGACAGGCCAAATGGCCTAACTCTGCTCCTGTATCTTCTGCCTTTATGGTAATAGTACCTCTACACTACCGTGGTGCCCATTTTGTTGATAATAACCGTGTAAGAGAGGGAAAAATTAGAAAAGGATTATTTTGTGAGCTAGTGGCGACAGGATGGGATAAATGTTTTTCTTGAAGGTCACAACAAAACGTGAATCTATGGTAAAAGCACACTTACACCACACACTGCACCCGCAAAGTATTGTGAAGGACCCCACGCACCCCTCACACGAACTCTTCTCCCTCCTGACATCTGACAAAAGGTACTGAAGCATTCGGGCTCTCACAACCAGACTGTGCAACAGTTTCTTCCCCCAAGCCATCAGACTCCTCAATACCCAGAGTCTAGACTGACATCTACATCATTTATTATTATATTGTAATTTGTCGTCTACTGTGCCTATTGTCTTGTTTATTAATTATTGTACTGCAGTTTTGTGCACTTTATGTAGCCTGTGCATGTCTGTGGTCTAGTGCAGTTTTTATATTGTTTTATGTAGCCTAGTGTAGCCTTGTGCTGTCTCACATAGTCTAGTGTAGTTTTGTGTTGTTTCATGTAGCACCAGGGTCCTGGAGGAACGTTGTTTCGTTTTTACTGTGTACTGTACCAGCAGTTTATGGTCAAAATGACAATAAGCTTGACTTGACTTGAAGAGATTCTGTAGATGCTGGCAATCCAGAGCAACAGACACAAAATGCTGGAGGAACTCAGGCAGCATCAATGGAGGGGAATAAACAGTCGACATTTCAGGTTGAGACCTGAGACCTTCATCAAGGCTCCTTGTGTGTGTTTTGACCCAAACCCATTTCCTTCTCTATTTGCATTATTTATTTACTTTCTATAAATTATAGTAATTTTATGTCATTGCATTGTACCACAATGCACAAAACAACAGGTTTTACATCATTTAAGTGATTATACACCGGATTCTGATTATATCGGTCCATTATGGCACGCTGTATCAACAGGCACAGCAGTGAAGGTTAAACTAAGTCAATTTTCTTTTCTCTCCTCAGTCAGAGCCTCACAGGGGAACCTCATTCTTCACAAATCAATGGCGGGGTTGGATGAACTGGAGTCTGAGGTCAAAACGAGGGCCCGGATAACCAGTAGTAGTTCCCTGGAGCATAGGAGAATGAAGGGAGATTTGACAGAGGTGTACAAAACTGTGAGGGGTACAGGTAGAGAAATGATCAGAATCAGATTTAATACCACCAGCGTATGTCATGAAATGTGTTGTTTACCCACCTTTTCCACTGAAGTTGGGTGAGACAGAAACTAGGGCTCATAGGTTAAGGGTGAGAGGTGAAATGTTTAAGAGGTCCTTCTTCACTTAGAGGGTGTTGTGAGTGTGGAACGAGCTACCAGCTCAAATGGGACGTGCAATTTACTTGCAAGATTTAAGAGAAATACGGATAAGTACATGGACAGGAGGGCTACAGTCCAAGTGTGGGTCAATGGAACAAGGCAGAATAACAGTTCAGCATAGTGGGCCGAAGGGCCTGTTTCTGAGCTGTAGCTCAACGTCAAATCCACCAGGACCTGCACTCGGATCCCTGGCTACATGGAGACACAAGCGACCACAAGTGGTAGGACCAGCAGCGACAAACAGAATATTGGAAGAGATCTGGAAGGAAATGGGCAGCCAATATTTCCGTTCCTAAGTCCTTACCAAGATCCTTGATCCGAAACCTCGACTGTCCACTCTCCTGCACATATCTGCCTGACTACTTTGCTGATCCTGTATATTCACTGGGTACATAACTTACAAAAAGATGACGACAGAGGTGAGGAGGATTTCTTTTTGCTAGTGGGTGGGGAATCCGTGAAGTTCATTGCCTCAGACGGCTGTGGAGGCCAAGCCAATTGGGTATATTTAAAGCGGAAGTTGATAGATTCTTAATTAGCAAGGGTGTGCTGCCTTTATGGCAGTTATTTAGTTTATAATATTTTCGCGTAGTAATTTGTTAGCATTTTTTAGTTAAAGTTAGGATTGTTTAAATCAATTGATTTGTCTGTAATACATCGCGGCTGCGATGACGTCACATCCGGGTTCGCCGCGTCTTGTGGGGAATTACCGGTTTGAGATTCACGCAAGGGCGGGGGTCACTCACATGTGCGACCATAACGCTGACTAGGGTCTCTCTATGCACCAAAGACACAGTGAAAGCAACGCTGTAAGTCATTAGATAATCGGTATTTTGAGTTAAAATGTTAACGCCGATTCTGTTAAAAGTAACGACGGTCGGTAAGGTTTACCTTTTCGTCAGTTAAAGAGTCGGGATAGTTTGTATTGAAGTGTGTCTAAAGCAGCCAATGGAGCAGCTAGATTCTGACTGTATGCTGCACTTTAATGTAATGTAGTTATTGTAGTTTTACCTTTGCAAGTATTCACAATGTAAATGTGATATTTAGAAGGGAACAAACACTGTACCAATCTTGTATTGTTTTTCAACAGTTTTCACCATGCGTTAATGTGAAGAGTGAACAGTAAATGGTTAATCTTACTGCGGTCTCGTTTGCATTGATTCTGGTTTATCTCGACGTTTACCTCGGCGTTACTTCACACCCGAGCGAGAACGTTACAGTGAAAAAGCGGCATTATCAGGTGTTTAAAGTGCAGCCATGTCAACCCGATCCAGCATCAAGTCGTTGTCAAAGTCATCGTCATCCTGCGACAGGGGCAGTAGGGCATCAAGTAAGGCCACCCAAGCAAGAGCGAAAGCAGAAGCCGCCAAGGTGCGAGCGCGCTTTGCCAAAGAAGAATTAGAAGTAAAGATGAAAGCGGCTGCCAGAGAAGCCGAAAACCAGAAGGAAAAGGCTGCCAGAGAAGCCGAAGCGGCTGCCAGAGAAGCCGAAAACCAGAAGGAAAAGGCTGCCAGAGAAGCCGAAGCGACTGCCAGAGAAGCCGAAAACCAGAAGGAAAAGGCCGCCAGAGAAGCCGAAGCGGCTGCCAGAGAAGCCGAAAACGAATTGGAAAGGAAAAGGGTAGAGGCACGGTTAGAAGCGCTGAAGCTAGAACGAGAAGCAGCAGCTGCCGAGGTGGAAGCAGAGTTAATAGAAGACGCCGAAGAAATGCATGATCCGAAGGACGGAAAATCTACCTCAGAAAAGATCGGATTGGAACGTACAAGGGACTATGTCCAATCTCAAATGAAATGGAAGACTCTTTCTTCCTCTCCTTACTTATTCGATAACGTCCCACTTCACGAGGAGTCTTGGAGAGGCCCGACGGCATCACGTCCATCCGAGGAAGATAATTTACCCTCGCAACTCCGCGATGAACCCAGGAATGCAAGGGCTCACGACAAGTACTTCTCGACACCGAACTTACCGGATTTGGGGAGAAGAGAGGCAAAGACTGAGTCCAGACCAGCAAATCCCATAACAGATGTACGCCCTCAGTCATGTACCTGTGGACATGTTCCCTCAGCCCGCACGCCACCTGCAGATGAATCCGCAGCACGGTATTTCGCACGACGGGATCTCGTCACTTCAGGACTATACCGGTTTGACGATAAACCCGAAAATTACCGTGCATGGTACTCCACTTTCACCAACGCTATCGACGGATTCCAGCTCAGAGCAACCCAGGAGTTGGATCTTATGGCAAAATGGCTGGGAAAAGAATCATGCGAACAGGTGAGACGCATGCGTTCAGTGTACATCAACAAACCCGAGCTAGCATTGAAGAAAGCATGGGAGAGACTTCAGGAGGGCTACGGAGCCCCCGAAATTATTGAGGCGGCGCTATGCCAACGTTTGGGAAATTTTCCTAAGGTGTCAGCCAAGGACCACACCAAGCTAAGAGAATTTGGAGATTTACTCATGGAGATTCAAGGCGCCAAAGAAGATGGCCACTCAGCTGGTCTAGTATACCTAGACACTCCAACCGGGATTAGACAACTCGTGGACAAACTTCCATTTGGGCTGCAGGACAGGTGGTTGTCCGTTGCCTCAGATTACAAGGAAGAACACGAAGGTCAATTCCCTCCCTTCGAGTATTTCACCAGGTTCGTGTGCAAGGAGGCGAAGAAGCGAAACGATCCTAGCCTCATAGGTCCAGGAAGCAGTACAATTTACACCAAGCCAGATAAATCCACTTCGAATAATTCCAACATTACTAAACCAGTCTCAGCGCTTAAGACTGAAGTCCTTACAACTAACAACGACTCTAGCAAGAATTGTCCATTGCATAACAAACCCCACCCCCTCAAAAGATGCAGAACGTTTAGGGAAAAACCCCTTGAAGAGAAGAAGGCCCTCCTCGAGGAGAAAGGGATATGCTTTAGATGCTGTTCCTCGACCTCTCACTGTGCGAGAGAGTGTACGATCGCCGTGAAGTGCCTGGATTGTGATAGCACTAATCACGACTGGGCCATGCATCCTGGCCCGTCACCGCAAACCGACAACGCTCCTTCACCCCCACAACAGGACGGCGGGGAGGGAGAAGCTCACTCCAGGACAACTGTTGTCAGCTCGAGCTGTACGGAAGTTTGCGGTCAAGCTCAGGCAAGCCGTTCTTGTTCAAAGATCTGTCTCACTAAGGTGTACCCTAAGGGAGCCAAAGACAAGGCCATCAAAGCCTACGTAATTCTGGACGATCAGAGCAACCGCTCGCTAGTCAGTCCAAAGTTCTTTAACTTGTTCAACATCGAGAGTGAGCAGTTCCCATACTACCTTAGAACTTGCTCAGGCAACATGAAAACTTACGGAAGGAGGGCCGAAGGCTTCCAGATCGAGTCCCTGGATGGTAAAGTCCTCATCTGTCTCCCCCCACTCGTAGAGTGCGAGAAAATCTTGAATAACCGCACTGAGATCCCGACGCCAAGTGCGGTGCTACACCAACCACATCTCCACCACATCGCCAAACACATCCCAGAGCTGGATCCAGAAGCAGAAATACTCCTGCTATTAGGAAGAGATGTTCTCCGGGTACATAAGGTTAGGCAGCAGGTCAATGGACCACACGACGCCCCCTTCGCCCAACGCCTGGATCTGGGCTGGGTGGTGATAGGAGAGGTGTGCCCTGGCAACGAACACAAATCAACGGCTAACACACTCAAGACCAATGTGCTAGAGAGTAGCCGCCATATGATTCTTCAACCCCGCACAAGTTCCATGTGCGTCCAGGAAGCACCACAAGGCTTTAACAAGCGCAAAGTAACTGACGAGACGCTCGGTCAGTCTGTCTTTGCTCAAAAGGAGCATGATAATAAACTCGCTCCATCGGCTCAAGACGCCACCATCTTAAAAACGGAGGACACCAAGGTCTTCAGAGACAAAGCAAATAGTGGGGTCGCCCCACTACCTTTCAGAGAACCACGCCAGTGCTTGCCAAACAACAAAGAGCAGGCAGTCAAGCGGTTCACGCCCTTGCAAAAAACCACGAAAAGGAGACCTGAGATGCAGCAAAGCATCCGATCGACCCACGAGGTACTGGGCACACCAATGGCAGAGGTCACAGCCATTATGAATGCACGACCACTCCTACCCGTGTCTTCTGACCCGGAAAACCCCTTCATACTGTCGTCATCAATGCTCCTTACGCAGAAGGCAGGAGCTGCCCCTCCACCAGGGGACTTCTCCGATAAGAACCTGTACACAAAGCAATGGAGAAGGGACCTTCAAGTTGGAGATTTAGTCCTGCTCAAGGACAAGCAAATCGCCGGCAACTGCTGGCCAATGGCCAGAATCACTGCCACATTCCCTAGTAGGGATGGACATGTCAGGGACGTCGAGTTGAAAACTACCGACCAAGGCGATGGGAAAATTTACCAAAGGCCTGTTACAGAAGTCATTCTACTTCTACCTAACGACTGATTTAGAGACTGAAGTTCGTATTATGTTCATTGTGACCTTACGAAGGCCAAGCGGGGAGTGTGCTGCCTTTATGGCAGTTATTTAGTTTATAATATTTTCGCGTAGTAATTTGTTAGCATTTTTTAGTTAAAGTTAGGATTGTTTAAATCAATTGATTTGTCTGTAATACATCGCGGCTGCGATGACGTCACATCCGGGTTCGCCGCGTCTTGTGGGGAATTACCGGTTTGAGATTCACGCAAGGGCGGGGGTCACTCACATGTGCGACCATAACGCTGACTAGGGTCTCTCTATGCACCAAAGACACAGTGAAAGCAACGCTGTAAGTCATTAGATAATCGGTATTTTGAGTTAAAATGTTAACGCCGATTCTGTTAAAAGTAACGACGGTCGGTAAGGTTTACCTTTTCGTCAGTTAAAGAGTCGGGATAGTTTGTATTGAAGTGTGTCTAAAGCAGCCAATGGAGCAGCTAGATTCTGACTGTATGCTGCACTTTAATGTAATGTAGTTATTGTAGTTTTACCTTTGCAAGTATTCACAATGTAAATGTGATATTTAGAAGGGAACAAACACTGTACCAATCTTGTATTGTTTTTCAACAGTTTTCACCATGCGTTAATGTGAAGAGTGAACAGTAAATGGTTAATCTTACTGCGGTCTCGTTTGCATTGATTCTGGTTTATCTCGACGTTTACCTCGGCGTTACTTCACACCCGAGCGAGAACGTTACAAAGGTCATCCAAAAGTTACAGGGAGAAAGCAGGACAGTAGCACTGAGGAAGATAATAAATCAGCCAGTGGTTCAATGGTAGATAAGCAAGCTACGAGAGACTTGAGAGAGACGAGAAATCATCCATGATAGAATGACAGAGTAGACTCTATGGGCCAAATGGCCTGTTCTGCTCCGCTGTTTTATGGTCTAAGAGTCCCTGGGAGAAGGGGGGAGGAGGTGGATGACACAGAGAGGAAACGAACTGTTGGGTTAGAACACAACTGAAGTTCGGGATTCAGTTAAAGTATCCGGGACTACTTGAGAGCCTGAAACTGAGAGTGAAACTGACCCGCAAGGGGAGATGATGAATTTACGTCAGGTTGGCTGTGCTCAGCTTATACCAGCGGAGCGGAAGCCACTGTGCAGGATGAGGGCAAAGAGGTTACTTCAGTATTACCACCTCTCCCGGGGGAGAAGCAACACGGTTTCCAGTGACATTTGAGGATACAAAACTGCTGACAGAGAAGGAAATTGAATACACTGGTAAAAGAATAATCACTGTGTCCCATGTGTCTGCAAATCCTTACAAGCTGGCATGAAAGGACAGTGCAAAGTGCAGTCCCCACTCTGGAACTATTAGATGGAATATCATAGTTTATGACATAGGGGATGGCCATTTGGTCCATAGACTCAATGTCGGATTATCATTCTGAAAAATCCCATTCTGCCACTGATTTCCCTGTAATGCCCTTCTCTCTCATGGGCCCATCAACTGCCCCCCCAGTTCTCCAGTCACCCACCTAGTATGGACAGTGGCTAATTAACTTGCCAGCAGCACATATTTGGGATGTGGGCGGAACACGCAAGAGCAGAATTGGGACATTCCGCACTTAGAGTCACTTGATCATAGCCCATCTATTTTCCCTCTCAACCCCATTCTCCTGTCTTCTCTCCAAAACATTTCTCTAATCAAAAACTTATCAACCACTGCTTTAAATATACGCCCAATGACTTGGTCTCCACAACCATCTGTGGCAATGAATTCCAAAGATTCAACACACTCTGGCTAAAGAAATTCCTCCTTATCTCTGTTTCAAAGTGTTGTCCTTCTATTCTAAGGCTGTGTCCTCTGGTAAAGGCTTCCGCTAACGGAAACATCCTCTCCATGTCCACTCTATCGGCACGCTTCATGAGATCCCCTCTGGGGGAGGAATCCCATTGGCTGACGGGAGCTGCACCGTCACAGGGTGGACGTGCAAACTCTGCTCGGGCAGCACTGACGCTCTGAAGCAATGAGGTAGAGAGGCTGTGATGGGTGCCATGCCAAGCGCACACTGGGCGAGTCTGACAGGCCAGCCAAGTGGGACCTCTGCCCTGTCTTTAACCCATGCTGTCCCTGCCCTGGGAATGCCAGGTGGGATAGTGCAGGGGGACTCCGGTCAGGATGGCGCCAAGCTGCGGCCTCTGTCGAGGTTGTGGCTCTAACTTAACTGTGTGTTTTTTTTTAAAAAGGACTGAATGTATATGCACACTGATGGGTGGGAGCATCGGGTCATGTTTTGCTGAGGTAAAGTTATAGGAAAGCACAGCGCAGAACCAGGCCCTTCGGCCCATCTAGTCCATGCCGAACCATTTAAACTGCCTACTCCCATCGACCTGCACCGGGACCATAGCCCTCCATGCACCTATCCAAATTTCTCTTAACTGTTGACATCGAGCTTGCGTTTACCACTTGCGCCGGCAGCTGGCTCCACACTCTCACCACCCTCTGAGTTTGTCACTTGCTTTGTCCTGCGAACCTGGTGGGCACCAGAACATGCGGCAACACTTCCCGACTGCCCCCAGCACATCTTCTAGTTGTAACGGAGGTCAACGAAACAACACATTTGACCGCATGCTTCGATGCACCCGTGATGAATAAATGAATCAGAATCTCAATCTAATTTAATCTGTGTTCTCCGTGACCCGGGCGTGCAGAGGGATGTAACCCTCGTTGCGCCTGCCCTGGAGAGCTTGATTAGATAACAGGGCGAACATTGCTTCATATTTAAAGCAACACACACAAAATGCTGGAGGAGCTCAGCAGGTCAGGCGGCATCTGTGGAAATGAATGGACAGTCGACATTTCAGGCCAAGACCCTTCATCGGGAAGGATCTCAAGACTTCTCTTCAAGGAGCGGTGCCTTAAGGAGATGGAGTACATCATCGAGGATGCCCACCACCCAGGACATGCCCTCTGCCCACCGCTACCATCAGGAAGGAGGTACAAAAGCCTGAAGCCACACACTCAACGATTAAGGAACAGCTTGTTCCCCTTTGTAATCTGATTTCTAAATGAATATTGAATCCATGAAAACTACCTCTTTCTGTTTCTGTTATTTCTATTTCTGTTATTTTTGCACTACTTATTTTAATTAACATATATATGATACACAGACACCTATACATAGATATACTATACTTACTGTAATTCATTTTTTTTCCTGTGTATGGATTTCTCATGTATTTCATTGTACCATTGCCTTAAAGTTAACAAATTTCACAACATATACCGGAGATATTAAACCTGATTCTGAAACATTGACTGTTTATTCATTTCCATGGATGCTACCTGACCTGCTGAGTTCCTCCAGCACTTTGCATGTGTTGCTTTGGACTTTGAGGACCTGCAGACTTTGTGTTTAGGATTACTTCATATTTAACCTGTTTTGTCCTGCCCTGGGGCTGGCCACGTGATGGATCAGCGCAGGGGGAGCTTTACTCTGTACTTGCCCCTCCCCGGAGTAATTGATGGGGCAATGCAAAGACAAATTTATTTTGGATTACGACACTTCACCCAAGTTCATGTTGACATTAGAAGATATTCCTGTCGTCACCAATCCCGCCATTCATTTGATAAAAATCGCAGAAGCCTGCAGAAGGTAAACTATTTTAAGCCATTACCGCTCAGCCAGGTAGCGAGGTACTCGGTCTTCATCGAGTAGCGATGCCCTAGATTCCGCAGAATAACTGGCTCCGTGCCAAGGAAGTCGTTCATTGTCGCAGAGTACAGTTCGCCATCTGTGAAACAGCAAAGAGCAGAACTAATCAGATGTCTCCGACAAGGAAATAGCGGCGCAGGATGGGCGCGTAACGAACATTCACCCTCCCTGCAACATCCAACCATTCTGGATCCACCCGGGACAAACCGTCAAGGTGAAGAGAAATGGGCATTCCTGATGGAATTGTACTCTTAAACAGTCTGTGCTGAACCTTGAAAACCTTCACTATTCTACCTGGTGGACTAGTTATAAAACTGACCAACAGAGAAAAAAAATTCACCTGAATTCAACTTTCAGATAGTTAATGAGTTAAGCTATCTTACCAATTATTTACTAACAAATTAAAAGATTACAAAATTGTCCTTCCATTCTGCATGAAGTTTCCCTAAACTTTCTTCCATTGTTGTGCCTTCCAACGTTTAGTTTGTCCAAAGATTAAAGATTAGTTTCTTTTTTGTCACATGCACATAGAAGCATTCAGTGAAATGCACCGCTTGCATTAAATCAAATCAGCGAGGATTGTGCTGGGTGAAGTGACTCATCTGAAGGTGACAATGTCCGCGTGTGCCTTGACCCATGCACGAAGAGGACTTAATCACCCATCCTCAGCCCTTCACAAGGGCTCATGACCTCACACACACTTGACACCGAACACCGAACCTCTCACGCCAACCCAGGACCTTCTACGGTTTCATCATAACGATATGCAATGCTCCGCTATCATATTAAATTTTACTTTGTTTTCTGGACGGGCGTATAATGAGTGTACAATCACTTCCAAAGAAAAGGCTGCACTGTCTCCTCCCATTGCCTCGCTATTTTCAGATGTAATGGTATCTAGGTCAATTATGTACAAAAGACTATGTACAGTCCATCCATGTACCTCCCCCTCGCTGACTCACTCACTTTCTCCTCACTAGTCGGCATTATATTCAACAACAGCTCACCCTGCCCTCTATTCCCATGATATTCAGCTTAATTACTTTCCCAGCAGGCTCAGGCGATCCACACACATTCTATTAACACTTAGGAGCCATCATTTCTGGAAAAAGCACCAGCTCTTTGCAAATTACACTAGCTCTCTGTTCAGCAATGTCTCAATTTTTTTAAAAGTTCGCCATCTTTCATTTCAACACTCTCCTCGTTCTTACTCAGCTCTCTAGTTTAGCAAATTTCAGTCAAACCGAACACACGCAATTTCCGGATTTTAATTACTCCAACATTTTGAACTACCAATGAGTTTTAGCTCTGAAATTCACTAGCAACCTCTCCTCCTTTGAGATACTCTAATATCTCCAACCAACAACACACACAAAATGCTGGTGGAACACAGCGGGCCAGGCAGCATCTATAGGGAGAAGCGCTGTCGACGTTTCGGGCCGAGACCCTTCGTCAGGACTAACCGAAAGGAAAGATTGACTGTAGGTCTGACACGGTGGTCAGCAGCACAAGGGCGCCGCAGGGAACCGTACTCTCTCCGGTCCTGTTCACCCTGTACACATCAGACTTCCAATATAACTCGGAGTCCTGCCATGTGCAGAAGTTCGCTGATGACACGGCCATAGTGGGGTGTGTCAGGAATGGACAGGAGGAGTAGTATAGGAAACTGATACAGGACTTTGTGATATGGTGCAACTCAAACTACCTGCGTCTCAATATCACCAAGACCAAGGAGATGGTGGTGGACTTTAGGAGATCTAGGCCTCATATGGAGCCAGTGATCATTAATGGAGAATGTGTGGAGCAGGTTAAGACCTACAAGTATCTGGGAGTACAGTTAGACGAGAAGCTAGACTGGACTGCCAACACAGATGCCTTGTGCAGGAAGGCACAGAGTCAACTGTACTTCCTAAGAAGGTTGGCGTCATTCAATGTCTGTAGTGAGATGCTGAAGATGTTCTATAGGTCAGTTGTGGAGAGCGCCCTCTTCTTTGTGGTGGCGTGTTGGGGAGGAAGCATTAAGAAGAGGGACGCCTCACGTCTTAATAAGCTGGTAAGGAAGGCGGGCTCTGTCGTGGGCAAAGTACTGGAGAGTTTAACATCGGTAGCTGAGCGAAGGGCGCTGAGTAGGCTACGGTCAATTATGGAAAACTCTGAACATCCTCTACATAGCACCATCCAGAGACAGAGAAGCAGTTTCAGCGACAGGTTACTATCGATGCAATGCTCCTCAGACAGGATGAAGAGGTCAATTCTCCCCAATGCCATTAGGCTTTACAATTCTACCGCCAGGACTTAAGAACTTTTTAAAAGCTATTATTAATGCTTTTTGAGATAGTGATTTAGATGCATATCATATTTTTTACTGAGTTAAGTATTGTATGTAATTAGTTTTGCTACAACAAGTGTATGGGACATTGGAAAAAAGTTGAATTTCCCCATGGGGATGAATAAAGTATCTATCTATCTATCTATCTATCATATGTTGCTAGAGTTTATTTTATGTTTGTCTATCCTGTGAAGAATCTTTGGAGGTTTAACGCTAACCACAGACGATGCCAAGGCTGGAGACAGCGAAGAAAACAATCACGACTTGCAGAGGGATCTGAACTGGCTGGAAAAATGGCAGATGGAATTTAATGCAAGCAAGCGTGCGGTGTTGCACTTCAGTAGGACCAATCAGGGTAGGTCTTACACAGTGAGTGGTAGGGCTCCGAGTAGTGTGGCAGAATACAGGTCCATCATTCATTGAAATTGCCGGCACAGGTAGAAAGGGTCACAAAGAGAGCTTTGACAAATTGGTCTTCATAAATCAAAGTACTGAGTACAGAAGATGGGACATTGAAGTTGTACAAGGCGTTGGAGAGGCCTAATTTTCAGTCACCTACCTACAGGAAGGATTTAATTAAGGTTGAAAGAGTACAGAGAGAATTTACAGGGATGTTGCCAGAACTGGAGGACCTGAGTTATATGGAAAGATGGAAGAGGTGAGGACTTTATTCCTTGGAACGTAGAAGATTGAGGGAGGACTTGATAGAGGTAAACAAAATTATGAGTTGTATAGGTAGGATGAATGCAAGAGGGCTATTTTGAGGTTGGGTGGGACCATAACTAGATCTCATGGGTTAAAGGTGAAAAAGTTAAGGGGAACCCGAGGGGAAACTTCTTCACTCAGAGGGTGGTGAGAGCATGGAACAAATTGCCTGTGCAAGCTCGATTTCAACGCTTTCAAGAAAAACTTGGATACATATGTGGATGGTACAGGTATGGAGGGCCGTGGTCCCCATGCAAATCAATGGGAGTTAGGCAGTCTAAATGGTTCAGCATGGATTAGATAGGCCGAAGGGCCAGTTTCTGTGACTCTAAGTCTCTAGCGTGGTATGTCAGTAGAGTACCCTTTTACTTCTGGTGTTGCACTCTTTGTTTCAGTCTAAATCAGGGAAGTAGGCCCTTCAGCCCAGCAAGTTCATGCCAGCCACACCAATCCCTTATTAATCCTGTTTTACTCCACCACATTCTCATCCACTACCTCAAGACTCTACTGTGCACTTACACACTTGGGGTACAGTAACTTACTGTGTTCAATTGACCTATCAACCCACACATACTTGGGACACGGGAGGAAACCAGAGCACCCGACAGTGACAGGGAGAACGTGCAAACTCCACATGAACAGTAGCCAAGGTCAGGATCGAACCCGGGTCTCTGCTTCTAGCTGGGCCATCGTCTCACCAACTTGAGGCACGTGCGATCAGCTCAATCCCTCCAGAGTACATACACAGACACGTCTGTCTCCACAAAGACAGGGTCAGATCAAACCACCAAACCAATGTCTGTCAAACAGCCCACCGAAGGCCTGCTAGCTCTCCAGTAGAATCATCTCCACTGATGCCAACTCCTCGTGCCTGGTAATCATACACTTATAGAGCACAGAAACAGGCCCTTCAATTCAACTCATCCATTCAGAGCCACTGAGTGAGACCCATTTGCCCATGCCCCTCTAAACCAGGGGACCCCCAACCTTTTACCATTAAGCAAGGGTTGCGAATTCCTGCTCTGGACCTTTCCAATCGACGTTTGTTATTTTATTTAATCAGTGACACAGCACGGGAACGGGCCCGTCCAGCCCCTTTGCAGCTCAATTACATCCAGGTGACCTTGGGATGCAGGAGAAAACTGGAACACCCCGAGAAAAGCCACGGGGTCACGGGGAGGCGTACAAACTCCTTACAGACAGCAGCACAGATCGCTGGCGACGTAATAGCGCTACACTACTGCGTCGCCTGGAACGTCCTTGCTTGAAATGTCTTTTAAACATTGCAAACCTACCCACCTCCACACTTCGCTCTAGCACGGGGGTTCCCAACCTCCGTCAACAGTAAGGGTCCAAGGCATACAAAGCCTGGGAAACCCTGCGCTATCAACTCATTTAATACACCTATCACCCTCTGAGTGGAAAAAGTTGCCCCTCCGATCCCTTTTAAACCTTTCCTCTTTCACCTTAAACCTGTCCCCTCCTGTTTCGGAGACCTCCTACCCTGGGAAAACAACTGCCTGCTTCAAGAAACTGCCTTGAAATGCTTGGCTAAATCGGGAGACAAAGAACTGGTGAGCCAGTGCCTCCATGGGAGGCAGAATTAATCCTTTAAAAATAGAACAGTATTTAAAATGTCAGCAGGAGGTCAATGGGTAAAGTTTACACTGCAGTTAAAAACTTCAGCTCAATCTGCAATTATCATGTCCTGTTTACCAGTTCCTGTTACAAACTTTCCATCAAAATGAAAATGTGTGGAAAACTGGCTCCCAAGCCAGTGGGAATTACCTTGCGTTATGAAGTAATTACCAACGCATGCAGGATACGTGCTGGTCAAGGGACCTTGGGAGATAAATGGAAGGAATAAAGGTAGTGATGGGTCAGCTGTTAAGCGACAAGACTAATAAGCAGAAGGCCTGAAGTGAGGATCAAGAGACCAGACTTCAAATCTCACAGCGGAATTTAAATTTGATTAATAATTAGGTATTTACAAAGAAAATCCAATCCCAGTAATGACCACCACAGTAACACAAGATTAAGAAAAGATTAGCTTCACTTGTCACGCGCGCAGCGAGACAGGGTGAAATGTGCTGCTTGGCCAACACAGACCAAGGTGGGCCCGGGGGGGAGGGGCGGGGGGGAGAGGGCAGCCCACAAGGGTCGCCACGTTTCTGGTGCTGACGTGCTGTTAGAGCGTTTTGTTTCAGGGGTTAGAACATGTAGCAAATAATTTCAGCAACTGATTTCAGCCACCCGTCTTCAGATTCGAATGTGGGCTGTGGATTAAATCTGAACTGCATCCCTAACAATGGGTTCCTGAGAGCCGCGAATGGGAAGTGCAGACAACGCTGCTTTAAATTTGTTATTTGCGTGTATTGGGGTGTCCGCAGCGTGGGTCTGAAGAGGAAGTTGTGAGGGTGGTGTGTACTTCCAAGGAAGCATTGTAAATGTGGAATTGTCCTGAACTTTTTTTAAAAAATCTTTAGCACATAGGCAGGGTGATTGATAAGTCTGTGGCCTATAGTAGAAGGAGTCAATCTTAGAAAACCTAGCACATTTATTTTTCAACATAGTCCCCTCCTAAATTTACATACTTAATCTAGCAGTCGTGGAGCATACAGATGTTGGACCTCCAGAAATTGTCCACAACAGGGGGGTGATTGATAAGTTTGTGGTCTAAGGTAGACGGAGATGAGTTATACAGCTCTCGTTACATGCACGTGTAGTTCAACTCTTTGACTGAAAATGCAGAAAGTTTGAAGTTAATAACATCCCCTTCTACCTTAGGCCACAAACATCAATCACCCCGATGAGTTATTAACTTCAAACTTTCTGCATAATCAAAGAGTTGAACTGCATGTGCATGTAACGAGAGCTGTATAACTCATCTCCGTCTACCTTAGACCACAAACTTATCAATCACCCCTGCTGTGGACAATTTCTGGAGGTCCAACATCCGTATGCTCCACGACTGCTAGATTAAGTATGTAAATTTAGGAGGGGACTATGTTGAAAAATAAATGTGCTAGGTTTTCTAAGATTGACGCCTTCCACCTTAGGCCATGAACTTATCAATCACCCCTCGTAAAATGCCATGTCATGTTGGGTCAGGCAGACCTTCCTCTGAGGAGGGTGTCCATGCGATGCTCACTGTATCTCATTCTGATGAATAAAGAGACGGTTTCATATCTACCGGTGACTTTGTTCACGCGACAACACATACCATCCCCACCACTCACTAACGCTGAACCACACAGCTTTGGAAGCGAGGGGAAACCGCAGCACTCGGAGGAGATCCACGCGGTCGCGGGGGAGACAGCGGCCGGAATTCTACCTGATCTTACAGCTGGCACTGGAAAAGCATTGCGCTAACTGCTGCGCCACCGCGGCGCACTGGCTCATCAAAGCTCTGTGGGGAGGAAACCTGTCAGCCCGACCCAGCCGGCCCACGTGCGACTCCAGGCCCACGGCAACACAGGTCAAGATGGCTGGAAGTGAAGTTGGTATTGCAGTGGGTCAAGGAGGCAGTTCACCACCTGCTCGAGGAATGAGCCACAAATACTGGAAGCAAAAGAGACGCCAGATGCTGAAATCAGAGCAACATGCAAAGAGCTGGAGAAACCCAGCAGATTAGGAAACATCTAGGGAATAATCTGATCAGTTGACACTCTGGGTCAAGACCCTTCAGTTGAACTGAAAGTGAGAGAAGAGAGCCAGCAGAAATGGAGTGAAGGGAAATGGTGGAGCACTTTACGCTTTCTACTCACGACTACGAAGCCAAGCACGCCTCCAACACCATATTTAAGTTTGCTGACGATAGTGGTTGGCCGAATAAAAGGTGGCGACAAATCAGCTTATGGGAGGGAGACTGAAAATATGGCAGAGTGGTGCCACACCAGCAACATCTCACTCAATGTCAGCAAGACCAAGGAGCTGACTGCTGCCTGCAGGAGGAAGAAAGTGGAGGTTCATGAGCCAGTCTTCATTGGTGTCAGAGGCACAGAGGACCAGCAACTTTCGTCAATTCAGAGGAGCCGACCTGGGTCCAGCTCGGTAAATGTCACTGCAAAGAAAGCACGGCAGTGCCTCTACTTAGAAGTTTGCAAAGATTTGGCTACTAACCTAAAACTTTTTAAAACTTCTATACATGTGTAGTGGAGAGTATACTGACTTGGTTGCATCAGAATCTGGCACTGAAACACGAACGCCCTTGAATGGAAAAATCCTACAAAAAGCAGTGGAGGCGGCCTAGTCCATCACGGGCACAGCCCTCCTCACCACTGAGCACACTAACATCACGGAAAAGCAGCAGCCATCATCAGGGACCCCCACCACTTCTCACTGCTGCCAACAGGAAGGAGGTACCAAGGTCTCAGGACTCACGCTATTGGAGTATAAAAGTATAAATTTTGCTGTGTAACCAAAACTATGCAGTCAGTTTTGAAACTTGCTATTTGATATGCATGTACTCAATTTAGTAGGAGAATGAAATCCTAAGAATGTAGAAGACAATGGTGTGTTAATGAGAGGTAGTTAAGAGATGTAGATGTAGATTAGAACATGATTAAGTCACGAAATCCTAAGAATGTAGAAGACAATAGTGTGTTAATGAGAGGTAGCTAAGAGATGTAGATTAGAACATGATTAAGTCAATTGGTAGAAACAATGGTGGCAAGATGTACGTGTGGTACATGTGATATGCAACTATAGACCGATTACATATGCTAATGCAACTGGACCAGGAGATTGCTATAAAAAATGCTGTGTCCGAGGATCGGTGGGCAATCAGCGACTAGCTCAATGACTGTCTCAGCTTTTATTTGCAAATTAAAGTTTAACCCTTCTTAAAGAATCTTCTGCGTCTCTTGGTCATTTGTGCGGCACGAGAAACAACGACAACGTCACCAGGTTCCTGAACGGTTACTACCCCTCAACCATCATCAGGCTCTTGAAGCACAGGGGATAACTTCACTTGCCCCATCATTGAAGTGTTCCCACAACTTGTGAACTTGCCTTCAAGGACTCTTTCATCATGTTTTCAATATTTATTATTTTTTTAATTTATTTCTTATTACTATTTCTCCTTCCAGTACTTGCTCAGTTTGTTGTCCTCTGCACTCTGGTTGAATGCCCAAGTTGGTGAGGTCTCGCACTGACTCCATTATGTTTCCTCTATTTACTGTGAAGGCCCCAAGGAAACAAATTTTAGGATTGAATGTGGCAACATATATGAAATTTGATGACAAATTTACTCTGAACTTTAAAGTGCTGGCAGGTGATGGGTGTGTGGGGGGGGGGGTAAATTGGGGAAGGGAGAGTCAGGAGGTGTAAAAAGGCTGAAGGTGATGGACGCTGATAGGAGAGAAAGGTGGAATCAAGGGGGAGGAGTGGGGTGGGCAGAGGGGAGTAGTGGAGAAGGGGAATGAGTGGGAGGAGTGTCGGTGAGGGGCAGATGGAGTGTGTGGGGATTAAGACAATGAGGGGTGGGGTGAGTGTAGGAAGAACAGGGTAGACCAGGGGGAGAGAGAGAAAAAAAGATAGAGGGGGAACAGTTTACCAGTAGTTGTAGAATTCACAAATTTTACACCAGCAAGCAGAAACTGAGGTGCTGTTCTTCTGGTCTGTGTATCGCATCAACTTGGCTGCAGAAGAAGCCAAGAACAGACAAGGGTCTGTGCGGGAATGGGGGGGGGGTGGGGAGAGAGAGAATTAAAATGGCTGGGAAGTGGGAGATCTGACCGCCACAGCGGACAGAGCAAAGTTGCTTGGCAAAGTTTATGCTGATCTTACTGATGTAGAGGAGGTCACAAGGGGAACAATGGAGCAAAAGTGACTGTTTTATTGAAGGCCAGACTGAATGTGCTGAGGCAGCTGAGAGCTCTCTGGGACGAAGCTGACCGCTGCATCCTCGCCTGTGCAAACCGTGTGTTTTGATGGGAAGATTTGTGAGGGGAGTGCAACCGGGGAAGGAGTGCTGTGTTTGAACAGACCGCCGGTTGTTTGCACAGGTCAGCTTACAGTAGCAATCAGCTGGAACAAGAGCTGGCAGACAGGATAACTCCCACATAAACACGGCTGCTCGGCTGTGCAAGCTGTTACAATTTCTCCAACGTTAGCAGATCCTGCTCCTAGCACTCGAAGCCCTTCAGAAGACCCTAAGACATAGAACCATAGAACTTTACAGCACAAAAACAGGCCTTTCGGCCCTTCTTGGCTGTGCCGAACCATTTTTCTGTCTAGTTCCCACTGACCTGCACCTGGCCCATATCCCTCCATACCCCTCTCATCCATGTACCTGTCCAAGTTTTTCTTAAATGTTAAAAGTGAGCCTGCATTTACCACTTCATCTGGCAGCTCATTCCACACTCCCACCACTCTCAGTGTGAAGAAGCCCCCCCCCCAATGTTCCCTTTAAACTTTCCCCCCTTCAACCTTAACCCATGTCCTCTGCTTTTTTTCTCCCCTAGCCTCAGTGGAAAAAGCCTGCTTGCATTCACTCTATCTATACCCATCATAATTTTATATACCTCTATCAAATCTCCTCTCATTCTCCTACGCTTCAGGGAATAAAGTCCTAACCTATTTAACCTTTCTCTGTAACTCTGTTTCTCAAGTCCTGGCAACATCCTTGTAAACCTTCTCTGCACTCTTTCAACCTTATTAATATCCTTCCTGTAATTCGATGATGGGAGCAGAATTAGGCCATTCAGCCTATCGAGTCTGCTCCGCTATTCAGTCAAGCTCGATTTATTATCCCTCTCAACCCTATTTTCCTGCCTTTCCCCCTTAACATTTGACACTCTGACTAATCAAAAACCTACGAACCTCTGCTTTAAATGTACCCAATGACTTGGCCTCCACAGCCGTCTGTGGCAATGAATTCCACAGATCCACCATCCTCTAGTTAAAGAAATTATTTCTCTTCTGAGACTGAGCCCACTGGTCCTGGACTCCCCCACTGCAGGAAGTGTCCCTACATTCAACTGGTTTAAGGAGTGTGAGAAACAGGCAGGCAATATCTGCAAGCAGGGGGTCTCAAACATTTTGATTTAAGCCACTCATGCCCTGCCCGTGAGAAATTCTCGCTCCACACAAGAGGCTGCTCTCTCTCTGCAGTAACTATTAACCCCTCAACACCCAAACTTGCTTTCAGTCCACAGTGCAGGGCTCACAGCCCGGCCATTCTCTGTCTTGAAGCACACATAAATTGACAGTGCACCATCTTGCTTTTACCTCCTCTCACCATGGCCGACACTTTAGAAGCTGACAGCATAGAAAGAAGGCGGACTGCAGGAACGCGAAGCGGAATCACACAATGCCTCACAGGGTGATGCAATTAACTTCCAGGGCAATCAAAGCACTTAATTGAGCCTGATCAAAAACAAACAAAAGCCCAGCCAGAAAGCCATTCATTTTACACTGCAGCACAAGTTTCAGGTTTCAGGAGCTCACTAATCCAGCCACACACTGACACCGTCTTATGATTGGTCAAGTCACACTGCGCGCCCGATGAGCGCATAGCTTTTGGACAAGGCCAATGAACCGGCACTTTCGAATCGTCGCCCTTAGTTAAGAGGGAACGAGTTCAAATCCCCACAGAATTGCGTTGATTAATGTGTTGGGGAACTTAAAAGAAGAGAAAACAGCACGGTTTTCCAGCAGAATCCTCCAGGGCGGTGTGGCGGAGGTCCACAGTGCACAGGAAGGAGGGAATGTTAGGACTGAATATGGCACAGCCTGCAAGCTAGGGCCGAGGTACTCACCCACAATTAGGCCCGTGTGTCCTTTCGCAGGATCGTAGGGACACTTCCCCTTCCCGCTCCCGATGTCTGCCTTGCTTAAAGTAAAATTTCGCATGTCCTGTGAGAAGAATTAAAAGTTCACCAGAAAGCATTTCAATCCCATCCCCACAATAAGGTGGCTGCCTACTGCACTGAGCAAACTTCAGGCCAATTGGGAATCTAGGAAGTTGCTGGACTGCCAGGACACCGGTAGATGTCCATACAGGAATGCTGCCGGCTGGCACATTCTAGGCTGCAGGAGTACATGCCAAGGACCGCAGAGAGTCTGCACCAGAGGGAAGGGGGTCACTACCTACAGGCCCAGCCAGCCCAGTCTCTGCCTCCTCTATGCTACAAGGACTGAAAGCCAGTCAGCACAGAGAGCGTGCAGCTGGAAATCTGGAAGCTTAAAGGCTAAAGCTTCATTTGCGTTAAGGACCGACACAGTAGGATCAAGCGCAGGAGGCAGCCCACAGGCGTCGCCATGCTCCCAGCGCCAACGTACGACATCTACATCTTACTAACCCTTAACCAGACATCTTTGGATGAGGGAGGAAACCGAAGCACCAGTGTTCAAGGGGAGAACGTGCAAATTCCCTCCAGAGTGACAGGAATTGAACCCCAATGTCACAGCTGGCACTGCACAGCGTTGTGCGAGCTCTCACACCATCATCCCGCTCCATTTTTATCAAAGGAGTAACTGAGCCCCCCCCCCCAAGCACCGGGTATTTGCACTGCTACCAACAGAGCAACTGATTTCACACTAACGTCAGCGACAATAAACCCAGAGGCAGCATTTCACGTCTTTATAACACAGCATTCATGCCCTATAAAGGGGGTACTTACAATATACGTGCATCTGGGCTGGAAGGCGTAGGTCCCACAAGTGTACAGGTGGGTGCTATTGAAGTTCTGCAGGAAGCGAATGTAATTGAAACAGTCGGTCTATAAAGAGAGGGAAAATATAAGTATAAATCTGGTGAACATAAATGCATCAAGTACAGGGTTAAGTCTGATTAACTAGTGTAATTAACCAAACAACAAGGGGAAAAAATGGAATTAATGCTGGCAGGTTACCAAATTATCGCCTGCTCTCTCAATAACATCATGTTTAAATAATGATTTTAATATATTAAAAATATCTGAAGGTGTTTTACAACATCAAAGCACATTAGATTCTGCAGATGCTGGAAATCTTGAGAGAGAGAGAGAGAGAGAGACACACACACACACACACACAGACACACACACACACAGACACAGATACAGATACACACACACACACACAATGCTGGAGGAACTCAGCAGACAGTATCTATGGAAAAAAGCAGAGTCGGTATTTCAGGCTGAAATCCTGCTGAAGGGTTTTGGCTCGAAACGTCGACTGTGATTTTGCTTCATACACGCACACAATGCTGGAGGAACTCGGCAAGATTGGCAGCACTTACAGAGGAGGAATAACGGCCTAAAACACAAGACTGTGAGGGGGGGGGGGAAGAGGAGTCTTTGATGCTTCTATCACTCATTCTATGGGGTATCTTGTTTTGTGGATGTCTGTGAAGAGTAAGGATTTCAGATTGTATACATTCTCTGATATTAAAATAAACCTTTGAACCTTTGACATTTTGCTTATTGCCCTTCATGAATGGCCAGATTTAAGGAGTCCCTCCAGTGTTTATCCCAGCATCGAACATGATGTTCCATGGAGCTACACTGTGGATTTAGTTAAAGCAAGAAGTAGGTTTCAAGGAGCCTCTTTGAGTTTTGTGAGGGAGATTGAAAACTAATGACCTTGGCAGCTGAAGGGAGGGGGGGGGGGGTGTGACAATGGTGGAGCTTTTTAAAGGTAGGGTTTTATTCATTTATTTATTATTTACATTTTTTTTTATTTAGCACAATTTATCCTCTTTTGCACACTGGTTGTTTATCAATCTTCATTTGTGTGTAGTTTTTCCACTGATTCAATTGTATTTCTTCCTTCTATTGTGAGTGCCCACAAGAAAATGAACCTCAGGGTAGAGTACTGCACAGTGACATGTACGTACAGTACTTTGAGCTTTTTGAGACCCACCATCCAATGGAGACCTTGAGGGGTAAACAGGTTTAGAAGGGGGACAAGAGGCAATGGGAATGAGAGGGGAATGAGAGAGTATTAAAAGGCTCGATTCATGTATGCGTTGTAACAACAAGCTTCCTTCGGGGGTGGGGGGAGGAGGGATTAGGAAACAATAACCAGAGTTTAGTCAACACAATGGACCCGCTACAGCGCACACAGACAACAGGGCAGGCTTGCCGTTTGAGACGCGCGCACGCACATATATACACACACACACACACACACGCACACACACAAAGCTGCTGGGCTTCCAGCCCTTCCTCAGAGCCCTTCTACCCTAATGAGAAAAGGCAGCTGCGCTTCTCAGATAGGCCGACCTCTAAGCGACAGCGGAACGCAAAGAGGAAGACACGCCATGTTGCCGTGACACCGTCCAGACTGCAGTGTTATTGCTGCTGTGCTGCACGCTTGCAGGGTGACCCCCCCCCCCCCCCCCGATGACCTCGCATGCCGTGGTTTAATCTGTTTACTGTACGCTCTGTACTTCTGAAATAAGCGGCCCAAGGTACGATCACACCATCAATGGGACACAAACCTGGTTGTTCTTCCCCTTCTGAACACAATCCTTCTTTTTCTCCACTGGGGCATTCCAAACGATCTGTTTGAACAGAGAGTGTAAATAGAAAAATGACAATTAAATGGTCCAGCTCTTTTGAAGACAAAGGGGGTGGCCGATGTTGGAACCTGCAGCAAGCAACGCACATAAACCTGGAAGAACTCAGCAGGTCAGGGAGCGTCTGTGGAGGGAAATGAACAGTCGACACTTCGGGTTGAGATCTTTCAGGTCTGCAGATAAGAGGGGGCAATAGCCGGTTGTGGGCTGGAGATCTCTTTGGCTGTCCATCGATCTTCGATGATGACTGAGGTCTGGGCAGGGCTGTATGGGAGACCGGCAGTTGCCCAAGCTGCAAGTCTCTCCTCTCCACGCCACCGATGTTGTCCAAGGGAAGGGCATTAGGACCCATACACCTTGGCACTTGCGTTGTCACAGAGCAATGTGTGGTTAAGTGCCTTGCTCAAGGACACAACACACTGCCTCAGCTGAGGCTCAAACTAGCAACTTTCAGATCAATAGACCGACACCTTAACCACTTGGCCATGTGTCACACGGGGAGATACGTCTCTACCAAAGGAGGAGTTAGGTGCTCCTACCCTCCGCTAGCCTGTGGTTCACCCTTGGGCAAGGTGTAGCACCTACTTAGCGCTCCCCACCTCAGATCAGGGTCACGTGAAGCCAAGGGAGCAGGTGCTGGATGGTCGTATGAGCAGCCAATGCATATCACAAGTTCAGGTTATGTGACCACTGACACCAGGCGGACAACCTCTGTAGAGTATTGATAATGGCCGGGGTTGCCCGTCTTGCAAAGACACTGCCCAATAGAAGGACACTGACCAATAGAATTTTTACAGAAATTTTTGTAGTTCTGTAGAAAAATTTGCCAAGAACTAATTTAGGCCGTGATCGCCCACGTCATATGACGCAGCACATAATGATGATGAATAGCCAATAGAAAGAGACAGAGAAAAAGGGTGCAGCATGAACTGGCAAGGAGGGCAACAGGCAGATGGGGCAATGGGAGAGTGAGAACAGCGCCAGCAGCTGGGAGGTCACCAGAGGGTGTGATAAAGAGCTACAGGTGATGGGATCTCATAAGAGAGGATGGAGAAGGGAAACTTGTGGGTGATGGGCAAATGGATAGGGTGGGGAGGGGAGAAAAGATAAGGAGATGGGGGCTTGGGTGAATGTGGGAAGAACTGGGTGGATGAAGAGGAGAGAGTAAGGAGACAAACATTGTGCTTGCCTCAGTTTTCCACATTTTGCCCCAAAAAGCCAACTGGAGAGGTGATTCTGGGGTACAGATCCACTAATTCCACAGGCTCACCCTGCATCCCAAGGAACGGGGGCCCAATGTGCAACCTGTTAGAGGTTTAGAGGGCAAGAATCTGAGGAAGAAGTCATCACCCAGAGGGCAACTGACCTGGAATCTGGAGGCTGGAACAGCATTGAACCACCTTGCAGTACAATGGACATTTTTTTTTACTTTTAATGTGTGTCCTTGTAAAAACTGTAGAGTCATAAACTACTACAATGCAGAAACAGGCCTTATGGCCCATCCAGAGCATGCCAACCTGATCTTTTGCCTGCTCCTGCTGTAGTGAAGACACACACTCAATGCGTCAGGAACAGCTTCTTCCCCTCCGCCATCGGATTTCTGACTGGACACTGAACTCACGTGCACTACCTCACCATTCACCCCCCCACCCCCCCAACCACAAACAAGAGAAAATCTGCAGATGCTGGAAATCCAGGCAACACACACAAAATGCTGGAGGAACTTAGCAGGCCAGGCAGCATCTGTGGGAAAAGAGTACAACCAATATTTTGGGCTGAAACCCTTCAAGCAGGACCCAAAATGTCGACTGTACTCTTTCCCACAGATCCACCACTTCCATTGGCAGCTCATTTCACACTCACACCACCTGAGTGAAGAAGCTTCCCCTCAGACTTCTGTTGAATATTTCTCCTTTCACACAAAACCTATCACTTCAAGTTCTAGTCACACCCAACGTGGGGAGAAAAACCCTATCTATGCCCCTCTTAAAACCGCTATCAAACCTCCCCTCGTTCTCCTGCGCTCCAGGGAATAAAGGCCTAACCTGCTCAATCTTCCTCTATAAATCAGTTCCTCAAATCCTGGCAATACACTTGTAAAATTTTGTATAATTTATGCTTTTTTTCTCGTGAATTGTGCTCATCTGATGCTATGTGCCGATAATGCTGCTCCAAGTTTTTTTTTATTTCACCCATGCGTTCATGATTCACGTGCATTTGCACAATAACGCTCATCAACTCAACGTTGGCGAGTTCGCTGACGAGCATTGAATCATCAAGGCTCAGAAGGTGACAGACCAAGTGGTGATTAGTGCAGTCAAGTATGTGATGGGCTGAAGGGCCTGTTTCCATGCTCTATTACTCCATCCCATACCCTCCTGCCCTGAGCTACAAACATACCAGCTGCAGCCATACTTCTGAGGCCAGAAATATCTTTGGAAATTGAAGATCTGGTACTTCGAAAATTACTCGTGGTCCCCGGAACTTGTGCGCGTGGCTTCCAGACTGGGTACAATATAGAACTGAACCGGAGGTAAAGTTCTGAGGCAAGATTCATTCTAGGCTCATAATTTCCATAATATAAATGCTGATTCGAGTGAGTTTAGCTCATTGCGAATAGGTTGGGAGAGCTATTCCCAAGGATGACATATTACAAGTAAAGGAGAGCCAATATTAAAATTGGAGTTAGAAAATTCTTACACTTTCTATATTTCTTTGTTAAACTGTGTTCGTTAAACTTGGTTAAATCACAAAGCAGTCCCATCCCACTTCACACCCACCAGTATTTCCTTTAAACAGTTCCCCACGTTCCCTTCAATTCCGCCAAACACCCACACACTAGGGACAATTCACAATGGCCAATTAACCTTCCAACCCACACATCATTGGGATTGTGCACGGAAACTATAAGATCCAGGAGGATCCCACACAGCCACGTGCAAACTCTGCACAGCCAGCACTGGAGGTCAGGATCAAGCCCAGCTTCCTGGACCTGCAAGCCAATGGCTCTACACGCTCACTACAGTGTCCTCACAGGAAGGACAGCTGATGACTGAAGACCAGCTCAGATTTTAATATTGAGTTCCTTCGTGGTGAACTCTCTCAACCAGACGGAATATCTGCCGACCTACTGCCAGTCAAATCGCCCTTTACCCATTCATACCGCAGAGAACACAAGCCTAGTATAAAGCCTTCCCTCATAACTTCCCCACTCTCTCCCCACCCCACTTCAAGTTGCCATTGCTCAGTTCAGAAGCTTAAGCCTTGAAAATTTAAGTTCTTGAACCTTAATCATAAATCTGGCAGCTAAAAGACTAGAAACTGTACATCTGTAGCTGGCATCAGCCTCACTGACTGGAAGAATTGAGTAGAGGGGCTGAATGGCCTGACACGCCTAAGATGTTCCTGGCAATCAACCAAGGATACAACGATAAGCTTCTTAAGGTGCACCATACTGAGAGATGGAAGGTTTAGGTCAGGGGTTCCCACCCTGGGGTCCATGGACCCCTTGCTTAATGGTATTGGTCCATGACATAAAAAAAGGTTGGGAACCCCTGGTTTAGCTGAAACCAAGGGCAGCTAGCCCAACACAAAAGGGATTCACACTCAGGGTCTTTTTGAAAACAACTCCACAGTGGTACCGAGTTGCCAGCTGAAACAACAACTCTCCATTGGAATAGAGATTTTTAAAAAAATCTATTTAGAGGAAATGGGCATCTTGGTTAGCATGGGCAAGATGGGCCGATGGGCCTGTTTCTGTTCTGGATTAGTCTATGAATTCATCAGCTAGATGAGGGGCTACAAAGAGGGCAAGGAGCACACCGAAGTGGGGTAGAAGCGAGACTGATCTGGCTAGTCCTTTGCTACACAAAGATTGTACTGTACGACTTAAAGCTAAATGGAGACACGAGGCTGCAGCTGGGGGGTCAGGCAACCAGGGTATTGGGCTGATAGCAGTGCTCATTTGGACACTATAGATAAGGAGACACTATAACACTTTCAGCCTTTCACCCTCAACTTGTGTGAGACTAGAACTAGAGGTTATAGATTTACGGTGGAAAGGTGAAATATTTAAAGGGAATCTGAGGGGAAAGTTCTTCACTCAGAGGGTGGTGTGAGTTGCTGGCCGAGGTGCCACATGTCAGTTCGGTTGGTTTAGAAGTTTGGATAGGTGCATGGATGAGAGAGGTATGGAGGGCTTGGGTCCTTATGCAGGTAAATGGGACTAGGCAGACTAGGCTGGCATGGACTAGATAGGCCAAAGGGCCTGTGTCTGTGATGAAAGCTTGCATAGGGACTAGGCAGACTAGGCTGGCATGGACTAGACAGGCCAAAGGGCCTGTGTCTGTGATGAAAGCTTGCATAGCTACATGGATGAGAGAGGCATGGAGGACTTGGGTCCTGGTGCAAGTAAATGGATCTAGGCAGAACACCAGACATGGACTAGATGGGCCAAAGGGCCTGTTTCTGTGCTATAATGCTCTGTGATGCTACAATGTTTCTGCTTAGACCCTATATCTGTTCTGAAAGATAGGGGACACAGTCAGTATTAAAAAAAAGGTGCAGGTAAGAAGCATTAGCAAGATTATCAAATGCAAGCCCTCCTTGTAGACCCTGACTGAGATGATGACTGTTATCAAATATACTCGGTCAATTCACTGGGATTAAGCATCGCCTACGGAGCCTGCTTGGACACGAATAGGAAACTGACCACAGCTCCAGGAACGTAAAGCTGCACATCCACACTGCTCAACTCGAAAACTCTGGCACAGAGCTGGTGCCCTCCCTTCCTCCGATGGGCACAAAAATACTCCTCACCCAGCAGTGCCCTCAACTTCGAGATGTCGCTAAAATTAAACACAGCCATTAGCCAGATATTTATACTGCAACCGGAGAGGGAGAGAAAGCACAGCGGAACTGGGAGAGATGGATTTAGCTGTGACATAACACTACTGATCTGCCTGAACAGCACCCCTTGTACAGTTGACAATGCTATGGCATGATCATTGTCCATTGGAGGCAATATACAGATAACAACACCCCCATCACTGCAACAGTCCATAGGTTATGCATTCTTTTGCCCTTATATCTATACTGTAGGTTACTGGATTAAAAATCCTCATAACATTTTAACGTCATGGTGGTGGAAGGGACTAATGAAAGCTTTCACTTGAAGAGGCCATTCAGTCCAGGGGTTGATGCTAACTCCCATCAAATCTAATTTCCCTGTAGCTCTCACGAAGCACAGAATCAAATATCGCTGTGATGATTGTACGCTCTAGTATCAGTTGTCTGGTGACAATAAAGTAAAGTAATTTCCCTCTTAACTCTTTAATCACCCATCCGTACAGGCCAATTAATCTACCAATCCACGTGTCTTTGGGATGTGTGAAGGAACTACTGCCTGCTGCTTCAAAGCATGATGGGTATTTTGGAAAGGCCCTCAGGTACCTATAGGTGACACCAGCCTAGATTTCCCAGTGGATCAACAGATGCAATAGAGGGACAGAGGCCACCCCACAATCAAACGAAAATGATGTAACTGAGACGGGCTGTGATGCTCACCGCTTCCTTCACCTCCACCGTGATGTCCTCCATTGAAAGGGCAAACACCGCCTCTCGAGCACCAACGTAGAGGACCTGTGCGTCTTCGTCCAGGCGAAGGGTGGTGTAATTGAAGATCCTGGGCTTTGAGAAGCGTTTCACCTCTTTCACTGCTGCAAGAGAATAGATTGGCTCCTGTTTAGTAAAATCGTGGAAACCACACAGGGTACAAGCATTCATAGTGAGAGTCCTACATCATGGAAAACAGGCCGTCAGCCCGATGGCCCATGCCGGCCAAGATTCCATCCAAGGCAGTATCACTTAACTGTGTTTGGCTCCTATTCCATTCAACGTTCCTATCCACGTACCGGTCCAGGAACCATTTAAACCTGCCTCAGCCATGTTGCCTGGCATTCCTTCCATATACGGACTACTTTCTGGGTGATAACGTTGTCCCTCAGGTTTCCATTAAACCTCTCCCCTCTCACCTACTTAAGCCTTGCAGATCGGTGGAGAAACCTGGCAGTCTCACCACGGTCTGAGTGATTGTGGATTATGCGAGCATGACTGTGCCCAGGTTTGGTAAGACTGGATGTGTGGTCATTGAAAGAAGGTTTAAAAGACTAGCTTTATCAAAACATACAGTGAAATGCTCCGTCGGGTTAAAGCAAATCAGCGAGAATTGTGCTGAGTAGCCATGCAAATTAGCATGCCCACAACTCACGAAACCTAATGCTACATCTTTGGAATGTGGGAGGAGACAGAGATACTCAGAAAACCTTACAATCACCCGGAGAACGTACAAACTCATAAGAAATGGGAGCAGGAGTAGGCCACCTGGCCCATCGAGCCTGCCCCGCCATTCAGAAAGATCCTTACAGACAGTGGCAGGACCTGAACCCGTCTTACTGTTGGCATTGTAAAACGTTGCACCACTACACTACCATGCCTCCCACTTCACAGCCACTCAGACCCAGAAACTCACAACTACAGCCCCAGCAGACTAGATCAGCGAGACCATTATTTCAGTGTCATAAACTGCACCCCACCTTAACTTCCCAAAGGAAAACATCTTGAACCCATTTCCAAACACTACAGATCACCACACAAACCTACAAACCCAAACCACAACACCACCATCACACTAGAAAACATTTTCCATGCCACTGTTAACGACAATCAGCCGTTGCTTTATGAGGTGCACTTGCTTGTTAATGCAAGTATCTAATCGGCCAATCATGTGGTAGCAACTCAATGCAGAAAAGCACGCAGACACGGTCGAGAGATTCAGTTGTTGTTCAGGCTAAACATCAGAATGGAGAAAGAAATGTGATCTAAGTGACATTAACTGTGGAATGATTGTTGGTGCCTGATGGGATGAGTTGAGTGGCCCAGAAACTGCTCACCCCCTGCGATTTTCACACACAACGTTCACTGGAGTTTACAGAGAATGGTGCGAGAAACAAAAAAAAACATCCAGTGATCGGCGATTCTGTGGGTGAAAATACCTTGTTAATAAGAGAGCTCAGAGGTCAGCGGAGAATGGCCAGGCTGGTTCAAGCCGACAGGGAGGCGACAGTGACTCAAATAACCGCGCGTTACAACAACGGTGCGCAGAAGAGCGTCTCTGAATGCACAAGTCGAAGCTTGAAGTGGCCGGGCTGTAGCAGTACAAGACCACAAACATACACTCAGTAGCCACTTTGGGAGGTACTGCGGTCATTTGGCACGTTGGGAATCCTTGACGCAGGTGGACAGCTGGAGGTTTCCAAGCAGTCTGGCTCATTGCAAGTAATCCCTTTCTTGACCCGCTGAGTTATAGGTCTGCCTTGGTTACGCTGAAGCCAGATTTGGACAGCACAGACATCGGCCCTTGCCAACCATCGTGTACCCATTTATACTAATCCCATTTACCTGCACTTGATCCACGTAAGTAAAAGATAGATTCCTCAGAGCGGGCGGGGTAGGAAGAAATCTGACATGTCCCCATCAGCCCTTAGCAAGTTTTATCCTTACACCACAGTGTATTCTGTCTGGACGCACAACAGCTTGGTATAGCAACTGCTCTACGCGTGACGACAAGAAACTGTAGGGTTGTAGACACAGCTCAGCACATCATGGGGATGCGGCTTCCCTCTGTGGACTCCGTTTACACTTCTCGCTGCCTACTGAAGGTAGCCAGCATAACCAAAGACCCCTGGACGTTCTCTCTTCTCCCCACTCCCATCGGGCAGAAGATACAAAAACTTTAAAGCATGTATCGCCAGGCTCAAGGACAGCTTCCATCTCACTGTTATCAGACTCTGAGGACCCTCCTGTGTGACAAGATGGAATCTTGGCCTTACAGTCTACCTCTATATAAACTTTCACTATCACTTGCCTGCACTACACCTTTCAATAGCCTCTACGCTTTATTTTGCCTTGTTACTGGCTTACATCATTCGAACTCAATGCACTGTGTAACTAATTAATCGGTGTAAACAGTGTGAAAGACAAGCTTTTCATTGTATCTTGGTAAATTCCCGCCGCTGACTGCAAGGAGTTTGCACGTTCTCCCTGTGACCGTGTGGGTTTGCTCCAGTTTCCTCCCACAGACCAAAGATGTAGCAGATGGTAGGTTAATTGGTCACTGTGGTTAGGCTAGGGTTAAATCGGGGGACTGCTGGGTGGCATGGCTCGTAGGGCCAGAGGGTCTATTCTGGGCTGCATCTCAGTCAATCAATCAATAAATAAATAAATAGATAAAATGTGACAATGATGATGAACAATATTTCCAACAAGGGAGTTCCAGCCATGGCTAACGACCACGACCCCATCTTCCCAAAGCAACTGGTTTTAATGCAATGGGAACCAGCCTGTGCCCCTTCTCCTATCAGTAGAAACAGGCTTAGCAGCTCAGCCAGGAGTTGTCAGAGGCTATTTGAGAGGTGCATGCAAATGGAAACATTTAGTAGGTAGTGGAAGCTTATCCCCACTACCACTCCTGGCTGTAACAACCTTAAAGAACCATTCTTCTAAACTCTAGATAAAACAAGCCTAGTTAACTCAATCTCTTCTAATACAGCAAACCCAACTTCTCTGGAACTGGTCCAATTGAATCTTCAAGAACGTACAACAATATAGCACAGCACAGGCCTGTCGGCCCCATCATGTTATGCCGACATACTCTAAGACCAATCTAACCCTTCCCTCCCACCCAGTTTTCTATCATCCACATGCCTATCTAAGAGTTTCTTACATGACTCTAATGTGTCTGCCTCTACCCACCCCTGCCATGGCAGTCAATCACCAACTGCTCTCTAAGTTCCTCCACTTTCCCTACAGCAAGCAATTGAGAAGAATGAGGGGGTATCTCACTGAAACCTTTCAAACTTTAAAAGGCCTAGCTAGAGTGGATGTGTAGAAGATGTTGCCTACAGTGGGAAAGTCTAGGACCAGTGGCAGAGCCTCAGAATAGAAAGTCGCCCCTTTAGCACAGAGATGAGGAGAAATTTCTTCAGCCAGGTGGCAAATCTGTGTAATTAATGGCTGTGGAGGCCAAGACATTGGGCGTAATTAAGCAGAGATTGATAGGTTTTTGATTAGTAAGGGCATCAAAGGTTATGGGGAGAAGGCAAGAGAATGGGAAGAATCGGAATCAGGTTTAATATCACCATTATACGTTGTGAAATTTGTTAACTTTACGGCAGCAGTACAATGAAATATATGATAAGTACAGTTACATTAAGTATATATACAAGTCTATTAACTAGACCTGTCTACTAATTTAAATATAAATTAAGTTGTGCAAAACAAAAACAGAAATTAAAAAAGTAGTGAGGTAATGTTTATGGGTTCAAAGTCCATTTAGAGGGATAATAAATCAGCCATGATGGAGTGGCAGAGCAGTCTCAATGGGGTGAATGGCCTAATTCTGCCCCTATGCCTTGTGGTCTTTATCCTCTCTACGACAATGAGACAAATACAGTTCACAATAGTCTCACCGAGGCCCGACAGAATTACAGCAAAGTATTTCCCTTTCTAACCACTTGCTCCACCTGCAGTGACTTGCACACCAGTACATCTAGGTCCCTCTGCTCAATCACTTTTAATAAAAGCAACCTGCTTCTCTGATGTGTGGATGACTCTGCAATTATTTTTACATTATCCACTTACTCAATAGCCCCTGTTTTACATGACAGGGTGAGACTGGATTTGAATATCCGATGGTCAAATCTGTTCCTGATTAGCTGGCAAAGGAGCTTTGTTCCTCTAAATCCTTCTCCTGCTGCGTGAGCTGTGGGACAATTGATCCCGAAGTGGCTGCACTCCCCTCTCGTCAGTAATGTCCGATTGAGAATCAGACAGGGAGTTTTAAACGGGGCCACATCAAAAGGACCAAATAAACAATTCTCCGGCACCATCCCTCACTTATGGTTTTAATCACTGAACATCAAGGGCTCTTTCTTACGAAGCACGATCTGGTTACACGGGGGACTGGACATGACTAAACGTTGCCCTTCTGTACCACAACCAACCACGAATGACATTCATCCCAACCCACCGATAGCAAAACAAAAGCGAGGCCTTTCCCAAACACTGAAAGGACTTCATAAAACCGTGGAACGGTTTTTAATAGCTGCGGTAATTTGCAAACGTCAATGGGATTATTTCTTTCAGGAAGGGGGTGAAGCCTACATTACAGAAAAATGCTTTTTATATATCTGTTTATGACAATGTCATCACGCCTGTGCAGTGTTTTTGCTCAATAATCGATTCTTTGGGAAAGAAGGGTCACGTGAAGAACCGCAGCTCAGCGGTGCAATGGATTTGATTGGCTGTGTCTGTGATTAAATGGGCAGAAGGTGGGTTAGAAGCATTGGACAATGACCAGAACAGATCGCTCAGGGAGAGGCTGGAGTCCTCTACGCTGGTGACCCCCTTAGAGGAGCCTCCCGAGCAGCTCGTGAGAAAACAGCCCCTCCCACCCCCCGCAGGAAAGCAGGCCGGATCCCCGGGGACTGGCCAGGAGGATGACTGGCGATCCTGGCAGCAGGCAGGACGGACAACCCGGCGCAGTGGGAGGCCCAGATTCCACAACGTTGCAACTGCCATCTGGCCGAGGCGCTCGCTTTTAACCCAAACGTGCTTCCACATCGGCGCAGCTGGTCAAGCCACTGGCTTGCATCACCGGAGACCTGGGTTCGTTCAGTCCCGGCCGCGGATGCTGCCCGTGCAGGTTGCACATTCTCACGTCACTGACCACATTGGTTTTGACCGCTTGCTCCGATTCCAAAGACATGCAGGTTTTGTCGGTCAATCAGCCACCATGAATTTAACCCCCAGCCCGGTGTGGAGGTGAGTAGCAGAATCTGGGGGGAGTTAGTAGGAATGTTGGGGCAATAAAATACACAGGATTATTGAGGGGCCAGTATAGACTCAATGGGCCGAAGTGCCTGTTTCCATATTGCATCTCTCCCCAGGAGTGACAATAACTGTTGCTCCAAGTTTTTCCCAACACCCCACTTATGTTCCCAAACAGTGGTAAGCTCAACCTCGTGTCAAGCAAGTGGTCTCAGCAGACAAGCCAAATATACAACTTGCCAGAGGTCCGCAAAATCAGTACAGCTGCTGTCATGGTCTTAGAGTGTATTTAAGACAGAGAATGATGGGTTCTTGATTGATAAGGGTCGCTGAGAGAAGGCAGGGGGATGGGGTAGAATAATTGATTGAGTAGTAAAGACTCGATGGGATGAATGGCCTAATTCTGTTCCTGTATTTTACGGTCTCATCTCTCCATCAGAAGGGTACATTCCCCTGGAAGAATCTTTGCCCGCAAGATTGATACAGTCTTTTGCAAAGACTTCAACAGGAACTCGCACGTAAAGTTGTGTACCAGGAGAGGCCCAGCTGTTTGGTGTTTTCAAAGAATGGTCTGTGTAAACAAGGATATTCCAGACCTCAGCTACCAGAAGGCAGACAATGGAACTCGTTCCACAGACTGACTGCAGGGAACCAACAACACAATGGGAGCTGGCATTCGTCAGCCTCATTCTCCCAGGTTCGATTGGAAGGAAGTAAATTTGGTTTCCAAGGCTGAAACATGCATAAGCAGCAGGGTTCTGGGATAATTCAGTTAGGTTGTGTGCGACAGAGATGGATGTCACCGTGACTATGGGAGATTTCACACCAAGGAACAGCATCAGGGTTTACAACAGGTTATAAGATTTAGAATTCGCCTGTTACAGACGACTGCTCCCCATCCTTCCCTCGCGCCTTCTGATCTACCCTATTCCTCTCTCACACACCTCCTTCTTTCCAACCCCGCCGCTACACATCGCCCTATTTCCTTCTCTTCCCCTTATCTTCCGGGATCACCCCCTTCCCTCCCCAACTAACTCCCCAATCTTCCAATCTGCCCGCCATCCCCTTTTATTTTCAGAATCAGTTTTCATATCACCGACATATGTCATGAAATTTGTTGTTATGCTGCAGCAGTATATTGCAATACATAATAAAAATGTAAATTAATGTATATAGAAACATAGAAAGCCTACAGCACAATACAGGCCCTTCGGCCCACAAAGCTGTGCCGAACATGTCCTTACCTTAGAAATTACCTAGGGTTACCCAAAGCCCTCTATTTTTGTTATACAAGTTATATTTTTAAAAAGTTAAATTAAATAAATAGTGCAAAAAGAGAAAATGTAAATAGTGAGGTAGTGTTCAATGTCCATTCAGAAATCGATGGCAGAGGGGAAGAAGCCATTCCTGAAACATTAGATGTGTGGCTTCAAGGCACCTGTACTGCCTCCCTGATGGCAGCATTGAGAAGAGGGTGATGGGGGTCCTTCATAGTGGATGCTGCCTTTTTGAGGCATTGCTCCTTGAAGATGTCCTGGATGCAGGAGAGGCCATCGCCCATGATGGAACCTTCCTATTCAAGCCTATTGGTCATGTCCAACTATCACCTAATTCCATTGCCATCGTCACCCTTGCCTCCCCCACGAACTTCCACCTGGTAATCAACCCCTCCTGACCTGGATCCCACCTATCAAGTGTCAACTCTTGCCCCAGCTCACTTCCTCACCCCTTCACTCCAGCTATCTCCCCTCTATTCCTCCAGTCCAGATGAAGGGCCTCGATCTGAAACTTCAGCTGTCCATTTCCCTTCACAGATGTTGCCCGACCTGCTGAGTTCCCACAGCAGCTTGCCTTTTGTAAGAGATTTGACAGAGGCACTCAAAAATCACAAATCGCCTTTAGTTTGAAGGACATAGCGACCACAGTTCCCAGGTGCAAGGTCACTGCAAAGCAATCATACACAGGATGACTGAAAGGTAATGGTTTTTTCTTCACACATACAGATACTGATGGTGTATCTGTATCACGGGAGCACAGCAGTTAACGTGACCCTACTACAGCTCAGGGTATTCCAGAGTTCAATTCCAGCATCCTCTAAGAGTCAGTACAGCCTCATCATGGAATGTGTGGGTTTCCTCCGGGTGCTCCGGTTTCCTCCCACAGTCCAAAGACATATTGGTTGATCGGTCATTAATCGGTCATTGTAAATTGTTCTGTGTTAGGTTAGAGTTAAATGCCGGGTTGCTGTGTGGTGTGACTCATGACGCCAGAACAGCCTATTCTGTGTTGTACCTCAATAAATAAATAAAACATTTCTTTCTCTTGCATTCATTTCTGGCAAGGCCCAAATTTACTGTCATTAATTCTCTCTTCTCCCGTCAGGCAGAAGATACAAAATCTGAGAACACATACCACTAGGCTCAGGGCAGTTTCTTTCCTACCGTTATAAGACTCTTGAAGACATCCCAAATGATACATTTCAAGATCAGGCTTATTATCACTGACAAATGTCATGAAGTTTGTTGTTTTTGTAGCAGTAGTATATAAAGGTAATGTAAAAATACATACAAGATCAAAAATAGTGAGATAATGCTTATGGGTGGCAGAGTCCCCCGTCTCTGAGGTCTCCTCCCTTCTGCCAGTCTGCAGGTCACCCTTGGGCACGGGGTAGCACCTGCTTAGCCCCCGATCATGGTCATGAGAAGCCATGGGAGCAGGTTAGATAGTCATCTGAGCAGTTGGTGCTTATCACAAGTCCTGGTCATGCGACCACTGATGCCAACCAGACAATCTCCGAAGAGTATTGATAATGGCCAGGGTCACACATTTGCTAAGACGCTACCCAGAAGAAAGCAACTTAGAAAAATCATGCTTATGAAAAGACCACGATCGCCCATGTCATAGGACATGATGATAAATGATGAGTGTCCATGGACCATTCAGAAATCTGACGGCAGAGGGGGAAAAGCTATTCCTAAAACATTGAGTGTGGACCTTCAGGCTCCTGTACCTCTTCCCTGATGGTAGTAATGAAGCTATCTCCTGGTTGGTGAGGGTCCTTCAAAATGGATGCCCCTTCCTGAGGCACTTCCTTTATAAGATGCCGCTGGTAGTAGGATGGGTAGTGCCCATGATGGAGCTGGCAGAGTTTACAATCCTCTGCAGCTTTTTTTTCCTATCCCGTGCAGACGATGATGCAACCAGGCAGAATGTTCCCCTTGGTGCATTTGTAGAAAAGAGCCAGAGTCTTGATCTCATTAAAATGAACCCTTGATCCCCCACCCTACAAAGTCATGTATCCTGTACTTAGTCACTTTCTCGGTAACTACAACACTTTATCCTGCAAACTTTGTCTTGATACTGCTCGGTACATTGCCAAGTTGTGGACGTGCTCTGCAGGCGCCAGAAGCCTGGCTGAACTCGTAGATGCCCTCAGCGCATCCTCAGACTGTGCTGACCGTCGTCGCACACGACGCATCTCACTGTACGATTCTACGTATGGGTGACCGATAAAGCTAAGAGCAATGCCTCAAAATAGCGGCATCAGTAAGGACCCTCATCCTCCGAGACATGCCCGCTTCTCATTGCTACCTATCAGGGAGGAGGTACAGGAGCCTGAAGGAGCACACTCAGTGATTCAGGAACAGCTTCTTCCCCTCTGCCATCCGATTTCTGAATGGACACTGAACCCATGAACACTACCTCACCATTTTTTTTTTTTGCACTACTTATTTAACTATAATATTTTTAGTGTAATTCACATTTCTTTTTATTATTATATATTGCATTGTACTGCTGCTGCAAAAGTAAATTTCACCACATATGCCGGGGATATTAAATCTGATTTTGATTTAATTTACGGTGTACGGAATGATCTGGATGACATTCAAAGCTTTTCACTGTACCTTGGTACAAGTGGCAATTATAAACCTATATCGATAGATCGAGCTGGTATTGGCAAGCTGCCCGAAACTGCTGCAGTCTAGGTGATGAATGTTCGTGCGTTGGGTAAGGAGTCACAGGATCCGAACCCCACTGCTGAGGGATGACGATTCATTTCTGAATCAGGAAGGTGCAAAAGCAGGACAGGAAAGTGTCTTCTAATGTGGAGTTGCATGTTGGAAGTGGGCACCTAATTAAGTCCTGCAAGACCTTGCCTCACCACGCACCATAACTGGTGTACTAATGAAGGGAGATGGGCGGGAGGATTCGAGCACATTGCTCCATCCTGGGTGGTGTCAACACAGCTAATCTTTGTCTAGGACAGAGGTTCCCAACCTGGGGTCCACAGACCCCTGGCTTGATGGTATTGGTCCACGGCATTAAAAAAATGTTGAGAACCCCTGCTCTAGACTGTAATCACATACACGAGGAAATCTGCAGATGCTGGAAATCCAAAGCAACACACACAAAATGCCGGAGGAACTCAGCAGGCCAGGCAGCATCTGTGGAAAAGAGTAAACAGTCGCCGTTCGGGCCGAGACCCTTCATCGGGACTGGAAAGAAAGAGAAGTCAACTGTCACACTGCTGACTGCTGTGTTCCGATGAAAAGATCCACTCAAAGTGAAACCACCTTCACCTTGTGTCACAGCTGTGAAGATTTTTCAAAATCATTTATTTCACATCTGGAAGGCAAAAATATAAATTCCCTATTCCCTCCGCCTCCTCCCCCACCATATCTTTTTAGATGTGGTTTGATTGGATTTCCATTTCCGTTTGAAAAGCTGAAACACGCAGATGCCTGTCATCTGGAATAACATGAAAAAATGCCACAAAAACTCAGCGGGTCAGGCAGCGTCTGTGGAAAGAGACACCAAGTTAATCATCATGCTGAAACAATGATTGCTGCACTTTCCAAAACTGGAACCTCCAACACTTCTAATTGTAGTTCATTACTAGCTCCCACTGCATGAGGAGGAGTACCTCAGCTTGTTGTTTGTACACCTGACCAAACGGGAACACTACACCTCCGATTCATTCTTGCCGCTGGTTCAAACCAACATGCCGTGTAACAGGTATTTCCAGCTGCTGTTACAGGCAAGACACCACATCTCCGGGCTGTTACCAGTGCTGCTCCTCCCATAAACCAGGATACTGGATCAAAATGCTGTTAAACCTGTTACTGTTTCAGAATGCTAGCAGGTAATCCCCATGTTGAGAGGAGGGCCCTGGGGCCTTACAAACAGCTGAGAATGACAACTGGGCAGTGTTTCAGGCTGGAAATCACACCCAGGTATCAATTACCTTCCACATACACCATTTGCCAAAATCCCTATATGTATCTCATTTCTGAGAATCCATTATTGGCAAGAACAAGATGACTGCCATAAAGTTTTCTCCCCCCCCCCCCCCCCCCCCCCAAGCAACCCAGTAACAGATCCAGGTCACTGTGCAGCGCGGACGTTACCTGAGAAATTGTCAGATCAAAAGCATTATTACAAACTAAACACCTCGATCGTTGGATGAAAATTCTATCTGCTAATCGCCTCCACACCAACACAAAGCGAGGTGACACTTGCACAGTCCTCGCTAATTCGATTTGATGCGCACGTCACATTTCATCGGAATTGTGCTTCAACGTGCATGACAAATAAAACTATTATTTAATCTTTTATCTTTAACAGGTCTCGAGAGCAGTTCACAGGTCTGGGGGGGGGGGGGGGTTCTATTTGCTGCCTTGAATAGAATTTTCAAACCAGTTCACTTAGGTCAAACAACACAGCCGTCTCTTTTCAACACGAGTGGCTTCGGCAGGTAGCCCTGTGGAGGATGTTTCCTCTGTTGTGGCTTAGACTTGTCTCCAATCCTCCCCACTGAGGAACTGAGGATATTTAAAAAAAATCATATTGAACCTATGTAACCTCTGGCTAAAAGAATAATTGGGACTGAATAGGAATTTTTGAACTGAGGTAAACTCTGTCTTCAGCAGTTAGCGAAAAGTGGCTTATACTAGTTCTCCCTTGGTTTGCAGAGAGACATTGAGAGTTTGAGAGCATTGTACATTGTACCCTCGTTTGGAGGAGGAGGAGGAGGAGGACTCACTGACAAGGACAGGAATGAACATCCATCTCTAATTAAGTCAGGGCCTAGCAAAGGGAATAACTGATAAGGACTGGACAGCACATCCATCTGTAATTAAGCCTTGATCTAGCGTACTCTCTTATCTGTAACTAAGTTGTGCACCAACAAACTTGGTGGGCGTACCAGTTCAAATAACATCTTGCAACAGTAATGTATAGGGCTTACTATGTATAAATATACGGCTGTAACCTGACTAAGGGGGCCACTTGTCGGACGGTGGCAGCACTTACATGCCTTCCCTTCGACAACTGGGTCTCAAGCTCCTGCAGGAGGGTGCGCAATAAACTGTGGTAACTATAAGAAGCTGGTCTCCCAAGTTTTATTCAGATTCTACTTTGGGTTGCAGCCACAACAAAGCAACAAACAGAGGGGATTAAAAAAATCTTTCACAGTATATAGAAGCCAGGCCATCTCTGCCTGGATTTTGTATACGAGTCCAACACCTTGTGAAAGTTCAGCTCCACGGAAGGCAAGCCAACTCGTCTTCCCGCTTGGCAAAGGTGGAAGAAATATCAGAGAGGAAATAACCATCAAACTGGTTATTTCTGCCCCTAGCTCATGATAGCTAATCAGAGAGGAGGGGCAGCATATGCAAAAGTAGGTAAACTGTAAAGATCCTGGGATAAAAAAGGGGAGGGGGAATAACACCTCTGGAAAATTGCTCGGAGAATTCCTTTGAAAATTCCAGAAAATTCTTCAGAGGGTGGCAACTTAGAGTGGACCTCAGGGGCAACTTCACTGCAAAAGTGCTCTAAGTCCTCAGAAAATTCTGGAAAATTCTTCAGATGGTATCGATGTAGAGGGGACCTGAGGTACAACTTCACGCAGAGGGTGGCAGAAGTGCAGAGAAAGCCAACAGAGAAGGTGGTAGAGGTGGGCACAAATGCAGTAAGTACCTAAAAGGGATTTAGACAGGTACATGAATGGGTATGATTTGGGACAAGCTTGGATTGACATCCTGGTTGACGTTGACAAGCTGGGCATAAGAGCCTGCTTATAATTCTCTGACATTGGAAGGTCTTTCATACTAAGCTCGGACACTTTATACAACCACAGATAGGAGTTGCCGTTCCCTACACCGATGGTTATCCATGGATACCGAGATCACTGCAACACATCCACCACTGCGTGGGATGGGAGGCCACATCTGCATGATTCAACTCAGTGCAGTGACCAAGAAAGTCTCTTGAGGAACAGTCTTGACCGCATATGTTTTGATAACGTTTTACCCAGTAGTGAGATCATTGATAATGTAAACTTGGCATTGAGGCTGTGGGAGGTCTGTGGAATCTACAGTCAATGACAGATTCCCTCTACAGACCTCAATGCAACGTACTCACATAATTCAACTGAAAACCTCAGCGCCGAGGATTTAGTAGCATCTATTGGAACACAAAGGAAGTGTGCATCGTGACAGTGATGAAACCCATGGCTCACGGCTCACACAGCTGCCGAGCTCAAGTCCCACTGCACTGAGCACGAACACGGAGAGTGCCACTGGTACCTGACAGTATCATCCACACTGAGGCACTGTCGTGAGCACGTGTGAAGCTACAGGAACAAGTGATGCACAGAAAGATCTCAATTTTGAATCTTCTCCTTTGTGAACTGAGCCTTGCCCAGCTGGCATCTGCAAAATGGCAGCTGCCCGCACTCCTGGCCACAATCCTGCGAAATCTCTGTGCAGACCAGATGAGAGAGGGCGCAATGCCTCAAAAAGGCAATGTCCATCATTAAGGACCCCCATTAAGGCCATGCCTGATTCTCGTTGTCCCTCAAGGTTGTTGTAGCGGGGGTGATACTGGGGGTAAGCTCTCACTATCTATTAAATGCTCCAAATGCCATGCACCTCAAATAGTCTCTGACAACCACATCTAGCTCCCAGCCTTCATGTGTGGCTTAGTTACTAATCCCAGTGGAACCATTTCAACTGACGGGAAGAGGGAAAGGTGGGTTAACGGTGCCTTAAAACTCGTTACTTCGGGCAGATGGGGCTAGTCAGCCGTGGTTGGCAGCTCATCTACGAGAAGGAAAACTCTGATCTCAAACCTCCGCCGCCTTGTGGCTATACATGGGGAAGGCTTCGGGAGTAAACCCCGAGGGAAAAATCCAGAACTGGAGTCTTCTAAGGCAGTCCTGTGTTGAGTTCAGCGCAGACTGGCGACTCCTGCGACACTGCTGGTACCAAACGGTATCGGTCTCTGCCGTTCCTTTGGGCTCATCAGATGTACTGAGCTTGGTCTCCATCATGTACTGCCATGGCTTGCATAACCAGACAGCTAGGACACAACCTCCATGGTTGACCTTGACTGACGGAGGCCACAACATCATTGCCACCATCGCAATGAAGGCACAGAAGCCAGAAGGCATACACTCAGCGATTCAGGAGCAGCTTCTTCCCCTCATTCCCTCTGCCATCCAGTTTCCAAATGGACACTGGATCCATGGACGTAGTTACCTCACTACTTGTTTTATTTCTATTTTTGCACTTATTTAAATTAACTATTTAATATATATACTTACTGCAATTCAGTTTCTTGTTTTTCTCTCTATTATCATGTATTGCATTGTACTGCTGCCGCAAAGTCAAGAAATTTCGTAGCATATGCTGGTGATATTAAACCCGATTCCGATGACACAGATTAGGGAAGGGGTCCTTGGTGTCCTGGCCAATACTTATCCTTTGAAGGAGACACTGAAGACTCTCAACATATTGCTGATGATGGGATACGAGCAAAACTAAGCCTCTGTACTTCTAACACCACTCTTACATCCTGCTTTTTTAATTTATTTAGAGATCATTCGTTCACTATCTGGCGTGGGTATGACGTGGGTGATCATGGTCTTTCTATGACCATGACTGTTCTTGGCAAATTTTTCTTCAGAACTGGTTTGTCATTGTCTTTACAAGATGAGTGAGTCCAGCCATTATCAAGATTCTCCGGAGATTGTCTGCCTGGCGTCAGTGGTCTTATAACCAGGACTTGTGATGTGCTCCGGCTGCTCATACGACCGTCCACCAACTGCTCCCGTGGCTTCACGTGACCTTGATCGGGGTGGGGGGGAGGGGGGGCTAAGCAGGTGCTACACCTTGCCCAAGGGTGACCTGCAGGCTAGCGGAGGGAAGGAGCGCCTTACACCTCCTTTGGTAGAGATGCATCTCCACCCCACCACTCACAGATACATTGGATACAACATAGAAAAAAAGGTCTTACTGGCCGAACAAGCCCACACCATTCAACTACACCCATGTGACCACTGAGGCAGCTCAGCCTGCTCTTCTTGGGCAATGACAGTGCGAAGACTGAGTACTTGCAGGGCTGGAGGATTTCTTCAGCACCTTTTCTTGCAGGGAACCGTTGAGGGACTATGCCTGGAGACTTCAGGCGACAACAGATGACATCACCGTCCAGGAGGCACTTGGTCTCTGGAGCTTTGGAAGATGCTAGCGATTTTAAACAGGAACTGCTCTTTCAAGGTAAAGCTCTCACACAGCTTCTCCTTAGAGCAGGAGTTCCCCAGTCCTTTTTTATGCCATGGACCCTTACCATTAATGGAGGGGTCCTGAGAGGCAGGTCATACTCAAAACCCCCCCCAGAATCTGGAGTACCTGCCTCAGAAGAGGGGAAGCTAGTCACATTGATGTGTGGATTTACTGCAAAACGGCCAACAGTGCTCCAATTTCCTCCCCCAGGCATATGGCTCAAATGGTTGTTCCTTTCAATAGTACACCAGTTAGAATCTACTAGTAACGCAAAGCTCCACAGTGTCAATAATAGAATCAGATTTATGATCACTGACATATGTTGTGAAATTTGTTGATTGTGGCAGCAGTACAGTGCAATACATAAATTTACTATAATTTACAAAACCATATAACAAGCAATAAAATTGGAAAAAGTAGCAAAATTAGGAGGTAGTGTTCATGAACTGAACACTAGCGTTCAGAAATTTGATGGCGGAAGGGTGGAACTGTTGAGTGTGGGTGTTCAGGGTCCTGTACTTCCTACCTGATGGTAACAACAAGAAGAGGGCATGTCGCAGATGGCAAGGGTCCTAAACGGGCGAACAGTGATCGACGACAGGCGTTTCAACTGTACCAGCCTCCACCACAAGAGTCCAAACCACTCTCACCCAAAGTCCACATGAAGGCTTCACAGGATTGTGATCAGGAGTCTGGACAGGTGACACTTGTCAAGTTCAACCCGGTTGAGGCTCAGTCCAGAAAGGGGGCTGGGGAAATCAAAACTGAGATCTTTCTGTGCACCAATATCCAGTCAGTCCTGCGACTTCATACACTCAGCGGCCATTTTATTTGCTACACCTGCCCTGTTAATGCAAATATCTCATCAGCCAATCACGTGCCAGAGACTCAATGCAGAAAAGCACGCAGGCGTGGTCAAGAGGTTCAACATTTTCATATGAATGTAAACTGATCTTTTTCAAATCCTTCTCAATAACTTTTTTTTTACGTGTATAGAGGAGCGGAGCAGAGTTAATGACAAATAAAGATTTTAACCGATGAAACCAGGCAGCCCAGCTTTTGTTTTGTTTTTATTTTGGTGTTTTTTGTTGGTTTAGGGGGATTTTTTTCCCCATAAAAATCTTTTTTCTTTGAATCTTTCTCATGTTTAGTTACTAAGAGATTGGGAGGCTTAGATTACACATGTTACTCAGAGTCTGTCTCTGTATCCGTTAACCATTATTAATGTAACCCCGATCTCTTTGTTTCATTATCATTGTTATCTTTATCTATTTGAAACTCAAAGAAAGAGCTTCAATTGTTGTTCAGAACAAACATCAAAATGGAGACGAAATGTGATCTAAATGACTTTGACTGTGAAGTGGTTGTTGGTGCTAGATGGGGTGGTTTGAGTATCTCAGAAACTAATCTCCTGAGATTTTCACATGAAACAGTCTCTAGAGTTTACAGAGAATGGTGCAAAAAAACCCCAAAAGGTATCCAGTGAGTGGCATTTCTGCAGGCAAAATGCCTTGTTAATGTGAGAAGTCAGAGGTGAATGGCCAGACTGGTTCAAGCTGACGGGAAGGTGCCAGTAACTCAAACCAACCACAAGTGCAGACGAGCATCTCTGAATGCACAACACGTCGAACCTTGAAGTAGATGGGCTACAGCAGCAGAAGACCACGAGCATATTGCATGTGCTTACAATAGTAGAGCTGAAATGACAGAGACCACTTACTCAATCTTGCCCCTACATCACAATAAAATTACATCTGCTACCAGCGTCTGCAGATAAAGATGCCTCGGGACAGAATAGTAATTTCACAGCCGGACACCCTAAAATGCATGGGCATTTAAAGAAAAAAATTCAATAATGTCTGCAGATCTCTTGAAACCTTGGCAATAAGCAAGATCATTGATTAAATAGCTGCTGGCAAAGAAAATCTGCTGTAATAACAACTGACTTCAGTTAGCAGCTGGATGGCCTTGTATGGATGTGGGATGCTTGAAATCCAATATAGCTCCTCAAGGCTGCTCCACCACAATGAGGTCATGGGCGATCCAGACCCTTCTCAATCTCTTGGTATCCAGGAATCTATTGATCTCGGCCTCGTACAGGCTCAGTCACAGAACGTCCACGTACTTCTGGGGGGCGGGGGGAGTATTCTAAATAAGACCAATTTCTTTTTAAATTCCCCACTCAATCCCTTATCTCAAGCACTTTGCTCCTGGTTCAGAGAATTGTTACAGGAAGGGGGTTTCGTTCAACATGTTACACCCACTCAGCCCCTTTGTAGAGCAATCCTGCCAGTCCCATTCCTGCACTTAGGTCCCCATCCAGTTACTTTTAAAAATCTCGGGTGGATGCTGCTTCTCCGAACACTATCGAAAGCAAGCTATAGAGCATCACCCATTCTCTGTACATCAAAACTCAGCCTCACACCCACATTTTTCAAATGCACGGTCTTAGAACTAATAACTACTCTACCCAAAAGCATAAACACAACGCCTGACGAAGGGTCTCGGCCCCAAACGTCGACAGTGCTTCTTCCTCTAGATGCTGCCTGGCCTGCTGCGTTCCACCAGCATTTTGTGTGTGTTTTACCTAAAAGCATCTCTATTTATCTGAATGCATCATGATCTTTTATAATCCAAACCAAATCTCAGTGACATACAGAATTTCTCCCACATTCCAAAGATGTATGGCTTAATATGTTCATTGGTCACCTGGATGTAATTGGGTAGTACAGGCTCATTAGGCCAGAAAGGACTGTAATCCTGCCGAACCTCTTAAAAAATAAGCAAAATGCTGGAAGAACTCAGGAAATTGGGCAGCATCCACGAAGGGGAACAAGCAGTGGATGCTTTGGGCTGAGACCCTTCATCAGGACTAGAGAGGAAGGGGGCAAAAGCCAGAATAAGATGAGAGGAGGTGGAGGAGTGAGTACAAGGTCCAGGTGAGGTGGAAGGTAGGAAGAGGGCTGAAGAAAGAAGCTAGGAAGTGATAGGTGGAAGAGCTAAAGGGCTGAAGAAAGAAGCTAGGAGGTGATAGGTGGAAGAGCTAAAGGGCTGAAGAAGGAGGAGTCTGATAGGAGATGACAGAGGACCATGGAAGGAGGAGGGGCAGCAGAGGGAGGTCATGAGCAAGTCAAGAGAAAAAAGGGGTGGGAAGGTAACCAGAATAGGGGAGTGGAAAAAGAGAGTAAGAGGAGGGGGTGATTACTAGGAGTTAGGGAAATTGATGTTCATGCCATCAGGTTGGAAGCTACCCTATATTAATGCATTTATTTTCCACAACAAGTCATCTAGAAAGAAAGGGCAACTTGCGGAGGCCGATTAGCATGTCAACCCACACATCGCTGGCTCATGGGAGGAAATCGAACACTCAGAGGAAACCCACAGACAGAGAATGTGCAAACTCCACCCGGCGCCGGGATTGAACCTGTGCGTCTGGCATTGTGAGGTAGCAGCACTAACCACTGCACTGCTATGCCACCCCATTCTCCTCTTAACCTGCTCTGCTCCAGGAGGAACCTCAGTGATCTCGCGGTTGAAATCCCTCTTCTCCGAACTTCTGTTTCTGGATTCTCCAGCCCGAGAAACCCACCTTTCAGCCTCTGTCCATCTAGGCATTTCAGAATGAGTCAATGATATTTCCACTTTGTGATGGATTTAACACAACAGAACCAACCATGGCCAAATTACTTAACGAGCAGCATCAATCATAGGACCATAGTATAGACATTTTTGCATCCCACCATAGAAGTTATGGAATTTACAAACGTTTGTAAATTGTAAGCTCATTTTTAACCCTTTTCCAAAAGAGTTTTATTCAGTGTTTGAAGTATCAGACACCTACCGTATGACATTACAGTACTTCATGATACACACTTTTGACCGACCAGATTGAGCAACCAACTGACTGACCAATCGATTGGAGTGAGAGACTTTAAGAGACATTTAGACAGGCACATGAATGTGAGGAAAATGAAAGGATACAAGACCATAAGATGTAGGAGCAGAATCAGGCCATTTGGCCCATCAAGTCTGTTCTGCCATTCAATCACGGCTGATCCTTTTCTCCCCTCCTCAGCCCCACTCCCCATAACCTTTGATGCCGCGTCCAATCAAGAACCTATCAAGTTCTGCCTTAAATACACCCAACGACCTGGCCTCCACAGCTGCAAGTGGTAACAAATTCCACAAATTTACCACACTCTGGCTAATGAAATTTCTCTGCAGCTCTGTAGTAAACATACACCCCTGTATCCTGAGGCTGTGACCTCTTGTCCTAGACTCCCCCACCATGGAAAACATCCTTTCCACATCTACTCTGTCTAGGCCTTTCAACATTCCAACGGTTTCAATGAGATTTCCCCCCCCCCCATATCCTTCCAAGTTCGAGCCATCAAACATTCCTCGTACGATAACCCTTTCATTCCCGGAATCATCCTTGTGAACCTCCTCTGAACCCTCTCCAAAGCCAGCACATATTTTCATAGATGAGGAGCCCAACACTGTTCACAGTACACAACGTGAGGCCTATCAGTGCCTGATGAAGTCTCAGCAACACATTCCCAGCTCTCGTATTCCAGACTTCTTGGACATTGTGCAGGCAGAAGAGAAGAGCTTAGTTAGCCAGTTGATCACTGACTTAATAGGTTCAACATAACACTGTGCGCCTGTTCCTGTGCTGTACTGTTCTATTTTCTAAGTCATCAGGCTACTGCTGCGTTTGCCAGGTGCTGTGGCTCGACTCATCACTGTGCTGGCAGTAACACCTTGCCAGCTGCAACACCGTACAGGGTTGGAAGCTGCCCAACACTGCCATTGCTAACACGGCACTGCATCGCATCCAAATGCTTCACAGCTGCAAGCTACCTCCTTCGTGCTTGCAATTACTCGAGAAGCTTCTGAAATGAAAACCACAACACCAGTCTGAACACAGAACAACAAAGGGACCGCAAGGATTAATTTTTACTCATCCAGGCCTAATTAAAAATCCGGGTGGTGGAGTGGGCAGCACATGCTCTGCTTCCACTCTGTGGCCCCAAAGCAGGTAAACAAAACCTCCTGTGAAATCTCAGGGCCTTCCCATACACGGTCCCACCGAGTCTGGCCTGCCAGGGATGGATATTTACCAGTTCTGGCTTCAATTAAATGCCCAAGGAACAGAGATTTTACAATAATAATCGTCCTTCATGCAGAAGGTCGGAATGAGAATCAGAATCAGATTTAATATCACCGGGATATGTTGCAAAATTTGTCGCCTTCCAGGCAGCAGTACAGTACATGCAATACATAATAGTGGGGGGAGAACCTGAGAATTCCAGTAAGTATATACAAAATACTTCAATTAAATAAGTAGTGCAAACATAGAAATAAAAAATTAGTGAGGTAGTGTTCTTGGGTTCAATGTCCATTCAGAAATCTGATGGCACTGGGGAAGCGCGAAGCGCAGAAACAAATATCACTGTGATGATTGTACGCTCTGGTATCAATTGGTTGGTGACAATAAAGTAAAGTAAGTAAGAAGCTGTTCCTGAATTGTTGAGTGAGTGTCTTCAGGCTCCTATACCTCCTTCCCAATGAGAAGCAGGCATGACCTGGGTGGCGAGGAATCCTTAATGATGGACGCCACCTTTTGGAGGCACCACTCCGTGAAGGTGTCCTGGGTAATACCGGAGGCTAGTGCCCTTTATGTTAAAAGTCCACCACGTCGCCTGTTTTCATCACTTTTTATCCCTCCATTCCCTGTGGATTCATGCTCTAACAACCTCTTAAATGCCACTAACATACCTGCTTCTGTCACTCATCCTGGAAGGCCATTCCAGGCAACAACCATTCTGTAAAAAAAACCCTACCAAACTCATCTCCCTTGAAAGTTCACCCTCCTGTCTGCAGTTCTTGACATTTCTAGATTCTTACTGTCTACATTATCTATGCCACTTAAAATTTCTAAAAACTTCTTTCAGATCTCCCCTCAACCTGACACCACCAGAGAAAATAACACAAGTTTGTTCAACCTCTCTTTATAGTTCATATGCTCTAATCCAGATAGCATCCAGGTAAACCCCTTACTGTACCCTCTTCATCTGCCCAGTAATGTTCACCATCATTATGTGCCATGTCATACGACGTGGTCGATCATGGTCCTATCCTAGCGTACTTCCCATTGCCGCCTTCTGGGGAGTGCCTTTCAGAGACGGGTGACCCCAGCCATTATCAGTACTCTTCAGAGATTGTCTGCCTGGCGTCAGTGCTCTTGTGATGTGCACCAGCTGCTCATATGATCATCCACCACCTGCTCCCACAGGTTCACGTGGCCTGATCAGGGGCTAAGCAGGTGCTACAGCTTAGCGGAGGGAAGGAGCACCTTACACCTCCCTTGGTAGAGTTGTATCTCCACCCCATCACCCAATCCTGTAATGACGCCACCAAAAATGTACAAAGTACTAAGGAAGTTGTGTACAAGCAACTTCTTTACTCTTGTGCTCCGTGTCCCAACCATTGAAGGCAAGTATAACGTACACCTTCTTTAGAACCCTATCTACCAATCCAGCCAAAAGGATCTCCTGAAGCAAAAGACACTCCCGTGTGCTATTGGCCTTCACAAATCAAAGTAGTGAGTGCAGGAGATGGGACTTTATGTTGAAGTTGTACAAGACATTGGCGAGGCCTAATTTGGAGTATTGTGTGCAGTTTTGGTCACCTACCTAGCAAAGAGGTAAGTAAGATTGAAAGAGTACAGAATTAATTTACCAAGATGTTGCCTGACAGGTTATAACTTTAATCCTTAGAACGTAAAAGATTGAGGGGAGATTTGACTGATGATGATGATGACGACGACATTGACTCATGCCTGAAAGGCCAACGTCGGGCATTTTCACGCCTTACAAGGTGCGGAACGGAAGACTCACACAGACATTTTGCAGTATTTTTCTTTATTTTACGAGGTCAAGTTGCGAGCTCAACACTCAACACGGCACGGATGGAAAGCGTGGAGCGGCCCGACTGGATTTGAACCTGGACACCTCCGTTCCGGAGTCCGGCACTGATGTCACTGCGCCACCAGCCAATCTGACTGAGGTATACAAAATTATAAGGGGTATAGACAGGGCAAGTGCAAGCAGGCACTGAGGTTGGGGGGGACCAGAGGTCACGGGTTAAGGGTAAAGGGAGAAAAGTTTAAGGTGAACATATGGGGAAAACTTCTTCACTCAGAGGGTGGTGGGAGTGTGGAATGAGCTGCCAGCACAAGTGGTGCAAACGAACGTAATTTCAACATTTAAGTGAAGTTTGGATAGATACAAGGGTGGTCAGGGTATGGAGAGCTATGGCCCCAGTGTAGGTCAATAGGAGGAGGCAGTTTAAATGGTTTGGGCATGGAAATAGATGGACTGAAGGTCCTGGTTTTGTGCTGTACTTTCCTAGGACTCTATGCTGTACCAGCCTTGGTGTATTTAAGGGATACATGTGGCATTCTACACTGTATCTAACTTGTGCATTTGATATAACTGATAGCTTGACCCTTCATCTAACACAGTATATACTTGTGGGACAATGCAGAGGAAATATTTTTCCCCCGTTTCTACTCAGCAGCGTACCCGAGCCACCAACAGAAAGGAGGAAAAAGACAGAATTTATGTTGACAACTTCACAAACGGCAAAATCAAACACAAAAGAGAAATCCTGAGTTGGTGTTTTCTGTGAGCGTTTCCTTCCACACCCTTTCCAGTTTGCTGCTGTACTCTCCCATAGCGAAACAGGAAATATTATTTCCCCAAGGACTCCTGCCCGCTGCCAGTAACTGGCAGCCGGGTCGCCTGTTTGTGTTACAATCCAGCTTCAAATGAATGGTTTATAATATCAGCCAGCTCTCTGTGCCTTGTACACGACAGCCAGATGCAACGTGCACACACTGGCACATATCCCTTATGGCTGGGAGCCCCCGTAATGATCGGTCAGGATGGCACTGCAAGGCTACACACTGAACAACTCCACCGGACACGGTCAGGCCACTGTGCCCTTCCCGCTATTTCCTTGTGTCAAGACTCCTTGGAGACCTTCCCTCCCCATTACATGAAGACTAATCTCTTTGTCCATTTTTTTCCTCCAAATATAATCTGGCCAGACCCATATTTGACTATCCTAATGCACTGCCTTCGAAATTCCACCCTCTGCAGCATTGTCTCTCAAGAATGCTGCCTCACACGAGTGCTCTGCTTCCCAACCACACTGTAAAACAAAATCTCCTTTTTAAAATTAATTAAATTTTCAGATCCCGCCACGGTTCTCACCCTCTGTATTGGTGAACCGTCCTCTACTCCTGTAGCAGTGTCCTTGCAGATCCAGCCTCCCGATACCCACCACATTTAATCACTGAACCGCTGGCAGCCAGGCCTTCTTCAGTGACAAACCTAAAACCTCTTCACCTTGCTTCCATCCTTCCCAGCGTTTCTACGTCCTTGACATCTGCCCCATTACCCGACTCGGTATCCGTGCTGGTAACACCCGTGCGAGCAACTTCCTGTCATTCGGATGGCATCACTGGTGGGAAACTTGCTCCCATTTCATAAACAGCATGTTCCTTCCTGAGGTGAACTCCCATTCTTCACCGAAGCATAGGAGAATGAGGGGAGATCCGACAGAGGTATGCAAAATTGGAAGGGGTACAGATAGGGTAAATACATGCACAGGCCTTGTCCCCTCAGGTTGGGTGAGACTAGAGCTAGAGGCTTATGATGAAAGGTGACATAGTTAAGGGGAATCTGAGGGGGAGAAGGTGGTGAGAGTGTGGAACGAGCTGTTAGCACAAGTGGTGGTTGCCGGTTCGGTTGTAACATTCAGAGAAGCACAGGAGAATGGGAGGGACTAGGCAGAAGACCAGGCTGATGCAGACCTGATAGGCCGAACGGCCTGTTTCTGTGCTCTACGACCCTAAAGTCTTTGTGTCCCATGGTGCATCTGATCCTGAACATACCACCAACTTTCTTACTCCCAGTCTAGCTAACCTCCTCATAGAGCAGTGTCCATGTTAGGAACTAGGCCAGTGCCATTTACTAACGACCATGGAACTGCCTGGGGTCACTAAGCTCTGCAAATTACGGATAACCTGCTTTACGGAAATCTGACTTTATGCAAATTCACCCATTTACTTTCAGAAGTACTCCTCGTGATGATAAGTAGCAATTTATCGTGAATTTATGATCAGAATCGGGATCAAAGCAGCATCAAGGCAGAGTTGTGGCTTCCCTGAGGGCGAGGGAAGTCCTGCCGTCTGATCGACTTAAGTGCCGGGCGAATCGTGGCGGCAGGCTCCAGGACCCAGAGCGGCCCAAGAGTGAGGAACAATGTTCTCCCTCTCCCTCTCGTTTGATGGTCTTTATTTTTGGGTTCTTTTGGGTTTCTGTTTTGTGGCTGCCTGCAAGGAGACGAATCTCAGGGTTGTATAATGTACATATACTTTGATAATAAATGAACTTTGGACTTTAATAATAAATGTTTTACAGAGCTCATTACTCACTGAAGGCAATTCCATTAGTTTAATTGTGGGTAATGACAGGGTGAATATTTGATTAAATTAAATCCAAGTGTACATAGTAATATGGTATGAGTAACTATGGTATAGTATTATGGTATGGGTAACTATTGAAAATTGATTAATCTAACCTATGGAGAATTGGTTTACAGATGGCCCTCACCAACAGAATCTAAAATAACCTGGGACTGTGTTAATCAGAATCAAATTCAGATTTATTATCACTGACTAATGCCTTGAAGTCCATTCTGCTGAAGGGTCTTGGCCCACATCGTCAACTGGACTCTTTTCCACAGATGCTGCCTGGCCTGCTGAGTTTCTCCAGTATTTTGTGCATGCTGCTTAGAGTATTTCCAGCATCTGCATATTTTATCGTTTGTGAATGCCATGAAATGTGTTGCTTTATGTAAGAAATGCAATTATATAAAAATATTTTTGTAAAGAAATTATATAATAACTAATTATTATTATTATTATTATTATTGATTGCTATGGTAGTGTAGCAGTTAGTGCGACGCTATTACAACTTGGGACGTCGGAGTTCAGAGTTCAATCCCAGCATCCTCTGTAAAGAATTTGTACTTCCTTCCCGGGGAAAGGGTGGGTTTCCTCTGGCTGTTATGGTTTCCTCTCACAGTCCAAAATTAGTCGATGAACTGGTCATTCTAAATTGTCCCGTGATTAGGCTACGGTTAAATTGGGGGTTTACTGGAAATCAAAGAAAGATCAGAACATGGTGGAAGCGTACAGCAGGTCAGGCCACATCTGAGGGAAGAGTAACATAGCCGATACTTCTGGTCGACGATCCTTCGATCGGAACTCGAGGGGAGAAAAATTGGAGGACAGGTAGAGATGATTTCTTGGCACTGCTGTTTCTCTGATGCCCAAACATGATTCTTGAATTTGATGTGTTACCTCACGTCGCTGTGGGAAGTATCCTCAGCACAGTAAACTCATTATCTGCTTCCTTCTCCATCTGCACAACTGACAGGATGTTTAATGATGGCTTCCATTCCCATGGTCCCCTCTCCTCTCTCACTGTTCCTTCCTCACATCAATGATTCCCCCCCCCCCCCCCGCTCCTACACCCATCACCCAAAGCCATTTATCCTCTTACTCATGTCTTCAATCTGTCACCTCAGTGGCCACTTTATTAGGTACGCCTGCTCATTAATGCAAATATCTAATCAGCCAGTCATGCGGCAGCAACTCAATGCATAAAATGCACACGTGGTCAAAAGGTTCAGTCGCTGTTCAGACCAAACAACAGAAATGGGATCTAAGTTAACTCTGACCGTGGAATGATTGCTGGTGCCAGATAGGGTGGTCGTCAGAAACCACTGACCTCCTGGGATTTTCATGCACAACAGTCTCTAAGAGCTTACAGAAAAATAAATCCAACAAGTATCCATACTGTGGGCGAAAGCACTTTGTTAACGAGAGAGAGCAGAGGTGAATGGCCAACCTGGATAAAGCTGACAGGAAGGTGAGAATAACTCAAATAACCCCACAAAGTGAGCGCATCTCTGAACGCACAACACATTCAGCCTCGAAGTAGATGGGCTACCGCAGTGGAAGACCATGGACACATGCGCTCATTGGACACTCAACAATCTTTCTGACCTCTCCGCACCCCCCCTCCCAAAAACAATCAGGCAGGATGTACCGTGACATTAAGAACTATTAGGATGGGAAATAGGTTCTTCTCCCCAGTCCCTGCCACCACCCAGGTTTCATCACGTATGAAACACTAGTAGCGTTTCTCTTTAACTTGTGTCGTAAATGCTCCTTATTATACCTAGTAATACTACTTTATTTATTTACTGAGATACAGCATGGAATAGGCCCTTCAGGCATTTCCAGCCAACCTGCCCAGAATTCCCTGGATTTAACCCTCGCCTAATCATGGGAAAAGTTACAACAACCAATTAACCTAACAAACGATAATGTCTTTGGGTTGTGGGAGGAAACTGGAGCACCTGGAGTTAGGTGCATGAGGTATATGTAGTACCACGTTGTGCACTTTGGTCTGGGGGGTGGGGGGAAGCATTGTTTCATTCAGTGGTGTTCATGTGAACAGCTGACAAAGACAACAAACTGAGCTTGAACTCCCTTGTACCTAATAAAGTGGCCACCTAGTGGATATATCGCTGTCGCTGGGTCGAAGTGCAGCAAACCCTTTCCCTTAACAGCCCTGCGGGTACGGCACTGGTTCAGAAGGCAGCTCACCACCACCCTCCCGACTGGAGACTCAGCCCGCAAGGCCCACAATCCTTTGAGTGATTAAAATTAACATCTGCCTCATTCCAGCACACGGCCCTAGTATTAGAAGGTTGGTGACACGTGAAACAATGATCCTTTAGGAGGACAATGGGTAATAACAGATCCAACGTGGAATTCTCCTTGGATGGGTATCAAGGCCACAGCTGTCTGTTCTAAATCCAGCATGCAGCTCACGTTTCACAAGGACTACTTTTCAGGGAGCGTTCTTCCGCAGCAATCGAAAGCAGATGTTAACTGAGGAAGAAGCATGATTCCCCCCCCCGGGCCTCAGAACGGCAACAGGGCGGATGAAACTGCCGAGCACCTGCACTAGATAGAAGCTGAGCCCAGTGAGCAGTGCTGGAAATCAGCGCCGACCCCAGCTGCAACAGGAAGGACTGAGCATCCCCACGCACGCACACCGCGGGTGGCGGTCATCGGTCCGCGGGATAAATCGGGGGATTCACTTCCCGTCTCCTTCAGCAGCAGCACAGAGGCAGGTGGGGGGAAGCACGGCACGCCGAGAGAGGGGGGCAGGGCACATACGGCGGGGGAGGCAGCACATATGACAGGGCACCGCATGGGGTCGTCGGGTCGTGCAAGAGGAACAGGGCAGGAGGCACATGAGCAGGGTAGAGAGGATCTGGGGGTGCACATACCCAAGAGCTGGAGCACGAGGGAATAGGCACGCGGGGGGGGGGGTGGGGAGAGAAAGGATGAAAGAGAGAGAGGAAGAGCAAGCGGGCAAGAGAGACAGAGTGAGAGAGAAAACAAAAGTGAGAAAGTAAGAGAAAGAAATTTCAAGAGGGAGGATAACAGGAAGGGGCAATTCTGAAGCACAGTGAACTGGTCGGGCTTTTAATCATGGTGTACTGTTCCTAACGATGAACACATGCCTTCTTAAATTAAATCAACCCTGCAGCAAACCGTATTATGGAGTTTTTGGGAAACTCTGAAAATGTTGCCCCTCGGCTGACCTGAGGGTCACCTACAGAGTCATTAAGCAAACCGACTCATACTCCAGCCAAAAAATGGCTGAAGCAGCCCCTCCCCCCACCACACACACACACACACACACACACACACACACACACACACACACACACACACACACACACACACACACACACACACACACACACACACACACACACACACACACACACACACACACACACACACACACACACACACACCATTCCAGTCCGCTGAAAATTATATTCTTTGCATATAATTACAGGCTTGAAATCATAAACTGGCAGAGGCACTCTGTAATTTGAAAAGCTCCAAGAGATTAGGAACATGACATACAAACAGATCTTCACTCAACTAAACAGCACAAGATTTTTGGCTGGGAAGGGGGTTGCTACTGGTAGTCAGGAGTGAAGCCCTTCCCTCCCTCCACTGGTAAATTCACCACTCAGCCTTGCTAACTTCCTGACCTCCGTGAGCTCGTTTCAGACCAGGTAAGCTTTCCAAAGGAGCAAGTTGGAGATGTCCACTGGTGGAGTGTTGGGCAGCCAGCCAGTCACTGAGAGACTCCAGAAGTCTTGGCAAGTAAGTGGAATAATAAGTGGATGTTTATTCTGAGGGGGTCAGGGATGGTTTGAAAGATTGTCAACAGTCACGACCTGAGCAGAGAGAACTATGCACCATGAGCCATGGCTCAGTTAAGCAGGTTGCATGGCTAGAAGGTTTGATGGGAACAGTCAATGGGAAAGAGATGGACTTTGAATAAATAAACTCCATCAGTGTAGCTTTGGAAATGTTACAACATGGAATGGCATATTTGGTGCACAATGTTTTTCAGGATGACACGGTAGTGTAGTGGTTAGCACAATGCTTTACAGTACCAGCGACCCAGGTTCAATTCCCGCCGCTGCCTGTAAGGAGTTTGTACATTCTCCCTGTGACCGCATGGGTTTCCTCCAGATGCTCCAGTTTCCTCCCACAGTCCAAAGAGGTCAACTGGTCATTTGTAAATTGTCCCGTGATTAGGTAGGGTTAAATCGGGGGATTGCTGGGTGGTATGACCCAAAGAGCCAGAAGGGCACACGCTGTATCTCTCAATGAATAAATTCTCCAACAGGACCTTACAAGAGTTCAAGAACTCCACAATCCCCCCAGTGCTTGCTAAGTGCTTTTTAAATTGTTAATTTTTAAATCCACCTTTTTAAATTGTGCTATTCTATCCACTTCCACCAGCCTAAGGAAGGCTTAGCATTTGGAAAGGACTACCTGTTAGGCTGGTGGAAGTGGCTTCAACAAGACTGGGGAAGTATGGAGAAGAACAGAGCACTGAAAAGAGATTGTTAAAAGCCTTCACAAACTTGGATGAATGAAACAATAGCTTTTCACACAGTTCCACGGGTGAGATAATCTAAGTACTTGGCTTTCTCGTAGAATCTATGTGTTGAAGACTTCATTCCCTTGTTACAGGATTTGTTTCATTAATAATTAAGCCTGACTCGCTTTGCCAAGCAGCAGAACACTTACTTGCTTGCAGTTAGCGAGTTCATTGCGTCGAGGGAGCTATACATGTCCCCATTTAAAGCACCTATTAACTTGCAGTGCCTCAGTGAGATTTCAATTCAACGATGTCACGGTATTGAGCTTTCTGCTTGGCTCAAATAATATCCGTGGGAGTTAGATTCCTGCAAGGCACGGTATGTGAAGGGAGGCCGAGAAGCAAGAGTACCAGAGAAGCAACGCTTAAACTTAGCAGTGTGGAGAAATGGAGAGATCTCGGGATTAACATCCGGAGATCCCTCAAAGTTGCCACGCAAGAAGAGAAAGGCGCCTGGCGCATTGGCCTTCACTAGTCAGGAGAACTGCGTTGAAGACCGTAAGGTAATGTTACAGCTCTACAAAACCCTGCTTAGACAACTCTTGGAATATTGCACTCAGGTTCTGGTCACCTCATTACAGGGAACACATGGAGGCTTTGGAGAGGGTGCAGTGGTGATTTATAAGGATGCTGCCTGGATTAAAGAGCTCGCCTAATGAGAAGATGTTGAGTGAAGGTGGATGAGAGGTCACTTGTATAAAATGACAAGAGGATTGGATAAAGTAAACAAGCAGACAACCAGACTTTTCCCCGGGGCGGAATTGGCTAATACAAGAGGGCGTAATTTTAAGGTGATTGGAGGATTGTATAGGGGGATGGGACTCAGGGACAGTTTGTTCCTCCTTGTTTGTGTTGTTGTTGTTTCTTTCACACACAGAGTGGTGGGTGCATGGAGAGGTGGTAGAGGCGGGTACATTAGGGGCATTTAAGAGAGTCTCACGCACATGAATGAGAGAAAAGGAGGGCTATGTGGGTGGGGTTAGATTAATCTTGGAGTAGGTTAAAAGGTTGCAACAATTTTGGGGCTGAAGGGTCTGTACTGTGCTGTACTGTTCCATGTTCTGGTGCCCCTCCCACTTTTTCTTTCTTCCATGGCCTTCTGTCGCATTCACCAATCAACTTCCCAGCTCTTTGCTTCATCCCTCCCCCTACAAATTTCACCTATCGCTTGTCTCTCCGCTCCCCCCACCTTTCAAATCTACTCCTCAGCTTTTTTACCTCCAGTCCTGCTGAAGGGTCTCGTCCCGAAACGTCGACTATACTTTCCCCCCCATAGATGCTTCCTGGCCTGCTGAGTTCCTCCAGCATTTTGTGTGTGTTGCTCAGATTTCCAGCATCTGCAGACTTCCTCTTGTTTAAGAAGGGAAACTATCTGCTGGGGAACTCAGCAGGTTGGGCAGCATCGAGAGAGGCAAGACGACAGCCCCATATTTCAGGTTAAGACCCAAGATATTGCTGGATTTGAGGACCCCAGTGACGGGGAAAGGTTCAATACGTTAGGACTTTATTCCCTGGATAGTAGCAGAGTGGGTGATTTGGCAGAGGTATTTAAGATCACGAGGGGAAAATCGATGAGGTAAATGCAAGCAGGCTTTTTCCGCTGAGATTGGTGAGACTAGAACCAGAGGTCATGGGTTAAGGGTGAAAGGTGAAGTGTTTAAGGGGAATATGAGGGGGAAGCTTTTTTCACTCAGAGGGTGAGCTGCCAACGCAAGTGATGGATGCAGGTTTGATTTCAATATTTAAGAGAAGGTTTGATAAGTACATGGATGGGAAGAATATGAAGGGCTATGGTCCAAGTGCAGGTCGAAGGGACTTGGCAGAATGGAAGAAAACGCCACAGCAGCGTAGTGGTTAGTGCGACGCTGTTACAGCTCAGGGCGGAGTCTGGAGTTCAATTCTACCTTCCTCTGTAAGAAGTTTGTACGCCTTTCCCCGTGAGCATGTGGGTTTCCTCCGGGTGCTCCGGTTCCCTCCCACATTCCGAATACGTACGGGTTAGTCGGTTAATTGGTCATTGGAAATTGTCCAGGGATTAGGTTAGGGTTAAACAGGTGGGCTTCTGGGGCGGTGCGACTCGTTGGGCTGGGGAGAGCCTGTTCCGCACTGCGTCTCCAAGTAAAGTTAAAAATAAAGAGCTTGGCACAGAGTAGACGAGCCAAAGGGCTGAGTTTCTGTGCTGTACAAACTAGAAACATTCACTTCACCACCAAATTCACTCTGTGACCAGCAGACCCTTTTCTTCTGGAATGCCCTGTCTGTTCCCACTCTTTCATCAGTGCTTTTAAAAGAGCTGGGATGAGCATTTGCTAACCAGATAGAGATTGTACCTACTCACGCAAACCGCCCGCTGTGGTAATGTTCCAAGTATGGGTATTTTCCTCCCCCCATTTTGCCTCACACCAGGCACGCTCTTTAATTCACCTTTAGTTCTCAATTGGACAGCTGCCCCGGGGCCCTCAGAAACAATTACAGGAACAAGGCAGAGGTTTGTGACTTACCATCGTGCCTCACAGTCTTGCGTGGTATTGTGTTCCAGCCGCCGGTCTGGGCTAAATGAACCAGCGCCACGATCACGAGTTTGCAAACCAGGGACCTGGGAGCATCAGCGGCCATCTCTTCCGACTCCCCCCCACCCCCGAGAGCCGGGCAACTTTCGACGCAATGACCCTCGCTGCCTCCAAACTCTGCGCGCTGCCGGAACGGGAGGTGAATGACGCTGGTGGGCCTCGGCTGTTGTCAACAAGCACAGGATCTGTGGAGAAGGAAACAGATGGGCAGATCAACACACAAATGTGAGAAAGCAGAGGCAGGAAGACAACCTGGGTCCAGCAGGACCTTTCTATTTACAGAGTGTGCACATGGCTATCCTACTAACCCTCCCAGCATACCCTACGAGGAAACAAAGAGGGACGGGGGATCAAAGTTCAAAGAAAGTTTTATTATCAGAGTACATATATGTCTCCACATACAACCCTGAGATTAATTTTCCAGCGGGCATACTCAGAAAATCTATATAATAGTAACTGTTACAGGATCAATGAAAGACCAACCAGTGCAGAAGACAAAAAACTGTGCAAGTGCAAATATAAATAAAGGCAATAAATAACGAGAACAGGAGCTGAAGAGTCTTTGAAAGCGAGTTCGTTGGTTGTGGGACCATTTCAATGATGGAGCAAATGAAGTTGAGTGAAGTTATCCCCTCTGGCTCAAGAGCCTGAGGGTTGAGGGGTAGTAACTGCCCTTGAACCTGGTGGTGTGAGTCCTGAGGCCCTTGTACCTTCTACCTGATGGCAGCAGTGAGAAGGGAGCATGACTCGCAAGCTTCTGCCAGCACATCCTCAGACGGTAAATCACACACACCCTCACACACACTCTCTCACACACACACACACACACCTGCAGATGTTCAAAATCCAAATAAAACACAGAAAATGCTGGAGGAACTCAGCAGGTCAGGCAGCATCGATGGAAAGGACAAGAGTCGTGATGAAGGGTCTTGGCCAAAACGCTGTTTAACTCTTTCCCGGCATTTTGTGTGTGTTGCTTTCTCAGATTGCATTGGTTGTTTGTGCAAACGATGCATTCCACTGTATGTTTTGAAGTACACCATTTTTAAAACTCTACCTAATCTTTCGACATTCCCTCACAGCTTTATGTGTCATCCTCAGTAGATCCACAATTCCCTCTTGATAATTACTTTTGAATCTGCTTACAACTCCCCTGCAGGCAACACATTTCGCATCGCAGGAAGTGCAAGAGTTAAGAGCAAATCCTCGCCGTGCCTCTCCGCAGATGTTGTGCCAATTAGCTTTGAACGGCTTTTCAGCAGGCATGTACTCTGCCAGGACTGCAAGTACGCATCGAATACACATCAATCCTCCCGGCTCGCAGACGGAAACAATGCCGGCTTTTAGGAGGCACGAGGCAGACCGTACCGAGCAGATCAGCAGCAATAAAATGCGCGGGGCAAAAGAGAGACTTCCTTCCAACCCCGGCGTCAAAGAGACTGGAGAAGGGCCGCACCCAGACAGCAACGCACACCTTAGCAATGCCTACCCCTTCATCAGGACCCACCCTACTGTCTTATCAGTGCCAAGCAGTTAAACCACTATAGGGGAGGAAAGACAGTGTTGTGATCTTATCTCCACATCAGCCTTCTTTGGTGTGAGGTGTGGAGGAAGCTCATCACACTGCCTCACATGAAACCAATCAAACCTGGAGGCCATTCAGCCCTCTGGGTCTATACTGGCCCCCCAGCTGAGCATATCCCACCAGATATTTTCCTTTCTCAGGTCCCTGCACCCCTGAAACTTGTTCGCTCTTGCACAGAACAGTACCGACCCTTCAGCACATGATGGTATACCAACTTTTTAACCTACTCCACGATCGAGTTAACCCTTCCTGCCCGAACAGCTTATCCAGGAGTCTCCTAAATGTTTTAGCTTCATTTATCACACGTACATCAAAACATACACTGAAATGCACTGAAACACAGTCCGAGGATGTGCCGGGGCGGCAGCCCGCTTCCGGCAGCAACAGAACACGCCCATGACTCAGTGACCCCAACAGACAAGTCTTCCGAATGTGGGAGGAAACCACGGCTCTCAGAGGAAACCCACATGGTCACGAGGAAAACCTGCAAACTCCTTACAGACAGTGACCGAAACCAAACCCTGACCGCTGATCATTGGCGCTGGAAAGCACTACGCTAACCGCTGTGCCATTGTGCCCGCCCAATGTATCTACCGCTACCGCCACCCCTGGCAGCGCGGGCATTCGTTTTGTTCCTTGTCGTATGACGTGGGCGATCACGGTCTTTCCGTGACCATGACTGTTCTTGGCAAATTTTTCCCACAGAAGCAGTTTCTCATTGCCTTCCTCTGGGCAGTGTCTTTACCAGACGGGTGATCCCAGCCATTATCAATACTCTTCAGAGATTGTCTGCCTGGCGTCGGTGGTAGCACAACTAGCACCAGCTGTCAATACGACCATCCACCACCCGCTCCCACGGATTCACGTGACCCTGATTGGGTAAAAGCAGGTACTACTTACAGGCTAGTGGAGGGAGGGAGCGCCTTACCCCTTATTTGGTAGAGGCGCATCTCCACTCCGTCAACCAGGACATGTCCATCAAACACCCACCCACTGACCATCAGTGCCTCCCTTTGTCACCCCCCACTCTACTACAGGGTACCGTACTGTGGCCAATTAGCCCAGCAGCCCCACCATCATGGTGAGAAATAAAACTGGAACAGAAGGGGGATTCCTATCCCCATCCCAATGAAAACAAGCAAACTCCACACAGACAGCACTGGAGGTCGATTTTGAGCCGGCGTCCCTGAAGCTGAGAAACAGCTTCACTAACCACCTCGTGACTATGTCATTTTGTCGTCAAAGGAAAAGGTTACTTCAGACTGACATTGCACCAGCTGATACTCAGAGGTCATGAAGTACAGCTTTTCCCACCTCTTTCCCTACACTTACCCCTTTATGACCTCCTAGTGGCCTTCACAGCCGCGACGATCTCAACGTATCCGCGGGCACGCGTGTTGCCCACTTGTCTCAAGTCTCTCCACATAGGACAGTACAGGACTCAACTGGCCCTTCACGTGCTGAACATGAATTCAAATGAGACCAAACCTCTTCTGTTTGCACATAACCCACATCACCCCCCCCCCGCACACTCGTGTCTCCCTCTCACAGCCTCTTAAACACCTCTCTCGTACCTGCACCCGCCGATGTCCCTGGCAGCCCATTCCAGCACCCACCCTTCCGATAATAAAACTTGACCAGCAAATCTCCTTTAAACTTTTTTTCATCTAGACCTTAACAATTCTACCCTGGGAAATAGTCTACCATATCAATGCCTCACAATCTTACAAACTGCTATCAGGTCATCGCTCAGCCTCTGATACTCTAGACCAGCGTTCCCCACCTTTCTCTTTTAAATGCCATGGACCCCTACCACTAACAGACGGTTCCATGAACTCCAGGTTAGGAGCTCCTGCTCTAGCCAAGTTTGTCCAGCCTCTCCTCGTAGCTCATTCCCTCTAACAGAACATAGAAATTCACAGCACATGACAGGCCCTTCAGCCCACATTGTTATGCTGGCCATGTAACCTACTCCAGAAACTGCCTGGAATTTCCCTACTGAATAGCTCTCTACTTCTCTAAGCTCCATGTACCTATCTCTTAAAAGACCCTATTGTATCCGCCTCTACCACATTGCATTCCATGCACCCACCACTCTTTTTGGGGGGAAAAGGTTACCTCTGACATCCCCCTTGTACTTACTTCAAAGCACCTTAAAACTATGCCCCCTCTTGTTATCTGGATAGTAACCTCTACCGCACCCTTTACAAAAAGCCCCCACATCCTTCCTGGAAGGGGCGACCAGAATTGTGCACGATAAAGGCTCAGCTCTAACCTCACCCTCAGCAGGGCCTCACAACGGGTCTTCAGCTGCTCCGCTGCCCAGATGCCCTCAAGAACACTTCCTTTGGTCTCCAAGCGCCTCAGACCGAACCCAAATCAGTGACACAGGCAGAGCAAGACGAGGGGTCCTGGTTAACACACAAGCAGTAGAGGCTCTGCAGGCAAGACCTCATATCTAGTCTGTCTCAAGTCCCAACTGAGCAATCTAACATGAATCCGCAGCAGTGAGATCACTCCTATTAAAACACTCACCCTTTACATTACTAGGAGCAGCTCCCCAAGGAGTCTGTCCCCCTTGTGGGCATGACATACTGGAGATAAATTAGATCATGGCCTGTCCCCGCTTACATCATCTCTGCTGTTTCCTTGGAGCTCCGCACCATATCACAACGCCACGTTGTCAGGAGAATGAGAAAAGGATAAATGTGATTTCCCGGGTGAGCTTCTCACCACCTCTGCTGGCCAACCGGCGCATGCAGGAAATTTGCGCTCCCCTCCGATCCCTCCCAAACGACCAAACTATCGGGGAGCCCCTCCAGTCCTTCCCCCCCACCCACCCCCACCCCTGGGACGCAGGTATCGGTCTCAATCACACAACGCGGGCTCAAGTATTACGTCCCTCGCCAGAACCTGACGGAAGAAATCTATCCCCAAGTCTGCAGTGGAGTCACAGTGGCCAGTCTCATTGTTTACAGGCACAGCAAGTGAGCTAGGGCCTTTCTCCTTCGAGTGAAGGAGAACGAGCAGCGACTTGATAGAGATGTATAAGATAAGAGGCACAGATAGAATTAACAGACAGTACCTTTTCCCCGCAACCCCCCAAAAAGAAACAGCCAATATGATAAAATTATGCCCTAAGGCAATTGGAGGATAGTGGGGAAGTCAGAGTGAAGTATATTTTTAAAAAACACAGAGGTGGTGGCTGTTATACTAATGGCATTTAAAAAATCTCTGCAATCACTCATGGATGAGAGAAAAATGGAAGGCTACGTAGGAGTGGGGGGAGTTAGACTGATCTTAAGAGTAGGTTAAAAGTCAGCACACATCATAGCCAGAAGGCCTGTACTGTGCTGTTATGTTCTATGTTCCAGTTTTGGCCTTTCCCACAACTAAAAATGTATTTTCTCTGACCGCTGCAGTGAAATGGAAATTCTTGTTTAATTATGTTTTTTTTGTAAAAGTTGTGTTTATGTTTTTTTTCCTGGTGAATGGTGCTTATTGGATGCTGCTGCAAGTAAGCTTTTCATTGTAACTGTGTGTACATGTGCATTAAAAATAAATCTGACTTCTAGTTCCACAAGAATTGCTCACTTCTAACTTTTATAGCACCTCCACATCCTTAGTGGTTAGTGGTCCAGACTGCGTACACTCAGTGGCCACTATATTAGGTACACCTGCTTGTCACTGAAAACATCTAATCAGCCAATCATAATAGCAGCATCTCAATGTATAAAAGTCAAACTTCAGAACAGGGAAGAAATGTGATCTAAGCGAGTTTGACCATGGTACGATTGTTGGTGCCAGACAGGATGGTTTGAGAACCTCAGAAACTGCTGATGTCCTGGGAGTTTCTGCACAATAATCTCTAAAATTTGCAGGGAATGATGAAAAAAAAACCCAGTCTAGTGAGTGGCTGTTCTGTTGGTGAAAATACCTCGCTAATGAGAGAGGTCAGAGGAGAATGGTCAGACTGACAGGAAGGCGATAGTAACTCAAATAACTGCGTGTTGGAACAGTGGCGTGCAGAAAAGCATCTCTGAATGCACAACCTGTTGACGTTGAAGTGGATGGGCTACAGCAGCAGAAGACCATGAACATACAACCAGTGGCCACTTTATTATGTACAGGAAGCCCTGCTCTGTTAAACCTCACGAAGGGTAGAGGCTTCGGAAATTGGCTGCTGGGGGAAAAGTCTGCTCAATGCAAGACAGCTGGTGGCTCGCACCTTAAGTTGGAGCACTCTTAAAGCTAAATGGACATGATGTAATTGGGAACAAGCCATGATCTAATCCATCGTCACCGCATCAAGGTGACAGGGAGATGAGACTCCACGGGGATCTGCTTCGCATTATACAAAGTGTCGGCGGTTTAATGAGACAAGGGATCTCTAAACAATATGTACGTGCATCTCTGTGTGCGTGCAAATGCGCACGTGCACACACAAACACACACACACACAATTACGGGTTCAATTCCGCCACTTTATGTAAAGGATTAGCACATTCTCCCCATAACCCCATGAGTTTCCTCAGTGTGCTCCGGTTCCCTCCCACATTCCAAAGACATCAGCATTAATTGGTCACATGGGTGTGATTGAACAGCATGGCTCATTGGACCAGAAAGCCTGTTACCACGCCGTATCCCTAAATAGCTAAAGTCAGGATAGGGCAAAAAAGAAACATCGACCATGCTCTCTTCTTGCTGCTGCCACTAGGAAGGAGGTACAGGAGCCTTGGGTCCTGTACCACCAGGTTCAAGAACAGTTATTACCCCTCAACCATCAAGGCCCTGAACCAGCATGGATAACTTCACTTACCTCAGCACTGAACTGATTCCACAACCTCTACCTTTTAAAGCCTCTACAAATCATGTCCTCAACATAATTTATTACTTGTTAACAAGGGTCCTCCATCTCTGGTGGTGTTCAGGGCTTCCTTCATCGTCTCAGTAGCCTTCCTCTTGGTTTTCACTACTGCCAGTCCTACGCTGAGACTCAAGAATACCATCACACTCAAAGGCAGAAAGATTCCTCTTTGCTGCTTCTGTAACAATTTTGTTTAACCTGTCAAGGTGGTTAGCCCAGAGCTGAACCCCCAAACCTGGAGGACCAGTGGACCTCTCTTAGTCTGGCCTCTCCCCTTTGACCTGTTTGGCATTAGTGACCCTACCAAGAGCCAAAGCACAATGTAGCACTCCTGCTCCTTGAGGCAAGCAAGCCTCCAAACCCTACGACAAGGTTGTGGTCCCCTTGCAGGATATGTATGTGCAGGGTTTGATAATCTAGTTGGAGGTTAGGTTGATTATTATTTATTAACTGTCTTCTTTGTCAGTCTTCGTATGTAATTTTTCATTAATTCTATTGTATTTCTTTGTTCTACTATGAATGTGTGCAAGAAAGTGACTATCCAGAGTATGGTGGCATACACACACGTACTTCGACAATAAATTTATTTGAACTTTGAAACAGGCAAGTCTGAAGCCTCACGCGGCTAAGCAGCTCGTAGGGCCCATTCCCTCAAGTTCAATGCTGAAGAAGAGACAGAGCATCCAAGAGCTGGGTAACTATTGTTGTGCTCATGTGTCACAACTTAGGGAGGTGGCGGGGGCAAGGCAAGCCGGTTCATAAACACACAAGACTCGGCAGATGCTGAGAAGCACATAAAATTCTCCAGGAGCTCAGCAAGACGGGCAGCATCCACAAAGGGGAATAGATGGTCGCATCCTCTCCACAGATGCTGCCTGACCTGCTTAGCACCTCCAGCATTTTGAGTGTGTTGCTAAAGGCAGGCAGAATGGCAGCTACCGTTTAAACTTGGCACCACACTCGGGGCCTGAACACAAGTCGCCTGCCAGCTCAGAGTTGCAGGTTTGAATGCACCCGCATAGTCCTCCTAAGTGCTAATGTGGCCTAATGCTTTTCATTAATGTTACACATTGTCTGAATCTACGTGCCCATGATACTAAATACGGGAGATTCTGCATCGGTTGGCAACCGTGCCTTTTCTTCAGCACTTGCCTTTTACGAGGCCAAGTTGATAGCCCGACACTCAATCCAGCACAGATGGAAAGATTGCAAGGAGCTGGCCGGATCTGAACCTAGAACCATTCACCTCGAAGTCTGGAACTGATACCACTACACCGCCAGCCGGCCAGTGAACTCCAGACTAATTCAGATTAAATGCCGGAGGAACTCAGTAGGTCAGGCAGCATCCAAGGAAGGGAATAAACATTCCGCATTTTGTGCCGAGATCCTTCATCAGAACTGAATGTGCCTGCGATAGGTTTTCATTATACCTGTACTTCACTGTACTTGGGCAAACAGTAACCTCAACTTGAGGTGACCAGCACAGTATAGGCCTTTCGGCCCACAACACTGTGCTGACCTTTTAACCTACTCCAAGATCATTCTAACTCTCCCCTCCCACAAAACCCCTCCTTTTTCTTTCATCCATACGCCTATGAATCTCTCCAATAACCCTAATGTATCTGCCTCTAGTAATAATAAATTCATATCGCACCCTTCATACATTAAGATGCAGGCTCAAAGTGCTTTACATTAGTTGTAAAGACATATCAATAGTCATAAAAATACGAGACAAATTGAAAACCATAAAGACAGACATTACAGTATATAGAACAAAATGTAATCAATATATCAAACATCATTAAGCATTAAATAATCGTATAAATAGGCCAAGTTTAAAGTAGTTTTTTTTTTAAAGAAGTGTTTTAAAACATTCCACTGCACTCTCAGTCGGAAGAGTATCCAGATTTTTGGTACACAAGAGCAAAAGGGGCCGCATCACCGGTTCTTAAATCGTTGGCTCTAGGAACGCCAATCAAACCAGTATTCACAGATCTAACATTACAATCAGGAATCTACCATCAGCCCTGGCAGAGCATTCCACACACCCACCATTCTCTGTGTGGAAAAAAACCCATCCCCCTGATACTTTCTTCCAATCATCTTAAAATTACGTCCTCCATTTCCAGCCTAAGAAAAATGTCCTGGCTGTCCATTCTATGCCTCTCACTATGTTAAGCATCTTTACGAAACCAGCTCTCATCCTCCTTCACTTCAAAGAAAAAGAGAATTCCCTCGCTCCACCTTTCGTCTTAAGATATGCTCTTGAATCCAGGTAAACCTCTTCGGCACCCTCTCTAAAGCTTCCACATCTTTCCTATGAGGCGACCAGAACTAAACACAATACTCCAGGTGTGGTCTAACCAGAATTTTATAGAGCTGCAACATTACCTCGTGGCTCTTGAACTCAATCCCCTGACTAATGAAAGCCAACATATCACATGCCTTCTCAACCACCTTATCAACTTGCTTGAGTTACTTGTTTTGCCGGGACGACATTGCTGCCATTACAGGAGGCTGCGTAGGAAACGTAGATCCCTGGACCTCCCCCACCACCAGCGACAGTGGATCAGAGTGGGACACGGCCCACCCAGTGCTCTGCCCCCACAGGACAGCTGGAAAGTTCTGGCGCAGAAGCACATTGATGTCACGAGGGAAACCAGGTGAAAAGCAATCTGAAAGACTGGAAACCAAGCACGGTTCTAATTATTCCACAAGTGTTGAAGTTATACACTGAATCTGAAGCGCAAAGGTTCATTATTACCCTTGCCTTCCTGTTTGTACCTGCATTTGGCACACGTTTAGAGAACTTGTCTGGAGCACATCCAATTCACACTGCCGCGTACAATAGAGAACAGAAGCTTTTTGAAAACACAGCCCATAGAATACAAAAACAACTCCTCAGAACTGGGTTTGGTCTAAACATTACTTTACAAAATTGTTTTTGCTGTCAAGGTTGAATAGACTCACACACTACAGAAGGTGATCTCACAGAGGCCATCATGACTCAGCCAGAACTTTGTGTTTCTTCAGCCCCTTTCCTTTTTTAAAGTTAGTACTGAATAACCTCTTCTGGCAGGGTCTTCCAGATCATATCACGCTGAATCAGGTTCAAAATATCTTGCTCTCTCCTCCAGTTCTCTTTACACTAGCTTTTAAAAATCGGTTATTGTGTGTGTGGCCGATCTTATTAAGTTTCCAACTAGTGGTGACCTCCAGACGCTGACGGTGGAGACGAACAGATCAAGAGGTCACGTTTAGTGTAGGCACATTCAGTCTATTCAAGATGACCAATATGGCAGTCAAAGAGATGGAAGGGCAGAGACAGAGTATTGACAACAGAAGCTGTCCGTGAATCTTGAAACTGGGCTTTGGTGACCAAGTTCCTGGAGAGAAAACCTCCCACAACTAGGCTGCAAGAGTAGGCCGACTGAAGTCTGCATAGATTCAGCGGTCACCTGAATGTCTGTGGATGTACAGTGGAAATGATCCCAGCTGGCTGCTTCATGGCCTGGTATGCAGACACCAATGCCCGGGAATGGAAAAGCCTACATAAAGGTGGATACAGTCCAGTCCCTCACAGGCAAAGCCATCTGAGAACATTTACAAGGAATGCTGCCACAAGGAAGTGGCCTCTGTCATCAAGGACCTCCCTATCCAAGCCACGTTCACTTCTCACTACTACCATCGGGGAGGAGGTACAGGTGTCTGTAAGTCCCTCAGCATCAGGTTCAGGCAGTTATTACCCCTCAACCATCAGGCTCCTGACCCGGCATGGGTAACTTCACTCAGCACAACTCTGAACTGACTCCAAAATCAACAGACTCACTTCAAGGACTCCACTAATCATGTTCTCAATATTATTTATTTTTATTTGCTCAAATTCTGTCTTCCTTTGCTCTTTGGTTGTTTATAATGTTCTGGGTTTTTTTTTTTACAGATTCCATTGTATTTCATTATTTTCCTTAAATGCCCACAAGAAAATGAATCTTCAGTCATGTATATATATATATATATATGTATTTTGATAATTAATGTACTTTTTGACTTTTTTTGGGGAGCAAAAAGTCAGACTAGATTTCAACAGGTTTTTGTGAACAGGACATGCTTGAGCAGTTATTTTTTTTTAATAAATGTACCAGTTTAGCAAGGAGAACAGCTAATTATTGACAGCAAGTTTACTGGATCAACCTAATAGGATGACAGAGTGTAGAGTGATGCATTACGCCAAGCCAGCAGTTACTCTCTACCCGAGCAATACCGCCTGTGTGTGTGGAAGGAAATCTGACGAGAGTAATGACCAGCCACTTCTGCCGAGTAGCGAGAGGGCAGCAGCTCCCGCAGTCTCCTGTGACCTTGTCTAGGAAGAGAGACAGACAGACGGGTGGGGGGGGGGGAGGGGGGGAGGGGTAGGGGTAGGAGAGAGAGAGACACACACAAGTAGGGAGGGGGAGGGGTAGGAGAAGAGAGCGGGGGAGGGGTAGGAGGGGAGAGAGAGAGACACACACACACAGGGAGGGGGAGGGGTAGGAGGAGAGAGAGACACACAGGGAGGGAGGGGCAGGGAGGTTGGGGGAGGGGGGAGACACATACAGAGGGCAGAGTTTTGGAACTTAGCTGCCACACATTCCCTTCCTTTTTAAAGGAGTGACAGTGATTGACAGAAGTCAATCTGTCAAAAGGCTGGAAGTGTAGTCATGTACTCGAGGTGAGGAGGAGAGAGGGGAGCCATAGTTCTCACTTTGGTAACGGGCGTGGGACTCCGTTTAATGGCTGCATGTCAAAAAGACGATCTGCCAGTGGTACCATAAGAAGTGGGGAATTGCAATCGAGATAACCGGCCAGGAAGTTAAAACAGAATAACGGTGGGCAGAAGCTTCCTAGTGCACTTTTTAAGAAATCAGATCAGCAGACTGACACTGAGAACAAAGGAGGACCTCGTGTAGAAGCTCTGAAGTAAGATTCTCTACAGATATCAGACGGCATCACTTGTATCCATTCCCAGCTTTACATGCAAGTTGTCATGACGGAGATAAATACTCCCTCAGGATCCCGGACTCCGTTCCCACAGTCCTGTATGTGGCTGTGACGTGAGAAAAGTCTGTGGGGACTTGCAGCCTCAAGTGCCGCGGGCACTTTGCACAGGCCCCGAGTGGTTCCAGGAACTGCAAGGATTGTAAACGAGATCCAGTCCGGGGTTTGTGTCCCACCCGAGCCTCCTCCCATCCTTCCTCCTCTGATACTATCAGCGCACAACTTCCAACTGCTTTCCCATCAAGTGCCATCAAGCTTCTTCTTATCTGCATCTATACTACCCCAGTGGGAACATCCCCCAATCTCCCGCCTCCGGCTCACCACTTGTTTTCCTTTAAGAACACTGTAAAACAGTCTCCAGCTTTGCTCTGCCCTGCTGGTAAGCAAACTTTTGGGTTTGAGGAGCTGGGCATCAAGTCTGGACTCATCACGGCCCACTGAGCCCCGACCAGGAACAGGTCGTCGGTCACTCCGCCTCTCCGGCCTACCTTGCTACTTGGGGCGCCACGGTGACGCGGAGATTAGAGTGGCATTATTACAGCTCGCCTCACGGTAGGGTAGTGGTTATCACGACCTTTACAGTACAGGCCACCCGGGTTCAACTCCTACTGCTGCTTGGAAGGAGTCTGTAAGTTCTCCCTGTGACTGCTCTGGCTCTCTGTCACACACACTCCAAAGATGTACCGGTTGGTGGGTTGAATCAGTGGGTTGGACACAAGGGCCTGCTCCGTGCTGTACCTCGACATAAAAAATAAATAAAGGTGATCCGGCTTATTTATGTTGGCCTTAACTCGCCTTCTGCCTCCTTTCCTGATAAACACTCAATATTCCAAATATTTATCTAGCTTCAGCTTAAGTACAACTAATGAGGCCTCCACCATCTTCTGGGGCAGAGATTTCCTGGAAACAACCGGCAGGCATAGGAGCAGAATTAGGCCATTTGGCCCATCGAGTCTGCTCCGTCATTCAATCATGGCTGATCCTTCCCCCCCACCCGTCCTCAGCCCCACTCCCAAGCCTCCTCCCCACAACCTTTGATGCTGTGTCCAATCGAGAACCTATCAAGCCCTGCTGGAACTGGATGCGCACTGGACGCAAATATTTCTGCAGATACTGGATATCAGCAAAGTGGGGCAACATCGAGGGAAGGGAAGAAACCGTTGCCCTTTGGGCCAAGGCCTTTCATCAGGACTGAAAAGGAAGGGGGAAGAAGACAGAATACGAGAGCGGCGGGGGGTGGGGAGGGCGGTTGGAAGGAAGAGGAGTACAAACTGGCAGAAGATAGGTGAAACCAGGTGAGGGGGGCCTGTTCCTTCGTGAAACCAGGGGTCTGTCAACTGCTTAAGCTCAGAGAATAATGCAGCACAGAAACAGGCCGTTTCGCCCAACGCGCCATGCCGACCAGGATCTGCATCTAAATAGTCCTAACATAGTCAATTTGGGCCATATGCGAAGGTGGGTGGGCAGGTCATCCCAACAGACCCATCCGCAAATGAATGTACAACTTCCAAACTCTTGTCTCGGCTGCACTCTGCTCCCTCCCTATCCCACAACACCTCCACCTCTCCAGGCTGGAACAGGCAGGCAGCAGTGTGTAATTCAGCACTTGCAAGAACCAAACCCAGCTGGGCAGATGCAAGCCATCAAAAATCGACAATGAGAATTTCAAGGGCAAAGAGCCCCACTCAGTCTCAACAGCCACTCTCGAAGCTAATTCCTCACTGCCTCAATTACTTCTGGCTTTTCTCCTGTGTCTTTACGTTTAATTAATCCATTAAGGAGATTGACCAAACAGGTCGATAAAAATAAAAGCTACAGGTTTGGCCCAGACTGATAAGATTAAAGTCTCCATTCTTGGTTAGAACATGAAGCCAGCTCAGATAAATCATACCCCGTACTCAATGGGTCCAGGATATTCATAGATCGCCACAAATCTCCTCACAACACAGCTTTTGTTGGACTGCAGATCATTGTCTCACTGGGGGCTTTGCTATTGCTTGTTTGGTGGGTGCTGCTGCTTCCTGCTGGAACAAGTGGGGGCAGGGGTGAGGGGGGAGGGTTGGTGCTTTTGCTGTTGCTTGCCCATGGGTGGGGGAGGAGGGCTTTGGCGCTCTGACGATTTTCTGTCATTCATCCGTTGGGTCCCCCCCCGTTTCGTGGATGTCTGCGAAGAGTTAAGAATTTCAGGTTGCATACTAGATACATTCTCTGATAGCAAATTGAACCACTGGACGACCTTCCTCTCGGACACCTCCACTCACCTTCACACAGAGGAATTTAGGCCAATTAATCTCTCAACCCATGTGTCTTTGCAGATGTGTGAGGAAACAGAACACTCAAGGCAAAATGTACCCAGTCACGGGGTGGGACGCACTAACGCCGCACATTCAGACAGCGCACGGAATCAGGATTGAGCCGAGTCTCTGGGGCTGTGGATCTACCAGCTACACCACTGACGGCTTTTAAAGAACGACGTAGAAAATGGCACCATGCCATCTGGGCACTTCAGTTGTTAAGCAGCTTCAGGGAGTAGCACTGTAGCGTAGCAACTCGTGTAATGCTTTACAGCGCTAGTGATCTCAGTCAGGGTTCAATTCCCACCGCTGCCTATAAGGGGTAGTGGCTTTAAAATGGAGTGAGGGAAATGGAATCCCAGCCCAAAGTCGAGGAGTACGGCAAATGGAAGATGAGCCAAACACTGAGTTATTGGGGTTTCCAAATTGTTGGATAGCAGATCGTGAGGCTTTTGCGCTGCCAAGCATCCTCTGAAAGATCTGCAGGAGCCAAGTTAATGGACACCACACTACGTTGCCACACAGCATTGGGAAACTCACCCAACTGAGCACGGTCTGGGGATCTGCAGGAGTGGCCCTTCATCGGTCACAACATCTGCCACTATTCCTCACCCTTAAAGAGCAGCTAAACTTCAATAGATACCCCAGTTCATTAGTCTCCGTCTATGATGCCTCCACAAGTGGGAAAGCCCAGAATCCAAAGGCACAGCCTCAGAGTAGGACGACCCTTTAGAACAGAGATGAGGAGGAATTTCTTCAGCCGGAGGGCAGCGAATCCATGGAACGCATTGCCACAGGGGGCCGTGGAGGCAAGTCACTGGGTGTATTTAAGACAGAGATTAATAGGTTCTTGAATGGTAAAGGGGTTATGGGTTACGGGGAGAAGGCAGGAGAATGGGGTTCAGAAATAAAAACAAAGACAGCCTTGATGGAATGGCACAGTGCACTCGATGGGCCGAACAGACCAAGCTTGCTCCTATATCTTATGGTCTTAATCCTAACACGACTGAATTTCAGATCCCAACTCTGAATCAGATTATTGGAGTCTTGCATGACATGTTTCTCCCAGTCTAACTTCACTGTACACAGATTACATCCTGGCCTGTGATTCATTCTGTCTAACTTTCTTTACATAAACCATTCAAAAGCCTTGATTAGATTCATCACTGACTTAATCTTGCCTTTGACATTTATAAAACACTGACTGAATTATAATCCTTTGCATAATCACTTGGACAGATTCAATATTCACCCTGTTCATTGGAAGCAGAACCCATTTTGTAACTGACCAAAACAATTACAGCACCTAAGAGATTGATAAGATTTTTATTTAATTTCTTGTGAGTTCAATTATCCTCTCGAACCCATCCACCCAGACACTGGAGACAGCTGCTGCAATAATCAGGCAGAACCTTGGCCTGGCAGAGCCGGGATGGCTAAAGCCCGGGACACACGAGGAAGCCGATCCATCCGATATTCAGCTGATCAGAAGCTGCTCTGCACATCTGTCCAAGCCTGGAATGGGGAGAGAGAGAGGGGTTGGGGGGAGAAGGAAGAGAGGGGTTGGGGGAGGGAAGAGAGGGGTTGGGGGAGGGAAGAGAGGGGTTGGGGGAGGGAAGAGAGGGGTTGGGGGAGGGAAGAGAGGGGTTGGGGGAGGGAAGAGAGGGGTTGGGGGAGGGAAGAGAGGGGTTGGGGGAGGGAAGAGAGGGGTTGGGGAGGGAAGAGAGGGGTTGGGGGAGGGAAGAGAGGGGGTTGGGGGAGGGAAGAGAGGGGTTGGGGGAGGGAAGAGAGGGGTTGGGGAGGGAAGAGAGGGGTTGGGGAGGGAAGAGAGGGGTTGGGGGAGGGAAGAGAGGGGTGGGGAGAACAAAGCAGGGAGTGAGGAAGAAAGGGTCTAAGAGTGAGCTCATGCATAAATCGCATTGTGTGAGCACAAGCCACTCATTTGCTGATTGTTTGCAGACATCAGCAACACAGTGGCCTTTTGTCTGATTTTTAGCCTTGCATTAAACCGTTACAGTATGAAATGCCGACTATATATAATTGAACAGGAGGGGGACAGTCCGTCCATGTTGGCCGATAAAGAATGATACAATAAAATGCCAAAGTCCAGCCCTTGGGCCTGTACGTTAAAGCACTTCAAGAGCTTGTCCACATCCAGTTTAAACATAATGGACAAACTCATTCTAACAAATTCCAGACCTCCGCAATGCATATGGTGGAATCGGCCTCTCTCCCCGCACCCCTGCAACCAACTCTGTTCCTACTTTGTTATTAGAACACAGAACAGCAGTCCAGCTCTTCAACCCTCCATATTCCCCTCCACAGATGAACCTGGCCTGCTGAGTTCCTCCAGGTGGTGCTCTTCAAACCACGCTATCTGTGCCAATCGTCATGGCAAATTAAACTTAATCCCTTCTGCCTGCATATGGTCTACATCCCTCCATTCCCTATATCTCTATCTGTCCAACAGCCTGTTAAACATCACTTTCATATCTGTTCCCCCGGTAACACATACGAGGAACTGACCATTCTGTGTAAAAAAAACACTGCCCGTACATCTTAGAACATTTACACCTCATGTGCTCCTATGTCTTATGGAGAGGTTATAAATAATGAAAAATCAAAATAAGGCTATATTCTAAGACAGAAGCAGATTTAGGCTATTCAGCCCATCAAGTTAGCAGGGGGAAAGGGTTGCTCTGAACAGCTATACTAGATGGACAAAAAGCATCCTCCCATCTCATATGGCACATACAAGATGGGCCAAATGGTCTTGTTTCTGTGCTGTGGTGTAGAAATCTATCATTTGTACCCAGTGCTGCACACCCTCTCTACATATTCATGAGCAAAAAGATCTATCGTGTGAGACAACCCACACAGTCAAATTATCTGGAAGCAAAATCTAAACTGGTCTCACATTCCAGATATCTTGAGAGGATTAGGTCAGCCCTCCACTAATGCAAAGCTCAAGATGCTGACCCAGAATCCACTGCTCTCTTGGAAGACAGAATCACAGACTTTATGTGAGAAAATTTGCTGCTGATTTTACTGCTGAACACTTGACAGACAGAGCAGAGATTAACACATCGCTCTACAGCACCAGCTAGGTTAGGGGTTCAGTTCCTGCTGCTGTCTCTAAGGTGTTGGGTGATAAAGTTTCCTCCCACGTTCTAAAGACGGACGGTTAGGGTTAGCACGTTGCTCAGATGCTACGTAATAGTTCTGGCGCCTGTAAAATGGCTTGCGCAAGTCTGCTTCATCCCCTTTGAATTTGGATCCTAATCCTTCCTCGAAATGATGGAAATTCAGTGAAGATGCAAAGGTTGCTGCCTCCCATGGTGACGAGCAGGCATGTCGGTGCCAGAAGCGTGGGTGACTGAAGGCACACACTCAACAATTCAGGAGCAGGTTCTCCCCACCCCCTCTGCCACCGGTTTTCCGAGTGGACAGTGAACCCATGGACACTTTCCGCTGTCCTCTTTTTGCACTGCTTATTTTACTTCTTGGGGGAGAGAGACGTAGACTTTGTGTGAGAAAAATTGCTTCTGATGTTACTGCCGAATACTGGCACATAGTGTAGTGGTCACTGCATCAGTCTATACACAAACACATACACACTCCCGCTCTCAGGGTTGTATGCGGTGATGCGTACATACTCTGATAATAAACTGGGTAACTTTGCATTTTATATATGTATTGCGATGTACTGCTGCCACATCTTAACAACACCTTTCATGACACGCCAACTTTAAACCCGATTCTGAAACTTCCCAGCACAACCCTTGCTGATTTGATTTGACGCAAACAACGCGCTTCACTGTACGCTTTGAGTTACATGTGACAAATAATGCTAATTCTCTTTCGCTTTCGTCTCCCCTCCCTTGTTCTGAATTCATCACCAGAGAAGGCAGCTCCATTTGCATCTTCACTAAATTCCCATCATTTCGGGAAAGGATTTGGATAACCTCAAGGGAATGAAATAGGCTTACGCAAGCTATTTTACAAGAGCCAGAACTGTTATGTAGCATCTGAGCTGCGTCGCCTCCAGCAACAATTTCACTTGCCACTTGCCAACTTTATACATCTCTCGAGGAGGAATAACGATTTGAACTAGCACTGAAGATGGCTCTCAGAGGGGGAGAGAGAAACACCATTAGCAGAGAGGGGAGAAATGTAGGCGGGCGTCAGAGGGGCAAAATTGCAATGGTAATAATTGGTGCTTTAGAAGGGGGTAATAAAAGCTTTCGATTGCACTTCCTGCTATCGCAGTATTGTGTGACTAAAACTACCCTTTCAGTGTGCCAATCCATACTGTGTAATTGTCTTGGCATTGAGAGCTGGGCCGGTCTCACGCTCCACGTAGCTTCAGGAAGTTTAGCCGCTTCTTTGCTAAATGCAATGCCCAAGGATTTTGGAGAGAGAGAGCGGCAGAAATTATTAATGGTAACACACCCCCGTCAACACCACGGAACCACTTTCTATCTGTCAAGCCTGACAGTCGGCTGCTAGGGCCTCTTAAGGCAGAATTCGCCACCTCGCGAGGCGAGGAGAAAGGTCTTTGTCACTCCTGGCAGAGCCGCCAGGCTGCCGCCTGCAACAAGCAAGTCTTCACCGGCCCCAGGAGCTTCATAATCAGACCTTATTACAAGCAGCCACGAGCTCCCAAACGTGGCATTAGTGACAGAATCCAGGAAACATGGAACGAGGCCCAGTCGGCCTGGATCAGTCGCAAGCCTCCACGGGGAGGATTCACACTTCTAAATGACCTCACAACTTATTTCCTTTCTGCCCTGCACTTTCTCTGCAGCTGTCACACACACACAGTTCTCTTTTTTCTCTATTTTCACTTTTTACTGATTCCCCCTCTCTTTTGTTGTCTTTTGCACGTTTGTTGTTTGCCCGTCCTGTTGGGAGTATTCTTTCATTGATTCTATTGTGTTTCTTGCATGTACTCCGAATGCAGACAAAAAAATTAATCTCAGGGTAGTATTATGGTGACATATATGTACTTAGATAATAAAATTGCTTTGAACTTTATTCTGTTATTGTTTTATCGTGTATTATCTCAATGCACAGTTGTAATGATTTGATCTAAGTAAATTTATTATCAAAATATGTATACATTATGCAACCTTGCGATTCATCTCCTTACAGGCAGCCACAGAACACAGAAACCCAAAAGAAGCCATCAAAGTAAGACTGCAAACACCCAACGCGCAGACCGGAACAGTAGGCAAGACAAGTTTGTCACTGTACCCCAGTACCTGTGGCAGAAAGGTATCAACCTAGCAGGAGGTAGAAGGTTCAAATCTCACTTTAGCACAACATCCCTGGAGCACAGGAGAGTAAGGGGAGACTTTATAGAGGAATGCAAAATTACGAGGGGCATAGAACAGTAGAACAGAGTCTGAAACTGTGCTGATGATATTGTACATAGAACAGTCCCGGCCCGTCAGCCCTTGATGTACGTAAATGAGTACAGCAGAGTACAGGGCCTTTGGCCCACAATGTTGCACTGACCTAGATAAACCTTCTCGGCTATCTTTCTAATCCTTCCCTCCTACACAGTCTATAAAACTCCTTTTCTCTTACATCCATGTGCCCAAGAGCCTCTGAAATGTCTCTAGTGTATCAGTCTCTACCAGCACCCCTGACAGTGCAATCCAAGCTGGCTAAAAAATCTTCCTCTGACATCTCCCATAAACTCAACTTAAATGCATGTCATCTGGTGTTGGCCAGTGCCTCCCTGGGGAGGAAGTGCTGCCTGTCCTCTCTATCTATGCCTCTCATCAGCTTAAACACATCTATCACCTCTCATCCTCCTTCGCTCTAAAGAGTAAAGTTCTAGCTCGACCAACCTTTCCTCCTAATATGTACAACAAGCTAGAGGAACTCAGCAGGTCGGGCAGCATCCATGGAAACAAGCAGTCAACGTTTCAGGCCAGGACCCTTCGTCAGGACTGAAGAGGGAGGGGGGAGGGGCCCTATAAAGAAGGTGGGGGGAGGGTGGGAAGGAGAAGGCTGGTAGGTGATCGAAGAGTCGGAGAGAGAAGGAGATCACAGAGTGTGAGCAGTGAGAAAGGGTCTCACTGAACTCCCGAAGATTTAAACTTCTTCAGGGTAGGCATACTTCGAAGAGACTTCGCAGCGGAGTAACGAATAGTAAACACAAAGTACTCTGCAGTTGCTGAGTTCCTCCAGCTTATTATACGTGTTGCTTTGACCCCAGCATCTGCAGTGTACCTTGTGTTTCCTCCTAATACACGTTCTCTGATACTGGTAAATCTCTCTGAAGATTCCACATCTTTCCAGAAATGAGATTACCAGAAAAGAACACGGTGTGCTGTAACCGGAGTTTTATAGAGCTGCAACGTAATATCGTGGGTCTTGAACTCAATGCCAGCACTCCATATAAACCTTCTTCACCATCCTCTCAACTAGCGTCTCAACTTTGAAGGTCTACAGAGTCGGAACCCGAGATCTCTGTTTCTCCACACTGCCAAGAATCCTGCCACTGACCTTGTACCCTGCTTTCAAGGTTGAGCCAATTAAATAACTAAGTATTGAATTAATTAAACTCGTAATTAACTGGCTAACTACACTAATCCTTTCTATCTATATAGCTCTATTTCAGGGATTTCCAACCTTTTTTATGCCATGGACCCTTACCATAACTAAGGGGTCTGTGGGTTAGGAACCACTGCTCTATTCTCTGGATATACGTGCACCTATCCAAGAGCCTCTGAAAGAGGCATTTGCTTATATTACATCCCAGGCACTCAGCACTCACTGTTGTAAAGTGAGTGGTTTCGCTGGTGTGAAGAAAATTGCTCCACACATCCCCTTTGAACGTTGCTCCACTCAACATAAATACAGGCCCTCTCGTATTGGGGGGTGGGGGGGCACGGTAGCGTAATGGTTAGCTCAACGCCTTACAGTGCCAGCGACCTGGTTTCAATTCCCACCGCTGCCTGTAAGGAGCTTGCACGTGCTCCCCGTGACCGTGTGGGTTTCCTCCGGGAGTTCCAGCTTCCTCCCACAGCCCAAAGACGCACCGTTTAGGAGGTTAATTGCTCATTGTAATTAACCGGTCATTATACTCGGATTAAATCGGGGGATTGCTAGGCAGCTTGGCTCAAAGGGCCAGGAGGGTTTATTCCGCGCTGTATCTCAATGAATAAATAAAAAATATTAGGTAATTAGACCCTGGGATAAAACGATGCCAGCTGTCTACTCTATCTATGCCTCTCAATTTTATAAATGTTTATGAGATCTCCCTTCAGTCTCAGTCACTCCAAAGGAAACAGCGCACATGTGTCTAACTTCTTATAACACAGCCCGTCTAACTCGGGTAGGATCCCGGCAAACACACACAAAACGGTGGCGGCACTCAGCAAGCCTGCCAGCATCTGTGGAGGAGAATGAAGTCAACGTTGGGGCCAAGAACCTTCATCGGGTCTGGAAGGGATGTAGCAGAAACCAGAATGAAGAAGATTGAGGGGAGGGGGTACAAACCGGCATGTGAGAGATCAGACCAGGTGAGCGGGGAAGGTGGGTGGCTGGGTGGGGGGGGGGGGGGGAGGCACATGAAGAGAGAAGCTGGGAGGGGAGGTGGAAGAGGTAAAATGCTGAAGGAGGAGGAATTTAATAGGAGAGGACAGTGGGCCATGAGATTAAGGGTCCTCTGGGATCCATCACCCTCTCCACATACCACAACCTCCCTACAACAGGATGACCAGACCTGAATGCATTCCACTAGAGGTCACCCAATTGGAGTTTTATAAAACTGCAAATGCAACTTACTTCTTGACAAATAAAGACAAGAACGAGTGCTGGCTATATTCACTGAAGAGACAAGGACAACAGGGAGGAGTGTTGGAACACAGAGAGTGGGGTAGTGGTCCTGACTGGGTAAACCGGATGGGGGTCCAATGGGGTGGGGCTGAGGGGGGAGTGGAGTACCATGTCCCCAAAGACAAAACCCACACACCAATGATTACTAAACTTCAGCACACTGGTGGAACTGAAAGTCAGTGCCTCATCATGGACCACATGTTGTCAGGGTAGAATCCAATTATGCCCCACAACTAATGTAAGCCTAAGCAGACCTTGACTGAAAAGGGACAGGCCAGGCACTAAGGAAATGCAAGACTTTTCTTTGCAATTTCAGCATGTGGGCAGCTCAATTCTCGGTTGCACCAACACCATGCTAGGCCAGGCTGAAGTTAACAGAAGTCCAGCTGAGTCGTTAACAAGGTTCAAAGTAACTTTGGTAATGTGTTTCAGGTACGGGAATCCATACTGGGTCTAACCCCAGTCTTGGTTGTCGAACCAACTCGTTGTGGTTGACGCTCAAGTACCTGTGAAAGCTACTGAGAACAAGGCCGATAAATGATGGGTATTAACTGTGGGCCTGTAAGTGAAGTTAACACCCGGTGACTAGAAAGACCAAGTTTCAAGCCTTGAAACACTGGACAAACTCGGTGGCCAAGCGGTCAGAGCAACACTACTACAGCACGAGGCATTCCAGAGTTCAGAGTTCAATTCCGGCACTGTTCTCTAGGAGTCTCTCAGCATACTCCCCCTGGAGTGAACAGGTTTTCTCCAGGGCGACCCCCGGTCATTGTAAATTGTTCCCCGATTAGGTTAGGGTTAATCGGGGGGGGGGGGGGGGGGGTTACTGGGGCAGCATGGCTCGAAAGAGTGGAAGGGCCTACTCGGCGCTGTGTTGCTAAATAAATAAAGACGACAGATGATCGTTGTTCCTCTGGCACCGGAGCCAGTGCTGTCATGCAAGACAGAACAAACAACAGATGTTCAAAAGGAGTGCAGGAATTATCTGCAGGAGATCTGCAGCGATGTCAGTATCAACCAGCAAATCGGTTTTCCAACATCAGAAAGCTCCAGGCAGGAGCGACAGGATATAGCCACTGATGCAGAAGGAGCGAGTGTTTTGGAAAACGTTCCCCACCGCTCCTGCGTAGGTAGGGCTATGCCTCTCGCTGCATTAGTGTGACTGGGTCATGGTACCGCACGGGCTTCTATTACCACAGTCGGAAACTGACACGTACAGTACCTACTTCGAGGGCTGTCTCTTCCACGCAATTATGAAACCAACGGGGTACTTTCAGGACCAATTTTCCCCCTGAGATACCAGTCCCGCCTCTCCCACTCTTGTACATCAGTATTATATTCACTTCCATACACATGCCCGCCAGTCATTAAACCATCCCTCAGTCCACCCTTTGCCTGGCATCATGCCCATTCTCCACTCCCCCAGCTGCCTTCCAACCCCCAACACCACCCAGTTATTATCAAGGTTCATATATGGCTCCATATACTAACCCGAGAAGCATTTTCTTTACAGCTAAACATAGCAGTACAATAGAATCAATGAAAATCTACAAACTGTGCACATAAATTATAAGTAAATAGATAATACTGAGAACGAGCTGCAGAGTCCTTGGAAGAGCCTATAAGTTGTGGAGCCCGTGCTCCACCTTCTTTGTCATCTTACTACTAACATACAGTGCAGATAGGCTCTTCAAACTGCACCACCGTCCAGCTATCTCCTCGATTTAGTCCGAGCCTAATCGCGGGACAATTTACAATGACCAACTAAGATTCAGAATCAGGTTTAATATCACTGGCATAGGTTGTGAAATTTGTTAACTCTGTGGCAGCAATATAATACAATACATGATAACACAGAGAAAAGGGAAACTGGGATTTAAAGTGTGTGTATGTGTATATATATAAAAATAGTTAAATAAGTAGTGCAAAAAAATAGGATTTTTTTTAAAGTAGTGAGGCGGTGTTCATGGGTTCAATGCCCTTTGGAAATCGATGGCGGGGGAGTGGGGAGTGATTATCCTACCAACCGGTACGTCTTTCGGACTGTGGGAGAAACCAGAGCGTCCGGAGGAAACCCACACAGTCACGTGGAAGAATGTACAAACTCCTTAAAGGCAGGAGTTGAACCCAGTCTGCCTTTACTGTAAGGCATAATACTAACCACTACGCCACCATGCGCTTTTGGCTGGCAATCTCCCCTCCTAATTCAGATGAAGGGCCTCGGCCCTCAACTTCCCATTGATGCTGCCTCACCCACTGTGCTCCTCCGGCGTTTTGTGTTTTGCTCCCGATTCTGGTCATCTGCAAGTCTCTTATGTCCCTCAAAAAGTCAGACCTTCACCCTCCCTACGCTAGTTTAACCCCTTCTCTCGGTGACAATCATTCTGCCCATCATCTATCCTTTCACTGCTCCCTCTCCCACCATACTGTGGGGCACTTAGGAAAGGCAAATAAACCAATAATTCACTTACAACCACTTGCAAAAAAAGAGACAATTTTGGTTGAATCAATAAATCCTAGTGACTCATTCTCAAGAGCCTGCGTAATAATGACACAAATGTGTTGTTTAAAAAAAACGGGGCTAGAGATTCGCTGGGAATTGACTTAAACAAACATTAGCATCATACTGAAAATGTTTCATCAAACCACAGCGGGTCACATCTGGTAAACAAGAGGAAAAATTCAACGAACAAAAGATGGCATTTGCTGGTGATCATCATGTCCTAAAGCACCACTGCTTGGAATTCCACAAAACAAGAGAAAAACTGCAGATGCTAGAAATCAAAGTAATACACACAAAACGCTGGAGGAACTCAGCAGGCCAGGCAGCGTCAATGGAGATAAGTAAACTGTCGTTGTTTCGGGCCGAGACCCTTCATCAGACATATCCCTCCATCAACGCTGCCTGACCCACGTTGTTCCTTCAGCATTTTGTGTGTCGTCATTCAGTGCTTTGAACGGCAGTAATCCAGAAGCGTGGTCGCTCACGCAGTACAGGAAAAGCAGCACCAATTTACAAGAATTTCACCAGCAAACCCTAGAAGTCATGATCATCTCCATTGCAGATGAGAATCATATCATGAAATGAATTGTTTTGCAACAGCAGTACAGTGCAATACATGAAAAATTGCAATGTGTATATGTACATATATTTTTTAAAAATCGAGAAATGACTCAATACAACTCATGTCTCATGAAGGAACCACGATACCCTTCGCTTTCTGTAGAAGGGAGGGACATTTCCTCTGGAAATTTTCTGGGAGAAAATATCTTCCTTTCTTTCTAACTCTAAGGACACTGACTGCAAAAAAAAAGTATTTAATCCTTCAGGGCTGTGTTTTAATCTAACGCTTTGAAGAGGACATGAAAGATCCAAAGGAGTCACTTCAAGAAAGAGCTGTGCTAGGGCATCCCCCTGGTTTCCTGAACAACAGTCATCAAAAAAACGAGAATCACTAAATGGCACTGGCTCTGAATCCGTGGCCGTGCGTGTGATCTGAGGCAAAGATCTGCTGGAGGAATTGTGGGTCAAGTAGCATCTGTGGAAGGGGAACTGGCACTTATCCTGTTTGTAGGTCTTGCGGTGTGCAGGCTAGCTGTTATATTTCTCAAATAACAATAGACCACAAGATGATAAGACATTGAAGGCCATTTGGCCCATTGAGTCTGCACCACCATTCCATCATGGCTTACTATCCCTTTCCTACCATCTCCCCAACTAATCAAGGACCAATCAACCCTCCACTTTCAATATACCAATGACTTGCCCTCCTTAAGTTCTAAGGAACCTCACCACCTGCAACGCGTCTTGAAAATATGCTGAAAATGACCCAAGGGGCACAAATGAAATTCAAGATTTTGTTCAAAATCCTGGGAGGGAATCAGCAAGAATCTACAGAGGGGAATAAACATTTGATGCTTCAGGTCAAGACGCTTCATTGGGACTGGAAAGGAAGGGGGCAGAAGCCAGAATAAAGAGATGAAATGAGAAGCAGGGAGGTGATAGGTGAAAGAGATGAAGAGTCAAAGGAGGATTCTAATAGGACAGTGGGCTATGGACGAAAGGGAAGGAGGAAGGCAACCAGAGGGAGGTGACAGGCAGATGAGAAGAGGCGAGACTGTAACCAGAATGGGGAATGGGGAGGGAGGAAGAGAAATTACCGGAAGTTATAGGAACCATCATGTTGCAGGCTACCCCAACACAGAGCACGAGGGTTGCTCCCTCATCGTGGCAGTAGAGGAGACCATGGACCAATTATGTCAGAATGGGAAGTCAAATCAAAATGGATAGCCACCAGGAGATCCTGCCGTTTGCGTCAGACAGAGCGAAGGCACTCAACACAGCTGTCCCCTAATCAGCATCTGGTCTCATCAGTGTAGAGGGGGCCGCATCGGGAGCACTAGATATAGTAAACAACCACAACAGACAAGGTGAGGGGTCATCAGGACTTCGTCTTTCTTTTGCAATTATGGTCAGGACAAGTCACGCTGAATCGGTGCACACCTCAAAACTGAAAAGGCAAGATAAACACTGACCAAATAGTGCAACAAGCTTCAGTGGGCCTGGTGTCGGGGGGGGAGGGGGGGTGAACCAGTGTACATTAAGACAATTTACCCCCGCTCTCTCTACTGGGCTGCATAGATTGCGAGGGGGGAAAAAGGGGGTTGAAGCCGGATGAGGACGCTGAACGTCCAAGCTCAGCCGTGAGCAATGATCACTGGGGTCAGCAGGAGGAAGTTCGTCGCAGATGATGGGGCAATATTCCAGCTAATTCCGATACATGAATTAAGGGGGGCATAGGTTACAGAGAGAAAGAACAGCTTAAATCAAAAAAAAATGACAGGGGAGTGACGTCCCTGTGTCTATCACAGAAGTGCCCCATTAACCAAGAGAAAGCAAAAGTTTATAATTTTGCAAGTGGCAAAACTACCATTCAAGGATTCAAAGCGCACTTAGTATGAAAGCATGTATGCAATTTGCAACCGTCTTCACCACAGGCAGCACGAAACAAATAAAGTGATGGAACCCACCCAGAGGAAAATAAACATCAAGCACCTCAATGCACAAAAAAGTGCAAACGGCAACAACAAAAAACACAATATAAAACACAAAAATCGAAAGAATCCAGGCATATTCTGATGTAATCTCCGCCAATGCAGTGATCAGACTAGCTTTGTCACATGTATATCGAAACACACAGTGGAATGCACGTGCGTCAACAAGCAGCACAGTCCAAGGATTTGCTGGAGGCAGCCTGCAAGAGTTGCCATGCTTCCAGTGCCAACATTGCACGCCCACAAATTACCCCAACTCATATGTCATTAAATGCGGGAGGAAATCAGAATACCTGGAGAAAATCCACTCAATCGTGGGGAGAACATATAAAAAACCTTAAAGACAATGACACGAATTGAACCCCAATCACTGGTGCTGTAGAAGATTACACTAACCATTACGCTAGCTTTAGTCTCTCATTGACTTTATTGCATTTCTTTGTTCTACTGTGAATGCTCACAAGAAAATGAATCTCAAGGTAGTACATGGTATCACATACGTACTTCGATAAGTTTACTTTGAACCGTGCTGCCCTATAGGACAGTACAATAATTTCAGTCTCTGAGGCCAGTGTGCGACCATCCTTCTGGAAGGTGATCCCACGGAAAGCTACTGGTCCAGATGGGGAACCTGGCCGGGTACTGGAAGACCTGTGCTGATCAACTGGCCGGAGCGTTCACTGAGATCTTGGAGCGTTCACTGAGATCTTTAACCTCTCACTTCAGTAGTCTGAGGTACCCCGCTGCTTCACGCAGGCTTCAATTATACTCGTGCCTAAGAACGCGGTAACCTGCCTCAATAGCCATCATTCAGTTGCACTTACATCCACAGTGATGAAGTGTTTTGAGAGATTGGCGATGAAACATATTAATTCCTGTCTGAGAAGCAACTTGAATCCACTCCAATTTGCCTACCAGTACAAGCGGTCCACAGCAGGGGCCATCTCATTAGCTCTTCACTCAACCCTGGAAAATGTGCGCAATCAGGACGGTCTTTATCGATTACAGCTCAGCATTCAATACTATCATCCCTTCAACACTGATCAGTAAGCTTCAAGACCTTGGCTTCAAAACCTCCTTGTGCAATTGGATCCTCGATTTCCTCACTTGCAGACCCCAGTCAGTTCGGATTGGCGAAAACATCTCCCCACAATCTCCATCAGCGTAGGTGCACGAGGCTGTGTGCTTAGCCCCCTGCTCTAACTCGCTTTACACTTATGACTGTAAGGCTAAACACAGCTCCAATGCCATACTCAAGTTTGGTGATGACTCCACTTTCATAGGCTGACTCAAAGGTGGTGATGAATCAGCATACAGGAGGGAGATTGAAAACCTGCCCACAATAACATTCTCTTACTCAATGTCAGCAAGACCAAGAGCTGATTTTGACTCGAGGAGGAGGAAATTAGAGGTCCATGATCCATTCCTCATTGAGGGATCTGAGGTGGAGAGGGTCAGCAACATTAAATTCTTCAATGTTATCATTTCAGAGGACCCGCCCTGGGCCCAGCACAAAGTGCAATTACAAAGAAAGCACAACAGTCCCCCTTACTTCCTTAGGAGAGTGTGAAGATTCAGCATGATGTACTGTAAAACTCTGAGAAACTTCTATAGATGTGGAGAGAATACTGACTGACTGCATCACAGTCTGATAAGGAAACACCAGTGCCTTTGACTGGAAGATCCTACATAAAGTAGTGGATACAGCCAAGGGTAAAGCCCTCCCTACCATTGAGCACATCTACACGGAGTGCTGTCACAGGAAAGCAGCATCCATCATCAGGGATCCCCGCCCGCCACCTCTGCTCACTCCTGCCATCAGAATGTAGGTACAGGAGCCTCAGGACTCAAACCACCTGGTCCAGGAACAGTTATTACCCCTCAACCATCAGGCTCTTGAACCAAAGGGGATAACTTGCCCCATCACTGAAATGCTCCTACAACTGATGGACTCACTTTCAAAGACTCTTCATCTCATGGTCTCAATATTTATTGCTTATTTATTATGATCAGTATCACTTTCTTTTAGTATTTGTAGTTTGTTGTCTTTTGCACACTAGTTCAACGGCGCTGGGGTGGAGTTTCATTGATTCTACATGGTTATAGGATTTATTGAGCATGCCCGCAGGAAAATTAATCTCATGGTTGCAACCGGGACACATATGTACTTTGATGATAAATTTACTTTGAACTTTGAGTTAAGTAGAGATGTTCCCCACAGCTCTAAGCTACCCAACCTTCGCTGCTTGCTATGTGGAATTTGCACGTTCTTCCTCTGACCACGAAGGTCTCGCCTGAGAAAGCCACTGGGATCGGTAGTTTAATTAGCCACAGTAAATTACACCCAGTGTGTAGGTGGGTTACAAAATCCGGGGTGTAGTGGAGGTGATGCGATCATCAGAATAAGGATCAGTGTAAATCCGAGGGGCCAAATGGCCTGTTTCCTGCTGAATGTCTCAGTAATGTTTCCACAAACCTTCCGAGCTTTCTGACCATCTGAACCCAAGAATTCTGAAGATGCTAGAATGAAGGATCTCAGCCCAACATGTCAAACTCTGGATGCTCCCTGACCTGCTGTGTTCCGCCAGCATTCTGCATGTTTCTCTGCACATCTAACTCTCCCCTGCTGCCTGCTGCCAAAATTTAATCACTCTCCCGTTCAGCCATGTCTTCTCACCAAGAGGTTCCTCCCCATCTCTCGGCCTCTTGATTCCTGACAGAATCTGAACATGACCCACAAGACATCAAGGCAGAAAAAACATTAGACAAAGGTCTCTGTGTTCAGAAGCATATATGATCACAGTATAAGACCGCAGCCTCAGTTAAAGCAACAGAGGACTGGGCGCACCTATAACTGGACCTCATGGGCCTCTAAATAAGGCCCCCATGTTGAGGCATGCGAGACTTCCCGCCCCCAACTGAATTTTACAGGTCAACAATTGAGAGCATCCTGAGAAGCTACATCTAAATCCTATATGGGAGAAGCTGAGCATCGGAACAGAAGTCCCTGCAAAGGACTGTGAGGACAGCTGAGAGCAGCCCTGCGTACGCAAGGCCATTAATATTATTAAGGATCCCACCCGTCCGTCCAGCATCCTCTTTGACTTTCTACCATCAGGCAGGAGACTCCGATGCATAAAGAGAAGAACGGTCAGGATGGGAAACAGCTTCTTCCCTCAGGACCTTAGGCTTCTGAACTCCCTGCTGCACGCATTCAGGATAATTTGTACTCTACCCTACAATATTTAATTTATGCACTTCACTTATCTATGCATAATTCATTTGTAGATTGACTTCTTACCTTCCTAAGATATTGTTTGTTATGTGTACCACTGTGCTTCACACCCTGGTCCGGAGAAACGTCGTCTCCCTTGGTGGTAAACATGTATATGGTTAAATGACAATAAACTTGACTGGACAATCCTAAGAGTGTCAGGAGAAAAATAAATTCTCATGGCAGCTTCCAGTGCCGAGCTGTGCCAATCCAAGGTAAAGCGGTGGTCTTAGTGATCAGGCTATGATCCACAACCTTGCCTTCAAGACCAAAGGAACTGATTGTGGACTTCAGGAAGGAAAAGTCAGCGGAACACACACCAGTCCTCATTGAGGGTCAGCAGCGGAAAGTCCGAGTAGCTACAAGCTCCTGGATGCCAACATCACTCGAGGGTTTATCCTGGGTGCTGCATGTTGATGCAATCATGAAGAAGACATGCCAGCGGCTATACTTCATCCGGAGTTTGAGGAGATCTGCTAGGTCACCAAAGACTCCACCGCGCAGAGCATCCTGACTGGCTGCATCACTGACCGCGGTGTACAGAGAGGACAAGGCACAGGATTGGAAAAAGCAGCGGACCCACCCAACCTCAGCCTGGGCACCAGCCTCCCCACCAGAGGACATCATCAAAGAGCAACGCCTCAAGGCGGCAGCATCCATTATTGAAGAGACGCACAATCCAGGGCATGCCGTCGTCTCATTACTGCCACGTACAAGAAGAAAACACTCAACGTTTTAGGAAGAGCTTCTCTCCCTTCACCATCAGATTTCTCAAGGGTCCATGAACACTACCACACTACTCTGCAAACACGAGGAAATCTGCAGATGCTGGAAATTAAAAAACAAAACAAACAAAATGCTGGTGGAACACCGCAGGCCAGGCAGCATCTATAGGGCGAAGCACTGTCGACATTTCGGGCTGAGACCCTTCATCAGGACACTACTCTGCTCTCTTTTTGAACCACTTACTGTAATTTAATAGTATTTTTTATGTATTACACTGTACTGCTGCCCCAAAACAACAAATTTCACGACATATGTCAGTGACAATGAAACCTGATTCTGATTCAGTGTAAACCATACACCAAACCAATGTTCACACAGGAACTCTCCTCAGCCAATTAACACGTCGTCTCGTTGCCAAGCCAGAACGTTAGGGTGAGCTCCCCCCAACAACTTCTCAATTGCTCAGATGGAGGACGTGATCCAAACCTGGCAGCACAGAGGAACTGCTGCCTCGAAGCTCGCGCGATTCTGGTTCAATCCTGACTTCAGGTGTCCTCTCTCTCTGTGCCTTTACTCCAGGTGCTCCAGTTTCCCCGCCACGTCCAAAAAGTGGCCACTGTAAATTGGCACCCACGTGGAGGCGAATGACAGAATCATAGACTTAAGAGCACAACAAGAAAGAAACAGACCATTCAGCCCATCTAGCCCAGGCCAAACTGCCAAAGTTCAAATTAAAATTTATCAGAGTACATACACGTCACCACATACAACCCCAAGATGCTTTTTTCTGCAGGGATATGCAACAAATCCATAGAATAGGAACTATTCTGATCAACCTGGACCTGAACCATAATTCTCCTTACTGTCCCATCCATGTACCTGTCCAAACTTCTCTGGAGAGCTGATGGGAATGAGGTGAGGGGGAGAAATAAAAATAGCACTGGTGTTTATGCAGGTTGCTAATCAGTTTGATAGAGTAGTTAGGAAGGTCTATGGTGCATTGCCCTCCATCAGTCAGGGGGTTTGAGCTTGAGAGCCACAAGGTGAAGCTGCAGCTCTGTGAAACTCTGGTCAAGTCACACTTATGTTCAGTTCTGGCTATTTTAATTATTAATAATACAATTATTTATTTATTGGGATACAGTGCGGAATATGGGCTTCTGGCCCTTTGAGCCACACTGCCCCAACTTAACTCCAGCCTAATGACAAGACAATTTACATAACCAATTAACCTACCAACCATAAGTCTTTGGACTGTTTGAGGAAACCCACACAGTCACAGAGAAGACATATGAACTCCTCACAGACAACGGCGGGAATTGACCCCAAGTCACTGGTACTGTAAAGCGTCACTACCACGCCTCATTATGAATAGCATGTGGAAGCTTTCGAGAAAGGGCAGAGGAAATTTACCAGGATGTTGCCTAGATTAGAGAACATGCCGTCAGAGAAAAGCTTGAGTGGGCTAGGGTTTTTCCCTTTGCTTTGGAGCAAAGGAGGATGACAAGCAATTTGATAGAGGTGTACAAGATTATGAGAGGAAGAGATAGGTGGATAGCCAACGTATTTTCCCCAGGGCGGCCATGGCCAATACCCGAGGACATCCTTTTAAGACGAGTGGAAAAAAGTAGATGACAGAGGTAAGCTTTTTTTTATAAACACACACACAAAGAGGGGTGGGTGTCTGAAACGCACTGCCATAGGGAAAGGGAGTCGAATACTTGAGGCTGATACATTAAGAGATATTTAATAGATTCTTAGATAAGGATATGAGTGGAAGAAAAACGGAGGGCTATGGTCTGAGTAGGAGGAAGAGGTTAAATTGATCACTAGTACGTATGTAAAAACGAGCTAAATATGTTCATAAGGGTCTGCTCAACATTGTGGGCCTAAGTACTCACACTGTGCTATACTGTTCTGTGTTCTAAATGGGTACATGATGGTTGCCAAAGACTTGGTGAGCCGAAGAGCCTGCTTCCATCATGCATGACTTGATGATGCCCATGAGCTGGTGTTGGGCATGGAAAGCACACCAATGTTGTGCTCAGAAAAGTTGTAGCTACTATGCTATGCCCACTGGCACCCAGTGCCAACCCAACTGTGGGTTAATGCCCACCAGCCCATTCGGGGGCTACTCACTCATGGCCCAGCCAGCTCCAGATCAGGAAGGAGGGCGAGGGCATTGTTATCACCAAAGAACATGGACCACCAGTGGAATTTCACCAGACTGAAGATCACATGAATATACAGTGAAATGCATTACTTGCACTGGCAACCAACACAGACAACGATGTGCTGGAGGCAGCCCGCAAGTGTTGCCACACATTCCAGCGCCAACATGACTACAATGCCCAGCAGAACAACACCAAAACACAACAAAACTGAACTCAACAAGCAACAAAAGAACCACAGCAAAACAAACCCCATCCCTCCCTCCCTCCCTGTCACACACAAGCACATCCCTCCAACCTCAGGATAGGTAGTCTTCTTCGGCCTCCAGCAGAGTCGGACTTGCAAACATCGGGCTTCACCTTCCCCAATGGACTCAGAGATCCACAGACTCAGGACTCCACCCAATGGGCCTTCACTTCCAATTCCACCCTCAAGCCTTAGCATCGACCCTCCCCCCCCCCCCCAAAGGCCTCAGCTATTGACATTGACCCCAGGGACCGGCCAATCACCAAACACTAGGCCTCCATAATCCATCAGACCAGAAGGAACTGCTGCGTTGGAGGGGGGAAATACCTTAAATTGGGGAAAAAAATTTAAGGAAGTTGAGCAACTTCAAAAACCCTGACTTCAGGAATGTGAACACTCTGAAGACAACCAAATCAGGAACCAGAATAACTGGGGTAAAAAGGTCTTCCACAATCCAAAGTATTAAATTCAATAGAGCTTTGAATGGAAATGGTTCCAAATTACAATATCCATCGATCTGTAACCCAACTCCACAATTCATATTGTGCCAAATCTAATCTTACAGTGCAAGCAGGAAAAGGTCACCATGACCAGATCTGATTTATTGTTGGTTGAGGCAGCTTAACCTAAAGACAACAGAGGCAAATCCAACCCCATTTTGTCTTTCGCTTGCAACCGGTCAATAGGGCAGCCGAGGGAGATTTAATCCAGAGGTACTACTGCTATATCTGACCTGGCAATGTAAAAAGAGGCTTCATTCTGATCTTAACTATTGTTGGCAAAATTTCAGATGGTGACGAAAGGGTGTACCGGAGTGATATATATCAGCTAGTTTAGTGGTGTCACAGCAACAACCTTGCACTCAATGTCAGGAAGACAAAAAAAAACTGTGGATTAAAGAAAAAGAAAGAGTAAAATGAGGGAACACACACCAGTTCTCACTGAGGGATCAGAAGAGGAAAGAGTGAGCAGCCTCATGCTCGTGGGTGTCAGTATCTCTGAGGATCTATCCTGGACTAAACATATCGATGTAGTTACAAAGAAGGCACGACCACAGCCAAATTTCATTAGCAGTTTGCGGAGATTTGGTGCGTCAGAAAGATAATCGCAAATTTCTACAGATGTGCGTTCTAACTGGCTGCATCACTGTCTAGTACGGGGAGAGCTACTGCACAGGATCGAAATAAACTACAGTTGTAAACTCAGTCAGCTCCATCGTGGGCACTAGCCTCCGTAGCGTCCAGGTCATCTTCAAGGAGCGATGCCTCAAAAAGGTGCCGTCCATCATTAAGGATCCCGATCACCCAGGTCACACCTTGTTCTCTTGCTACCATCAGGTAGGAGGTACAGGAGCCTGAAGGCACGCACTCAACGATACAGAAACAGCTTCTTCCCCTCTGCCATCTGATTTCTGAATGGACACTGAACCCATGAACACTACCCTCACTACTTTTTACTTTACTTCAATTCACAATTTTTCTCTATTATTATGTATTGCATTGTACTGCTGCCACAAAGACAACAAATTTCACGATATCTGCCGGTGATATTAAACCTGGTTAATTACATACTGCTTTGAACACAATAAATGCTTAGTGTTGGCAATGGGTGATACAAACAGTTAAAAAGGGTCCCAATGACCCAACACTTTGACTAGAGCTCACTTGCCCCCTTTGATGCCCCATACATGAGCACAAGATGGTGTTGCTGTTAACTGGCATGGGGGCAAATAGTGACTGGGAGTCAAAAAGCTCTGGATTCAGTCCCACTGGAGAAACATGAGCAGTGCTCCAAGAAATTGTCAAATAAATCTATTTTTAATTAAATATAAATGTTGATTCAGGCATAAATATTGAGCACAGCTGGCAGGAAGAATAGCCCAATTCTTCTTAAGTAAAAATGTCCCCTAGACACATCCATAATAAAGATGAGTCCAGACCATTGATAAGGAAATATGGATTTTTGCTTTCAGTTGCTTAGTTTTAGTATTAGAGACAATAACATAGCAGAGTAACAGACCCTTCCAGCCAATGAGCCCAATTACACCCAATTATCCTACTAACCCGTACGTCTTTGAAATGTGGGAAGACTGAGCACCCCGAGGGAACCTGCTCGGTCACAGGGAGAACCTACAAACTCCTTACAGACAGCAGCGGGATCCAAACCCTGGTCGCTGGCACTGTAGAGCGTTACGCTAATCCCTACGCTACCGCGCCACACACAACTTGGCATGAGGCCATTCGGCCCATCACTGCAGGCTCACAGAACAATCTCATCCCCTCCGCTAATGTCCCCTGCACCTCATGCACTCCACATCCCCAAGCAAGAGATCCCAAGCAGTGCTGGGGGAACTTCGGCACTGTTGGGCAAGAGGACCTTCCAAGTGGATGCAAATCCCACCCCCCCCCCCAATATTTACCCAAATCAACATTTCTTAAAGACATAGATCTGGTAGCTACAATGCAGATACTTGTAGGAGCTTGCCGAATGCAATTTGGTTGTCACATTTCCAACAAGTAAGCAACTTGAAGAAATAACTCAGTGGCTTTAAAGTAATTCTAGAAACCCCAAAATGCTAAAACGCATACACTAAACAGTTATTTCTTTTCCAAAAAAAAAGTAGATACAGACTTGATAGGCCAAGTGGCCTCTTTCTGTGACACAGTTTGAAACAAAATAGGCTGAAGTTACACATCCAGCGCCTTCTCCACCAACAACAGCCTTCAAAGCCCTCACATTTTAGAAAGCCGATTTTTATTTGAGGCAGAGGGATTCCACACAACAACAAAAAAAAATGCAACGTGAGAATAAGAAGCTGCTGCTGTGTGTGTCTGCGTCTCCTAGTCTGGGGATTCACAAATATTATGCAGATCAGACAAAAGGTGTTACACACACAACATTCAGGTGCAGGAACAGATTCAGCCGCTGACAATTCCCCACCTCTTATTCCACACTGGAATTCGTTCCGATTGTGGAAATAAAATTATTAAATCTTTTCATTTGCAAACGGGGCACGGTTGCAAACACTCCATTAACTGCATGGCGCCTCTCTCCAGATCCAAATGATCCCTCGATTAAATCTTTTCGATCCACCCCACCCCTCCTAAACATCTGCACGCTCTTTGTATTTTTGCATTGAGGAAGCCTGCACGCAACGGGGTTTTTTTTTTAAACCATTTCTCTTTAGAAGCGGAGGGAAACAAACCCCACAAGATAAGGAATTACAACAACCCGTTGAGCCCCGCGACTGTGTAACAACACAAGCACGGAAAATGCAATTTAAAACCAAAGAAACGCTTCGGCTCACCAACAAACTGTTTTTTTTAAACTGCAAACAGTATTTAAGCTCGAGAGAGAAATTAGGGGGAAAAGCCATGTACTTTAATTTTTTTTTCTCTAAGATAAGGCAATTTTGGTCATATAATTATTGAATTAACTGGTCTCGCCCATTCCTCGCTTGTTTTCATTGTCTTGAAGCAAATGAAGGCATCGCTGGAATTCACTTTAATTCAATTAAATCAATTCACGATTGATAGAAGCGTAAAATTGCGGTAGTGTGAAAATAGACGGAATATATTCCTGCCTCAACGTAAAAGCAAAACAAACAAAAAAAACGCTTTCTTTTCACAAAGCTTAACAGAATAATCGGGGATGTGGGCACAGCGCTGTACACAATTGGACACTTAAATTCTATACTTACCCCGGTCTGGAGCCTGTTCCTTTCCAAAGTCGAGCCACGATTTCTGCCTTTATTGTGAAACTTCCATACGCAGATGTTGAGGGAAGTCCGGCTGGAAAATAGCGAGAGGGAGGAGAGGAAGGAAATTGTATAAAAGAGCCTGTCAGATTCGCGTTGAAAATGACCAGATGGTTAAAACTCTATCGTGAAAGCTTGCGAGGAGTCGCCAGTCTTTTTTCCTCCCCCTCTCTCTCTCTCTCTCTCTCGCTCTCTCTGTAGAACCTTTTCCCGTGGACAAATGTTCAGCACGGGCAAAACCCTGTTCAGGGATCGTCAACAGTTGAAGCCTCTCTCTCCCTTCGCCCTTTTTCTTCCACGCGCGGTTCCAACACTCGTTCTCCTTATTGTAACTTGTGTGTGATACCCCACGCAGCCTCTAACCCGGAGATTGCCCGCCCAGTCAACGACACCGTGCAATCCGAAGGAAGCAACACACGCACACACACAGGCATCGCTGAGCGCAGGCAAAGATCGCGCCCTAACAGAATAAACCCTAATTTACTCAGAGAATGTTGGAATGCTGGATGAACGGGGAAATTTCACCTAGACTGGTCCTAAAAAAAAGACAAATCCTGACCAGCCAGAGATATTCCCCCTCCCCAAGGGTCTCCCACCCGAAAGGTTAACTGTTTCTCTTTCCACAGTCAACCACCATTTCTGCCTTTCTTACAAATATCCATCCCCTGTCTACGGTTACCATCGAGAAAGTTAGGGAAGATATCATTAGAATGCGATCAAGCGGCGCCTAGAACTCCCTCACCCTAACTCAGCTTTTATTTTCAGCCGACTGTGCAAAGAGCTCTCTTGTTCTTGGGATCTGTGGTTTAAACGACTTCCCTTAAAATCAAGGCAGCAGATGACGGAGCATGGTAAACACGAGAGATTCTGCAGATGCTGCGAATCCAGAGTAACAAACACAATGCTGGAGAAACTCAGCAAGTCGAGCAGCGTCTATGGAGGAGAATAAGCGGCTGCCGTTTCAGTCCGAGACCCTTCATCAGGACGGGGAAATAAGTCAAAAAAGAGGGTGGGGGAGAGGAAGGTGGCAGGTGATCGGTGAGACCAGGTGTGGGGAAAGGTGGAGGAGGGGGGGAATGGAGTGAGAAGTTGGGGTGATACGTGGAAAAGGTATCTGATAGGAGAGGAGAGTGGACCAGAGGAAAGTGATAGGAAGGTGGGGAGAGAGAAGGGGGTAAAGAAGGGAGCCAGAGTAGGGAATGGAAAAGGGGGGAGGGGGAGATATTACCAGGTTAGAGAAATCGGTGCTCATGCCATCAGGTTAGAGGCTACCCAGGCAGAATATGAACTGTTGCTCCTCCAACCTGAGAGGGAGCTCATCGTGGCAGTAGAGGACCAAATAGGAACAGGCAGTGGAAATAAAATGGTCGGCCATCTTGAATTCTGCCTGCTGCGGACAAAGTGAAGGTGCTCAACAAATTGCCCCCCTCCCCAATCCTCGCCAATATTCTTCAACAGTCACAGTCAGAGTTTATTATCAGGTGCACAAGTACAGTGAGGTGCAGGCACAATGAAAACCTTCTGTACCTAATAAAGTGACCACTGCACGTATATTAGCTGTCTTCTGTTACTGTAACCTACCCACTATAAGGTTCAACCAGTTATGCGTTCAGAGATGCTCTTCTGCACACCACTTATAACACGTGGTTATTTGAGTTACTGTCACCTTCCTGTCAGCTTGAACCAGTCTGGCCATTCTCCTCTGACCTCTCTCATTAACAAGACATTCTCACCCACAGAACTGCCTCGCACTGGATTTTTTTTTTTGTTTCTCGCACCGTGCTCTGTAAATTCTGCAGGGTTCCCAACCTAGGGTCCTCAGGCCCCTTGGTTAAATGGTAGGGGTCCATGGCATAAAAAAAAGTTAAGGAAACCTTACTCCAGAGACTGTTGTGCATAAAAATCACAGGAGATCAGCCATTTCTGAGATACTCAAACCCCCCCCCCCTTTTGCTAACAATCATCCCACAATCAAAGTCATTTAGATCACATTTCTTCCTCATTTTTAATGTTTGGTCTGAACAACAACTCAAACTCTTGACCATGCCTGCATGCTTTTATGCATTGAGTGCTGCCACATGATTGGCTGATTAGATATTTGCATCAACGAGCAGGTGTACCTAATAAAATAGCCACTGGAGGGGGGGGGGGGGGTTGTAGAGCTATCTTGGAGACTGTGATATGATTGTGGTGGCTGGTGGTTAACAATTTGCCTCAAATCACTACTGCAGGCACAGTGATCTTTAGCTGCTTCGTCATTGACCTTCTTCCACCATGTCAGAAGATGACTGTCCAACTCTGGTAGAGGTTTTTGTGGAATTATGTGAATATAGCAAATAGGTTAATTCCTGGGATGTCTGGACTGTCTTACGCAGAGAGGTTAGAGAGACTGGGCTTGTACACGCTGGAATTAAGGAGATTGAGAGGGGATCTGATTGAAACATATAAGATTATTAAGGGATTGGACAAGATAGAGACAGGAAATATGTTCCAGATGCTGGGAGAGTCCAGTGCCAGAGGAATGGTTTGAGAATAAGGGGTAGGTCATTCAGGACAGAGTTAAGGAAAAACTTCTTCTCCCAGAGAGTTGTGGGGGTCTGGAATTCACTGCCTCGGAAGGTAGTGGAGGCCAATTCTCTGGATGCTTTCAAGAAGGAGCTAGATAGGTATCTTATGGTTAGGGGAATCACGGGATATGGGGGCAAGGCAGGAACCGAGTATTGCTAGTAGATGATCAGCCATGATCTCAAAATGGCGGTGCAGGCTCGAAGGGCCGAATGGTCTACTTCTGCACCTATTGTTGTCTATTATCTATTAATTCAAATGAGAATCAGTCTTCAGTTCTTAACAGGCACAGGAGATTCTGCAGATAGTGGAAATCTTGGGCAATATGCGCAAAATACAGGAGGCACTCTGCAGGCCAGGTGGCATTCGTGGAGGAGAATAAGTAGGCAATGTTCTGAGGCTGAGAAACCTGCTGAAGGGTCTCAGTTCAAAATGTTGACTATTAGTTCATTTGTGATTGAAGACACTGGAGAAAAGTACTGGTAGATATGAAGCAGCTCCTTTATTTGACAAATCAAGATACAGCAGGCATCATGTGGAGATGTTTTCAGTGAAAGCTCTGGCTGGCCCAATGTGGGCTAAACATCAAAGGACAATCCATATTTACAATATATCCACAATGCTTTCTTTGAAACGACACAAAGACTTCACAGTTCCTGATCTGCACCCACCCCATACATCTAAGTTAATTTAAATCAGCGTTGTCTGGTGATTCAAGCTATTAGGGAGCTGCACTTTAAATAAAATTTGAATTGATTTAAAAGACTGGTGGCTGAAGTCATTTGTTAAAAGTAAATTTGCTAAACCCAAATAATGCTCTAACATTACTTATTCTTCATCATAGATGCTGCATGACCTGCTGAGTTCCTCCATCACTGTGTGTGTTAGACCATAAGACAAAAGAGCAGAGTTGGGCCATTCAGTCACAGCTGATTTGTTTTCCCTCTCAACATCATTCTCTTCGCCTTCACCCCAAAACCACTGATGCCCTTACCAATCAAGAACCAATCAACCTCTGCTTTAAATGTACCAAATGACTTAGCCTCCATACCATGCCCCATGCTCTGACTAAAGAAATTCCTCACCTCCGTTCTAACGTGACATCCTTGAATTTTGTGGCAGTGACCCTGGTCATTGACTCCCCTGCTATTGGAAACATCTTCTCCACGTCCTCTCTGTTTAGGCCTTTCAATATTTGACGGGTTTCAGTGAGATCCTCCTCCTTCATTCTTCTAAACTCCGTCAAGCACAGGCCCAAAGCCATCAAATGTTCTTAATATATGTGTTCCTTCAGCTTTTAATGTAATTTGCAGGTTGAATCTGTGATAAGGAAGGCAATTGCAATGGTAGCATTCATTTTGAGATGACTAGAACATATAAGAAAGAATGTAATACTGAGGCTTTATTAAGGCTTTGGTCAGACTGCACTTGGGAGTTTTGTGAGCAGTTTTGGGCTTCCTGTATAAGAAAGGATGTGCCGGCATTGGAGAGGGCCCCGAGGAGGTTCACAGAATGATCCCGGTGATGAGAGGGTGAACATTTGAGCGTTTGATGGCTCTGGGTTTGTAATTGCTGGAGTTTAGAAGAATGAGGGAGGATCTCATTGAAAGCGACCAACTATTGAAAGGCCTAGATTTGTGGTTCCCAAACTTAGTTTGGGTACCACCCCTTCGGCTCCCAGACCACATCCCCAGCATCTCCCTCTCCCTTTCTGGTCATTACATAAAAACGATAAAGAATTTTGATTTACGATGCTCAGTGATTGAAAATAGGAACTGCAGTGACAAATAATTGCAAAATGTATTCAAATCTATTTAAAACTACAAATAAAATTATTCCTTTATTTAATTACAATAAAAACAATTTTCATCAACAATTTTAGAGGGCACATTAGTAGTCCAACTATTCACTATTTCATTGCATGTCTAACCTTTCAGTGAGATGGATGGGCTTGGTGCAGCGACATCAGCTTCTCAACATCAGGCTGAAAGTCGCTCAGAAGGAGTCTCAGATCCCCACGTTCAGTAATTTGCCGTCTATTTTGTTCCTTTGAAAGAAGTTGGGTGACTGCTCTGAAACTGCTCTACTAAATATGATGTTGGAAAGGCAATAAAAAAGATCTTGACCTTTTTTCCGCAGTGCAGGATAGCGTTCAGAGATTTCTTTCTGCAACAAAAAGTCTTGATCTGATTTTTTTTTTAACCTCAGCTTCAGCTCAAAGTCATCTTGTAGTGAGATCAGTTCTTCCTCCATCCTTCCTGTTAATTCCGCATTACAAGTTTTCAGGAATGATTACCCAATCTGGAACTTGGATCGAGAGAAAATCTCAAGACCTCTCTGAAATGTCTATATGCAGCTCACCCAGACGGGCACAGTATACTCGAAGATCGTCCTCTGGTATTCTCTCTTTCTCTTCCAACTCAGAGTGGCTCGAAAATTGGAAAAGCTCACAATGGCCAAAGTTGCACTTAAATCACACTAATTTGGACAGAAATGTGGAGACAACTGATATGATTTTGATAAGATTTACATAATTTCCTTGCAATTGAAGATTAATTTCATTAGACTTTGCAAATAATTCTGACGAGTAAGCAATGTCATGCCTAATAATCTTGAGCTGATTACTTAATTAAGCATTTGAGTCTTCAAAGAATTTTATCACAATTTTAAAAATCGTATAGAAGCGCCTCAGGCAGTTTCCTTTTGAGAGCCATCTGAATTCTACGTGAATTCAAACTGTTTGTCATTCTCAATACAAGGCTCTCAAAGTAGTCGAGAATTGAGAGCATGGGATTTGATTTTATTAATCACTGTGATAACAGAATTTAACGATTTGCGTAACCAATCACTTGGGATATTTTGTGACAAGGTATTGTCTGCGAATGATAAATATGATTGGTACAGCTTTTTCAAGAAAGTAATAACCCCGCGGTGGAGTTCCATCATTGATGGTGCCCCATCTGTTGCACAAGCAAGATTACTGGTGAGCAAAATGTCCTTTTAGTAAAAAAAAATTGCTCAACAGCCCAGGGTAGTTTGAGTATCTCAGAAATTTCTGATTTCCTGGGATTTTCACGCACAACAGTCTCTAGAGTTTACAGCGAATGGTGCAAAATGCAAGAAGTATCCAGCGAGCCTTGTTAATGAGAGAGGTCAGAGGAGAACAGGCAGATTGGTTCATGCTGACAAGGAGGCGACAGTAACTCAAATAACCACACCTTCCAACAGTGGAGTGCAGAAGAGCATCTCTGAACGCACAACACGCTGAACTTTGAAGTGGATGTGCTGCGGCAACAGAAGATCATGAGCATACTCTCAGAGTGCATGCTGCAGTTGCAAGCAGAATTATATTCATGGATAATACACAAAGAGGAAGCAACTAGCCTGGTGCCGTACATGTGCAAAGATCAAATGTGTGGCAATGTACCACGCTGAGTACAATGGTCTCCATTGAACACAATGTAATGCACTTGCAAAGCAACAGACATGCAGGAAAGCAACTTCCTTTTGTGCAAAGTGAAGGGAAGCAGTTCTCCGAAATCATTTGATCTGGAAAATATAGCACAAATGATGAGAAATAGCCCGTGATGAATGCGCAGCTGCTAAACTGATGAAACTGGCTTCATCACCCTCTGGTATGGTAGGGGAGGTGCTACTGCACAGGATTATTAATGTTCCTGCGAAGCACTACTATGAAACACTATTAATAGGGTGCCCTATTATGCTAGAAACACCACACAAGTGCACACTGGAACTTGAAGGGGAGACTCATGGAGAATCTAACCATGGGCATTGCTTAGATAGACAAAATTTTATATTCTGTGCACAGAGATAAGCGCCACACTGGTCAAGAGTCTCACATACATTGTATATAGGGCAGCAGAGTAGGGTAGTGGTTAGCAGCAATCCAAGTTCAATTCCTGTCACTGCCTGTGAGGAGTTTGTACATCCCACATTCAAAACACGTACTGATTGAAGGGTTAATTTGCCGTTGTATATCTTCCCCTGAGTAGGCTAAGATTAAACCAAGGGTTGCTGGGAGAGGTGGTTCAAAGGGCTGGAAGGGCCTATTCAACGCAGTATCTCAATGATAAGCAAAAACTAAATTAGTATGCTCAACACCTAGTGCTTAATCTTTAATGAGCTTTGTGAGGGCAAAGGGTGGAAGACATTCTTGAGATATATGGCTAACAATCAATCAAATTATATTAGACTGGTGTCCATTGGTGAATAACAGAGCTGGAATAGTCTAGGACCAGAGGGCACAGCCTCGGAATAGAAGGACATCCCTTTAGATCGAAGATGAGGAGGAATTTATTTAGCCAGAGGGTGGTGAATCTGTGGAATTTCATTGCCACAGAAGGCTGTGGAGTCCATGTTATTGGGTATATTTAAATTGGAGGTTCTTGATTAGTAAGGACATCAAAGGTTACAGAGACAAGGCAGGAGAATGGATTGGACAGGGAAATATAATCAATCAGATTTGCTGGTCTGAATGGTTGAACTCTGTTCCTTTGTTTTATGGTGTTATAGTATGGAGTGCATGATCATGTTAGGAATGGAGAAATTAAGGATGGAGAGAGCACCAAGATGGAGAACATCCCAATGTCTACTTTGACTACAACATTTCTTACAGACTAGATGAATCTTAAAGAGATTTGAAATGGATATTTTCATAAAAAAGTTGGGAAGTGACCACATGTGGCTTCAAGGGGAAAGTTGTCAAAGTCAAGATTATTGTCATCTGCACTGTACATATACACACAAGCTGGATGGAAAACTTGCAACAACATCGCAGGCAGATACTATAGTATCAGATCATTGGAATTCACAAGAAACAACATAAATTAACCATGTTCTACATGATTTTAACAAGAAAGAACACAAAAGGCAAGTCCCATTTTAGTGCAGAGAGATGAAAGTGGTCGTTGTGTGCTAAACTGTTGTGATTAATATTGTGCAGGGTTGGTTCAAGAGCCGAACAATTGAAGGGAAGGCAGCTGTCCATGAACCTGTTTGTGTGGGACTGCAGGCTCTGTACCTCCTGCCTGATGGTAGCTGCAAGAAGATGGCATGGACTGAATAGTGGGGATCCTTGACGATGGATGTTGCCTTCTCAGGATTTCTACCAATGATAGGGAGAGGTGTGCTCATGATGTATTGGGTTGAGTCCATGACTCTCTGCAGTTTCTTATGTTTCTGCGCATTCAAATTGCTATACCATACCAGTCAAGATACTTTCAATGGCACATCTGTAGAAGTTTGGTGACAAGCCAAACGTCCTTAACATCTCAAGAAAGTAAAGGCAATGGTGTGCCTTCCTTGTAACAGCATCTTTGTGCTGGGCCCAGGACAGGGCGCGTATGATGGCTTAAGAGAAAAGACTAAGGAAGAGTAGGTTTCCAGGAGATTTTTAAGGGGAGTAAGATCATGTTGATGTAAAGAAGCAAGATGATGTCGGTGTAAAGGTGCAGCACATACAGAATGCTGGAGAAACTCAGCTACTTGCTACATTCTTCCTAATTTTGTGCATGTTGCTCAAGATTTCCAGCATCTGTGAGATCTCTTGTGCTGGAGGAAACATCTTGGATATCAGATTACAATAAGGACATAGCAACCTATCAATTAGGAGTTATGTAGGTCACTTGACTGTCCAAATATCCTCTACAACTTAATAAGATCAGAGCTGATCAGAACTCAACTCTGCAATTCCATCTACCCCATGGTAACCTTTCATTTCCTTATTTATCAAGTTTCTTTCTGACTTTGGTTTAAAAATATTCAAACACCCTTTGAAGAAGAGAGCTTCAAAGGCTCTTGACCCTCTGAGATAAGAGAAAAATAACAACGCCACAACTCAAAGATTCAAAACATATTTATTATCAAAGAATGTATAAATTATACACCTTCAAATTTGTCTGCTTGTAGGCAAATACAAAACAAGAAACACAAATAGCCCGATTAAAAAACCCTGGAAACTGGCACAATCGGGTACATACGGCACCATAGCAAGGACATCTAAGAATGTGATTAAAAGTCATTCATGTTGCTCTGCCCCTGGAGTCATGTGTTTTCCAAACACAAAGTGAAAAATTACCCTCTTCAAAACCTCAATCCGATCTGTGAGTGTAGAGTTAAAGAGTCAACGATCCAAGCATTGAAATAGGCTCTTCAACCTTCAGCAGTTGAGATGAAAAGGGCTCAACCCGAAATGCCAACAGTCTCTTTGCCACCATGGAGGCCAGAAGAAGATGTGGGTGTTCTGGCTTCTGCCTCCTTCCTTTCCAGTCTCAATGAAGGGTCTTGGCTTGGAGCGTTGACTGTTTATTTCCCTCCGTAGGAGCTGCCCGACTTGCCGAGTTCCTCCAGCGTTTTGTGCTGCTCAATATTTCCAGCACCTACAGAATTTCTTGTGGTTTTGATTTGATGTGAAATTTGATGTTTGGCAACAGTAGTACAGTTCAAAGACGTAAAATCACTATCAATTACAAAGGAAATAAAGAGTGCAAGAGAAAAGGAATATCGAGGTTTTGTTCATGGGTTCATGGACCATTCAGAAACCTGATGGTGGAGGGGAAGAAGCTGTTCCTAAAACACTGACTGTGGCTATTCAGAGCATATTCTGATGAAAGAAATTCAGAGAATTCTGTTACGATGTCTTCCTGTGATTCAACACAAGCCTTCAAAATGAGTTTCAACACCCTCTTTGATCTTAACACCGGCTCAACTATGCGTCAGTTTCCAACAAAGACACACTGTATTGCAAAGGCATGGAAGGCTATAGGCCAGATCTTGGTAAACGGGACAGGTATAGATGGGGACTTGATGGACAGCATAGATATAATGGGCTACATATCGGCGCTAGAGGTTTATGAGATGGAGGCTGGTGACCGCTCAATTTGTACATACCGTCTGCTTCGTGCCAGCAATGCTTCCTTGGAATCTTGATTTCCCTCCCCCCCATTAGCATTGAAGCCATTTCTATGTACATTTGATGACCTCACACCTAATTAAGTCTGAACTGTTGTAACATGGGAAACGTGGTGCAACAAGATCCCACAAAAGAAAACAACGTGATTATAGCCAAATGAACAGATTTAGTGATGTTGGTTAGCAATTGGTGATTAGCATATGAATGTAACCAAAAGCAATGTCACACTAATTTATTGCCTACAGTAACTTTCCAGTGATTGCGTCTCATCCGTCTTGGGAGTCTTGTGTTTCTTTGATCACCCTGGGCCTGCTCGTTGCAAACTGTGTTTCTCTCCCATTATGATTGAATATATTTATGTTGAAAGTAGCTCGAGCAGACGAGCATCCTTTGAAGGAAGTCTCCAAGGCAACACTGCATTTTTACATATTTGACAGCTCATTAGAATTTTTATGAAACATTGCATGTGAAAGGTCTCAATACAAATCTTCTCCTCAACCCATCATGGACTATTGGATCTGCTCATTTCCATTTATACTTTAATATTCTTTTGTGCTCCACAAAATAGGGATTGTTAATGCAGAGAAATCAAATGTACTTCATTCCCAGGATTGGTATTTGATCAACTACAGGTTAGATGAGATGTAAAACAAAAACTCCCTAGACATGACCCTATCAACCTTATAGACAAATTATATTAGATACAGATTTAAAAATTCATATATAGAGTACTATCAATCATTCAATGTATAGGTAGATGTTGGTTTAGATGATAAGTAATTTACTTTTATATGAAATTTAATGCAGAACCCATTCTTACTGTTTCTGTCAGCATCCTCCTTCAGAATGTTTGGCAACTTTATTCAGATGCAACACCCACAAAGTGCTGGAGGAACTCAGCAGGCCAGGCAGCAGCTATGGAAATGAATAGATGATGTAAGGACACTGCACAGAAGGAGGCAATGGCAAAGGACTTTTGCAGAAAAATTTGCCGACATCAATCACGGTCACGGAAACACCATGATCGCCCACATCATGACACGGCACATAATGAGCAAACGATGTACAGGGGCGGTACAACTGAAGACGGATATGAGGGGAATATAGACATAATAAAATAGGAAACAAGAGAAAGTCTGCAGATGCTGGGAATCTGAGCAACACACGCAAAATGCTGGAGGAGCTCAGCAGGTCAGGTAGCATCTATGGAAAAGAGTATAGTCGACATTTTGGGCCAGATGCACCATCAATAACTCACTCTGAGACTTAAAGGCGAGATATCGGCTTTTATTGACTGGAAGAAGGAACAAGCAGTGGTTGACCACCATGCTACATCCTGGAGACAGAGAGGCTAAGCTAAGTATCACTCAGATAGACATTGGGGGATTATTTCATTCAAGAGCTAGACCCCAACCCTACTTCAACTCTGCATCACACCCCTCACCTTCCAAACAGTGTCCTGGATAAGAGATAAAGATTAGCTTTGATTGCCACACGTGCATGGAAACATAGAGTGAAATGGTAAATGTCAAATCAGTGAGGACTATGCTGGGCAGCTCGCAAGATTTCCCACGCATTTGGCGGCAACATAGCATAGGTTGTGGGATATTTATCCCCCTACCAAGTAAAGCTGTCCTGTTGTGAAGCAGTGATGCTGGCTTCAATATCCTCTGAGCCTGACATTCACTACAGAAACTCACACCGGAAGAACAGCTACTTGGATGACGTACTGGAGAAAAGAATTACCAGCAGAAGTGGACCTTGGTGTAGGTCAGGGCCCTCATTAGGAGAAGATAGGTGTTCGAGAAATAAAAGTCCTCCTGACTGAGATACAATCCATCTCCGCTCAGCAATCGTCAATGTCAAGCTGCACTAAAGATTCTTTCACAAGGTCTCTCCTATCAATTATATGCCTGTTCTATTTTCCTCTGCCGAAATACTTGCTGCAGATCTGTCCTGTTTAAATAAAACAGAACATGCTGTTCAGGCACATCTGTGGAAAGAGAGAGGGATCATCTTACGTTGAAGACCCTTATGTGGTCTTACAACCAGCATGCAGTGGAGTTATAGACCTTGACCCTGTGGAAACAGAAATACGTCACTTTTCACAGCCTCCAGTAGTCCTAGAGTGCTCTTTTAAAGTCCGTCACCACCCTAATGCAGGCAACACAATTGTACACCGCAAGCTTCTACAAGCATGAGAATAACTGGATAATCTGCTTTAGTGATAGTGAGTGGGGACAAACCCAGAACACGGGAATGGGGACTTGTTCTTCAAACTGGGGCCACAAGGTCTTTCACGTCCACTCAGGAGATCAGCTAAGATCTTGATCTGAAATTCCATCCAGAAGATGGCCTCTCCGACAATGAGGGCAGCACTTAGTCAGCTCCGCAGTGAAGTGTGAAGCAGATCTATGTGTTCAACTCTCTTGAATCACTGAATTATAGAAAAGTTGCAACAAAGAAGGAGGTTACTTGGCTGATAATGAAAGATTGTACCTAGCCTCACCATCCCTTGCAGTACCATGTCCACAGCATTGCAACCAGCCTTATTGAACGGGATTTATTTGTTTGTTTCTCTATATTTTGGGGCAAACCCATTATTTTTTCACACTAAGCTGCTAAGGAGTCATACAGCATGGAAACAGGTTCTTCCGCCCTAGTGATCCATGGTGACCAAGATTCCGATCTAAACTCGTCCTATTTGCTCCATATCCCTCTAAACCAGGGGTTCTTAACCTGGGTCCATGGACCCCTCAGGAATCTGTGAATGGAGTCCCAGGGGTCCATGAACTTGGATGGGAAAAAAAATTACATCTTTATTTTCACTAATCTCGAAACTGAAATTTAACATCTCCTTCAATTATGAATGAAGGCAACAAAACTCAGAAGTATTAGCAGTACCTGTGACTTTGTCACCAATAGAAATCACAGATATTTTCATATCACATTATAGTTGTTACAAATATCTCAAAATGTCATTTACGGCAGGCTGATCGCTACTTACTATTGTGTTAATAAAGAAGCACATATATTACTATATCACAATTTTTTACTGTTTTGTCAACTGTATTTCAACATAATTGGTTTCTTTTGTAATCCTATTTATTTTATATATTGAAATACATTATTCTGAGAAGGGGTCCATAGGCTTCACCAGACTAACAAAGGGGTCCATGGCATATAAAAAGGTTAAGAACTCCTGCTCAAAGCTTAGAGTTTGAGGTGTTCCAGAATTCAGAGTTCAATACCGCCACCATTCTATACTAAGTCTCTGTACATCCTCCCTGTGGGATGTATGGGATTTCCCCAAGTGCTCCAGTTTCCTCCCACAATCCGAAGATGTACCGGGTAAGTTCGTTGGTCATTGTAATTTGTCCCGTGACTAGTTTGGGGATAATCGGGTTTGTCAGGGCATTGCAGGGCACGGATCGTAGGGCCTGCTCCATGCTGTACTGCTAAAGAAAAGAAATCCATGTACTTGTCCAAAAACCGCTTAAATGTTAATGTATCAAGCTTATCCACTTTCTCCAGCCATTCAGTCCATACATGGACCATCCTGTAGGTGAAAAGGTTGCTCCTCATATTCCTATTGAAATCCTCCCTGCTCACTTTAACTTTATGCCCTCTAGTTCTTTAATCCTCAACCCTTGTACTCATTCACCCTATTTATGCCTCTGATGAGTATAACATGCCTCTGTAAAGTTGCCCCTCTTTCTGCAAAGCACCAAAGATCTTCCTGCTCATTTTCTCTCCACCTCAAGTTCCAGCAACATCTTTGTAAATCTCCTCTGCACTCTTCCAGTTTAATGTTGAGAAGGTTAGCACTTTATTCATTGAAGCAATGAGGACTGATTAGGATTATAGAGCTGTTTAAATCATGAGCAGATATATGCACTCCTTTATTAGTGCATTAATTAACTACCATAATTTTGAAGTTGTGATGTGGTAAATGATATTTTGAGATATTTGTAACAACTATAATGTGATATGAAAATATCTGTGATTTCTATTGGTACAAAGTCCCAAGTACTGCTAATACTACTGTGGTTGTCGTCTACATTCGTAATTGAAGGAAATGCTTAATTTCAGTTAGAGGTTAGTGAAAATACAGGTGCTAATTTTTTCCCATCCAAGTGGAGGGACCCCCCCCCCCCAAGGTTAAGAACCCCTGGAATAGAAGGATGTTCCTTTTGAACAGAGATGGGAAGGAATTTCTTTAGCCAGAGGGTGGTGAGTCTGTGTAATTCATTGCCACAGATTGTTGTGGAAGCCAAGTCAAAGTTCAAAGATCAAAGTACATTTATTATCAAAGTAAGAATGCTTTATACAACCTTGAAATTTGTCTCCTAACTGCCAGCCACAAAACAAAGAAACCCAATAGAAGCCATTATAAAAAGACTGTCAAATACCCACTGTGCAGGAAAACAAACTGTGCAAGCAACAAAAGAAAGTAAATAACATTCAGAACTGAAGTTCACGCAAGTCATTCCACTGCCATGAGGCCAGTCGTCATTGCAGCTGATCCAGGAGCCCATTATTTGTAGACCGCAGCCTCAGTTCGGCGCAGAGACCTTGTGGAGCAGTGAGCTGAACTCTGACCCATCCCTCTCCTCCAGCCCCAACAATGCTGACCTTTTCAACCTGGCCCACCGCTTAAATCAGTCAAACCTCAGCCTTGGTCTCACTCTCAGACCAAGGCCCTGCCACTTCGATACGCTCTCAAGCCCAGGACACTCTGCCCCGATTCGGCCCAGTGCTTAAATCGGCCAACACTCAGCTTGTTCCTCGCTCTAGGTACTGGGCCCTCCTGCTTCAGTATGCTCTCGGGCCCTGGACCCACCACTTTGATTTGGCTCATAATTGACATTTCCAATCTGCCCAGGCACTTAAATTGGTCAAACCTTGGATCATTCCTCACCCTCAGACCTGGGCCCTGTTACTCTAAGTAAAGGTTCATAAAGGCTCAGAAGTTATGGGTAGAAGGCAGGAGAATGGGGTTGAGAGGGATAATAAATCAGCCATGATGGACCAGTGGAGCGGACTCGATGGGCCGAATGTTCTTATATATTATGGTCTTATGATTTTATTTGCTCCATCATCAGGGATCAAGGATCAACTTTATTTACATCTATTAGGAATTTGCTGAGGTACATTGGCACAACGTGTAACAAAAATCAATATTCAACAATCATGAAGAATAAAGAATTATATAAAAATCAGGTCAAAGTATGGATAGGGAATAAAATGTGCATGAATACTAGCATACATTTACAATGTAAATACATAACCCAGGCAGTACAGTACATTCCCATCCTTTTTTTGGTGACTATTTTGCATGATTTTGATCAAGGTGGCCTGCAGATAACTAATGACACGGTGCTAGAACTGAACTGAATGTACCTGGACTGCTGGGGTCATCTGCTGTATCCGGTGCCCCCAGTGTGGCCTCCTGTACATTGGTGAGACCCAATGTAGATTGGGTGACTACTTTCCCGAGCACCTACCAGAAGAAGATGGGATCTCCTTGTAGCCACCTTTTCCCATTCCTCTCTCCGTTCCCATTCCGACATGTTGGTCCAGAGCCTCCTCAACCACCTTGTGTTCCATTTGGCTAGCCTCCAACCTGATGGCATTTCTCTAACTTTTGATAATTGTCCTCCCCTTCACTATTCCCCATTCCTGTTTCTATCTCTCACCTATTTCATTACCTACCCATCACCCCCTTCCCTTTAATCCCTGATGTTCTACCCTCCCCTATCAGATTCCCCCTCCTCCTGTCCTTTATCTCTTTCACCAATCAACTTCCAAACTCTTTACTTCACACCCCCCCTCAGTTTCACGTATCACCCACCACCCTGTACTTCCTCCTCCCCTCCCCCCTCCTTCTTAATCTGACTTCTCATCCTTTTTCCCCAGTCCTGATATAGGGTTTCAGCCGGAAACGTTGACTGTTTATTCCTTTCCATGGATGCTGACTGACTTGCTGAGTTCTTCCAGCGTCTCGAGCGCGTTGCCTTGGATTTCTAGCATCGGCAAGTTTTCTCATGCCTGGTCTCTTTCAATCTTCAATAGGTTTCAATAAGTACGCTAATGTCAGAGAAATGTACGCAATATGCTTCACAAGCATCCACAAGAACAGAGGAGTGCCCCAAAGTATGAATGACAGCTAAATGTTAAAATCCCGAAGTCCCCCCAACTCCCCCCACCCACGCACAAGCAGCAGCACAGCAACAGCCCCCTCTTCCCCACCAGCAAAAAGCATTGGCACCCCCCCCCCACCAAGCACTCAAGTGTGCAGCAAATCTTGTGTTTTATCTATATTTAGCACTCTTTCTGCCAATGTGAGGGGAAGCTTTTGATGTTTTTCTTTGAACAGGTTTCATGGTTGTCTTTGTTTCGTCGCTGTCTGTGGAGAAGATGAATCCCAGGGTTTTGTACTGCATACTTACTTTGATAATGTCTTTGAATCCTTCGAGTTCTCTCTACCTCACTCTTCCCTTTAAGAAGATACTTCAAATCTTTGACTAAACTCATGAACGGACTGGAAAAATATCTTCTCCAGCCCCGTATCTCTTTCATCAATCTCCCCTTTTTTCTTTCTTCCATGGCCTTCAGTCCTCTCCTATCAGACTTCCCCTTCTCCAACCTTGTTTCGCTTTCACCAATCAATTTCTCAGCTCTTTACTTCATCTCTCTCCCTCCCAGTTTCACCTATCACCTTGTGCTTCTTCCTCTCCTCACCCCAACTTTTAAATCTACTGCTCATCTTTTTTTTTCCTCCCCAGCCCTACCAAAAGGTTTAGGCCCAAAATATCGACTATACTTTTTCCCATAGATGCTGCCTGGCCTGCTGAGCTCCTCCAGCATTTTGTGTGTGTTGCTTTGATTTCCAGCATCTGCAGATTTTCTCTTCTCTGTGATTGGAAAAATGCCTTCTTATGTTTGTTGTTCCTGTCAAGTAGCTGAAGGGCTTTTCTACATTAGAAGTTGTCTGAGTAGATCTGGGTCAGGCCAGGCCTGTCTCTCCTCAGCACAACTGTGTGATTCAGAAGAGGCTGGAATGACTGTTTTCCTGAAAAGTAAAGGACACTCAACACATTAGTCTGTCGCTCATTCAGCTCCATGACCCTGAAGTCCTGATAAGAAGAAGTTCCATTGTTTTGACCTGCCACTCACCCAGTGCTGATAGACACTAACTTTTGTTCAGTGGCCTCCTCTATGAATGTTCCATTACAGCCCATGTTTCACTTCACAAAGGCCTCACAGAGTGCTAATGACCCGTTCATTAAGAGGGGGAAATGTGTAAATGACAAGCATGTTTAAAGCAATTGAGTTTCTCAAGATCGCTGCCAACCGGTTGAAAAGAAGGTTACCTTTTGTTATTTGTTCTCGAGGAAGTGGGCCTTATTGGCAAAACTCGCAACCGCCCACCCTAATGGGGCAGGCCTTTCTGCCTCTCATTAGATGCCAATCTAACTCATCCCATCTGCCTGTGCATTCTCCATATCCTTCCCTGCCCATTTTGGCATCTGCCTAAATGCCTCTTTAAGGTTGCCATTGTATCATGGAAGCAGAGATGAAGGATACGTTCAAGACAACACACACAAAATGCTGAAGGAACTCAGCAAGCCAGGTCACATCTATGGAGGAGACATTTCAGGCTGAGCTCTGTCATCAGGACAGGAAAGGAAGGGGGACAGAAACCAGAATAAGAAGGTGGAGAGAACATGTGATTGGTAGGTTGGGGAGTGGAGCTGAAGTAAGAAGCTGGGAGGTAATAGGTGGAAGAGGTAACGAGCTGAAGAAGAAGGGATCTGATAGGAGAGGACAGTGGACCATGACACAAAGGGAAGGAGAAGTAGAACTAGAATGAGGTGATGGACAGACAAGGAGAAGAAGAGAAGGGGTGAGAGGTGAACTGGAATGTGGAATGTAAAATAATTACCATTCACCTCACAGCTCCTTCCTCATTAACAATCACCCTTCACCTTCTCCCTTTCCACCAATCAAAACCCTCACTGCTCATTGTCATTATTATGTACTGTGTGTATGACCTGGGTCTTTCCCATTTGTCGTGATTGTTCTTGGCAAATTTTTCTACGGAAGTGGAAAAATTGCCTTCTTCTGGGCAGTTATAAGATGGGTGACACCAGCCATTATCAATACTCTTCAGAGATTGTCTGTCTGGCGTCAATGGTCGTATAACCAGGACTTGTGATATGCACCAGCTGCTCATATGACCATCCACCACCTGCTCCCATGGCTTCACATGACCCTGATCGGGGGCTAAGCAGGTGTTATCCCTTGCCCAAATGTGACCTGCGGGCTAGCAGAGGGAAGGGATATCTTACATCTCCTTTGAAAGAGGCGTATCTTCGCCCCGTTAGCCTTGTTTAAGAAGCATTCACAGCACTTGGCCATGAACAAACGGAAAATAGAGGGATACACCCTGTGTGCAGGCAGATGCGATTAGTTAGATTAGTATCATGGTCGATACAGTCATGATGAGCCTAAGGGCCTGTTCCTGGGCGGTACTGGAAGATTGAGACAACAGTCTGTTATTCTACAGCCAAGTCTGACATCCACAGCAACAGACAAATGGACACAAAGTACAGATGAGTTTACCTGATCAGCCCTTAAAAAATGCCGCTGGTGGTAAAAGAGCCTAGGTGATTATCATCATCTGAGGAGAACTGAAATTGCAAACTAACAAGCATAAAATGTTTCTGAAAGTTAGGCTTTTTTTAAACTAATAAATTATTAGCGATATGTTGAAGAATTGTAAAAAGCTTATGGAAGGAGAGAGGGTTTGGAGGTAAATGGGACGAGTGTGTTTGGAAGAGCAGAGAATTTCACTCGGGGAGCTGTTTATTTTTTTGTGATTTACGGAGAACACTGATGAAACCGGCAAGAGGTGAGAGTGATTGGAATCCTGGATGGTTTGCTGAAGATAAGAGGTTCAGAGTGTCTATTGGAGTATAAAAGTTGCATTGATTATGTAGTCAGCTTTGAGTTTGCTATTTGCTATGTATGTATCCAATTTAGTAGGAGAATGAAATCTTAAGAATGTAGAAGATTGGTGTTAATGAGAGGCTAGCCAAGGATGTAGATTACAATGGTGTGTTAATGAGAGGTAGCTAAGAGATGTAGATTAGAACATGATTAAGTCAATGGGTAGAAACAATAGTGGCGGATATACTTGTGATATGCAACTGTAGAGATTGGATATGCTAATGCAACTAAACCAGGAGATTGCTATAAAAAATGCTATGTACAAGGATGGGGGGGAATCAGCGACTAGCTCAATGACTGTCTCAGCTTTGATTTGCAAGTTAAAGTTTAACCCTTCTTGAAGAATCTTCTGCGTCTCCTGGTCGTTTGTGGGGCATGAGAAACCACGACATGTCAAGGCCAGAGGAGGTAAAGAGGTGTGGATGAAAACTACAAAGAAGCTATTGCTGGGCTGAGAGCCACTGCAGGTCCCCCGGGAGTCAAAGAGGTGGCGGATGAAGTGGATTGACTCCAGATCAGTTCATGACCTACTACAGTACTTACATTTATACCTCCCATGTCCTCATCAAGTCTAATGATTCAAAGTACATTTTGTCATCAAAGTATGTATGCAGTGTACAACCCTGAGATTCGTCTTCCCACGGACAGCCATGAAACAAAGAAAACCACAGAACCCATATAAAGAGAAACTTCAACACCCCCAACCCCCCACACAAAAAAGGAGCAAACCGTACAAACGACAAAAAAAGAGTTAAAAACACAGAATACAAAACGCTAAATCACCAAAGCATCAAAGAAGTCCGGGTGTAACCCCCAGGTTTGGTGGGCTGTGTTAGTCTAGGGAAAGGCACTGTCTGGCCTGCCAAACTTGTGAAATCTCGTTTGTGTGGATGCTGTGTTACAAATCAGTACCACGAAATAACAAGCAGTACACGATATGAAATTAAACGACTTAACTTTATAATTCTTATTTTGACTGGAGGGTTAGTAACGAAAACAAAAAGAAAAGGGCCCATTTTAATGAAACACATTGGAGGTCATGACTTTCCTGTCCGTTCGTTCCCCATCAATTTCCCCCGGGCGTCGTCGACTTGTGACCTCATTCCATGTCCACTCAGTCCTGCAGTCTATGACCTCTCCATTCTGGCATCTTCTCTTTCCATCTTCCCCCGAACAAAAGCCCGCGAACACCTTCTCTCAGACACACAAGAAAGAAACACCATGCCTCTCATTGGCCCCCATTATCTTTAGTCATAACCTAAACACTGCTGCCACAGGGAAGCCATTACATTAGGAGTGAAACCTTACAGAGAAGCAATTACGTTAGCAGGGAAACTGTACAGAGTATTACACAGGTATATTCAGTTCAGCTCAATCCAGCACCGTGTTCCTTGCTATCTGCAGGCCGCAGCGCTAGTTGGCCCCAATCAAAGTCGCACAAAACAGCAACAAAAAAGGAGCCAGCAGAAACCAGAAAGTGACATCCCTTGTATGCCCAAGCTGTTACTAAGTTTGCTGCTCTGGCACACTAAAATTCAAATCAAATTCTGATCATCTACTTCCTTAGGAGGCTAAAGAAATTTGGCATGTCCCCGTCGACCCTTACCGTAGAAGGCATTCTGCATCACGGCTTGGAATGGAAACCACTTTACCTGTCAGTTCAAGAAACCGCAGAGAGTTGTGGACACAGTGCAGCACATCATGGAAACCAGCCTCCCATCTATCGATTCTATCTATGCTTCTTGTTCCTTCAGTAAAGCAGCCGGCATGATCAGAAACCCCACCCACCTTGAGCATTCTTTCTTCTCTCCTCTTCCATTGGGCAGAAGATACAAAAGCCTGGAAGTACGTTCCACCAGGGTCGAGGACAGCCTTGTCGGACTCTTGTACAATAAGCCTGACTCTTGGTCTCATAGTCGAACTCAATATGATCTTGCATTTTACCAGTTACCTGCACTTTTCCCCTTGCTGTTACACTTTATTCTGCGTTGTTATTGTTTACATATTCTAGCTCAATGCATTGTGTAATGATCTAATCTGTATGAACAGTATGTGAGATGACCTTTTCCCTGTGTCTCGGTACATGTGACAACAATAAACTAACACAAAAACCATCAATGAATTAGACCTTTCTGCTCCACCGATCCATACTAGTTACTTTCCCTTGCACCTTTCCCATTCATGGAAAACTCAAGGACACAGAAGCAAAGACCAGTTGCTGGTCAAAATAGAGCCACCATTCTCATCCCACAATCCAGTGACTGTACCAAGGCTCTGCAGGTCACATCTCCGACTTTACACAAAAACATCCTAAATGTAGTGGGACAAGACGTCTGCCCCTACCACCCTTGGTACCACCCAGCACAGATTCCACAGCCTAACTGGTTGAAGAAATCCTTTTTTCATCTCCCCTCTAAACCTTCCACCACTAGCTAATAACCCATGATCATCAACTTCTTGGCTAAGGGAAAGGGGCTTTTCCTCTTTACACTGTCCCAAGTTATAGCTACTACAGCTTGGGGAATTCCAGAGTTTGGACTTCAACTCTGGCGCCGTTCTGTAGGGAGTTTCTATATGTCCTCCCCATGAATGCATGGGATTTCCCCCAGGTCCTCCATTTTCCTCCCACAGTCCAAAGGCGTGCCATGTATGTTAATTGGTTATTGTAAATTGTCCCATGATTAGGGTAGGGCTAATTGGGGTTGTGGGGTTGACAATAGACAATAGACAATAGGTGCAGGAGTAGGCCATTTGGCCCTTCAAGCTAGCACCGCCATTCACTGTGATCATGGCTGATCATCCACAATCAGTACCCCGATCCTACCTTCTCCCCATATCCCTTGACTCCACTATCTTTAACAGCTCTATCTAACTCTTTCTTGAAAGCATCCAGAGCATTGGCCTCCATTGCCCTCTGAGGCAGAGCATTCCATAGATCCATAACCCTCTGGGTGAAAAAGTTTCTCCTCAACTCCGTTCTAAATGACCTACCCCTTATTCTTAAACTGTGGCCTGTAGTTCTGGACTCCCCCAACATCGGGAACATGTTTCCTGCCTCTAGCGTGTCCAATCCCTTAATAATCTTCTATGTTTCAATCAGATCCCCCCTCATCCTTCTAAATTCCAGTGTTGCTGGGCACAATGTGGCTTGAAGGGCCTACTCCTCACAGTATCACTAAATAATTAGACGTCCACACTTAAGGCCACTGAGACTATGAGGGACAATAACCACGGTGCTGGAGGAACTCAACACGTCAAGCGGCATCTGTGGAGGGAAATGGACAGTTGACGTTTTGAGTTGAGACCTTTCAGCTGCACTGGAAGATTGAGGAGTGGCTAGCAGTATAAAAAGCTGAAGGGAATGGGTGAAGCAGGGTCTGATGCATCGATTGTCTATTTCCCTCCACAGATGCTGCCTGACCCACTGAGTTCCTCCAGCATCTTGGAGACACAAGAGGCACCAGACGTTGAGATGTTGGTTTTTACAGTCCTGTTACTTCTGCAATAAAAATAGAAAATGCAGGAAACTCTCAGCAGGCCAGGCGGCATCTATGGGGAGGGAAATGGTTAATGGTTCGAGTCCGGGATCCTTCATCAAAACCTGAAACAGACACAGAAGCAGGACTACTACCAGTAACTTATAGTATGTCATGAAATCTGTTGTTTTGTGGCAGCAGTATAGTGTAAGACATAAAACATTTCAATAAAAATAAAATTAATAATTAATATTAAAGAGGAATAGTGAGGTAGTCATCGTGGGCTCATGGATCATTCAGAAGTCTCTACATTAACCAGGCTGTCTACGGTTACCTGGAGAGATAGAAGCAAGCAAGAAAGGTTAAGTCTGCAGAAAAACTTATGTATCTAAGAGAATTGATACAGTTTTAAAAGTAAAGTGTGGTTATAGCAAATATTGATTTGATTTAGTTTTTTTTTGCTGTTTACTGCTCTTTATAGTAAATACCTTTTGAGATTTTTAAACTTTTCATTTCATTATTTTTGCTTTACAGGATTTTTTTTACATGTGCCTAAAACTTCTGCACAGTGCTGTACATTGTCGAATTTGTGTTTTGTAGCAGCATTACAGTGCAAGGCATTAAAAAAATTACAATAAATTACCCCAGATAAATGCGTGCAAAGTGGAATCGTGGGTTCATGGAGTATTCAGAAATCTGATGGCGGAGAGGAAGAAGCTGTCCCCTAAAATATTGAGTGTGTGTACGTCCTCCCTGGTGGTAGTAAAGAGAAGAGGACGTGCCCCGGATGGCGAGGGCCTGTAATGATGGATGCTGCCTTCTTGAGGTCTTGCTGGTGAGCTGGCTGAGGCTACAACCCTCTGCAGGCTCATTCGATCCTGTGGATTGGATCCCTCATTCCATCTGGCGATGCAGCCAGTGAGGATGCTCTCCACAATCTATCTGCAGAAATTTGGTGACATACCAAATCTCCTCAAAGTCCTAGTGAAGTAGAACCACTGGTGTATCTCCATCATGATTGCATCAATGTGCTGGGCCCAGGACAGATCCTCTGAGGTGTTGACACCCAAGAACTTGAGGCTGCTCACCCTTTCCACTCCTGGCCTCTCAATGAGGACTATTGCGTCCCTACCTGAAGACCGTAGGCAACTCCTTCTCTTCCCACAGATGTTGCCTGATTTGTTAAATGTTTCCAGCATTTCTATTTCTTGTATTTTGAATTTCCAGCTCCTGTGGTTTCTTGATTTACTTTACAGTATTTTTTGGAGTCAAGGGATACACTGAGAGACAAGACTATGGCAAATAAAGTACATTCCTGTTGCAAAACCCAGTCTGAGCCCCTGATTCCTTCTTTCCAGAGGAACAGAATTAATATTTTAGTTTACCACCTATTCTGCCCAACACAGGCTGCCAACAGTCCAGATTACAAGGAAAACTTTGTACTTAAATGGAAATTTGGCTCCTCCATACTAAACCATCAGCTTGCTGAGATTTCTTTGCTTCTGCGCAAGAAGATTTTTGAAGCAAGTAAGTGCTTCAAAAATAAGATTTTCCCCCCCTACTTTTCATCTTGTATATTAAAAAACTGAAACAAAAGACCTGGACAACTTGTAACTATCTCTTACCCATATTTATTTATTATTTATTCAGATAAGCCATGCCACCCAGCAACCCAATTTAGCCCTAACCTTACCATGTGACAATTTACAATGACTAATTAACCTACCAACCAGTGCGTCTTTGGACTGAGGGAAGAAACCGGAGCAGTCGGAGGAAACCCATGTAGACACGGGGAGAATGTAGAAACTCCTTACGGGCAGCAGCGGGAATTGAACCTGTGTCACTGGTACCGTGAAGTGATGTGCTAACCACTATGCTACCGCGCCACCCCAAGTTACAGATAAAGCCACAAGCTGACAATGAATGTCAACCAGGCAGCGTTTGCACTTTTATTCACTTTGCGTTAGAAAGGCAACGGTTAAAAGGTGGAGAGAGACCACTGACTAAGTCCGTTGGTCTGAGCGAGGTGGTGGTAAGAGATGAGAGCAAGCTCGAACAAGGCCAGGGACTTCGACTGCAGAAGGAGTTACTTGGACAGATTTCAACTTAGTTGTAGCTTGGAGAGACTGAAAGTTGATGCATTTCATGACTAATCGTTTCTTAAATCATCAAAAATATCTGCTGTTTTGAATCAAGAAGTTATCCCCAAACTGATCCAAAAAACCAGAAACCTAAAAGTTTCTATTCTCCCATTGCCCACACGCCCCTTCCACTGGATCCCTTCTTCCTACTGTTCCCTTCTGCTTTCCCTATTGATTCCTTTTGCTCTTGCCACTTCTCTCACTTGATTCCAGGCTCCACCTTCCTCTCCAATCAGATTCCACCATCTGCAGCTCTTTATAGCCTCCGTCTATCATCGCCCATCCTCTGTCACTATTTCCACTCTTCTATCCAGCTTTCCTTCTGTCTTTCTAACAATTGGACAGACCAACCACTGCTCTGAGCAGGAAATTATTACACGTCCTGATAACTGTGTGGCTCTTTATATTTTTTTTGTAATATCCATACTATGAATATTTAGAATGTAAATTGAAAAATCACATACTTTTGATTTTATGTATTAATTGAAATGTGTAATGAAATACAGTACAGTACATCAAAGAAAATCTTTCACTTTTTGTAAACTTTTTCTGATCTCTCTTTATCACAAATCCATTGTCTATAAACACTGCCCAGATTAATTTCACGTCCAGATGAAAGGTATGTCTCAACCCACATTAGGTCATAAAAATGTTTTGCTTCTAGTCTGTTTCTGTGTTTATATTTGACTGAATTCATAACACTGAATCCACAATTGCAGTCAGCACTTGAAACTTGCAATGTTCCAATTTTGTCAAAAAGAATTGACTGTTCTTCAAAATCTTTGTTTCTAAGCACATACAGTACTGTAGTTCAACATATCAGTGAACATCTTGATTGAGCCAGTCTTAACTTTCTCAGAAATAACAAATTTGAAATCACAGTATCGTTGCGATATTTTTTGAAGCAATGCTTTTGTTATAGTTTGTTAATAGTAGCTGAACATTTTTTTGTCAGTCATGCAACATTCTCTTTTCCAAATTCAAAATTGGTTGTGTTTGTAATAGCAACAGGGTCAAAAGCTTGCCATTCTCTTAAATCATTGTCAGGAAATCTATTATCCAAGTGATTACCCGCACATTGAATGAATCAAATAATAGGCGCAGTATTGACGTCAGAACTATAGATGCAAACAGCTCTTTCACTTTGTCATTCCAATAAACAGTATCGCCAAGATACTGTGACCGTAACTTGTTAATTTCTGCCTTTGCATACTGCAGTGTTTCAAATGCACTGTATTTAAACAGGTTTTCTGAAAGGAATTTACAAAAAGGTGCCAGACCTTATAAAACATCATTAAGGACAGTTAATGCTACTCAATATTGTGGATTAGTCAAATCTTCAGGCAGTAGCTGCTGATTGGATTGTTACATTCATTAACTTGGTTTTTGCAGTACTGGGTCAAAGCTTCATAATTTCTCATTAAAACAGTAACGACAAAATTAATAATGAGCTGTCGACTTCCATTCTGTGTTTATTGTTACAATTTGAAACACTGACAGTAAATAATTTAAAGCTCAAAATGTTTCAACGTAAAGTTGTGGTACGTTAACTATTTAGAATATTTATGGATTATACAAATTAGCATAATTAATCACAGGGTACTTCACGAATATGTAAACATAGATATCAAAATTATATTAGCATAATTTCAAAATATGTTAACATTATATAAAAGAAAAATCCCACTGCGTGGCAACAAAGGGTATGTGCACGGAAACACTTCAGTCACTGTGCGGCCCCATACCCCGTGCATCTTTAAGGGAACATCTGCCTATCACCACTCTCACCAGGATCCACCTATCACTTGCCAGCTCTTGCTGCACCCCTTTCCTTCTCTTCTTTATACTGGCTATCCTCTTCTACTCTTTCAAAGTTCAAAGTAAATTCATTATCAAAGTGTATCACCGTTTATTGCCTTGAGGTTCATCTTCTTGCAGACATTCACAGCAGGACAAAAAAACACAGTGAAATCAATGAAAAGCTACACCCACACAAAGACTGACAAACAACCGAAGTGAGAAAACAGGGCAAACTGGAACAGGGATAAATAAAGGAATGAATAAACAAACAAATAAACAAATGATCAATCAAACAATTAAATTAATGGATAAGCAGATAAATAAATTACTAGTACTGAGGACATTTTTAGAGCTTTTGAAAGGACTCTACAGTCCACACCTTCCAGCCCAGATGAAATATTTTGACTCAAAGTGTTGATTGCCCATTTATCTCCACAGATGCTACCTGACCCACAGAGTTTTCTCGGCATATTACTTTGTAAAAAGACCCCCCTCCCAGTGACAGTGGGTGAATAGTATGAATAACAATTGTGAAAACACCAACAACATTGGGATGTTTGAGGCATTACTAAAGAAATAAGTCTCCAAATATTTAAATAAAATCACAGAGTCTGGAAATATTTACCAGCTAGGAGACCATTCAGCCCATCATGTCTGATAGATAGATAGATAGATAGATAGATAGATAGATAGATAGATAGATAGATAGATACTTTATTCATCCCCATGGGGAAATTCAACTTTTTTTCCAATGTCCCATACACTTGTTGTAGCAAAACTAGTTACATACAATACTTAACTCAGTAAAAAATATGATATGCATCTAAATCACTATCTCAAAAAGCATTAATAATAGCTTTTAAAAAGTTCTTAAGTCCTGGCGGTTGAATTGTAAAGCCTAATGGCATTGGGGAGTATTGACCTCTTCATCCTGTCTGAGGAGCATTGCATCGATAGTAACCTGTCGCTGAAACTGCTTCTCTGTCTCTGGATGGTGCTATGTAGAGGATGTTCAGAGTTTTCCATAATTGACCGTAGCCTACTCAGCACCCTTCGCTCAGCTACCGATGTTAAACTCTCCAGTACTTTGCCCACGACAGAGCCCGCCTTCCTTACCAGCTTATTAAGACGTGAGGCGTCCCTCTTCTTAATGCTTCCTCCCCAACACGCCACCACAAAGAAGAGGGCGCTCCCCACAACTGACCTATAGAACATCTTCAGCATCTCACTACAGACATTGAATGACGCCAACCTTCTAAGGAAGTACAGTCGACTCTGTGCCTTCCTGCACAAGGCATCTGTGTTGGCAGTCCAGTCTAGCTTCTCATCTAACTGTACTCCCAGATACTTGTAGGTCTTAACCTGCTCCACACATTCTCTATTAATGATCACTGGCTCCATATGAGGCCTAGCTCTCCTAAAGTCCACCACCATCTCCTTGGTCTTGGTGATATTGAGACGCAGGTAGTTTGAGTTGCACCATATCACAAAGTCCTGTATCAGTTTCCTATACTCCTCCTCCTGTCCATTCCTGACACACCCCACTATGGCCGTGTCATTAGCGAACTTCTGCACATGGCAGGACTCCGAGTTATATTGGAAGTCTGATGTGTACAGGGTGAACAGGACCAGAGAGAGTACGGTTCCCTGTGGCGCTCCTGTACTGCTGACCACCGTGTCAGACCTACAGTCTCCCAACCGCACATACTGAGGTCTATCTGTCAAGTAGTCCACTATCCAATCCACCATGTGAGAGTCTACTCCCATCTCCGTTAGTTTGTGCCTTAAGATCTTGGGCTGGATGGTGTTAAAGGCACTAGAGAAGTCAAGGAATGTAATCCTCACAGCACAACTGACCCCATCTAGGTGAGAGAGTGATTTGTGCAGCAAATACGTGATAGCATCCTCCACTCCCACCTTCTCCTTATACGCAAACTGAAGAGGATCCTGGGCGTGTCTGGTTTGTGGCCTCAGATTCTGTATTATCAGCCGCTCTATGGTCTTCATCACGTGCGACGTCAAGGCAACAGGTCTGAAGTCATTCAACTCCTTTGGTTGTGGTTTCTTCGGTACCGGGACAATACAGGATGTCTTCCACTGTCTGGGTACTCTTCTCTGCTCCAGGCTCATGTTGAAGATGTGCTGTAGTGGTTCTCCCAGCTCAGTCGCACAGGCCCTCAGTAATCGTGGGGAAACTCCATCCGGTCCAGCCGCCTTGCTGGTACAGATCTTCCTCAGTTGACCTTCCACCTGTGCAGCCGTAATCCTGGGTGTGGGCAAGGTCTCCTGTGAGTGGCTATTTTCCTGTGAGGGAAGTAAGCCTGGTGTGGATTTCTGCGGTGAGGATGAGATTGTGCTGTCGAACCTGTTGAAGAAGTTGTTCAGCTGGTTCGCTTTCTCCACATCTCCACTTATGTTTGCCCCCCGCTTTGCACCGCATCCGGTGATGATCTTCATCCCATCCCACACCTCCTTCATGCTTTTTTTCTGCAGCTTTTGTTCTAGCTTCCTCCTATACTGCTCCTTTGCCCCCCTTATCTGTACTCTGAGTTCCTTCTGAACTCTTTTAAGCTCCAACCGATCACCATCTTTAAAGGCCCTCTTCTTCTGGTTTAGGAGGCCTTTGATGTGACTAGTGATCCAGGGCTTATTATTGGGATAGCAGCGAACAGTTCTAACAGGGACAACGGCATCCACACAAAAGTTAATATAGTCCGTTGTGCATTCAGTGACCTCCTCAACACCCCCACAGAGCCCCCCTTGCAGTACATCCCAGTTAGTAGTACTGAAGCAGTCTCTCAGGGCCTGTTCAGCTTCAGGAGTCCACTTTCTAAAAGAGCGTGTGGTAGTGGGATGCCTCATCACAATTGATTTATATCTTGACTGTAACAAAACCAGGTTGTGATCAGCTTTCCCCAATGAAGGCAGTGGGGATGCACTATATGCCTCCTCTCCTCTGTGCTAGTTATAAAGAAAGGTACTCATCCTAGCAATGGAGAAAGCACTGGAGGAACTCAACAGGCCAAGTAGCGTCTAGGGAGGGGACTGGACAGTCGACATTTTGGGTCAAGGCCCTTTATTTGGACTAAAAAGGAGAGGAGAGATAGCTCACTCTGATCATAGTTGCCAACTTCTATCTACTTTCCAGAACTTGATGGATTGCCTGAAGGTTCACACATATGGTTTCTCCTTTCAGGTAATGAGTTCAGATTCTCTGGATGAAATCAATTTTTAATCTTCCCACAGGTCTTTTAAACAGTATCCTGTCTTTTGACTCCTTTGCTCAAGGAAATTTGTCCTTTCTATTGACTTTAAATAGGTTTTTTATCATTTTATACCCTTATTATAAGCTACCGGCAAGCCTGAGCTTTAATTAAGTCATTCCTCAGCCTCATCCATTCCAGAGGAAATGATCCCAGTACTATCCAACCTCTCATGAGATCTAAAATTTTCCATTCCCTGCAGTGTGCTCATAAATCTCAGCTGTACCCTTCCACATCTTTCCGGTAATGTGACCAGAAGCGTATACAATGCACAAGGTGTGGCTTGACAAGCATTGTATACAACTCTAGCATGACCACCCTACCCTTATATTTAACACCCTGGCTAATGCGGAAAAGCATATTTAACCATTTATTTGCCACACTACTTTGAGGGATTTGTGGACAGCCATTTGCTCTGTTCTTCCACACCAGTCAATGCACTTTCTTCATTGTGAATTACCTTGCCTTGTCACTCCATAGCATTCACACCAAGGTGAAGCTGTACCAGAGCTATGTTCTGTCCCCAGTCTTTTGTACGGGGTCAGAAATGCTGGCGCATGACAGAGAGCAACGTTGCCAAGCTGTCGTCATTCTCCTGATGACCCTCCGTATATTCTGGCCAAGAAAGATCTCCAGCCACGCCGTACTCCTTCAGTGTCATCAAAGGACATGGCCACAATCACCACAAGAAAATGTTGGGCACGTGATGAGAAAAGAGGCCAACTTCATCATCAAGACAGCACTTCACTGGACCCTTGAAGGACGGAGGAATTGCAGGAAACCAAAGACAACTTGATGCCATACAGTACAGGCATAAATGAGGACCCTGAACCACACCTGGGGCACAATAGAGAAGATGGCCAAGGACAGAGATGGAGGATCTTCATTGCTGCCCTAAACACCAGCGGCGTAACGGGCAGCGAGTAAGTAAGCAAGTTACGCCTAGGAATGTAAGAAGCTGCAGAGTAGTGCACTCAAAATTTAACATTCAAAGTTCAAATTAAGTTTGATTATCAAAGGATATATATGTCACCATATACAATCTTGAGATTCATGTTCCTGCGGGCTCCTATAGAGTGGTATCTATAACAGGATCAGTGAAAGATCAACCGAAGTGCCGAAGACAACAAATTCTGCAAGTGCAAATATAAATAAATAGCAATAAATAACGAGAATGTGAGAGTCCTTAAAATGAGATCATTGGCTGACTCTGCCAAACACATCACAAAAACATCCCTCCCCGTCAACGGTGCTATCTATAGGAGGCGCTGTCTCAAGAAGGTAACATCCGTCATCAAAAAATCCCCGCCATCCAGGCCGTGTCATTTTCTCACAGCTACCATTGGGCTGGATGACCAGACCACCAGGATCAAGACTGTCTACTTCCCTCCAAATATCACAATGTAATCATTACTGTTTATCTTTGGTCACTTTGCACTAATGTGGACTTCTTCATCCTAATTGTGTGCTTTCTTGTAAAATAAGTGTAGAATCAATTTACGTTTTTCTTGTGAATCATGCTAGCATGACGCTATGTGTCTGTGATTTTGATTCAGATTCAGATTTACTTAACACATGTGCATTGAAACTGAGCTGAACCGAACTTAACTATACATTCCTAGACTGTTTCGAGGACTTTATGGTTCGATGGTTTATATGCTTGTTTTAATTAACTTTTTTTTTGCCGTTTGTGCAATTTGATCCCTTTTCCTGTAAGTTGGGTGTTTGATGTTTTCTTTCGTTGAACATACAGTGAAATGCATCATTTGGGTTACCAGTTTAAGAAAGTGCTGGCCCGACCCCCAAGTGTCGCCATGCATTCTGGCACCAGCTGCGCATGCTCGTTGTGCTGGGTGGAACAACACAGAACACAACAAGCAACGAAACAACAACAGCAAAGCAAGCCCCTTTCCTCCTTTCCCATGCAACCACACAAGGACAGTCCTCTGTGTATGTTGCTGGTACACGTAAATTTGTGCATTCATGTACTCCTCCTTCTTCTTCTAAAACCCATCATCCCTGTTGGGCATAGACCGCAGACAGCAGCTCACCAGTCTTCTGTCGTGGGCCGGTCTTCCAATTTGTTCCCAGGTGTAGCCCATCTTCAAAAATCGTTTCTTTTTCAGGGATGAGGTCTTTGAAGCTTCTGTTGGCGTTTCTGTAGCTCTGGGTTTTTTATGGGATGGGGTTGCTAACTCCAAGCCCAACCCTCCTCTTTTCACAGCCGGGCTTGGAGTCGTCCATGGCAGAGTTATACTCGTATCAAAATCAGAATCACTTTATTGCCAGTATATGAAAAGTATAAGGACTCATTGTGATTGGTGCCAGGCATAAAACACAGGACAGGCAACACAATAGCAACCAACAATTTACAAGACGAATAGTGCAAACAGCCATGAGTAATCAACAATTAGCAGAATGGTCACATGTGTAAACTTTAAGTAATCAAATTATTTAAATGTGAACACATGAACAGACTCAATTATCAACAAAAAAAAAGAGTAGGAAAGACCATTTAACAGATGTTGTGCAGTGACAGGGTATTACACCTGAGTGAGTTTTGTTGAGAAGCTGGGTAGCTCCAGGCAAGAAGCTTCAGAGATGATGTGTAGCCCTGGTGGTGATGGACTTGTAGTGTCTCCCTGATGGCAATTTGTTGAGTAGGGTGGTTGGAGTGATCATCTTCTCAGGATACGCCCTGAGATGTTTCCTGAGCTGGCGCAGGAAGAACAATCTCTGCTGGGCTTTCCTAGTGATGAGCGTAATGTGTTTATCCCACTTCGATGTATCAGTAATGGTAATCCCCAAGAATTTGATCGACTCAACCACAGACACAGCCCGACCATTAATTTCAAAAGTCAGGAGAGGTAGGTAAGGGTTGCCGGCGTAAATCAATCCACATTTCCAGTCTGGATGGCATTAAGCTCCAAGCTGTCACAAGCACACCATGTTGCAAGACGGTCTACCTCTCTTTGACAGCAGTTCACATCATTATTAGAGACGAGACCAACTACAGTCGTGTCATCCGTGAACTTTAGGATTTGAATGGATTTGTCTGTGGAGCTACAGTCATCTGTATAAAGTGAGAAAAGGAGGAAGTGAGAAAACACAGCCCTGGGGAAAGCTTGTGCTTATAGATGCTGGATTGGGCAAGTGGAGCACAGCCTTCAATACTGCTTCCTTCCTGTCTGGATGTTTGACAGATACTGTAGGGTACAGATGGCTGGGTTAACATGCTGTGGAGTAACTCCAGAGCAATTGTGTTGAAGGCAAAGCTAAAATCCACAAACAAGATCCTCACGTAGGCGTTGCACTTGTGTATATGACAATAAAGTTGTCTTTGGCTTTGACCTTGCCAATGCTGACAAGCCCTCTGAGCACTTCCAACAGCTCCTGCTTTTATTTCACGCTGCCAGCGCCCATGGTTTACGGCTCTGAGACAACTTCTTCCTCCGTTGGTTTGGACCTGACAGTGATGTACATGAACCGCTCTGCAAGATAAAGGCAGGTTGAGTCACGGTTCCCTCATTACGAGCGGCTCACACGTCCGGACGTCATGACAAATGATGACAGTGACCTTCCAGGCTGTGCTCTGGGTTAACAACTCCTGTCAGTTAGTGTCAGTGCTGCCTTCAAGTACAACATGAAGCATTAGGGAGATTCATGAGGTATTTCAAAAAATGCAGTCTATTTTAACAGGACAGGACATTCAAAGCACTGCCGCCTTACCCCAAGAACACAAGGAAAATTGATATCAGACCGTAAGATATTGATGCAGACTAAGGCCATTTGGCCTAATGAGGTACTCTGCTACTCAATCATGGCTGGTTTATTTCACCACCACCCCCCCGTTCTCCCGCCTTCTCCCCATAACCCTTAAATCCCTAGCCACTCAATAACTATGAGGGGTGATTGATATGTCTGTGGCCTAAGGTAGAAGGAGTCAATTTTAGAAAATCTAGCACATTTATTTTTCAACTTAGTCCCCTCCTACATTTACACACTCAGTCCAGCAGTCGTGGAACATACAGATCTTGGACCTCCAGAAGTGGTCGACAGCAGGGTTGATTGATAAGTTTGTGGCCTAAGGTAGAAGGAGATGAGTTATACAGCTCTCGTTACATGCACGTGCAGTTCAACTCTTTGAGTGATTATGCAGAAAATTTGAGGTTAATAACTCATATCCTTCTACCTTAGGCCATGAACTTATCAATCACCCCGCTGTCGACCCTTTCTGGAGGTCCAAGACACCGACTTCTACAAAGGGATCTGTATGCTCCACGACCGCTGGACTAAGTGTGTAAATGTAGGAGGGGACTATGTTGAAAAATAAATGTGCTTGGTTTTCTAAAATTGACTCCTTCTACCTTAGGCCACAAACATATCAATCAGCTGCCGTAGATCTCTGCCTTTAAGTCCACTCAGTGTCTTGGCCTTCATAAACATTAATGGCAACAGATTCTACAGATTCACCACCCTCTGGCTGAAGAAATTCATCCTTGTCTCAGTTCCAGGACTTCTCTTTATTCTGAGGCAGTGCCTTTGGATTCTAACCTCTGTTATACTGGAAACATCTTCTCCATATTGACACTATCCAGGCCTTTTCAGTATCCACAGTAGTGACCAGGGCAGCACAATAGCAACTGGGGTGGCATGGTAGCACAGTGGTTAGTGTTATGTTTTGCAACTTCAAATCATTAAACTAATTCAAAGGAAGACACAGGATTCCAAGTGTGGGTCTAACTTCGATCTTACTTTAAGCGAGGTGTGTACGTATCATGTGGTAGCTTGACAATGTATGCAATTCATGCATTTATACATATAACCCGCAATAAGTTATTTAAGTGAATCGGGAAGCTTCAATAGAGTCACAGAAAACTACAGCACAGAAACAGGCCCTTCTGCCCATCTAGTCTGAGCCAGACACCCTCATGCTTTACAGGGCCAGTGAGCAGGGTTAGAGTTAAATTCCTGCAACTGTTTGTAAGGGGTTTGTATGCTGAACTCATGACAGCAGGTGTTTCTTCCAGGTGCTCTGATTTCCTCCCACATTCCAAAGCTGTACCCTACGGGTAAGAGCTAGCAAGTTGCGGGCATGCTGTGTTGGCACTGGAGGCGTAGTGACACTTGCGGGATGCCGCGGGAGCGATCCTGGGACAGTGTTGGCTGTTGATGCAAATCAACACATTTTATTGTGCGCTTCAATGCTCCGATGTATATGTGAGAGAAAAAAAGCTAATCTTTATCTTTTTCTGAGGGGTGGGGGGGGGGGTTGTTCAGTGAGATCGCACCTCATCCTTCTGAAGTCCACCGGATGCAAGGGAAGAGGCATCAAATGCTCCTCATCCGTTAAGCCTTTCATTCCTGACGAAATCCTCCTCTGGCCCCTCCCCAAGGCCACAACATACATCCTTGGATATGGGGCCCAAAATTGCTCTCCATACCAGTGCAAACTTGTCCTAAATTCTTCATAAAAATGTTGGTGTGGGTGATCCATATGAACAATAGAGCAGATAAAACTTATCCTGGAGCAACTCCCATGGGCCCATTGCTCTAGAGTGACTCATGAGGTACGAGGCAGTACGTGAGATCAAAAATTTCCTGAAGCCCAGGTTGAATGGTTTGGTTCAGGCCTTGAATTGACCAAGAGACATTCACCTCTAGTCTGATCAGTGGAAGTACTTCAAGAGCACTGCTCATTATTAACATGGACAAAAGACCATAGGACGTAGGAGCACAATTAGGCCACTCGGCCCATCGACACGGTGCTAAATGGGTGTCTGTGCAACATGGAGTTATCCAGCACAGCGCACACGTGGAGATGTCCTTGCGAGAGTGTAATCACCCAATGTACCGAGTGGCGACACGCAAGGAAGAATCGCAGCCTGAAACGTGAGGCCGGCCCTTGCGTCTTTCTCCAAACCTTCTTCACTATTCCACAGTCCGCAACGAGGTGAGCGGCCATTTCGTCCTCACTACGGTCACCTTGCGGGCAGTGCGAGGTGGGTGTGATGCTCTGGGCATGCAGAAAGGATCTGACTAGGAGGGCCCTTCTCACTGGCAGCCGGACAAGATCCTGGTGCGGTGTGGCGTTACCATGTAGAATGCCCTTCGTACACACCGCCCGTTGCTACTACTAATTGGATGGTTTAGTGAGGTTCGTGGATTGGCCCCTCCGGGGTCAGCAACAGCTCTGGTGGAGCACCGAGAAGATGATCAAACTTGACTATCTAGAGGAAGAGAAAGCTGTAACACGATTTCTGTAGGTGAACCTGCAGAAGCACCATGAGCAGCTTAGGAAAATGGAGGTCTATGTAGCTTCTAGAGCAGGTTACGTGGTCGGCACGAGATTGTGGGCCGAAGGGCCTGTAATGTGCTGTAGATTTCGATGCTTCTATGAGTGGCAAAGGCTTGATGGGCAGAATGGCCCAATTCCGCTCCTATGTCTCACGATCCTAAATCCACGTCCTCCTTCCCCCGCTATCATTCTCATTAACCTGCACAGTTTTCCTCTACAGTAATGACGCTTTCTCTTTTTGCTGCACCTTTCGAGTTGTCTCATTCCTGTCAAAACCGCTTTAAGCCTTTGTGCAGAAAGTGATTTAGGTCAGTCCCAAAACATTAAGTGTCAGCAGAGAAGAAGCAGACATCTGGCTTGGGAATAAATTACATTTAGCTGCTGCTCGAGAGGACGGTAGTGCTTGTCTGATGTCTGGCAGGTAAAACTACAAGTTTGGCAGCATTGAGACAGAACATAAAGTCAGCAAAATGGCAAATCCACTGTTACAGTACAATGGTGCAGCACGGTAGAGTAGGTGTTAGCACAAATCTTTATAGTACCAGCGACCCAGGTTCCTGCCACTGTTTGTAAGTAGTTTGTACGTTCTCCCCATTCTCCCGATGACCACAGAGATTTCCTCCGGGTGCTCTGTTTTCCTACCACAGCCCAAAGACGTACCGGTTGGTAGGTTAATTTATCATTGAAAATTGTCCTGTAATTAGGCTAGGATTAAATTGGGGTATTGCTGGGTAGCACAGCTCGAAGGGCCAGAAGGGTCTATTCTGTGCTGTATCCCAATCAATCAATCAATCAATAAAAGGAGGAAGGTAGGAGTTAAGAAAGAGGAGACAGCCTGAAGAAAGAGCACAACACAGTCAATGGTTGGCACCAATGCTTCTTAAAGTATTCAAACACATTTACTTTCTAAAGCTCAAATATTCCCTAAAATATCAAAAATGAGTATCTCGCTCATTTTTAGAGAATCACTGTGGTGGGTATCTTCCTCGTGCATTGCATTGGGTATCTGCGCATTCACTGCACGGTGTGTACTGTATATTCTTGCACGGATAACTATTTTGTTGGCTATCTCGCCTCTGGAGGATCTCAATTCATGTCATAAAGGGTCAGGAGCCTGTAGCACAGAGAGTGCACAGATTAGGGTCAAAGAGAGGTGTCTTTTTCTCCATAGTGGGAGGATTCTTTCTCCTCAAACCCAAGGAAATCTGCAGATATTGCAAATTCAAGAAACACACACAAAATGCTGGTGGAACACAGCGGGCCAGGCAGCGTCTATAGGAAGAAGAACAGTCGACGTTTCGGGCCGAGACCCTTTGTCAGGACTAACTGAAAGAAGAGATAGTAAGAGCTGTGAAAGTGGGAAGGGGAAGGGGAGATCCAAAATGATAGGAGAAGACAGGAGGGGGAGGGAGGAATGTAAGAGCTGGGAAGGTGATTGGCAAAAGGGATACAGAGCTGGAGAAGGGAAAGGATCATGGGATGGGAGGCCTAGGGAGAAAGAAAGGAGGGGAGCACCAAAGGGAGATGGTGAAGAGGCAAGGAGTGATTGTGAGAGGGAACAGAGAGAGGAAAAAAAGCAAAAGAGGAAAGAGAAAAAAAGGGAAAAATTAAAAATATATATATAAATAAGGAATGGAGTAAGAAGCGGGGGGCATTAACGGAAGTTAGAGAAATCAATGTTCATGCCATCAAGTTGGAGGCTACCTAGACGGAATATAAGGTGTTGTTCCTCCAACCTGAGTGTGGCTTCATCTTAACAGTAGAGGAGGCCATGGATAGACATATCAGAATGGGAATGGGACGTGCCCATTTATAGGTGTCCATCCATTTATTAACCCACTATCAAATCTCCTAGAACTTCATCCCCTCCTACCATAAATTCAGACTTTAGTTCAATGGGACGTTAAGACTGTTTCTCCAACAGATACCTACGGAAATAACAGAAATAAGTAACCCGTAATCCTACCAAGAGTAGACTCAAATATTAGTAGGCAGCACTGTAGCATAGGGGTTAGCATTACACTATTTTAGCACCAGCAACCCCGGTTCAATTCCTGCCACTGTCTGTAATGAGTTCTCCCTACGGCTGCTTGACTGCATTGGTTTCCTCGTGTATTCCAGAGATATATAGGTTAGTAGGTTAATTGGTCACGTGGGTGTAATTGGGCGACGCTGAATCATTGGGTCGGAAGGGCGGGCCTGTTAGCCTGCTGTATCTCTAATTCCCTTAGGGATTCCTTAAGCATGCTCCCAGATCCAGCACATCATCAATTCAATGCCAGTTAATGGAATGCACCCCAAAGTACATTACCAAATAGTCTCAGTTGCCACTTCATTAGGTACTTTGTACACCAAATAAACTGGCCACTGAGTGTATGTTCATGGTCTTCTGCTGTTGCGGCCTATCCATTTCAAAGTTCGAGGTGTTGTGCGTTCAGAGACGCTCTTCAGCACATCACTGTTGTAACGCGTGGTTTTTTGAGTTACTGTCACCTCCCTGACAGCTTGAGCCGGTCTGGCCATTCTCTGACCTCTCTTGTGAACGAGGCACTTCCACCTACAGAATTGCCGCTCACTGGATTTCTTTGGTTTCTCGCACGATTTTCTGTAAACTCTAGAGTCTGTTGTGTGTGAAAATCTTGGTTTCTTTCTTTCTGGCACCAACAATCATTCCCTGGTCAAAGTCACTTGGGCATTTGAACATTCTCCCTGTGACCACACAGGTTTCCTCCCACAGTTCAAAATCTGAAGGTTAGGTAAGTTGTGGGCATACTATTTTGGCGCTGGAGGTGTGACAACGGTTACGGTTTGCCTCCAGCACATCCCCGATGCAAGCGACGTTCTTCACTAGATGTTTTGTTGTACACGTGACAAACAAAACTAATCTTTTCAATCTTTTAAGGTAGTAAGTGTTGGTTTCCCATGAGCAGCATGTCTAAAACTTGAGGGCAGTAGTTTAAGGTGAGAAAGAGGAGGAGATATGAAGGAGATCTGAGGGGTACATTTTTCACACCAAGTGGGGTTGGTATCTGGATGAAGATGACAATGCAGACGGTGGAGGCAGGAACAATAAGAACATATAAGAGGTATTGATTGTGTAGATATTCAGAGGCTTTTTCCCAGGGCTGAAATGGCTAACACAAGTGGGCACAGGTTTAAGGTGCTGGGGAGAAGGTACAGAGGAGATGCCAGGGGTAAGTTTTTTACGCAGAGAGTGGTGAGTGCGTGGAATGGGCTGGCAGCAATGCTGATGGAGGCGGATACGATAAGGTCTTTTAAGAGACTCCTGGACAGGTACATGGAGCTCAGAAAAATAGAGGGCTATTGGTAACCCTAGGTAATTTCTAAGGCAGGGACATGTTCGGCACAGATTTGTGGGCTGATGGGCCTGAATAGGTTTTCTATGTTCTATGATTAATTAGGTTAATACCAATATAATCTAAATAATGGGTTAAATGAGGAAGGCAAAGAGGGAACTGGAATTAATGCAGGTGACTGGGATTATATGCAGTGCCTATAAAAAGAATTCACCCTCCCCCCAGCTGGAAGTTTTCATGTTGTATTATTTTATACCATTAAATCACAGTGGATTTAATTTGGCATTTTTTTACACTGATCAACAGAAAAAAAGATGCGAGTCAAAGTGAAAAAAGATCTCTACAAAGTGATCTAAATTATAAAACACAAAATAACTGATTGCATGAGTATTCACTCCCTTTAATATGACACACCAAATCATCGCTGGTGCAGCCAATATGTTTTAGCAGTCATATAATGAGTTAAATGGAGATCCCCGTGTGCTGTCAAGGTGTTTCATTTGATTGTAGTAAAAATACACCTGTATCTGGAAGGTCCAACTGCTGGTGAGTCAGTATCCTGGCAAAAACTACAAAATGAGAAACACTCCAAGCAACTCCAGGAAAAGGTTATTGAAAAGCAAAACCAAAACCAAAAGTGGCGAGGCTTCTCTTATTCATATGTATTGGATCTGTCCTAGTCTAGAGAAATTTTGGAGAGATGTTTTTATAACCTTATCCTGTATTCTGAATTGCCACTTGGAACTTAACCCTTTAATTGCTCTGTTTGGTTTCTTGGGTGAGACAGATATACGCTTGAGTTCGACCAAATGTCAAATATTATCTTTTGCTTCTCTCCTGGCTAGACGTCTAATCCTCCTTAGATGGAGAGATGTTGCCCCACCCACGCATGCTCAATGGCTTAACGATATCATGTCCTGTTTAGAACTTGAAAAAATTCATTATTCAATTCTTAATTCCGATATAAAGTTTCATAAGGTCTGGGGACCTTTTATTGAGTATTTTCATAACTTTCCTTTTAATTAAGTTTTTTTTTCAGTCCCTTGCTTTCAGCTTTTTTTTCGTAGTAGGCATTAATATCTTCTGTTTTCAATTGTATTTACAGTTTTGGGGGTTTGAATGTTCTGATTTATATTTTCTACATTCTGTTTTGGTTGGTCTGGAGTTTTTTTTGTGGGGTTAGGGGTGGACACTAACTTTACACGACTTAAACTTGGGTCTTTTTTCAATTATTTTATTCTGTATTATATTATTATTGTATGTTTATCTTGCACTGTTGTAACGTTCTCGCTCGGGTGTAACGAAACCTGAATTAAACATTGAGCTAAACCGTAGTCAATGAAAACAAGGTCGCAGTAAGATTAACCATTTACTGTTCACTCTTCACATTAACGTATGGTGAAAACCGTTGATAAAACAATACAAGATTGGTACAGTGTTTGTTTCCTTCTAGATATCACATTTACATTGTGAATACTTGCAAAGGTAAAACTACAATAACTACATTACATTAAAGTGCAGCATACAGTCAGAATCTACCTGCTCCATTGACTACTTTAAATACACTTCAACACAAACTATCCCGACTCTTTAACTAACGAAAACATAAACCTTATCGACCGTCATTACTTTTAACAGAATCAGCGTTAACATTTTAATTCAACATATCGATTATCTCATGACTTACAGCGTTGTTTTCACTGTGTCTCTGGTGCGTAGAGAACAACCTTGCTCGCGTTGAACTGCCACATGTGAGTGCCCCCCACCCTTGCATTTATCTCAAACTGGTATTTTCCCACAAGACGCGGCGAAACCGGATGTGACGTCATCACAGCCGCGATATATTACAGACAAATGAATTTACTTAAACAATCCTAACTTTAACTAAAAAATGCTAACAAACAAATTACTAAGCGAAAATATTATAAACTAAATAACTGCCATAAAGGCAGCGTAACTGTATTAATTTCCTATTTTGTTTTCGGGTTTTTTTTGTTTGTAGTGTTGTAGAAAATGCATTAAAAAATCAATAATAAAAAAAAAGAAAAGAAAAGCACAAGTCAGGAGATGGATACAAGTCACTGAATATCCCTTGGAGTACAGTTAAGTCGTTCATCAAGAAATGGAAAGAATATGGCACCACTGTAAATCTGCCTAGAGCAGGCCATCCTCAAAAACTGAGTGACCATGCAAGAAGGGAGGCAGGCCACCAAGAGACCTATGACACCCCTGAAGGAGTTACAAACTTCAGTGGCTGAGATGGGAGAGACTGTGCATACATCTGTTGCCCGGGTGCTTCACCGGTCTCAGCTTTGTGGGAGAGTGGCAAATAGAAAGCCACTGTTGATAAAAACCTTCCATGAAATCTCAGCTGGAGATTGCCAGAAGGCATGTGGGAGACTCTGGTGTCAGTTGGAAGAAGGTTCTATGGTCTGATGAAACCAAAATTGAGCTTTTTAGCCATCAGACTAAAGGCTATATTTGGCTTAAGCCAAACACTGCACATCATCAAAAACACAACATCCCTACTGTGAATGATGGTGGTGGCTGCATCATGCTGTGGGGATGCTTCACTGCAGCAGGCCCTGAGAGGGTTTTGAAGACAGAGCGTAAAATGAATGCAGCAAAATACAGGGAAATCCTGGAGGAAAACCTGATGCAGTCTGCAAGAGGACTGTGACTTGGGAGAAGATTTTTTTCCCCAACAAGACAATGACCCCAAGCATAAAGCCAAAGCTACATCGGAATGGCTTAAAAACAACACAGTTAATGTCCTGGAGTGGCCAAGTCAGAGTCCAGACATCAATTCGTTGAGAATTTGTGGCTGGACTTGAAAAGACATGTTCACTCACAATCCCCATGCAATCTGACAGAGCTTGAACAGTTTTGTAAAGAAGAAGGGGGAAAAATTGCTGCGTCAAAATGTGCAAAGCTAATCGAGACCTATCCACACAGACTCAAGGCTGTAATTGCTACCAAAGGTGCATCTACTAAATACAGACTTGAAGGGGTTGAGTAATTAAGCAATCAGATAATCATAATTAATTTACACCAATTTGCCCGACACCTGCCCCCTAGGCCTGAGTCAACGTAATGGTAGTAATTTGTAGAAATTTGTTTTCATTTTGACATGAAATAGTCTTTTCCGTTGATCAGTGTCAAAAAAGCCAAATTAAATCCACTGTGATTCAATGTTGTAAAAAAAATAAAATATGAAAACTTCCACGGGGGGAAATACTTTCTATAGGCACTGTAGGTATCAAACATGATGGTTAGCAAACGTGTGATGGGCCAAATCTGAGAAAATCTCCAGACACTGGAAATCAACACACACAAAATGCTGGAGGAACTCAGCAGACCAGGTAGCATCTATGGAAAAGAGTAAAGAGTCGAAGTTCCGGACCGAGACGTTTCATCAGGACTGGGTAGAAGGGAAAAGTCAGAGAAAGAAGGTGGGGGAGGGGAGGAAGAAGTACAAGGTGGTAAGTGATAGGTGAAACCGGGAGAGGAGAGGGGCTGAAGCAAAGAGCTGGGAAGTTGATTTGGTGAGAAGTGGTAAAGGGCTGGAGAAGGGGGCATCGGATAGGTGAGGACAGAAGACCACGGAAGAAAGGGATGGGGAGGAGCACCAAAGGGAGGTGATGGGCTGGTAAGGAAGTAATTTGAGAGTGGGAAACAGGAATGGGGAATTGTGAAGCGAAGGAGGACAATTACTGGAAGTTAGAGAAATCGATGTCCATGCTATCAGCTTGGAGGCTATTCAGATGGAAGATAAGGTGTTGCTCCTCCAACCTCATCGTGGCAGTAGTGGCGGACAGGGACTGACATGTCAGAATGGGAATGGGGTGTACTGTTGAATTGGGTGGCCACCAGGAGATCCTGCTTTTTGTGCAGGAGGAGGTGAAGGTGCTCGACAAAGCAGTGTGGCAAATGGTCTGTTCCTAAGCTGACTTGCACTATGTCTCTGTGTTTCCAAAGACCCCAGCGGCCTGGGATTAGATTCCTAGCCCACACCTCACCTCTCCCTGTCACAGTTTCCACGTAACCAGTTGCCCTGGAGACAGGACTCGGTCATACACTGGAAAAGCTCCTGCCTCCCAAGAACTGGAAGTCCTCCGCCGGGAGTGGGATCGGACCCAGCTGTTGCTGTGGCTGGCTGCAGAACGCTTCCCATCTGAATGGATGCCAGGCCTGTCAGCTTATGGCTGAGCGAGCCTGCCAAGGCCAAAAATGTGCAGAGTATGGAGCCACAGCAAGCCAAGAGAGCGAACCCAGATTGAATACAAGGTGTTGCTCCTCCCCCGAGGCTGGCCTCATCTTGGCACAAGAGGAGGCCACGGTCCGTACATGTGGGAACAGGAATGGGAATCGGAATTAAAATGTTGGGCCACCAGGAAGTTCAGCTTTTGGAGGATGGAGCAGAGGTGCTTGACAAAGTGGTTCCCCCACCCCTCCAATTTACAACGGGAGTGAAAGATTATTACATTTCTGGAAATGCTGCTTTTTATATGGATGTTTAATTACCGGTAAGTCCTTTATAAAAGCCCCAGGGAAAGCAATTCAGAAACAGTTTCTTCCCCTCTGTTATCAGATTTCTGAATGAACACTGAACCCATGAACGCTACCTCACTACTTTTTCCTCACACTATTTATTTATTTTAATGAGATATAAACACTTTTTACTCTAATTTACAGCTTTTATTGTTACATGTTGTAATGTACTGCTGCCACAGAACAACAAATTTCACGACACATGCCAGACTCAACTTCCCCCAGACAGCCAAGAAACTCACGGGCTCGCGTCCCACCTCCAGGTTCTTGGCCTCGAGGCCACAGACTTCGCCGGAACCCTCCCTGACCTCCTTTGGGGACGGCAAAGCACCAGATCGCTCTATTGGCCTGAAAACACATCACCGAAATGTAGTTCACAGGCTCTCCCAGCAGCAGAACCACATTTGAGAGCAGAAGAAGTAGTTTGGCGAATCGTCTGAAGGATGTCGCCCTTGGCCGCGTTGTTCGCTGACGCCATCTTCTTCCAGGTCCCTGATGGTTCAGGATCTGGTATAATGATTTGATCTGTATGAACAGTAAGTAAGATGAGCTTTTCACTGTATCTCGGTAATGTATCAATAATAAACCAATTCCAATACCAACTTCTATTCCTTCAGTCTCTCTGTTAGAAGCAATACACTACTCAAACAGGGAAATTATCCCCAGAGACCTGATCAATATAGTTATACCAAAGTTAATATCACCAGGAGTGCTTCCACAAGTGCTGCTTGACCCTCCGAGTTTATAAGGCCATAAGATGTAGGTGTTTTCCCAGCAGTTTACATTATGCTCCGGATTCCAATGCCTGTAGTCTCTTAGACCCATAGAGTCATAGAAAAGTACAGCCCAGAAACAGGCCCTTTGGCCCATCTAGTCCATGCTGAACCATTTAAACTGCCTACTCCCATCAACCTGCACTGGGACCATAGACCTCCATACCCCTACCATCCATGTACCTATCCAAACTTCTCTTAAACCTTTGAAATCTTGGTTTTAAGAAATTATATTGATGCAATTTTTTTAAAAAAAACTGGAACTTCAAAATAAAAGCTTAAAATAGTGAAGATGGTCAACAGGCCAGGCAGAATCTGTGGAGAGAGAGAAACTGAGCTGCAGGCCTAAAACGTTAACTCGTTTTCTCTTTCCACGCACTCTCCTCGCCTTGCTGTACACCACCGATCTGCCATGCAACTGTTAGAAAATCCTGACAGTAGAGACCGTAGATGCAGGAACCTGGAGCAACACACAAGATGTTGGAGGAACATAGTGGATCAGGCAGCATCTGTGGAGGAAAGTTCATAGTCAATGTTTCATGTTGAGATCCTCTATTATTTTCGTCCATAGATGCTCTCTGATCCATTGAGTTCCTGCAGTGTCTTTTAAGTTGCTGTTTGAAATTCCTGATGGTTCAGGATCTGATTGATGAAGTAACATTTGTCTCCCTCCCTTTAACACACTAGAGCCCCAGTTCCTGTGTGCCATTTCAATTTACAAGGTGCACTGGAAATTTTATTAAAGCATCGTAATATCTAAATACAGTTAATTAAAAGTATGTTGAAAATGTTAATGGAAATGACACCTAATAGAGTCATAGAGTGTTCTAGCATAGAAATAGACCCTTCATGCAATATTGTATGTGCTCGACTGATCTTCTGCCTAGTCCCATCTACCTGCCCATTGCCCCCTCATCCATGTATCTATCCAAACTTTTCTTAAATGTTACAATTGAACTTGCATCTCCCATTTCTGCTGTCAGTTCATTCCACACTCACACCATCCTCTGAGTGAAGAAGATCTCCCTCAGGTTCCCCTTAAATATTTCACCCTTCACCCCAAACTTATGATCTCAAGTTCTCATCCCACCTAACTTGAAGGGGAAAAGCCTGCATGCATTCGCCCCATTTATATTCCTCCACAATATTTTCCCTTGTTCTCTTACACTCCAGGGAATAAAGTCAAACTTATTCAGATTTTCCCTATAACTCAGGTCCTGAAATGCTGGCAATATCCTTGTAAATTTTCCCTGCACTCTTTCCAGCTTGTTCATAACATTCATGTGAGCAGCCCAAAACTGCACACAATGCACCAAATCGGCATCGCTGACATCTTGTACAACTCCAACACAACATCCTGACTCCTGTATTCAATACCTTGATAATGAAGGCCAGTGTGCCAACAACTCTCTTCATGACTCTAGCCACCACCTTCAAGCACTTATGGATCTGTATTCCCAGCTCCTTTTGTTCTACAGCACACCTCACAGCCCTATCATTTACTGTGTAAGTCCTACCTTAGTTTGTCCTCCCAAAATGCAACATCTCATACTTGTCTGCATTAAACTCCATCTGCCATACTTCCACCCATTTTCCTACCTTGTAAAGGTCATGCTGCAAGCTTCGATAACTTTTATCACTGTCCACCGTGCCCCAATCTTGGTTTTATCTGAAGACTCATCAGTCCAGCACCACTGATCTTCTGAATGTGTTGGATGTCTGTCCTCTTGCAGCAGTCCAAGATGTTCATCCTTACTCCCTTCTGGGCTGTGGTGTTGATCCTGACTCCAAAGGTTCAAAGGTTCATTTATTATTATCAAAACATGTATCTGTATACACCTCTGAAATCTGTCTTCTCCAGATAGCCACAGAACAAAGAAAGAACATGAGAGGCATTCAGAGAGTTACATCAAACCCACCCCCCACCCCTGCACAAAAAAGAACGGCATCCCAATCATCAACCCCTCCCCTCACACAAAACAGGAAAGGAACATCAACCTCCCCCCCCCCAAAAAACACCCCTTCCCCCAGAACAAAAATACTAACTCCAGCGGTCAGAGTCTAATGTGCTTACATTTCCTAAAACTTGCAAGTGGAAATTACTTTAGAAATCAAGTGTTTTATTTGACTCATGGCTGCATAGAGAGATCTGTGGTTGCTTTTATCAAATTCAATCTGCCCTTGCTCTGTAATTGAGATGTGAGTAGGATTTAATGGGTTGTGATTAGGACACACACAGAGTGCTGGAGGAACTCTGCAGGTCAGGCAGCATCGATGCAAGTGAACAAACAGCTGATGTTTTGGGCTGAGACCCTTCATCACGACTGGGCAGGGAGGGAGAAGATGCCAGCATAAAAAGATGGAGGGGCAAGAGGATAGCTAGAAGGTGATAGGTGAAGCCAGGTGGGTGGGAAAGGTCAAGGGCTGGAGAAGAAGGAATTTAATAGGAAAGGAGAGAAGACCATAGGAGAAATGGAAGGAGGAGCAGATCTGAGGAAGTGATAGGCAGGTGAGAAGAGGTAAAAGGCCAGAATGGGGAAAAGAGGAAGAAGGGCGGGAGGAGGGAAAAACAATTACTGGAAAGAGAAATCGATGTTCATGCCATCAGGTTGGAGGCTACCCTAACGGAATACAAGGTGTTGCTCCTCCACCCGGTGATGATGACATCCTGTCTCTGACAGTTGGTCACTGAGAACTGGCTCTTCAAATGCACTAATCATCTTCTGGTATAAAAGAGGAATTCTCCCGTTGCACCGGTAACAGTAAGCCTCTAACGCACACAAAATTGGGCCTACCACCACAATAGGTCTTCATGGATGCAATCTCACTGGCTCTCCGCTCAGGATTGAACTACCCTGGACAAAAGAAATACCTACCTCAGGCTGCTCTTTATCGACTACAGCTCAACATTCACTCAGTTCCAATCAACAAGCTTCAAGACTTGTAGAAGCCTCTGCACTTTTCCCTGCAACTGGATTTTTGACTTCCTCGCTGAGGAACCACAGTCAGTGCAGATCAGAAATAACAACTTTTTTGCTGACAATCATCACAGGTGCATTTCAAAGATCCTTGCTTAGCCACTGTTCTACTCTCTCTACACTTGACATACAGCTAGGCACTACCCATTTATTTTTATTGTAACTTATAGTAAGTATTATTTTATGTATTGCACTGTACTGTGCCTGAAGACAACACATTTCACAACACATGTCAGTGATAATAAACCTGACTCTGAAAACCTAATCGGAACCCGAACCATAGATGATGCCTGGTGATCCAGTGATTGGAATCTGGGTCTGATCTGGTGGCCTGACCTCAGGCGTTAAACATGTGACCTTTGGGTTTCTCTCTGTGGCCACGTGGGTTCCCTCTGCGTGCTCTGGTCTCCTTCCGCGCCCCCTGGTCGTGCACATTCACCGGCCTCTGTGGATTATTTTTTTGTGTGAGGGGAAGTGGTTGAGTCTGAGAAAAGTTTACGGGAAAGTAGAGAAAATAAAATGGAACTAGTACAAGTGGACAACACGCACAAAATGCTGAAGGAACTTAGCAGGATAGGCAGTGCCTATGGAAGGAAAGGAACAGCCTATGTTTCAGGCGGAGACCCTTCATCTGGACTGGAAGGGAAGTGGGCAGAAGCCATAAAAAATAGGAAGGGGGGAGTGAAGTGGAGTATACCTGAAAGGTGAGAAAGTGGGGTGAGGGGGTGAGTTGTGAGAAGCTGAAAGGTGATGGGTGGAAGAGGTAAAGCGCTGAAGAAGAAGGAATCTGATAGGAGAGGACAGTTGATCATAGAGTAAAGGGAAAGAGTTGGGGATAGTCAACAGGAACTTGATGGCCTGAAAGGCCTGCTTTCCTGCTGCACGACTCAGTGAGAAGCATATAGGATCTTCTATTTTCAATCAATTTCTAGTGATATGTTAGAGGCCTGTTGGGTGCACTGAAGCTGAAGTAGACCGATACAGGGCCTCAACCCCAAATATCGGCCGTCCATTTCCCTTCACAGATGCTGCCCAACTCGCTGAAGTACACAGGAGCTTGCCACAACCCAGGCAACCAGGCGTCAGCACTTCCAGATGGAAAATAATTTTAAAAAAGAGCAACACACACAATGTGCTGGAGGAGCCCAGCAGCATCTATGGATGGGAATAAACAGTCGACATTTTGGGCCGAGACCCTGATGAAATGTCAACTGTTTATTCCCATGGATGCTGCCTGACCTGCTGAGCTCCTCACTGTGTGTGTGTGTGTTGCTCCAGGTTGCCAGCATCTGCAGTACTTCTTATGTCTATTTTTTTTTAAGTGCTTTTTTTTAAATGGATTTCTGAGCAACCCTAACAACAGCTGAAAACCTGAGTTGGGAGCAGCATAATCTCCCATCCCCCACTCCTCCTTCAGGACTAGCTGCATGCACTTTAGCAATTAGTAATGATAGAGCAACATATCCTGTACATTGTGCACTGTGGGCTGCCTCAGCTGTGATCTGAGCCATTGTGTAACAGAGCCCCATTCATTGATAAGTGTAATACAGCTCGCCTATTAATGTTTCAAAGAGATGCTACGCTGTTGCTCTCGCCTTTAGACCAGGCGGTTTGTATAGTTCGACAGAGGAGACTGTCGTTCTACCGAGGCTGCTGTCTGAGCACTAACTGCCGCTGATCCTCCTCTGTCTCAATGTGGTTTGAAGACATCTGTGTCGCAGACCGTACACCCACAGCCAGGTTTAAAGCATATCGCAAGGCAACACCCTCAAAACGCCGGAGGAATTCAGCGTCCATACAAAGGAGTGAACAGTCGACGTTCCGGTCCGAGACCCTACATCAGGACTGGAGAAAGAGATGAGAAGTTAGAGTGAGAAGGTGGAGGGGAGGGGAGGAAGAAGTACAAGGTGGTAGGTGATAGGTGAAACCAGGTGAGGGAGAAGGGTGAAGTAAAGAGCTGGGAAGACAGTTGGTGAAAGAAGTAAAGGGCTGGAGAAAGGGAAATCTGATAGGAGAGCACAGAAGGACATGGAAGAAAGGGAAGGGGGAGGAGCACCAGACAGAGGTGACGGGCAGATAAGGAGATAATGTGAAAGAGGGAAATGGGAATGGGGAATGGTGAAGGAGTTGGGGGGGGGGGGGACAGTTACCAGGAGTCTGAGAAATTGATGTTCATGCCATCAGGTTGGAGGCTCAAGAAAGCAAACAGTTCTGTGCCTCTCTAAGTGGAACAGGCCCAGTGATGGCTGGGAACCGAGTCCTGGGGGCTGGGGGGTCATTTATTTATTTTTCACTTATTGAGATACTGCGTGGAATAGGCCCTTACTGCCCTTTGGGCCGCACTGCCCGGCAACCCCCCCTCCCCAATTTATTCCTAGCCTGATCACAGGACAATTCACAATGACCAACTCACCTACCAACTAGTACGTCTTTGGACGTGGGACGAAACCTGGACACTCAGAGGCAACCCACGCATTCTTGGGGAAAACGTACAAGACCAAGGCCAGACAGTACTGGAATTGGACTCTAAGCACTGGAACACCCGGAGCTGTAATAGGATCACGCTAAGCACTACGCCATGCTACTGTTAGGGTTAGTGAGTTGTGGGCACGCTATGTTGGAGCCTGACGAATGACACAGAACACAGAAGTTGTGGGGTTTCAGTTCTCACTCCAGAAATGGGAGCAGAAAGCCTACGTTGCTGAACAGAGATCACTCAGTCCCGTAGCCTATACTATAATGAGATCACAACTGATCTTCATCTTAACTACACTTTGCTTTTCCCCATATCTCCTAATATCTTCTGATTCAGATTCATTTATTCATCACATGTACATCGAAACATGCAGTGAACTGTGTTGTTTGTGTTAACAACCAACACAACCTAAGACTGTGCTGAGGGCAGCCTGCTCATGGACTGTGTACCAGCCCCAGGACAGGCTTCTGGGCCTCCATTCTCCTGTCTCCATTCCCAAGCCTTTGGCCATTGGCCTTCAAATTCCAGACTTCTGACTGGCCCTCAGGCTTTAATCTTCGATATTGACTCCTGGACTAGCTGACGATTGGACTCGGAACTCCAGGCCTCGAACTCTGGCCTCATTGACTCACAGGCCCTTATACCTCAGGGTTGTATAGACATGCAATTCTGGGACCCGCCGTCCTGCTACAGCCTGGTATCCACGGACATACTTCATCACACATCCGCATCACTGGGCATTGAGCAGAGGCCTAGATTACAGATGTCCTTCATTCCACACCCACATGGCTGGCCTTCGAGTGTGGAGTGGAGGTATAAGCTTCAGATATGCTTAGTCCACTTACCGTCACTCTCAACGTCAGAGGAGAGATTCCTGAGTCGACCCTTGTGGCCAACGATTATTGCTCACTCAACATTATAAACAGATTATCTATCTATTACAATATTACATTTATTATGTGCAAGTTGGACGATGAGGACCTTCCTTTACAATGCTGGCTGCACTTCTGAAGGACCTTGTTTGCTGGCAGGTATCCTGAGTTTAGGAAAGGCAGTACATGTCCTCCCCAGCTTACAAAACTCAGGCCAGGTCATTGGGTGTGTTTAAGGTGGCAGTTACTAGGTTCTTGATTAGTCAGAGTGTGAAAGGTTACGGGAAGAAGGCAGGAGATTGGGGCTGAGAGGAAAATGGATCGGCATTGATGAAATGACAGAGCAGGCTCGATGGGCTGAATGGCCTAATTGCACTCACAGAATGCAAAAAAAAAATTGCCGGACTCATATACAACTGTACAAACAAGCGAGTGTTTGACGGGTGGGAAGGATTTGCCAGCTGCTGTACCTTCTGCTATGTGGGAACTCAGTTTCCGGCTGCATTTCTGACTTGCAAATTGTTCGGTCCTGTTTCTATGCTGTGTAGGCACTATGGTTCTAAGTCGAAACAAAGAGAAGTGCAGACAGAAACTTCCATCACACCTTAATGGGTGGTGATGAGGGAGCCAGTAAGATCTGCCTGTAAGGAGTTTGTACGTTCTCCCCGTGACCGCGTGGGTTTTCTTCAGGTGCTCTGATTTCCTCCCACAGTCCAAAGACGTACCGTGTTGGTAGATTAATTAATCATTGCAAACTCTCTCACGATTAGGCTAGGGTTAAAGTGAGTGTTGTTGGGTGGCATGGCTCAGAGAGGCAGAAGGGTCTACTCCGTGCTGTATATCAATAAATCAATGAATAAATAGATAGACCTGGGAAGTCCACACTCATTGTTCTAGCCAGGTCCATTAAAGACCCTCACCATTTGGGCCATGCAACTTCTCACAGCTACTGTCGGTAGGAGCCCCACACCACCAGGCTCAAGAACAGCTACTTCCCTAAAACCATTCGCTTTCTGAACAATCCTAATCACTACCTCAGAATTGCAACACTTTGCAATCCAACTGGCTTCCTTTTTGTTCAAATTGAGTTCTTTCTTGTGCAATTTCCCCCCCCCCCCCCCCCGAGAGGACCACAACCTCGTTGTAGCGTTTGGAGGCTTGCACGCCTCACTGACCTGGAGAGCTGTGTTGGCTGGAGTCAGGGCCTTATACTTTGGCTTTTGGTAGGGTCACCCTTTCCAAAACAGTCAAAGGGTAGAGGCCAGACTAAGAGCGGTCTACTGGTCCTCCGGGTTTGGAAGTTAAGCTCAGGACTAAAACCCTGGCTGGTAAAATGGAAACAGCAATGACGAATGCTACACCTGAGTGCAACGGTATTCCTGAGTCTCCGCCTGGGACTTGCAAGACTGAGAGTAGTGAAAACTGAGAGGAAGCTACTGACATGATGAAGGAAGGCCTGAACACTGCCAGAGGTGGAGGATGTTCATTGCTGCCCTAAACTGTAGTGGCATAACAGGCAGTAAGTACTTTTTGTGATTTTGTATCATTTATGTTCTTCTTTTGAACATTTGGTCTCTAAAGTTATGTCAAACCAATGCTGCTCCAAGTAATCTTTTCTTTGCACCTGTGTATACACATATTTGTGTATATTACAATACTCTGGACATAATGTCAATAAATTTGACTTGACATTTCAGTACTGAATGACGGCAAAGCTCATCCCAGCTCTGGTGGCCCCTGTACAATGTCTCTGTGGTTCACCCGACTCTCTGACGGTGAAATCGCATTAACTGTTTGATGGCTGTGAAGTGCCGAGTCCTCGGCAGGGGTTCCCAACCTGGGCTCCACAGACCCCCTCGGTTAATGATGAGGGGCCATGGCACTAAAAAGGTTCAGCGTTCAAGGTAAATTTTATCATCTCTTTGAAAACCTCAACGATTCAGGAACAGCTTCTTCCCCTCCCCTATCACTATTGTGAACAGTCAACGAACCTATGTCAATGCCCGTCCAACTAACCCAGGTGCGATAGTGGGTCGCTCTAAGCAGGAAGCCAATTCGGAGAGGGTGAGAACTGCTTCCTCAGTCGTGAAATCTAGGCCCAAAGTGAATCGCTGGGTGGCGTGTTCTAGGCCTGGAGCGACTCGCCGCAGAAGAACACGGGTCCTAATACGAGGTACAATCTGCTGTTCGGACAATTTAAACGCTTGCCCAGATAGACCAAGGGATTCTCTCTTCACACTACTGGGTCTGTGAGACTGCTGCCGGCTGCCACGCTTTGTGTCTCCAAACTTTGCGACAATTTGCCCCGCTAATATGATGAATTCTGCAGCTTGGGGGACTTGGATCTAAGGACTCAATTTGGTTTGAAAAGCTGTTCTGGTGTTCACTTCTATTGTTTGCATGGTTTGTGCTTCTTTTTCTCTTTCTCTGCGCGTTGGAGGTTGGTCTTTATTTTTTTAATTGGGTTCTTTTGTGTTCCCTGCTTTGCGGCTGCCCATGAGCAGACAAATCTCAAGGCTGCTTAATTCATACAGTCTTTGATGATAAATGTACTTTGATGTTTGACAGTGCACTCAACAGATACACCTGCTGCCACAGGAACAAGGAAACTGGGCTCCGTGTCATATTCTCTCAGATGCTTATGGCATTGTTTGAAGTGGAAACGTGAGGTTTTCATTGAGGCTGGGTGAGACTAAAACTAGGGGTCATGGGTTAAAGGTGAAAGGAGAAATGTATAAGGGGAACATGAGGGGGGGCTTCTTCACTCAGAGAGTGGCACGAGTGTGGAATGAGCTGCCAGCGGAAGTGGTGGATTCGGGTTCAATTTCAATATTTAAGAGAAACTTGCATAGATAATAGTGGCGTCCATTGTTATGTACCTCCACCACCCAGGAATTGCCCTCTTCTCATTGCTACCATCAGGAAGGTGGAGGCACGGAAGTCTGAAGGCACACACTCAGTTATTCAGGAACTGATTCTTCCACTCTGCCATCTGATTTCTGAATGGACATTGAACCCTTGGACACGACCTCACTACTTTTTAAAATTCAAGTTTTTGCACTATTTATTCAATTTAACTATGTAATATGCATACTGTAATTCACATTCTCTTTTTCTCTCCATTATCATGTATTTCATTGTACTTCTGCCATAAAGTTAACAAATTTCATGAAATATGCTAGTTATACCACTCCCTGGTATGGGAACTGTACCTCCCTTAATCGCAGGATTCTGCAGAGAGCGGTGCAGACAGCTTAGCGCATCTGTAGTTGTGAACTTCCCTTGATTCAGGACATTTACAAAGACAGGTGGGTAAAAAGGGCCCGTAGGATCATTGGGGACCTGAGTCACCCTAATCACAAACTGTTCCAGCTGCTACCATCCGGGAAGCAGTACCGCAGCATAAAAGCCAGGATCAACAGACTCCAGGACAGCTTCTTCCACTAGACCATCAGATTGATTAACTCACGCTGATTTGAGTGCATTTCTATGTTACATTGACTACTCTATTTATTATAAATTACTATAAATTACTATGATTGCACATTGTACATTTAGACAGAGACGTAACGTAAAGATTTTTACTCCTCATGTATGTGAAGGATATAAGTAATAAAGTCAATTCAATATTAAACCTGATTCTGATTTCCATTAGGTACTTGGATGGGAGGAGTATGGAGAGCTACGGTCCAGCCACAGATCGATGGAATTAGGCATGGTTCAGCATGAAGTAGATGGGTCAAAGGGCCGGTTTCTGAGCTGTAGTTTTCAATGTCTGTAAGAGGTAATGTAAAATAATGTATTGGATTAACAGAAAATAAACCCACAAAAGATCATGAACCATTGGCTTTACGCTGCATATTATATAAATAGAGTTCTGAAACAAGAAAAGATTTTTCTGTGCAATAATCACTTCACTGACCTGGGAGAACCAGTTTGAGGTGGGCGTATTTTACATTGATTTACATTGACACTACATCACAATGTCTGCTTCACACTGGCAAAAGTTTCAGGAAATGGCTCCTGCAGATAGTTGTGCTTTCAATTGACTGGTAAAGGGGAGCATTCACACCTCTTTTGTGCTAACAGTCACACTATGAATGAATTTCCCTGAAACAGGAAGCCACCATTTCCTGTTGAAACCCCTGAGGATTTTGAAAGGAATGGATCTGTAGCCGGATGAAAACTCTTTCTCTTTGGTGGTGGGGCTCCAGTGCTACCTTAAAAAGGCATCACAGTGGTATAGTTGGTGGAGACACTGTTGCACAGGGCAAGTGTCCCAGGATCAATCCCAACCTCAGGGCTTGACTGTGTGGAGTTTGCGCACATTTACCTGTGGCTCTGGGTGCTCCGAGTTCGAGAAGATTTGGTATATCACCAGAGACTTGCTAATTCCTATAGATGCACGGTGGAGAGAAATTCTAACATCACCGGCTGGCATGGAGCCTCCAACGTACAGGATCTCAAGATCCATCATGGGTACAACCCTCCCCACCATCAAGGACATATTCAAGAGCTGGTGCCTTAAGAAAGTAGCATCCATTAGTAAGAGCAACACACACAAAATGCTGGTGGAATGCAGCAGGCCAGTCAGCATCTATAGGAAGGAGTACAGTCGACGTTTTGGGCTGCAACCCTTCGTCAGCAAAGGGTCTGGGCCCGAAACGTCGACTGTACTTCTTTCTATAGATGCTGCCTGGCCTGCTGTGTTCCACCAGCATTTTGTGTGTGTTACTTGAATTTCCAGCATCTGCAGATTTCCTCGTGTATCCATTAGTAAGAACCCTCTTGTTCATTGCCTGCAAGACAATGAACCTCAAGGTTGTATACTGTTTACATAATTAGATAATAAATATGCATTGAATTTTGAACCATCCAGGACACATCCTCCTCTCTTTATTACCATCAGGGAGAAGGTACAGAAGCCTGAAAAGCCACACTCAATAATTTAAGAACAGTTTCTTCCCTCCACGTCTGATTTCTGAACCGCCATGAACCCACGAACACTACCTCATACACTTCTCTGTACTACTTCTTTATTTCAGAAATTACATATATATTTTTAATGCTTTTGCACTGTATGTCAGTAACGATGAACATGAAGCTGATTCCCCTCAATTCCCTATTAATTCTACCACTCACCTACATGCCAGAGGCAATTTTTAGCAGCCAATTGACTTACCAACCTGGGAGATGGCTTAAATATTGGTTGGCAGAGGTGTGGCCGATTGGTCGGGATGTTCCGTGCCCCTTCTACTGTTTCACCTCTGCCTCCCATCACAGAGAGACAAAACACTCATTTGCTTCATCAGTTCAGCGGCCAAGGCCCAGGGATTATCTGGAGTCAGATTTGAAATCCTGGTCTTTCATCATCTGTTCCTTAGTCAGCCAAAATGTCCTTGTATACTTGACTTCTCAGACTAATGCAATTCCATTATCCCTCATTCGTTGTAAAGTGTTTTGGATCATTGGGACACTGCAGAAGGTAGTCTATAAATAGAACTTCTGCCTTCTTAGAAACAAGGAGCTGATAATTAGTTACAGGAGCATGAAGCTGCAGGTCCATGAGCCAGTCCTTAATAGGGGATTGGAGGTAGAGAGGGTCAGTAACTATTAATTCCTTGACATTGTCATATCAGAGGATCTGTCCTAGGACTAGCATGCAAATGCCATCACAAGGAACAACAGTACCTCTGCTTTCTTAGAAGTTTGCATAGATTTGGCAAGTCATCTAAAACTTTAAAAAACTTCAGTAGATGCACAACGGAGAGTATACTGACTGGTAACATCAAGGCAATACAAACAACATGCTGGAAGAACTCAGCAGGGCAGGCAGCATCCATGGAAAAGAGTAAACAGTCAATGTTTTGGGCCGAGAACCTTCATCAGGACTGAAAAAAAAAGATGTCAGAGGAAGGAGGCCTGGTAACGTCAAGGTTTGGTATGGAAACACATAAAACCCCTTTTTACCGGCTGTCTCTCGAGATGCAGCTTGTTAACTCCTCACTAACTCAGTGTTGAGAAAGCCACCTTTCTCAGACTCACTTATGTCCAGGGGAGATATGACTTGGGTCCCACCAAACCTTTGACGTCAGGATGTGTTGCCCACCCAAACTCCGGTTTGTGTGAATATCGTGTGATTTACTGCTCCATGCAATCACCTGTTGGCAAGAAGTAATACGTTGTGCACTGCATACAATTATAAAGAAGGTATATTTATGAATATTAACTTAACCAAAGAGTTATTAAAGAAAAGAAAGTAAAATGAACAAAAAGGGTCCATTGTAATTAAACAGTCACATGTGCATAGGTTGGAGCTCAAATCTTGCAAAAGCTGTTGTGCCCAAGGTACTCACGGAATCACCTCATCTTCACCAATCCCCGGCAGAACTCCCCCCACCTCCATCGAATCGCGCATTCCCACCTGGTTCTGTTGACCTTTTTCTCTCTCCATCTTCCGCCGAAGAAGACCTTGACCCACCTCAGTGTCCATCACAAAAACTCTCCCCCAGCTTCCTCTAGAACCTTCTGCCAGTTCCACCCACCTGATTGGCTGACACAGCGTTCCTAAGCATCCGTTATCTTTCACAGTTACCCAGACACTGAGAACAGAACACATCACTTCAACAGGGGAAAAAAAATAACTGTTGCATGGAGTGCCCTACCCTACAACATTAGCAATAAAATCTTTACACAGGAATGCACTGGAACAGAAAAGTCTACAGAAAGTGGAGCATACAGTCCATCACCGGCAAAGCTCTCACCACCACTGAGCGCATCACTGCCACTAGAAAGCAGCGTCCATCATCAAGGTTCCTCACCACAGATCATGTTCTCATCTCGCTACTGCCATCAGGCAGGAGGTACAAAAGCTTGAGGTCCCACGCCATGAGGTTCAGTTACAGTTATTATCCTACAACCATCAGCCTCCTGAATCAGCGTGGATAACTCCATTCTCCTCAACTCTGAAAATGAACTGATTCCATAACCTACAGACTCTACAAGGACTCTACAATGCACGTTCTCAGTAATATTTATTTACGTATTTATGTGCTCAATTTGTCTCCTTTGGGCGCATTGGTTGTTTATCAGTCTTTGTTTACAATTTTTCATAAATTCCATTCTATTTCTTTATTTTCCTGTAAACACATGCAAGAAAATGAATCTCAAGGAAGTGTATGTCATGCTGATAATAAATTTGCTTTTGACATTTTTTTGACTTCTTTTTGTACAGCTGACCTGCTTTTCTCTCTCAATTTGCCTTTGTTTCTCAATGTTGAAGACTGACATTCATCACATGGGAGAGGTCACAAGATGACAATCAGGAGCAGAAATGCTGTCTAATTTTCTCCATTACGCTGGATAAGCAGTTTTGAACTCGCTCAGTTGATCTGCTATAGAAATCTCTCCATAAACTTGAGATCACCTCAACTCCTCCACTCCTTGCCCTAAGCTGTAGCAATTTCCCTATCTCTGAAATCTCCTCCAGCTGAACCACCTTCCTGAGAAACGCTCAAAAATGCTGGAGGGACTCTGCGAGTCAGATGGAGAGGGAAGGGAAGGGAAGAAGTACAAGTTGTCAGGTTATAGGTGAGTGGGTGAGTGGGTGGGGGAGAACATAAAACACTACCGCTCACTACAGGCCCTTCAGCCCACAATGTTGTGCCAACTTTATAACCTACTCCAGGATTAATCTAACCCTTCCCTCCTGCATTTCCCTTCCATTTTTCTGTCACCTAACTGCCTATCTAAGAGTTTTTTAAAATTTATCTAAGGTAGGTGCTTCTACCATCATCTTATGGAACACCAGGACATTCCACGCATCCACCACTCTCTCTGTTAAAAAAAAACTTGCCTCTAACATGGACCCTATAATTTCCTTCAATCACATTGAAATTCATCCCTATCGATTTAGCTATTTCCACCCTGGGGAGAAAGTCTCGGGCTGTTCACTTCATCTACGCCTCCTATCTTCCTGCACAGCACCTACTTGGTAGGTGATCTTTTGCGTTCATAATCATGAACGCAAATCCCACCTTCCTGTCGTACTTGTGCCTATTGACACCAACATTAATTAGTAATCCTTTGGTGTCTCTAACTTCAGTTGCCAAGGGCCCAAGCTCCCTCTCTAACTCAGCCCCCTTTGCCCCCATTTTCTTCTTAAAAATACCCTGTAGATTGCCCAAACTTCTAATCATTAGATTTACTGTGGCTTGCATTAATTTTGTCTTGGTAAGAAATGTTTCTCTGCAGGGCTTTAGGATGTCTTTTTGCTACTGGAGGTACATTAAAGGAACTAGCTGAAATGCAGGTGTTGTTAAAGTGAAACTTAGACTGAGGTTCAGGCCTGAGGTAGTTTTGAATTTAGACCATAGGACCATAAGACATAGGCCATCTGGCACATCGAGTCTGCTCCACCATTCAATCATTGCTGATCCTTTTTTCCTCCGTCTTAACCCCAGTTCCCGGCCTTCTCCCTGTAACCTTTGATGCCATGTCCAATCAAGAACCTATCAATCTCTGCCTTAAATACACTCAATGACTTGGCCTCCACAGCTGCAAGTGGCAACAAATTCCACAAATTCACCACCTTTTGGCTAAAGAAATTATTCTGTATTTCTGTTTTGAAAGAGCACCCCTCTATCCTGAGGCTGTGCCCTTTTGTCCTAGACTCCCCCACCATGGGAAACATCCTTTCCACATCTACTCTGTCTAGGCCTTTCAACATTCAGAAGGTTTCAATGAAATCCGCCCCCCCCCCCCCCCCCCATCCTTCTGAATTCCAGCAAGCACAGACCCAGAGCCATCAAATGTATGATAACCCTTTCATTCCTGGGAATTTACGCTTGAAGTGTTTATTCATTTATTTAGTGATACAGCGAGAGGTAGGCCCCTTGACCCTTTAAGACATGCTGCCTCCGTAACCCTTAACAATCCCGGTTATAAAGCGTTGACTGTTTCTTCATTCCCACAAATGCTGCCTGACCTGCTGAGATCCTCTGGCATTTTGCGCTTTTTGCCTTGGATTTCTAGCATCTGCAGATCTTTTCGCACTTGTAATCCCTAACCTAATCACGGGACAATTTACAATGACCGATTAAATTACCGGGTAAGTCTTTGGACTGCGGGAGGAAACCGGAGAAAACTCACACATTGCATGGGGAGGATGTACAGAGACTCCTTATAGGATGGGGCTGGAATTGATCCCCAAACTCCAGAACACCGCCAGCTGTAATAGAGTCACGCTAAACGCTACGTTACCGTGGTGCCAGTTCCCCCTGTTTTAGACATTTTCTATTTAAAAGCAATCACTTCTTAAAAATAAAGGTACTTCAAAGGGTGTTAATTATGCCTTATTTTTGAACCTAGTGACTTTAAGATTATGGTCTGATTATGTGTAACCTGAAGTGAATAAGGCGATTGCAGATCCAATTACCTCTTACACCGAAAGCTCCTGCAGAAGAAAGGCCTTTCTATTCTCTGGTTTGATTCAACATTGTGGAGCGCTGATAATTAACTTGGTTTGATGCGGATTGGCTTCAATGAACACAACAAGAAAAGGGGCTCATATTACTGGGTGGGAACAAGCAGGAAGAAAGGACTAAGAAATCACCTTCAGAAACATCAAAGATACAGAGGCTGATTCAGGTGTAATTCAATCATACCCACTGGATGAGGCATCAAATTAGTAGCGACAACGATCGGGTTTGTGTTTTGGTGTCCAGGTCAATGGCTTTCTTTGGTGGCAGTGTGGAGAGCAGCTCAAGTGTGGGGAGTATTTTCCTTCTTCAAAAGCATTCCAGCCTCAACATTAGACCACAGGACCTTGATATATGGTACATGGAGAGCATTCTGACAGGCTGCAGCACCGTCTAGTATGGGGGGGGGGGGCACTGCACGGGATCGAAAGAAGCTAGGAAAAAATGTAAAATTAGTCAGCTCTGTCATGGGCACTAATATTTGTGGTATCCAAGGTAGATGTTTGCATAGTGGGAGATTTAAGGGTCATGGGGAAAAGGTAGGCAGGTTGCGATGAGTCCATGGCCAGATCAGCCATGATCTTATTGAATGGCGGAGTAGGCTCAATGAGGCAGATGGCCTACTGCTGATCCTATTTCTTATGTTTGAGAAGTGGTGGCTCAGTAAGGCAGCATCCATTATTAAGGACCCCCATCACCCAGGACACGCCCTCGTCTCATTGTCACCATCAGGAAGGAGGTACAGAAGCCTGAAGGAAAACGCTCAACACTTCAGGTACAGCTTCTTCCCTTCTGCCATCCAATTCCGAAATGGACATTGAACACATGAACACTGCCTCACTTTTTTAAAGATTCTGTTCTTGCACTATTTTTAATTTAACTATTTAATATACATAGAGTGCCTATAAAAAGTATTCACCCCCCCCCCCGGATGTTTTCATGTTTTATTGTTTTACAACATTGAATCACATTGGATTTAATTTGGCTTTTTTTTTAAACTGATCAACAGAAAATAATCTTTTGTGTCAAAGTGAAAACGATGTTCTATAAATTGGTCTAAAATTATTACAATTATAGAACATAGAATAATACAGCTCAGTACAGGCCCTTCGGCCCACAATGTTGTGCCGACCCTTAAACACTGCCTCCCATATAACCCCCCACCTTAAATTCCTTCATATACCTGTCTAGTAGTCTCTTAAATTTCACTAGTGTATCTGCCTCCACCACAGACTCGGGCAGTGCATTCCACGCACCAACCACTCTCTGAGTGAAAAACCTTCCTCTAATATCCCCCTTAAACTTCCCTCCCCTTACCTTAAAGCCATACCCTCTTGTATTGAGCAGTGGTGCCCTGGGAAAGAGGCGCTGGCTGTCCACTCTATCTATTCCTCTTAATGTTTTGTATACCTCTATCATGTCTCCTCTCATCCTCCTTCTCTCCAAAGAGTAAAGCCCTAGCTCCCTTAATCTCTGATCATAATCCATACTCTCTAAACCAGGCAGCATCCTGGTAAGTCTCCTCTGTACCCTTTCCAATGCTTCCACATCCTTTCTATAGTGAGGTGACCAGAACTGGACATAGTACTCCAGAATTTTATAGAGCTGCATAATTACCTCGTGACTCTTAAACTCTATCCCTCAATTTATGAAAGCTAATACCCCATAAGCTTTCTTAACTACCCTATCTACCTGTGAGGCAACTTTCAGGGATCTGTGAACATGTATCCCCAGATCCCTCTGCTCCTCCACACTTCCAAGTATCCTGCCATTTACTCCCACAGTGTGACCCTCCCTCAGTGCCATCCCTCCCACAGTGTGACTCTCCCTCGGTACTATTATTAGACACAAAATAATTGATTGCATAATTACTCAACCCCTTCAAGTCAGTATTTAGTAGATGCACCTTTGGCAGCAATTACAGCCTTGAGTCTGTGTGGATAGGTCTCTATCAGCTTTGCACATCTGGACACTGCAATTTTCCCCATTCTTCCTTACAAAACTGCTCATGTCCTGTCAAATTGCATGGGATCATGAGTGAACAGCCCTTTTCAAGTCCAGCCACAAATTTAAAATTGGATTGAGGTCTGAACTCTGACTTGGCCACTCCAGGACATTAACCTTGTTGTTTTTAAGCCATTCCTGTGTAGCTTTGGCTTTATGCTTGGGGTCATTGTCTTGCTGGAAAACAAATCTTCAAGTCGCAGTTCTCTTGCAGACAACATCAGGTTTTTTCCCAGGATTTCCCAGTAATTTGCTGCATTCATTTTACCCTCTACCTTCACAAGCCTTCCAGGGCCTGCTGCAGTGAAGCACCCCCACAGCGTGATGCAGCCGCCACTATGTTTTAAGGTAGGAATGGTGCGTTTTTGATCATTTGCGGTGTTTGGCTTACACCAAACATAGTGTTCAGTCTGATGGCCAAAAAGCTCAACTTTGGTTTCATCAGACCATAGAACCTTCTTCCAGTTGATTTCAGAGTCTCCCACATGCCTTCTGGTAAACTCTAGCCAAGATTTCACGTGAGTTTTTTCCCAACAGTGGCTTTCTTTTTGCCACTCTCCCATAAAGCTGCGACTGGTGAAGCACCCGGGCAGCAGTTGTTGTATGCGCAGTCTCTCCCAACTCAGCCATTGAAGCTTGTAACTCCTCCAGGTTTGTCATAGTCTCTTGGTGGCCTCCTCCATAGCCCCCTTCTTGCACGGTCACTCAGTTTTTGAGGACGGCCTGCTCTAGGCAGATTCACAGTTGTGCCATATTCTTTCCATTTCTTCATTGACTTAACTGTACTCTGAAGGATATTCAAATTTTCTTTTTGTATTCATCTCCTGACTTATGCTTTTCAGTAACCTTTTCATGGAGTTGATTGGAGAGTTCTTTTGTCTGGTGTAGCTTTTGTCAGGCTACTGATTCACCAGTAGTTGGACCTTCCAGATACAAGTGTATTTTTACTATAATCAAGCGAAACAGCGTGACTGCACACAGATGATCTCCATTTAACTAATTATGTGACTTATAAAACCAATTGGCTGCACCACTGATGAACTGGTGCATCATGGTAAAGGGGGTGAATACTTATGCAATCAATTATTATGTGTTTTATATTTGTGATTAATTTAGTTCACTTTGTAGAGAACTGTTTTCTCTTTGTTAACAGCAGCAGTAAATGCAATACATGATAATATAGAAAAAAAAGAAAATCTATTACAGTAAATATATATTGTATACAGTGCCTAGAAAAAGTATTCACATGCTTGAAAGTTTTCATGTTTTATTGTTTTACAGCAGTGAATCACAGTGGATTTAATTTGTTTTTTTTTGTCACTGATGAACAGAAAAAAACTGTGACCTCTGGTCTTAGACTCTCCCACCATGGTAAAATTTAATGGCATACGCTTGTGATATTAAACCTGATGCTAATTCTGAGATGTAGGAAAAGAATTAGGCCATTTGGCCCATTGAGTCCGATCCGCCATTTCATCATGGCCGATCCATTTCCCTCTCGGCCCCAATCTCTTGCCGTCTCCCCATATCCCTTCATGCCCTGACAAATCAACCACTGCCTTAAATATTCCCAATGACTCCACAGCTGCCTGTGGCGACTAATTCCACAGATTCACCCCTCTCTGACTCTAAAAGGGTCTCCATTCTGAAAGGATGTCATCCATACAGACACTTCAGTGAACGGAGGTAGTGCAAGGGAAAAACAATAACAGAATGCAGAATCTTGTGTAACATTTACAAAGGAAGAGCAGTGCCTGCAGACATTAAGATTCAAGACCATGATGAGGTACATTGTGATGTCAAGAGTCCATCTTATCATACAAGGGAAACATTCAATAGTCTCACAGCAGTGGGGTAGTAGCTGTCTTTGAGCCAGTGGTACCCTTGTGCCTCTGCCCGATGGGACTGGGGAGAAGAGAAAATGTCTGGGGTGCACGATGTCTTTAATTATGTTGACTGCAGCTTTATCAAGGCAGTGAGAAGTTATGAGAGGCAGAGGTAGAGTAGGCCGGGCCGCCTGGAGTCTGGCAGTTCAGAAAGGCATGCAAAGAGCAGAGAGTACCTGCATCAATGTGCTCCCTGACAAGAGAGGTCAACAGAAGGAGAGGGCCACTCCAAATAACAGCCCATCTTGCTTCACCTGCAGCCGGTGCGGGGGAGACTGCCACTCCAGAGTGGGTCTCCTCGGCCATTCCAGGGAGTGCGCAACCACGAGCTGATTGTTCTCGTGTGCCACCCACCACCTCTCGAGGCAGAGGGATGCCCACAAAGGTAGCTGGTATCTTCTCTTTCCCCCCGGGGTGAAATATCCAATAGAAGAGGGAATGCGTTTTAAGGTGAAAAGAGGAATCTTCAAAGGAATTGTGTGGTGCTGGTTTTGTCTACTCAGGGTGACGGCTGCCTGCAATGCACTGCTAGGGATGGGGGTGCAGGCAGATCCCGACCTCCTGCTGCTATCTGTGTGGAGTTCGCACATCCCCCCCCCCGCAGTTCCCTCCACGTCCCAGAGGTGCTTGTGTTATTATTATATTGGCCAATCAACCTACCAACCCGTACAGCAGGTGAATGGTAGGATTTGAGGGTATTGATAGGGACGATGAAAATAAACCATATTAGTGTAGATCAGTGCAATGGACTCAGTAGACCATAGGGCCCATTTCTGTAGAGCACTATCACTGACTCTGACCCTGAGATTAAGCCATGACTAGTTTTGAGGAGTGGGTGACAGAGTGGAGACATGTCTCTACCAAAGGAGGTATAATGTGCCCCTTCCTTCCGCTAGCCTGCAGGTCACCCTTGGGCAAGGTGATCAGGGTCACGTGAGGCCATGTGATCACATGGTGGATGGTCGTATGAGCAGCAGGTGCACATCACAAGACCTGGTTATGCGGCCACTGATACCAGGCGGACAATCTTTGCAGAATACTCATAGTGCCTGGGGTCGACATCTTGTAAAGACACTGCCCAGGAGAAGGCAATGGTAAACCACTTCTGTAGAAAAATCTGCCAAGAACATTCATGGTCATGGAAAGACCATGGATCGCCTATGTCAAACGACGTGGCACTTAACGAAGAAATCAGTTTTGAGGAAACTGCCTCCCTGTGTCCATTCTAATAGTTTTTAAAATCAGAATATTGCGCAATTCCACCAGATGGAATGCGATATCACTTTCTGCAGTTGGCATACTGGTAGAACAAGAAGTTGCGGTTCAGCTGTTGAAATGTACACCAAACTAAGTTCCTGTACATCTGCAGCCTATCTGAGGAAAGTCCTGTTAGTGTTCCCTGACAGGAGACAGAATTAACATCATCAAAGCATCCTGTATATATGGAACAAGGACATTAAAAATAGAGTGCTCCTCGCAGAGTCGCTAAAGTGAGATACAAATCATAAACACGAGATTCTGCAGTTGCTGGAAAGCTTTAAAAAAGTGCTGGAGGAACTCGACAAGCCAAGCGGCATCTATGGAGGAAGATAAACAGCCGACGTTTCGAGATGAGACTCTTCATCACAATGAATTGTGCTGGGAATTTGAAATAGAAGTAGAAGGTTCTGGAACTCTTACAGATTTTAAATGAAAGAAGCAGTGAGATAAAGGGGGTTTGGAGGTTAAGTGGGCATGCACTGCGCTTGTCATGTTCAAACACAAGAGTTTCTGCAGATGCTGGAAATCCAGAGCAACGCAACACACACACACACACACACACACACACACACACACACACACACACACACACACACACACACACACACACACACACACACACACACACACACACACACACACACACACACACACACACACACACACACACACACACACACACACACCTGGAGCAGAGCAGCATCCACGGAAAGGAGCAAAGAGTCAACGTTTCGGGCTGAGACCCTTCATCAAGGCTTGGCCCAGAACATCGACTCTTTATTCCTTCCCGTCATCGCTGCCTGACCTGCTGAATTCATCCAGCATCTTGTGTTTGTCATGTTTAAAAACTGGTTGTCAAGTTTAATAAAATCTCCAAGTGATTGATTGTCAGATCGGCTCCAGTTCCATAAGAGGCTGCAAGAGATGAATTGCCCAGCTACTCAGTCCCCCTGCCTTATCACTGTGCGAAAGAGTCACCCAAAATCAACTTAGTTCACTTCTGCATCCCCTGTCACCTTCACGGGTAATCCTATGCACCTCCTTTCGGAATTAGAACCAGAATCAGCTTTACTGTTACTGGCATAGGGGGTGAGATTTGTTATTTTGCAGCAGTAGAGTGCAAAACCTAAAAAAACTACACTGTCAGTCACAAAACTCAAATAAATTAATAGTACAAATGAGAGGGAGTGTTCATGGAGGCACGAACCATCTAGAAATCTGATGGCGGAGGGGAAGAAGCTGGTTGAGTGTGTGCATCTCTTCCCTGATGGTAGGTAATGTGAAAGGACACGTCCTGGATGGCGAGGGTCCCTAAGTGATTTATGCCACCTTCTTGAGGCCTTTCCAAGTGCAGGCAACACATCAGCTGCACATTCACATCCTCCTACCTAAAACCTCAATCTTGCTTTCTGGATCGTAAAAAATTGCTGCTCTATAATTGACCATATCCACGGTTGGTGGACTAATTTTAGAGTCTTCCATTCAATGTTTGTAGTGAGATGCTGAAGATGTTCTATAGGTCAGTTGTGGAGAGCGCCCTCTTCTTTGTGGTGGCATGTTGGGGAGGCAGCATTAAGAAGAGGGACGCCTCACGTCTTAATAAGCTGGTAAGGAGGGCGGGCTCTGTCATGGGCAAAGTACTGGAGAGTATAACATCGGTAGCAGAGCAAAGGACACTGAGTAGGCTACGGTCAATTATGGAAAACCCTGAACATCCTCTACATAGCACCATCCAGAGACAGAGAAGCAGTTTCAGCGACAGGTTGCTATCGATGCAATGCTCCTCAGACAGGATGAAGAGATCAATACTCCCCAATGCCATTCGGCTTTACAATTCAACCGCCAGGAGTAAGATATGTTAAAGTGCCGGGGTTAGGACTCAATGTATTTAAGTAAACTACTTAAGAACTTTTTAAAAGCTATTATTAATGCTTTTTGAGAGGGTGATTTTAGATGCATATCATATTTTTACTGAGTTAAGTATTGTATGTAATTAGTTTTGCTACAATAAGTGTATGGGACATTGGAAAAAATGTTGAATTTCCCCATGGGGATGAATAAAGTATCTATCTATCTATCTATCTACCTATCTATCTATCTATCTATCTATCTATCTATCTATCTATCTATCTATCTATCTATCTATCTATCTATCTATCTATCTATCTATCTATCTATCTATCTATCTATCTATCTACTTTGTTAAACACCCCTACAAGCACAGCCTTGAACTCCCGCTATTCTCTCCCATTTTCAATATGCCATTCCCAAAATTGCCTCATGGTTATTCAGAGGAGTGCCATTCAACCGAAACCACTGCTGTTGTACATCGGAGCAACTGTAACTTAATCGGACATAAAGATTTTGAGTGGAGTTAATGGATGAAAGGTGGTAGCGAGATTTAGTGGTGAAACCTCATGCCCTGACAGTAGTAGGTCAAGATGCCGGTGATGGAGAGATTACATATTTAGATGCACACTTGAACTGAATTGTCATGCACCTTGTCTGTTGTAAAAGGCAAAATCTCCCAGTGGCTACCCATTTCAGTTTACCTTCCCATTCCCATTTTGACTTATCTGTCTAGGGCCTCCTCTACTGCCACAATGAGGCCAAACTCAGGTTGGACGAGCAACATCTCATATTCCATCTGGGTAGCCTCAAACCTGATGGCAAGAACATCGATTTCTCTAACTCCCCTTTTTTCTCTTTTTCCATTCCCCATTCTAGTTACCCTCTCTTCCCTTCTCTTCTCCTCACCTGCCCACCATTTCCCTCTGGTTCCAGTCCTCCTTCATCTTACTTCCATGATCCATTGTCCTCTGCTATCATATTCCAGCCCTTTACCTTCTCCACCTATCCCCTCCCAGCTTCTCACTTCATTCCTCCTCCCCTATCCACCCACCTTCCCCCTCACATGGTTTTACCTATCACTTACCAGCTCGTACTCCCCCCCCCCCCCCCATATTCTTATTCTGGTTCCTGTTTAGAATTAGATTAGATTATAGATGTCCCGGACGGTTGTCAGGAGATTATAGGAAGGGTGAGACTCGAAAACAAGAAGAGATTCTTGATAAAAATACGAAACTAGTTATGCCAGAAATTTGAAATAGAAACAGAAAGTGCTGGAAAGACAAGTTCAAACCATGTTTCATTCTGTGGTCGCTAATTATGCATAAATTGTCTACCTCACCCCCTGCATTACAGCAAAGGCTAATTTTATTGGTGCTAAAGTATTTTAAGGTACCTTACACAAGATCACTCATATACTCTCAGTGACTATGATATCCTTTGTTTTCTTCTCCCCGTGTACGTGCCTGCTTCTTTGTAAATTCCAGCAGATTATTTATATTTACCTAGACGTACATGTGAGTACATGTTCTGTGTGTTTACCTCAATCATCTGCCGACCAGACCAAAACTCGAATTGCTCAGAAACAGAACCAGGTTTAGTAATACTCACATATGTCATGAAGTTTGTTGTTATAACAAAAAAAAACCTGTAAATTACGGAATATATATACCGTATATTAAAAATGTTAATTTAAATAAGTCGTGCAAAAAGAGAAAAGAAAAGTGAGGTAGTGTTCATGCATTCAACGTCCATTCAGAAGCCTTGTATCAGAGGACAAGAAGATTTTATAGAACTATAGAACCATGGAACATTACAGCACAGAAACAGGCCTTTTGGCCCTTCTTGGCAGTGCTGAACCATTTTTCTGCCGAGTCCCACTGACCTGCACCTGGCCCATATCCCTCCATACACCTCTCATCCATGTACCTGTCCAAGTTTTTCTTAAATGTTAAAAGTGAGCCCACATTTACCACTTCATCTGGCAACTCATTGCATGCTCCCACCACTCTCTGTGTGAAGAAGCCCCCCCCATGTTCCCTTTAAACTTTCCCCCCTCCACCCTTAACCTATATCCTCTAGTTATTTTCTCCCCTAGCCTTAGTGGAGAAAGCCTGTTTGCATTCAATGATTTTCCTGAATCATTGAGTGTGTCCTCAGGCCCTTGTATCTCCTCTCTGATGGTAGCAATGAGAAAAGGGCATGCCCTGGGTGATGGGGGTCCTTAATGTTGAATGCCACTTTTTTGAGGCATCACTCCTTAAAGACATCCTGGATGCTAGGGAGGCTTGTGCCCATAATGGAGCTGACTGAGTTTACAACTTTCTGCGGCTTATTTTGATCCTGTACAGTGCCGTCCCCCCCATACCAGATGGTGATGCAGCCAATTAGAATGCTCTCATGGTACATCTGTAGAAATTTGTGAGTGCCTCTGGTTCTCTCCTGCAGTCCAAAGATGTACCGGTTAGTAGGCTAATTGGCCATTGTAAATTGTCTCGTTATTAGGCTAGGATTAAATCAGGGGACTGCTGAGCAGCATGGCTCAAGGGCCAGAAGGGCCTATCCTGTGCTGTATCTCAATAAATAAATAAAGGTCAGTAAAACATTGCAGGTGAAGGGCCTCTACCGTTCTATGTTGTATGTTAAATTTTACTTTGAACTTTGAACTTTAAACCATTTCATTGGCTAATGATCTCATTGCTATGTTGGGGTCCTTGCAGAATCCAAAGTAGCAGCTATGTTTGCCTGTAACTAAACAATAACAATGCTTCTTTCTCCTTCGTTAAAGCACCTGCACATGCTCCAGGCTATAGCTGAAATGACAAAGGTAGGAGATCTACATAATAGAGCATCAAGTTACACAACCCAGACTGTAGGTCACCGACAATGGGAGAGAACCAGTAAAACTTGAAAGCTGAGAAAAACAGTCTTCTTTTGTGAGGATGTTTTCCCATTTTTTTAATGTTCCTCATTGTTCAGGTTCTTGCAGCAACAACCTTCCATTCAATGTCGGTAAAACTAGAGAATTGATTACGGGCTCCAGAAAGGGTAAACTGAGGGAATACACACCCGTTCTCATTGTGGGATTAGTAGTGGAAACCATATGACTGACCTTCTTGTTGCTCCCACAGACAGAGTGGGGGATCAAGTGTACCCGGTAACCGTGTAATAACAGAGAACCGGCCACACCAGACGTGACCACAGTTGATGGAAAGACGCCCACAGCAAACAGGAAGGTAGAAGACACCGAGAGTGGGACAGAGAGCATGCTGAAGTGTCATAATAACAGTCTGTGTTATTCAAGTCTGGAGATCAAGAATGCTAGAAGAGGTGCAGGTATGATCTTTGACGAAATGGAGATTCTGGACTAGACTGGAATCAATGAGGGATGCTTGACAGCTGTGGCAGGTTTTGGATGCCATAACCTTCTTCAAAGCTAAATCTTGCGACATAGCACACAGCAGAGCTTCGCTTCCAGATGAGCTCAATGTCTTCTATACCTGCTTTGACCACAAGAACAGAGAGGAACCATCGCACACCCCCATCCCCATCATAAGTATTCCACCCACCAAATATGACACCAAATATTTAATATGACACACCAAATCATCACTGGTGCAGCCAATTGGTTTTAAAAGTCACATAATTAGTTAAAAGGAGATCTGCTTTTGGAGACTTGTGTGCAGTTATGGTATTTCAATTGATTGTAGTAAATAGGCATCTGTTAGTCTCGTGAGACCATGGATTTGCACCTTGGAAGGTTTCCAGGGGGCTGGCCTGGGCAGGGTTGTATGGGAGACCGGCAGTTGCCCAAGCTGCAATCCTTCCCCTCTCCATGCCACCAATATTATCCAAGGGAAGGGCACTAGGACCCAAGCAGCTTGGCACCAGTGTCGTCGTAGAGCAATGTGTTGTTAAGTGCCTTGCTCAAGGACACAACGCGCTACCTCATCTGAGGCCCGAACCAGTGACCTTCAGATCACTAGACCGACGCCTTATCCATTGTAGTAAAAGTACACCTGTATCTGGAAGACACAACTACTGGTGAGTCAATATCCTGGCACAAACTACACCATGAAGACAAAAGAACACAAATCCATGAAAAGTTTATTGAAAAGCTTAAGTGAAGAGATGAATACAAAAAAAAATCCAAGTAATTGAATATCCCTTGGAGTACAGTTAGGCTGACCATCAAGAAATGGAAAGAATATGGCACAGCTATAAATCTGTCTAGAGCAGCCCATCCTCAAAAACTGAGTGACTGTGCAAGAAAGGGACTGGTGAGGGAGGCCAAGAGACCTGTGACAACTCTGGAGGATTCACAAGCTTTAGTGGCTGAGATGGGAGAGACTGCACAGACAACTATTGCCCAGGTGCTTCACCAGTCGTTGCTGTATGGGAGAGTGACAAAGAGAAAGCCACTGTAGAAAAAGAAACTCACTTGAAATCTTTGCCAGAAGGCATGTGGGGAACCTTGAAGTCAGCTGGAAGAAGCTTCTATGTTCCGATGAAACCAAATTGAGCTTTTTAGCCATCAGTCTAAACATTATGTTTGGTGTAAGCCGAACACCGCACATCATCAAAAACACACGATCTCTACTGTGAAGCAGTGTGGCTGTTACATGATCCTAAGGGGTGCTTCACTGCAGCAGGCCCTGGAAGGCCTGTGAAGGTAGAGGGCAGGATGAATTCAGTGAATTACAGGGAAATCCTGGAGCAAAACCTGACACAGTCCGCAAGACAACTGCAACTTGGGAGAAGATTTGTTTTCCACCAAGCATAACACCAAAACTACAGAGGAATGGCCTAAAACAACAAAGTTAATGTCCTGGACTGGCCAATTCAGAGTCTAGACCTCAATCCAATTGAGAATTTGTGGCTGGACTTGAAAAGGGCTGTTCACTCATGATCCCCATGCAATCTGACAGAACTTGAGCAGTTTTGCAAAGAAAGATGGGGGGAAATTGCAGAGCCCAGATAGAAACCTATCCACACAGACTCTAGGCTGTAATTGCTGCCAGAGGTCCTTCTACTAAATACCCACTTGAAGTGGGTGAATACTTATGCAATCAATTATTTTCTGTTTTATATTTGTAATTTATTTAGATCACTTTGTAAAGATCTGTTTTCACTTTGACACAAAAGAGTCTTTTCCTGTTGATTAGTGTCAAAAAAAGCCAAATTAAATCCAATGAGATTCAATATTGTAAGGCAAAAAAACATGAAAACTTCCAATGGGAGTGAATACTTTTTATAGGCACTCTACACATATGCTTACCGTAATTTAGTTTTGTATTATTATGTATTGCATTATACTCTGTCCCATAACAACAAATTCACAACGTGTGCCAGTAATATTAAATCACATTCTGATTCACATTTCTTGGTCTTTTTGCCTTGCTCTTCTAGCCTGGAGACACACAAAAGACTGCAGATCATCAGCACAAGGGATTCTGCAGATGCTGGAAATCCTGAGCACCAGCTGCTCCAACGACTGTAGATTCTGGAATCTGGAGTGTAATAAAAACAAATTGTTGGAGGAACTTAATGAGCCAGGCAACATCTGTGGCGGGTCGAGAACTTTCATCTGGACGGCACATTAGAAGCTGGGAGCTGATAGAATATGTTAGGTGAGGAAGGCGGAGCATGGAAGAAAGGCAGGGAGGGTGGGGAGAAAATCACAAGCAGAAGAAAGCCAGTAAATGCTGGAAATCCAGAGCAGCACACACTAAACACTGGAGGAATTCAGCAGGTCAGGCAGCTTGAAATGAATAAACAGTCGACATCTCAGGCCGAGACTGTTCTTCGGGACTGGAAAGGAAGGGGAAGGTGCCAGAATAAAAAGCTGGGAGGGAGGGGAAGGAGGATAGCGGGAAGGTGATAGGCGAGGTCCGGTGGGTGGGAACGGCGAAGGGCTGGAGAGGAAGGGATCTGATAGGAGAGTGGACCATAGGAGAAAGGGAAGCAGGAGGGGACCCAGGGGGAAGTGCTTGGCAGGTGAGAAGAGATTAGAAGCCAGAGTGGGGGATAGAAGAGGAGGGGAGGGGTGGGAATTTTTCTTACCAGAAGGAGAAAACTATATTCATGCCATTAAGTTGGAGGCTACCCAGATGGAATTTAAGCTAAAGATGAATGTGAGCTTTATTTGTCACATGCACATTGAAACATACAGTGAAATGTGTCTTTTTATGTCAGGTTAAATCAGCGAGGATTGCACTGGGCAGCTCTCAAGCATCGCCATGCTTTGGATGCCAACACAGTATGCCCACAACTCACTAAACCTAACTGTACATCTTTGGAATGTGGGAGAAACTGGGGCATCCAGAATAAACCCACACGACCATGGGAAGAACAGACAAACTCCTGTCAGACGGCGGTGGGAGCCAAACCCCGCTCTCACTGCAGACTCTGTCACGGTAAGCACTGGCAGCAACTGAACCCAGGAATGGCGGAAAGGCGGACTCCCCGTGAAGAGAGGGAAACGAAAGGTCATACATTGGAATACCAACAGAGCATTGGAGGCAACAGCACCAGACAAATCATTCTCCACAAACAGCTAGGACCCTGCTCCTGTGCTAAAGGAGAGACCCCTTTAAATAATCATTGAATGTGCGAAACCCGTGCCAGTCACAATTTACTTGACAAGATTAAACCAAAAGCACAAGTGCTTAGCAGCTCTAGTTAAGATAAGAATTAGTAAATATAGGAGCTAGAGAAACCTAGAGGCCCAGTGCCCTGAGGCAAGCCACAGAGACCCAAAGGGCTCGTGACAACCACACTGCCTTTGTTTTGTACTGCTCCTGCTCCCATCTTGTGGTCATTTTAATCAGCTCTAACTTCTAGCATGGAGACACTCGAGACTGCAGATGATGGAATCTGGAGAGAAAAAAAACAAACTGCTGGAGGGACACACAAAATGCTGGAAGAACACTGTGGCCAGGCAGCATCTGCGGTGGGAAATAGTCAGCGTTTCAGATTGAGACCCTTCATCTGGACTGAAAATGGCAGAGGAGGTGGTCGGTATAAAAAGGCGAAGGGATGAAGCAAAAGCAGGCAAGTGGATAGGCTAATGAGAAAAGATTAAAGTAGGGAGGTGATGGAATTTGATAGGAGAGGAAGGGGGAGCATAGATGGAAAGCAAGGAGGTATGGAGGGCAGAGGAGAGTGGAAGGGAAGGGAACCAGTGGGAGGAGTGTGTGCGTGATGGGCAGAAAGAGAGGGTGTTGGGGGTGGGGGGGGGGGGAGAAACCAGTTGGAACAGGAGGACAGAGAAAAGGAGACAGAAGAAACAGTAGTTACTGGAATTTGGAGAATCTGATGTTCATGTTGCTAGGTTGGAGACTACCCAGTTGGAACACGAAGATGAAGTGGTGTTTCATTCAGTATTTACATTTACCCTCATCTATCAGCAGAGGAGGCTGAGGGCAGACATTCGTTGTGGTAATAGGGAGAATTAAAATATCCAAAATGACATAATTCTATGGTGATTGGGGGAAAGTACTGAAGGGGATGTCAGAAGTAAGTTTTTTTTCCACAGAGAGTGGCGAGTGTGTGGGATGTTCTGCCGGGTTGGTGGTAGAGATAGATACACTAGGACCTTTTAAGAGACTCTTAGGTAGGCATATTGATGAAATGAAACTTGAAGGAAAGAATTGGATTGATCATCGAGCAGATTAAAAAGTCAGCGCAACATTCTGGGCCAAAGAGCCTGTGTAATTTTGTACCGTTCTGTGTTCTAAATCAAGCTGCTGGAAGAATTCAGCAGGTTGGACAGTATTGTTTCAGGTTAAGTTCCTGCATCAGACAATTCCTCTTTCCCCCCCCCCCCCACCCCCCAGACAAATGCTGGTTGAACTACTGTGTCCCTCCAACAGTTTACTTTTTAACTTTTTGCATGACCTGACTCCAATCGCTCTGGTGCTGGAAACCTTCAACAGCAGGAGCCACAACCTCTGCAATTCCTTCCTTCCTTCCACCGTCACCTCCCTTCCTGCATTTGACCGACTCCTTGAAACCTCGTTCCGTTAACCTAGCTTTGGGTCATCAGCCTGAACACTCCTTTCCTGGCTCAATTATTTGCCGGGTAACGTCGCTCCCCAGAAGCCGATTATTTTTTTTCTTACCAGCGCTGCACTAAGGACTTGTTCTTCCCACCCCGTAATGAAAGGCCCCCTGTTCCATCAGCTCCGTGCGGCAGAAGTTCATCACTGGAAGAAGGGGAAGCAACCGAGATTCTCTGTAGAGAACACCGATTCTGTTAGCCTTCCCTTTAGAATCAGAATCAGGCTTTTGTCACTGACATAGAGTAGGACATGAAATTTGTTGTTTTGTGGCAGTTGTACTGTGCAGACATAAGAAATTACTCTACCCTCAGTTGCCACTTTATTGGATACCTCCTGCACCTAACAAAGTGGTCACTGAGAGTATGGTCATTGTCTTCTGCTGCTGTAGCCTGTCCCCTTCAAGGTCAATGTGTTGTACGTTCAGAGAAGCTCTTCTGAGCACCGCCGTTGTAACGCATAGTTACTTGAGTCACTGTCACTCTCCTGTCAGTTTGAACCAGTCTGGCCTTTCTCCTCTGACCACTCTCAACCCCAAAGCACCTTCACCCATGATGCACCATCAATAACTCACTGAGACTTGAGGCGAGATATCGGCTTTTATTGACTGGAAGAGAGAACAAGCAGCAATTGACCACCATACTACATCCTGGAGACTGAGGGCAGGGCTCAGGCCTCAATCGCCTTTATACTGGGGTCTGTGGGAGGAGCCACAGGAGCAGTCAGCGGGGGGGCGTGTCCAGACAGGTATATGTAGTTCACCACAACCCACAAAACTGCTGTTCACTGGATGGTTTTTTTTTGCTTTTCACACTAACCTCTGTAAACTCGGGGGAGTGTTGCGTGTGAAAATCCTAGGAAGCATGCAGTTTCTGAGATACACACACCCCCACATCTGACACCAGCAATCATTCCACAGTCAAAGTCACTTCCTTCACATTTCTCCCCCCATTCTGATGTTTGGTCTGAACAACAAATGAATCTCTTGACCACGTCTGCGTGCTTTTATGCATTGAGCTGCTGTCACATGATTGGCTGATTAGATATTTGCATTAATGAGCAGGTGTAACTAATAAAGCGGCCACTAAGTACGGTACTGTAAGAAATATATTGTAAATGAGGTATAGTGAGATGGTGTTCATGGACTATTCTGAACTACAGAGTGACTGGCTGCAACAGCAGGTACGAGCATTCTCAACTGTGTTGGCCATTGACGTGAAAACAACACAGTTCACTACCTGTTTCGATGTACATCCTCCAAGAGGACCACAACCTTGTCATGGGGTTTGGAGGCTTGTGTGTCTAAGTGACCTGGAGAGCAATGTTGGCTGGAATCAGGGCTTTATGCTTTGGTTCTTGGTAGGGTCACCCATGCCAAACAGGTCAAAGGGTAGAGGCCAGACTAAGAGTGGTTCACCGTCCTCCAGGCTCGGGGGCCATCAACCAGTCAAAAAAAAATCATTATGGAATGAGGAATGAGGAATTCTTCCACAAACAAGAGAAAATCTGCTGATGCTGGAAATCCAAGCAACACGCAAGCTGGAGGAAATCAGCAGGCCAGACAGCATCTATAGAAAAGAGTACAGTCAACGTTTTCGTCAGAGACCAAATTCTTCTATATCTGTGTGTGACAGATGGAGATGGAGAATCTTCATTGCTGCCCTAAACACCAGCGGCATAACAGGCAGTAACTAACTAACTTCAATATACATGTGACAAACAAAGCTAGTCTCTAATCTTCAGCTACTGCCAGTTGCTGCTCATCACATTTATTTATGGCACTGGTGTTCCAAAGCACACTGAACCCAGCATTCTCTCGGGGTGACTGGAAGCTGGTTCCCTTCTGAAAGGCACCATTGTCAAAATCAAGAGCCGTTTATTGTCGTATGACCTAGTCCGTGCGTGCACAGGTCCAATGAAAAGCTTACAGCAGCATCATGGGCACATAGTATCATATAAGGGGTATTCACAAGAAAAAAAACATTATTAAACAGAATCTACACTCTCAAAACGCTGGAGGGACTCAGCAGGTCAGGCAGCGTCTATGGCAAAGAGTAAACAGTCTACACTTCGGGCTGATACTCAAGGAAGGGGGAAGCTGCCTGAATAAAAACATGGGGGGGAGGGGAAGAGGGCTAGCTGGAAGGTGAAAGGTGAAACCAGGTGGATGGGGGAAGGTCAAAGGCTGGAGGCGGAAGAATCTGATAGGAGAGGAGAGTGGTCAATGGGAGAAAGAGAAGGAGGAGGAGACCCGGGGGGGGGGGGGGGGAAGTAATAGGTAGGTGAGAAGAAGTGAAAGGTCAGAGTGAGGTAAAGAGGAAGGGGGTGGAATTTGTTTACTGGAGGGAGAAATTGATATTCATGCCATCAGGTTGGAGGGTACCCAGACAGAATATTATTAAACAGAAATTGTGCTCAACTTCTACCAGAAAGGAAAATTAAAAACAGAAGTCCATTTTAATGCTAAGTGATTAAAGTGCTGAACTATATTGATTAGGGTACTGCAGAGCACAAATAAAAGACAGTGAGCTAAGCACAGTCTGCCGCCATTGCCACGCACTTTAAACAAACATTTCCCGAACACGACAGTTCCTAATATTTATGGAACATACATCCGCTCTTCAAAAGTTATTTCTGTGGCGTCTGGAGTGTTCAGGGAAGGGGAGCACTGAACTCGGTGATTTAAGTGAGTCTGGATCAGAATGAGGGCCAGAGGTCTGTTCTGCGCTGAGGTGAAGGTGGGGGGAGGGGGGGGGGGAGTGTGTGTGTGTGTGTGTGTGTGTGTGTGTGTGTGTGTGTGTGTGTGTGTGTGTGTGTGTGTGTGTGTGTGTGTGTGTGTGTGTGTGTGTGTGTGTGTGTGTGTGTGTGTGTGTGTGTGTATATATATATATATATATATATATATGATCCCAGCTCGGACTCTGGGCTCTACGGTGCAGAGTTAAGGCTGATTTATACTTCTGCGTCACATCTGCGCGTACCCTAGGGTGACGTGTACCTCCCCAAAAAAGTAACTCACGCGTCGCGGTGACGCAGACCTGCAACAACTGTGATTGATCCGCTTGGTAGCATCGCATTTCCTCCTACGCATTTCCGGTTGCTGCATCTCCACCATGTCCGTACACCGATGCGAAATAGATTAACCAAATCGTCAAATCTACCTGCCGACATGCGAAAATGTTTGAAATGCATTTCTTTGTCCATGTCTCTCATGAAGAAACTCAACACAGTGACATAGAAACCCCACCGCTAACTAGCGTTTTGGCGCACACCAACGCATGCTCGCTGATGCACCATCAATAACTCTCCGAGACGTGAGGCAAGATATCGGCTTTTATTGGCTGGAAGAAAGAACAAGCAGCAATTGACCACCATACTACATCCTGGAGACTGAGGCCGGGGCGGTGTCCCCAATCGCCTTTATACCGGGGTCTGTGGGAGGAGCCACGGTCAGTGGGAGGAGCCACAGGAGCAGTCAGCGGGGGGGGGCGTGTCCAGACAGGTATATGTAGTTCACCACACTCGCTACGGCGTAGAGCGACGCAGAAGTGAAAATCAGGGCTACGGCATAGGCTGCGGCGTAGCCCGTACGCACAAGTATAAATCAGCCTTAACTGAGTACTGGAAGTTACACGGTGGCAGGCACAACATTGAGAATGGTGCAGCCATACAAGGGACAGATACAGCCAGGGTGAGGAGGTGAAAATGAAGCGTGTTTAGAGTTGAGGCAACCCACTTTCAGTCCTGATCTCTGGTGCTTTCTGTTTGGAGCGAGAACATCCTCTAGCCATGTTGCTTTCCCCCGGGCTCTCTAGCTTCTCTTGACCAGTAAGGGTGTCAGAGATTTCTGTGAGAGGGCAAGAGAACAGGATTGAGGGGAATAATAAATCAGCCATGGTGGAACTGACTCAATGGGCCAAATAGCCTAATTCTTCTCCTGGATCTTATGGTCACATGCACAAGAATGGTAAGATACAGTACAATAAAGAGCATACTTGCTGAGTACTGCACTTATGTTGGCAAAGACGGCAACACACAGAACCTAAGTATCCAAGACACAAATGATCGAAGACAGTGAGGGAAAACTGACTGTGCAAAACAAGGCACCAGTGTGAAAAAAATCAACGGTAAGACATGAGTGATTCTGAAGATGCTGGAAATCTTGAGCGAAACACACAAAATGCTGGAGGAACTCAGCAGGCCAGACAGCATCTACGGAGGGGAATAAACAGTTGACGTTTCAGGCTGAGACGCTTCATCAGGACTGGAAAGGAAAGGGGACCAAAGCCAGAATAAGAATGAGGGGGAAGGAAAGGATTACAAGTTGGTGGGTGATGGTGAAACCAGATGAGGGGAAAGGTAGGGAGGTGGGAGAGGGAGCAGGGCATGATGCAAGACGCCAGGAGATTATAGTTCGGAGAGATAAATGGTATCTCTTCAAATCTCTTCTTCAATAGGCTGAAGAAGAAGGAATCTAATAGGTGAGGGCAGCAGAACAAAAGGGGGTAATGTGGGGAACAGGAGGGTGCTGATGGACAAGTCATAAAGGCCCAGGAGAGGAGAAGAGGGTGGGAAGGCCACCAGAATAGGGAGTGGAGTCCACGGCAGAGTAAGAGACGGCCATTGTGTTGTATTGCGGAGAAGGATCAAAGCTGTGCAAATTCCTTTAAGACTTTGTGCTTCTCTAGCCTCTGCTTGACAGTAGCAGGGAGAAGCGGGGACGACCTAGGTCATGAGGATCATTGACAGCAAATGCTGCTCTTTGAAGCAGTGAAAAAGTCTGTGGTTCGATAGGTTCATTGGCCACAGTAAATTACACCCTGTTGTGTAGGAAAGTAGTGGAATATGAGTGTGGGGATGAGGGTGATGTGTGGAGAATAAAATGTGATTAGTGTAAATGGTCGCCTGTGGAGTCAGTGGGGAAAGGACCTGGTTCATTTGGACTCCATGTGGAGCTATTAGAAGCAAAGATTCAAACAAAGGTAATGGAGGTATTTGTACCTGCTGGATTTTCTCTGCCCTTGAACCACCAATGGACCCTTCTCTCTAACGGGTTACAACCTGTGCAGAATCTCTAAAGTACAGCCCCGGATCTCTCAAACTCCCCAAGATCTGAGCACTAATCGCTCTGTGCAGCAACTGCAGGAGGTCAACATGAGAAGCTTCACTTACTAATTCACTTACATTCAATGTCTGTAGTGAGATGCTGAAGATGTTCTATAGGTCAGTTGTGGGGAGCGCCCTCTTCTTTGTGGTGGCATGTTGGGGAGGAAGCATTAAGAAGAGGGACGCCTCACGTCTTAATAAGCTGGTAAGGAAGGCGGGCTCTGTCGTGGGCAAAGTACTGGAGAGTTTAACATCGGTAGCTGAGCGAAGGGTGCTGAGTAGGCTACGGTCAATTATGGAAAACTCTGAACATCCTCTACATAGCACCATCCAGAGACAGAGAAGCAGTTTCAGCGATAGGTTACTATCGATGCAATGCTCCTCAGACAGGATGAAGAGGTCAATACTCCCCAATGCCATTAGGTTTTACAATGCAACCGCCAGGACTTAAGAACTTTTTAAAAGCTATTATTAATGCTTTTTGAGATAGTGATTTAGATGCATATCATATTTTTTTACTGAGTTAAGTATTGTATGTTATTAGTTTTGCTACAACAAGTGTATGGGACGTTGGAAAAAAAGTTGAATTTCCCCATGGGGATGAATAAAGTATCTATCTATCTATCTATCTATCTATCTATCTATCTATCTATCTATCTATCTATCTATCTATCTAATTGGAACATTGATCTGATTATCACCTCAGCTCCACATTCCCTAGTTTTTGGGGACCTGGTTACTGTCAAGTCAGGGGTTTAAGACCTAGTGCTTGGGGTGTTGGTTGGAGCTCAAGGCCTAGTCTTTATGGTCCCAGTCATCATCGAGTCCAGAGTTCAAGGCCTAGTGTTTGAGATCCTCATTTGTCATCATCAGCAGGTCATGGGGTCAATACTGAAGATTGATTGGAAGTCCGGACTCTCTGCAGGTCCGCTGGGGAAGTCAAAGAGCCAATGTTTGTGAATTCACAAGTCCACTGGAAGATGGTGGACTATCTGTAGAGGTGTGTGGGAGGAAGGAATGGGGCTTGCTTTGGTCTTGTAGCATGTTTTGTTCTGTCTTGTGCTCTGTTTTGTTCTGCCGAGCATTGTGGGTATGCTACTGTTACGTATTCAGGCAACAATAATTATAGATGAGTTAGACGAAGGGTTTTATAACAAATAACACGTTTATTAAACACTGATAACAAACCCCCTTCAAATGTAAACAAACCCAAACAATGATCCGAGCTCAGCTGCTCAAACAGTCCTTAATAGCGTTGCAGTCCCAAACAGTCTTTAAAGCAGTATTGGAAAAAAAAGAGTTCTTTAAAGCGATATGCCGACAGTTCAAAACCTCACGGTACTTTTAAAAGGAGAGACTTTTTTAAAGCGATGTAAATTCTCTTCCACGTCGATGTCCTTCGATTCCCAGCGTCGAACTCCCACGTCGAATTTTATTAAATATAACAGCTTAAAGTGACTGACCTTCCTTCCACAATATCCTCAATCTCCCGCTTTTTCCAGCGGAGACTATCATGAGAATAGTAAACGAAATCCTTCCGAATGAGGATCACACAAGGTCGAAGTCAATCCATCGAAAATCGATTTTTCTCGATCTCCATTTTCCAAACTTCACTCTCCCTTAGCAAAGAAACCGTTGGCTCTGACCTTTTAAACTTTAGGCATTATATAAAACTTCATTTTTAACTAAACTGCGTCATCGCATTAAATCACACAGTGATATGAAGTCATCTTGGCAAATCCAGCCACGAACTGCCCCACCTGACAGGGTGGGTCTCCCTTTTATACCCTGTAGGTAAAAACCTGTCACATGACCTCTACTGGCGGGAAAATGACATCACTCCACCATTACCTCATGTCCAGTATAACTTCAACCCCAGTCACGTGACAAGGGTACCACTGTCACGTGTCACGGGTACGTAACACTACATTGACACTGGAAAGCGTGGTGATTCTTATGGACTGTCCGCAGCACATCATTGGGTTGTGTTGGTTGTTAACACAAATTATATATTTCACCATATGCTTAAACGAATCTTGATCTGAATCTGCGACATTTCAGTGTAACCATGGTAGCGTATCATCAAACATTGAACTTCTGGGTTCTAAAGCATCTGCCTCAATCAGCCTGTAAAATATTCACAGATTTCGCTTCTACTGCCCTTGAAGAAGAGAATTCCAGAGACTCCAACATCAAAAAGATACAGCTTCATTTCTGCCTTTAGTGCCTGACACTTTATTTTTAAACAGTGACCGCTCACAAAAGGAAATAGCCTCTCCAATTCCAGCCTGTCAATATAAGGATCTTACATGTTTCAGATAGGTCTCCTCCAGATCTGCTAAACTCCAGTGGACACAGGCTAAGCCTACACAGATTTTCCTCTTGGTGACCCGCCCATTCCAGATGTTAACACAACAGGCCTCTGAATTGTTTCCAAACCATTAATCCCCTACCTCAAATACAGAGACCAATGCCATGCAAAGTGCTCCAGATGTGGCTTTATGATTGCCCTTGTAACTGAAACCTAACTTTCCTACATCCGCATTCGACTCCCCAGTGAGAGAGAAGGATGAAAACTGGGTATTTTCAAGGGGAACAAAAGGTTAGCCCCAATGTGCAGAAGCAAGCTTAACAAGAAGCCTTTATGCATCCTGAATGAGTTGCTTGCTCTCTCCCCCGTGACATCGAGCAGTTCTCTTGAACTGCCTACATCAAGAGCCCCAATGAGTCTGTCTCAGTATTTCCTTAGAATTGTGTAGGGGTTGTGGGAATGGTGGCTGGTTTAGTCCGCACGGCTGCCAGAATTGTTTGCTCCAGGACCATTTAAAGTACGGGAAGTCAGAAATAGCCATCTTTGGCTTTGTACGTTGATTCACAACGATCGACACTTGGTGCACAGTACTCTCAGCTTTCTGCTCTTTCGCTGGAACATCTGCTTCCGAAAAAAGGAAATACAGGGCACATCTCCTTCCAGTCACTTTGCACAGAATTTCCTCGGGAGGCACTGATTTTTGCACAGCAACTATTATGTACTCAAGATCCCGCTGTCACTTAGGGGGCTGTACCTTTGCTTCCCACGCATGTGAGAGAAGATTCAAGTGCAACCATTCTGGATATTGGACTATGAGCTCCCTGCTGTTCATCCTGTGCAGGACTCCAGGCATGGGGTAATTTCAGAATTTCCACCTTTTTGCTGGGTCCACATGGGGCCCTGCCTACTCTCTGAGGTAGATGTAAAAGAACCTGGGAGACAGGTTATGACTGGTGTCCTCGTGGTATTTCAGATTCAGATTTGATTTGCTTATCATATGTACAGTACAGTGAAAAGTCTTAGGCCTAAGACCTTTGCACAGTGTATTTGTCAAAGTGGAGCAGAGAGAGAGTTTGTTAATCTGACGGGAGCAAGATTTTGGGAACGGTGACGGTGGAGTATCACAGGAGGGGTGTGGGACAGGTGACAGAGAAGGAAGTGCCAGAGTTGCCGGGGGGGGGGGGGGTAGACACACCCAGCCCTGAGACACCAGGCAAGGTAACTTGATTACAAACTATTGGTTTATTGATCATTACAGAATGTCTGTCTGGTACTTTCTGCTCCCTGCCCTCTCCCCGCCCCTTTTCCCAACTATGGTTCCCCTCTCCCCGCCCCTTTTCCCAACTATGGTTCCCCTCTCCCCGCCCCTTTTCCCAACTATGGTTCCCCTCTCCCCGCCCCTTTTCCCAACTATGGTTCCCCTCTCCCCACCCTTTTCCCAACTATGGTTCCCCTCTCCCTGCCCCTTTTCCCAACTATGGTTCCCCTCTCCCCACCCCTTTCCCAACTATGGTTCCCCTCTCCCCGCCCCTTTTCCCAACTATGGTTCCCCTCTCCCCGCCCCTTTTCCCAACTATGGTTGCCCTCTCCCTGCCCCCTTCCCACTCTCAGCCCACAATAGAGACCCATGTCAGAATCAGGTTTATTATCACTCACATATGCCATGATTTCCTTCTGCGACAGGAGTACGATGCAATACATAAAATTACGACAGTACTGCGCAAAAGTCTTCGACGCCCTAGCTGTATACACCTTTCCCAGGACTTTTGCACAGTACTGTACATAGAAACATAGGTGAAATGTGTAATTTGTGTTCAGGAGGATGTGGTGGGGGCATGCACGATCACTCTCTCACCTAGAGGGGGTCAGTTGTGCTGTGAGGATTACATTCCTTGACTTCTCTAGTGCCTTTAACACCATCCAGCCCAAGATCTTAAGGCACAAACTAACGGAGATGGGAGTAGACTCTCACATGATGGATTGGATAGTGGACTACTTGACAGATAGACCTCAGTATGTGCGGTTGGGAGACTGTAGGTCTGACACGGTGGTCAGCAGCACAGGGGCGCCGCAGGGAACCGTACTCTCTCCGGTCCTGTTCACCCTGTACACATCAGACTTCCAATATAACTCGGAGTCCTGCCATGTGCAGAAGTTCGCTGATGACACGGCCATAGTGGGGTGTGTCAGGAATGGACAGGAGGAGGAGTATAGGAAACTGATACAGGACTTTGTGATATGGTGCAACTCAAACTACCTGCGTCTCAATATCACCAAGACCAAGGAGATGGTGGTGGACTTTAGGAGATCTAGGCCTCATATGGAGCCAGTGATCATTAATGGAGAATGTGTGGAGCAGGTTAAGACCTACAAGTATCTGGGAGTACAGTTAGACGAGAAGCTAGACTGGACTGCCAACACAGATGCCTTGTGCAGGAAGGCACAGAGTCGACTGTACTTCCTGAGAAGGTTGGCGTTATTCAATGTCTGTAGTGAGATGCTGAAGATGTTCTATAGGTCAGTTGTGGAGAGCGCCCTCTTCTTTGTGGTGGCGTGTTGGGGAGGAAGCATTAAGAAGAGGGACGCCTCACGTCTTAATAAGCTGGTAAGGAAGGCGGGCTCTGTCGTGGGCAAAGTACTGGAGGGTTTAACATCGGTAGCTGAGCGAAGGGTGCTGAGTAGGCTACGGTCAATTATGGATAACTCTGAACATCCTCTACATAGCACCATCCAGAGACAGAGAAGCAGTTTCAGCGACAGGTTACTATCGATGCAATGCTCCTCAGACAGGATGAAGAGGTCAATACTCCCCAATGCCATTAGGCTTTACAATTCTACCGCCAGGACTTAAGAACTTTTTAAAAGCTATTATTAATGCTTTTTGAGATAGTGATTTAGATGCATATCATATTTTTTTACTGAGTTAAGTATTGTATGTAATTAGTTTTGCTACAACAAGTGTATGGGACATTGGAAAAAAAGTTGAATTTCCCCATGGGGATGAATAAAGTATCTATCTATCTATCTATCTATCTATCTATCTATCTATCTTATCACCTTTCCAGATACAGCTTTCGAGTTGTTTGCATGGTTTCGTAGACTACAGAAGTGTCTAAACTATAAGTTCCTCTTTGATTTCATTGCTGTATGTTGCAAACTTTGGGAATGAAAAATAATTCTTTCAAGAACGCACTGGAACGAGACGAGTTAAGCTGTTCTTTCCCACTTAAAGTTAGGATTGCTGAAATTCGGGGAATTTTTCAACACTGTGCTAGGTCATGGAGAGAGCCCTTGAGCATTTGGCTTGTGTAACACATCCCACAAAGAGAGGCTCTGCTGAAGCACATGCTCAGGACCATCTGAACTCTCTAATAACTGAGGCAGGGCTGGACTCGAACCTGCCACTCGGGATAGAAGCGGAGGCGGTATGTGATCCAAGAAACAGTGCAGGTAATTGTCTTGGATGCTATTTTTTAATGATCTCAAGGCCCTGATGGATATTGGTATGCGGAGCACTGCAAGCCCAGTTCACTGGTTCGCCGAGGAGACAGACGGCGGGGGAGCTGCGTGGCCTCCGTCATTGCACAAGCCCGGTCCTCGTGCCAGCGCAGGAGACATCGGAGGCAGTGAGGCACAGTGGGTAGTGGGTTCTGGCCCCTCCCTTCGGTGTTGTCTTCTAGCATTCGCTCGGTGAAAGACAAGCTCTTTTGTTAGATTGCTACACTAGCATGTGATGATCAGACTGTTGTGTCCTTGTTCTTGCAGAAACATGGCTTCTGGATAACGTCCCATGTACAATCAATCTACAGGACATGACATTTAGGGACTTGGGCTATATATATGTATTCACATTTTTATGACTGTATGTTTGCTGCTTTCGTAATTCTGTGTGCTATATGTGCCCTGCACTGTGTGTGACCATTGGGATTGTGCTTTGTGCATTGGCCCTGGAGGAATGCTGTTTCATTTTGCTCTAAGCATGGATATTTACGTATGGTTGAATGACAATGGAGCTTGAAGTAATGGCACAGCTACACTGGAAATGACCTTTAACCCTTTGCAAAATATGTACAGATGCACAAATTCGTCTGAGGTGTGTGGTAGGATAAAGGAACCTCATAATACAAATCAATCACTCCTTGAAAGTGGCATTACAGGGCTGTAAAGAGATGGTTTGACATATTGACCTTCATAAATCAGGAGTCCAGATGCCCTCTCTTGTGGACCTGTACTCTTCCAGGTTGAAGAAGAGGGCGGGGAACATCATAAAGGACTCCTCCCATCCTGCGCACGGACTGTTTGATCTGCTTCCGTCTGGTAGGCGCTTCAGATCCCTCCAGACTAAGACTAATAGGCACTGGAGAAGTTTTTTCCCTACTGCGGTCACTTTGCTGAACAGTTAACTGCCGGTTAACTGTCGGCTAACTATTACTTGGGTTGCACTACCTGTATGTATAATCTATATTTTCATTTATATTTATCATTATTATTGTTATGAGCAGAGAGACAACATCTGCCGGAAGTAAATTCCTTGTATGTGCATAGGTACTTGGCGATTAAAGTCTGATTCTGATTCTGATTCTGATTATGTTGAAATTATACAGGACATTGGAGAGGCCAAATTTGGAGTATTGTGTGCAGTTCTGGTCACCTCCCTACAGGAAAGATATCAGTAAGATTAAAAGAGTACAAGAGAAATTTATAAGGGTATTCAATCACAATCAAAAGAAAATCTGCAGATGCTGGAAATCCAAGCAACCCACACAAAATGCTGGAGGAACTCAGCAGGCCAGGCTGTGAAAAAGAGTAAACAGTTGATGTTTTGGGCCGAGACCCTCCAACAGGATGCATTGCTGGGACTTGAACACCTGAGTTACAGAGATAGTTTGAACAGGTTTGTACTTTATTCCCTGGAGTGAGGGAAGAATTTATGTACTGTATAGCTAGGGTGCCTGAGACTTTTGCATAGTGCTGTAGTAATTTTATATATTGCCCCGTACTGCTGCAACACAAAAGAAATTCATGACCCACCCCCAACCACACCCCTGGCACAATTCTGCCATTTGCCCCACACCCCTCCTGTGGCAGTCCTGCTCTCCACTCTGCATTGACAGCATTGTGCAAAGGTCTTAGGCACTCTGGCTATACATATGTGCCTAAGATTTTTGCACAGTAGTGTATATCGTAAAATTTGTGGCAGCAATACAGAGCAAGACATGTGTTAACTTACAACTTCATAAACACCACTATTGTATCTGTTTCCACCATTACCCCAGGAAGTCTGGTCCAGACACCCACCTTTCTGCATTAAAAAAAAGCAGTTTCTGCTTTAAACTTCCTCGTTCTCACCTGAAACGCATGCCCTCTAGTATTCAACATTTCTACCTTGGGAAAGTGATTCTGACTGTTTACCCTGCCTTGCAAAATCTTAAAAACTTTCATCAGGTCTTCTCTTAGCCTCTAAAGCTCCAGAGAAAACAACCCAAGTTTGTCCAAACTTTTCTGATGGCTTACTAGCCTCTAATCCAGGCAGCATGCTGGCAAACCTCTTCTGTACCTTCTCCGAAGTCTCCCCATCCTTCCTGTAATTGGACAGACCAGAATCTCACAAGTCACTACAAAGGACTGTGAGAATGGCCGAAAGGATCATAGGGGTCTCCCTACCATTTAATCGGAGACACTTATCAGGAGCACTGTGTATGCAGGTCCCTTAGTATTATTAAGGATCCTGCCCATCCATCCAGCATCCTCTTGACTTTCTACCATCAGGCAGGAGACTGCGATGCATAAAAACAAGAAGAGCCACGATGAGAAAGAGTTTCTTCCCCAGGCCATTAGGCTTCAGAACTCTTATCCGCATCATATTTGAAGTGTCACTGATTAAACTGTTCTGCATCTTACAATATTTAATATTAATGCACTTTAGTTCGTTATTCATGTGCGATTCATCTGTAGATTTTATCCTTACCTTCATAATTGATCATGAGTAATGTGTGTTACTGTGCTTTACACCCCGGTTTGGAGAAATGTTGTCTCATTTCTATATATGTTATATGATTATATACATTATATAAATGTATGTAATTAAATGACAATAAACTTCACTTGACTTAATAAAGAATGAGAGCACAAATAATTAAGGAATAAAGCGCTGCTTCAGATGGATAAAGCGATGAACTAATGTAGTTTTAATCTAAGACAGGCACAAAAACTCAAAAGCGTTATTTTGAGGAACAGCACTGGTCCTTGGTCAATAATTCCTGAAGTGAGTCTGGTAAACACTCACAGCACCTCACGGGCACGAAGGATGTAGAGAAACTTTCAGGTTAAATGAATGGACGGAGCAGATGGATTCGAAATGTGGAAAATGTGAGGTCATGCACTTCGTTAGATAAAATGGCAGATTAATGGCAGAGTAACTTTTAAATAGCAAGGAGTAGAAGGGGGTTCAGGGAGACCTGGATGTCTTTGTACGTGTATCACTGAGAGCTAACACAAAGGTACAGGCATACGGAAGTATGCTGGTCTTTATCGCAAGCAGATTTGAGCACGAGACTGGAGACATCTTGTTTCAATTATACAGAGCCCTGGTGAGAGCACATCTGGAATATCATGCACAGGCCTGGTTCCCCCTACCTAAGTGGCAGTGTAACAAACATTTACCAGACTGAATGCTGGAACAGTTGGCTTGCTATCAGAATCAGAATCAGAATCAAGTTTAATATCATCAGCATATGTGGTGAAATTTGTTAACTTTGCTGCAGCAGTACGACGCGGTACATGATAATATCGAAAAAAAAACCTGTGAATACAGTATGTGTGCATATATAATAGTTAAATTAAATAAGTAATGCAAAAAATAGAAATGAAAAAAAGTAGTGAGGCGGTGTTCGTGGGTTGAATGTCAATTCAGAAGTTGGATGTTAGGGGGGGAGAAGCTGTTCCTGAACCACTGAGTTTCTGTACCTCCTTCTCAACGGCAACAATGGGAAGAGGGCATGTCCTGGGTGGAGGTGGGGTCCTTAATGATGGATGCTGCTTTTTTAAGGCACCCTCCTTGAAGATATCTTTGATACTACGGAGGATAGTGTCAATGATGGAGCTGACCAATTTTACAACTCTTTACAGCTTAATTACAGCAGTAGCCAACGCCCCATACCAGACAATGATAAAGCCAGTCAGAATGCTCTCCACGGTACATGTGAGGATAAGTTAAATAATATTTGCCTACACTCTTGGAGTTTATTGAAACATATAAGATTCTTACAGGGGCCTGTCACGTTAGATCCAGGGATGATGTTTCCCTTGAACCGGAGTCATAATCTCAAGAACAAAAGTCGGACATTCAGGACACAAATGAGAAGAAATGTTTTCACTCAGAGAATGATGAATCTTTAGAATTCTCTGAACTGAGTACATATGAGGCAAAGAGCAATAGATTTTAGATTATTAAGGGAATCAGGGATAAGCAGTTAGTGTCAGTGAAGTGAAAGATCAGCCATGTTTCTTACTGAATCTTGTAGCATGGATGTGGGGTCTACTATTTCTTTTAAAGAAAATTCCCTGCTATCTTTTGTACCTTTATCAACACATCTTTGTTTTTTCTTCCCCAAACTTTGCTCAGTGCACTTACATCTTCTGCCCCTGAAGGCACAATTATTCTTTTAGTCTGTTGCCAGGGTTACGGGTTTCATGGATAGCCATCTGTTAAAATGGCAGTGTTTCCTGTCTGACTGTCAGCAGTCAATGTGAGCAGGTTTCTTGATGGTGGAACATTCATCTGACAGTCACACATATGTGCTTCCTGGCAAGAGTCACTGGATACTGTTGGAACACAGGAAGCCAGCCTGATCTTCTCCACTTCATAATGCAGCAGCAAATCATTAGCATTCCAAAAATATATTTTAAAAAACCTCTCTAGTGTCGTGGATTGGGAGATGAATGCCTTCGCCAGTGCAGAGAAATCTGAATTAAGGTCATGAGAGTGATGAAGGGGGCATATGACTTCTTCAGATTTTGTATTTTCTTAAACCACCGAACTTTCCTTGTCCAATCTGGTAACACAATGATGCACTTTCTACCACGGTCCACTGTCCTCTCCGATCAGCTTCCTTCTTCGTCAGCTAACACACATGAACTGCTGGAGGAACTCAGCAGGCCGGTCCTGAGGAAGGTTCTCGGCCCGGAGCATCGACTGTTTACTCGTTTCCATAGACGCTGCCCGGCCTGCTGATTTCCTCCCGCGTTCTTTGTGTGTTGCTTTGCATTTCTAACAGTTTACAGATTTTCTTGTGTTCCTCGTTTAGTTCTTTACTTCTTCCACCCATTCACTTCCTACTTCATTTCCCCCCACACCTGCCCACTTACCCCCTCACCTGGTTTCACCTATTACCTGCCTGTTTGTACTCCTTCCTCTTCTTATTCTGGCTTTTGTCCTCTTCCTTTCCAGTCCTGATTAAGGGGCTTGGCCTGAAACGTCAACTGTGCATTTCTCTCTATAGATGCTGCGTGACTTGCTGAGTTCCTCGAGCATTTTGTGTGTGCTTTTCAAGATTTCCAGCACCTGCAGAAGCTCTTGTGTTTACAGTCAGCAGAGTCACCTCCTCACTGGTCCTGTGGCCTGGGTCCGATTGCGACCTCTGCTGCTGTCGATGTGGAGTTCGCTGTTTCTGCTTTTCTCTGGGAGGTCTGATTCGTGAGAGCTTGGGGGTTAATTGCCCAGTGGAAGTTGTCCCTAGAGGGAAGGTGAGTGATTGAATCCGAGTTGATGGATCTGTGGGGGAGAATAGGATTAGTGTAAATGGGAGCTTAAATTTAAAGTTCAAAGTAAATTTATTATCTAAGTACATATATGTTACTTTATACACCCTTGAGATTCATTTTCTTGAAGCCATTTACTGAAAAACTACAATTTACAAAAACTGTCAAGCAGAGTGCAAAAGAAGACAAACTGTGCCAATAAAAAATAATACAGAGAACGTGAGTTGTAAAGAGTCCCGGTTAGTGAGTCTGTAGCTCACAGAATCAGTGCAGAGGCAGGGGAACTGAAGTTATCCGCACCACTTCAAGAGCTTAATGTTTGCATGGTAATAGCTGTTGATGGTTGGTTGGCCTGTACTCAATGGGGTGAAGGGCCTTTTTCTGAGCTGCATGGCTCTGTGAGTAAATTAGGAGGATATCCGGCCAAAGACCTATGCTGGCTGACAGAGAAATTCCATCAGCTCCACTCTTCCACTATTTCCACACAACCAATTCCAGCTCACACCACGCCCCTAAACCCGTCCACCATTCCCCATTCTCTTACCAGTCACACAACTAGCTGAAACTAATAGTGTTTAATTAACCTGCAACGTGTGTTTAGGACGTGGGATGAACCCTGAGCACCCCAGGGAACTTTACGGTATCAGCGACTGGGATTCAATTCCCGCCACCGTCTGTAAAGATTTTGTAGGTTCTGAGAGTGACCGCGTGGATTTTCTTCAGGTGCTCTGGTTCCTTCCCATAGTCCAAAGAAATACTGGTTGTTAGGTTAATTGGTCATTGGAAATTGTCCCGTGGTTAGGCTAGGATTAAATCAGGGGACTACTGGGTGGCGTGGTTCAAAGGGCCAGAAGGGCCTATTCCATAATCTATCTCAATAAATAAACAAATTAAAAAGTCATGGTTTGTCTATGAGGCCCTTCGGGATGCTTCAAAAAGGATGTGAAAGGTCCTTTGTGAAGTTGGAGTCACTTTTTTTCTGGCATGGCCTAGAATAATGGCAGGATAGTTAGTGGTATCGGTCAAAAGTGTTGGGGGAGGGTGGTGAGAAGGGGGGAATGCCAGGTCCATTATGCAAAGAATTGTTTTGAACCATTTTAGCTCAGAGCTAGAACAGAGAAGATGGGCTGAAAGGCTTTATTCTCATGTGGTATAAGATGTGAATCACACTCCAACTTTTTTAGCCAGTACATTTATACGAGGAGGAAGTATAATTAAGAACCTACGAGAGCCACCTGAAGAGAATTGGAGCTGTACTCTGCATTGTACTTTGATATAAAAGAAGCCTTTCAGCTGTTTGATTGAATAAAATAACACGTTGGAGTTTTTAAACTTTGAATGGAACTTCTCTCACTCTCTGGCAGGAAGCTGGAATCTGACACTGGAGCTACGGGGAAGGTGAATGGAAGCTGCAACAGAGAGCAACATTAATCCTGACTCCTTCCCTTCTCCGTCTCCTTTTCAGATGATGTCCACGCTAGCCTTTGCTCCCATCTCCACTAATCCCATTTCCTGCATTAAACTGAAGTCGAAGTTCAGTTTATTTTCATACGCACTGGGTGGCGGGTTGGAGTTGCGTCTCTACCAAAGGAGGTGTAAGACAATCCTTCCCTCTGCTAGCCAGCAGGTCACCCTTGTGCAAGATGTAGTAGTGGCTTATGTCCACACTTTGTCCTTGGGGACAAAGGCCAGCACGGACATGAAAGTGTCCAATCCACGTGTACAGTCTCCGACACACGTTTCCTCCCACTCTGCTTCCTGTAAGAATTTGCTTCCATTCTCCCGTAGGTGTCACACCCATTGTGACAATGCCACCTTTACACTAAAGGGCTTCCCTCAGGCACCTGTGCATCCACCATGGTTGACCAGTTTCTCTGTCCTATTCCCCACACTTCTGCTCTCATTACATTGCTTCCATTCCCTAAGCTTGGATATACTGTCTGTTATGTTTTGTAACCCCAAAAACATTTATTATCATCATCATGTGCCGTGTCGTATGACGTGGGTAATCATGGTCCCATGACTACGAGTGCTCTCGACAAATTTACAGAAGTGGTTTGCCATTGTGGTCTTCCGGGCAGTGTCTTTACAAAATGAGTGATCCCTGCCATTATCAATACTCTTCAGAGATTGTCTGCCTGGTGTCACTGGCCACATAAGCAGCGCTTGTAATATGTACCGCCTACTCACATGACCATCCATCACCTGCCCCCATGGCGTCACGTGACCCTGATTGGTGTGGGGGTGCTAAGCAGGTATTACTCCTTGCCCAAGGGTGACCTGCAGACTAGCAAAAGTAAGGAAGACCCTATACCTTCTTTGGTAGAGATGTATCGTCACACCCTCCCACCTAATGTGCACTTGTACTGGTGCATATGAGAATAAACTCAACTTTATCTTCAATCTTCTGCAAGTAAATGGGATTAGTGTAGATGCATACAAAGGCTGGCATAGATATGATGGGCCAAATAGCCTGTTTCTGTGCCGTTGAATGATGTGTTCTTTTACTATAATGTAGGTGCCGTAGTGGATAATGAAGTAGGTTTTCAAAGCTTGCAGAGAGATTTAGGCCAGTTAGAAGAGTGGGCTGAAAGATGACAGATGGAGTTTAATGCTGATAAGTGTGAGGTGGTATATTTTGGTAGGAATAATCAAAATAGGACATACATGGTAAATGGTAGGGCATTGAGGATTGCAGTAGAACAGAGTGATCTAGGAATAATGGTGCATAGTTCCCTGAAGGTGGAATCTCATGTGGATAGGGTGGTGAAGAAAGCTTTTGGTATGTTGGCCTTTATAACTCAGCGCATTGAGTATAGGAGTTGGGATGTAATGCTAAAATTGTACAAGGCATTGGTGAGGCCAAATTTGGAGTGTTGTGTACAGTTCTGGTCACCGAGTTATAGGAAGGATGTCGACAAAATAGAGAGAGTACAAAGGAGATTTACTAGAATGTTACCTGGGTTTCAGCACCTAAGTTACAGAGAAAGGTTGAATAAGTTAGGTCTTTATTCTTTGGAGCGTAGAAGGTTGAGGGGGGACTTGATAGAGGTATTTAAAATTATGAGGGGGATAGATAGAGTTGACGTGGATAGGCTTTTTCCATTGAGAGTAGGGGAGATTCAAACAAGAGGACATGAGTTGAGAGTTAATGGGCAAAAGTTTAGGGGTAACATGAGGGGGAACTTCTTTACTCAGAGAGTGGTAGCTGTGTGGAACGAATTTTCCAATAGAAGTGGTAGAGGCAGGTTCGATTTTGTCATTTAAAAAAAAATTGGATAGATATATGGACAGGAAAGGAATGGAGGGTTATGGGCTGAGTGCAGGTCAGTGGGACTGGGTGAGAGTAAGCGTTCGGCACGGGCTAGAAGGACCGAGATGGCCTGTTTCCATGCTGTAATTGTTATATGGTTATATGGTTACTGTGCACATTGGTGCGTTTGATGGTCTTTTTATTGGGTTCATTTGGGTTTCTATCAAATGTTCAAATGTGATGATACATCTCTACCAAAGAAGGTATAGGGTGTTCCTTCCTTTTGCTAGTCTGCAGGTCACCCTTGGGCAAGGGGTAATACCTGCTTAGCTCCCCCACACCAGTCAGGGTCACATGAAGCCATGGGGGCAGGTGGGGGATGGTCACCTGAGTAGGTGGTACATATTACAAAAGGTCAAATTTTCTATCTTGCCTCACACAAAGGAGGGACACAATGGCCCTCGACTAAGCGCTGGCCTAAATTGAGCTAAAGTTCAGCATATTTTAAAAGAAGGGAAATATTTCGTGGTGGATGGCTGCAGAGAGAACTTGATATTTAAAAATAAAGTTTCAACTTTAAACCTTTGAATTGAAGGCGCAAAAAGCCAAGAAAAAGAAAAGTTTAAAAATGTGGTCAGCTACATTGCTATTTTCACAAGAATATTTCTCCAAATCTCACTGTAAAACTTTGCCACTCTGTCAAAAGCACACATTTAATCTTTGCAATTATTATTGAAATGTATTCTGCCTCTCTGTTTATGCATTACCCTGTAAATATTTCCCGGATATTAGGAGTGATTCTAGCATCCTTAATAGGCACTGTGACAGAAGTCACCATGACAAGAAAATTGTGCTCATTGTAAAACTGATGCTGGGTTTTACTTAAAAAGCGAGCGAAGGAATGCAACGGCCTCTATTCCCCTAATGAGCTCTCTGTCTCAGACATCCTGGAGGCTAATTAAAGACAGTGGAAATGGACCTCGTGCGCTTGCTCCTGCTCTGCTTGCTAACTCCCCCGCAGTGAATAGTGAGGGAGAACAAAGTTACTTGTCATAGCTCTCCGCTGTTTCATAACTAACAATGGCTGTGACACCATATCCCAAAGGATAAAACACCCTGTACATCATTTACTGTTCAAATCATGCCTGTCTATTGTACAAACAATTCGTAAAAACTAACAGCAAGAAATAGTTTTAATCATTTGAAACTGATCCTTCAAAACTTCAGCTTGCCAAATAACCACATGTGCACAGAATAGCAGTTTATTCTAACTCACTGATGAAATATATCCGATGAAAGGTCATCTACTGAAACAGTTTCCTTCTGTGCGCGCATGCTGCCTGATCCGCTGAGCACATCCAGCACCTTCTGCTTCATTCTCCTCTCCTATCGGATTCCTTCTTCTTCAGCCCTTTACCCTTGCCACCTATCGCCTCCCAGCTTCTCACTTCATCCTCGCCTTCCCCCCACCTCACCTACGGGAGAAAATCTGCTGGAAATCCGAGCAGCACGCACACAAAATGCTGGAGGAACTCAGCAGGCCAAACGGCTTCTAAGCAAAGAGTTAAGTCAACGTTTCAGGCCAAAGACCTTCGGCAGGATTGCCGAAGGGTTTCGGCCTGATACGTCGACTGTGTGTGTTCACCTGTCACCTTCCAGCTTGTCCTCCTTCCCCTCCCGCCACCTTCTTATTCTGGCTTCTTCCCCCTTCCTTTCCGGTCCCGATGAAGGGTCTTTACTCCTTTCCATAGATGCTGTCTGACCTGGGGGGTCGGGGAGTGGAATTACCAGAGAAATCGACATTCATGCTGTCAGGTTGGAGGCTACCCTGACGGAATATGAGGCGGTGCTCCTCCAACCTGAGAGTGGCCTTTCAGTATATTTTGGCAGCTGGCAGACCAGAATTAGACAGAATATTTCAGGCTCGATCTGATTACAAGGCCTCAGGGCAGTCTCTGTGGACATATGTCCCACAGTTACAGCTACAGATCATGACAATCTATTTGCTGACTTCATTCATCCTCTGCTACATTCTCTTGGGACTGAAAATGACTGACCTTATGCTAATTTTGCTCCATTTAGACGTGGCAGTGAATAATTAAGTCACGCTTCAAACCTGAGCAATTTTGTGCAATATTTCCGATAACAGACCGAGCTCAGTGTTTTTCCAGGTTTCACGTCAACACTGCCATAAAAATGCTGAAAACGTTTCTTATTTCCTCTTGCCTCTGTCCCACTTCTGGATAGCTTTTGTCCACAGGAAATCACAGCCCTCAGAGAACACCAAAATGACGTTAATCTTTTAGCCTTCCATGAATAAACATCCCTAGCCAATGCCCAGGGCAAGGGTGCCTCATTTGTAAATGTCTTGCAAGCTCTTTGTCATATCCTACTGACTTCGTGGGGTTAGTAATATCGAATTTGGTTACTGAGAAGCTCAGGCTTGGAACGGTTTGGTCCTTGGTCGCGGCTGAACAATGCTTGAACGCGGTCTCAGAGACCGGACTGGTAACACGGTGAGGAGTTTGTACGTTCTTCTCGTGAACGTGTGAGTTTCCTCCGGGTGCTCCGGTTTCCTCCCACACTCCAAATGCATGCCATTTGACAGGTTAATAGGTGACTGTAAACTGCCCAGTGATTAGGCTCGGATCATATTGGGGGCTTACAGGGTGGCATGGCTTGAAGGGCCAGAAGGGCCTACTCCATGCTATGTCTCAATAAAATTGAAAAAATATAATTCAAGGGTGAGGCAGCATTTAATTGCCCAAACCTAGCTACTCTTGCAAAGGTAATGGGGATCTGCCTTTAAGAACCGCAGCAGCCTTTGTGGTGTGGCTTCAACCCTCGCACCATCAGGGAAAGAGTTCCAGAGACGGTGAAGGAAAAACAAAATATTTCCAAGGCAGCATGTTGTACAGCTTGGAGGGCTGTTTCCAGGAGGTGGTGGGCCCATTGCTTTTGTTGCCCTTGATCCTCTAGCTCAGGTGTTCCCAACCTGGGGTCCATGGTATTGGCAGGGTTCCACGGTGTAAAAACAGGTTGGGAACCCCTGTGCTAGCTGGTGGAGATGGTGAGGTTGGAAGGTGGTGCCTAAGGAGCTGCATCCTGGAAATGATGCTACCCCCTGCCACTGTGCTTCGCCAGTGGAGTGGCTGAACAGTTACGGTTGGGGTACCCATCATGTTTGCCATTACACCCTGTACGATGACGACTTTCATGAGTGTTGCTGATTTCTCTAACGTCCAGTAATTTCTCCCTCCTCTCCCTTTTCTCTTTCGATCCATTCCTCGTTCTGGCTCTCTTCTCACCCCATCTCTTCTCATCACTTCCCACTGGTGGCCGTCCTCCTCCCCTTTCTTCCATGGTCCACTGTCCTCTCCTATCAGGTTCCTTCTTCTTCAGCTTGTTACCCCTTCCACCTATCACCTCCCAGTTTCTCATCTCATCACGCCGCTCTTACACCCACCTATCTTCCTCCTCACCTATCGCCTGCCAATTTGTATTCCTTCCCCTCCCCCCCTTTTATTCTGGCTTCTCCCCCTTCCAGCACTGATGAAGGGTCTCCGCCCAAAATGGTGACTGTTTATTCCTCTCCATAGACGCTGCTCGACTTGTTGAGTTCTTCCAGCTCTTTGTGTGTGTTGCTCTGTCTTTACCTCTTGTGTAGGGGCTCACTGATTAGAAGCACTGGCCAGAATTTTTTGGGAAATTACATCTGATTGGTCTTTAACAATGCAAGATCCCCCAAAGCTCTTTTTTATACCATTTACTAATGGGTCCATGGAGCCCAGATTGGGAACCCCTGCCCTAAAGTGATCTGCAGGAGCATTGTCAAACTGCCTGGCCATGCAAATGCAGATGAAATAAAAGCTTAGTGAAGGACATGGATCTGAAGTAGCAGACAACTTGCAGGAAGAACTCTATGGGTCAAGCAGCAGGAGGAGGGGAGGAATTGTCAAACGTTTCGAGTTAGAACCCTGATGAAGTGTCGACAATGCCTTTCCTCCCACGGAAGCTGATCGACCCGTTGAGTTCCTCCAGCAGATTGTTGGCCGCTCGATTGAACTCCTGCCTCAGCAAGGACCTGGACCCATTGCAATTTGCCTATCACCACAATAGGTCAACGGCAGATGCAATCTCAATGGCTCTCCACACAGCTTTAGATCACCTTGGACAACACAAACACCTACGTCAGGATGCTGATGATTGACTACAGCTCAGCATTCAACACCATCATTCCCACAATCCTGACTGAGAAGCTATAGAACCTATGTCTGTACCTCCCTCTACAACTGGATCCTCAACATCCTAACCATAAGACCACAATCTATGCAGATTGGTGACAATATCTCCTCCTCGCTGACGATCAACACTAGTGCACATCAGGGATGACTGTTTAGTCCACTGATCTACCCTCTCTATACCCATGACTATGTGGTTATGCATAGCTCAAATACCATCTTTTAGTTTGCTGATGATCCAGCCATTGTTGGCAGAATCTCAGATGAAGATGAGAAGGCATACAGGGGTGAGATATGCCAACTAGTGGAGTGGTGTCATAGCAAGAACCTTGCACTCAACGTAAGTAAGACGAAAGAGCTGATAGTGGACTTCAGGAAGGGTAGGATGAAGGAACACATACCAATCCTCACAGGGGGATCAGAAGTGGAGAGTGTGAGCAGTTTCAAGTTCCTGGGTGTCAAGATTTCTGAGGACCTAATCTGGTCCCAACATATCAATGCAGTTATAAAGAAGGCAAGACAGTGTCTATACTTCATTCGGAGTTTGAAGTGATTTGGCATGTCAACAACTACACTCAAAAAATTCTATAGATGTACTGTGGAGAGCATTCTGACAGGCTGCATCACTGTCTGGTATTGGGGAGGGGTGATACTGCACAGGACCGAAGGAAGCTGCAGAGGGATGTAAATCTAGTCAGCTCCATCTTGGGTACCAGCCTACAAAGTACCCAGGACATCTTCAAGGAGCAGTGTCTCAGAAAGGCAGCGTCCATTATTAAACACCCCCAGCACCCAGGGCATGCCTTTTTCTCACTGTTACCATCAGGTAGGAAATACAGATTCTGCACTGATTCTAATTCTGATTTTAAAACTGCAGCATCTGCGGTCTCTTGTGTCTACATGGTTTGGAAGGATTATCTTAAAGAGCGATGGAGAGGTTTAAGGTGGAAATTTTAAAGGAATTTGGTAATCCAAGGCACAAATGCCATTGATGAACTGGTGGCAATTAGTGATACAGAAACCGAATTGGAAAATAGAAACCTCCAGGATTTCCAGACTCAGAGGGAGGTGAAGCCATGAAGGGATCTTCAAAGAAGGATAAGAATTTTACAATGGGGACATTGCCTGAAAGGGCACCAATGTAGAGTTAGTGAGCAGAGAGGTGATGGGTGTTAATATCTCTGGGGATCTATCTTGGGCCCAACATATCGATGCAGTTACAAAGAAGGCACAACAAGCGGCTATATTTTAGTAGGAGTTTGAGAAGATTTGGCATGTTGCCAAAAACACTCAAAAACTTCTACAGATGTACCATGAAGAGTGTTCTTACTGGCTTCATCACTGTCTGGTATGGTAGGGGGAGGGGCTACTGCACAGGATTGAAAGAAGCTGCAAAGTGTTATGAACTTGGTCAGCTCTATCATGGATACTAGCCATGACGCAGGACAGGACATCCTCAACAAGTGGTGCCTCAAGAAGGCGGAATCTATTATTAAGAACCCCCATCACCCAGGTCATGCCTTGTTCTCATTGCTACCATCAGGGAGGAGGCACAGGAGCCAGAAGACACACATTCAACAATTCAGGAACTAATCTAAGTCGGACATTTATTGCATTTATCATACTATCAAGACATAGTCTTGACCAATTTTTTTCATCAATTTTAATATTCAAATCAGTTTCCCATTTTTGTCTTGATTTATGAATTCCTGGCTTAATTGTCTGTTTTTGAATCAAATTATACACACAAGATGTAAATTTTTTAATTTTTCCTTTTTGAATTAAGATTTCTATTTTTTACATCAATTATATATAACACCACAGAAAATAAATAGATTAAATTCAAATTTATCTGACCAATGTTTTTGATGTAATCAAGAAATTGGTACCTTTTTACATTCTACTTGGTCTTGTTCTAAAATTCAACCTTTTTGGATAAATTTAAGACTTTTACTGGAACAAATTATTGGAATACAACTCCCACATAGCTCAATATTATTTTTATTAGGTGATATTGAAGGGATAATACTGAAACCTAAATTGAATAAATATCAGAAAAAATTTATAAAAATTGCATTGGCAGTAGCCAAAAAAGCTATTGCAGTTACTTGGAAATCAGCTTCATATTTAACTATGGATCGTTGGAATAATGAAATATATAGCTGCATTCCACTTGAAAAAATTACTTATAATTTAAGAAATGAATCTGATATATTTTTGAAAATTTGGCACCCCTATCTACAAAAGATAGGATTAAATATATAGGTCCTTTGAAGATAAAATTATAAGTTATTTGGAGAAAATAAAAACTAGAGTTATTTTGAACTCCATGGAGCATGTGGGGATCCTCTGATATCCAGGCAATCTTTCTATCTTTTCTCTTTCTTTTTTCTTTTTTTCCTTTCTTTTCTTTTTTTTCAGTTAGGGATCTAAGGGGGGGAGGGCCAATATTAATTTTTCACTATTCTAATATTCTATTCATTTTATGTAATTCCCTTTAAAAAATCAAATAAATAAACAAACAAATAAATAAATAAATAAATAAATAGATACCGTAGGTGTCGGATTATAAGCCGCTACTTTTTCCCCACATTTTGAACAGCTTTGAACACTGCGGCCTTTACTACGGTGCGGCTAATGCATGATTTTTTTCATGCCGCCAAAAACATTTTGCCTCGTAACAGTAGACCAATAAAATTGATGAGTAGTTCACAGAGGTCCAATGAAATTGTACGATAAATCAAGCGCACTTTCACAATTACATTATTGTAAATCAGTCATTTGTACTCACCCTCATCAACATGGAAAACACTCGAAGAAAAGCATTGTGCTGCCTTTATGGCAGTTATTTAGTTTATAATATTTTCGCTTAGTAATTCATTTTCTAGTTAAAGTTAGAAGTGTTTTAACTATATTCGTTTTCTGTACTACATCGCGGGATGCTATGACGTCACACCCGGTTTCGCCGCGTCTTGTGGGATACCGGTTTGCGATAAACGGGAAGGCGGGGGCAAGCGCATTACGCGAGCGGCATTGGATCTGAGCGAACGCTGCTTTTAAGTTAAAGGCGATCAATAACTTTTCCTGGTAGGCTGCAGTATATATATTTTTTACCAGTCGTTAGGAGATATTGGAATGTTGTTCAGTAAAAAAGTATACGCAACGTATATTTAAAAGTAGCCGCGTTACAGGCACGGTTCGAAAAAAAGCATTTGCAATATGTATTTGTTTATGTTATCATATGGATTTAATTAAAAGTTTAAAAATCCTCACGTGTAATATCTTTCTGTGTAAATATCTCATATTACAACGTGGGACACCTGCGGCCGAAAATCCGGTGCGGCCGAAAATCCGGTGCGGCCTAAAATCCGGTGCGGCCTGTACAAGTACAAAATTGATTTTCTTTCTAAAATTAGTGCCAGCGGCTTTTAATCAGGTGCGCTCTGTAGTCCGGAATCTACGGTAGATAAGTAAATAGATAGATAGATAGAAACAATTCAGGAACAGCTTCTTCCCTTCTGCCACCCAATTATTGAATGGGCATTGAACCCATAAATATGAACTCACAACTTTCTTATTTCTTTTTTTTGCACTATTTATTTAATTTAAGTATTTTGTAAATACCTTCTTCTGAAATTCACAATTTTTATTATTATATATTGCACTGTGCTGCTGCTACAAAATCAACAAATTTCACAACATGTGCCAGTGATATTAATCCTGATTCTGATTCTGTTTCTTTCAGGTGTGAATTAGGATAGAGTTAGCTGAGCTCAGACAAGGAAAGGGGGTCGGATGGGAAGCTAACGCAGAGAAGAATACTGTTGACTCCTCTTTCAGGAGTGTAATTCAACCCAGGGAGTGAGGGCATTTAGACTCAACTATATTTAACGCTAGATCCTCCAACTGAGAAGCCAATATACCTGATACACAATAAAACATAATAAGAGTAGATATCCTGCTGATTCAGGTGTGAAGTTTAGGTGTCTGGTAGGAGAGAACATTTCTTTGATGTCCAATATTGAGGCATTTATCATTAAAATAACCTATAAAATCTCCCCAATGTCCCATTTACTGGTACAATTCTGTCAGCAAATGCAGGCTTGGCCAGATTGCTCTGAACCATCTAGCCCTCTGATGACAAAAATAGACAGCTGATCAAGGAATCACAAGAGCCTGCAGTACAGAAGGCCATTTGGCCCATCATGCCCTTGCCAGTCAAATAAAAATCAGAATCAGATTTAATATCAATGGCATATGTTGTGAAATTTGTTAACTTTGTGGCAGCAGTACCATGTAATACATGATAAATATAGAAAATAATTGAATTACAGTAAGAATGTATTATATATATTTAACATATATATAAAAATAGTCAAATTCAATAAGTGGGGCAAAAACAGAAATTTAAAAAAAAGTCGTGAGGTAGTGTTCATGGGTTCACTGTCCATTCAGAAATCGGATGGCAAAGAAGAAGAAGCTGTTTTTGACTCACTGAGTGTGCGCCTCAGGCTTCTGTGCCTCCTTCTTGATGACAACAATGAGAAGAGGGCATGTCCTGGATGGTGGGGAGTCCTTAATGATCATTAATGGAGAATGTGTGGAGCAGGTTAAGACCTACAAGTATCTGGGAGTACAGTTAGACGAGAAGCTAGACTGGACTGCCAACACAGATGCCTTGTGCAGGAAGGCACAGAGTCGACTGTACTTCCTAAGAAGGTTGGCGTCATTCAATGTCTGTAGTGAGATGCTGAAGATGTTCTATAGGTCAGTTGTGGAGAGCGCCCTCTTCTTTGTGGTGGTGTGTTGGGGAGGAAGCATTAAGAAGAGGGACGCCTCACGTCTTAATAAGTTGGTAAGGAAGGCGGGCTCTGTCGTGGGCAAAGTACTGGAGGGTTTAACATCGGTAGCTGAGCGAAGGGCGCTGAGTAGGCTACGGTCAATTATGGATAACTCTGAACATCCTCTACATAGCACCATCCAGAGACAGAGAAGCAGTTTCAGTGACAGGTTACTATCGATGCAATGCTCCTCAGACAGGATGAAGAGGTCAATACTCCCCAATGCCATTAGGCTTTACAATTCAACCGCCAGGACTTAAGAACCTTTTAAAAGCTATTATTAATGCTTTTTGAGATAGTGATTTAGATGCATATCATATTTTTTACTGAGTTAAGTATTGTATGTAATTAGTTTTGCTACAACAAGTGTATGGGACATTGGAAAAAAAGTTGAATTTCCCCATGGGGATGAATAAAGTATCTATCTATCTATCTATCTATCTTAATGATGAATGCCACCTTTTTAAGGCATTGCTTCTTGAAGAAGCCTGAATGATGGAGCTGACTAATTTTACAACTCACTAAACTCTCTGCAAAAGGGAGTCACTGTGACTTAACCTACTTCCCACCTCTCCATACAGGTCTTGTGGATTCAAAGGAAATCATAGAGAGAATCGTAGAGTGAACCTGGTTCCAAGTTACCTGGTTCCTGGTTACCAAGGAAACAGGTCCTTCTGCTCAATGGGACCATGCAGATCATTAAGCACTAAGGCTATATTAATATATTTTTTAAAATTTTCCCTAAATTCCCCTCAATCCCCTTCACGTTCCACCACTCACCTAGTCACTAGGGACAACATATCAATAAACCAAGCAACCTGCGCATTTTTGTGATGTGGGAGGTAACTGGAGTACCAGGAGGAGTCTATGTATTCACAGGGAGAAGTAACAAACTCCACACCATCAGCAAAGCAGGTCAGGGAGACCGGAGCTGCCCGGGTTGCAGATCTGATCGTTACACCAGCGTGCCAACCGTCCCCGGCCAATTGGCAGGATGGTATTGAGAACCCCAAGACCATGCATCAGGAGCCCCATGCGAGCAGTGGAGAGAGTGCACCACCTCACAAAGTACCTGGCCACTCCCTCCATCGGGTACCTCCTGCCTCATCTGCAGGAGAGTCGGCATTTCCCACACCAGCTTAATCAACCACCTCAGAACCCACAATGTCAAAATGGAAGCAAGTTATCCTCAATCCCAAGGAACTGGTCAAGGAGGAGGACATTTGAAACATGCCAGCCCCCTTTCCCATGGACTCTGTCGATACAATACTGTGCAAAAGTCTTAGGCACATATATGTAGCCCTGGTGGCCTAAGACTTTTGCATAGTACTTAGTAATTTTATCTGTTGTACTGTACTGCTGCCGCAAAAGAAAAACAAATTTCATGACACATGTGAGTGATGATAAACCTGACTCTGATATAGGTCTCTATTGAGGACTGAGAGTGGGAAGGGGGCAGGGAGAGGGGAATCATGTTTGGGAAAAGGGGAAGGCAGAGGGGAGGGAGCAGGAAGCACCAGAGAGACATTCTGTAACGATCAATAAACCAATTGTTTGGAATCAAATGACCTTGCCTGTGTCTGCACCCACACTGTGCCCCTGTCGTTGGCACTCCTTCTCTGCCACCTGTCCCACACCCCTCCCACGGCAATCCATCGTCACCATTCCCAACATCCTTTGCTCCTGCCAGATTTACAATCTCGCTCTCCGCTCCACATAAATACAGCATTGTGCAAAAGTCTTAGGCACCCTATCTAGATGTATGTGCCTAAGAATTTTGCACAGTAGTACACTTCTGTCTGCTTCAGTAAAGCAACCAGCATAATCAAAGACCCCAAACAAGAGAAAATTTTCAGGCGCTGAAAATCCGAGCAACACACACAAAATGCTGGAGGAGCTCAGCAGGCCAGGCAGCATCTATAGATAAGGGTTTCGGCCCAAAACGTCGACTGTTGTTTTTCCCATAAATGCTGCCTGGCCTGCTGAGTTCTTCAAGCATTTTGTGCATGTTAATCAAATACCCCACCCATCTCAGATATTGTCTCTTCTCCCCCTCCCATCAAGCAGAAGATACAAAAGCCTGAAAACGTGTACCATCAGGCTCAAGGACTGCTTCCTGTTATAAAACACTTAAATGGTCTGCTTGTACTGAGAGATGGATTCTTGACCTCACATCCTACTTCATTGTGATCTTGCCTGCACTGCACTTTCCCCGTAGCTGTATTTTATTCTGCATTCTGTTATTGTTTTTCCTAGTAGTTCTCATTGAACTGTGTAATGAACGCCTCTCGCTGTACCGCGGTACACGTGACAGTAATAGATGAACTCCAGCTCAAAGTCAAGTTCAGGCACTAGGCTCCCAACTTTCTGGGCAGAAGTCAGAGAATGGGAACCAAGGGCCCCTAGCCCCTGCCAGTCACTGCCCCAAGAGTACAGAGGTGGGCGGGTGAGTGGGGGTTCGACAGGATAGAGAGCTGAGCTCATTGTTGCTTCCAATATGGAATGAAAACACCCAATATCTAAATTGTGGATGCTACTAAACTGGATTAAAAGTCATGGTTGTAACTGCAAACAATTACACATGGACAATAATAAGCTAGCAAAATATCTCACTTATTAGCAAATCCAGATCAAAACAGAGAAATGTGAGGTGGTAAACTTTGGTAGAAAGAACAGGAAAGTTCTTCATTATTTGTAAAATAAAGTGATGTCAAGGAACAAATGGATCTTGGAGTAAAAATGCACCATTCACTGAAAAGTTGCAGCACAGGTTAATTGGTTTATTAGTGGTAGCTGCCTTCACATCCACTTCTGTAGTTGTACCGTGGAGAGCATTCTGACAGGCTGCATCACTGTCTGGTATGGGGGGGTGGGGGGGCTACTGTACAGGACCGAAAGAAGCTGCAGAAGGTTGTAAATCTAGTCAGCTCCATCTTGGGTACTAGCCTACAAAGTACCCAGGACATCTTCAGGGAGCAGTGTCTCAGAAAGGCAGCGTCCATTATTAAGGACCTCCAGCACCCAGGGCATGCCCTTTTCTCACTGTTACCATCAGGTAGGAGGTACAGAAGCCTGAAGGCACACACTTAAGAACTTTTTAAAAGCTATTATTAATGCTTTTTGAGATAGTGATTTAGATGCATATCATATTTTTTTTTACTGAGTTAAGTATTGTATGTAATTAGTTTTGCTACAACAAGTGTATGGGACATTGGAAAAAAGTTGAATTTCCCCATGGGGATGAATAAAGTATCTATCTATCTATCTATCTATCTATCTCAGCAATTCAGGAACAGCTTCTTCCCCTCTGCCATCCGATTCCCAAATGGACATTGAATCTTTGGACACTACCTCCTTTTTAAAAAATATACAGTATTTCTGTTTTTTGCACTTTAAAAAAATCTATTCAATATACCTAAATGATTTATTTGTTTATTTTTATTATTATTTTATTTATTATTAATTTTTTCTCTCTCTCTGCTGGATTATGTATTGTATGAAACCGCTGCTGCTAAGTTAACAAATTTCACACCACATGCCGGTGATAATAAATCTGATTCTGATGGAACAGTTCTCTAACTGGCCAGGACAAAGCTCATCTCAGGCATCAAGTGGGCAAAGGCTGCCTACGCACAAAAAGTTCAGCAACGCCTGGCTAACAATCCCCAGTGTATGTGGCGGGGCAAGGAACAGCAGAGTTGGCTGTGCCAGTGACACCTCCCTCCCTGAAGCTCTAAACAACTGTCGAGCACGTTTCGAGGCATGCAAGTCAACGGCGGCCATGAAAGCCACCCTTCTCAAGTGAGCCGCCACTGTCCGTGACAGCAGAAGATGTGAGAAAGACTCATGCCCCGTAAGGCAGCCGAGCCAGGCAACGTCCTAGGCTGAGTACTCAAGTCAAGTCACTTTTATTGTCGTTTCGACCATAACTGCTATGCACAGTACACAGTAAAAATGAGAACGTTTTTCAGGACCTGGTGTTACGTGACACAGTCCAAAAACTAGACTGAACTACGTAAAAAAAACAACACAGAGAAAAAAAAAACAACTGCACTAGACTACAGACCTACCCAGGACTGCACAAAGTGCACAAAACAGTGCAGGATAAAAAAAAATTATCCATGAGCCCTAATCAAAAGTTGTGTATTCAAACTTAAATTAGAAAATTCAATTAAATTAACACCAGGTCTGAAAGGCCGCTGTTGCCGTGTCGCGCCGCCTCGAGGGAATCAGCCCACATCTCGGGGACTGTGTACACGTTTGCATCTTGAACCTATTACAAGGGCAAACGAAGGAGTGGAGCTTAGTGCCGGAGGGGGAAAATTGAAGGGTAGGGAAGTTTTGCTAAACCCTTTATTGAACTATTTTGGAATAGGGGCTGTGGCTCTGGACAGATAGAGAGATGCTGGAGAGGGTGTGCAAAAATCGGAAGTGTGTAGGTGGCCTTTCCAGGAATAGACCAACATACTGGAGCTTCAGGAATCAGGTGGAGCAGGACTAGAGCAATTAGGGCTGATGCCTAACAGCTCAAGAGGACACAGGTTCGATCCTGACCATTGGTGCTCTATGTGGAGTTTGCACATTCTCGCTATGAGCTTCTGGGATTCGAACGGCTGCTCCAGTTTCCTCCCACGCGTCAAAGTGTTTTAGCACCTCAGTTACATCTCCCCTCAGGCTCCTGCCTGGAAAAAAATCCTCAGTCGAGCCAATCTCCCTTGTTAACTAAACTTCTCCATCTCCAGCACCGAGACTAATGAACAAATTATGCACAAGTGCCCACGGCTCAATCACAGAATGTAACAGGTGTGGTGTATGATCAAACTGAACACAGCCTATCCACCCACCCAGGCACAGAGCTTGTCATATCAACAGCAAACTTGGCACAGTCGCAGATGATGGAAGCATTAGTCAGTCAGCTGCAGCTGTGTTGGTACCAAACCCTGAGTCGGGGTTTCAGCTGCTTGATTCGGCACTAACACCACCTAGTCGGACACTTCATTGGTGAGATCAGTTGGCTGGTTGGGTGGTGTCACACCAACAAACATTGCACTCAATGAATGTCAGTAAGACCAAGGAAATGATGTGGACTTCAGGGAGGGGAAGTTGGGAGAACACACACCAGTCCTCTTTCACAGTTCAGAAGTGGAAAAGGTGAGCAGCCTCCGGGTGTCAACATCTCTGAGGATCTATCCTAGGCCCAGAACATTGATGCAATAACAAAGAAGATATGCCAGTGGCTATATCTTATTAGATCTTGGAGGCTATTTGGTAAAATCTCCAAACTCTGGCAAACTTCTATAGATTCACCGTGGAGAGCATTCTGAATGGTTGCATCATCATCTAGTATGGAGGCAGCAATGCACAGGATCAGAAAAAGCTGCAGAGGATGGTAGATTCAGCCAGCTCCATATGGACCCTAGCTCCCTCACTATCGAGGGTATCTTCAAAAGGTGATGCCTCAAGAACATCATTGGGACTCAACTGCCAGACCTGGAGACAATCTACAACTCTCGATGCCTAGAGTGCGTGTGTAACATCATTGAAGACCCATCCCATCCTGGACACTGTCTATCCAATCTCCTGCCACTTGGTAGGAGATACAGAAACACCCTAGCCAGGACAGTGAGACTGAAAAACAGCTTCTTCCCGAGGGCTGTTGCATAGCTGAATAATGCTACCTCCTGACTTGCTGATGGCCCCTGACGGTTGAAAACATTTGTTGGATGTAAATATGGGATTTTTACTGCATGTGTTGTAAATATCTGTTTGGCATGGACTGGAGCAGCATGCAATCTCGCTGTCGAGTAATGACAATGAAGTTCTATTTTATTCTTAAGAAGGTGGCATCGTTATAAAGGACCTCACCATCCAAGATTTTCTTTCAGGAAAGAGGCACACACACACACACTCACACACGCACACACACGCACATACACGCACATGCACGCACGCACACACACACACCCCCCCCCCCCCACTTTTTAGGATCAGCTTCTTCCCTCTGCCATCAGATATCTGAATAGTCCATGAGCCCATAAACACTACATCACTGTTTTGCTTTGTTTTGCACTATTTTTTCTTAATTTAACTTATAGTAATTTCTAAAATGTATTGTGCAATATCGCTACTACAAAACAACAATTTCACGACATACATCAGATATAAGAAATCTGATTCAGAATTGGAATTGTACTGCATGGTCAGAGGAGTTCCTTGAATGAAATATTAAACCAAGGTCCAAACGATCTTGGATCTTGGACCTCCAAACAGTCGATCTTGGACAGTTGAAAATATACATAGGACATACAGTAAGTTCATCTCCTTTTCAATACTTCTTTTTACTACCACTCTTATTTGATGTTGCTTTCAAAAGGGAGGCACCACACTCCTTCACTAGTTCATAATTCCAAGTGGCCAACTGCCCAAAGTAAGACTTGACCTTGCAACCTTTTTTCCAGTCCTGAAGAAGGGTCTCAGCACAGAACATCAACTGTTTATTCATTTCCATAGATGCTTCCTGGCCTGCTGAGTTCCTCCAGCACATTGCGTGTGTTGTTTGTACTTACAACTTCTTGCTCAGGGGTAGGACCACTATTCACTGGGCTGTGAAGAGAAGCAATAATGATATATTCTAGTTCTTCAGAGCAGCGCTATTATGAACGGTTAACAACACCATTCACACGTTTTTCACTTAACAAATATGACAAAATATTCTAAATATATATAAATAACAAACCAAATAAAAATGTACACTAAAGAATGCCTGGAACAAGAAAGAGACATAAAATACTGCAGATGCTGGAATCCGGAACAACAAACCAGATGCCGGAAGAACTCAGTGGGTCATTTGTGGAAGGAAATAGATTACCGATGTTTCGTGTCAAGATCCTTCATCTGGACTGCTGATCTGGAATAAGAAAATGATTTAAGACTGCCCTGTTTGCTTTGTTCCTCAAGCTAATTTCTAAGCATTAGATCTGAGGACAACTCCAGTTGAAAAGAGGGGCAAAAGGTGGTAAGACAGATCCAAATTCTTGCACCCACCTGACTGGGTAATAGGGAAGCAAGTAATCGATGGTGTAGCTGGGTCAGAAGCTGACGGAAACGTTGCTTGGAAAACATAATGGCCAGGATTAGGCAATGGTTGGAAAAGGACAACTCAGCGAGAAAGCAGCTTAGCATACCCACAATCAGCAGAGTTAGATTTCTGATGGGAACAGAAAATACTCTTGTTACTTAACATTATCTGTGGTCGGCACTGCTGTTAGCTTTGAGGTTGGCCAGATGGGTTGGCGTGACGACAAAGTCATGAGATTTTTTTGCAACCTCGCCTGAACTTGATGCATCAAATCCTCATGTCGGGAGAAGGCAGCAAGCGGGTCAGCTGCTCACAAGAAGAACAACCACCATTTATAATGTATCTTTACAAAAGGACAGAAAGAACAAAGTGCAAAGGAACACCGTGCGACTGATCTTCTGAGAATGACTAATCTTTTCTCTCAGTACTGCTTCCTTGCACTTGATTAGCTAACAGCCTAATGGAGCAAAAGCAAATCCTAAGGCATTTCACACAAGCATTTCCAATCTAATTAACATCCAGCTATAAAATAGATCTGTGGCTCAGGGAATACTGTGGAGTTTCAGTAATGAGGAAGGAATGGTAGAGTTAGAGTCAGAATCCGGTTTCTGGTTTAGGAGGGCACTGCTGATGGCCAGCGACTGCTTACCAGCGACAAAATACAAAACAAAGAAAGCTACTAAGCATCTTATTGATAACACTTTATTAATATCAATCACTGCTAACAATGGAGAGGAGTGCAGAGGCGAGGCTAGGCGAGTGGAGGCATGAGGAGGAGGAGGCGGAGGCAGAGGCGAAGGTGAAGGCGAGGCAAGAGCGAGGGAGGTCCTGATGTCTGATCGATTAAAGCGGTGAGGCGAATTGGAAAGGGTGGGTACGGGCCAAGTCGTGGCGGTGGGGTCCAGTCCCCCGAGCTGTCCAGGAGTGAGGAACAACCCGATGTCTGGACGATTTAAGCGGCCGGCCAAATTGAAAAGATCAGGGTGTCAGGAATGGAGGCGAGGGACGAACCAGTTCTGCCCGGTTCTGCCTGCGGCTCAGTGACTCTGCGCTGAACCGAGGCTCTGGCCTGCTCCAGCCGCTGTTGCTTTGATTTCATGACTATCTTCCAACTTGTACTTCTTCCCCCTCCCACCACCTTCTTAATCTGGCTTCTTCCCACTCCCTTTCCAGTGCCGATGAAGGGTCACAGCCCAAAATGTCAACACTTCTCCATAGATGCCTCCTAAGCTGCTGAGCTTCTCCACCATTTTGTGTGTGTTAACCATCCATGTTACCTGCACCCCTCTGATCCTGTCTTCCTGCACATCCATCACTCAGGGCCCCCAGCAGGACGTGCCCTTTCCTATGACTAAAATCGGGAAGAAGGTACAGGAGCCCGAAGACCCACACTCAATAACACAGTAACAGCTTCATCAGATTTATGACTGGTCCATGAGCACTACCTCATTTTTGCACTATTTGTTTAATTATTTTGTAATTTGTAGTAATTTTTTTCTTTGCACCCTACGGCTGCCACAAAGCAACACATTTCACATCACATAAGACAGGCAGAGCAGAGCATATTCAGAAAGGAATCAAGTAATGTTATTCAATCAGTGGACTACTCCTTTTGGAACATAGAACTGACCAGTACAGCACAGAACAGGCCCCTCAGTACAAAACGTTGTGCCAACGTTTTAGCCCACTCTAAGATCAATCTAACACTTCCCTTCTACATAGCCCTCCATTTTTGTGCCTATCTAAGAGATTTTTTAAATGTCCCTAACGTTACAGAGGGATAAATGTTTTCTCGAATGTGTCTATGGAAGCCTAGTCCCCGAGGCGGAAGTACCAGTAAGGCCTACTGGTAAGGAAGAGCCAAGCACAATCAATACAAGTAGGTTAAATGGGCTGTGCTTGCTATAGTGCCACCCCAGTAAGACACAAGAGATGGCTGGATACCTGGAACAATACACAGAGAAGCTGGAGGGACACAATGGTCAAGTAGGGGAATAGACTACATACTGTTGATTCCCCTCCATAGATGCCGTCTGATACTCTGAGTTCCTTCAGCTTCTTTGTGAGTTGCTGAGAAAATATAAGTTAACTTCACCTCTGGGTTCATCCATATGCCCATCAAAGAGTTTCTTAAATACCCATAAGGTATCTGCCTCTACCACTATATTCCACGCCTTCACCACTCTTTGCGAAAGAGAAGTCCTGGTTTTTCATCATGGTTTTATGGACTGTGGAAGGGAGAAACAGCTTCTTTCCCTTTGCTGTCAGATTTCTGAACAGTCCATTAACCCATGAACACTATTCTGTTATCCCTTTATTTTTTTTGTGACTTATAATAATTTGCACCTTTCAAGGGTGACACATGAATGAGATGCTGGGGCTGAGACAAGAGCAGTGGATTTTTTGTTAACCTGCTTCATGGAGAACAGAAACAGGGAAGCCAGTTAGAAGTGAACAATGTGGATGAGCTGCTTAGCAATAAATGAATTAAGGCAAGGGAGAAATACGGCGATATTACTGAAGCAAGCAATATCACTCCAAGCACAGATATATGGGACATAGGTCAACTCAGGGTGACATGAAGGTTGTAAAACATATGTATAGTTGGTTTTCAAGATATTTGCAAGAGAGAGAGATGGAGCTTGTGGTGAAGAAATGGAACTAGTGACAGGAGCAAATTTTTCTGTTCAGATTTCCCAATGTTTATTTGAAATAAATTTTAACATCCAAATGTAGACAAGAAAAACATTGGAGCAGTAAATCTGGGTATTGTCAACGTAAGTAGAAACTGATGAGACTGTGAGCTTTAGGAGCAGGATTTGGCTATCTGACCCTTTGAGTCTGTTCAAAGGATTCAAAGCACATTTATTATCAAAGTATGTATTAAATATACAGCCTAGAGCTTCATCTGCTTGCAGACAGCTACAAAGCAAGAAAGAACCCACTTAAAAAAGAGGCCAACACCCAATGCACAGAGAAAATGAAAAAAAAACAAATCATGCAAACAATAAAAGGAAGCAACAGCATTCCGAAACATATTGAGTCCATAGATCCCGAATCTCCAGAGCAACTGGATTAGGCCCAAAGCCTTGGTCTCAGTTCATCCTACAGTGGGCCAAATCACTGCAAAGCTTGTAGATACGAAGCGCATAGCAGCCAGAGCAGTCTCACCACCTCAGGCCCAAGGAGAGCAGGCGCGAAACCTCGCGGAGCATAACTGGCTTGACCCTCCCCTCTGGCACCCTGCCTTTTCAGTCCATCTGGCCCGGCGTTTAAGTTGTTCAGGCACTGGGTCGTCCCCCGCACTCGGACCCGGGTCCCATGGCAATGATACGTGCTGGACTGCTTCCAGCCCGTACTCAAACGTAATGGCTGATCCATTTCCCTCTCAGACCCAATCTCCTGCCTTCTCCCTCTGTCCCTTCAATTGTTGCATTTTTTTTTGTAGTGAGGGGCAGTGAACAGTTGAAATAATTAGGCTTATTTCAAAATAAACAGGAACACATCCCAACTCAATTTACACGGTGTTATCTGAAGCACCGAGCTCAGTAATTGGGTACTTATTCAGACAGATATGTTTCAGTATATTCACTCTATACAATCATTCTCTCACACTTTATTTCAATATAAGCATGCTTTTCACTTACCTAGCCTTCCAATTTCTACTTTGAGGTTTTCTAGACACTTTGTTATCAGATTAAATGGGGTGATATTCATCTATTAATCCATTCATTCTTGGAACAATTACATCATCAGCCGGATCATTAGCGACCAAATCTTACCAGTTCTTGAACCAAGTGTCTGAGCTGCATCAAAATTACCACAACAAAATGTAATGATATTGAAACTTAACCGGCCACTTCAGACAGACTAAAACCGCAAAATGCAGAATCTCCCTGTGGCCACCCATTTCAATTTTACTACCCGTTCCAGTCCGACAGGTCAGTCCATGACCTCCTCTACTGTTAGGATGAGGCCACACTCAGTTTGGAGGAGGAACACCTTATATTCCGTCTGTGTAACCTCCAACCTGACGGCCTGAACATCAATTTCTCGAACTGCTGGTAATTGCCCGCCATTCCCCACCTCCCCACCGTCTCCTTCACCATTACCCGTTCCTGATTCCCTTTCTCAACTTACCTGCCTATCACCTCCCTCTGGAGCTCCTCCCCCTTCCCTTTTTCCACGGTCTTCTGTCCTCTCCTATCAGATTCCCCCTTCTCCAATCCTTTATCTCTTTCACCAATCAACTTCCCAGCACCTCAACACTTCCCTCTCTCCAGGTTTCCCCCATCACCTACCACCTTGTACTTCGTCTTCCCCTCCCCTACCTTCTTACTCTGAATTCTCCGCTTCCTTTCCAGTCCCGATGAAGGGTCTTGGCCCAACTGTATTCTTTTTTCCATAGCTGTCGCCTGACCTGCTGAGTTCCTCCAGCATTTTGTGTGTGTTGCTCTGGATTTCCAGCACCTCCAGATTTTCTCATGTTTATAAAGCATCTTCCAACCCAGAGAATCTTCCAAGCTCTTCAATGTTTTGTGACTAGTGTCCAGATTAGGAGTGCTGTCCCACAGAGGCACAGTTGTTATTACAGTACTCAGAAAAGGTTAGTTTTATAAAGATAATAAAGTTTAGCTTTACCTGCCACGTGTATATTGAAACATACAGTGAAATGGGTCCTTTTTGCGTCAACGACCCGCACTCTCCCAGGGATCAGCCTGCAAGCATCCCCATGCTTTCAGCACCAACATAGCAGGCTCATGGTTTACTTAACCCTAAGCCTTACCTGTACAGGTGTGAGGAACCAGGAGCACACGGAGGAAATCCACACGGTCACGGGCAGAATGTACAAGCTCCTTAGAGTCAGCGGCAGGAACTGAACCCTGACGGGCGATCGCTGCAACGTAAGGGTTGCGCTAACCACTACACCACCGTGCTGACCGTTGATCCAGTGTTCCAGACTTGCCGGTCACTATTCGCGGGATTAACCTTGGGAAAACCCAGCTCTGACTCCAGGCTCCAAGTGTTCCCGCTTCAGGCGAAGCACGTAGTGAGTGGTATCTGAAATCCGGCCACACGGGCAATCGGTGTTGGACGAGGTACTGAGAGCAGCAAAGGTGCAAATTCGAATCAGTGGTGGGAGTGGAAGACGGACAGTGAACTCAGTGCCCATTACCTACAGTGATTGAGTTGGCCTAGTCCTGATTAATTGACAGAGAGCAGATGAAGGGGGAACCTGTACAAGGGAGCTGTCTACTGAGCCTTTTCCTCACCAACTGAGCTCAAAGTTGCACTGGTAGCAGTGGTCCTTGTGGAGCTGGAGTCCTGCCTTCCCACAGTGGCCATCAGGTTGAGTGCCACAACAAACAAAACAAGTGGTATCGCCTCAGAATCAGATTTATTATCACTGGCATGTGTCCCGAAATTTGTTAACTTAGCAGCAGCAGTTCAATAAAATACATAATATAGAAGAAAAATAAATAAATTAATGAATTATAGTATATGTGTACTGAATAGATTAAAAAATTGTGCAAAAACAGAAATAATATATATTAAAAAGTGAGGTAGTGTTCATGGGTTCAATGTCCATTTAGAAATCGGATGGCAGAGGGGTAGAAACTGTTCCTGCATCACTGAGTGTGTGCCTTCAGGCTTCTGTACTTCCTTCCTGATGGTAACAATGAGAAAAGGGCATGTCTTGGGTGCTGGGGATCCTTAATAATGGACACTGCCTTTCTGAGACACCACTCCTTGAAGATGTCCTGGGTACCTTGTAGGCTAGCACCTGAGATGGAGATGACTAAACTTACAACCCTCTGCAGCTTCTTTCAGTCCTGAGCAACAGCTCTCCCCCACCCCCCCATACCAGACAGTGATGCAACCTGTCAGAACGCTCTCCACGGTACATCCATAGACGTTTCTGAGCGTTTTTGTTGACATGCCAAATCTCTTCAAACTCCTAATGAAGTATAGTTACTATCTTGCTTTCTTTATAACTGTAATGATATGTTAGGACCAATCAATACTTGGAAGAGATTTAGATAATCATCCATAAGGGATAGACTTGAAACAAGCCAACTAGGACATGCTTTGTATTTTTAGCTATTCATCCATAAATTAATGTGAGGCAGACCAAAAGAGTGCTGGCATTGCAGGAAATTCAGAAGGATTCACTATATAATTCCTGTGTTACGAATTGCCCTTTCACAAGCAGTTAGAGAATACTCTTTGGACTTTAGAAGAATGAGGGTTGATCTGCCTGGAACATACAGTACATTATAGTTCAAAGGGTGTTGGACACACACACACACACACACACACACACACACACACACACACACACACACACACACACACACACACACACACACATATATAGATAGCTAGGATGTCAAAGACTTTTGCACAGTACAGTATTTTTAAATGTGGGGCAGGGAGTGAGCTTGTAAATCTGCTGGGAGCAAAGGATGTTGGAAATGATGAGGGTAGAGTGCCGCAGAAGGGGTATGGGCAGGTGGCTGGTGGGTGGGAGGGGGGGGTGGCACAGGTGTAGACACACCCCGCCCTGAAACAAGGCAGGGTCATTTGATTCCAAGCAATTGGTTTATTGATCATTACAGGATGTCTCTCTGGTGCTTTGCACTCCCTCCCCTCTCCCTGCCCCTTTTTCCAATCATGATTTCCCTCTCTCTGCCTCCTTCCCACTCTCAGTCCACAATAGAGACCCATATCAGAATCAGCATTATCCTCACTCACATATGTCATGAAATTTGATTTTTCTTAGCAGCAGCATTACAGGGCAATACATAACGTTATTACAGTACTGTGCAAAAGTCTTAGGCACCTCACTATATATATGTGCGTAAGACCTTTTCACAGTTCTGTATATGACTGCAAGAGGACATGGCTGTGTAGATGTCAACACATTTCCACTAGTGCATGAATACTTAATGAGGAGCCATAGATACAGGAATTGAGGATGCTTATTTAAAACAGGGATGTGTAGGAACAACTCTTCACAGTGGCAGATGAAAGTTTGATGTTCTCTACCCCAGAGAACTGTCGAAAATAAATCATTGGAAGTACGTAGAATCATTTAGAGGCAGTAGAACCAGCCCCGTAGTGAAGTGGCTAGCACGACGTTATGCATTACCAGCAACCCGGGTTCAATTCCCGCCACTGCTTCTAAAGAGTTTGTACATTCTCCCCATGACCGCGTGGGTTTCCTCCAGGTGCTCTGGTTTGCTCCCACAGTCCAAAGACGTACCAGTTAGTAGGTTAGTTGGTCATTGTAAGTTGTCCTGTGATTAGCGTAGGATTAAATTGGGGGAATTGCTGGGCAGCACAGCTCAAAGGGCCAGAAGGTCCTATTCTGCACTCTACCTCAATAAATAAGTAGTTATTTTTTGAAAGATCAGGAATTAAGTGCCATGCAGAACTGGCACAGAAGAGGAGATGGTAAAACCAACAAACCAGGCCAAAGCTCCTGAGTTGTGTTGAGTTTGGTTGTGAATGCTGGTGGACGGTTAAACAGCTATAGGAAAGGAGGAAGCTCCAAGGACATTGATGGGGCCTAACAAGCCTTGGAGCCTGCTGTACAGAGTAGAAAAGTCGTCTTGTATTCCTTCAGCATTTTTCACCATCACAGAAGCCAATCTCAGCCAACGCCATTCATTCCACCAAGTATCAGTGTTGAGAGAACTGGGTGCAGCAAAAGATATGGGGACCAGACAAGATCTTGGCTGTCAAACTGAAGATTTGTGTGAATCTGGCCTCTAGACAAATTGGCCATATAGTCATAACAATAGCACCTACCTGCTAACGTGGAAAGGTGCCGAGCTCTGTCCACAAATAAAGGAACAAAGGGTGGCACAGTAGCATAGTGGTTAGCACAACATTTTACAGCAGAGGCGAACTGGGTTCAATTCCCGCTGCTCCCTTTAAAGAGTTTGTATGTTCTCTCCGTGACTGCGTGGGTTTCCTCCACCTGCTCAAAAATGTACCGATTGGTAGGTTAATTGCTCATTATAAAATGTCCCGTGATTAGGCTAGGGCCAAATCGGGGGTTGTTGGGCGGTGTGGCTCAAAGGGCCTGAAGGGCCTGTTCCACGTTGTATCTCAATAAATAAATATATAACAACCTCGTGTTGAACATCAGCAAGTTCAAGGATTGTGGACTTCAGGAAGGGGAAGTGAGGAGCGCACACACTACTGAGGGGTCAACGATGGAAAGGGTGAGAAACTTTAAGTTCTGAGGTGACAACATCTCAGAGGATGTATCCTGGGCCCAGCATACTGACACCATCATCCCAACAGCTCTACTTTGTTAGAAGCTTAATGAGATTTGGTATGTCACCAAAGACTCTTACAAAGCTCCATAGATATATAGTGGAGAGCATTCTGACAGGTTGCATCGCAATATATAGTACTGCAAGAGGCTACAGAGGGTTGTAGACTCAACCAACACCACCTCAGGCACAACCGTCCCCACCATTGAGGACACCTTCAAAACACATTGCCTCAAGAATGTGGCATCCGTCACAAAGTACCTTCAGCATCTAGAGCATATTCTCTTCTCATTACTAATCTTGGGGATGAGAATTGGTGATGGAGAAGGCATTGGAACCAGGGCAGGTGATGGAGTCAAGACGCAGAGCAATCACAGTCTCACTTATTGGTCCATTCAGTAGTAAATAGCCTATCCTCAACAGCTTCCCAACGACGGAGCCCATTCACATCCCTCAACAATATTATTCTGCTCTTTAGAACATTACACAAACTCCAAAGGTTCCATTAAACTGACTGAAAACCCCATTGTCTTCATTACATTTTAGAAGGTTTGGTAGCAATTTTATTGAAATTTTGAAGATATTCGAGAGTATGTGTTTGGGTTAGTTTGAGAAAAATTATTCTCACAATTTGGGTACTTAGGGCAAGCTGGAATAATCTAAAATTAGAGCCAAGTCTTTTTGGGCTTGAAGTTTGGAAGGACTTGGACTTACGGACATCTTGGAACTCTGGCAGGAAAAGGCATTTGACATTAGCTCCAATATTAAACTGCAGGATCAAGAATGCTTCAGCATCCAAAAATATTGAAGGACATAAAGTTGGATCACAGATCAGCCGGATGGTAAACTGATATGGTGCTACGTGTTCAAGACAAAGCAAGGAAAATCCACTCCTAATGTTCCTATCTCACTATCAGATGAGATAGCTTGGCTTTCTACACTGCACTAACTTTCTTCCATTTCCCCTGGGTCATCAGTAGCTGATAACATTTTTGGGATCAGTACAAAGCCATTACACAGATAAATCCATTCCATCTGTTAGCTCAACTGCACCTATCCGCCTTTTGACCATGTCACACAACCATCTCTCTCCATGCATGCATGTTAACTTCTCTTGAAACCACGTCCGCTGATCATTGGGAAGCCCTCCCACTCCTTTGCTTTTGAACAATCGTTGAAGGTGAACTTTCACACAGCATTGCAACCATCAGTCTCCTGAACCAGCGTGGAGGATAACTTCACTCACTTCAACACTCAACTGAACTCAACATACAGACTCACTTTCAACAACTCTAATAGTTCATGTTCTCAGTATTATTTAGTTACTTGTTTGTGTATTTCTTATTATTTGTTTTGCACTTGCACAGTTTGTCTTTCGCACATTGCTTGCTTTTCAGTCTAAGTAGTTTTTCATTGATTCTATTGTATATCAATTCTATTGTGAATGCCCACAAGAAAATGAATATCTGGGTTGTATATGGTATTAAATACATACTTAGATAATAAATTGACTTTGAACACTTCACATAGTGAGCAGAGAGTTTACTCAGTTTTCTACCAGGTCAAAGGAAGCCGCCAACTTCTCCTGCAAACTCGGGAAGCAAAAAAGTCCTGTACAAACTATAAATCCGAACACTGGACTCATTAAAACGGCCTTTAGAAAACAGACCGTACAAGGCAATTCAACAATAAACTCTGTGTTCTTCCCTGGGGATGACTTTGTCTTCAAAAACAGCTATTTATAAGATTACATCTCAGACAAGCGCAAACTCAAAATGAAATGTGGAACCATCAAGTAAATGAAGAGATTAAATATTCTCTCAGTTCTTGTGGTGCTGGAGAGTGCTGCAGAGCAGTGATATTGGTACCGAAATGTCAACGCTTCTCGATCAAATGAGAGATTTTTTTTGGTGCTAATTTCTTGTGATAAGGTTATCACAATGGATCCATCTCCATTTTGCATGCAACCCACCCTGCGGAGGTCCTTGGGTTGTAACCGAGAGCTGGATGACCTCCCCTTATCTAGTGGAGGAGAGGGAGCAGAGCTTGGCGTTGAAGGAGAGAAGGAAGGGAGGATGACTGGATGTTAGAAGGGTTAGGAAAGTGGAAAGCGATGAGGCAGGAATGTGAGAAGTGAGAGGGAGGAAGATGGCAGGTGAGAGGGAAAGAGGGCTAGAGAGAGAGATGGAGGGATAGAGGGAGAGGGATGGTGAGAGGAAGGGAGAGGGCAGGCAAGAGACAGAAGGCAGGTAAGGTAGAGAGAGAGAGTGCAGATGGGGGGCAGAGCGTAGATGAGGGAGTGACGTGAAGAATTGGGAGGAACAGGAGAAAGGAGGAAGATAAAGAAAACCTGTATTAAGCAACTTTTAGAAAGGAATAGTTTGAAAATGTTGCAGGTAAATTGGAACACCGAAAGATCCCATAAATTACCACGGCACCATAGCTAAAAGAAAACGAAAAGAAGCGGACCTCAGTGTTTCACAACCTTAGGAAATCCCTAAGGACTTCAGAGCTAATGAAATACATTTGTAACATGGTGCTTTTAGGAAAAGTGGTAGTGAATTTTCACAGAGCAACAGATCCCGCAGACAGCAGCACAAAATTAACCAGACAACCTACTTGTGATGTTATCTGAGAATTGGTAAAGCACCACTTTGTTCAGAACAACATCAGTGCATCTTTCACATTCACCTCAGAAGACAAGCAGGAGCTTTAACGTTACATCTGAAAGACCATCTACAACAGAGTAGCAATACCTCAGCACTGCTCTTGGGCGTCAATGGGACTTGAGGACAAAGGCTTTTGACTCAAAGGTAATTCAGGTACCTTCTCAGCCACTTAGTCAAAGACCTCTTTGTCAGTGACGATGGCCGAGGCAGACAGAAGAACTCTCCTGCTTTGCAGAAACCCAACCGTTGACCAAATGAGACTGAAGAATTCCAAACAACACGGGGCTCTTTTTGTCTGCATCGACCAAAGACAGAGGCATGAGGTAAATGGTTTTGTTATGAGCAGGAGATTGCTTTGCAGCATAAATTAAAGAAAACTGATCTTATCCACTCTGTCTCAAGTTAACCAACAAATGATTCCTCTGCTCTAAGGAAAAGGACAATCAGCCAGACATCCATACTTAATAGATTTCCTGTGGTTTCTGCAGCCATTACACGTTTGTACTGAATTAGGCATTTGTTTGTTACATACACTCAGTAGCCACTTTATTAGGTACACCTGCACACCTGTTTGTTAATGCAAATATCTAATCAGCCAATCATGCAACAACTCAATGCATAAAAGCATGCAGACATGGTCAAGAGGTTCAGTTGTTGTTCATGCCAAATATCAGAATGGGGAAGAAATGTGATCTAAAACAAGTTCAGTTGTTGATCAGACCAAACATTAGAGAGCTGAAGAAATCGGGTCAAGTCAAATGACTTTTTATTATCATTTCGACCATAACTGATGGTACAGTACACAGTAAAAATGAGACGTTTTTTCACAACCATGGTGCTATGTTAAACAGTACAAAAACTACACTGAGCTACGTAAAAACAACACAGAAAAAAACTACACTAGACTACAGACCTACCCTGGACTGCATAAAGTGCACAAAACAGTGCAGGCATTACAATAAATAATAAACAAGACAATAGACACAGTAGAGGGCAGTAAATAGGTGTCAGTCCAGGCTCTGGGTATTGAGGAGTCTGATGGCTTGGGGGAAGAAACTGTTACATAGTCTGGTTGTGAGAGCCCGAATGCTTCGGTACCTTTTCCCAGATGGCAGGAAGGAGGAGAGTTTGTATGAGGGGTGCATGGGGTCCTTCAAAATGCTGTTTGCTTATGAATAAATGTGACTGACAGTGAAATGATTGTCGGTGCCAGATGGGGAGGTTTGAGTATCTCAAAAATTGCTGATCTTCTGGGTTTTTCACACACAGCAGTCTCTAGAGTTTACAGTGAACTGTGCAAAAAGCAAAAAAAAATCTAGTGAGCGGCAGTCTTGTGGGTAAAAACGCCTTGTTAATGAGGGAGGTCAGAGGAGAATGGCCAGACTGGTTCAGGAAGGTGACAGTAACTCAAATAACCATACGTTACAATGGCAGTGTGCAGTATAGCATCTCTGAATACATAAAACTGAAGAGCATCTCTGAACGAAAACATGCTGAGCCTTGAAGAGGATGGGTCACAGCAGCAGAAGACCACAAACATACACTCAGTGGGCAGGTATCTAATAAAGCGGCCACTGAGTGTATAAGTAGAAGCATAGGCTTAGAAGAAAGAGATTTCATGGGGATCTGAGGAAGGACATTTTCACCTAGTGGATGATTGGAATTGGTAATGCAATGCCTGAGAAAGTGGTGAAAATAGGTACTCCCACCACACCTTGGTATCTAGATATGCCCTTGAGTCACAATGACTAGAAGGCTATAAACCAGGTGCTGCTAGATGGGATTAGCATAGATCATATATGTCAAACTCAAGGCCGCGGGCCAAATCCGGCCCGCAGTGGAATTGTCTTTGGCCCGCGAGATAATATCTAATTACTATTAAAGCTGACCCCAGTAATCAAAGCGCCTATGGCGTATGATATGGCTAATGCTGAGTTTATTCAGGTACCAGGTTTTCAGGGTTTTTAGTGTTTATTCGGCAGTCTTGCTCGGCAGTCTTCTTCATAAGAAACGGAATTTGTAAAGTGAAACTCTTTGTAGTTATAGCAGAGACTGAGACACATGAGAGCAGGCTGAAAAAACGGAGGCAACGAAAGCTGCGTTCGCATGCGTCCGACTGATCCGGCCCGCATGAAGCTGCATTTTGCTCAATCCGACCCGTGACCTAAAATGAGTTTGACACCCCTGGCATAGATGGATACTTGTTAGTCAGTATGGACGTGGTAGGCCGCGGGGCCCGTTTCTGTATTGTATCCCTCTATGACCATGAAATGAGCAATGTCGTGATACTTTCTGTGGTTAAGTTGCTGGCTGCTGAATGTGAAATAAAACCAGGGAGTGGTCAATACTTGTGGAACTGTACCTAATTGAAGAATGGTGCCAGGAAGGAAGTCATAAAAAGAAGAAGCTCTTTATTGCGGTCTTCCTGGCACTGGGCCAGCACAATGGCATAGTGGTTAGCATAAAGTTACTACGATGTCAGCGATCAGTAATCACAGTTCAATTCCAGCCACTCTTGGTAACGAGTTTGCATGTTCTCCCCGGGACCATGTGCTGTTGTGTATTTCATATTTCAGTAATACTTGAGTACTAGCGTAAAGATACTGTTTGATTAATCATTCTTAGTTTTTACACAATGCATGTCGGGTTGCACGTACGTGAATGGCATACATCGTCACTTCACCATGTCATAAGTGTGCACTCCTCTAAAAGTAAACTGATTAGCTCTTTCGATTCGTTTTGTATTTTGGAGTTATAAAACTGAACAATGGGGTTCTTCCCGATGCTCTGGTTTCCTCCCACATTGCAAAACATACAGGCTATGGTTAGGCTTGGTAAGCTGTGGGCATGCTACGTTGGTGCTGGAAGTATGAGGATACTCACGGGCTGCCCCCCAGCACGTATTCTAAATGTGTTGGTCATTGACGCAAATGATGCATTTCTCTGTATGTTCTGTAAAGCTAGTGTTTAATTTGAACGCTCGGAACGTGGAATATTGGAGGACTATATTAAGAGCCGGCACAAACGCTTCGGAAGGAATTATCTTCTCTCGTGTTGAATCTGTCTATTACAATGCCGACAGAGCTTAATGCCCTTCCAAATAATTATATTGGTTTATATTTGTAAATGCATTAAAAAATCTAAAATAATTACCAATTTGCTTAGCACTGAGAAGCTCATAAATAACAAAATCCTAATGAGAAACGTAGAGAACGAGATCTGCTTCGGTGAACAGCAACAGAGTAGTAACATTGGTATGAAGATACTTCTTTTTCTATGTCATTCGCAAATATGGCCCCAAAGGAAGGTATGTCATCAGTGCCCACCAGATGCCCTGATGTAAGATACAACAACGTTCATATCGTCTATTTAGCTGCCACTGCTGAGTTCAGTCAGCACAACATTACCATCATAATGGAACACTCATCTCAACATCTCAAGCTAACACTCTGATAGGGCATCAAGGGCACTGTATGGTGCATTGGCAGATAGAAAAATTGAGGTATCACATACATATTTCAGCACGGGATCAGTCCCACTATTGTCCCTCTTTACATCAAAGTTGATAAAACCAATAATGAACCAACCATCTCTCTGAACTTGCTAGGTATTCGATGCTTACACAGTTACAGTTCCAAGTGATTTTGAGAAGATCTGACAAAATTATAAAGAAATTCAAAACTTTACTTCTTGGGGAAAAAATAAGATTGCTATCCCTGTCTGCATAGATCATATTCCCCTGAGTCACCCAATCTTTGGATTCAAACGCAGAATGGTTGTTTTTTTTTGATAATGATGCTTATCACTGACTAGGGGATAAGACTTTTTCTAAAGAAATGACTCTAATCATTTGCGTAATGGTTGATTTTGAATCCAGCATGATCATACGTCAGATAGTCCTGGGGTCAAGAGGAATAAAAGACAAAAAGTCAACGGTTTGACTTTGAAGATTGAAATTTGCCAAGCCAAGCCATGATTTTCACCAATCAAATCCACCTAAGGCTGCGAGAAAATGAGAACACAAAGTTTGTTAAATCGAGCAAGCTGTATGCGTCTCCCTTTCTGCCCTTTATAAGACTAACAACCATCTCTCCCCTCACCAATCTATTTACATTAATAACAACCATCTCTCCCCTCCCCAATCTACTTACATTAATAACAACCATCTCTCCCCTCACCAATCTATTTTCATTAATAACAACCATCTCTCCCCTCACCAATCTATTTAAGGAAGGATGACATCATGCCAACTTTTCCCATCATTCTTAAAATAGCTGACATTGAGCTTAAGTACTCATGTACCCAGTTTCATTGATGTCTTATGATCTTATTTTGTACTTTGGGAAAGAACATGAGATAGTGATTGTGCCAAATACACAAATATCCCCACAAACCTATTCCACTGCTCAAGAACTTTGAAAACGATGCTTTTGTTTGCATGACCTTTCTGTACAATCAGCCAGAAGTTGATATTTAACTGACTTTTTCCTGTGACTCCCAATGATATTACAAGCTTCTGATGATCTGGTATCTGTTTGCTATGCACACTCAGTGGCCACTTTATTAGGTACACCGGCTTTGCTAATGTAAATATCTAATCAGCCAATCGTGTGGCAGCAACTCAATGAATAAAAGCACGCAGACATGCTCAAGAGGTTTAGTTGTTGTTCAGACCAAACATCAGAGTGGAGAAGATGTGTCACCTAAATGACTTTGACCATAAAATGATTGTTGGTGCCAGACGGGATGGTTTATCTCAAAACCTGCTGATCAACCGGGGGTTTTCATGCTCAGCAGTCTCTAGAGCTTATGGGGTGTGTGGGATGTCCAGGGAGGGGTAGCACATCTTGTGAAAGGGCTTTTGTCGTGTACGTTCCAGGGCAGCTTACTCATCATTGGTCCGCCTTTGGTCTCACCTGGTCCAGGAACACCACTGGGATTGTGAAACGAGCCCAGCAGAGATCGCACTTTCTGAGGAAGCTTAAACAAGCATCACTCCCCACTAACATCTTAACTACATTCTACAGAGGGATGGTTGAGAGTGTGCTGACCTTTTGCATCACAACCTGGTACTTCAGCTGCAGTGCTGCCGACAAAAGAGCCTTGCAGAGGGTAGTTAGGGGAGCAGAGAAGGTTATTGGGGTCTCCCTACCTTCTGTCCAAGACCTCTTTCAGAGTCGATGCCTCCAGAAGACATGGTACATCATTAAAGACCCCTCTCACACCCTTTCCATGAACTGTTTGTTCTTCTGCCATCAGGTAAACGTTACAGGAGCATCAAAACTAAAACCACAAGGCTACTAAACAGCTTCCTCCCACAGGCAGTCAGACTGCTAAATAGCTGCTTTACCTGACTCTGCTTTGGACACTTTTAACTTGCACTGGACACTTATAATTTGTTTTTAACTGACATGTGGCTGTTGTGTTTGACTATTTATTGTTATGTTTATTATTTAGTGTTGCGTTTGTTATGTTATGATTGCACTGCTCCTGGGAAACGCTGTCTCATTCTGCCCTGCGGAGCTGATGTACGGTTAGAAAGACAATGAAGTTTTTGAATCTTGAATCTTGAATCTACTGGACACTCAGCTCTCACCTGTGGCTCCATGGAGCTGTTTGCATGGGATAGCGGCCACACCCAGGTACACCGCTTCGACAGGCGGGCGAAACCAGGTGAGGGTAGCCGGCAGCCTCATACCCTAGTGAGACAGGGACATGTCTGTCCTATCATGCAGAGTTAGCTCCAGCGGACTGGGTGGATGAGATTGACATTAAGGTCCATCAGCCAGGAAGGCGGTACTGCAATGCTCCGTGGAGAGCGAAGGGCATGAAAAGGCATAGAAGACGTCATGGTCATCCACTGCATCCAAGGAAGATCCCAGTTTGTGACACTCGTTCATACCACTGGACTTGGACTTCTGGGGATTAGAGAGTGGAACTGCCCCAGTGCAATGGCTTTTCCACTTTAAAAACTCTCCCTCACAGGTCTCCGGTCATCATCACACATGATGGACAACCACCACAGTCTCTAGAGTTTACAGACAACAGTGCAAAAAAAAACAAATATATATATATTCAGTGAGCTGTAGTTCTGTGGGCAAAGTTGCCTTCTTAGTGAGAGAAGTGATAGGAAATTGGCCAGACTGGTTCAAGCTGACAGGAAGGTGACAGTAGCTCAAATAACCATGTGTTACAACAGTGGTGTGCAGAAGAGCATCTCTGAATGCACAACACATTGGATCTTGAAGTGGATGGGCTACAGCAGCAGATGTCCACTCCGAGATCCACTCTGCTATCTAATGAATTGGCCATTGAGTGTTTACTAACATCTTGGTATTTGAACAGAGGAGGTATTTCTATAGGAGGCAGACCTAATAAGTTTGCAGATGAGTTTTGATCGTAAGCCAATCCAACAGCATGATCTTGAGCATTTGGTAAGATCACCAGTGCAAATGACAAGTGGAATTTAAATCAGTTAAGTGTGAAGTAATGCACCTTGAGAAGACTTAGGACATCCACAATGAATGGTAGCGGCTTACAGGAGGATGTCATGATACCCATAATTCCCTAAATCTATTGATTCATTTATAGCTAGAGGCTCCCTCCAGAACACAGTATTCCAAAAATTCATAGCTGGCTGCATAAGGAACTTCTCGTCTGAGTCCTAAATTCTCAACGCCTCACTCTGAATCAATGCTCCCTTATATTACAGTGAAAACTTCTACTTATAAAGCATTTTATCCATTTGAATGTTAAAGGCCACTGCAAATTCAGATGAAAACCCACTTGTTCTGAGGAAAGGGATGTTTCAACTTTAGCATCAACTGTATTGTACCCTTTCAAATTAATCTGCAGGCTATTTTGAGAGTTTGCTACATTTGATAATCTATTTCTCTATAATTGTGTGTCTTAACTTTTGGCATGACAGTATGTTATTTCCAAAGAACATAATTTGTAACCAAAGCAATAAACAGGAAGTACACGAACCTAACTTCAGCCTCAATCTGTTAAATTATATCTTTGTTGAGCTTTCTTGAACAGTCGTGACCCAACTGCCCATTTCTGTACAGTGAATTATCATTTATTTTTATCTACATACAAAAGGACTTCTATCTGAACTATTTTTGAAATTCAATTGGCGGAATGTTTCCGGATAAGTTTGTGTAATGGCCTTCTGGTTACTGTGTTGACCAAGTAAACAGATATGAAGCACGAATTTATTTTAAACAAAGTTCATATCTGCTTCCATTCTGGAAGCACTACATGAGGGGTTCCCAACCCTCTTATGCCATGGATCCCAACCATTAACCAAACGGTCCATGGACCTCTGGTTGGGAACCCTTGAACTAGATTTTACTTCATCCTAGTGTTGTCGCGTGAACAATGTTACCAGAGAGAATGTCACCAGTAGATATGAAGCCATCTCTTCATTCGACAAAATTAAACACAACAGACATCATATGGAGACCAACTTGGAAGAAGAGGTTTGCTCAGTCCAACGCTATGTCACATTTTATGTGCTAAAGATCAGAGGACAAGTTCATACTTACAATGCATCCACAATGCTTCCTTTGAACTTCACATCTCTCACTTCGCACCCATACCACAGACACTTAAATGTATTTTAATCAGCATTGTTGGTCTTCCCATTAATGGTGCTCCATGGCTTTTAGGAACCCATTGTTCAGATCTGCATTTTAAATTTATGCATATTCAGATTTGAAGATTGGAGGCTGAATTTGATGGTGATGGTGATGATGATGATGATGATGATGATGATGATGGTGATGGTGATGGTGATGATGATGGTGATGGTGATGATGATGATGATAATCATCATCATCATCATGGCTGAATTTAACCAGCTCTAATTTTCCACATTGCTTCTAATCTTCCATAAGACATTCTGAAACATGACCCCAAGTGCACTGCCAGGTCGTGAAAATTACCAAGACTGCAAAGGTGACTCCACAGGGACTGACAAAGTTGGTGTGAACTTCCCTCAATGAAGTTTAAAATTTGGTTTGGGATGTTGCTTCAAAAACCTGTTTTCTGATTCATTCACAGAATATATCACTAGCAAGACCATCACTTACTGCAGTTGGATTAGAGTATAACTTTTTCACATAGTTCAGCTTTTTTCATGCTTGCTTGTATTTTTATGTAATCGCCTATTTGTTAGGCGTTGGGGTGGAGATACCAAAAAAGGTGTAAGGTGCTCCTTCCCTCCATTAGCCTGAAGGTGGCCCTTGGGGAAGGTGTAGCACCTGCTTAGCCCTCTGATCAGGGTCAGGTGAAGCCATGGGATCAGCCATGGAATGGTCGTATGAGCAAATGGTACATATCATCTGCTGTGTAGTTTTTTTTCTCTCTCTGTGTTGTTTTTTACGTAGTTCAGTCTAGTTTTGTACTACCATGGTCCTGAAAAACATTGTCTCATTTTTACTATGTACTGTACATAGCAGTTATGGTCGAAATGACAATGAAAGTGACTTGACTTGACTTGACTTGACTTGACAAGTCCTGATTATGTAACCAATGATGTCAGGTAGACAATCTCTGAAGAGTATTGATAATGGCTGTGGTCACCCATCTTGTAAAGACACTACCCAGAAGAAAGCAATGGCAAAACACATCTGTAGAACAATTTGCCAAGAACAATCAAGGTCACGGAAAGACCATGATCACACATGTCATTTGACACAGCACTTAACAAATAAAAAAAACACTTTTTTATATGTAATTTTGTATGTAATTCAGTGATTTTTTTCAGTAATTGTAGTATAACTGATTCTGTACATTCTAGAATCTTCTTAGTTATTCTACAGTAGGTGCAACAGCACTTGAATCTGACTATTTCATAGCTTATTCAATGTCATGGGATGTCTTGTTATCTTTGTAGTTTGAGGTCGTTTTTAGCACAAGATGTCTTTTTCTTTGTTCATTCGTCATTCCTATAATATTTAATAAACAGCCAAAACCAACAATTTTTAAGCCTCATTCTTGACTTCTGAACAACCCCTTGATCATAAAATCACCAGGATCCAACAGTGCCCATCTCTTTTAACTGCCTTTGAACCAAGTAAGAGGCTGTGCCATTTCAGAGTCAAACACATTGCTGTGGTTTGAGATTCATATGTGGAATAGAATGGGACCAGATTTCATTCACTGCAGAACACCTAAAGAAAAATGTCCTTGCAGTAGTCTACTAGTTTCAGAATCTCCTCTACTGCTGCCAGCTTCTCTTTCCAGATTACTTAACTAACTTTTCAATAATTTTTCACACAGATAGTGGGTTCCTGGGATGCCCTGACAGGGACAGTGGTGAAGGTATATAAGATAATGATTTTTTAAGAGGCCCTGAGATAGCTAGATGAAGTATAGAGAGAAAAGGGGGATATGGAATGTGCAGACAGGAGGGATTAATTTAATTTAATTAGGCATCATTAGTTTAATTAACTTGCTACAATGCCATAGACTAAAAGGCCTATTTCTGTACTGCACTATTCTCTGTCTGAAATGATTCAAAGATTCAAAGCATATTTATTATCAAAGTATGAATGCAGTACGCAACCCTAAGGTTTGTCGTCCCCACAGACAGCCACAAAACAAAGAAAACCATGGAACCTGTTCAAGGAAAAACATCAACAGCCCCCGTGCAAAAAAAACCAGATTGCACAAATGGCAACATGGAAAAGATGAGCGAAGACATAGAATATAAAACACAAAATCGAAGGAGTCCAGGCATATTCAGTTCAGCTCAGTATTCATTATCTGCAGGCCGCCCCAATTCAGAATTGTCTAAAGTACAGAGTGGCCCAAAATACATCACAACATGAACTGCAGAGTCCGATCTACGAACCCAGTCAGTTAAACGTTGCCCATAACCCAAATCCACCAATAGGATTGAAGGAGAGAGGGACCCTCCAAATGAAGGGACCTTCCTCCAGGAGCAGCAAGCAAGAGGGAGAGAGAGAGAGACCGTCACACACAGACACCTTTCTCTGGCAGCAGCGAGTGAGAGTCTGATATACGGCGGTAAACACCCTCCCACTTTCCGCGTTCCCCTCAATGATTTCAATCTTTCTCGGCACTTTAATCGGCAAGAAATGGAGTTCATCATGGGATCACACCCTGTCTCCAGGCTTCTTGGCCTCAAGGCTGCATGCACCACAGAACACCCTCAGAGACAGCTAAGCACCAGATCTGGCAATCGGCCTGAAAACACACCGCCAACGTGTAGATCACAGGCTCCAGCAGTACCAGAACCTTGTTGGAAAGAAAAGGAAGATGTAAAAGACGTGAAAGAAGTTGTTTTGTGAACCACCTGAAGGATGTCATCCTTGGTCGTGTTGCTCGCTAGCGCCATCTTCTTCCGGAGGAAGAATGATTTAAATACACCATCCAATTGTGGGATTTGAAATTATTTCACGGTCAAGGCCATAACACTATTAACCCTTTAATCTATCTTCCTGTATCCACATTCCGAGTGAAATAGAAATACAGAGGTAAAAATATATTAGGTACCAGCTTTGCCGAAACCCAAACTAAATTGAGCTTTCCCCAGTTATGAGACAGACCATTCCCAAGGTAGCGTAGTGATTAGCACAACGCTTTATAGATAGATAGATAGATAGATAGATAGATACTTTATTCATCCCCATGGGGAAATTCAACATTTTTTCCAATGTCCCATACACTTGTTGTAGCAAAAACTCATTACATACAATACTTAACTCAGTAATAATATGATATGCATCTAAATCACTAACTCAAAAAGCATTAATAATAGCTTAAAAAAAAAAAAAAAAAAAAAGTTCTTAGGTCCTGGCAGTTGAATTGTAAAGCCTAATGGCACTGGGGAGTATTGACCTCTTCATCCTGTCTGAGGAGCATTGCATCGACAGTAACCTGTCGCTGAAACTGCTTCTCTGTCTCTGGATGGTGCTATGTAGAGGATGTTCAGGGTTTTCCATAATTGACCGTAGCCTACTCAGCGCCCTTCGCTCAGCTACCGCTGTTAAACTCTCCAGTACTTTGCCCACGACAGAGCCCGCCTTCCTTACCAGCTTATTAAGACGTGAGGCGTCCTTCTTCTTAATGCTTCCTCCCCAACACGCCACCACAAAGAAGAGGGCGCTCTCAACAACTGACCTATAGAACATCTTCAGCATCTCACTGCAGACATTGAATGACGCCAACCTTCTAAGGAAGTACAGTCGACTCTGTGCCTTCCTGCACAAGGCATCTGTGTTGGCAGTCCAGTCTAGCTTCTCGTCCAACTGTACTCCCAGATACTTGTAGGTCTTAACCTGCTCCACACATTCTCCATTAATGATCACTGGCTCCATATGAGGCCTAGATCTCCTAAAGTCCACCACCATCTCCTTGGTCTTGGTGACATTGAGACGCAGGTAGTTTGAGTTGCACCATATCACAAAGTCCTGTATCAGTTTCCTATACTCCTCCTCCTGTCCATTCCTGACACACCCACACTCAGGTTCAGCTGCTTCTAAGGAGATTGTACGTTCTCCCTGTGACCACATGGGCTTCCTCCAGGTGGCTCGGCTTCCCCCCACAGTCCAAAGACAAACCAGTCGATAGGTTAATTGGGCTTTGTAAATTGTCCCGTGATTAGGCTAGGGTTGAGTCAGGGTTCGCAGGGGGACATGGCTTGAAGGGCCAGAAAGGCCTATTCTGCACTGCATCTCAATAAATAAATAATATGTGTTAGGCTAGTTGTGGGGCTTCCTGAGTCTTAGCATCTGAATGTAATGCTGTAATACATCCAGACATTAGCTACACACCAATGACCAACCAGCACTATCTGTGAAAAACTTACCAGTCACATCTGCTTTAAATTTCTCCCTTCTCACCTTAAACCTATGCCCTCTAGTTCTACACTTCCCAGCCCTGGGGAAATCTCTCTTATCTACACTAAATTATAAAAATATTTATAATTAATAAATTATAAATGTATGAAATTTATAATTTCATAAACCTTTGTAAAGTCACGACAGAGCCTTCTGTGTTTCTGTGAGAACAAATGCAGCCTATCCAATCCCCCCCCTAATAATTACAGGCCCCTCTTTCAGGCAATCTCCTGGTTAATCTCTTTTGCACTCAACCACATTATTTCTGTAGTGTGGCAACAGGAACAGTGTACAATGCACTGCTCTGTCTAACAGATGTTTTCTACAGCTTCAGCATAACATCCCAACTCTTTCGTTCAATGCCTTGGCCTATGCATACACGAAAAACAAGCCTCCCACCCTATCCAGCTTTGCCACCACTCTTGAGAATCTACAAGGATACATTGCAAGACCTCTCTGTACATGCTTGCTTCAAAAGCACTTGCCGTTTATGCTACATGTTCCTCCAGACTTCTGAATGTGTGTTACCTCATACTAGTCTGCATTTCACCTGCAACCACAGTAGGTGACCTGTATTGCACTGTGCCCTGAGGCATTGGTTCCCTAAGGTTGTCGTAGCCAGGGATGGTAGTGGGGATAAGCTCCCACTACTTGTTAAATGCTCCCGATGCTGTGCACTCTGACAACCAAGTCCAGCTCTTGGCCTTCACGTGTGGCTCAGCTACTGAGCCCGGTGGTATCACGTCTACTGATAGGAGAAGGCTCCAAGTTGGATTACTGGCGTCTTTACACCAGTCACTTTGGGCTGATGGGGTTCATCGGCCGTGATTGGCAGCTCATCTAGGAGAGGAAAAACTCTGATCTCAAACCTCTGCTGCCTTACGTGGAGTACGCACGTGGAAGGTTTTGGCGTGGGGGGGGGGGGGGGTAAACCCTGAGGGGAAAGTCCAGAGCTGGAGTCCTAAAGGCAGTCCCACATTGAGTTCACCACTGCGGCCTGCAGATAATGATCACCGAGCTGAACTGTGCTGAAACGTGCCATTTTATTTTGTGTTTTATATCCTGTGTTTTTGCTCATCTGTTGTTGCCATTTTTTTGTGCATGGGGGAGGGGGGTTTGATGTTTTTATTTGAAGGTTGAAGGGGTTAGATCCATGGTTCTTCGTTGTTTCCTGTCTGTCTGTGGGAAGATGAATCTCAGGGTTGCGTACCGCATACATACTTTGATAATAAATGTACTTTGAATCTTTGACAGGCAACTCCTGCAACACCGCTGGTGCCAAACTGTATCGATCTCTGCCGTCATTTTGAATTCATCTACCATGTGGAGAGGTGGGGGGGGGGGGCTTGTTACATGGGCAATTGCCTGTTCTCCATATTGTATTGCCCAGGTCTACATATCATGTAGACAGCTGGGACGCAACATTCAAGGTCGACCCCCAACCAATGGAGCACCTCAACTTAGACAACCTTCTTCACTATCTATGACTCCACCAGTTTCCACCTTGTCTACAAATGTACCATTCACGCACTTACATTCACATCCAAATCATTTTTGTACATCACAAACTACAAAGATCTCAGCACTGATCCCTGCAATATATTCCTTGTTGCAAACTTCCAGTCACAGACCAACTCACCCATCATTACCCTCTGCCTCCTATCATCCAGCCATTTTTGGATCAAGTTTGCCAACACACCTGGACTTCTCTGTACCCCTTACCTTCAGTAACATCTTACTATGTGGTACCTTATCAAAAGCCTTACTAAAGTCCATGTCAACTATGTCTACCTCTCTGTGTTTCTTAGTTACCTACAGTACTGTACAAATGTCTGAGGTGTATATATATATATATATATATATATATATATATATATATATATACACACACACATACATATAAGACTTTTGCACAGTACTGTATTTGTCAATGTGGAGCAGAAAGTGAGTTTGTACATCTGGCGGGAGCAAAGGATGTTGGGAATGATGAGGTTGGTGCGCTGTGTGGGACAGATGGCAAAGAAAGAGTGTTGGGGGTGGGGGTTGGGGGTGTGGGTGCAGACACACCCAGCCCTGAGACACCAAGCAAGGTCATTTGATTCCAAACAATTGGTTTATTGATCATTACGGAATGTCTCTCTGGTGCTTCCCACTCCCTTCCCCATTTCCCATCTATGATTCCCCTCTCCCTGCCCCCTTCCCACTCTCAATAGTGACCCGTATCAGAATCAGGTTTATCATCACTTACATATGTCATGAAATTTGTTTTTTTTGTGTGTGTGTGGCAGCAGTACAGTACAATACATAAAATTACTACAGTACCACGCAAAAGTCTTAGGCTCCCCAGGGGAAGGGAGACTTTTGCACAGTACTGTATTATGAAAAACATATGATCTCCCACATTTATAGAAAACCATTAATACAGAAAAACATCCCTAAGTACTTCACAAAAGCATGACCAACCAACAAAATGGCAATGAATTATTTAGGGAGCTCATTAACAGAAACCTGCTTAAAAGAGGTAGGATTAAGGAATGTTTTGAGGAAGGAATGAGAAGCAGAGAGTACAGGAAAGGAATTCCCAGGTGTTGGATCCAGGAGCGGGAAGATACGGATACAACTGATAGAAAAAAAGGCCAATAAAACAAAACAAACTGTTTGGAAATATTTGAAGGGTTAACAAGCATAGAATAGAAATAGCATATACCTACACTGTAATTCGGCATTAAAAAATAACAAGGTATATATTTACCACAGCTTATGAGCATCTTTCCTCTCAAGGCCAAACAAACTGACAAATAGACCTCCGTCAATAAACATCACGAAACTGAACGCCCGGTCTTTTATAAGTGTGTTCAGATGAAAGGTTTGAGCTTTTGCTTTTGGTTATGAGTTAATTCCATCTAATTCTCTGCGCCTCTGATCTCTCAAGCTGACAGCAGCTCAGCTTTGCTAATGCAAAGTAATGAAAGGTTTGCAAAGTTGTACTCACAGTCCGTCTGAAGCAGCCACGGGGGCTTGCGGCAGTTCTTCAAAGCAGCTTTGGAAATTCTGCTCTGTCAGCTTCTTGTTGTTTCTGAACATAGATCATTACAGCACAGTACAGATTCTTCGGCCCACAAGGCTATGCCAACCTTTTAACCTAGCGGTTAGCACCACACACAAGATGCTGGTAGAACACAGCAGGCCAAGCAGCATCTATAGGGAGAAGCGATGTCGACGTTTCGGAAGGGTCTCGGCCCGAAACGTCGACAGCGCTTCTCCCTTTAGATGCTGCCTGGCCTGCTGTGTTCCACCAGCATTTTGTGTGTGTTGCTTGAATTTCCAGCATCTGCAGATTTCCTCGTGTAGTGGTTAGCACAACGCTTTACAGTACCAGCAACCCAGGCTCAGTTCCTGCAGCTGCCTGCAAGGAGTTTGTACGTTCTACCCGTGACCTCCGGGTGCTCCGGTTCCCCCCCCCACAGTCCAAAGGCACACAGGTTGGTAGATTACTTGGCTATTGAAAATCTTCCTGTGATTAGGCTAGGGTTAAATCACGGGATTGCTGGGCAGAACAGCTCTTAGGGCCAGAAGGGCCTACTCCATGCTGTACGAGGGTGATTGATAAGTTCGTGGCCTAAGGTGGAAGGAGATGAGTTATACAGCTCTCGTTACATGCACATGCAGCTCAACTCTCTGAGTGAAAGTGCAGAAACTTTGAAGTTAATAACTCACCTCCTTCTACCTTAGGCCACGAACTTATCAATCACCCCTGCTGGGGACCACTTCTGGAGGTCCAAGACGTCGACTTCTACAAAGAAGGGATCCGTATGCTCCACGGCCGCTGGACTAAGTGTGTAAATGTAAGAAAAATAACTTTGCTAGGTTTTCTAAAATTGACTCCTTCTGTATTTTTCATTCATCCACCATGTGCCTGCCTAACAGTCTCTTAAACGTCCCTATTACATCTACTTCCACCACCACGCCTGGCAGTGTCTTCTGGGCACCTACCAGACTGTGTGTGAAAAAACCGACCCCTGACCTCTCCCGGTGGAAGAGTTAATCCAAACAGATTCAGTCTTCATTGAGTGTTCAGCAGTGGAAAAGGTGAGCAGCTTCAAGTTACGGGGTGTCAATATCGCAGAGGATCTATCCTGCACCCACCATATTGACACAATCACGACAGCAGTTATACTTCAGTGGGAGTTAAGGGTGATATGGTACGTCATCAAAGACTCCAGCAAGTGTCTACAGATGTACGGTGGAGAGCCACTGACTGGTTGCATCGTCCCCTGAATGGAGGGGCTACTGTACAGGACTCAAAGAGGCTGCAGAGATTTGAAGGCTCAGCCGTTTCCATCACAGATACCAGCTTTCTCCACCATCGAGGACGTCTTCAAACGGTAGTGCCTGAAGATTGCAGTACCCAACAGTAAGGACCTTTACCAACCGCAACATGCCCTCTTCTCGTTACTATCATCGCAGAGAAGGTGCAGGAGCCTGAAGACACCCGCTCAAATATTTTAGGAACAGCTTCTTTCCTTCTGTCACCAGATTTCTCAATGCAGCATGAACCCATGAAAACCACCATGGAAAATCTCTTCTGCACAATTTAATTACTTATTTTTGTATTGTAACATATTAATTTTTAATACCGTGCACTGTACTGCTGCCACAAAACAACAAATTTCATTATATATGTCAGCAGTGATAAATCTGATTCTGCAGATGTCCTAAGTCCAGAGCAACACACATGAAACGCTGGAGGAACACAGCAGGCCGGGCAGCATCAATGGAAAAGAGCGAACAATCAGAGTTTCAGTCCGAGACTGTTCAGAACTGGAGCACTGCAAACACATATTATTTCATTGGAGGCTGTTCTGAAAGGGTGGCCAGAATAATCCTCGGTCCAAAAGGTTGAAGTTTAGACGTATGTTCAAATGGTTCAATCTAATATCAGAGAATGTATACAGTATACAGTCTGAAATTCTTAATCTTCACAGACATCCACGAAGCAAGAAACCCCATAGAATGAGTGATAGGAACTCAGAACCCCGAACTCCACCCCTCCCATAGTATAAGCAGTGACCCTCTCCCTCCCGCTCTCCCCCTTGCGCAGTTGAAGCACCGCTCCCCCCACCCACCATGCAAGCAATAACAAAAACCCCCCAAAGATACCTTAATCTAAAGTCCATCAAAAACTACAGTCCAGAACTGAGCACTTCAGTATCTCTGACATGTTCTCTTTCTCCTTTGATGGAGAGAGATGTCGCCCCTGCAATTCTATTGAAATTTCTCAGATCCTTGAGGGACTAGACAGGGTGAATGAGGAGCAGATGTGTCCTCTCACTGGAGAATCCCAGACCAGAGAGAGAGACAAAGAAGTTTTGGGGGGGGAATTTCTTGCTCCAGAGAGCTATAGGATCAGAATCTATGCACATATTTAGATCAAATGCTGGCTATGTTTTCCTCTATATCATGAGTTGACCCAACCCAAATACGACAGACTTAGTTGTGTATTTAAGGCAGAGATAGAATTCTAATCAGTAAAGGTCACCTGGGGCAGCAGGGTGGAGTTACCAAAGGAGGTGTAAGGCGCTCTTTCCCTCCACTACTGCAGGTCACCCTTGGGCGAGGTGTAGCACCTGCTGAGAGCCACACCCCCCGATCAGCGTCACATGAAGCCAAGGGAACATGTGGTGGATGTTCATATGAGTAGCTGGTGCACATCACAAGTCCTGGCTATGTGACCACCGACATCAGGCAGACAATCTCTGAAGGGTATTGACAGTGGCTGAGGTCACCCGTCTTGTAAAGACACTGCCCGGAAGAAGGCAATGGCAAACCACTTCTGTAAGTTTGCCAAAAACATTCATGGTCATGGGAACATGATGGCTCATGTCATATGACATGCTGCATAACACTGATGAGGGTGAAAGGTTATCAGGAAAGCGCAAGAAAGGAGATGTGAAGAATAGACATGGGAACATCTGCAGTTGCAACACACAAAATGCTGGAGGAACTCAGCATCTGAAGGGTCTCGGCCTGAAACTTGTTAATTCTTTTCCATAGATGCTGCCTGGCCTGCTGAGTTCCTCCAGCATTTTGTGTGTAGATGTGAAGAATGTCTCAGCTATGATCCAACTGAATGATATAGCAAGTTGATGGGCTGAACGGCCAATGAGTATATCTACTTCATATGGATGGACAAAAATGTCAGTAAGTTTTTGTTCTAAAGAAGGTAACATCATTATTCATGGTATGCCTGCAGGTTTAGTTTGAAAAATGAGCAACGTAGAAGGGAAGAATTGGATTGACCATGGAATAGGTTAAATGGTGGCGCAACATCATGAGCTGAAGAGCCCATATTGTACTGTACAGGTTTATGTTCTATATCTCATACAAAATGCTATAGGGACTCAGCAGATCAGGCAGCCTCTATGGAAAGGAATAAACTGTTGGCGTTTCGGGGAAAGTGGGACTGCCACTCAGCCCAAAACATTCCACCAGCATTTTGTGAGTGTTACCTGGACTCCCAGCCCCTGTACCTACAGAATCTTTTGTGCTTATGTTCGACACTGACCCCGTGATCGGCCTGACAGAAAAGATCATGTGAACATTGTGACGCGGGTGTGAGTTGGAGCTTGTTGTGCCGCAAATTGGATCCTGCTGCTCCCTCGTGACAATGAAGATCACCTCTGCGACAATGCAACGCCCTGAAGGTGCAATAGAAGGTGTTACAAAGCTTTCAGTCTTTGGCTATCAGCCAAGGGCAATTAGACTAATAGCTGGCTCACCCGGTGATTGGCGGAACTTGTACCTTCTACCCATTCAAAATTATTAAAAGGATTTTTTTTTTAACTTTAGAAGCTTGTCTGAGAAGAGATGAATATTTCTGACAGGTTGCAAATCAGCATGATGTTGCCTGAGCAAGTGGGCTAATTACATTGAATTATTCAGCACTGCAGATTTACATAAATGTTCTAACCATCACTTGTCAGCAGGTGTTCAAAGGCAAAAGGGTAAAAATCCTGTCTGATTTTAAGCGGCTCTGAATCGGTGCAGTCTGTCAATGATCCTGCTGCATTTCTTGGATTTACCGTGAATGCCTGCAAGAAAACGGACCTCGGGTTTTATACGGTGACATATTCAGTACCTTGCAAAGCGTCTGAGGCGCATGTGAATAAGTCCTGTAAAGTGAAGATGCTTTCAAAAAGAGTGAAATGAGGAGTTTCTAAACATCAAATAATTTACTAAAAAAGGGCAGCAAACAGTAAAAAATTAAATCAAATCAATACTTGCTGCAACTGCCCATTGCCTTTAAAACGGCATCAATTTTCTTAGGTAGACTGTCGTGATTTCGAGAAGAAAATCAGCTGGTAGGTTGTTCCAAGCATCTTCAGGACTCTCGTCAGCGGGTTCAGGAACAGATTATTACCCCTCAACCATCAGGCTCTCGAACCGGGGGGTGATAACGCCAGTCAAATTCACTCACCCCAACACTGAACTGTTCCCACGACCAATGGACTCACTTTCAAGGACTCTCAGAATCAGAATCAGGTTTATTATCACCGGCACGTGGCGTGAAATTTGTTAACTTAGCAGCAGCAGTTCAATGAAATGCGTAATATAGAAGAGAGGAAAAAAAATTAATAAAATAATAATAAGAATAAGAAACAAATACATCAATTACAGTAAACATATATTGAATAGATTAAAAATCATACAAAAACAGAAATAATATATGTTAAAAAAGTGAGGTAGTGTTCATGGATTCAATGTCTATTTAGGAATCGGATGGGGAAGAAGCTGTTCCTGAATTGCTGAGTGTGTGCCTTCAGGCTTCTGTACTTCCTACCTGATGGTAACAGTGAGAAAAGGGCATGCCCTGGGTGCTGGAGGTCCTTAATAATGGATGCTGCCTTTCTGAGACCCTGCACCTTGAAAATATCCTGGGTATTTTGGAGGCTATTAGCCAAGATGGAGCTGACTTAATTTACAACACTCTGTGGCTTCTTTCGGCCTTGTGCAGTAGCCTCCCCATACCAGACAGTGATGCAGTCTGTCAGAATGCTCTCCACGGTACATCTATAGAAGTTTTTGAGTCCCTGTCTCATGTTCTCGATATTTATTGCGAATTTATTTTTCATTATTATTATTTCTTCTTTCTTTTGTATTTGCAAAGTTTGTTGTATTTTGCACATTGGTTGTTTGTCTGTCGTGTTGGGTGCAGTCTTTCAATAATTCAATTATGGTTCTTGGATTTACTGAGCATGCCCACAAGAAAATGAATCTCATGGTTGTATATGTTGATATATACAATACTGTGCAGAAGTCTTAGGCACAAGCAAAAAATTCTGTAAAGCGAGATACTTTCAAAAATAATGAAAAGTTTTTAAATATTAAATAATTTATTATAAAGAGCAGTAAATAGTAAAAAGCTGCTAAATCTAATCAACATTTGCTGCGACCAGCCGTTGCCTTTAAAACTGCATCAATTCTCTTAGGTAAACTAATGTGTAGTTTTATAAGAAATCGACTGGTAGGTTGTTCCAAGCATCTTGGAGAACTTGCCACAGTTCTGCAGACTTTGCCGGTTCTCTCCAGGTAATCCCAGACAGTCTCAGTGACATAACATAACATAAGAGATAGGAGCAGGAGTAGGCCAATCGGCCCCTCAAGCCTGCTCCGCCATTCAACAAGATCATGGCTGATCCAATCTTAACTCTAGTTTTCACCGAATCCCACAAGGCAACAGTGCCAACCAACAGGGCACCATGCCGCCCATTTTATTTTATTATTCATCCCGCCCAAACCCATGTGATCACCCGGGGAAAAAAAAAACGAGTTGCCAATTGAGTAGAAAAAATCTGGAAAATTCCTCTCCGACCCATCCAGGCTATTGAAAACTGGTCCAGGAGATCACATGGCTGATCTAAACCTAGCCTCATGTCCACTTACCTGCTCGCTCACCATATCCCCTAATGCCATTTTTATCCAGGAAAATGTCTATCTCCGTTTTGAATTTATTGAGTGTAGTAGCTTCCACAGCTCTCTGGGGCAGTAAGTTCCACAGCCCCACTACCCTCTGAGTGAAGAAATTTCTCCGCATCTCAGTCCTGGAACGGCATCCCCTTATTTTAAGATTATGCCCCCTAGTCCTAGTTTCACCCATCATTGGGAACATTGTCCCCACATCCACCCGATCAAGCCCCTTCACAATCTTATATGTTTCAATAAGATCGCCTCTCATTCTTCGGAACTCCAATGAGTAGAGTCCCAATCTACTCAACCTCTCATCATACATCAACCCACCCATCCCCGGAATTAACCTAGTGAACCTTCTCTGCACTGCCTCGAGAGCCAGTATGTCCTTTCTTAAATATGGACACCAGAACTGCATGCAGTACTCCAGGTGTGGTCTCACCAATACCCGGTACAACCGCAGTAAGACCTCCCTGTTCTTATACTCCATCCCCCTAGCAATAAAAGCCAGTATTCCATTGGCCTTCTTGACCACCTGCTGCACTTGCATACTAACTTTTTGTGTTTCCTGCACCAGGACCCCCAGATCCCTTTGCACAGAAGCACTTTCCAGTTTCTCTCCATTTAGATAATAACTTGCTCTATTATTTTTCCTGCCAAAGTGCAAGACCTCACACTTGTCAGTATTATATTTCATCTGCCAAATGTCTGCCCAATCACTCAGCCTATCTATGTCCCCCTGCAGGGTTTCAATGTCCTCCGCACTCATTACACTCCCTCCCATCTTTGTGTCATCAGCAAACTTCGATACGTTGCACTTAGTCCCTTTCTCCAAATCATTAATATAGATTGTAAAGAGTTGGGGTCCCAACACCGACCCCTGCGGAACACCACTAGTCACCAACTGCCAGTCTGAGAATAAACCATTTATCCCAACGTTGAGATCAGGGCTCTGTGGAGGCCATACCATCTGAAACGATAGGGTGCACGGTACTGTATGCACTTTGATAATACATTTACTTTGAACTTTGAAATTTTTTGCTTTGGGTGGTAAAATGGAAGGAAAGACTTGCATTTCTGTGTGTCTTCCTGGAAATCCCAAATAATGCAACAACCAATGTCATTGAAATGTACTCAACAAAATGTACTTGGGCCCTCAGCTCCAAGTAGAGGACAGGCCATCAATGATCTCCCACCTCTATCGTCCAAAGTTGATGTCTGGTTGGAGTTGATCAATGCTTCTGCAATCCATTATATCAACTGTACAGGGGATCGGCCGAAACTGCTTCTCCAGAGCCCTATTGGCCTGTTTCCACCTCCCACGATGGGAACGTAGGCTTGAACTTTGTGAGATGTGTGTAGGAAATATGGCAGTCGATTTGCGTACAGCAAGATCCCACAAACAGCAATGTGATAATGACGTGATAATCTGTTCTGCTGACATTGAAGTGTGGAGTGGGGGAGAATTAACAGGCTCCAGTGTGCAGGGAGTTAGCATTTAGTACAGCAATCTGATCTGGTTTAAAAAAACACACGCTCTCAGGTCTCCTTGATCTTTTAATGTTTGATTTTAAAGAATACCAGAATCTGGACTAACAATGCAGGGATGCTGGAGCAGCTGGGAAAATGAATGTTAGTAATTAAATAAATCTGCAATATAAGACTAGCATTAGCTATGGTGCCTTTGACTAGCTTACTAATCTTTATAAGAATAGGAGCAGAATTAGGCCATTTGGCCCATCGAGTCTACTTCACCATTCCATCACAGCTGATTTATTTTCCCTCTTAACCTCATTCTCTAGCTTTCTCCCCATAACCTTTGACGCCCTTGCTAATCGAGAACCTATCAACTTGCATTTTAAATATATCCAATAACTTGGCCTCCACAGTCATCTATTGTAACAGTGAATTCCACAGAATCACCACACTCTGGCTAAATAAATTCCTCCTCAACTCCTTTATAAATGGATATCCCTCTATTATGAGGCTGCTCCCTCTGGGCCTAGACTCTCCCACTGTTGGAATCATTCTCTCCACTTCCACTCTATCTGCTCCTTTAACTATTCGGTGGGTTTCAATGAGACCCACCATCATTCTGCAAGACTCCAGTAAGAACAGACCCAGAGCCATCAAGTGCTCCTCATAAGTTAACCCTTCCAACCCCAAATTTATCAAAGGTAAATTATGCCCTTGCCTGTAGCATTGCCTGCTTTCTGAAATTGCCGCATCTCATGAATGGTTAAAAACGAACACTTTGCATAATTTTTCTGGCAGTTGTGCGTTGTAGGAGATTTAAGTTCCGATATGTGCTCTAAATTGGGCTCTGAACTGCGAGCCCAAAGAGACAAAAATAATCAGCCAGATGTTTTAACCACAAGTTCAAGTTCAAGTTAATCTTGAAACAGTGCTACTCTGAGGCCAAGGTGCAACACACTATATCATTAGTTATACACAGCACAAGGCACGTATAATACATATTAGATAGCAAACACATTAAAGATATCAGAAAAAGACAGTCATATACAAAAAACTATGTAGTCAAAGACCCTGAGTCCATGAATGCTGCAGCAGTCTGCACTCGAGCACTGTCTTCTGCCGAGTGAACACTGGGGGGCAGCACCAACGCCAGATTGGACATGGTGCCTCACTGCCCCGCGACTCTGTTGGAGCACGCCGACTCTAATGCCTCTTTCCTGGGCAGCTGTAAGCCGGTGACACCGGGGCTTGAGACCTCATCCTTGCTTCCTTGCCACCCGCCCCTAACGTCCACCAATTAATCAGTAAACTGGACTTGTAGCATTCCACGTTAACAATGTTCATCAGGGTCTTGCGATCACAAGGAAAGCAACTAAGACGATCACTTCAAGGACTGTTTCTACCCTATCATTATAATACAATTGAACAATCCCCTAGTAAAATAAGATGAGGTCTTGACCGAACAATTTAACTCGAAACGACCTTGCACATTATTGTTGACCTATCTTGCACTTTTTTTGTACCCATAACACCTTATTCTGCATTATGTCATTGTTTTCCCTTGCACTGTTGTAATGAATAATCTGTAGGGATGGCATAGAAAGATTTTCACCGTATACCTTGGTACAGGTGACAATGATAAACCAATTTGCCAATTTATTTAGGGGCCCCATGCAAACCTTGGGCAACAGTGAAGATGGAGTCATGCTTTGATACTCCCACCACCCAACTCCACAGCACCTACTCTTACTGGAGCAAGATGGGCAATCCTGCTACACCCCAGCAAACAACAGTGTCCTTAGAGGAGTTGGGACATCAAAACTAGAGCAAGAATTGCCAAATAATGCTCAGCTTGCTTCCCCACCCCTCCCACACCACAGAAGAGGTTCGTCATAACCACACTCATACCTTGAATGCTTTCAGGTGAGCTGCCATTGGAAATACCCCGGAAGTTCGGTTCCACAACACCAAGAGTCTCATTTCCTGTGCCATTCATCTTGAAAGTGAGGCCAGAGTGACCTCAACTAATTGAAAGAAGATGTCAGGAAATGAGCAGGCGTACAGCCGCAGGACAAAGACTCACAAGAGCTGCGTTTGTGGCTGCCACTGGTGGGATAATTTCTTACCGTCCGCACTTTGTGATTATCCACTGTGTAAAAGTGAAAATAGGGGAAGGGCGCTGGAGAGATTACTCTGTGGCCGATTGCAATTGATGCATTGCAATCCAGTTTCATGGGGGGGGGGGTGGGAAATCAAGGCCCGGGTCTTGGAGTTTAGTGACTGGTTTCGAGGAGACGATAGTGTTGAATGCTGAGCTGTAGTCAATGAAGAGCATCCTGAACTGGATCGGTAACTTAAATTCCTTGGGTCTGTCCAGGGACCAGCATATGAATGCCATCACAAAGAAGGCATGACAGGGCCTCCTCTTGAACATTGAACGCCAGAGAAATGTATACAATATACATCCTGAAATTCTTTTTCTTTGCAAACATCCACAATAACAGAGGAGTCCCCCAAAGACAGTTAAATGTTAGAACCCCAAGACAAAACCCCCCAGCTCTCCCTTCCCACAACCCAAGCAGCAAGGCAACGGCCTCCCACCTTCTCCCACCAGCCAAAAAGCATCGGTGCCCTCCTCCGAGCATCAATAAAGACACAGACTTGCAGTACCCCAAAGACTGCTCGTTCACCCAGTATTCAACATTCCACAGGCTCTCTCTCTCCCCCTCATAAGGGAAAAAGAGGTGTCCCCATTTTTAGAGGTTTTGTGCAGTTTCGGCATGTCACCTAAAATTTTGACAAACTTTTATAGACGTATGTAGAGTGGAGAGTGTCCTGACTGGTTGCATCATAGCCTGGTAAGGATATACCAATGCCTACAAACAGAATACTCTATAGAAATTGATGGGTGCAGTCCAGTCCATCATAGGCAAAGCCCTCCCCACCACTGAGCATCGCAATGAGGAGCGCTGTCACATGAAAACGGCATCCATCATCCAGACCATGCTTTCTTCTTGCTACTATTATCGGGCAGAAGGTACAGGAGCCTTAGATCTTACACTACCAGTTTAGGGAACAAATATTACCGTACAGCCATCAGTCTCCTGAACCGATGTGCAACTCACCTCAACTCTGAACTGATTCCACAACCTATAGTCTCTCTTTCATAGACTCTACAACTCATTTTCTCAGTGTTTTTCTTTTGCATATTGGACATCTGTCCATCTTTCATTGTGCATAGTTTATTTATCATTAATTCTATTGTTTTTTTTAATGTTCCTGTAGATGTTGTTTCATATGACAGGTGTTTTTCTCTTCACTCTTCTAACTGGTTTATGTCAAACCATTCCTTCAGCTCATGGCCACACCAATGGACCGCAGCAAAATCATCTCGGATCTTGGTGAGAGGGCGTGTTTGGACCAGGTTGAGGACGTCCTGGGTTGAAGCACCACAGGGGTTATATTGGAAAGTTGGCTCGATTCATGAAGAAGTGCACCCCAGGAAGGGCAGATGCGAGTCTGCCCATTCAGGAGCCACGGTTGGATCAATATTTGCCTGGTATCTGGTCCACAGCAGTTCCGACATGGCTGGCCCTGAGTTGGCATCGCCTGATGGAGAGCTTGAAGCACGCAAGCTTCAACGTGTTGATCCAGGTCGTGGAGACCTTCCTGTAGATGCCTACAAGTAAATAAATCTCAAGGTAGTCTGTGGTGATACATACACCCTGTGATGATATATTTACTTTGAATTTGACAGAGAGAGGGCGAGTGAGTTATACTGACAGAGGAAGACAGAATTTACATCGCACCTTCCACATCAAGGTCAGAACATTTCGAAGCCCCTCACGTCCAATGAAATCGTGGAAGTGTAGAGTTGTATTGTAAGTATCAAGGCATCCAGTGTGCCTGCAGTAAACGCCCACAAATAGAAATATGAGAATGGCGAGGTAATCTTTATTTGGTGACAATGATTGAAGGATAAGCATGGGACAGTACAAGAGAAACAACCCCTGATTCTCTGTAGAATGAGGCTTTAGGACCTTGTACCCCAGGCTGAGAGAGCAGAACAGAGCTCGGTTTCACAATGAAAGATGATGCAGTGCTTCTGTTCTGCACTCAAATGTCAGTTTAATTTCATGCACTCAAATTCCTGGAGTGACTTTTAGCCATAAGCTGTAGGAGCAGAATTAGGCCATCCAGCCCATTGAGTCTGCTCCATCATTCAATCATGGCTGATCTTTTTCCAACCCCGTTCTCACTCCTTCTGGCAATAATCCTTAACCCTCTTACCAAACAATAAGACCATAAGATACAGGAGCAGAAGTAGGCCATTCGGCCCATCGAGTCTGTTCCGCCATTCAGTAAAGGGCTGATCCAATTCAAGTCAAGTCAAGTCAAGTCAAGTTGTCACTTTTTATTGTAATTTCGACCATAACTGCTGGTACAGTACATTGTAAAAATGAGACAATGTTTTTTCGGGGTGCGTGGGGTCCTTCATAATGCTGTTTGCTTTGCGGATACAGCGTGTGGTGTAAATGTCCGTAATGGCGGGAAGAGAGACCTGGATGATCTTCTCAGCTGATTTTACTATCCGCTGCAGGGTCTTGCGATCCGAGATGGTGCAATTTCCAAACCAGGCAGTGATGCAGCTGCTCAGGATGCTCTCAATACAACCTCTGTAGAATGTGATGAGGATGGGGGGTGGGAGATGGACTTTCCTCAGCCTTTGCAGAAAGTAGAGACGCTGCTGGGCTTTCTTTGCTCTGGAGCTGGTGTTGAGGGACCAGGTGAGATTCTCCGCCAGGTGAACACCAAGAAGTTTGGTGCTCTTAGTGACCTCTACCGAGGAGCTGTCCATGTTCAGCGGGGAGTGGTCGCTCCATGTCCTCCTAAAGTCAACAACCATCTCTTTTGTTTTGTTCACATTCAGAGACAGGTTGTTGGCTCTGCACCAGTCCGTTAGCCGCTGCACCTCCTCTCTGTAAGCTGACTCGTCGTTCTTGCTGATGAGGCCCACCAAGGTCGTGTCATCGGCGAACTTGATGATGTGGTTCGAGCTGTGTGTTGCAGCACAGTCGTGGGTCAGCCGAGTGAACAGCAGTGGACTGAGCACACTGCCCTGGGGGGGCCCCCGTGCTCAGTGTGATGGTGTTGGAGATGCTGCTCCCGATCCAGACTGACTGAGGTCTCCCAGTCAGGAAGTCTAGGATCCAGTTGCAGAGGGAGTCGTTCAGGCCCAGTAGGCTCAGCTTTCCAATCAGTTTCTGAGGGATGATTGTGTTGAATGCTGTACTGAAGTCTATGAACAGCATTCGAATGTATGTGTCTTTCTTGTCCAGGTGGGTTAGGGCCAGGTGGAGGGTGATGGCAATGGCGTCATCTGTTGAGCGGTTGGGATGATACACAAACTGCAGGGGGTCCAGTGAGGGGGGCAGCAGGGTCTTGATATGCCTCATGACGAGCCTCTCGAAACACTTCATGATGATGGATGTGAGTGCAACGGGACGGTAGTCATTTAGGCAGGACACTGAAGACTTCTTCGGCACGGGGATGATGGTGACGGCCTTGAAGCACGTTGGAATGGTGGTGCTGCTCAGGGAGATGTTGAAGATGTCAGTGAGAACATCTGCTAGCTGGTCTGCAGATCCTCTGAGCACTCTACCAGGGATGTTGTCTGGTCCAGCAGCCTTCCATGGGTTGACCCTGCACAGGGTTCTTCTCACATTGGCCACAATGAGACACAGCACCTGGTCATTTGTAGGAGGGGTGGACTTCCTCGTCACCACGTCATTTTCCTCCTCAAACCGGGCGTAGAAGTTATTCAGCGCATCTGGGAGGGAGGCGTCACCTGCCCAGTCAGTTGATGTTGTCCTGTAATTGGTGATGTCCTGGATGCCCTTCCACATGTGCCGCGTGTCGCTGCTGTCCTGGAAGTGGCTGTGGATTCGCTGGGCGTGCACACTTTGCCCCTCTGATGGCCCAGGACAGTTTGGCCCTTGCTGTTGCTAGGGCTGCCAGTTATCCCCACTCCCCTTCCTTCACCCCATACCCTTTGATGCCAAATCAATGACATACATTGAAAAAACAGCAGTCCCAACACTGACCCCTGTGGAACTCCACTGGTAACCGGCAGCCAGCCAGAATAGGATTCCTTTATTCCCACTCTCTGTTTGGCCAACCAGCCATTCCCACTCTCTGTTTGGCCAATGGCCAACCAGCCATTGCTCCACCCATGCTAGTATCTCCCCTGTAATTCCATGGGCTCTTATCTTGCTAAGAAGCCTCATGTGCGGCACTTTGTCAAAGTCCTTCTGAAAATCCAATTACATCACGTCTACTGCAGCTCCTTTGTCTACCCTGCTTATAACTTCCTCAAAGAATTGCAGTAGGTTAGTCAATTGGGATTTTCCTTTCAGGAAACAATGTTGGCTTTGGCCTACCTTGCAATGTGCCTCCAGGTACTCCATAATCTCATCCCTAACAATCGATTCCAACAATTTCCCAACCACTGATGTCAGGCTAACAGGTCTATAGCTTCCTTTCTGCTGCCTTCCACCATTGTTAATTAGCAGAGTAACATTTGCAATTTTCCAGTCATCCACTACAATGCCAGGATCTATCGATTCTTGAAAGATCATCGTTAATGCCTCCGCAGTCTCTCCAGCTACTTCCTTCAGAACCCGAGGGTGCATTCCGTCAGATCCAGGGGATTTATCCACCCTCAGACCATTAAGCTTCCTGAGCAACTTCTCAGTTGTAATTTGACAATCTCCGCTTTTAATATACCCAATGACTTGGCCTCTACAACCTTCTGTGGCAATGAATTCCACAGATGTACCACCCTCTGCTTGAAAATAAATCCTTATCTCTGTTTCAAAGAGGCATTCTCCAATCTATTGCCTTTCCCTTGCATTCTAGACTTTTCTACTGATTGAATAATCCTTTCTATATCCTCTCCACCCAAGCTTTTCAAAATCTGATACGTTTCAATGTAAAGTGACCCCTACCCCCAACTTACCCTTCTGAACCACATTGAGTTCAGGCCCAGAGGCATCAAACACACTTCATATGTCAAGTCTTCATTCCTGGGATCAATTTCTGAATATCTTTGGACTCTTTGCAGGGCCAAAATATGTTTCCTTAGATGCAGAACCTGAAGATCTGCTGTCCGTGTACCTGTCTAATTGTCTTTGAAATGTTGATGCAACCACTTCCTCTGGCAGCTTGTTCCATATACTGACTGTGCTTTGTGGGGAACTTGTATTACATCTTTCACCTGTCAACATATACCCACACCCTCTAGTCCTTGGTTTTCCAACCGTGGGAAGAAAGACCGTGTATGTTCACCCTATCCTTGGTCTCCAGGGTTAAGGAAGGACATCCTGGCTGTAGAGGAAGTGCAGCGTAGATTCACGAGGTTAATTCCTGGGATGTCTGGACTGTCTTACGCAGAGAGGTTAGAGAGACTGGGCTTGTACACGCTGGAATTAAGGAGATTGAGAGGGGATCTGATTGAAACATATAAGATTATTAAGGGATTGGACAAGATAGAGGCAGTAAATATGTTCCAGATGCTGGGAGAGTCCAGTACCAGAGGGCATGGTTTGAGAATAAGGGGTAGGTCATTTAGGACAGAGTTAAGGAAAAACTTCTTCTCCCAGAGAGTTGTGGGGGTCTGGAATGCACTGCCTCGGAAGGTAGTGGAGGCCAATTCTCTGGATGCTTTCAAGAAGGAGCTAGATAGGTATCTTATGGATAGGGGAATCAAGGGATATGGGGACAAGGCAGGAACCGGGTATTGATAGGAATTGATCAGCCATGATCTCAAAATGGCGGTGCAGGCTCGAATGGTCTACTCCTGCACCTATTGTCTATTGTCTATTATCTGTATATACTTCTATGAAATCATCCCTCAGTCTCGTATGGTCCAAAGAATAATGTGCTACTCTGCCCAGCCTCCTCCAAGAGGACCACAACCTTGTCATAGGGTTTGGAGACTTGTGTGCGTCAATGACCCGGAGAGCTATGTAGGCTGGAGTCAGTTTATGCTTTGGCTCTTGGTAGGGTCGCCCATGCCAAACAGGTCAAAGGGTAGAGGTCAGACTAAGAGTGGTCCACTGATCCTCAAGGTTCAGGGGTTCAGCTCAGGGCTAGCAACCTTGACTGGTAAGTCAAAATTGTTACAGAAACAGCAATGAAGTATGCTTCTACATCCGAGTGTGACCGAATTCCTGAGTCTCCACCTGGGTCTTGCATGACTGACAGTGGTGAAAACCGAGAGGAAGCTACTGACATGACAAAGGAAGACCTTCATTGCTACCCTAAATTCCAGTGGCATAATGGGCAAAAGAGGGAGGCCAGCCTTGCCCTATAACCTGTCCCTCAAGTTCTGGCAACATTCTCTTAACTTCTTTCTGCACCCTGTGGTGAAGCCATCCCACTGCACCCAAACAGCCCTCCCCATTTGGTAAAGCGATTCATTTCTCATTCGGAAGGGAAAATTATAGCCTGGACATAATGTTGACAATCCAGGGGAAATATCAGGGGATTGGACTGTACCACTCAAGGAATTAATGCTTCTGGAGAAATGAGGGAGAAATGCTGGAAACAAGAGAGTCGGAGGGAGACATGATGTGGTGTTTAAGAGGCTGTTAGATAGACACATGAAAATGCAGGGTATGGAGGGGCATGGATCACATTTAAGCAAAAGAGACTTAGCTTAATTCAGCTTTGTGTTTGGTACAGACATTGTGGGCCGAAGGACCTTTTCCTGCATTGTACTGTTCTGTTCTATGTTCGAAGAGAAAGCATACAGAGACTCCAAGTGATGCCAACATGTGGAGCTGAAATGGACAGAAATTATGGATTCTGAAATAAACAGGATAGTCTAAATAGAGTGAATATGGAGAGGATGTTTCCAATGATGGGGAAGTCTAGGACCAGAGGGCACAGCTTCAGGATAGATGGACATCCACTTAGAACAGAGATAAGGAGGAATTTCTTTAGCCAGAGTGGGTGAATCTGTGGAATTTGTTCCCACAGGCAGCTGTAGAGGCCAGGCAAAATGGAGAGAAGGCAGGAGATTGGGACAGAGAGGGAAATGGATCAGCCATGATGAAATGGCCTACTGCTGCTCCTATACCTTATTGTCTCATGGTCCAAATCTATAATGGATCAGAGGTAAATGCACCTGCAAGATCAATGAAAACCAAAGATAAAACATTGCACAGGAACATTAACAAACCTGGACAATATTGCCAAAGAAAAGTGCAACACGTCAGAATCTCCATGGCTTTCTGACGTTCCTCTTCGCAAGGAAAAAGCAGCCATTTCTGGGGCTCTGCAAGCCAGGTTTTGTGCAATGGCAAAACAAGTGTGGATGGACAATATTCAGAATGAGATCGAAAAGAAGTGGAAGCGTCCATCAGCACCCATTGCTGATGGAGATAGATAGATAGATAGATAGATACTTTATTCATCCCCATGGGGAAATTCAACATTTTTTCCAATGTCCCATACACTTGTTGTAGCAAAACTAATTACATACAATACTTAACTCAGTAAAAATATGATATGCATCTAAATCACTCTCTCAAAAAGCATTAATAATAGCTTTTAAAAAGTTCTTAAGTAGTTTACTTAAATACATTAAATACAATCAACCCCAGCACTTTAACATATCTTACTCCTGGCGGTTGAATTGTAAAGCCTAATGGCATTGGGGAGTATTGACCTCTTCATCCTGTCTGAGGAGCATTGCATCGATAGTAACCTGTCACTGAAACTGCTTCTCTGTCTCTGGATGGTGCTATGTAGAGGATGTTCAGAGTTATCCATAATTGACCGTAGCCTACTCAGCGCCCTTCGCTCAGCTACCGATGTTAAACTCTCCAGTACTTTGCCCACGACAGAGCCCGCCTTCCTTACCAGCTTATTAAGACGTGAGGCGTCCCTCTTCTTAATGCTGCCTCCCCAACACGCCACCACAAAGAAGAGGGCGCTCTCCACAACTGACCTATAGAACATCTTCAGCATCTCACTACAGATATTGAATGACGCCAACCTTCTAAGGAAGTACAGTCGACTCTGTGCCTTCCTGCACAAGGCATCTGTGTTGGCAATCCAGTCTAGCTTCTCGTCTAACTGTACTCCCAGATACTTGTAGGTCTTAACCTGCTCCACACATTCTCCATTAATGATCACTGGCTCTATATGAGGCCTAGGTCTCCTAAAGTCCACCACCATCTCCTTGGTCTTGGTGATATTGAGACGCAGGTAGTTTGAGTTGCACCATATCACAAAGATTGATACTGTTAAGAAAAAAACCTAGAGATATGCGCTTAGCATAGAAATAATGGTGGTTGAAGATCTGTCACAGTCATACAGAAAAGTGGCACGTGCTTGTTGAAAAGATTTCTCCCGCTTCTTACAGATCCATGGAGAGATACAGCTCAGAACGAGGCTCTTCAGTGCTCATGAGTTTACACATTCTAGCTAATTACTGTTTCATTATGGTGGTATTCTTTTCGTTCTAGTTTTGCCAAGAATTGGCCAAAAGCACAGTAATATTTATGCTCCCTGATTACCCTCATCCTTGTCCGGGAAAGACGACAGATGCTGTCAAAGAGTGTATACATTTAGTATTAGTTATTGCTTCCAGCCTCAGTGTTGGCATTAACTTTCAGTTTGACAGTCTTAGTTAACGGCCTGATTGGCCTGCTGTTTATTATTTTTGTTTTCCTTTAAATTCTGCTACAGTTCTCATTAAAGTCAGTGAACCGCATCAGTCTCTCTCTCTCTCCCCCCCCCCCCCCCCCACACTTGGGCCGTATCTGAAGGTTTTGACACAGGTAAGCAGCATTTCTTAGAAACACAATAACAAATTCTAGACAAATCTCTCCACACTCTTCACACATGGGCCCATATCCAAACGTTCTGACACAGGCAGTACCATTTCTAAGAAAGGCAAACATAAATTCTAGACAAATTATACAAGAAAGAACACAATTGGAACAAAAAGAATGTTCACGTTAGTGCAGAGTGAACAAAGCGGTCATAGTTTTGCGAAACCCTGCTGATTAGAGTTGTACCAGTTGGTTCAAGAATTCAATGGTTGAAGGCTGGTAGCTCTTGAACCTGTTGGCTTGGGACTTCAGGCTTCTGTACCTGCCGCTGGGATGTACAGAAGCCTGAAGTCCATTTTGCACCTCTTCTCCAACTGATGGGAGCTGAAAGGCGGCCTGGCTTGGATAGTGAGGATCTTTGATGATGGCTGTTGCCTTCCTGAGGTGGTGCCTCCTGTAAAACAATTCCCCGTGCCTAATTAACCTATTCAGCCTACTTATCGACACTTTGGGTTGTGGGAGGGAACGAGAGAAGCCAGAGCAAGCTCACATTGTCACAGGGAAATCATGCAAACTCCATGCAAACAGCAAAATTGAGCCCAGGTCACTGGAGGTGTGAGGCTGCAGCTCCACTCACTGTGCTGATCCACATGATGAGTTTAAGTTCTCAGTCACTGGCCTGGAATGTTTTTCTCTATCTAGACACTGGCAGACCTGAGAGCTCTCAGCAGTTTCAACCGCTCTGAGAGAATTTTTCCCCTCTGTAAGTGACCACGGTTTCACACCACCTGTTTCTTGAGAACGTACATTTGGGATTCAAATTTCTTTATCGCGTGTATGTCGGAACATACGGTGAAATGCTTCATTTGCGTTAACACCAACACGCCCGAGGGTGTGCTGGAGGCAGCGCACAAGTGTTGACACACATTCTGGTGTCAACATAGCCTGCCCACAATACTCGGCCAGAGAACACAACAAGCTTCAAACAAAACAGAAAAACAAGCCGTAGTCCTCCCTCCAACCTACGTACAATCACAGTCCTTTAACCCCAGAACAGCTTGTCTTCTTCAGCCTCCAGTGGACAAGGACCTCGGTGTCGATCCCAGGACATGCCAGTCACTGTACACTAGGCCTCAAACTCCAGTGTCACCAGACACTAGGCCTTGCTGAAGAACTTGGGAGTTCCCCCACTCCCAAAGAGTGAAATTCCCACACCTAGAGGTGTAACTGTAGGTGTCACAGCAGAACAGATGAGCTGTGAACTAATATCAGGAGGACTGACGTTCAAATTTGTGACGCAGGGCTTCGACCTGAAATATCGACAGCTCCTTTCCTTCCACAGATGCTGACCAACTGGCTGAACTTTTCCAGGAGATTATTTGCTGCTTTTCTTAAAAAGCCAGTTTCGGTGACTGGGTAATTTAAGCTCTTAATTAGATGAATTTGGAATTTAAAACACTGGCATCAGTTAGATTAATCATGCCAGACTGTGATGCAAACCCATCTGGTTCATCATGCCCTTAGGGAAGGAAGTCTGCCCTCCTTATCAAGTTTTTGATTCGAAATGCACAGCAACTCACTTCAGTTCTCAACTGCCCTCTGCAAGGGACAGGGTGTGGTGAACTACATATACCTGTCTGGACACGCCCCCTGCTGACTGCTCCTGTGGCTCCTCCCACAGACCCCTGTATAAAGGTGATGGAGGTCTGAGCCCGGCCTCATTCTCCAGGATGTAGTATGGTGGTCACTCACTGCTCGTTCCTTCTTCCAGTCAATAAAAGCCGATATCTCGCTTTTACATCTCAGAGTGAGTTATTGATGGTGCATCACAGGGAAGCGTTCATTTTGCGGGGGGGTGGACGACGTATGTCGGTCTTGTTAAGGACACACAGCAAAGAGGAATGAATGGAGGAGGAAGCAGTTTAGATTGGGGAAGGTCCTGCACTGTTTCCAGTCACCCTGTGGAGTGAGTGCTGACCGCACAGTAAAAGATGGTTTAGCATTAGCTTCGAGAAAGGAACTGGATACTGGAGCAAAACAATACCGGACTGTAGATGTTGGGAATGGCGAGGGTGGAAAAACCGAGGGAGGCGTGTGGGACAGGTGACGGAGGAGTGCCAGGGGCAGTCACAGACACACCTAGCCCTCAGGCACCAGGAAAGATCACTTGATTCTAAACAATTAGTTTATTGATCATTACAGAACATCTCCCTGGTGCTTCCCACTCCCTCCCCTCTCCTTTGCCCTTTTCCCAACCATGATTCCCCTCTCCCTGCCTCCTTTCCCACTCTCAGTGCACAATAAAGACCCGTATCAGAATCAGGTTTATCATCACTCATGAAATTTGGTTTTTTTTGCGGCAGCAGTACAGGGCTGTACATAAAATTACCACAGTCCTATGCAAAAGTCTTGGGCGCCCTAGCTATACATACGTGCCAAAGACTTTTGCACAGTACCGTAGTAGCACCTGTTTACTTCATAGCATCACAGTACCACAACATGGAAGCATGCCTTCGGCCCAACTTATCCATGCCCACCCCAGCCTGTCCCATTTTGCAAGGATTTGCCCCATATCCCTTTAAACCTTTCCCATCTTTGAACTTATCCACTTGTCCCTTAAATTTGTAACTGTACCTGTCTCAATTACTTCCTCTGGCAGCTTGTTCCTTCTACGCTCTACCCCCTGCATGAAGAAGATCTCCCTTGTGTCCCGTTTAAATCTTCCCCCTCTCACTGTAAACCCATGCACGGTCCTTTTTGGTCCCCTTTTCCTGAGGAGAATAAAGACTGTGTGCATTCACCCTCTCTACGCACCTCTTGAGTGCCCTTTCTGAGTTAGAAGATTCCAAGTATATGTAACACTCCAGAGATTTGAACAAAAAAAAAAGGACAATAAGATGAAAACACAACGCTAATTGGAGATTCTGTCTACTTCCTCAGGTAGGTACAGTGTAAAAGTTCCCATGAGGCCTCCGAAGGTCAGAGTTCACCATGGATGTTGCGTCCTAGCTTAACTGTCTAGATATGCAAGCCTGGGCAGTACAACATGGAGATCAAACTGTTGCCTATGTAGCAATTTCCCTCTCTCCATACATTTGATGAAGCCAAAGGAATGGCAGAGACTGATACTATTCAGCACAGCAGCAGAGCTGGAGTTTCCAGTCAGCGTCAAACTCAATCCCTTAGGGACGCCAGCTCGGGGTTTTTCCCTCAGGGTTTGCTCCCGAAGCCTCCCCCATGGGTGGGTATGGCCGCAAGGCAGCGGAGGTTTGAGATCGGAGTTTTCCTTCTCCTAGATGAGCTGCCAACCACGGCTGATGAGCCCCATCTGCCTGAGGCGACGGGCTTTAAGGCAGCAATAACCCGACTGTTCCCCTTCTCCTGCCAGTAGAAATGGTTTCACCAGGCTTAGGAGCTAAGCCACATGCGAAGGCCAAGAGCTGGATTTATTTGTCAGAGGCTTTTTGAGACACACACCATTGGGAGCATTTAATAGGTAGTGGAAGTTTATCCTCATTACTAACCTTTAGCTAAAACAACCATAAGGAAGCAAAATATCCCATACTATGCTACAAAGGAGAACACAGCCCTGGCCTGTGTCCTAGCCCATGTTTATTTTTTCAACCTGCTCCACGAAAACAGACAATTCAGCTATAATCATGTTGCTGTTGGTGGGAGCTTCCTGTATATGTTGACTGCCACACCAACGATAACCACAGTTCAAGAGTACTTGACGGCATTGGGCATGCTAAAAGTGAAAAATCACCCTTTGCTTCTACGTAACTCTGTGATAACCGGCAGTAAGTGGATCAGAGAGTCAAACAAAGTACGGAAGCAGCAAACAAGCAGGAAACCCTATATCGGAATGGGATGCGGCACCTGGAAGGCAAACAAGATGGGCCTTCTTTTGTTCAGCAGTTGAACTTTGGAAGAGTCAGTGCATCATAAACCATTTCCTGTTTCAGTTCTGTGATTATAAAATCCTTGCCTTGCATATAATGCTGCCTGAAGCTGATGTCCTATGTGCTCCCAGTATACAAATTTCTGTGAGGTTTTGTACATGGAAGTAAATATCTGGTGATTCTTTATCCTCATGTCAATTGTCAAACAATAGCTTGTTTATCAGGTAATACAATTTGCCAAAGAATGCTTTGTCGAAATAATATTGTTGGACTTATGGTAGGTTAACCCATGAGTGGATGCTCTTATAAATCTTTTCATTGGCTGAGAGGCCATGTTCATTTTCCCAATTCCATAACACATCAGACCTGCCAGGTAGCCACCTCCCAGTCTCCACCCAGCTAACAGGAGTCACCTGCACCTCATTTCCAATGCATCACCGGCAGCCTATTTAAACCCAGCTCTCATTCACAGTCCTTGCGCACTCATAGAAACAACCAGATGCTCCTGGCCTTCAGCTCCTCTACTGTCAAGATCAAACCACACTCAAGTTGGAGGAACAACACCTTATATACCGGCTGGGGAGCCTCCAACCTGATGGCATGAACATTGACTTCTCTAACTTCTGTTAATGTCCCTCCTCCCATTCTTACCCCATCCCTGATATATTTAGTTTCCCCCCCTTTTTTTCTCTCTTTCTGCCCATCACTCTGCCTGTCTGTCTATTCTCCATCTCCCTCTGGTGCTCCCCTCCCTCTTTCTTTCTCCCGTCCCATGATCCTTTCACTTCTCCAGCTCTGCATCCCTTTTGCCAATCACCTTTTCGGCTCTCAGCTTCACCCCATCCCCTCCGGTCTTCTCCTATCATTTTGCATTTTCCCCTCCCCCTCCTACTTTCAAATCTCTTACTAACTTTCCTTTCAGTTAGTCCTGACAAAGGGTCTCGGCCCGAAACGTCGACAGTGCTTCTCCCTATAGATGCTGCCTGGCCTGCTGCGTTCCACCAGCATTTTGTGTGTGTTGCTTCAGCTACCTTGTTGTCTTGTGTTAAGCATCTGCTCTCTTAAGTTTTGTGGCCCCTTGAGGCTTGTTATGTTGCGGTTTATTATTAAAGCTATTGCTCACTATTAAATCATCTCTGCTGCTCTACTCTTGGGTCAAGCCTCCTTTACATCTGTTGACAGGAAGATAGGATGAGTGAACCATCAGCTGACCCAGAAGGGTATGCTTACCTAAAGGACACTGTCGGCCTTTAGGAGAACGTGATCCAGAAGCAGCAGGACACCAGTGACCATATGCTCATCACTCGCAACCAACTCTCCATCTCAGTACAGCAACCCCATGTCTTTCAAACTCCTCCCCCTGGAGCCCTGGGGTCCTGTGCCCAAATGCATGGATGGGTGCATTTCACTCATCAAACCAGCCAGCCTCAACCAGTTGCTCCTAGCCTTCAGCTGCCTTGTCATGGTCGATATCTCTTCTCTCTTGTGTTGCTCCCCCTCGGAGGTTGTTATTTTGCAGCTTATTACTAAAGCGATCACTCACCATTAAGTCGTCTCATAGAGACATGCAATGAAGAAAAAGGCCCTTCAGCCCATCAAATCCACACTGACAATCTACTATCTGCACTTATTTGACATTAATCCCATTTCTTGTATCCTTGCCACATCTTCGTCCACTCCCCTCAGACTCTACCACTCACTCACCTTTATACCAAAGGTTACTTATGAGGAGAATTTAACTACGTACTAACTTGCATGCACTTGGGATATGGGAGGGAACTGGCTCATCCAGAGGGAAAGCATGCAAACTCCACGCAGACAGTGCTGGAGGTCAGGGATGGAAGCTGGGTCTCTGGTGCTATGAGACAGCAGTTCTCCTGGTTGCGTCACTGCCACCCAACGGTTTTCTTGATTGTGGAGGCTTGTTGCGTGCATCAAGGAGATCAGCAGCCAGGTCTTTATTTATTTATTTATTTAAACATCTATGGGATGTGGGCGTCACCAGCTAAGCCAGCATTTATTGCCCATCCCTAGTTTTTGAGAAGGTGGTGAGGAGCTGCCTTCTTGAACTGCTGCAGTCCCTGAGGTGCGGGTACACCCACAGTGCTGTTAGGGAAGGAATTCCATGATCTTGACCCCATGACAATGAAGGAACGGCGATATGGTGTGTGTGGAAGATTTGGCCCCTTAAGGCAGGGAGCAGGAAGTTAAAGACTGTTTCCGATCACTCAGTCACAGCTCAGCGATTGGGCAAAACTATGGCAGACGGAGATGAACCTGGGGAGGTGTAGTGTCAAACCTAAGTATCTTAATGGCAGGAACTAAGAAATGGAGAGAAGCACAAACTTTACGGTACTCATGTACACCGATTACAAACAGGTGGTAGTCAGGTACAATAATAGCTAAGAGGAGTAACATCCTGCATCCTAAGAGGATTGAGTTCTGTGGTGAGGTTATAATTCTTCAGTTCTGCACAGCCAATATCTGAAGGAGTGTATACAGCTTTGGGCACCATGAGGTAAATCAATAGACAGATATTGGCCCTAGCAGGAGATGACAGCACTACTTCTTTGTAAAAAGTGGGTATATTTTATGCTTCATGTATTCTTATTTTATGCTTCACGTATTCTTATTTTATTGATATACAGCACAAAATAGACCCCTCTGACCCTTTGAGCCACACTACCCAGCAATACAGAGATTTAACCCCAGCCTAATTAGGGACAATTTACCAAGACCAATTAACCTGCCCCTCTAAGAGGATCAGAACATTGTCGCTGTGTTTGGAGTCTTGCAGGCCTCAATGACCCGCTGAGCTAGGTTGTCTAGCTGACTGACCCTGACTGCTTGAAAAAAATTATTACAGAAACAGCAATGAAGAATCCTTCTGAATCTGCTGGCAACAGTATGGGCAGACAGAGATGGAGAACCTTCACTGCTGCCCTAAACACCAGTGGCGTAATGGGCAAATGAATGAAATGAATTGAGCTACCAACTGGTACGTCTTAGGACTGTGGGAGGAAACCGGAACCTTGGAGGAAAGCCACGTAGAGGGAAAGCATACAAGCTCCTTACAGGAGTTGAACCCAGGTCACCTGTAATGCAAAGCATCGTGCTAACCATTATGCCACCATGTTGCTTGTGTTTCTTGTCAATACTGCTTCGATGTGCCAGTCAGCACCTACGCATTCATGTATTTGAGCTGTTGTGATGTGAACAAAATCACTGGAGAAACACTGAAACTAATGGATACAGAGGTATTTTATTCATCAAAATAAGAAAGAGGAAGAGGCCTGTTCAACCCAATATCACATGACATTGTACAAGCTTAAAGATCAAAGGACAATTCCATATTTACAATGTATCTACAATGCTTTCTTTAAATCACGTATAATTTTCACACCTCCTTCTTCACACCCACACTCCAGAAACCCAAAATGAGTGTTAATTAGCATTGTCTGGTTTTCAGGTAACTGGTGTCCACAACTCCAGGAAACTTTTGTCCAGGGCTACATTTTAAATTTAATCTACAATCCACATTCAGGTATAAAAATGGGTTGTAAAAGTTAATATTTGCTATATACCCTAATTCCAGAATGCGTCCTAACTTTGCAAGTGACAATAAACTAAACTTTGACTTTGCCTGGGACCCGAATGGTCCTATGTCTCAATCATGGTCCTGTAGTGTCACTGACGTACTGCATAGTTAGAGGTGTAGCTTTTCAGATGACACATTGAACTTGATAATAAGTTGACACAACAACTTCATTGTTGCCACATCCAGACCTGAAACTCTGCACCTGACAGCATTGCAGGAGCACCTTAACATGAAAGTCATTCACCACCATTTTCTCAAGGACAGTTTTGGGATGTACTATAAATTCTGGCTTCAGCAGCAACATAAACATCCCATCAACAAATAAATGCCCCAAAGCACTCTTGAGGGAGCATAAAAAGAAAATTTCATGGCAATATTAAGAACAAGTGTGCCAGCCAATATTACTGAAGCAGGTTATCTGATTGTTATCACAATGCTATTTCAAAACCATTTCTCTGCATAAATTGTTTTTCACATCACAGCTGCAACGACACTACAGAGGCTATAAAGCTTTATGAGATATTATGAATGATTAAAAAACGCTACAGAAAGATCTTGCATTTATTTCTTTAAATTATGGAGACAGATTACATCAGGTTGACATGGTTCCTTGAGCTTAGAAAGATGACGGGTAATCTAACCGAACACTTATAATTATTAGGTGATACAATGGGATAGTTACAAAGCAGTTATTCCTTCAGTGAAGGAATCCTGAGCAATGTGAGCAGGTCATTTAACACATTACAAAGCTACAAGAAGAGGGGTGGGAAGGGGGAAGGGCAAAGTTGAATTTCCAATTATTAATGCCGATTCTCTTGAGTTGTTCTTTCTTTCTTGTAAAAGTTGTGTATAATTCATGTCTAATTTATGTTTTTCTTGTGAGCGTCACTTATATGACACCATGTGTCTGTGGCAATGCTGCAAGGCTGGCAAGGTAGCATAGTGGTTAGCTTTAGAGTACCAGCGAACTGGGCTGCCTGTAAGCAGTTTGTATGTTCTCCCCGTGACCATGTGGGTTTCTCCTGGGTGCTCCAGTTTCCTCCCACAGTCCAAAGATGTAGCGATTGGTAGATTAATTTGTCATCCGATGATTAGGCTAGGATTAAATTGGGGGATTGCTGGCAGCGTGGCTTGAAGGGTCAGAAGGGTACCTCAATAAATAAATAAATAAATTCCAGATTCTCCAGTCAAAGCAAAGCAACTTCTCCAACTATCCCTCTCATCTGAATCAAAACCTCCTCTTACTCTCTAGAACCCCAGTGGGTCATGGGAAGTCATTACAAAGATTGACTTAGTGAATTTTCCATCTCCAAGGTAAGTGCATTCTACCTTAGAAGATGAAAACTGCACAGGAAGCTGGTCACAACTGCGATTTTGCAGCAAGATATCTTTAACCTCGTACCTGACTTTGGTCCCTGTACACTCATGACTGTGTGGCTATTTACAAGTTAAATTCAATCTGCTGGAAGAACTCAGTGGGTCGAGCGGTATTGGTGGGAGGAATGGAACTGTTGACTTCTTGGCTCAAAATCCTACGTCAGGACAGTGAGTGGAGGGGTGATATCCAGTATAAAAAGAGAAGGGGAGTGCTGAGAAAGGAGTTCATTCATTCACTCAGTCATTGTGAGGTGTGTCGTATGATGCAGGCAATCATAGTCTTGACCGTGATTGTTCTCGGCAAATTTTTCTACAGAAGTGGTTTGCCACTGCCTTCTTCTAGGCCATATATGTCAAACTCAAGGCCCGCGGGCCAAATCCGGCCCACGGTGGAATTATCTTTGGCCCGCGAGATAATATCTAATTACTATTAAAGCTGGCCCCAGTAATCGAAGCGCCTATGGCGTATGATATGGCTAATGCTGAGTTTATTCAGGTACCAGGTTTTCAGGGTTTTTAGTGTTTATTCGGCAGTCTTGCTCGGCAGTCTTCTTCATAAGAAACGGAATTTGTAAAGTGAAACACTTTGTAGTTATAGCAGAGACTGAGACACATGAGAGCAGGCTGAAAAAACGGAGGCAACGAAAGCTGCGTTCGCACGCGTCCGACTGATCCGGCCCGCATGAAGCTGCATTTTGCTCAATCTGGCCATGACCTAAAATGAGTTTGACACCCCTTTTCTAGGCAGTGTCTTTACAAGATGGGTGACCCCAGCCATTATCAAGACTCTGCAGTGACTGCCTGACCTCAGTGGTCACATAACCAGGACTTGTGACCAGAGGTGACTAGTGGTGTTCCGCAGGGGTCAGGATTGGGACCACTTCTTTTTATGCTGTATATAAATAATTTAGATGATGGAATAGATGGCTTTGCTACCAAGTTTGCAGATGATATGAAGACAGGTAGTGTTGAGGAAACAGGTTGGATGCAGAAGGACAGATTAGGAGAATGGGCAAGAAGGTGGCAAATGAGATACAACGTTGGAAAATGCATGGTCATGCATTTTGATAGAATGGTCTTGTGATATGCACCAGCTGCTCATACCACCATTTACCCCATGGCTTTGGGTGACCCTGATCAGGAGGACTAAGCAGGTGCTACACCTTGCCCAAAGATGACCTGCAGGCTAGCGGAGGGAAGGAGTGACTTACACCTCCTTTGGTAGAGACACATCTCCACCCCACCACCCAGAGAAAGGAGCACGAGAAGATTAATGGACTGAGGAGCAGTGTAAAGTAACAGGCAGGCTGTGCCAGGTAGAGGTGAGGACCAGGGGTGGAGATGAAAGACGGTGGCAGGTTCATTCAAAGTTCAAAGTAAAGTTATTATCAAAGTACATACCTGTCGCAATATACTACCTTAAGATCTGTTTTCTTGCAGGCATTTACAGGAAAATAAATACAATAGAATTTATGAAAAACTATAAATAGCAAAGACAATGTGCAAAAAAAGTTTAAAATATTAAAAAGTAAATAAATAAAACTGACTTGTAGAGTCCTTGAAAGTGAGTTTACAGGTTGTGAAGTCAGTTCAGTATGGAAATGAGTAAAGTTATCTTCACTGGTCCAGGAGTCTAATGGTTGTCAGACATTAACTGTTCCTGAACTTTGTGGGAGGGACCCAAGGTTAATACCTCCTTTTAAAATTTTGCACGTTGACACCAGCATTATTGGCCAGATCTCAAACAATGATGGAGAACAGGAAGGAGATCGAGAGTCTAGTAGCATGGGTGTCAAGATAACATTTGCCTTAATGTCATTCTCTCTTCTCGCCGCTCCCATCGGGCAGAAGTTCAAAGTAAATTTTGATATCAGAGTACATATATGTCACCATATACATCTCTGAGATTCATTTTCCTGTGGGCATACTCAGCAAATCTCGAGAACAGTAACTATAACAGGATCAATGAAAGACCAGCCAGAGTACAGAAGACAACAAACTGTGCAAATGCAAATATAAATAAATAGTAATAAATAATGAGAACATGAGATAATGAGGTAAAGAGTCCTTAAGGTGAGATCATTGGTTGTAGGAACATGTCAAAGGATGAGCAAATCATTGTACTTTTCCCCTTTTGTTCAAGAGCCTGATGGTTGAGGGGTAGTGACTGTTCTTGAACCTGGTGGTGTGAGACCTGAGGCACCTATACTTTCTACCTAATGGTAGCATTGAGAAAAGAGCATGGCCTGGGTGGTGAGGATCTCTGCTGATGGATGCTGCATTCCTACAACTGTTACCAGGTTTGGATATGGCCCAAGTGCGGAGTGAGAGACACTGAAGCAGCTTAATGGTTCACAGGGAAAATAAAGCAATAAATGCTAGGCCAGACTGGGCCGTGAACCAAAAATCTCAAGAGGAAAACAAAGCCTACACTGCAGCTGAAAAGAACATTAAACAAATACCGCTCGTCTTCAGAGTCAGTTGACTTGAAAGCCCAATATCTCAGGGAAGGCCGACTACAAAACAACAGCAAAGTGCTGCTGTGCTCTGTCCAAGTCTCGACAAGCACTACGATGACAAGAATGGAGTTACGGTAAATACTATCACGATTAAATAATAATTAGCTGACACATACAAATCCACGGTTGCAACTGCGGTGTCTGCTGTGCTGCAGAATCCGTGGTTGTGACAACAACAGCATTTCATGTAGATGTGCTCAATAGTTGCAAGTGCTTTAACCATGATGAACTGGGCCGAATCCATGACCTTATGGTGGATTTTCCGTTCAAAGGCAATGGTGTTTCCCGCCAGGCCACAATACTGCCAGTCAATACACTCTCCACTACACATCAATAGACGTTTGTCAAAGATTCTGACGTCATGCCGAATCTCCGCAGACTCCTAAGGAAGTAGAGGTGATGCAAAAGCTTGAGAACACGTTCTACCGGGCTTAAGTGCCAGTGTTATAAGACTCTTGGATGGAACTTTCATATGATGGTGATAAGCTCCTAATCTTCCCGTCTGCCTTGTCATGTTCCATGCATTTCACTTGCCCACCTGCACTGCACTTTGCAACTGCAACACTTCAGTGTGCACCCTTTCGTTTTGATCTACCTCAATGCACCAATGCATGGAACAGTTTCTGGATGGCACACAAAAACAAAAACATTCCCCAGAACCTTGGCATGTTCCAGAATAAAGCACAGACTTCAATCCCTCGCAGTGAAAAATAAACTGTTTAGAATCCAGAGCAACGCACACAAAACACTGGAGGAGCTCAGCAGATCAGACAGCATCTATGGAAAAGAATAAACAGTCAATGTTTCAGACCGAGATCCTTCTTCAGGACTGAGAAAAAATGGGGAAGATGCCAGAATAAAAGTGTGGGGATAGGGTGAGGAGGCTAGCTGGAAGATGATAGGTGAAGCCAGGTCGGTGGGAAAGCTGAAGGGCTGGAGAAGGAGGAATCTGATAGGAGAGGAAAGTGGACCATAGGAGAAAGGGGAGGAGGAGGGAACCCCAGGGAAGTAATAGGCAGGTGAGAAGAAGTAAAAGGTGAGAGTGCAGAACAGTGGAGAGGTGGTGGAATTTGTTTACCAGAAGAAGAATCATACGGTATGAAAACTGACCTCTCAACCAACCAGTTCACACCAACCAGAAACCACCCAGTTTTACTAATCCTACAGTAATTCTATTTTACTCTCCCTACATTTCCAAAAACACCCCCCCCCCACATCCTATCACTCACCTACATATGTGAGGGCGGGTGAGTTAATTACAGCAGCATCAAACCTACCCACATATCTTTGGGACATGGGAGGAAAGCCCTTGTGGTCACATCTCCACACACAACACTGGAGATCAGGGTTGAAGCCAGGTTACTGGATCGTGAGACAACGGCTGCGCCTCACTGCTGGCCCTAACTGCTTGCTTCACTCAGCCGTCCTGTGTCTTGTCCATCAGCATTGCTAGGTAATCAGAATCAGAAACCATTTTATTATCACTGATGTATGTCTCGAAATTTGTCTTCTTTTTTGAAAGCATGCACAGTGCAAGACATGAAAAGTTGCTATCAAAAATCAATAATACCAAAGAAGGATAGTAAGGTAGTGCTCATGGGCCATTCAGAAATCTGTTGATGGAAAAGAAGCTTGAGCTAAAATGTTCAGGCTCCTGTACCTCCTAATGAAGATGAGAAGAGGGCACGTCCTGGATGTCGAGAGTTCTTAATAACGGATACGTCCTTCTTGAGGCATTTTGTATGAATTTTTTATTAATTACTTGCCATTCAAAAAAAATGCTCTTTTTTTTGGCTACCTTTTTAATAAAGTGGGCAATGTCACAATTCACCGCACCTTGATGAAATCCTTCTAGTTAAGTATAGTGGGGCGCTGGCCGTATAGTGGCAGCCCCACTGGACTTCGAGGCAAGAGGTCCTGGGTTTGAACTCGGCTGGCTCCTTGCGCACTTTCCATCCGTGCGGGGTTCAGCGTCAAGCTAGCAACTCAGCCTCGTAAGAAGCAGACAGATGCTAATGAAACGGCAGGGTTGCCACCCGTCGCGCCACAAGGCGCGGAGAGGAACGACAAAGTATAGTGGGAATATGAAACTCCTTCTCCAAATACATAGGATAATGGAAGTCGAAATTAATTTCCAAGTTTGAGACTGCTGGATTATCTCAGTCATTCCAACTCTGGAGCACAGATCTGGTTACAAATCCAGCGGGGATTAAGAAGTCCAATCACACTTTGAGTAAGAAACAGTTCTAGCATTCTGGAGTTAATGAATAATAACGCCACAACCCAGAGCAGTTGCTGGATACGCAGCAGGCAGCATTAACAGGATCTTTAAGCGTCTGTCCTTCTCCTTAACATCAAGCAGACTGTAACTCAGAACAGCATTAGGATACCGCGTCTGATATTGCATTTCACCAGTAAAAATAGATTTCCCCACCAGGCCCTCTTTAAAATTTACAATATCATAAAACTAAACAAGGATACTCTTTTCTCTGCCTGCCAGATATGAATCACTTGGAGATGCTTTCAGGATTTTTTTTTACCCCATCTTTAATGAAAAGGAAAGAAAGACACTTGGCTTAGCGGGAGCAAGTTCAGACATCAGCAGTACCAAGGATCCTTGGGAGTTGTTGTGCAGGATTCCCTAAAGGTTAACTTGCTTTGAGATTATTGTAAGAGAGGTGAATACAATGTTAGCATTCATTTCGGGAGGACTAGAAAATAAGAGCGAGCTTGGAATTCTGAGGCATTGGTCAGATCACATAGAGTATTCTGGGGAGTTTTGGGTCCATTACCCAAGAAGGAATGTGCTGGCATTGTAGAGGGTCCAGAGGAAGTTCATGAGAATGATTCCAAGGATGAAAGGGTTAATGTATGAAGAGCACGATGTCCCTGGGCCTGTACTTGCTGGAGTTTAGAAGAATGAAGGGGATCTCATTGAAACCCATTAAATATTGAAAGGCCTAAATAGATTGGACATGGAGAGGATATTTCCATTAGAGGGAGAGTCTATAAAGGGATGTCCCTTTTGAACAAAGATGAGGAGGAATTTCTTTAGCCAGCGGGTGGAGTATCTATGGAATTCATTGTCACAGATGTCCGTGAAGGTCAAGTCACTGCGTATACTTAAAGCAGAGGTTGATTAGTTTAGCGGAGAGAACGCAGGAGAATTGGGTTGAGAGGGACAGTCAATAAGCCATGAAAAAATGGTGGAGCAGACTTGATGGGCCCAATGGCCTGACCCTGCTCCTATTTCAAATGTTGTTACAGCCAATTACTTTCAACATATAGTCACTGTTGTAAGACAGCAAAAAGGAAAAATGCTACAATTCCCCCCCCCCCCAGAATGAAGTAGGGGTTAACTACCTGCCCATACAAAGGGGTTCACATTAAAAACACGAGATTCTGCAGTCGCTGGAAATCTAGAGCAACACCCACAAAATGCTGGAGGAACTCAGCAGGTCAGGCAGAATCTACGAAGAGGAATAAACAGCTGATACTTCAGGTCGAGACCCTTTATTGGGACTGAGAAGGAAGGGGAGAGAAACCAGAGTAAGAAGATGGCAGGAGGGTAGTGGGAAGGGGGAGGAGTACTAGCTGGCAGGAGCTAGGTAAACCAGGTGAGAAGCTGGGAAGTGATAGGTGGAAGAACTGAAGGGCTGAAGAAGAAGGAAAAAGTCTTCTTCAAAGCACAACATTGGGATCCTTCACAGCTACCTGGCAGTACTATGAGGAGAATAGGCCGCCTAAAGATAACTGACTCCACTTAAGGGTATGGATGACAGTTCCACATGATCTTCAGAGATACAGTTAGGAAGCAATATCCCAGAGTGCAGAGAATTGTTTGTGTCTTATTTAGCTTCAAGACTGTGGGGTGGAGTTTGGGCCCTATGCTGAAGATCTCAGCCACAAGGGGTAATGACAACACTAGCTAACTGTCTTTTTTTAATGTTTCCATTAGCAGTAGTGTTCCCGGCAATGGAAGACATCCTTAAATTCAGGACCATTTAAGGATAGTCAGGCAGCATTTCCTTCTGCCAAGAATGATACAAGTGTAAATTTCTCACCACAAAAATATGCAGGCTCAATTAACTATTGCAAATAATGCGTTATATTTTTGGCATTAAAAAAAAGTATAAGGAAAAGCAAGACATGCTGAATTAAGCTACAGTTCTCTCGTGTTCTTGTTGAATGGCAGAACAAACTTGATGGGCTGAATGGCCACCTGCCATGCCCTTGCACTACTTTTCCAACCATCAGGCTCAGGACTATGGGGATCAGTTGGGAATGAGTAAGTCTGCTTCAAGATCATGAAGTTCATTTTCACTCTAAGCTGTTACCACTGCAACCTCAGCTTTAACTCCTTTAAGATCCATGAAGTAGTGTTTGGTAGTTTTTTCCTATGTGTTTACACAGAACGAATATAATACATTGGAGATAAAAAAACAAAATCAGAGAGTCAAGGTGTTTACACCATCCAAAGGTTATATTAATGATACATCAAAGTGGAGCAGAGTGGAGTGCAGATGGTATGTACCATCAAGTTGGTGCCTTGGGTTTATACAGAACTGTATGTAGGATGGCACGATAACACAGTGATTAGTAGAACACTATACAGTGAGAGCAACAGGGGTTCAATTTCCACCACCGTCTGTGAAGAGTTTGTATGTTCTCCCTGTGACCGCATGGGTTTCCTCTGCATTTCTATGCATCCCTAAGACATACAGGTTAAGGCTAGTAAGTGGTGGGCATGCTACACTGGCGCTGGGAGCATGGCATTACTTGTGGGCTGCTGCCAACATATCCCAAGTGTGCTAGTGGTTGACACCAAATGACGCACTTCACTGTAAGTTTCGAGGTACATGTGACAAATAAAGCTGATCTCACTCTTAACCATGAGAAGATCGGCAGATGCTGGAAATCCAAAGCATCACACGAAAAGATGCTGTAGGAACTCAGCAGGCCAGGCAGCATCTGTGGAAAAGCCTATTGACGTCAATGGATCTGGGTGCTATTGATATCGATAGATCTGAGGTTGAGAGGGTGAACAGATTTAAGTTCCTCGGCATGCACATTAACGAGGATCTCACGTGGTCTGTACACGCCGGCTGTGTGGTGAAAAAGGCACAACAGCACCTCTTTCACCTCAGATGGTTAAAGAAGTATGTTATGGGCCCCCAAATCCTAAGAACTTTCTATATAGGTCTGTAGTCTAGGGTAGTTTTTGTGTTGGTTTACGTAGTTCAGTGTAGTTTTTGTATTGTTCATGTAGCACCATGGTCCTGAAAAATGTTGTCTCATTTTTACTGTGTACCGTACCAGCAGTTATGGTCGAAATGACAATAAAAAAGCAACTTGACTTGATTTGACTTGACTTGACTATGGACACTACTGAGAGCATCCTGACTGGCTGCATCACTGCCTGGTATGGGAACTGTACTTCCCTCAATAGCAGGACTCTGCAGAGAGTGGTGCGGACAGCCCAGCACATCTGTAGATGTGAACTTCCCACTATTCAGGACATTTACACAGACAGGTGTATAAAAAGGGCCCAAAGGATCATTGGGGACCCGAGTCACCCCAACCACAAACTGTTCCAGCTGCTACCATCTGGGAAACAGTTCCGCAGCATAAAAGCCAGAACCAACAGGCTCCAGGACCATCAGGCCATCAGACTGCTTCATGCTGACACAATTGACTGCCCTGTTGTACATACTATTTATTATAAATTACTATAAATTGCACGTTGCACATTTAGATGGAGATGTAATGTAAAAATTTTTACTCCTCGTGTATATGAAGGATGTAAGTAATAAAGCCAATTCAATTCAATATTTTCGCTGAGACCCCTCTTCAAGACTGGAAAGCAGGAGGGTAAGATGAGGAGAAGGGGGAGGAGGATAGTTTAGAAGGTTGAGCCAGGTGAGTGGGAAAGGTAAAGAGCTGGAGATGGAAGAATCTGATAGGAGAGGAGAGTAGACCATAGAAGAAATGGAAGGAGAAAGGGACTCAGGGGAAGGTGATAGACAGGGGAGAGGGCAGAGTGGGGAATAGAAGAGGGGAGGGGGATGAAAACTTTTTGTTCCCGGTAGGACAAATCGATATTCAAGCCCTCAGGTTGGAGGCTACCCAAATGGAATATAAGGTGTTACTCCTTCGCCCTGAGGGAGGCCTCACTGTGGCACAAGAGGGGACCACAAACCGACATGTCGGAATGGGAATGGAAATGGAAATGTTTGGCCACCGGGAAGTTACCCTTTTGGCGGATCGAGCGGAGGTGCTTGACGAAGTGGTCCCCTAAATTTACGGCGAGTCTCACCAGTGTAGAGGAGGCCAAAGCAGGAGCACCGGACACAATAGACGACCCCAGCAGAGACACAGGTGAAGTGTCTCTTTATAGAGAGCAGGAATCAGCAACGTCATTACAAAAGGAGGTCAAATGATTTTGTTAGGGAGGGAGGAGCAGGACTTGTAGCTAATTGGACTTTTCTGAGGCTCTCAACAGGCAGGAATACTAAATGAGAGAAGGAGTGCCTCAGGGCCGGATTAGAGCCAATGAAATTTGAAAAGGTCTTCAAACCAGGAAGTGGTAGGGAGGGGAGTAGGACATTAAAATACCGTGTGCGTGGTCCTTGGCTGAGTACCGAGAGGAACTGCGATGAAGGTCATAAACCTTCTTGACCTGCTTCCTGAGAAATTGGTTCTGAACCAGCATCCAGAACAAGACAACCAACAAAGTGAAGCAAAGATGCCTCTCCTCTTTGTAACCAACTGTAGTGAGAAGACTCTAGGGAGTCATCCCTAGAGTGTAGAAGAATGAAGGGAGATTTGAAAGAGGTATACTAAATTATGAAGGATATAGGTAGGGTAAATGCAAGCAGTTTTTTTTCTCCGCTGAGCTTGGGTGATACCAGAACTAAAGGTCATGGGTTAAGGGTGAAAGGTGAAAAGTTTAAGGGAATATGAGGGGGAAGTTCTTCTCTCAGAGGGTGGTGAGAGTGTGGACTGAGCTGCCAGCAGAAGTGGTGGCTTCTCTAGATGCTGCCTGACCTGCTGAGTTCCTCCAGCATTTTGTGCGTGTTGCTTTGGATTTCCGGCATCTGCAGATTTTCTCTTGTTAGTAGTGAAGATGGGTTCATTTTCAACTTTTAAGAGAAATTTGGATAGGCACGTGGGTGAGAAGGGCCTGGCCGCAGGTCAATGGGACTAGGCAGAGACTTAATAGGTCGGCACAGACTGAATGGGCTGAAGGGTATGTTTCTATGCTGTGGTGTTCTATGATTCTATTTGGTACCAACTTGCCAACTACTTCTTGGGCTCTTTTTGGGCCATCTCCCTTGATTTCATGTTGATTGGAAATAAGCCAAGAGGAGTTCTTCTTGATGCCAACGACTGCAGAAACACATGTTTACTTAGACCAGATTCCCCAGTTTCTGCCTGACGTTATTATGGTGTATAATATCAGCACAGCTGGATCTTAAGCAAAGCTTCAGTCAAATGAAGCCAATGAAATCAGGCACCTGGCTTTCCAACTTGAACACTTTACGTGACCATAGCTAAATAACAAGAGATCACTATCACTGAGAAGCTGGGGAGAGAAAATCCAAAATAATATTTCTGTATTCTCTCAAAATTGCTTGGATTTGGGGCATGATGGGAACTTAGTATGGATACAAAGCTGTTCATAAGCCAGCTCGCGCTCTCCTCTGCATAACTGAATTGACTGCCAAGGAAATAGCAATGGACATTTAGTGGTTATCTCTACATTCTAACAAAGACTAAGTAACCGCTTAAAGGCCAGCAAGGGGAAGATCAGTCAAAACTCTTTCAGTCAATCTAAGTGCATCAGCACGGTGAAGGTTTCTGGCTCACCCCCTAGAAGATGCTCTGATGGGGGATCTAGCAAAAACCTTGCCTGCCTGCATTCATCATCACTTGGAAGGAACTGGCTAATGGCTTGTTTTGCATTTAGTAAGTGTGCTTGAAGACACATACAAGTGGGAATAAAACAGCGAAACACAGGAACAGCTCGACAAATGGAGTGACAACTCTTGTTCGTTTGCGGGCTTAGTTACTCCACCTGCCCAGCGGGAAAGAGGTAACGATCAAAGAGACTGCAGGAACACATCTGCATAATAATGTCCAGATAAAGGGTCTTGACCCGAAGCGTTGATTGTCCATTTCCCTCCATGGATGTGGCCTCACCCACTGATTTCCTCCATCAGTCTGTTTTTGGCTCCATATCCCAGCATCTGCAGTCCCTTGTGCCTGCACATTTACATGATATTTCTTTTTGGCATGATTGAACATATTTAATTTTCGTGTTACTGGGGCCACAGTGAGAATAACATTTCTTTTAGCAAAGACCTGAACTGTGTAGGAAGATTGTAACATCTGCCTGACATTACTTTATCTCCAGTGTCTTTCTGTTGTGACTTGTCTTTTCCACTCTCATGCTCTGTTTATTAAGTTGTTAAAGTTATGTTTAGAACCTTTCATTCTGATCCTCCAAATATGCCACCTTCCAATTTTTACTGAGCAACTTCTGCTGCAATTAAATAATTTTACTCTGCCTAATGTTAATTTATTCCTTTCTGGTCCTTAAAACTGATGATCAGACCTCCCTCAGTCTTTACCACATCCTCATCTCCTGACATGAAATTTGCACTGCTCCACAGACCTCAGTTTCTGCTCTGCTCCACCCACGTGTCCTGCTCTTCATCCTTTCTCTCAGTAAATGCTTACAGAAGCTCCAGAATAGAAATCATGTGGTTGTCAAGGACCAGCACACATGGTTTAAAACATGTACCATTTCAATTTAGTCATTAAGAAGTCAAGTATAAGAAAGTTAAAAGTAAACTAATGTTCCATCAACAATATTCTCTGACCTTCATCTCACAAGAACATTTAATAATGCACGATTCTAATATGCTCCAATTTCACGTGCAGATTTATGCCTCTTCATGACAAAGTGGGAGTCAACGTATTATTGCTGAGAGCTCAATATGTCAACTAAGTCTGTAGCTCTTCAGTGGGGAGAAGAAAACAAGATTACTGTGGGAATAAACACAAATAGATTCTGCAGATGCTGGAAATCCGGCATTTCTGGAAAAGATTAAACAGTTGATGTTTTCGGCTGAGACCTTTCATCAGGGCTAGAAAGGAAGAAATAGGAGCCAGAATAGCTATCACCTACCAGCTTCTCCTTCCCTTCCACCCACCTTCTTATTCTGGCAGCATATGTGGAAGAGAATAAACAAGGTTCAAAGCTGAAAGTAAATTTACTATCAAAGTACAGATATGTAACCATATACAACCCTAAGATTCATTTTCTTGCGGGCATACTCAGCAAATCTATAACAGACTATCAACTATAGTTGAATCAATGAATGACCGCAACAACAGTGGATGTTTTGGACTGACACCCTTCTGTTGACTGTACCCCTCTATACATGCTAACTTTCAAAGTTCAAAGTAAATGTTATTACCAAAGTACATATATGTCACCTGAGGTTCATTTTCCTGTGGACATACTCAGCAAATCTATAGAATAGTAACTATAACAGGATCAATGAAAGATCAACCACAGTGCAGAAGACAACAAACTGTGCAAATGCAAATATAAATAAATAGCATTAAATAACAAGAACATGAAATAACAAAATAAAAAGTCCTTAAAGTGAGATCATTGATTGTGGGAACATCTCAATGGATGGGCAAGTGAGTGTAGTTAACCCCTTTGTTCAAGAGCCTGAGGTTTGTGGGGTAGTAACTGTTCTTGAAACTGGCAGGCTGAGTCCTGAGGCTCTTGTACCTTCTACCTGACGGCAGCAGTGAGAGAAGAGCATGGCCTGGGTGGTGGGGATCTCTGATGATGGATGCTACTTTCCTACGATAGCATTTCATGTAGGTGTGCTCACTGGTTGGGAAGGTTTTACCCATGCTGTACTGGGCTGAATCCACTACCTTCTGTAGGATTTTTGTTCAAGAGCATTGGTTTTTCCAAACCGGGCCGTGATGCTGCCTGACCTGCTGAGTTCCTCTGGCATTTTGGTGTAGGAAGTGTTAGTGGAGGCTTGAGGGACATCATGGACTTGGTGGGCTGAAGGATTTGTTTCCATGCTGTATTTGTTTCCATGCTGTATGACTAGAGCAAGGGCTCACAACCTTTTTTATACCATGGATCAATACCCTTAAGCAAGGGGTCTGAAGACCCCAGCTTGGGAGCCCCAGAACTATAGTGAAAATATACAACCGAGACACCGATCCAGACGAGCTATTTGGGCAAATGAGCTAGATACAAGGGCAGATAGAAAATAGAAAAGAGAATTAGAGGGAATTCCAGAGTTTTCAATTCAGACAACTTAAGATAGGACCACTAAAAAAAGCAACCAAGAGGTTTCAAATGATTTTTCAGCAACAATTTAATTAATTTGATATGGAACAAAAAGCTAGCATCTGTCAAAGTGGCCACAAAACTCTCAGAAAGACGTTAATCAAAAACCAAGAACATTCAGATGTTCCTCAGGGGAAGAAATTATTACACAATCTGGCCTAAATGTGATCCTACAGCAAAGCAGTCAACTGTTAAACGTCCATTGAAGCCGACCCAGAAGTTACTCAATCTAAGGAATAAGCAACAGCTGGTGGTCTTGCTAGTGACACCCACATCAAGGGTACAAAGGGTTAGTAAAATGTTAGAGTCTATTATAAAAGATGAGGTTTCGGAATACATGGAGGAACGTAATAAAATGGGCCAAAGTCAGCATGGTTTCCTTAATCGGAAATCTTGCCTGACAGATCCGCTGGAATTCTTTGAGGAAATAATAGGCAGGGGAGACAAAGGCGAGTCAGTGGATTTTCAGAAGGCCTTTTCCAAGATGCTGCACATGAGACTGCTGAACAGGATAAGAGCCCATGTTATTACAGGAAAGTTACTTGCCTGGGTAGAAAACTGGCTGATTGGCAGGAGACTGAGAATAAAAGGGGACTTTATTTCTGGTTGGCTGCCAGTGACTAGTGGTGTTCTGCAGAGGTCGGTGTTGGGACCATTTCTTTTCAAGTTGTATGTCCATGATTTGGATGAAGGAATTGATGGCTCTGTGATCAAGTTTGTGGATGATACAAAGATAGGTGGAGGGGTAGGTGGTGTTAAGTAAGCCAGGAGTCTGCAGAGGGATTTGGATGGATTAGGAGCATGGGCAAAGAAGTGGCAGATAGAATACAGTGTAGGAAACAGTACACTGCACATGCACTTTGGAAGAATGAATAGACTATTTTCTAAAAATTCAGAAATCAGAGGTGCAAAGGGACTTGGCAGCCCTAGTGCAGATTCCCTAAAGTTTAACTTGCAGGTTTAGTCAATGGTAAGGAAGGTAAATTGCTAAGTTTGATTGATAAGGTACAGAACCTGGGCGTCAGTACCTCCCTCTCCAATTGGATCCTCAACTTCTTAACCAGAAGACAATCTGTGCGGATTGGTGATAATATCTCCTCCTTGCTGACAATCAACACTGGTGCACCTCAGGGGTGTGTGCTTAGCCCACTGCTCTACTCTCTCTATACCCATGACTGTGTGGCTAGGCATAGCTCAAATACCATCTATAAATTTGCTGATGATACAACCATTGTTGGTAGAATCTCAGATGGAGATGAGAGTGTGTACAGGAGTGAAATATGCCAACCAGTGGAGTGGTGTCACAGCAACAACCTTGCACTCAACGCCAGTAAAATGAAAGAGCTGATTGTGGACTTCCTGAAGAGTCAGACAAAGGAACACTTACCAATTCTCATAGAGGGATCTGAAGTAGAGAGAGAGAGAGCAGTTTCAAGTTCCTGGGTGTCAAGATCTCTGAGGATCTAACCTGGTCCCAACATATCGATGCAGTTATAAAGAAGGCAAGACAGCGACTATACTTCATCAGGAGTTTGAACAGATTTGTGTATGTCAACAAAACACTCAAAAATTCTACAGATGTACCGTTGAGAGCATTCTGACAGGCTGCATCCCTGTCTGTTAAGGGGGTGAGGGGTTGCTACTGCACAGGACTGAAGGAAGCTGCACAGGGTCGTAAATTTAGTCGTAATTTACTTGGGTACTAGCCTACAAAGTACCCAGCATATCCTCAAGGAGCGGTGTCTCAGAAAGGAAGCGTCCTTTATTAAGGACCCGCACCCAGGACATGCCCTTTTCTCACTGTTACCATCAGGTAGGAGGTACAGAAGCCTGAAGGCACTCAGCGATTCAGGAACAGCTTCTTCCCCTCTGACATCCGATTCCTAAATGGACATTGAACCCATGAACGCTACCTCACTTTTTATGTATATTATTTCTGTTTTTGCACAATTTTTGATCTATTCAGTATACATACACGGTAATTGATTGATTTATTTACTTGTCTTCTATATTATCTATTGTATTAACTGCTGCTGCTAAGTTAACATATTTTACAACACACGCTGGTGATAATAAACCTGATTGGGATTCTGTGATGCAATGCTAGCATTCATTTCGAGGGGATTAGACTATAAAAACAAGATTGTAATGCTGAGGCTTTATAAGGCATTAGCCAGACCGCACTTGGAGTATTTTGAGCCCATTATGTAGGAAAAGCTGTGCTGGCATTGGAGACGGTCCAAAGAAGGTTCACAATAATGATCCCAGGAATGAAAGGGTTAACGTATGAGGAGCATTTGCTGGCTCTGGGCCTGAACTTGCTGAAGCTTAGAAGAGCGAAGAGGGAAATCATTGAAGCCTATCAAATAATGGAAGGCCATGAAAAACCTAGATAAAGTGTACATGGAGAGGATTTTCCTATAGTAAAGGTATGACCTGCTTCTGTTTTATGGTCTTATGGTCTAAATTGTTCCCTGGACTGAAATTCCTGATAATTACACTGATTACATAAAAGGCAGAGAATATAAATCTTTGTAAAATGGAGGCACCCAGCGCAGATACAATGAAGTACATAGAATAATCCAGCGGAGGAACAGGCTCTTCAAACCATTATGTTTATGGGGTGGAATTTGGTGAGCCCAGGAAGGATCCCTGATACAGTACGTGGACAGGCCGACTGGGGAAGAGGCCACACAGGGCAATGAATCTGGTCAGGAGGCAGATCACTTGGTGGGTTAATATTTCAGAGCCAGTGACCACGATTCCCTGACCCTTAGCCTAGACTGGAACACGGATAGGAGCAAACAGCATGGGAGAGTTTTTAATTGAGGTAAGGTTAATTATGATGCCATTATGCAAGAACTTGGAAGTGTAGACTGGTAACAGATGTTCTCAGGGAAATATACAACAGAAATACAGAGGTTGTTTAGGGAGCACTTGCATAGGGTTCTGAATGGGCTTGTCCTGATGAGGAGGGAAAGGATGATAGGGTGACAAAACCATGGATGAGAAGAGAGGTAGAACTTCTAGACATGAAGAAGAAGGAAGCATACTTAATGTTTAGGAAGCAAAAATCAGATGGGGCTCTTGAGAGGTATAATGTAGCCAGAAAGAGCTTAAGAATGGACTTAGGAGAACTAGAAGGGGACATGAGAAGGCGTTGATGAATAGGATTAAGGAAAACCCAAGGTTTTCTACAGATACCTGAAGAATGGGAGGATTACCTACCAGGGATTGTTAGACCAATCAGGCATAAAAGTGGAAATGTGCCTGGAGTTGGAGGAGGTAAGGGTGGTCCTTAATTAATACTTTTCTTCGGTATTCACCAGTGAGATGAACCTTGACAAAAATTTGAGGTCAGAGTGGAACAGAGTAGAAAAGTTTAAGTAAAGAAAGAGGATGGTTTGGAACTTTTGAAAAATGTTAGGATATATAAGCCCAGGGCTGGATGGGGTATACCCTAGGATACTATGGGAAGCTAGCAAAGAGATCTTTGCATCCTCGTTGACTTCAGGAGTAATACCAGAAGACTGGTTGATGGCAAGTATTATTCCTTTGTTCAGCAAAAGTAATAAGAATAATACTAGGGATTATAGACCAGTGAGCCTTACATCAGAAGTGGGCAAACTGCTGGAGAGGATTCTTAGAGATAAGATTTACAAGCATTTGGAGAAGTATAGTCTGATTAAGGATAGTCAGCCTGACTTTGAAAGTGGCAGGTCTGCCTCACAAGCCTGACTGAATTCCTTTGAAGTGATAAACGAAACTGATGAAGAGAGAGCAGTGGAGATGGTGGACATTGATTTTAGCAAGGTGTTTGACAAAGTTGCCCATAGCAGGCTGATTTAGAAAGTCAGGAGGCTTGGAATCCAGGGAAAGTTGACTGCTTGGGTTCAGAATTGACTTGTCCACTGAAGGAAAAAGGTGATAGTAGGCGTAGTGTACACTGCTTGGAGATCCGTAACTAGTGGTGTTGTGCAGAGAACTGTTGTGGGACCTCCGCTCTTTGTTGGTTTTACAAATGGTTTATATGAGGAAGTGGAAGGGTGGGTTAGTAAGTTTGAGATGACGTGAAGGTTGGCGGTGTTGTGAAGAGTGTAGAACATTGTTGTAGGTTACAACAGTCATTGATAAGATGCAGGGCTGTCATAGGTTACAATGGTCATTGATAAGATGCAGGGCTGGGTTGAGAAATGACAGATGGAAATCAATCCAGAAAAGTGTGAAGTGATACTCTTTGGAAGGTCAAACTTGAAGCCAGAGTATAAGATTAATGGCGGATTCTTAGCAGTGAAGAAGAACAGAGGGATCTTGGGGTCCCCAGCCATAATTCTCTCGAGGTTTCCCGCAAGTTGATGGAGCAGTTAAGAAGGTGTATGGTGTGTGGTGGATCGACTTCAAGAGCCATGAGGTAACATTACAGCTCTATAAAACTCTGGTTGGATCACACTTGGTGTGTTCAGTTTTGGTTCCCTCATTACAGAAAGCACGTGGAAGCTTCAGAGATGGTGCAGAGGAGATTTACCAGGATGCTGCCTGGATTAGAGAACACGTCTGACGAGGAAAGGTTAAGTGAGCTCGGGCTCTTCTCTTTGAAACAAAGGAGCATGAGAGGTGACTTGATAGAGGTGTATAAGATTATGAGAGGCATAGAGTAGTCAACCAGCATCTTTTTCCCAAAGTGGCAATGCTAATATGGAAAGACATACTTTTAAGATGTTTAGAAGAAAGTACAGAGGAAATGTCAGAGGTAGGTTTTCTACAGAGTGGTACGTAGTAGGGGTAGTAGTGGTACCAGATACAATACAGTACAAAAGACTACATATACTCTATATAGTTAGGATGCCTAAAGATTTTTGCATGTTACTGTAGTGATTTTATGTATTACACAGTACTGCTGAAAAAAAAACAAATTTCATGACGTATTTGAGTAATGATAAAACTGATCCTGATATGGGTCTCTAAGAGTGGGAAGAGAACAGGGAGAGGGGTTATCATGATTGGGAGATAGGGAAGGGAGAAGGGGAGAGAGTGAGAAGCACGAGAGGGATATTCTGTAATGATCAACAAACCAATTGCTTGGAATCAAATAGCCTTGCCTGGTGTCTCAGGGCTGGGTACATCTGCACCTGCACTACCCCTACCCCACCCCTCCTCGTCATTCGTTCTCTGCCATCTCTCCCCCATCCCTCTCACGGCACTCCAACCTTGCCACTCCCAACAGCCTTTGCAACCTCACTCTCCGCTCTACGTTAACAAATGCAGTACTGTGAAGTCTGAGGCACCCTCACTATATATATGTGCCTAAGACTTTTGCACAGTACTGTACATTAAGGACTTTTAAGAGATATAGGTGAATGAAAAATTGAGGGTTATGTGGGAGAGAAGTGTTAGACTGATCCTAAAAGGTCATCAGAACATTGTGCACTGAAGGGCCTGTATTGTGCCTGACTGTTCTATGCTCCAAAGATAAAGATTTAAAAGATGAAGTTTATGTGTCACATCAAAATATCAAAGTATACAGTGAAATGTATCGTTTGTGTCAATGAGCGACACAAGGAAGTGTTGGTGGCAGCCTGCAAACGTTGCCGTGCTTTCAGCACCAACATGGCATGCCCACAACTTATGAGACCTAACCTGGACATTCTTGGGAAGTGGGAGGAAATCCACGCGGTCACAGAACATTTCCATCTCGGTACAGACAGCAGCGGGAATTGAACCCGGCTCACGGGTACTGTAGTACGCTTGTGCTGAAGGACAGTACTAATGATACCAAATTCCTTCTGCCTAGGGTGATCCACATCCTACCATTCCCTGCGCATTCACGTGGAAGAACTCAGCATAAGGCTCTGCAAATAACTTGAAATAGTCAAAGGGGAGTTTATCAAGAAGATCAATTAAATGATTTTTAATGATTAATTGTGACCTGGATTGACGCTTGAAAGTTAATAAGTTGGTTTCTGCACGAGAATCAGATATAGCTTGGCCAATAGCTCCTGGGTAACTTCACAAGGAGTGAAGTTTGCAAAGGAACAGTTATTAGTTGCTTCTTCTTTTCCCCACTCTAGCCTCTTACCCCTTCTCACCTGCCTATTACCTCCCCCTGAATCCCCTCCTCCATCCCTTTCTCCTACGGTCCACTCTCCTCTCCTATCAGATGTGTTCTTCTCCAGACTTTTATCTTTCCAACCCGCTTGGCTTCACCTGTCACCTAACATGCACAAAATGCTTGGGTTGCTTGGATTTCCAGCATCTGCAGAGTTTCTCTTGTTTGGGATTCATCTTTCACCTTCTAGCTCTCCTCCTTCCCCTCCCCCCACCTTTGCATTCTGGCATCTTCCTGCTTCCTTTCCTGTCCTGAAGAAGGGTCTCGGCCTGAAATGTCGACTGTTTGTGCTTTTCCGTAGATGCTGCCTGACCTGCTGAGTTCCTCCAGCATTTTGTGTGAGTTGTTAGAATAGAGCGAGGTCAAGCAGAAATCCAATACGACATCATCTGCCGTTCCTCTAACACCTTTTGCATCCCTTTGACGACAAAGTTCCTTGTGAAGTTCAACACACACAAAATGCTGGAGGAACTCAGCAGGTTAGGCAGCATCTATGGAAATGAATAAACAGTTGGTGATATTCGTTTCTATAGATGCTGCCTGATCTGCTGAGTTCCTGCAGCATCATGTGTGTGTTACTCTGGAGTTAGAGCATCTGCAGGATCTCTTGTGTCTGTGGAGTACAGCCATTGTTACAATCTCGGAAATTCCATGGGCAGTCTCTGCACAACAGTCTCCCACTAAAGCTCTGACCAGATAATCAGATTTTTTTAACATGAAGATAATGATTAAATATTGGCCAGGAGTTTATAGAGTTAGCTCTCTGGTCTTTTGTAAAGTTGTTTTCAAATTGTCCCAAGGGAGAATGCCCGATAAGACAGCATTTTATTTATACTGCCGTAGATGTGCGTGCTCTGGTGTCAGCCCAGAATGCAGAACCTCATGTTACAGCCCTGATAGCACTCGCCTCTGAGTCATTAATGAAACTTAAATTGTTTTGTATAACAGATTATAAATAATACGGAGCTAATTTTATGTTAAGTAATCTACACCTTTCGTGTATGAAAATAGACAGTACAGCACAGGAATAGATCTTCCTGCTCACATAGTACCAAACACAATGTTGAATTAAACTAAATCTCTTCTGCCCGCATGTGGTTTGCATGACCCCTTTTGCAGGATCTTCATATGTCTATCTAACAGCCACTTAAGTGGCATTATAATATCTGTTTCCATAACCACCGCTGTAAGCTTGTTCAGGGCACCCTAAAGGAATGCCCCATACGTCTCCTTTAGACTTGTTGTCTCGTTCTTGGCTTTCAAAGTTCAAAGTACATTCATTATCAAAGTATGTATAAATTATACAGCCTTGAGATCTGTCTGCTTATAGGCAGCCACAAAGCAAAGAACCCAAACGAACTCATTAAAAAAAAGGCTTTGACAAACACACAATGCAGAGAGAAAGAGAGGGAAAAAAACAAATTAATAAAACAATAAAAGCAAGCAACAGCATTCAGAACGAAGGTGAGTCCGTAGGCACGAAGCCCAGAGCAGCCGGAGCAGGCCCACAGCCTCAGCTTGACTTCATCAAACAGCAGAGCAAAACATCACAGAGCTTGCAGACAAGAAGCCCGGAGCAGGCCCACAGCCTCAACCTCACTGCAGCAGAGAGCGGAGCAAGCGTCACGGAACCACGAGCAGATTCGGCCAGCCCCTCGGTTCTGGTCCCGACTCCCGGACTTTCCAACCTATCTGCTGCACGCTTAAACCGTCCAGACATCGGGTCATTCCTCGCCCTGACCCGGGCAGCATCACATCGATACGCTCCGGGCCTCGACAAATTCTGACTGGCCATCCTACATTCGGAATCAGAATCAAGTTTAATATCACTGGCATATAGCATGAAATTTGTTAATTTGCAGTAACAGTACAGTTCAATACATAAAAAATTATTATAAATTACAAGAAGAAATATATATAAAATAAGCAGTGCAAAAAAAGAGCATAAACAGTGAGGTCTCGAACAAGAGAAAATCTGCAGATGCTGGAAATCCAAGCAACACACACAAAATGCTGGAGGAACTGAGCAGCTAGGCAGTATCTATGGAGAAGTGTACAGTCAGCATTTTGGGCCAAGATCCTTCGGCAGGACTCTGCTTCAAAAAGTCAGGTAGTGCTCATTGTCCATTCAGAAATCTGTGTGAGGCGAGGTAGCAGCTGTTCGTAAAACATGTGTCTTCAGGTTCCTGTAGCTCTGCTCTGATGGTAGTAATGAGAAGAGGGCATGTCCTGGGTGATGGAGGCCCTTACTGATGGATGCCTCCTTTTGAGGCATGGCCTTCTGAAGATGTCCTCAATGGAGCCTATCACCTGCCTATCTAAATTGCCTTCACCATCACTCTTGGCAGCACATTCCAGGCAAAAGCTTACCCCCTCTCTCCTTAGACCAAAGGTTCTTCACCTTTTTAATGCCATGGACCCCTTTGTCAGTCCAGTGAATCCTATGGACCCATTCTCAGAATTATGTATTTAGTTATATAAAATAAAATATATTCAATTACAGAAGAGATCAATTATATTGAAATATGGTTATCAAAATATTTTTTTAAAATTTGTGATATAGTAATATATTTGCTTCTTTATTACATTAAATATCAAGATTTATGGCCCCCCTGGAATCTATCTGCAGACCCCAGGTTAAGAACCCTTACCATAAATGCATGGTCTTTAATATTAGACATTTCGACCCTGGGAAAAAGATGCCGGCTCTCTATTTTGCCTCTTATAATTTTATAAACTACTATTAGGTGATAAACTCCTCAGCCTCCGACACGCCAGAGAAAACAACTGAAGATTGTCCATCCTCTCCTTTTAGTTCTCGCTTGCTTTCTACTGCCTGATATGCTGCTGGCATTTAGGGCAGCATTGGAAGGTGCTCCAGCTCTGGCGGAGTTCAAGGCTTCTTCCATTGTGTCAGCACCTTCTTTCAGTCGTCACTGCTGTCAGTCATGCAAGTCCTGGTGGATATTCAAGAATACCATGACACTCAGATGTAGAAGGATTCTTCATTGCGGTTTCCGTAACAGCTTTGGTTTACCACTCGGGATTGTTAACCCTGAGCTGAACCCCCAAACCTGGAGGACCGGTGGACCACTCTTAGTCTGACCTCTACCTTTTGACCTATTTGGAAAAGGTGACCAAGAGCCAAAGGTGAGTGAACTTGGCCTTTTCTCCTTGGAGCGACGGAGGATGAGAGGTGACCTGATGGAGATGAGTAAGATGATGAGAGGTATTGATCGTGTGGATAGTCAGAGGCTTTTCCCCAGGGCTGAAATGACTAGCACGAGAGGGCACAGTTTTAAGGTGCTTGGAAGGAGGTACAGAGGAGATGTGAGGGGTAAGTTTTTACACAGAGAGTGGTGTGTGCATGGAATGGACTGCTGGTGATGGTGGTGGAGGTGGATATGATAGGGTCTTTTAAGACTCTTGGATAGAAAAATAGAGGGCTATGGGTTACCCTAGGTAATTTCTAAAGTAAGTACATGTTTGGCACATCATTGTGGGCATTGTGCTGTAGGTTTTCTATGTTCTATGTTCAAAGCATAAAGCCCTGTCTCCAGCCAGCATAGCTCTCTGGGTCATTGAGGCACGCAAACCTCCAAACCACAACAGGGTTGTGGTTCTCTTGGAGAATAATTTTGTACACCTCTATTTTGGCGTTTCCTTATACCACACGCCCTCTAGTCCAGACAGCATTCAGATAAACTTCTTCAGCATCCTTTCCAAAGCTTTTCAGTAACAGGGTGACCGATATGGAAATAGTATGGAATGACGTACTCACGCACAAAAGCACCTGGCTGAATAGCTTGCGAACAAAAGCTTATACAGTCTGTAACAATAATAAACCAATTACTGTTTATGAATTGCAATCTAGTTAGCTCTATTTGAAGTAATTCCGGTTTAATCTGGGCCTGCTTATGAATAACCTGGGATAATTTCTGCGTGTGATTTCTGATGGAACAATGGAAGTTTAAGTGTTTTATTTATAGAATAAAGGAGCTGGAACCTAATTGGTAGGAGTGAGGGCCGGGGGAAAGGTTAAACCGTTTATGAATACCAGATAAATGGAAACAGCTATAAGGCTCAAAAGCAATCAAATTGGGATTTGTGGTTCATGAGGTAATTACAGAAGAAGGAAAAAAAAAGAAAATATAATTCATCCGCCTAGAATGGCCCAGAATTAAAACTGTGTTGAGAATTGGGAAGTTGGGCTTTGTTCTCTGTGAAGCAGGGAAGTTTGAGGGCAAGTTTTACAGGGGTGCGTAGAAGCATTGTCGCCTTAGGTAAGGAGGCAGTCTGGTTAACAGACGATACAGATCGAAGGTGTTTGGCAAAGGAGAAATAGGGAAACCTTCTTCGCCATTCTGAGCTGCAGCTGAGCGTGTTGCCTGAAGGTGCAGCGGAAGGAAATTCAACGACAGCTCTCTGAAGAGAATTGGAGAAAACTTGAAAGAAAGGGGAGTCATAGGAAGGCAAAGGAGGACTAACTAGAAGGGTTCTACTGAGGAGCTAGTACAGCCTCAATGGACTGAATGGCCCCCTTCTCAGCTGGTTTTATTTAATTGCATCACATAATCAAATCTTAAACTTTTTTTAAGCTTTAAAACTCAAATGGGAATTCATTGAAAGTGATGATAATTCTCTGCAAGCGCATCCCGAGTAATAAAAAACACGAAAAGCTGGCAGAACTCAGCAGGCCAGACAGCATCTATGGGAGGAGGTAGTGATGACGTTTCGGGCCAAACCCCTTCATCAGGAGCAACCCGAAACATCGTTATTACCTCCTCCCATAGATGCTGTCTGGCCTGCTGAGTTCTGCCAGCATTTTGTGTTTTTTATTTATTTCCAGCATCTGTAGATTCACTCGTGTTGCCATCCTGAGTAATACTCCATTTGCCTTTTCCCGATTCATCCACACGTCCTAGTCCCAGGATGTAACTGAAAGCAATTGTCCAGATTTTGTTTGGCAAGGGTAGAAAATGACACTGCAAAAATCACCTTCGACCAGCTGAATCAAACTGACAGGTTCGAGAGGCCTATATATAGAATAAAGAATACCTTAGAGGGAGAGAGTGGGAGAAGTGTGGGCTGTAATCTAATCAAGCTAGTGCCAGAAAGTATTGAGGCAATATTACAAGATTTCCTTTCTTCCCCCTCCCCACATAATACTTTTAATGCAGAAAGCATCTCGAGATACTGCACATAAAGGTCAATAAAATAACGAACAGATGGTGAAGCATCAGAGGAAGTCATTATATACACCAAAAATATAGCTTTACAGGTCTGCAGCTAACTTGAGTTATGATACAAGCAACGAGTTTTATAGCACTATGATCTGTGAGATGCCTATTTTCTGGGCAAACTGAGTGACTTCTAATAAGGCGTGAATTGGCTCACCTTGAACAATCGGCTTGACGCTAGTTAGATACATCACGTATAGGAGGGACATTGAAAATATGTTTGAATGGCACCACAAGAACAACCTCTTACTCAATGTCAGCAAACCCAAAGAGCTGATTATTGACTTACAGGTGGAGGAAGTTGTAAGACCATCAGCCAGTCCTCAGGAGAGGATCAGAGGTGTAGAGTGTCAGCAATTTAAAATTCCTCAGCATAGTCACTTCAGAGGGTCTGTCCTAGGACTGTCACGTAAGTGTGATTACAAAGCAGGCACAGCAGAGCCTCTAATTTCTTAGAAGTCTGCACACATTTGCCATGCCATCTAAAACTTGGAAAAACTTCTATAAGCGCGAAGTGGAAAATAGCCGAACTGGTTCCATCACAGCCTGGTATGGAAACACCGATGCTCAAGAATGGAAAACGCCTGCAAAAAAAATAGTGGACGCAGTCCAGTCCATCACAAGAAAAGCCCTCCTCCACCTTGAGCACATCTGCAAGGGGCGCCGCCACAAGAAAGCAGCGTCCATCGTCAAGGACCACCATTATCCAGATCACGATCTCGTCATGCTGCTACCATTAGGAATGAGGTAAAAGGGCCTTAGATCCCACACCACAAGATTCAGGAATAGTTATTACCTTTCACTCATCGGGCTCCTGAACCAAAGTGGATAACTTCACTCTCCTCAACACTGAATTGATTTCATGATCTGTGGAGCACACAAAATGCTGGAGGAACTCAGCAGGCCAGGCAGCATCTATGGGAAAGAACAGACAGTTGACATTTCAGGCCAAGATCTATGGGCTCACTTTCCAGGACTCTACAACTCATGTTCTCAGTATTATTTATTTACCGTTTATTTTTTTTTTGTATTTGCACAGTTTGTCTTAGCTTGCACGTTGTTGTTGTCAAACTTTTTATGTAGTTTTTACTAGATTCATTGAAAAATTGTGAATGCCCACAAGGAAATAAACCTCAGGGTTGTATATAGTGACCTATACATACTTTGATACTAAATTTACTTTGAACTTTGGTATGTTACCAAAGACTCTTCAAATTTCTAAAGATGTAATGTAGAGAACAATCCGACTGGTTGCATCACTGTATGATACGGAGGCACCAACACACAAGATCGGAGAAAGTTGGAGAGGGTTTTAAATTCAACCAGCTCCAACATGGGCACTAGCCTCCCCACTGTCGAGAACATCTTCAATCGGTAGTGCCTCAGGAAGGCAGCATCCATCATAAAGGGCTCTCACCATCCAGGACATGCTCTCTTCTTGTTACTACCATCACGGAGGAGGTACAGGAGCCTGAATCAGCATCAGAATCAGGTTTAATATCACTGGCATATGTCATGAAATATATTGTTTTCAATTTTAAAAACTATCAATTACAAAAGGTATGCATTTATATATATATATATATATATATATATCATTAAATTAAACAAGTAGATTAGAAAGAGAGCAAAAAAAGAAAAAAAAAGTGAGGTAGTGTACGTGGGTTTATTGTCCATTCAGAGATCTGATGACAGTGGGGAGGAAGCATTTCCTGAATTGATCAGTGTGTGCCTTCAAACTCCTGTAGGTCCACCTTGAAGGCAGCAATGAGAAGAGGGCATGTCCTGGGTGAGGGGGGGGGGGGGGTCCTGTCTTTTTGAGGCATCACCGTTTGAAGGTGTCCTCAGCGCTGCGGAGGCTAGTGCCCATGATGGAGCTGGCTGAGTTTGCAACCCTCTGCAGCCTTTTTCCGATCCTGTGCAGCGGCCTCTCCGTACCAGACAGTGGTGCAACCAGTTAGAATGCTGCCCACACTCGCTTTTCAGGAACAGCTTCTTCCCCTTTGCCACCAGGTTTCTGAATGGTCCATGTATCCATGAACACTACCTCACAATGTTTGCTCTCTTTTGCACTACCTACTCATTTTTCATATTTCATGTTGCAACTGATAGTAATTTTTTAAAATGTACTGCACCATCTTGGTGCCAAAACACAACAGTTTTCACAACATATGTCAGCGACAATAACTTGATTCTGGTTGTGATTTGGACCTGATATGCAAACTCACTGACTGCAAATGACATCTGCTGAAGACCAGGAGAACTGCCAAAGAGATGATAGCACTGGCATATTCAACCTTTCAATGCAAGATAGAGTGGAAAACATACTCTGAATTAGTCAGTGCACCGATCTGTTTTTAGATGACCACATTTGAGTTGCTGATGATATAGAAAGTGGCACAAGTAATTTCTATTTATACTCCATCTGTAGCTTTGTGTACATGCCCCATTCACTTGATCAGACAAAAAATATGGACATTGTCCAACTTAGAAGGATGTTCAGACTGGTAACTGAAGAGCTGGTTGGAGAAAAACCTTTCAAGGAGTGTCCTAAAGGAGGAAAGGCTGGCGAGGGGGAGACATTTGAGGAGGGAATCCTGCTCCATTCGGGAGAAGCGGAAGATCGTAATTGGTGTGGCTCGATTATAGGGATGGAAATTACAGAGGGAGCTAGGGTTGAGATCATTGTGGGATTTGAAAATGAAGATGAGAACTTCAGAATTTGAGACAATGTTTAACTGAGAGTTGGGAAGTTCAGAATGCAAGTTAGGATGATGCCAGTCTCTGGAGTTTACATCATGGGAGAGGGGCCAGGGGATTATTACCTCAAAAGATAATAAGGTTGATACACAGAGGTTTAAAGATGGAGATGACATCATGGTTTGATCCACTTCCATCTCCATCTTTAAGGTACAGAAGCACAAAGGTAAACACTCAACGATTCAGGAACATCTTCTTCCCCTCAGCCATCTGATTTCTGAATGGACATTGAACCCATAAATGCTACCTGACTATATTGTTATTTCTATTTCTGCACTACTTATTTAATTTAACTATTTAAAATATATATGCCGTAATTCACATGTGTTTCTATTATCATGTATTGCATTATACTGGTGCCACAAAGGCAATAAATTTCACAACAGATGCTGATGATATGAAACCTGATTCTGATTCTGAGCGGGGGTAACACGAGTCTGCTGATGGAAAGGGAAGGAAGTGGGAGTGTGCGTGTGTGTGTGTGTGTGTGTCAGAGGAACGGGGACAAAGGCAGACTCAGCCACAGTGACCTCTGGTTTAATGACTCATCTACACTGAACTCCAGTTCACGCAGGAAGAGTGGTGGCCGTGACAATGAACCCGAGAACAGAAGGCGCCGAAGAAAATGATCCTGAGGCGAAAGGGAGAGGAAAAGGAAAGCCGAACGTCTGCGTTGCTGAAAGAGAGGAAATCAAAACGCAAACTCGCAGTCACCCTTGGCTCTGCTGACCTGACCACAAAACCATGAATTCAAGTTGGACTCCAGCCAATTGACCACAGCATAATGGGCCAACGTGCATTGCTGAGAGAGGACTGCATTGTTAGGTGCACTGGATGACAGGTTACATTCATAGAGCACTACAGCACTGAGAACAGGCCATTCAGCCCATCTATTGTGCCCTCCCAGCCATGTACACATCCAAATTCCTATTAAACATTGACATTGAACCCACATCGACCATTTCCACTGCAACCTCATTCCACAATCACAGTGAAGATGTCCCTCTTAAATATTGCACTTTTCAGCCTTAACATTAAACATTAGCCTTAAGCCTTGATCTGCTTTTTGACCAAAAGACACAAAGTGTTTGTGTGTGAGTCGCTCATTAATGCTTGTGGGATCTCATTGTATATTCTGTAAAATTAGTTAATACTTACCCTAATTTCACTGTAAAGGCATTTTGCTAACTGGAAAGCAGCTTCCAGAGAACCTGGGATCATGACGGGCAGTTCATAATGTAAACTATTTACTATTCGCTCACAGGATTATCTTGCTGCAGTCAATTTTACTCATTTCCAGGGTCAGAAATGCTAAACTAAGGATTATGACTTGCTCCAGGAATCCTTGATGATTGGCAGGAAAGAAGCAATGAGGCACACATCCCAGGAAAATGTCCGACCACGGCCGCAGTGTGTAACACAATATCCAGAGCCGACTGTGTTTATGTGTAACAATCAGTCCTGTGAAAGCTCTCTTTGTAGTTCTGTTTAGAAACTGTATTAGCCACACAAAGAAAGATCCCTCTGGGAACAAAGCTTTCTTTTTCAGCGTTCGGAACGCTGTTAAAACAGAAAAAGCATTAGCCACAGTGCTTCTGATGGTTTGGTCAAAATTTCCAGCAAGGTATTATGTGGGTTCAGTTCCCAAAGAGCTTTATTTAAATCTACCAATGTTAACACTAAAATGAGGCTCAATGTTTTAATTGTTCTCCGGATGCCCTAATTATAAACTCATGCTGAACTGTGGAGACGCATAGGCTAGGGAGGTGTAGGTTTAATTACCTGTCAGTACTCAATCCGTTACTTGGTCTGCAGTGGGGAGCTACCTGCAGCCTCACGGTTGTTTGAAGGAGCTGGATTCACATCTGGATTGAGCCTGGGCTGAAGGAGTGGTGATAGCTTACTGCTTCTGTCAACACACCTCACTTTCTCAGGCATGGCACCAGGACCCACCGGGGGTCCGGAAAGATTAAAGATGAGCTTTATTCGTCACGTGTATATTGAAGCGTACAGTGAAGTACTGTGGATTCTAACTAAGGGGGGGACGGGTGCCACGGCACAGGATCGAAGCAGGCTGCAGAAAGGTGTGTCAGCTCCATCGTGGGCACTAACCTCCCCAGCATCCAGGACATCTTCAGGGAGCGATGCCTCAAAAAGGTGGCATCCATCATTAAGGACTGCCACCACCCAGTACATGCCACCTTCTCGTTGCTACCATCAGGGAGGAGGTACAGGAGCCTGAAGACACACACTCAGTGATTCAGGAGCAGTTTCTTCCCTCTCTGCCATCCGATTTCTGAACAGACATTGAACCCATGAACACTACCCCACACCTTTTGTTTTCTTTTTTGCACTACTTATGTAATTTAACTTTTTTACTATACTGTAAAATATACCGTAATATATACTTCTTACTGTAATTTACAGTTTTATTATGTATTGCAGTGTACTGCTGCCGCATAACGATAAATTTCATGATATATGCTGGCGATACTAAACCTGATTCTGTTTCTAAAATGCATCATTCTGCATCAAATCAAATCAACAAAGATTGCACTGGGCAGACTGCAAGTGTTGGCATACCTCCAGTGCTAGCATAGCATTCCCCTAATTCGCTAACCCTAATGGTATATCCTTGGAACGTGGGAGGAAATCCATGTGATCAAGGGGAAAATATACAAATTCCTTACAGATAGCAGCGGGAGTTGAACCCCAATCTCACAGTTAACGCTGTATATCACGCTAACTACTAACTCCACACTTGCTGGAGTTTAGACGAATGAGGAGAGATCTCACTGAAACCTATTGTATTATAAAAGGCCTGGATAGAGTGGATATGGAGAGGATGTTTCCTGCAGTGGGAGAGACCAGGACCAGACGGAACAGCCTCAGAACAAAAGGATGTCCCTTTATAACAGAAATGAGAAGGAATTTCTTTACCCAAGGGTGGTGAATCTGAGAAATTTATTGCCACATATGGCTGTGGAGGCCAAGCATTTAGGAATATTTTAAACCAAAGTTGATAGGTTCTTGATTAGTAATGCTTCAAAGGTTACAGGGGAAGGGAGAATGAAGGAAAGTGGGCTTGAGAGGGTTAATAAATCACGCATGATTGAATGAAAGAACAGACTCGATGGGCCAAATGGCCTAATTCTGCTCCTATGACTTATGGCCTTACGGCTATGCTATCAAACCATGGATGACACTATGGTACTTCGCACTGATTATCACCTTCATGCCTTCCTGCCATAACCGTTACACGATGAGTTGATGGGAGAAGAAGGCAGGCTAAAGGCTGCTCGCCCCACTATTGGACAGATTTAGCATGATCCTGGTACAACAACCAATGAGGATGGGACTCATTGTAGAGACATATACCATGGAAACAGGCACTTTGGCCCAACAGGTCCATATCAGCCCAGATGCTCATCCAAGCTCATCCCATTTGCCATAGCCTTCTAAACCAGGGGATTCCCAACTTTTTTTTGCCAGTACAAATATGCAAGAGGTCTGTGATCCCCAGATTGGGAACCACCGTTCCAATCTTTTCCTATCTGCCCTGTCTAGCATCGTCTCACCCAACCCCATCATGGGCACTAGCCTCCCCAACATCAAGGGCATCTTCAAAAGGTGATTCCTCAAGACGGCAGCATCCACTCTTAAGGATGGCCACCATCCAGGATTTGCCCTCTTCTCATTACCATCATCTGGGAGGAGTTACAAGATCCTGATATCGCACACGTAATGTTTTAGCAACAGCTTCTTCTCCTCAGTCATCAGATTTCTGAACTGTCCATGAACCCATTGACACTACCTTACTATTTTGCTCCCTTTGGCACAACCGATTAGGCTACCGTACAATAAAATACTCCACAGCCTTGGCACTATCAGCACAGAAGGAATGCTGCACAGTCACAGGTGCTTTGCATTTCACGTTAAACCGAGGTCTCATCTGATGTGAAAGTTACCATGACCAGAGATAATTGTGGACAATATCAAGATTGGGGGAATAGTGGACAGTGAGGAAGACTATCAAAGCTTGCGGCAGCATCCGGACCAGCTGGGGAAACGGGCTGAAAAATGGCAGATGGAGTTTAACGCAGACAAGTGTGAGGTGTTGCACTTTTGCAGGACAAACCAAGGTAGGGTTTACATGGTGAGGAGTGCAGTGGAACAGAGGGATCTAGGAATGCAGATCCATAATTCCTTGAAAGAGGCAGCACAGGTAGCATCTACCTAGCCACAGGTAGATGGGGTTGTTAAGAGAACTTTTGGCATATTTGCCTTCATAAATCATAGTGTTGAGTACAGGAGTGGGAATGTTATGTTGAAGTTGTTTAAGACATTGGTGAAGCCTAATTTGGAGTACTGTGTGCAGTTTTGGTCACCTACCTACAGGAAGGATGTAAATAAGATTGAAAGAGTGCTGAGAAAATTTACAAGGATGTTGCTGGGACTTGAACACCTGAGTTATAAGGAAAGGTTGAATAAATTGGGACTTTATTCCCTAGAGTGTAGGAAAAAAGGGGTGATTTGATAGAGGTATAAAACTATGAGGGGCAAAGATAGGATAGATACAAGCAAGCTTTTTTTCACTGAGGTTGAAAGAGATTAAAACCAAAGGTAATGGGTTAAGGGCAAAATGTGTAATATTTAAGGGGAACATGAGGGGGAACTTTGTCACTCATAAGGTGGTGAGAGTAGGAAGTGGCGGAAGTGGCTTTGATTCCAACATTCAAGAGAAAAATTGATAGGTACATGGATGGGCGGGGTATGGAGGGCTGTGGTTTGGGTTCGAGTTGATGGGGACTGGGGAGAATAAGAGCTGAATGTGGACTAGATGGGCCACAGTTCTCTGTAAGAGCAGTTCCTCCAGCGTTTTGTGTACGTTTACCCTTAGGGCTTACTTGCCACAGACAAATCAGCAATATTAGCACTGGTAGAAATGTAAATTATTTTCACACTTGCCATGACATTACTTTGAAAAGATGGGGTGTTATCCATATGCCTATTAAATAGTTACCTATTAATCGATATTAAATAAACATGCTCTGCTCCACCTCCACCTGAAGTGGGATTTCCCGGTGGCCAAACATCTTAATTCTCATTCCCATTCTGACATGTTGATCCATGGCCTCCTCCTGGGCCACGATGGGGGAGCTACCCTCAGTGTGAAGGAGCAATATCTTAAATTCCATCTGGGTAGCCTCCAACCTGATGGCATGATTTTTGATTTCTCCTTATGGTAAAAAAATCCCCTTCCCTCTTCTTCTATTCCCCATCTCTGGCCTCTTATATCTTCTCAGTTGTCTGTCACCTCCACTTGGGTCCCCTCCTCCTTCCCTTTCTCCTATGGTCCTCTCTCCTCTCCCATCAGATTCCTTCCTCTCTGGCCCTTTACCTTTCTCAACCACCTGACTTCATCTATCACCTTCCAGCTACCCTTTTTCCTGTTCCGTCCTCCCCCACATTTTTATCCTGACATCTTCCTTTCCAACCATGAAGAGGGGTCTCAGCCAAAAATGTTGACTGTTTAATTGTTTCCATGGGGGCTGCCTAATCTGTTGAGTTCCTCCAGCATTTTGTATGTGTTCTGCTTTGGATTTCCAGCATCTGCAGAATTTCTAGGGCATATTAAATAAAAATGATTGGCGTTTTATTGCATTGATGTTTGTGAAAGCTTCATGACTGCCTGTTTTCTACATGATAACACTGACCAAACACTTCATTGATGATAAATGGTTCAGGGAGGTGTGAAAAGCATGATATAAATGCAGGGTCTTATATCTTTTAGTTATCACAAAATCCATTGTCTAATATCAAATGGATTTATGACTTAGTTGAAACTGTCCAGGTGATATCATTTACGCAAGGAATCATTTAAGACCTTTTGTACTCTGGAGGAGAAGAAATATTGATACTGTCATAAAGTACTACAGCACAGGAACAGGCCCTTCGGCCCCTTTGGTCTGTACCAACTGCTTTTTCTGCCTAGTCCTATCTACCCGTTCCTGGACCATAGCCCTCCATACCATCTCTTATCCATGTACATACCTATCCAAACTTCTCTTAAAGGTAGTAATCAAACCTACATCCATCACTTCCATTGGCAGCTAGTTCCACACTTGCACCACCCGCTTAAATATTTCACCTTTCACCCTAAACCCATGACCTCTAGTTTTTATTTATTTTTTTATTTTACTGAGATACAGAATGGAATAGGCCTTTCCGACCCTTCGAGTCGGGCTGCCCAGCAATCCCCCGATTTAATCCTAGCCTTATCACGGGACAATTTACAATGACCAATTAACCTACCAACCGGTACATCTTTGGACTGTGGGAGGAAATCAGAGCACCCGGAGGAAACCACGCGGTCACAGGGAGAATGTGCAAATTTCTTACAGGCAGTGACGGGAATTGAACCCTGGTCCCTGGCGCTGTAAAGCGCTGTGCTAACCACTATGCTACTGTGCTGCCCCTCACCCTCACCCAACCTCAGGAGAAAAAGCCTGCATATATTTATCCTATTGTACTCTTCATAATGGTAAAGAATTTCAGAGGGATTCCCAGACAAGTAATAAACGGATGGGGATGGACGCTGATAGGGAAACTGAACTTTAACCCAGTTAAGTGCTAGCTTCATCCTTGACAAAGAAATGAATTATATACAGCCAGCACGCTCCCCCAGTCGGAGTATTACATTACTGCTCCCTACATGAGCCCTAACCACATTACAAAAACGTCTGGCTGGGAGATTAGACACAGCGATTTTACACATTAGACCTCTTGCCCTCGGAACGTATCAAGTTCCTCTCTCAGGATAACTCAACCGCGTGACCCCAAATGTGCTCAGTTATGATCTGTGTCAAGTCAGGCTGCCTCGCATCTGTTACCTCACGGAATTGTTATCAAACCAATCTTGACACAGGTGGTAGGGCAAATGCCCAAGTCATGGTCAGACAAGTAGGGTTGTAGGGAGAATGTGCAAGGTGGAGAGAAGTGGAAAGGTAGAGAGCTTAAGGGGTTGTCTGTTGTGGGTGGTCCTCCCAATGTGGACTCCTCTACATTGGTAAGACCTGTCGTAAATTGGGGGACCGCTTCGTCAAGCACCTCTGCACCATCCGCCATGAGCGGGACTCCCCAACGGCCAGACATTTTAATTCCCATTCCCATTCCGATGTGTTGATCCATGGCCTCCTCTTGTGCCAAGATGAGGCCACCTTCAGGGTGGAGAAGCAACACTTTATATTCTGTTTGGGTCCCCTCCAGCTTGATGGTATGACCATTGATTTCACATTCCGGTGAACAAAATTCCCCCCCGGCCCGCCCAGTTTCCTCTATTCCCCACTCTGACCTTTCACTTCTTCTCACCTGCCTATCACTTCCCCCGGTCCCTCCTCCTTCCCTTTTTTCCTATAGTCCACTCTCCTCTCAGATCAGGTTCTCCAGCCCTTGAAGAAGGGTCCCGGCCCAAGACTTCGACTGTTTACTCTTCCCCGTAGATGCTGCCTGACCTGTTGAATTCCTCCAGCATTTTGAGTGTGCTGCAGAGAGACTAAGGGAGTGATTAAAAATGGTGACATGCAAGAGGCCAGAATTAGCAAAGGGCAAAGGGGAAAACTTGATTTTAACACAGGAAATATACCAAAGAAAGGAAAAAAACTGGGGGGAAAGTAACGTTCAATACATCTTAGGTCGTCATAATACCTGTAATTGTTAGTTAAATGATAGATAATTTGCAGGTGACATGGCAGTGTAGTAGTTAGTGTAATGCTATTATAACACCAGTGACTCAAGTTCGATTCTGATTGTACCTTCTCTGCAACCGCATGCCTCCCAATGACACCCATGTGACCAATTAACCTACTCACCCACTGGTCCTCGGAACGCGGGAGGAAACTGAAGCACAAGGTTGAAATGCAAAATCAGAATCAGGTTTGTTATCACCGGCATGTGATGTGAAATGTATTAGATAAAAAGCACACACAAAATGCTGGAGGAACTCTGGTATTACCATGGAAATGTTAAAAAGGTTGACATTTCGGGCCGAGACCTTTCATCAGAACTGAGAAGGAAGGGGGAAGATGTCAGAATAAAAAGGTGAGGGAAGGCCTCATCATGGTGTTAGGTGATAAATAAGAGACAATAGATTGAGAAAGATAGGGTCTTGCACCATACAAATTTCTTTTTTATTCCCATGGTGAGAAGAATTCTAATATGGATGTACCTCAATTTCAAAGTAACACAGAATTTTCACCATCTCTAATTGGTAAATAGGTTATTATTGTTTCAAAGCTTATTGTCCTATGGAGTTACACATACGACCGGGTACAATGAAAAACTTATCAAGACGTACTAACAAGCTGGATGAACTCAGCAGGTCGGGCAGCATCCGTGGAAACGAGCAGTCAACGTTTCGGGCCGAGACCCTTCGTCAGGACTGAAGAAGAAGGGGGCAGGGGCCCTATAAAGAAGGTGGGGGGAGGGTGGAAGGTGCCAGGTGAAAAAACCAATCAGAGGAAAAATCAAGGGGTGGGGGAGGGGAAGCAGGGAGGGGATAGGCCGGAGAGGTGAAGAAGGAATGCACTATGGGTAATAGAAGAAGGCAGAATCATGAGAGAGGTGATAGGCAGCTAGAAGAGGAGGCAGAGTGAAAGTGGGATGGGGGAAGGGAGAGGGAGGGAATTACCGGAAGATGGAGAATTCAATGTTCATACCAAGGGGCTGGAGACTACCCAGACGGTATATGAGGAGTTGCTCCTCCAACCTGAGTTTGGCCTCATCATGGCAGTAGAGGAGGCCATGTATGGACATATCCATGAAAAATTTATTGCAGCAGCATCATGGGCACATACTGTGGCATCGTAAAGCCAGCATTCTCAAGAAAAACACCACTTAATCATAAAGTATGCACAAGTTTTACGAGAAAACACCATTAGTAGACAAGACTATTTTAGTGCAAAGTGATCAAAGTGGTTACAGTTTTGCTAAACTGTAGTGTTTAGTGTTTTGCTGGCTGGTTCAAGAACTGAATGGTAACCATATATACACACAACTAGAGCGAAAAGCTCATACTTGCATGCCTTCCTGAAAGATCAGTCCATTCATCAAGGCACTGTTTGGGCATTTTCTGGATTTAGGGTATAAAGCAAATATTTACTTCCCTGGCAACCAAACTTCAGACATAAACATAAATGGTAGATTCAAGGGAAGCATTGTACATACATTGTAACTCTAGAATTTTCCTGCTGATACTTTTGATCTTTAGTGTATAAAAATGTTATGTAATATTGGGCCAGGAGGCCTCTTCCTGCAAGGGTGTCTCATTTTGTTGAATAAAACACTTCTGTATCCACTAGCTTCAGTGACTTTGTTCATGTTACAACAGGGTTTCACTGGTTGGCTCAAGAACCGGATGGTAACCAAATGCCCACACAGATACAGGGAAAAGCTCACATTTGCCTGCCACTCAGAAAGATCATTCCATCCACCAAGGAGTAGAGAAGGAACAAAAAAAAATCAGAATGCGGAATATAATGTGGAACTCACAGAGGAAGTGCAGTGGAGGTAGACAAATTGCAAAGTGCTGTATCCTCTTCCAACTCTTCAACCATCCCATTTTGTAACCTCCTCTGCTCTATAAACCTTTAGCTTCGAAAGCTAAACACAATCCTAACCTCCCCTTTCCTGTAACCACCTCTTCCTGGGCTCTTTCAATCCCTAGCTTCCCCCAAGCTCTACAGCCCTCCTCAGTTCTTTAACCTCCAACTCTAGAACCTCCCACTGACCTCTTCCTCCAATTGTGCAACCCTCCTGATGCGTGTGACTTCCTCTTCTGGCCCACAAACCGCTGAGCTGAATGACTCCAGACGGGTGCCCATGACTTGTGAGTGTTAGAGGTGATCAGGCGGATCAAGTATCTGTGGGTTGCCAACAATTGCAGCAATCCATCATGAGAGACTGTGGCAGAAGGGTGAAGACAGGGAGAAACAGATTCACTACCTGACTCACTTTATGCTGCTGACACATCAGCTTCTAAGGGGCCTGCCCTTCACCAAGAGAGCTAAGAGATCCCACTGCGTGTGCCCTTCATGACTTTAGGATGTCCCCGTGTTCTCTGCATCCACTGCATTATGAAGTGCAGGCATTTCTGTAAAGGAAGCATGGTACCAATTGGCACCCATCAAGTTCCCATGGATACCAATGTAATAATGAGCAAATCATTTGTTTCATCATTGAACAAAATTAATTAAGTCGTCAATGCTGTCTTATCTGCTCCTCTTCAGAAAAGAATCTACAGGAGAGTTAATGGAGCCCAGTTTAACACTATGCCTGAAAGTCATTCATTCGTTCATTATGTATGATGTAGGCGATCATGGTCTTGGCCATACTAGTTCGTGGCAATTTTTTCTACAGAAGTGGTTTGCCATTGCCTTCTTCTGGGGAGAGTCTTTCTAAGCAGGTGCTACACCATGCCCAAGGGTGGCCTGCAGACAAGCGAACGGAAGGAGCGCCTTGCATCTCCTTTGTGTAGAGGCACATCTCCACCGCAGCATCCCTGAAAGTCAGCACGCCCAAAAAATGGGATTCCACCTCCTTCTTTCAAGACATTATCTCGGGAACAGGGATGTGTCCCTTCCACTCTCTTTCTCTGGAGTCTGGAGGACCAGCAGGCTTCATTGTAAGCAGGGATGTGGAGGTCATAGACTCTGCTTCCTTACCCTTTCTGAGTTGCTTTCCTCATGTTCTGGAGGAGGCTCAAACTGCCTGGTGCCTCTTTCCCCACTTTGTGACATTATGGGCCAGGAATTCCCACAACAATGCTACTTTACCTCTCTCACAGTGAGGCCTTGGGAAAAATACTTTGTATTTTCTCTCTCCTTCTGGAGATCTCCTATATTCTGATGGAATTCAGTGTCGATTACTTGCTTCAGGAGCGTCACACGGGAACATGAAAAAGTGCAGAGGAAATTTACATTGATGGTTTCAAGACTTCAAGATCTGAGTAGTAGGGAAAGGCTGAATAGGGCAGGACTTTATTCCCTGGAGGAAATGAGTGGAGATCTTACAGAGGTATACAAAATTATGAGGGGTATAGATAGGGAGGAGGCATTCAGGCTTTATCCCCTCAGGTTGGGTGAAACCAGAACTAGAGGTTTAGGGTGAAAGGAGAAATAGTCAAGGTGAATCTAAGAGGAACTTCACTCAGAGGGTGGCGAAAGTGTGGAACATGCTGCCAGAAGAAGTATTAGATGAGGGCTCAGTTGCACCATTTAAGAGAAATTTGAATAGGTGCGTTGATGGGAGGGGTTAGGAAGGATAGGCTTTGCTGCAGGAAGATGGGCTAGGCAGAGGTCAGGTCAGCATGGACTGGATGGGCCAAAAGGCCTGCTTCTGTGCTATAGTACTCCATGCCTACCCACTAATGTTGACTGAAACAATGGCCTGAAGGAAGCTGCTTAACTTAGTCAATGAGCTTGGAGCATTTGTTGAAGCGCCACTGGTGGCGCATCTCCAGTATTGCTGTAGGATGTCTACATCTCTGATGCCTCCACGTGGGCAGCGGTTTCTGTTTTCTGGTGTTCCACGAGGCAAGCAATTGGTTTGGCGTCGCGATCTTCATAAAGAGATGGCTACACCAGTGCACTGGAGGTGAAGGTGAAGATAGTCTGCCTTCTCTGAGAACTCACCCTCAGTAGGAACACGAGGGTGTACAGTGCAGGACACAACATGGATCTCGGAGCTCTGGTCTTCCGAGTGGAGCTTTAACCAGCCACCTTCTGACAGAGTGCATTCGTCACTGATCCAAAGCTGAAAGATATTACGGCCTCTGAAAATAATGCCCCAGAGCATACCTTTACACTAAATCGCACATCACCCTACCTCTTTACTGCATTTGGTGTTCACTTAAGCACAGCAGCACTTCTTTCATTTAAAGATACAGCATGATAAGGCGACCTTCCAGCCCAGTAAGCCCACTCTGCCCAATTACACCTGTATGATCTACTAACCCGTACATCTTTGGAACGTGGGAAGAAACTGGACAACCTGAAGGAGACCCACATATTCATGGGGAGAAAGTACAAACTCCTTACAGGCAGTGACAGAACTGAACCCAGGTCGCTGGCACTGTAACAGTACTATGCTAATCACGACACCACTATACCGCCCACATTATGGTTCAAATTCATCTATATTCTAAGGAAATCAACACATATTGTGAACTGCTTTGCCGAACATGGCCGTTCAGTCTACAGAGCTTCCAACTGCCTGTCACTCCAGTTTTAATCTTGTTCCAAATTCACAGCGACCTTCTGTTGAAAGATCACTTCTCTCTCCAGTGATGCAATCTGAATTGCGAAGTACTTCCAGCATTTTCTGTGGTAGTTTCTTGTCTGAGCCGGTAGTAAGTAAATCCATGGACAGTCCCAAGCCCGGCTGTGTAAGGGGGAAGGTCGGGCATGGGGCTAACAACCCCATCCGGAGCTACGTAAACACTGACAGAAGCTCCAAAGTCCTCATGCGTGGGAGATGAAGGACCCTCAGTACACTACACCTGTGTATAACCTGAAAGTCTGATCCAGGACAGAGGGCTCTCAGGGGGAACAAAGAAACGGTGGATGAATTATGAAAGTACTTTGCATCCATCTTCACTGTGGAAGACACTAGCAGTATGCCAGAAGTTCAAGAGTGTCAGGGGTCTTAATGTGAATGCAATTTCTATTACTGGGGAAGAGGTGCTTGGGCTGTTGAAAGGTCTGAAGGTAGGTAAGTCACCTGGACCAGATGGACTACACTCCAGGGTTCAGAAGGAGGTAGCTGAAGAGACTGTGGAGGCATTAGTAATGATCTTTCAAGAATCACTATGATTTGGAAGATGGAATTGATAGCATTGTGGTCAGGTTTGTGAACGATACAAAGGTAAGTGGAGAGGGAGAAAGTGTTGAGAAAGTAGGGAAGTACTTAGACAGATTAGGAGAATGGGCAAAGAAGAGGTAGATGGAATACAGTGTCAGGAAGTGTATGGTCATGCATCTTGTAGAAGGAATAAAAGTGTAGACTATTCTCTAAATGATCAGAAATTTCTAAGGCACTTGGGAATCCTCATTGCAGGATTCATTAAAAGTTAACTTGCAGGTTGTGGTGTGGAAGCCAAATGCAATGTTAGCATTCATTTTGAGAGGACTAGAACATAAAAGCAAGGCTGTAATGTCGAGGCTTTATAAGGCATTGGTCAGGCTTCACCTGGAGTATCGTGAGAAGGTCTGGGTCCCTTATCTGAGAAAGGATGTGCTGACATTGGAGAAGATTCAACAGAGGTTATCAATATGATTCGGGGAATGAAAGGGTTATCATTTGAGGAGTGTTTGATGGCTCTGGGCCTGTACTCACTGAAATTTAGAGGAATGGTGGGGAGTGTGGAATATGTCATTGAAACCTACCGAATGTCGAAAGAGTGGAGGTGGAGAGGATGGTGGAGTCTGGGACCAGAGAGCACAGCCTTAGAATAGAGGGACTTCCACTGAGATCAGAGACGCTCAGGAGTTTCTTTAGCCAAAGATAGTGAATCTGTGGGATTCAGTGCCAAAGGCGGGTGTGGAGGCCAAGTCACTATTTTTAAGGTGGAGATTGACAAGTTCTTGATTAATCAGGACACGAAAGATTCCAGGGAGAAGGCAGGAGAATGGGGTCGAGAGAGAAAGTGGATCAGCCATGATGAAATGCTGGTGCAGACTTGATGGCTGAATGGCCTAATTCTGTTCCTCTCTCCTATGGCTTTATGGACTCTGGTGAGCTGCTGGTAGCCTATTGCCCCTGTAGGGGTGCTGGGCTTAAGTAAGTAGGGTGGTGAACTACTAGAACTTTCTGCTGAGGTGCTGGTAGAAGCCATATCACTAGATATATTTTAGTTTATTTAAGTTAAAGTCTGTCCTGAGCCTTATAGGCTTATCAGGCCAGTGCTTATGCCAGTTTCCGTGGTGTGAAGCGACTGAGAGTACGAGACTCTTCCCCCCCCCGGATAAGTCGCCAGTCTATCGCGAGGTTAACCCCCAGCATTTTGCCGGTACCCATTTTCAGCTGGGTGGACTGGAGCAATGTGTGGTTAAGTGCCTTGCTCGAGGACACAACACGCTGACACGCTGCCTCGGCTGGGGCTCAAACTCACGACCTTCAGATCGCTAGTCCAACACCTTAACCACTTGGCTATGTGCCACAAAATATATCTTAGGTGGAGATGAGTAAACATTTAAAAGTTGGAGGATAAGAAGTTCATGAGGGACTGGCACAGTAAAGGAAAAGCATAGATCATCCACAATCATATTGGGAGTAGCTTGGCAGGTCTGATAGTCTACTCCTGCTTCTATCTTCTTGTTATTTCAGATTTCCATAATCTGCTGTAGCTTCTTCTGCCTTTTTGACTCCTAGATTCAGCCTATTAATTCACCACTGACCTGCTACCAAGAAGAAGACCTTGACCATTGACTTCTCTATCTTCCGTTAATGCCCCATCCTCCCCTTTTTACCCCACCCCTGATATGTTTAGCTTTTTTCCCCCTCCTTTTTTCTCTCTCTCTGCCCATCACTCTGCCTGTTCTCCATCTCCCTCTGGTGCTCCCCTCCTCCTTTCTTTCTCCCTAGGCCTCCCGTCCCATGATCCTTTCCCTTCTCCAGCTCTGTATCCCTTTCGCCAATCACCTTTCCGGCTCTCAACTTCACCCCACCCCCTCCGGTCTTCTCCTATCATTTCGCATTTTCCTCTCCCCCTCCTACTTTCAAATCTCTTACTATCTTTCCTTTCAGTTAGTCCTGACGAAGGGTCTTGGCCCGAAACGTCGACAGTGCTTCCTCCTTATAGATGCTGCCTGGCCTGCTGTGTTCCACCAGCATTTTGTGTGTGTTGCTAGAAGAGCTTTATTGTTCAATCCTACACTGGGAAGTTATGCACTGAAACATGGACTGTCGATGGAATAAATTGATGCAGCATCTGACAAGTCTGACAAGAACCATAAGTGCTCTTTCAAAGTTCAGTATGGAAAGAACTGCATCTAAAGTCTCGATACCATGTCTGCATAATTCCAATTTCAGTAACTTCATCACATTCTTGAACCTAATACAAACTGCCTGAACTCAGCTCCTCCCAGTGACGTTCAGAAGCCAAGATGTTATGTATCACATCAAGGATCTTTGGAAACTATTGCTTGCATTTTTTATATAATGCATTTAATGTGGTAAAGTCAACTCAAGGCAATTCATGGAAGAAATTATGACATCAAGGTCTTAGAGCAAGGAGTTACAATAGCTTATTCAAAGAGGTAATCTTTGAAAATGTCTTGAAGGCAACAAAGGTAGTTTTGAATAACATTAAAAACAATTTTCTAAAGATTGTTATGATGATGGAGAGATAGCTCAGAATAGATCAAGTCAGCCCACCCAAGGCAAGTGAGATGAAAAGCGTAAGTGGATGTGGATAGAAAATAGCCCGGTGAAGAAAATGGCTTCGTTCTCCTCAGTAACTTGCGTCAACGGAATGTACTCTTCATGGCCTGAGCTGCTGAGCTTCCTCTGTTTGTTTTATTGGCTCCAGATTTCAGCATCTGCAGAGTACAGCAGAGAGCTGATACAACTTCACCATTCCCCACCCCACCCTCTGGGTACCCAGGGGATTAAGAGGACTCCACAATTTGTGAACTCAATATTATTTGTTTATCTATCTGTCTGTCACTTTTTGTATTTGCACGCACTGTCTTCATTTGCACATTGCTCTTTGCAGTCCTTGTATGCAGTTTTTAATATATTCTGGTGCATTTCTGCTATGAATTTCCAGTGCGTGATCTGTTATTTCCTGCCGGCGGACTGGAACAGGGCAGTAAATCACACGGCATTCACACAAACCGGGTCTTGGGTGGGTGAGACATCCCAATCCCACGGATTTGGTGGGAGTGGAGTCGTATATATCCTGGACGTAGGAAGCCAGAGAAAGGTGGGTTTTCTCGGTGCTGAGTCCGGTGGCTGCTAGCGAGCAGCTAACGAGCCAATCTGGAGAAGCCCAGAGAAAGGGGGTTTCACAAAGATAAAGCAAGGATGGTACCTCAGCAACAGAATACTAAAGAGCACCTTTTGCACTAGTATGGACTTGCCTCTTTTTATTTCACACCATTGTCTTGTTTTGAATCACCTGTTCTTCCCTCTTCATTGCCTTGTACAATTTACGTGCTCTTTGTGTGTGTCATCGGAATCGATGCTGATCCATATTGGCTTTTCTTCGTACCCGTACCTCACTGTATATGTGTACATGACATTAAACTCCACTTGACCCGATGAATCCAGTCTACTTCCAATGATTAATAGGACAATGCCAAACTAATCCCAAACAATCCCAAGCTCATCCTCATCACATACAACGTACTAAGAGATTTTTAAAAACTTCCATCGTTAAGGAGGACCACCAATTTGGGCGATGCTCTCTTCTTGCTTCTGCCATAAGGCAGGAGGTATAGGAGTCCTAAAGGCTCAACAACAGCTTCTTCTCCACTGCTGTCAGGCTCTTGAAGCAACTTGCAAAACCTTAACATCACTGCACCTTAGACTACATTTCCCTCAACCTGCGCTAAAGTCACTAAGTTTATTTTTGTTTATTGTCATGCAAATTCTATATTATGTTAATTTCAGTTTGGTTCCTAAGGTTGTCATAGCCGGGCTGGTAGTGGTGATGAGCTCCCACTACCTATAAAGTGCTTCAAATTTTGTCAAGTTGTATCGGACACAGTCCACCAGCGGCACAAACCCATCATCCCCTGGGATTGACTGCTGCCTACTGTGCTAATTTAAGTTGGTGCAATTTTTATTTTGTCATGTTTGAAATGGACTGAGCTGTTGGCGCAAGATCGAATTTTCAAAGCATTTATACTCCTGATGAAGGGTTTCAGCCCGAAACGTTGTCACTACCTCCTCCCATAGATGCTGTCTGGCCTGCTGAGTTCTGCCAGCATTTTGTGTTTTTATTGATTTCCAGTATCTGCAGATTCACTCATGTTATACTCTGGGTATGTTTGCCTATGACAATAAAACTTGAACATAAAACAACTCTGTACCTTCGGCCCACAATATTGTGCCACACTTTTAACCTACTTAAAGATCAATCTAACTCTCTCCCTTCTACAAAGCCCTCCATTTTTCTAACTTCCATGTGCCTATCTAAGGGTTTGTTAAATGTCACTAACATATCTGCCTCTACCACCACCCCATGCAGGGCATTCCAAGCACGTACCACTCTCCGTATAGAACACTTTCTCCAGTCACCTTAAAACTTTGTCCCCATGTATTAGCTATCTCTGCACTGGGAAAAAGTCTCTGGCTGTCTACTCTATGCCTCTTATCATCTTGTACACCCCTAACAAGTCTCCTCTCTTCCTCTTGTGTTCCAAAGAGAAAAGCCCTTTCTCACTCAACCTACGCTCATAAAACATACTCTGTACTCCAGGCAGCATTCTCTGCACTTGAACATGAACTTGTGCAGGTAACTGCCCCATGAACCCATTTGGACTCACCCTATTAGAGACTTTCCCTTTGTTCTAACCAACCTCCTCTCCTCCTGCAAATTCAGTTATTTCTCTTTCCCAGTTGGTGATGAAGAGTCCCTGCCCCAAATCATTAACTGTTGCTCATCCATACTTACTGCCTGACCTGCTAAGGGTTTTTCTCCTTTTGTTTTGATAAACATTTTTAATTGTTCAGTAAGTCATGAGATTGTGGAAGGTAGAGACCAAAACGGAAGCAAGCTCAATGATTAAGAAATTCAAAGGTGTGTAGAAACAGAAGGGCGATCGCATCTCATGGCTTTTTCCTGTTTTATTTCACCTCTGCACATTTGGGACTGGCAACAAATTTCAGACGTGTTATCACTTGCATTTTACCACCCCCTTGTGCCAAGGACGAGTAGCACAACTGAGATTGAAAGTTACAACGGTCGTTTCTCAAGCATTAGAAACGTGACCACTTCCACTTATAGAACATCTTCAATGTGGTTAAACTGCGCAAGGCAGTGAGTGAGCGGATAAACATAGCTTGCCCACATCCTACTAACTTTAACTCTTTGGAATGTGGGAGGAAACCAGAGCACCTGGAGAAAACCCATGTGATCACAGGGGAAATGTACAAACAGCAGGAATTGAATGTCAATCTTACAGTAGGCACTCAATCAATATGCTATTGTGCTGCCTGACTTGCTGAGTTCCTCCAGCACTTCCCATGTACTACACAAGATATTTACCTGCCTTTCCATTCTTCATGAAAATGGAACACCTTGTATTCTGTCTAGATTACCTCCACCTCCCTTTCCTTTCTCCTATCGTCCACTCTTCTCTCCTATCAGATTCGTTCCTCTCCATACCTTTATCTTTTTCAGCCCTTTACCCATCACCTTCCAGCTCGTCTCCTTCCCCTCCACCCACCTTTTTATTCTGGCATCTCCCACTTTCTCTCCGGTCCTGAAGAAGGGTTTTGGCCCAAAACGTCGACTATATATTCATTTCCATATACTCTGTCTGACTTGCATCTGTCTGTTACATGTGTCGCTTAATCCTGATGCAGGCTTTTGACCCAAAACATTGAACATTTCTTTCCTCCACAGGCCACAGATGTTTCTCGAACATCTGAGCTCCTCCAGCAGCTGGTTTGTTGCTCCAGATTCCAGCATCTGCAGTCTCATGTTTCTCCATTGAAACCTTTAATCCATTCATGGGGAACGCACTACCACAGGGGATGCTTGAAGTATAGCAATGTTTAAAGCGTTCTTGTTAAGCATATAAGGAAGGAAACGTGATAATGCTGATATAAGTAAGCAAAGATCTTGGGACGGTTATGCAAAGCATCAACGCTGCTCAGCACTATTGGGGTCATATAGACAATTTCTCTGCTGTAAGTTCTTTGTATCCCAGTGCATGTTTTAAATGGGTCTGCAAGCAGTGATTTCAAAGATATTCTTCTGAATTAAATCACCAGGCAGTACTCAAGAGGAAACAGTTGATAAGTTGAGCTTCTGCACCATCACAGTTATTATGATGAGTTACTCCCCTTTACACCGCTGGTTTTTAAGGCAACAGCGAAGATCCTCCATCACTGGCAGGTTCACAGCTTCCTTCATTGTGTCAAAGCAAAGGACAGTTATTATCAAAGAATGTATAATTCATACACCTTCAAAATTTGTCTGCTCACAGGCAGCCACAAAACAAAATACTTGAATAACCCACAGATATCCCGCCTCTCCCGGAAGTTCGGGAGTCTCCCGCGTATTGATAGCAGCTCCCTGATGCCCGCAAATTATGTGCAATATCCCGGAAATTGAGTTTTTTGAGAGCGAGTGAGCGAGAAGGAGAGAGACGGACAGAAAGGCAGAAAGAGGGAGTGACAGACATGGCAAGAGAGTGACAGAGAGAGCATCCTGATTGGTCTCTCTTTGTGCTAAGTAGACCTATCAGTTTTCTCTGCGGGAGGGCTTTACAGTCAGCCTCCATAATGTCACACGATGTTTTGACAAATTCAATTTGATTTTTCAAAACAAGGCACCTATCCTCTTCAAGTTGGATCAGATTGTAGAAGAGCTCCTGTATGACATAGCAAGCAGATTTATTGAGCCAAAGGTATTGAGAGAACAGAACGTTCAGGAGATCGATGTGAGCAACCCTGAAATTCACCGCCCAGATGAAGAGCTTTTTTCTGGGTACCTGGCAAAGAGACAGTTGCTCAGCGAGGAAGCACAAGAGATCCCCCCCCCCCCCCCTTACAAGACAAAGCAGTTCTTCAAAGATACCAGAGAATTCTATGTCAGGAGCTTTCAAAAAATCTTGGAAAAGTTCCCAATGAGAGACCAAATCTTGAAAAATCTGTCAGTGGTCAATACAGAGAGCCAAGATGAGGTGAATCCAGAGCAGATTTTGACTTTGGCAGAGAGATTTCCAAATGTGATCAAGGCAGGTGCAAGAGAACAGCTCCACTTGGAAGTCCTGGATTATGTCTCAACTAACCTTGAAGGACTGGTGCCAAACTACAAAAGTTTGCCAGTTGATGAGTTCTGGGGAAGCTGTCCAAAGTAAAATCTGTGAGCACAGGGCAGTTGAGATTCAAAGAGCTCTGCCAGTTGATGAAGCCGCTTTTGGTGCTGCCAAATTCTAATTGTGATGTGGAAAGGGCATTCAGCATGGTGTGTCACATTAAGACAGAATTCAGAAGTCAGCTGTCTCAGAAAACACCTGTGAATCTGATGTCCTGCAAAATTAACAAATTCATTGACCCAGACTGCTATGAGGTTGCGACTTCCGGCAAAATGCTCAAATCTGCCAAGCAAGCCACATCACAGTACAAGGAAAGTTTGCAAAAGAAATAGAAGAGCTATTTGCATTAGCACTTAGCTATTAGCATTGAGAGTGCCAACAAAATACTCAACAAGGAATTATGTATACAAGAAATGTATATGTGTGTGTGTGCGTGTAAATAGTTTCAGTATATGATCAAATAAATTGTTGTGTTCTTTCATAATCAAATGTCCTGTATACATACACCCTTGGAGGTCGACGGGGGGGGGGGGTATATGGGGTTGCGGGGGGCAAAGGTGGTGGTGCTACGTTCCTAAAATGAGTTTTTGCACTTTGGGATATCTGAACCCAATTTTTAAAAAAAACAAATAAATACTATGCAGAAGGAGAGAGAGAGAGAAAAAATGCAACGTGCTAATAATAGAAGCAAGCTGATACCATCCTGAACTAGACTGAATCCCAGATCAGCTCCCGGAACATCTGGGGTAGGTCCAAGCCAAGCCTCGGTCCCAAATTTTTACACCAGCAGGGCATTTACAGTATGTACAGTAGCTGATCAGTTCACAGCTTCGACGCTGCAGAGAAAGAAATAAACATTCGTGGGAGAGCGAGTGAAAGCAGACCGAATGGACCTGACATTCGGGCTTCCAGACTATCTGTGCTGGTGTTTAAATTGTCCTAGCACCGAGTTGTGCCACATTCTCGGAGCTGGATCCAGGCGCCCCGTTATGGCTAGACTGCCCTGCCTGAAGCCGTCTCGATCTCACCAAATTAGCTCAGTGCTTGGAAAGATTCAACCTCGCACCCGGGTTAGGGTGGACGGAAGTCGAAACCCTTCCACATAGATTCCTCTCAAATCACTCACTCCATCTCCGGCAGTGTGGTGAACTACATTTACCTGTCTGGACACGCCCCCCTGCTGACTGCTCCTGTGGCTCCTCCCACTGACCGTGGCTCCTCCCACGGACCCCAGTATAAAGGCAATTGGGGACTCCGCCCCGGTCTCAGTCTCCAGGATGCAGTGTGGTGGTCAATTGCTGCTTGTTCTTTCTTCCAGCCAATAAAAGCCGATATCTCGCCTCACGTCTCGGAGAGTTATTGATGGTGCATCAGGCAGTGATACGAACTCCGACTGCTTCCCCGGCAGCTCAAACACGTTGCGCCTCACGGCGCCCCAGCATGGCCTACCCCCCCCCAAACCAGCCTCACCTCTGCCTGCCTCCTCACACTCTGCAGCGATAGTTCACCAGAATTTGCTTCATGGAAGATGTTAGAAGCAACGTTTTCAGTCGGTTCTCTTGCCTATGATTTACCAGTAAGCTGTCGTTTAAACCAATAGCTCAGCTTAAACCAGTGGCTCGGTTTTCACCACCATCAGTCATGCAAGCCTCCAGCGGAGGCTCAGGAATACCATCACACTCAGATGTAGAAGGTTTCTTCATTGCTGTTACTGTAATAGTTCTGATTTACCAGTCACAGTTGTTAGCCCTGAGCTGAACAGACCACTCTTAGTCTGACCTCTATCCTTTGATCTGTTTGGCATGTGTGACCCTACTAAAAGCCAAAGTATAAAGACTCGACTCCAGCTGACATAGCTCTCCGCGTCATTGAGGCACGCAAGCCTCCAAACCACAAGAAGACTGTGGTCCTCTTGTGATAAGCACTGAGAAAATTCTAGATCCTCTCTGCATTGTTGTGAGTAGAATCTTTCTGGACAATGGAAAGGGTAGCAGCCCCTTAAATGTTAAGGTGAAATTACAGTCCCTGTGTTTGGAACGTCTACCGCAGTTTCATTCGAAATATTGAACAAATGCTACCATGTTGTAACAAGGAAAAAACAGTCATTATTACATAAACCCCCTCTCTCCATGAAGCAACACACACTAAATGTTGGAGGAACTCAGCAGGTCAGGCAGCATCTATGGAAATGAATTTTGTGACGTTTTGGGCTAAGACCCTTCTTCAAGGCTGAGAAGGAAGGGGGAAGATGCCAGAATAGAAATGTGGCCACCTTCAGGTTGCAGGCGCAACACCTTATATCCTTAAATATTAATTTAAGAGAGACATGGACAGCACAGAAATTTTTAAAAAGTATGCTTGCAGCTTTTCAGGGGACACATGCATTCTTTCACCGCCTCCGCCATGCCTCTATAATACAGTGAAGCTGTTTCCCTGCAGTGAATGATCAGACTATGTCCCACAACCCCAATAAATTACCATCCAAGTAAGAGCAACTATTTCTTTTTTTTATTCCTCCCAGTTCGTTCCTCTACTGGTACCAACACTGCCAGGGGTCCAGAAAAAGGACTTGCTGTATATAGTATCGCCATAGAGATACACTCCAGTGTGGGCCGAATGGTCTCCTCTACTTCAAAAATTACCACAATTCTACATTTGCAGAGATGCAGTTACCTTCGTTTTAGAGCTGCAAGGCTCCTCAAATCTCACACCTCAGTACACTTTTGCAATAAAATGAACTGCATGGATGACATGCAGAAAAATGTTTTCCCTGTACTCAGTACATGTGACAATAATAAACCAATTCCATTTCCAAATATATGCTCACAAATAAGAGAAAATCTGCTGGAAATCCAAGCAACACACACAAAATGCTGGAGGAACTCAGCAGGCCAGGCAGCGTCTATGGAAAAGACTGCTGAAGGGTCTTGGACTGAAACATTGACTCTGCACTTTTTCGTTCGTGCTGCCTGGCCTGCTGAGTTCCTCCAGCATTTTGTGTGTGTTGCTCTGAATATGTGCTAAATAGTTTATCAAAGCAACGTGCCATACTTCACAAAATCCCATGGGGATGAATAAAGTATCTATCTATCTATCTATCTAAAACTTTTGTGACATAAAGGCTGTTAGAATGCCAAAAAAAATGCTGGTGTTGACTGATTTAACTTCTTCCATCATGATGCCAACATCCTGTTTTCTATGACCCTGCAACAGCAAGATGCCAATAGATTCAAGGGTTAGGCGAACAAACTGAGGCCAAACCATAATACCCTGTGCTAAGTCACTTTGAACTTCAAGTTGGTTGACAAGGGCAATCAAATAACTATGCTTGAAATTAGCTGTGTATCCAGCAGCTTTCGATTATGTAGCTGTCAGTTTCTTATCCCCAGACCCTTCAGATATGGCAAAATGGAGCCTTAAGGGATTTAGGTGTATTTAGAAAAGTTAACCTTCATAGCCAGGCCTAATTGTCCTTAAACTAAGTGCTTGTAGGGCCATTGCAGAACGCAGCAAAGAGTTAACCACATTTCTATGGACACATGCAAGCCAGATGATCAATTCAGCAGATTTTGATCTTTTAATGACATTAGTGAAGCAGATGGATTTTAATGACATTCTTGCAACTTCATGGAATTATAAGCACTGATATTTCATTTAGATTTATTTAATTAGGTTCCCCAGCTGCTATCTTTGTCTAGGCCTCTGGATTAGTAACCTAGTAACCACACTATTGAACTAATACTGAAGACCATAGACTTACGAGCAGAAATAGTCCATTCTGCCCATTAAGTCTGTTCCATGGCCAATTTATTAGTCCTCCCAACCCCATTCTCCTCCTTTCTTTCTATAACCTTTGACCCTCTTACTAATCAAGAACCTATCAACCTCTGCTTTAATTGACTTGGCCTCCACAACCTTCTGTGCCAATGAATTCTACAGGTTCACCAATATTTGACTAAAGAAATTTCTCATCTCTTTTCTAAAGAGACATCCTTGAATTCTGAGGTTGTGCCCTCTGGTTCTAAACACTCCCACTATTAGTAGCATCATTTCTATATTCACTCTATCTAGGACTGTCAATATTCAATAGCTTTCAATAGCACTAATATTCAAAAGTGAGGGAGAATCTCATTGAAACATATTGAAAGGCCGAGATAAGGTGGAAGCTGAGAGGATGATTCCAATATCGGATCTGTCTAGGACTTTTGGGCAGAGCATCAGAATAGAAGGTCTCCTATCCACTGCCAACAACCACATGGTTCCCGTACCCTGCATCCCCCGTTTCTACCTCCTACCCAAGATCCACAAACCTGCTTGTCCAGGTAGGCCCATTGTTTCAGCTTGTTCCTGCCCCACTGAACTCATAAGTACATACCTTGACTCTGTTTTATCTCCTCTGGTTCAATCCCTTCCTACCTACATCCGTGGCACTTCACACGCTCTGGATCTTTTCAATGATTTCAAGTTCCCTGGCCCCCATCATCTATCTGTGGATAAAATTATTTCTCTATGGATGTCCAGTCCCTATGCACCTCCAGGAAGGCCTCAAAGATCGCCTTTTCTTTCTGGGCACCAGACCCAATCAGTTCCCTTCCACCACCCCTCTCCTCCGATTAGCGGAACTCGTCCTCACTCCTAATAGTTTCTCCTTTGGCTCCTCTCACTTCCTTCAAACAAAAGGTGTAGCCATGGGCACTCACACAGGTTGTAGCTTTGCCTGCTGTTTGTCAGCTATGTGGAACAGTCCATGATCCAAGCCTACACTGGTGTCCGTCCCCACTTTTCCTACACTGCATCAGTGCTGCTTCCTGCACCCATACAGAGCTCAATGACATCATCAATTTTGCCTCCAACTTCCACCCTGCCCTGAAATCTATATGGTCCACCTACTACCCCACCAGCCTCCACGTCCAGCAAAAAATTCTCCAGCACTTTCACCATCTCCAATGGGATCCCACCACCAAGCACATCTTCCCCTTTTTGATCCCTATGCAACTCCCTTGTCCATTCATCCCTCCCCACTGATCTCCCTCCCGGCACTTATTCTTGCAAGCGGAACAAGTGCTACAGCTGCCCCTACACCTCCTCCCACATTGCCATTCAGGGCCCCAAACAGTCCTTCCAGGTGAGGCAGCATTTCACTTGTGAGCCTATTGGGGTCATATGCTGTGTCCAATGCTCCCTGTGTGGCCTCCCGTATATCGGTGAGACCCGACATAAGTTGGGAGACCGTTTTGCCGAACATCAGGTTGGAGGCTACCCAGACGGAATATCGGTGTTGTTTCTGTGACCTGAGTGTGACCTCATCGCGACAGTAGAGGAGGCCACAGATTGACATATCAGAATGGGAGCGGGAAGTGGAATTAAAATGGGTGGCCACTGCCCGTCAGAAGAAGCAGGATCTCCCAGTGGCCAATCCTCTTTGGGGAGGGTTGATGTCTTTCTTTGAATGACTTCCACTGTTTTCTTTGTTTTGTGGCTATCTGAAGAAGATAAATCTCAGAGTTGCATATTGCATAGATACTTTGATAATAAATGGACTTTGAACCTTTGATTACAGGTGCTAGCAATGTTTACATTTTTACTTCCATCACTTTAAATTTGCTAAGACATTGTAAATGGCATAGTTGAGAAATAATTTTATATTGGCAAAGAGCACACTTCCCTCTATCTGTAAAATATATAAAGTCTTTACAATTCCCAATCTGATTCCCTATATTAGATAAGGGTTTTTTGTTCCTACTTGGCTTGAATCAGTTGTGTTGTGGAAGGTCATTTTAATCTGTAATGTTAGTAATTGTGTATATTAAATGAGAAGACATTTTGTGGTAAGCATTTCTAGCATCAGTACATTGACCTTTATAAATTATTTATTTGTAAATAGCTGGTCTTATTATAATTTCAGTTTAAAGTACTCATCCTTGCTTTTAAATTGTCTCATGGCCTGTCTCCAAAACATCCCATAGACCTGCACTGCTTCCAGCAACCTTTGTACATGCCTCACTCCTGCAGGCTTACTAATGTAAGCTATCACTTTATTAATGCTCCTCGGTCCTGCCCCGAGATCTTTTACAAATCTCGTTCAAAGATTCTCTCCTTCTTTGGACCAAGTGTTGAGTTCTCACACCTCATACCCTTCCACGGCATCCATTAATAACCTACATTTCTGTAAAGAGATTTTGAGATTGTTCTGTAGGTTGAGACCTGCATGAATTCATGTCGTTTAATGAACTGCCTTTAGGCACAGTACAGTATTAGATATTAATTGAAATCTGTCAAAAATTGGAAGAGGCAAACTGCCTTTTCCAAAACCTCCATTCAAGAAAAATCATGCTATTTACCTCTGAGGTGTCCTTTCTACAAAATTTGTTTACAAGTGGAGAAGGAAATTTTATTAGCTTCATAGATCTGTTACTGGTCTGTTTAAAGATCAGCTTTATTTGCTGCGTACATCAAACATATAGTGAAATGTGACATTTTGTGCCAAATCAAGTCAGCGAGGATTGTGCCAGGCAGCCGGCATCAACATCACAATAAGCCCAGGCACAACGAGAAAAACACTTCAAGTTCCCCTTGGGTAGTCTTACGACCCAACGGTATGATCATTGCATTTACTAACCCATGCCCTATGTTTCTATTCCACTCCTATTGGTCCACTGAGGTTATTCCTCCCTCAGACATTCCCCAACCCCATGACACACATGGTCCTATTTGTCCATCACCCACAGACCTGTCCAGTTGGGTTGCTTCTTCCTTGGCTCACCTTTCCTATTCTTTCACCCACTTGGTTCATTCTGGTTCTGCTTCTCACCTACCAGCCTCAGCCTCTATCCTCTCCCTCCCTTCCCACTTGTCTATCCTCTCTCTCCCTTCCCACTTGTCTATCCTCTCCCTCCCTTCCCACTTGTCTATCCTCTCTCTCCCTTCCCACACAGCTCCTCTACCTTTCATCTGTCAACCTCTGTCCATTCCCATTTTGATCTGTCTCTCCATGGCTTCTTCTACCGTCAGGAAGAGGACAATCTTAGGTTGGAGAAGCAAAAGTTTACTGCATCTTCTGGGTAGCCTCCAACCTGACAGCACGAACATCGATTTCTCTATCTTCTTGTAATCTCTTCCCGATCCCTTCTTCTTCCTTTTCTTTTCCCCATTCTTAATACCATCTCACCACTTCTCTTCTCCTCAACTGCATATCACTTCCTTCTGGTTCCCTTCCTTTTCTTTCTTTCTTTCATGGTCCACTGTCCTCTCCTATTAGATTCCTTCTTCTTCAGCCTCTTTACCTCATCCATCTATCCCTTCCCTGTTTCTACTTCATCCCACACCCACCTACCTTCCTCCTCAGCTGGCGTCACCTACCCCCTGCCAGCTTGTACTCCTCTCCCTACCCCATCTTCTTATTCTGGGCTGCACCTCCTTCCGTTCCAGTCCCGATGAAGGGTTTCAGCCCAAAACATCGACTCTTTATTCTCCTCCATAGATGCTGCCTGACTTGTACAGTTCCTCCAGCTTTTTGTGTGCATTGTTCAAGATTTCCAGCATCTGCAATGTCTCGTGTGCTTAAGATTGTAGACAATCATGACAGCACATCAGTTTTTAATCCTGTCAGAATGTTTGTAGAATGAAAATCAATTACTTAAGCTACCACATTTTATTTTCAAGGATTATGGAAGCTAATTACTCCACTGCCATACCTGCAACTAACCAAGTCCATCTTTTTCAGACGAGGTAATGCATTGGGCTGTTGACTAAAAATCATCCCCAAGACTGATCCAATTTTCAAAATTCCAGAGCCTTTGCTCCGTCTTAAAAAATGACTTCCTCAACAGTTTCTCCAACAATTCAGTACCTGAAGAAATCAGACCCCCACACCTTACAATGTACTCCGTTGTGCCAAAGAGGCTGACCAGCACTCATTAACAATTCATCATGTTACTGCAAGGCTACTTACATTAATAATTCCAAGAATAAATTTCCTGCCTCAGGATTAATGGGCAATTAATGTGCAAATGCAGCTGGTTCACGAAGATCAGAGGGAGGAAAAGGGCAAGGCATGATCGCTTGCAAAGCCAACAGTGCTATCAGTGCAAATTTGCGGCAATTCACAAATCAATAAATTTACAATTTATGGTAAATTACTTACTATAAGTTGCTAGGTAGTTTATACAATACTCTATTTACTGTTTGTTATGCTACTGGCATTCAGGAAACAGCGAAGGTCCTCCATCTCTGATCAAGGGCTTCCTTCATCATGTCAGTAACTTCATCTTGATTTTCACTACTGTCAGTCAGGCAGGTCCCAGGTGGAGACTCAGGAATACCGTCGCACTCAGATGTAGAAGGGTTCTTCGCTGCTGTTTCCGTAACAATTTTGCTTTACCAGTCAGGGTTGTTAGCCCCGAGCTGAACCCCTGAACCTGAACAACTGGTGGAGCACCCTTAGTCTGTCCTCTCCTGTTTGACCTGTTTGGCATGGCTGATCGTACCAAGGATAGAAGCATAGAGCCCTGACTCCAGCCAACACAGATGTCCAGGTCACAAACCCTATGACAAGGTTGTGGTCCTCTTAGAAGAGTTTATACAATAACAGTTGTTACTCACTTTGGGGCAAGATGGTTGCGTAGTGGTTGATGTTATACTCTACAGTGCCAGTGACCTGGGATCAGTTCTGCCGCTGTCTGTAAGGAGTTTGTACATTCTTCCCATGACTGTGTGGGTTTCCGCTGGGTGCTCCAGTTTCCTCTCACATTCCGAAGCCGCACAGGATAGGAAGAGTTAGTAAGTTGTAGGCATGCTGTGTTGGCACCAGACAAATGCTGACAACTGTGGGCTGCTCCCAGCACATCTTCAGATTGTGTTGATTGTTGATGCAAATGACACTTTTACTGTCATTTTTTTCAATGTTTCATTATACCTGTGGTAGGGTGGAGATTTGTCTCTACCAAAGGAGGAGTAAGGCGCTCCTTCCCTCTGCTAGTCTGCAGGTCACCCTTGGGAAAGGTGTCGCACCTGCTTAACCCCCCCCAGTCAAGATCAGGAGAAGCCATAGGAGCAGGTGATAGATCGTCAAATGAGCAGCTGGTGCATATCACAAATGCAACTACTGACGAGAGACAGGCAATCTCTGAAGAGTATTGGTAATGGCAAACCACTTCTGTAGAAAAATCTGCCAGTCGTCTTCATCATATGACACGGTGTATAATGATGACAATGATGATGATAACGATGACAATGATGATGATGATGTCAATGATGATGATGATGATGAAGTTGATGATAATGATGATAACAAATAAAGCTAACCTCCTTATCCCAAATATTTTTTTTTCACAGCTGTCAGAAATGCTCTCTTTCTGATGAGGTGTTAAAGCCAGGTCCCGTTCATTCTCCCAGGTGAACTAGAAATGTCTTTGAGAGCAAAGGAATATCATCAAACTGTGTTCCTCCTAATCTTGCCCTTGCTTCAATAAGAATGTTAGGCAAGGATTTGCTGAAGGTTAGAATTTGGCAATGGTGGCCAAGTGGGAAAAGATGCTGATCCAGACTCAGTTCTACAACGAGCTATCCTTTGGCACAATGGTCTCTTTCTGCACCACCTCCGTGATTTTTCTAAAAAGTCTTTCATTCACTTGGTTACTGGAAGATTTTAACACTTAGAGATGTGCGTGTGTCACTAATAGCACAATAGACAAAGGTTTGCTTCTGTGACCGTCTGTTCTCAAGCAGCCCTGCTTTGAAAGCAATATTGGCAAAGCCAAAGAACTAGGTGCTAACTCACAATTGGCAGTGATGGAAAGATTAGTTGAAGAACAAATGAGGAAAATACAGAGCAGGACAGTAGTGCATCCGTTAGCACAATGCTACTACAGCGCCAGCAACCTGGGTACAATTCCACCATCGTAAGATGTATGTACATTCTGCTTGAGACAGACAGACAGACATACTTTATTGATCCCAAGGGAAATTGGGTTTCGTTACAGTCGCACCAACCAAGAATAGTGTAGAAATATAGCAATATCAAACCATAAATAATTAAATAATAATAAGTAAATTATGCCAAGTGGAAATAAGTCCAGAACCAGCCTATTGGTTCAGGGTGTCTGACTCTCTGTGGGAGGAGTTGTAAAGTTTGATGGCCACAGGCAGGAATGACTTCCTATGACGCTCAGTGTTGCATCTCGGTGGAATGAGTCTCTGGCTGAATGTACTCCTGTGCCTAACCAGTACATTATGGAGTGGATGGGAGACATTGTCCAAGATGGCATGCAAATTGGACAGCATCCTCTTTTCAGACACCACCGTCAGAGAGTCCAGTTCCACCCCCACAACATCACTGGCCTTACGAATGAGTTTGTTGATTCTGTTGGTGTCTGCTACCCTCAGCCTGCTGCCCTTGCACACAACAGCAAACATGATAGCACTGGCCACCACAGACTCGTAGAACATCCTCAGCATCGTCCGGCAGATGTTAAAGGACCTCAGTCTCCTCAGGAAGTAGAGATGGCTCTGACCCTTCTTGTAGACAGCCTCGGTGTTCTTTGACCAGTCCAGTTTATTGTCAATTCGTATCCCCAGGTATTTGTAATCCTCCACCATGTCCACACTGACCCCTTGGATCAGGGGTCACCGGTGCCTTAGCCCTCCTCAGGTCCACCACCAGCTCCTTAGTCTTTTTCACATTAAGCTGCAGATGATTCTGCTCACACCATGTGACAAAGTTTCCCACCGTAGCCCTGTACTCCACCTCATCTCTCTTGCTGATGCATCCAACTAGACCATGTTGGTTTCCTCCAGGTGCTCCAGTTTCCTCCCACATTCCAAAGAGGTACGAGTTAGCAGGTTAATTGGTCAGGTGTATAATTGAGTGGCACAGGCTTTTTGGGTGGGAAAAGCCTGTTACCCTGCTGTATCACTAAATAAATAACTAAGTGAATCTGGGTCTCTGATGGTGGCAACGTTCGTGATTACACCCTCAATAAAATGTAGATGATTCATACTGCAACGGACTGAGATGTTATAATTAGTGCAGGGCCTTGCACTGATAGATTAGTAAGCCAGAGTTCTTGCTGCCAATCACTAACAGAAAGCACATTGATACCAGCAAAGATTCAGTGCTCTGCACAATTGCAAAGAGTTAACAGCAGTTAGAATATCTGACCCTTTTGCCTCTGTGTGAACCTGCGACAGTATTTCACCTAATATTACTTGAAATTCCAGCAAGACTTGTAGTAAAACAACAGAGACATATTTATTGATAGCCAAAGATTACTCTTGGATGTTTCTATTGTTACGTATTCAGGCAACAATAAATATATATGAGTTAGGCAAGGGTTTTTATAACAAATAACACGTTTATTAAACTCTGAAAACAAACCCCCCAAAAGTAAACAAACACCAGCTTAACCGGAATTCAGCTGCTGTGCGGCAGATTCACAGTTCTTAATAGCGTTGCAGTTCAAACAGTTCTTAAAGCGGTATTGGAAAAAAACAGTTCTTTAAAGCGGTATGCCGAAAGTTCAAAAGCTCACAGTCCATTTAAAAGGAGAGACTTTTTAAGGCGATTTAAATTCTCTTCCACGTCGTTGTCCTTCGATCCCCGGCGTCGAACTTTTCCCACGTCGAATTTTTATGAAACGTAATGGTTTAATGGCACTAACCTCTTTTTCCACACTCTGTCCTCAATCTCCCGCTATCCCAGCGGAGATTAACACGAGAACAGTCAACGAAATCCTTCCGAATGAGGATCAAATAAGGTCAAAACCAATCCACCGTCGAAAATCGATTCTCCTCGATCTTTATCTTCCAAATTCTTATCTTCACTTTCCACCAGCAAAGAAACTACTGGCAATGACCTTTTAAACTTTAGGCATTATATAAAACTTCATTTTTCAACTGAACTGCGTCATAACATTAAATCACGCAGTGACATGAAGTCATCTTGGCAAATCCCGCCATGAACTGCCCCACCTGACAGGGTGGGTCTTCCTTTTATAACCTGTAAAAAAAACTGTCACATGACCTCTACTGGCGGGAAAATGACGTCACTCCACCATCACAAGACCATTACCTCAAGTCCAGTATAACTTCAACCCCAGTCACGTGACAAGGGTACCACTGTCACGTGTCACGGGTACGTAACACTATTAGAAGGGAAGTGTAGAATCTAAGGCCACCGCCTCAGAGTAAAGGGAAGTCCCTTCAGCCAGAGGTTGGTGAACCTATGGAACTTATTGCCACAGGCAGCTGTGAAGGCTGTCATTGTTAAGGCAGAGATTGATAGATTCTTCAATGGTAAGTAGGTTTAGGATTATAGGGAGAAGGCAGGACAACAGGTTGAAAAATATCAGCCACAATTGAATCACCTAGTTCTGCCCCTATATCTTATGATCTTATTACATACACCAACCAAGAGTTCACAACCTATTTATGTCATGAACCCCTACCATTAATCAAGAGGTCCATCCGTGGACCCCAGATTGGAAACCCCTAGTCTAAGGTAATAGTATTATCATCTCAATCACAACTCTGTGGTTTCAAGTACCACAGGCAAGACATAAAGGCAAAAATCCACATTTATGTATTAGAAGTTAAAATGAAGTCCCATCTATCTGATCGGGTCAAGACCTCATAGCATTAATTTGAAGAGCATCACAGCTCCAACCCCAAAGATGCCAATATTTGTTTTAGCTTTGCAATATAATCTGTCCAGATGAAAGGTCTCGGCACAAAACATCGACCCTTTGTTCCTCTCCATAGAAGCTGCCTGATCTGCTGAGTTCTTCCAACATTTTGTGTGTTGATCTGCATTCTAGTAACCTGATGCTGGTGGAGGTCTGTGCACAAATTGTCGACCTCCTTCTTTTTGCATAGTAATAGTGGCTGCACGGAGGACATATGAACTAGAGCAAGACCCATTTGGCCTCAGTCATTCAATGATATTGTGACTAATCTTTTACTTCACTGCCACTTTCTTTATTTACTCCATGAACTCATTGGTCACTTAACTAAGTGCCCTCTGCTGCTGTAGCCCATCTGTTCCAAGGTTCAACATGTGCATTCAGAGATGCTCTTCTGCATTCTACTGCTGTAACACGTGGTTATTTGAGTTACTGTCGATTTCCTCTCAGCTTGAACCTTTGTGTCCATTCTCCTCTGACCTCTCTCATTAACAAAGCATTTTTGACCACAGAACTGCTACGCACTGGATTTTTTTTTTGTTTCTGGCACAATTCTCTGTAAACTCTAGAGTCTGCTGTGCATGGAACTGCGAGGTTTCTGAAACAGTCAAACCACCACAACTGGCACTAACAACCATTCCACAGTCAAAGTCACTTAGTTCCCATTTCTTCCCCATTCGGATGCATGGCGTGAACAACAGCTGAACCTCCTGACCAGGTCTGCATGCTTTTATGCATTGAGTTACTGCCACATGATTGGCCGATTAGATATTTGCACTAACGAGCAGGTGTACCTAATAAAGTGACCACTGAGTAAATAATCCCTGTAAGATGCTTTGGGGATATGCTGAATGGAATTGAATTGAATTAAATTGACTTTATTACTTACATACATGAGGAGTAAAAATCTTTACGTTACGTCTCTGTCTAAATGTGCAATGTACATTTATAGTAATTTATAATAAATATTATGTACAACAGGGTAGTCAATATAACAAAGTAATACAGTTCCATCAGCATGAATTAAGTAGTCTGATGGCCTGGTAGAAGAAGCTGTTGCGGAGCCTATTGATCCTGGCTTTTATGCTGCGGGTACTGTTTCCCAGATGGTAGCAGCTGGAACAGTTTGTGGTTGAGGTGATTCGGGTCCCCAGTGATCCTTCGGGCACTTTTTACATACCTGTCTTTGTAAATGTCCTGAACAGGTGCACTGGGCTGTCCGCACCACTCTCTGCAGAGTCCTGCGATTCAGGGAAGTACAGTTCCCATACCAGGCAGTGATGCAGCCAGTCAGGATGCTCTCAATTGTACCCCTGTAGAAAGTTCCTAAGATATGGGGGCCCATACCAAATGGGGATAAGAATGGTGGCATAAAAACAGAAATCTTGCTTCTTCAGCACGAATTACTGGGACTAAAGAGGCAGATAGCTCTCAGAACTGTCGGTACAAGAGAAGTCGCGTAAATCTCTTTTTAAAGTTATTGACTCAGCATTTTGCAAACTGGGGACTAAGACAAATAGGGAAATGGCCCTCCCTAATGATTAAAACATGGTTAAAGCAAATACACATTCTGGAATAATCAACTCTCACTGAATTGCTTCTCGAGACAAACATAAGGAGACAAACATCAAGTTTCCCAATGGATCATCAGGCAAATATTTTTAATGATATCCTTGATTAAAATGAAAATTTTCAAGCAGAACTATTGAACACTTGGTTTAATTAACAAGGATCAAGAGAGCAACATTGATTTTTTTTAAAATGGAATGCAAGTTGTAGCCTTGTCTTTCTCCTTCCACCCAGAGAATATGCAATGAACAAGAGCTTTCCTTTCCAATAGATTATATATACAAATATTTTGTTCTTCTTGTTTTCAACCCTTGTTTATGTACGTTGCATTGCCTGGACTGCTTATGCCTTATATTGTGCTGCAAACCCACCTTAATTCCTTGGCTGGAAACACCTCAAATTTTAAACCTTGTTCCCAGGTTCAGGTCCTTGGGTTACGTCACTTTATTCGGTCTCTTTAATCTCCCTCAGCTCAATTAGGCTCTGATTTCATCTGGACACTTCTAAGTTTGGTATCTGTCACATCCCATTATTGACTATGCCTGTTGCTGCCTTGGCCCCTATATTCTCAAATTTCCTTACTACACTCTGCCTGATACACTTCACCTTTCAGAGTTTCAATCACTTGTCTAAACACCCAAAATGGTGTCCATTTGCGTGAAGGTCCATGCACTGTGATAGTCTTGGTACCTAACAATCTCTCGTTTCTGCCTTCAGATGGTAACTCTCCTTTGATGCTGTGAGAGGATGGTGCTGGAGTTCTGGATCTTGGGCGAGGTTTAATCTACGTGGTTTGTGGATTGGACTCTATAGTTCATGTACGATTTGTTTCTGGCTTCCTGTTGCTCATTTTTTTTTGTATGCTATTTCGGGCAATTTTGATTGGGGCCATTTGCAAATAACGGACACTGAGATGAACTGAATATGCCTGGGCGCTTACACGTTTGGTGTTTTATATTCTGTGTTTTTCACTCTTGTTTTGTTACCGTTTGCGTGATTTGTTTTTTTTTCTTTGTGGGGGGTTGGGTTGATGCTTTTCTTTAAATGGGTTGCATGGTTTTCTTTGATCCATGGCTGTCTGTGGGGAAGACGAATCTCAAGGTTGTATACTATATACATACGTTGATAAATAATGTGAATCTTTGAAACTTTCTAACTTAATCCTGCTCCCTGCACCTCACCACCCTGGACAAGTAACAGTAAGATCCCTATTCAAACCATAAACAGGAGTCATGCCATTATTTGTCCACAGGGGCGAAGATTAAATGCCACACCCACCGTTGCTGTCTTGATTCTTTTCTTGTACTTAATTCAAACTGATCCAGTACTCCAAACTTGCGATCTTTTGGTCCAAGACAGGCTCAACAGTGAAAAACAGCAAACAGAATGAGATGCAGAATAGAACACACATGAACACGAGAAAAACTGACCTTTCTGATATACAGTAGCATCTTGTTCTCAGTTAAAATATGAACAAAGACTCATGATAGTTTTTGGAAGCTGAACACTAACTTTTTATTCATTACCATTAAAAGAATTCCTCTGAGGAGCTTCTTTGCTTTAGGGCCTTTCTATTAGCCTTCTCTCCCTCATTGTCCATTGACTGGAAATTTGAATGTGGCCTTTCATTCGTTTGCCTTAGCCAGTTGGGTAGTTGAGCCTTCAGGGGACCGAAATTCCAGCTTTGGGCATGCTTCTGTATAAAGACTGGAAAGGAAGCATTCCATAAACAGAGAAATGACCTGCCTCTGAAGAGCAGTCTTACATTGGTCTGTGGCGTCAGCGTGGAAGATTGCCACAGGATACAGCATCAGTGGCCGATGGAGTTTAATCTGGGCAAGAGTGAGGTGTTGCACTTCGATAAATTGGCTTATTTATTGTCACATGTACCAAGGTACGGGGCATGCCAAACCTGGAGATCAGTGCATGGAGTTAGTACAAGGAAAAGCAATAGCAGAATGCAGAGTAAAGCTACAGAGGAAGAGTAGTGAAGAGTAAAGTTATAGAGGAAGAGTAGTGAAGAGTAAAGCTATAGAGGAAGAGTAGTGTAGAGTAAAGCTACAGAGGAAGAGTAGTGCAGAGTAAAGCTACAGAGGAAGAGTAGTGAAGAGTAAAGCTATAGAGGAAGAGTAGTGCAGAGTAAAGCTACAGAGGAAGAGTAGTGCAGGCAGACAGTAAGCTCATGACAAGGTAGACTGTGAGGTCTATAGTCTAACTTCTCATGCAAGGAGACAGTTTCAATGTCAGAGGGGTGGAAGCCTAATGGTATGTGCTTTCCTGCTTTTATATCTTCTGCCTGTTTGGAGGGTTTGGGGTAAAGAGATCATGTGAAGTGTGGGGCAGTCTTTGATTACGTTGGTTGTTTTACTGAGACCACATATCTATGGGGAGAGGGGTAAGTTGGGGGAAGAGGCTGGTGGGAGATCAAAATTTAAAGGGAACGTGCACTGTTAATGGCATGACTCTTAATACCATCAATGTCCACATCCATAACTTCCCGAAAGTGGCTGCATAAGTTGATAAAGATGGAAAGAGGGCATATGGCATACTTGGCTTTATTAGTTGAGGTACTGAGTTTAAGAGTCAGAAGTTACTGTACGTTGTAGCTTTATAAAACTTTGGTTAGGTTGCATCTGGGGGGGGGTGGAGAGAGAGAGAGAGAGAGAGAGAGAGAGAGAGAGAGAGAGAGAGAGAGAGAGAGAGAGAGAGAGAGAGAGAGAGAGAGAGAGAGAGAGTGTGTGTGTGTGCGACAAGCTTTTCGCACTGACCTTTTAGGTGATTGCTCATCGTACGGCATGTCTTGGGCATCTCAAACCTGGCGGAGCCCATCCCAGGTTTTTTTTTTACGAGGTCGAGTTGCTCGACCCAGGCATGGATGGAGAGCGTGCAAGGGGAGCCGGCCGGATTTGAACTCGGGACCTCTCGCCCCGAAGTCCAGCGCGGATGCCACAATGCCACCATGCCACCAGCTGGCATTGCATTTAATTCTGGTCAGTCCATTACAAGAAAGACCTGGAGGTTTTGGAGACGATTCAGAAGAGGTTTACCAAGATGCTGCCTAGATTAGAGGGCATGTGGATAAACTAGGGTTGTTTTCTCTAGACAGAGGGAGACAGGCCTGATAGAAATTCATAAGATTATTATTGCACTGTACTGCTGGCGCAAAAAAAAACAAATTTCATGACGTATGTGAGCGATGATAAACCTGATTCTGATCTAGGTCTCTATTAAGGACTGAGTGTGGGAAGGGGGCAGAGAGAAGGGAATCATAAGACCATAAGACAGGAGCAGAATTTAGTCATTCAGCCTGTCGAATCTGCTCCACCATTCCATCATGTCTGATCCCGGATCCCACTCAACCCCATACACCTCCCAATATCTTTTGATGTCCGGTCTGATCAGGTGTATAAGATGATGAGAAGCATTGATCGTGTGGATAGTCAGAGGCTTTTTCCCAGAGCGGAAATGACTAGCACGAGAGGGCACAGTTTTAAGGTGCTTGGAAGCAGGTACAGAGGAGCTATCAGCTGTAAGTTTGACAGTGGTGGAGGCGGATACGATAGGGTCTTTTAAGAGACCCCTGGACAGGTATGTGGAGCTCAGAAAAATAGAGGGCTATGGGTAATCCTAGGTAATTTCTCAGGTAAGGACATGTTCGGCACAGCTTTGTGGGCCAAAGGGCCTGTATTGTGCTGTAGCTTTTCTATGTTTCTAAGAAGAGAGCTGATATCAATCAGTAAAAGGGAACCGGAATTTACGGGATATGTTCCGAGGAGAGAGAAGCTCAAATATCTGACAGTGACGGGAAAAGTCAATGGAAGAAAAAGTCAGGGTCAATAGCCCATGACATTCACAAGTTACATCAAGGGATGGACAAGAAAAAGGTTTGAAGAGCTTATTCGAACTTCTCAGAGCAAAGACAGCTGGAAGACCACGATTGCTCATGTCATACAACATGGCACATAATGATCTTGATGCTAATGACCTAAGAGCCACTTCATTGCCTCTATGATATCTGCCTCCACCACCGTCCTGGTAGCCCATTCTTTCTTCCGTTTTCCATCAGGCCGAAAGACAGCAATTCCATTGTTATCACACAAGTGGTCGGTTCGAGAGAGTGATACAATGGATTCTAGACCTCACAATCTACCTTGCTATAATCTTGCACATTGTTTCTCTGCACTGCACTTTTTCCGTAGCCTTTACACTTTATTCTGCATTGTTAATGCTTTATCTTCTACTCCCTCAATGTACTGAGTAATCTGTATGAGCAGTTTGCAAGTTCACTCTAACCTGGCACATTTGACAATAATAAAACAATACCAATAGGCTATCGTGTGTGTATGTGTGCATAATTACAAAAAAAAGCCACCATTTCCTGGAACAGGTGGGGGGGGGAGGGGAGGATTGACACTTAGTAAACACAAAGTACACTGCAGATGCTGTGGTCAAATCAAGATGTACAAACAAGCTGGATGAACTCTCAGCAGGTCGGGCGGCATCCGTTGAAATATAGAAGGTTGACGCTTTCCTGCTGCTTGTGCTTGGGAGGGGGAGGGGGCTTTTCTGTCAGTCATCCTCCGGGGTTTTCTTCTGTTTTGTGGACGTCTGTGAAGAGTAAGGATTTCAGGTTGAATACTGCATACATTCTGTGTTATGGAATGGAACCATTGAACATCTCCTTTGAACCTTTCCCCCTCTCACCTAAAATGCATCCCCTCCGGTATTAGACATTTAATGGGGAAAAGACACCAGCTGTGTATTTGTCAACATGGAGTGAAGAGCAAGTTTGTAAATCTGGCAGGAACAACAGATGACGTGAATAGTAAGGGTGGAGCTCCACTGGAAGGATGTGGGACAGGTGACAGAGAAGGGGGTGGGGGCGGAGGTTGGTGTGGGTGCAGACACACCCAACCCTGAGACACCAGGCAAGCTCATTTGATTCCAAGCAATTAGTTTATTTATCATTACAGGATGTCTCTGTGAAGTTTCCTGCTCCCTCCCCTCTCCTTTAGCCCTTTCCCAAACAACAGAATGAGTCGGTGGCAATTGTGGCATTTATTTCAAGGGAAATAGAATATAAAAGCAAGGAGATAATGCTGAGCCTTTATAAGACACTAGTCAGGCTGCACTTGGAGTATTGTCAACAGTTTTGGGCCCCATATCTCAGAAAGGATGTGTTGTCATTGGAGGAAGTCCAGAGGAGGTTCACGAGCATCATTCCAGGAACAAAGGGGTTAATATATGAGCAGCGTTTGGCAGCTTTGGATCTGTATTCACTGAAATATAGAAGAATACGGGGATCTACTGAATATGAATTGGACTAGAAAGGGTGGATGTGGAGAGAATGTTTCCTATGGTGGAACTCGAGGGCACAGCCTCAAAATTGAGGGGCAACCTTTTAGAACAGAGCTTTTTTTTAGCCAGAGAGTAGTGAATCTGTGAAAAGCTCTGCCACAGTCTGTGGTGGGGGCCAAGTTCTTGGGTATTATCTATCAGGTCATCTCTTGTCCTCTGTCTCTCCAAGGAGAAGAGGCCGAGTTCACTCAACCTATTTTCATAAGGCATGTTCCCCAATCCAGGCAACATCCTTGCAAATCTCCTCTGCGCCCTTTCTATGGTTTCCACATCCTTCCAGTAGTGAGGTAACCAGAACTGAGCACAGTACTCCAAGTGGGGTCTGACCAGGGTCCTATATAGCTGTAACATTACCTCTCAGCTCCTAAACTCAGTTCCATGATTGACGAAGGGCGATGCACCATATGCCTTCTTAACACAGTGTCAACCTGCACAGCAGCTTTGAGTGTTCTATGGACTTGGACACCAAAAATCCCTCTGATCCTCCACACTGCCTAGAGTCTTACCATTAATACTATATTCTACCATCATATTTGACCTACCAAAATGAACCACCTCACACTTATCTGGGTTGAACTCCATCTGCCACTTCTCAGCCCAGTTTTGCATCCTATCAATGTCCCGCTGTAAACTCTAACAGCCCTCCACACTATCCACAACATCCCCAACCTTTGTGTCATCAGCAGATTTACTAATCCATCCCTTCACTTCCTCATACAGGTAATGTATAAACATCACAAAGAGTAGGGTCCCAGAACAGATCCCTGAGGCACACACTGGTGACTGACCTCCAAGCAGAATATGACCCATCTACAACCACTCTTTGCCTTCTGTGGGCAAGCCAGTTCTGGATCCACAAAGCAATGTCCCCTTGGATTCCATGCCTCTTTACTTTCTCAATAAGCCTTGCATGGGGTACCTTGTCAAATACCTTGCTGAAATCCATATACACTACATCTACTGCTCTTTCTTCATCAATGCGTTTAGTCACATCCTCAAAAAATTCAGTCTGGCTTGTAAGGCGCGACCTGCCTTTGACAAAGCCATGCTGACTATTCCTAATCATATTATGCCTCTCCAAATGTTCATAAATCCTGCCTCTCAGGATCTTCTCCATCAACGTTCCAACCACCGAAGTATGATTCACTGGTGTATAATTTCCTGGGCTATCTCTACTCCCTTTTATGAATAAGGGAACAACATCTGCAACCCTCCAATCCTCTGGAACTTCTCCTGTCCCCATTGACGATGCAAACATCATTGCCAGAGCCTCAGCAATCTCCTCCCTCGCTTCCCACAGTAGCCTGGGATACATCTTGTCTGGTCCCGGTGACTTATCCAACTTGATGCTTTCCAAAAGCTCCAGCACATCCTCTTTCTTAATATCTACATGCTCAAGCTTTTCAGTTCACTGTAAATCATCCCTACAATCACCAAGATCCTTTTCTGTAGTGAATACTGAAGCAAAGTATTCACTAACTACCTCTGCTATCTCTTCCATTTCCATAGGCACATTTCCACTGTCGCACTTGACTGGTCCTTTTCTCTCACATCTTATAGAATGCCTTTGGGGCTTTCCTTAATGCTGTCTGCCAAGGCCTTCTCATGACCCCTTCTGACTCTCCTAATTTCATTCTTAAACTTCTTCCTGCTAGCCTTATAATTTTCTAGATCTGTATCATTACCTAGTTTTTTGAACTTTTTGTATGCTTTTATCACAGATCCTGTACCCTTCCATCCTTTCCCTGTCTCACTGGAACATACCTATGCAGAACTCCACACAAATATCCCCTGAACATTTACCACATTTCCCTGAGAACATCTGTTCCCAATTTATGCTTCCAAGTTCCTGTCTGATGGCTTCATATTTCCACTTACTCCAATTAAACGCTTTCCTAACTTTCCTGTTCCTATCCCTCTCCAATACTCTGGTAAAGGAGATAGAATTGTGATCACTATCTCCAAAATGCTCTCCCACTGAGAAATCTGACTCCTGACCAGGTTCATTTCCCAATACCAAATCAAGTACAGTCTCTCTTCTTGTAGGCTTATCTACATACTGTGTCAAGAAACCATCCTGAACCCACCTAACAAACTCCACCCCAGCTAAACCCCTTGCTCTAGGGAGATGCCAATTGATATTTGGGAAATTAAAATCTCCCACCACGACAACCCTGTTATTATTACACCTTCCCAGAATCTGTCTCCCTATTTGCTCCCCGATGTCCCTGTTACTATTGGGTGGTCTACAAAAAAACACCCAGTAGAGTTATTGACTCCTTCCTATTCCAAACTTCCACCCATAGAGACGCTGTAGACAATCCCTCCATGACTTCCTCCTTTTCTGCAGCAGTGACACTATTGCTGATCAACAATGCCATGCCCCACCCTTTTTGCCTCCCTCCCTGTCCTTTCTGCAACATCTAAAGCCTTGCACTCAAAGTAACCATTCCTGCCCCTGAGCCATCCAAGTCTCTGTAATAGCCACCACATCATATCTCCGGGTACAGATCCACGCTCTAAGCTCATCCGCTTTGTTCATAATACGCACATTAAAATAGACACATCTCAAACCATCGGTCTGAGTGCATCCCTTCTCAATCATCTGCCTATCCTCCTTCTCACACTGTCTACAAGCTTTCTCTATTTGTGAGCCAACCGCTTCTTCCTCAGTCTCTTCAGTTTGGTTCCCATCACCCAGCAATTCTAGTTGAAATTCTCGTCAATAGCCTTAGCAAACCTCCCCGCCAGGATATTGGTGCCCCTTGGGTTCAAGTGCAACCCGTCCTTTTTGTATGGGTCACACCTGCCCCAAAAGAGGTCCCAATGATCCAGAAATCTGAATCCCTGCCCCCTGCTCCAATCTCTCAGCCATGCATTTATCCTCCATCTCATTCTACTCCTATACTCACTGTCACATGGCATAGGCAGTAAACTGAGATTACTACCTTTGAGGTCCTGCTTGTCAACTTCCTTCCTAACTCTCTGTAGTCTGCTTTCAGGACCTCCTCCCTTTTCCTACCTATGTCGTTGGTACCAACATGTACCACAACCTCTGGCTGTTCACCTTCGCACTACAGGATATCGTGGGCGTGATCAGAAATATCTCGGACCCTGGCACCTGTGAGGCAAACTACCATCCGAGTTTTTCCTGCATCCACAGAATGGCCTGTCTGACCCCCTAACTATAGAATCCCCTATCACTGCTGCCATCCTCTTCCTTTCCCCTAACCTTCTGAGCCACAGGGCCAGACTCTGTGCCAGAGGCGCGACCACTGTTGCTTCCCCCAGGTAGGCTGTCGCCCCCCCCCCCCCCCCAACAGTACTCAAACATGAGTACTTATTGTTAAGGGGGACAGCCACAGGGGTACTCTCTAGCATAGCATCAGACTGCTGCCCTTCCCTCTCCTGTTACCCGTTTTATCTGTCTCCCGAGGCCTCGGTGTGACTACTTGCCTATAGCTTCTATCTATCACCTCCTCACTCTCCTGACCAGATGAAGAGTCCCTAACGCGGTCCCTAAGGAGCTGCAGCTCAATGCACCTGGCGCAGATGTGGCTGTCCGGGAGGCTGGGAGTCTCCAGGACTTCCCACATCTGACACCGAGCACAGAACACCAGCCTCACACACATACTTCCTGTCTTATTCCTGTCTTTCTTATTCTGGCTTTTCACAAAACGCTTCCTCATTTGTTACTCTGTCTTTCCATAATTTTCCTCAAATTTCTGCACATTTTAAACCCACATTTCTGCAGCTTTTTGAGTCTTCCCTCAATCTGCTCTTAGTTAAGCACAAGAATATCTATAGAATGAAGAATATGGACCAAGTGTTGGCAGAAGGGATTTGGTGTCAGTAGCTTAATTAGTTTGACACAATATTGTGGGCTGAAGGGCATGTTCCTGTGCTCTACTGTTCTATGTTCTAATTGCCTATCTTCTCATCTTATTACTAAGAATTACTTACGCTAATATTGATCTGGAACTAGCAAAGGCTCAAATGCGTTATGTACAGAACTAGTCTTGCAATGTCAAAAGAAAACTAATCCTTCATTGTTCAACCAACCTTATGCTTCTCTGTTCTTGTCCTGATTCACTCCATCCAATGGACTCACACCTGTGTCTATTTTTTGAGCCTTTTTTAATCTCCTCTATCAATATATACCTTTTTGTCTTCAATTGACTGAGTTTCACTTCACAGCAGACTTCCTGTGACTCATTTTTCTGTGCAGCTGTTACAAGATTCGTTTTCATCCTTGGGACTCCTTTTCTTAGATCTCCGCAAGCTTTTGCCAATCGCTACGCAAGTTAAAATTCATTGAGTGGTGCAGTTTTGGAAGACTGAGGGATAGATGAAACGTGGGCTGGATGGAAATGGCAGGGCAGTGTGGATGAACAAACCCAGATCTTATTGCATGCCTCATATGGCATACAAAAAAAAACAAGGGGAAGGTGGACAGGGAAAGAAACCCAATTCTCAGGAATGAGCAAGCAAGATATTTTGAAAAATAAAAATGAAAGGAGCAAACAAAGCAAGTGGAGATTAATTTGAGAAGCTTGAAATTAATACCCACTGTAATATACCATATACCGACGGAACTTCTGGTTGAAAATGTAATAAAAAGAGAAGGCTTTCATTAAATTCTGAAGTATTAGTCATCGAGTCAATTGGGAAATTTTCCAAGAACTGGTTAGAAGCAAGATAAAAATGTGTTAACACTGCCACCCTAGGCATATCCAGAAATTTGTCTCCAGTCCTGATGAAGGGTCCTAGCTCACAATATTCACCGTTTATTCCCTTTCATTGATGCTGCTTGACCTGCTGAGTTCCTCCAGCATTTTGTCTGTGTTGCTCTGCACTCACGAGAATCTTGTGTGTAGAAATTTATCCTACTTGGTCATGTCGGCACTTTGCACACTGCCTCTGAAATTCAATCCATTTGCTTCAGTGGATGCCATATTATTTACTGACATACACTACGGAAGAGGCCCTTCCAGCCCTTCGAATCAGCAATCCCCCAATTTAGATAGATAGATACTTTATTCATCCCCATGGGGAAATTCAACTTTTTTTTCCAATGTCCCATACACTTGTTGTAGCAAAACTAATTACATACAATACTTAACTCAGTAAAAAATATGATATGCATCTAAATCACTATCTCAAAAAGCATTAATAATAGCTTTTAAAAAGTTCTTAAGTCCTGGCGGTTGAATCATAAAGCCTAATGGCATTGGGGAGTATTGACCTCTTCATCCTGTCTGAGGAGCATTGCATCGATAGTAACCTGTCGCTGAAACTGCTTCTCTGTCTCTGGATGGTGCTATGTAGAGGATGTTCAGAGTTTTCCATAATTGACCGTAGCCTACTCAGCGCCCTTCGCTCAGCTACCGATGTTAAACTCTCCAGTACTTTGCCCACGACAGAGCCCGCCTTCCTTACCAGCTTATTAAGACGTGAGGCGTCCCTCTTCTTAATGCTTCCTCCCCATCACGCCACCACAAGGAAGAGGGCGCTCTCCACAACTGACCTATAGAACATCTTCAGCATCTCACTACAGACAATTTAACCCTAGCCTATTCACAGGACAATTCACAATGATCAATTAACCTACCAATCAATACGTCTTTGGACTGTGGAAGGAAACCGGAGCACCCGGAGGAAACCCATGCGGTCACAGGGGAAACGTACAGACTACTTACAGGCAACAGTGGGAATTCAATCTGGGTTGCTGGTACTTTAAAGCGTTGTGCAAACCGTTGTTTAATCCGGAGTGTTGGGTGCTGAGGGGAGAACTGATAGAATTTTAACAAAGATGAAGGTCTCACTCTCAGTAAGAACTGGAATACGATTGTAAAATAGGTGGGGCACCAGAAACCTGATTGGCTGAGGACTAACCAATCTGGAGGGAGGGACGATGGGGGTATAAATACCACCTGACTAGATGGGCCTAGGCATCATCCCTGATGAAGATGTCGGAGTTTGTCATTGAAATGGTTAAAATTAATATCTGTACCCAGCTGGAAGCCCAAGAGAAGTTTATGCGTCATACATGCCGGGAAGGCATTAGATCCCTTTTCAGAGCTGATATTAGTTTATGAAATTGAGGCATTGAAAGGGTAGACAGTCAGAATCCTTTTTCCTCTGGTACTTGAGGGCATAGATTTAAGGTGAGAGTGGTGAAGTTTAAAGGAGACGTAGAGGCAAATTGTTTTTTCCTAATTCATGGAATGAGCTGCCAGTGGCAGTGGTGAAAGCAGATGCATCTTAAGAGGTTTTCAAAATAAACAAAGGAAAATGCTGGGAATGGAGGGATATGGATCACGTGGAGGCAAAAGAGATTTACTTTAATTTGGCACTATTTTCAGCACAGTATCTGAGCTGAAATGAACTGAATGAACTGTTCCTGTGCTGTACTGTTCTATACTCTCTCACCCTAAATCACATCCAGGTATTATGAACTTCTGTCAGTGCTGATTTCCAAGAAACCACCTGAAAGAACTTCAAACTATCTCTGTACAGTATCATACTAAGCTAAAGATGCACAGTGTGATAAACAGATACTGTAGTACAGTATTTTGGCTTGAGGTCAAAGTTTTACTGAATTAATGTGCTTTGGCCCTAGCACTAATAATTCTTACCTTAATAAGCTGGAGTAATTGAAAGGACGTGTGCTAAGATTATCAAGCAAAAAGCTACTTTACAATTATTTGCAGAAAATTTTTGGTTTAAAGCATTGGAGTGTACACACCTTGCTGGATTTTGTTCAAAACTGAGCAGTCAGCCTAAATAACTGAAGAGGGAAGAGATGGTTTATCCTCAGTGAACTGCCTCAGGTAATGCAGTGAAACACATGTCTAATACTTTGTGTTCCAAGCCTCTGCAGTGAAGCTTGAAACCATAAACACCTAGGTATGAGTCCTGGCAGAGCCCAGGTATAATTCGATGATAAAGAGTCAGGTAAGACATTAAAAAACATAACTTTGAAGAACTTTTGGAGAGGCTAGCATTCACTCTTTGGAACAAAGAAGTCTGTGGGTAAATCTTTGAAATGTATAAAATTGAGAAACTTTTGACAGAATAAAAAAAGGGATATGTTTTCCATAGTGAGGGGAACAGGGTCAGAAACCAACTGGCGTAGATTTAAAGTATTTGGCCAAAGGTTTACAGGGGAGCTGAAGGACAGATATCACTGGTGATGCAGGCCTAGAACTTACTACCGTACTTGATTGTAGTTGAGGCTGAACCATCACCACATTTTTAAAAGTACTTAGATGTAGTGCTTGAAAAGTTGTAACCTGCAGAGCTACGGGCCTTGTGCAGGATGTGGAATAAGATCAGGAGCTATTTCTTGACTAGTATAGTATGCTGAATGGTGTCCTGTATTCTAAATTTTCTATTACATGAACTTAGGCTCCATTCTCTCCCATATGGTGTTATTTCGCAACTCTGACATCTTCGTAATGCATTCAAAAATATTTTTATTAAACTTGGAATCCTGTCTAAAGTGGCTTCCTGCTGAAGACGTGTAGTAGGGAGAGGTGTGGAGGTAACAATTTTAGGGCAGCTAGTCCCTCTCTGGTACCCATTCCCATAGAGTGGGCTTCAAGTCTGTCGGATTATTCAGTCACACCAGGGATGAGCAGAAACCCTCATCTGCTGCACCCCATCTGTCAATCAGATGTGCCTGATTAATTTCCCTTCTTATCCTGGCACTGGAATGTGTGGTGACACTTGCGGGCTGCCCCCAACACGTTCTTGGGTGTGTTGGTTGTTGACGCAAATGATGCACTTCACAATCCAAATCTGAAATCTGAACCTAAGATTTGCATCTGAGCAAGTACAAATTGGTATGCTGAAAGAGGTTAAGTTACTGGGAGTTAAGAGTTCTAGACCATTAACCCAAAGAGACGAGTTCAAATTTCACCAGAGAAGTATTTCAATTTGCAGTAAAAATTAATCTGCATAAAAAGTTTCAGTGTTGACAAACATAACAGATTCTGCAGATGATGGAAATCCAACGCAACACAGAAATAAAAACAGGAGGAACTCAGCAAGTCAGGCAGCATCTATAGAAAGGAATAAACAGTTGATGTTTCAGGCAGAAATGGTCTACATAAATGCTGTCTAACCTGTCAAGTTCCTCTAGCACTTCGGAAGTGTTACTCAGTGCTGTTAAACTGGGATTGCTGTAAGAACCCTTCTGGTTCAATAATTTCCTTCAGGGATTTAAACCTTCTGTCTTTACCTGATCTGGCCTTCTGGCCTATTTTTATCCATTGCCTCCCTAATTCCAGGGCACTTAGGGATGAACAATAAATGCCGGTATCACCAACAAAATTCATATTCTATCAAAAGATAGATATGAATTTGCATCATTTCAGTGCTGCAACAAACCAAGAACTTTCTGAGTAGGTGCCTGAATCTGTGTCCTTAGACTCATAGAAAAGTACAACCACAGAAACAGTCCATTTGGCCCATCTAGTCTGCGCCAAACCATTTAAACTGCCTACTCCCATCAACCTGCACCGGGACCATAGTCCTTCATATCCATACCATCCATGTACCTATCCAAACTGCTCTTAAATGGTGAAATCAAGCTTCCATGCACCACTTGAACTAGCAGCTCATTCAACACTTTCCCAACTCTCTGCGTGGAGAAGTTTCCCCTCATGTACCCGTAAAACTTTTCACCTTTCACCCTTAACCCATGACCTCTGCTTGTCCTCCCACCCAACTTCAGTGGCAAAATCCTGTTTGCATTTACCCTATCTGTAACCCTCATAATTTTCTATACCTCTATCAAACCTCTCAATCTTAATTCTAAGGTCCTAGCTTATCTAAGCTTCCCTTCTGAACAGAATGCCTCACAATCAGAACGTGGTTCATCGTGTATTAAACCCACAGATCATGCTCCTGTTTTAATTCAAATGTGATGCGACAAAATAATATTCTGTGGAAGATACCCAAAGAGAGCAAATAGACATGTTGATCTCATTGAAGTGTTTTTATTTTTTTTAAATACACTTGAGGTAAACTCTACCGGTGCCAATTTATATCCCACATTTCCCACTCTCCGTACAAGGTTAAAGGCACTCTAGTACCAAAGTCCTGAAATGTCTGGAACATGGAGTCAAAATTGCAGGAACCAGATTTCTCTAAGAAAGTAATCATTCCTTAATTAATTCAAGGCAGCCTGCAGTGCTACCTCATACTTATCTAAATTTATGCCAACAGCATTTTCAGAGGCTGTGCATCATTCATGATCTGCACACTTAGACAAACCGTCAGATTTTCCAAAAGGGATTGCAGTAAGTCCAATTCTGTTCTCTGGTCCAAAAGGAGTCACAGGATTCCCATCCATTGCAAGGCCCACTATATAAACTTTGCCCCTTGATGTGACTCTTTGTAAAGCCCATTTTAAAAGTGGCTGGAAATTGGGTCACCTAGCTTTCACTCTAACTTGTCAAAACAGGATCAGTCAAGTATAAAGGGAACATAGCAAAGATGCCAAATCCTAGTAGTCCCCAGTAGTAGAGGTCACCAGTTTCCTGTTCCATACACTGATGGCCAATTGTTTGCCAAGTCATCAAAAGGCTCAACAAGTAGAACCAATTCATCAATATCTCATGCCCCTGCCAAAGATCAACAAGGGTGTCGACAACAGATATATGCCACATCACTTAGAACAGAGGCTTACAGTTACACAGAGAATTTTGTTAATGGTGCCTGTTACACCAGCGAAGGATGCGTAAACTCATTAATAAAACTGATTAGCCTTCAAAGGCACTCTCCCAAAAGCCACTCTCCTTAGTTTTGTCAAAACTAAGATAATTTATGTTCAATTGTGCAAAAGAGGAAAACACTTCTTGGCTGCACTGAGGGACACAGACACTGTGATGGAGCTTTTATTTGAATCTAAACCTTCATCTTTAGAGTCAAACTGGTGCAAAATATAGCAATCAGGTCTGAGGAGTAAGGCAATGCCTCTTGTACTCTTACTGCAGTGTCAGAATATCTCACACTCTCATGGCAGCTCAGCCACATGACAGGGGATTCAAGTGTCAGCACCCATAATCCATCCAGGTATTTACCTTCAAAAGACAATTTTCACCCAAATAATAAAAACCTTGTTATGAGAGCCAGCTGATGGGTTACCACCAAACGCTGGGCTTTGCAAAGTGAGGTCGAAACACAGATTGATTCATTATTAGACAGTTTATACTAGTATTTAGTTAGTACACTGCTGAAAGTTTCAATTCCAATCTGCATTGTTGAACCAAGTCTTTTGGAAATGGCTTGAGATACTTTTTCAAGGTAATCGAGTGCAGTATGTGGTTTGTAACACATGGGTGAGAATACTCTCTCAATCAGGCCATCACCAAGTATCAAAGGACAACAAACTCTACTTCACTGCAGTAGAAAATAAAAAAGGGTAATCTACTTGGGTGCAATAGATCTTGCATCACAAGGCTTTCATATACTAAATCTTTTGGAAGTCTATGAAAATGGATGTTCTCAATTGCAATTGGTCATTAACAAGGGGAAATAAATAGAAGCACATTCCAAATCACACCCAAGTATACAGGGCAAAGCTTTACGAGAGGTCTGTAAACCAACTCCTCAACTTAACTCCAGACCCCTTCAACCCAACTTCAAGTTAAACTGAAGAACTGAATTCAGAGCAGCATTTTATTCTAAACAGATCCATCACACAATTCACAGAACTGTGTTGGACTAGCTGAAATTAGACACAAACTACATTGAAAAGTAGCATGATGTGCAGGTAAGGTGCAGATTCAATTTTAAAAAGCCCCAAAAGGAAACATGTTTCTTCAGAATTAACGGTGGATATAACAGTTGTAATATAATGCAGAATAATTCTGTACATTTTCAAAGGAGTAAGTGGGGAAGGGGGTGGTAAGAGAGGAAAATATTAACCCACTAACTATAACTTGAAGACAGACATAGTTATCACCAATGATCATGTACACTTTCATCAGTAATGTTCAGTGCAAGACTAAAACGCTGCTAATATATGGTCCTCATGCAGATATCTCCTCACTACCCAACCACTGCAAGTAAAGTGCTAGTTACTGTGCTTGACAGTTTAACCATTAGCTACTCACAGTAGCTAACATTGCAGGACTAGTTACTATGCAGGTTAAGGAATCGAGTCCACTCTGTAGATGTGAACATTCACCACAGAAGTCTGGTTCCTGCTTGCTGTTCCAACCTACGTGATATGATGACCTTCAATGCAACAAGCAACTCCCATTTCCTATGAATTTATAAAGTAGGAATGAGGCGAGGGTGGGAGACGTGGGATTAGGGAAGCAGAAGGGTGGTCAAACACCTTAAATTACATCATTTTCTTCATTGAGTGCAGATATCTTCCTTTGTAAACGGCAATGTCTAAACCAACCAGCAGACATTGATCTACAGCTCACCCCCAACAGTACTGAAATCAGAATGTATAATCCAATATACACAAATCTTGATAGGGGTAGAACATTTGATAAGTGGCATCCAAACCCTCTTTTATACATAAAAATACACATTTTACTTGTCCATTATTAATTCTGCATGGTTATGTGATACACACAGGTCAAGGCTTACAAAGCAGCACGCCAACTTCCAACAATATTAAAATGTCTTCCGGTGGATTGCCCGTGCTCCATCCTCCTCGTATTCTTTCTTGGACACCCACATTTTCTTGAATGTGTCTAGTGAGGCAAGGATAGAGCCCCTGCAGGAGCACAAGAAAAAAAACGCACTTTAAAAAAAGAGCCCACAGTGGTTCCTGATGACTCAATAGGTAAAGACACAGTCTGGCATGCAGGGAGGATCGGAGCGCTGCCAGGTTCAATTGTCTATTTATGAAACCTTCTGGTTCAGAGCCAGAACTGGAATTGCTACACACTAAGCCTTTGTTACTCACAATGGATAGGGGCACCCAGGGATAACAACTAAAAGCAAATAGCGGTAAAGCTGCTGGCAATGATCCCTGCATGTACAGAACAAAATACAAGTTTCAGCGACACGAGACAGTTTGCTGCTCCGGACCCCAGCATTGGCACTCTGCTGGAGGAACGCGGTGGGTCGAGCAGCGTTTGTGGGAGGAAATTTGAGTCTGATTGGACTGACAGACGGCATCTGTCAGCTGATGCTGCGCAAGAATTTGAGGGAAGGAAATAAGATTTACCTCAGTTGGGGTAATAATAGGAATCAAAGCCCAGTTAATTCATCAGAACAGAAAATAGAACATTACAGCACAGTACAGGCCCTTCAGCCTACAATGTTGTGCCGACCTTTTAATCTACTCTAAGATCAATCTAACTCTTCTGTCACCCATACCCCTCCATTTTCTTTCATCCCTGTACCTATCTAAGAATCTATTAAATATCCATAAGATATTTCTGTCATGAGCCCTGGCAGCATGTTCCACTCACTGACATCTCTCTAGGTAAAGAAAACTACCTCTGGCATCCTCTGTATACTTCTTTCCAATCACCTTAAAATTATGCCCCCCTCACATTAGCCATTTCCACCCTGTGAAAAAGAGTGGTCAGCTAGAGACTATCTATGTCTCTTATCATCTTGTATTCCTTTATCAACTCACCTCTCATCTTCCTTCGCTCCAAACATTGCCCTAGCTCACTCAACTCATCCTCATAAAACATGTTCTCTAATCCAGGCAAATCTCCTCTGCAGAAATGATACAATGATATAATGTCCCTCACAACCTCTACTAGCTAGAAGGACAAGGGTAACACTACTACTTGGAAACTGCCTTCTAAACTACTTGGAAATATATTGCCACTCCTTCACCATCATTGGGTTAAGATCTTGGGACTCTCTCCCTAACAGCACTGTGGGTATGCCCACATCTTAAGGACTTTTTAAATAAAAGTTTATCTATTGAGATACAGTGCAGAATAGGCCCTTCCAGCCCTTTGGGCCACACTGCCCAGCAACGCCCAGTTTAATCACTGGACAATTTACAATGACCAATTAATCTACCAACGGGTACATCTTTGGACAGTGGGAGGAAACCACGCAGTCACAGGGAGATTGGACAAACTCCTTAGCGGTTCAAGAAGGAAGGTCACCCACCACCTTCTCATCGGGCAAATAGGGATGGGCAATTAAATGCTGTCTCAGTCTCTGAAGCCCATGTCCCTTGATTGAATGTAAAAGAAAAATCACACTAGGTTCTGAGCGTGCTGAGACATAGAGATTAAGCTGTTTTTGAGTGGAGGGAGGTAAGAGTACTAGAACTTTTACTTGTACCCAATTCATACTCGCTTCATATCTGTACAATCGGTGCTCTTGTACTGATGAACAATATAATTAATATACAGTATACTTAACCCAGACTCTACCTATCCCAGAAATATGAAACGGGACAGAATAGAAGAAACATTAACCTATATTTGACCTGAACTGGGCAGACTTTGTATGACATTAGTACATCAAATCCACAAAAATCAAAACAAAAAACAATAACGATGACTGAGCCAATTGTCAAAATTATTAAAGCACTTGAAAGCTTCCACAGATGTACTGTGGAGAGCATTCTGACTAGCTGCATCAATGTCTGGATGGGGAGGTGTGCTGCTACACAGGATCAAAGTAAACTGAAGAGAGTAGTAAATTTGGCCAGCTCCATTACAGGCACTAGCCTATGTAGCATCCAAGACACCTTCAAGGAGTGGTGCCTCAGAAAAGTGGCATCCATCATTTAGGACCCCCCATCACCCAAGACATGACCTGCTGTTATTGTTACCATCAGGAAGGAGATACAGGTGCCTGAAGGCACACACTCGATGATTAAGAAATGCTTCTTCCCCTCTGCTATCCAATTTCTAAATGGACATTGAACACTACCTAACTACTTTTTAAAAAATTTCTGTTTTTGCACTATTTATTTAACTATTTACTATATATATATATATATACTTACTGTAATTTACAGTTCATTTTACTCTATTATTATGCATTGCATTGTATTGCTGCCGCAAAGTTAACAGATTTCATGACATATGCCTGTGATATTAAACCTGATTTTGATACTTACCCTATCCATGTGGAGTATAGCCTCTCTTGTGGTGCAGAGATCTGCAAAAGAAAATATATCAACAGCTGCTGTACATTACAACTCTTAACACCTGATTGTTACAGAGAGAAATTAAAAGCTTTGCTCACACCTTTATTTTCACGTCCTTTGGAGCAAGTTTCTTAACCTCACTGAGTAACCGATCACCAAAACCTAAAAAGGCAATGAAAGATATATTTTAGTATAAAATTACATAGTGTGTACAGGATAGAATTGTATCTTTGATCAAGCAGACCCACCCAACATTTATGCTTCACATATTCCCTCCCACCCTGAACACTCCCCTTTGATTACTGTCTTTGCTGTGTGCTGATCTGGCTTCCTCTGGAACGTATCGTATGACTTGCTTCAAACATTTCCAATACAGTTCCTGACTCTAATCACCCAAATTCTTTCAAACTTATGATGAATGCCAGTAGAATACTTAATGACTCTCTTAAGTTTTCCAAATTCTTTGGAAAGGTTATTTACTGAAAATATTAACCTGTTCTCTCTTCTCAAACACACACTTTTTACTCTGGCAGATCTGCTGCTCCCTTAGTTGGCAGGGCTCGAACCTGCACAAGCAAACCCCAATAGATTTCTAGTCAATCGCCTCAACCGTTCAGCCACGTCTACCGCCTCCTCAGACACAACCAATATGCTGGGACACTTTAGCACTTTCCTACAGGTTGCGTAGGTGTAGTAATTGGTTTACTGTCATGTGTACCACGATACAGATCGTTCAGTACATAAGTACATCAATGTAAAAAGGGGAGGGGGGAGAGGGCGAGGGTGAGGAAGGAAGGAAGGAAGGTCAGAATTACACTCCATCAGTGGATTCAGTGTCTCTTTGGGAATTCCAAGAAAGTTAAGAATCAGTGCTGTATTTTTCTAAATTCATGGAAACTTTCTGGATCAAAAAAAGCTAATGCTATCTGGCTCGATGAACTCAACACATGCAGGGTCTGCTTGTAGTCACGTCTGTTCCATGTTTGAAGTCTCCAGGCTTGTACAATGGGCACATTGTAGAAAATCAGATCAGTCCACGCCTTGTGATAAAAAATTTCAACAACTATTACCGGCGAGGCATTATGGGTGCTACTTCAGCACACAAGCACCGATCCACTGTTTTGCTGAAATGTTCCCTATTGAATTCATTTTTGGATGTTCTTTCAAGATTGTAACTGAAGTACAGAATTCTGATGAGTTTTAAACTCTCCCTAGCGCATACGAAACTGAGTAATGCTTACTCTGTAACTCCCCCATTAGGAACGAAAGGCTATTGCATCCCTAAGAGCAGCATTTAACACTCAAAGAAGGAGCCTGTCAGGCACCCTTAAAGAAAGCAATCCAAATTGCCCTTCACTTTTTTGCTTCTCTCTTCTCTCTCCTACTCCAAGTGACCCTGCAAACTTTCTCCAAGTTTTTTCGGCATTTCTCTTCAAGGCTACTACAATCCAAAAATACAAGAGTTTCTGCACATACTGGAAATTTTGAGCAACACGCACAAAATGCTGAGTAACTCAGCAAGTCAGACAGCATCTACGGAAGGGAGTAAACAGTGGATGTTTTGGGCTGAAGCTAATGAAGGGTCTTGGCCTGAAACATCAACTGTTTATTGCCCGCCATAGAGCTGCCTAGCTTGCTGACTCCCTCCAGCAATTTAAAATGTGTTGCTTTAATCCATAACCACTATCCTACCATTGCTTGAAAGGAACATCGCAAAGCTAGCAATGATAATGACGAGTCACTTGCAGCTACCTTTAAACAGGGTGGAACCCCCTGAGAGTACAATATTGCAAAATAATGTCCTGCGGAGGTCCATGTCCGACTTCTGAATGGCAAAGGTCAGCACCTCATGGATTCCCTCGCTTTCATCTCCTATGAGGTCAGGTTTGAAAAGCAACTCAGGAGCTCGGAATCGAGCAGGTCCCACCTGTAGATAACCAACAAATAAACCATCAGATACAATGAGTAAATAGCCCAATCTACACAAGTTTTCTTGTAAATTAGCAACATTAAATGTCACTGGATCAAACAGTTAGTAATTCTTGAAACATCCCTAGGCAAAGTTTTATCAAAAGGCACATCATCCTGTGTGTTGACAAGGCAAACAGACCATGACAGGTCACAGGACCTATTGCTTAGTGAGCCGAATAATAAAATCTAAATCTGGCTGGCAATCCTGAGCTCTGGAAGGAAAACCTAAAAGCAATTAGAGTATTCAAAGCTGATCATAATCCTACGTATGCTGTGTCTGCTTGGAACAAGGCAGGCAGTGGTAATGGTGCCTTCCTGCTAATATTTACTGTCCAGGTTTGGACATTAAGTCAGAATGTTGGCAGGCCCTGTGGAATTAGATCCTAATGTGAAACTGTACCCACGAGAGAGAGGATGGCGACACGAATCTCAGTCCTCCAATTGCAGTGTGACTGGTTTAATGCAGCTTACCTCCAGAGTAAAACCATTATGCAGGGGACTACATTACCTCTAAGGTGTTCCCATCGGGGAGAGTGTATTGTGCCTTCTCGGTCTCCAGGGTTTCATCCTTCTGTGGGTTTATAGATAGATAACAGGCCCGCTGTAAAGCAAGAAACATGCCTTAAATTCTGTCCCAGCCTTATTGCTTGAAAATCTATGTTTGTGCCAACCACAGCAGAGTAAAAATAAGCACGGAAAATTAAAATCCACCTTACTTACATCAAAAGGAATTGCTTTAGGCTCAGGTCCATAGAACAGGGAGAGACTGGGTAGCAAATAGAGTGGGGTAGGGGATTGGCGTTGTAAATCAAATCAGGAAAGACTCTTAATATTCACCATCTATGGAAACAGAACTAACATATGTGGAAAAGCTCCTTTCCCAGCTCACACTCTTGTTTCTCTTTCCACACCTGAGCTCCCGAACGTTTCCAGACTTTCCATTTGCGTTTCTGATATCCACACCTGCAGTTTTTTAGTACGAGTTTCTAAGAGAGGTTGGTGGTTGAGAAAGCGGTAGGAGGAATTGTGCCTCTTTGTGGCTGGGTTTCCATCTAGTTCAAGAGACCATAACAGCAGGCCTTAAATTATATTAACGAGAGAGGGAAAAAGCTATAAAAAGAACTGACAGCATCATCCAAATCCCAGGTGAGAAATTTGCCATTGCAAGCTGTGTCATCAAGAAGCCAACTCATGCTCCCTTGTGTAAATACATAGTAAAATCAATGAGCTTAGCTCCCACAATGGTTTAAGGTCTACAGAGCACAGTTGAACACATCTACATTAAATGCTGCTGCAGCAAAGCAGCATCCATTATCAGTGACCCTCACTACCTAGGATATGCTCTCTTCTTGCTTCTGCCATCAGGACGAAGGTTCAAGAGCCTCAGGATTCGGGAGATGGTCATCCATATATCACGTGTTGCAGAGGAAAGGCAAGAGAATTTTTGTAAAGAGTGTAGATGTAGGATCTTGGTTTCATCTGATAGTGCGAGGCCTCTTTAGTACAGGATTGAGATTCAAAGATTCAAAGTATATTTATTAACGAAGTATACAAACCTGAGATTTGTCTTTCCGCCAGGAAACAAAGGAATACCATGGAACCCGTTCAAAGAAAACATCAAACACCCAACACACAAATGGTAAAAAACGAGTGAATAACATAGAATATTAAACATCAAACGTCAGTTCTTGAAACAGTCTAGGAATGTTCAGTTTAGTTCAATTTAGTGCTGTGTTTTCGTTGAGCCAGTCTGTCCAGATCGGAATGGCACAAATAGCAATAAAAAAGTACCTAGAAACCAGAAACACATAACATGAACTGCAGAGTCCTCTAAAAAAGATTGGAATCCACAAGCTGTGCCGATCAAACATTGCCCAAGACTCCTGCACCTTCCTCCAGTAGCAGAAAGCAGGAGGAAGAGGGAGACCAGTCAAATGAAGGCAGACAGCTGAACACCCGCTCGACTTCTGCTCTTTTCCTCATTTCTATCTTGCTCGATGCTCTAATTGGTGAGAAACAGAGCTGATCATGGGTTCGCTCTCCGCCATCAGGCCACACGAGTCCTCAACCTTGCTGAATTCCCTTGGAGACAGCAAGAGTGCCAGATCACTCAGTGAGACCAAAAACACATTATCAAAATGTAAATTACCAGGCTCCAATTGCACACAGATTAATAATATAAGTATATTTAAAAGAAGGAGAAGAAGAAGTAGTAGAAGTAGTTTTGTAAACTTGTCTGCAGGACGTCACCATTAGTCATGTTGATCACTGGTGCCATCTTGTCACAATCGGTATTAGCTGATTATCATCAGTGGCATGGTGGTGTTGTGGTTAGCACACTTTACAGTACCAGCGACCTGGGTTCTACTTGCACTGCAGCCTGTATGGAGTTTGTACTTTCTCCCCATGACCGCGTAGGTTTCCTCTGGGTACTCTGGTTTGCTCTCACAGTTCAAAGATGCACCGGTTGGTAGATTAATTGGTCATTGCAAATTGTCCTGTGATTAGGTTAGGATTAAAGGTTGATTTATATTTGTGCGTACGGGCTACGCTGTAGCCGATTCTCATTTCTGCATAGGCTCTACGCCGTAGTGAGCATGCGTTGGTGTGCGCCAAAACACTAGTTGGCGGTGGGGTTTCTATGCCACTGTGTTGAGTTTCTTTGTGAGAGACATGGACGAGGAAATGCATTTCAAACATTTTCGCATGTCGGCAGGTAGATTTGACGATTTGGTTCATCTATTTCGCATCAGTGTACAGACATGGCAGAGAAGAAGCAACTGGAAATGCGTAGGAGGAAATGCGATGCTACCAAGCGGACCAATCACAGTTGTTGCGGGCTGCGTCGCCGCAATGTATTACTTTTTTGGGGAGGTGCATGTCACCCTACGGCGTAGGGTACATGGTACTTACGGTGTAGATGTGACGGCCAAGTATAAATCAGCCTTTAATCTGAGGTTGCTGGGCAGCACGACTTGATGGGCTGAAAGGGCCTATTCTGTGCTGTTTCTCAATGAACAATAAACAAATAATATAAATGACAATGAGAAACTGGCAGAAGGGAGCACTACCATTTCCTCCACACACACACACTAAGCTGACTTAGAAACACAGGAGACAGGAGAGACTACAGTTTGCTGGAATCTAGAGTGACAAAGAGCTGCAGGAACCCAGTGGGTCAGGCGTGCTCTCACCCCATCCTCCAGGGATAGGTTTCCACTCACCTACCACCCCACCACCCTCCACATCCAGCACATAATTCTCCCCAACTTCTGCCATCTCCAGCGAGATCCCACCACCAAGCACATCTCCCCCCCTCCACCCTGCTTGCTGCTTTCTACGTGAATCCCTTGTCCATTCGTCCCTCCCCACTGGTGTCCCTCCTCCTGACAATTAGCCTTGCAAGGGAGCTGCTGCACCTCCTCCCTCACTACCATTCAGGGCCCCAAACAATCCTTCCAAGTGAGGCAACACTACACCTGTGAGTGATATCCTGTGTTCCCGGTGTGGTCTCCTCCGTTTCGCGGGGTACCTGCGCTCTGTCCGCCGGGGGGGGGGGGGGGGTGGGTGGGGTTCTCCCAGTGGCCACCCATTTTGATTCCAATTCACATTCCTAAGTGTCTGTCCGTGGCTGCCTCTGCTGTCATGATGAGGCCACACTCAGGTTGGAGGAACACCACCTTATATTCTGTCTAGGTAGCCTCAGGCCTGATGGCATGAACATCGATATCATAAACTTACGGTTAAGGCCCCCCCCACACCCTTTACCGTTCCCCATCCCCTTTTCCCTTTCTCACCTTATCTCCTTGCCTGCTCTTCGTCTCCCTCTGGTGCTCCTCCCCCTTTCCTTTCTTCCATGGCTTTCTGTCCTTTCCTGTTAGATTCCCCCATCTCCAGCCTTGCATCCCTTTCACCTGCTTCCCAGCTCTTTACTTTACCTCTCTCACTCCCAGTTTCACTCATCACCTTGTGTTTCTCTCTCTCCTCCCCCCCCCCCCCCCCCATCTTTTAACTCTACTCCTCATCTCTTTTTTCTCTCCAGTCCTGCCAAAGGGTTTTGGCCCGAAATGTTGTCCACTGTACTTTTTTTCCCCACAGATGCTGCCTGGCCTGCAGAGTTCCTGCAGTATTTTGCGTGTGCTGCTTGTATTTGTGCATCTGCACAGTTTCTCTTTTTTGAGAGTCAAATAAGGGAGGTGAGGTGGGCAAATGGGAACAGTGAGAGAGTAGATCCAGAGGAAGGAGCACGTAGGTGATGAGCAGACAGTTGGAGGAGGAGGACGAAGGAGTAAAAGCAGCGTGGTAGTGGTGCTGCTGTAGGAGGAATGGGGTAGATCAGGAAGAGAAAGAAAAGGTTCAGGGAGGGAGCAGGTTACCTGACAGTGGAGAGGTCAATGCTTATGCTGTTAGGTCAGAGACAGTATAGTTGCAACACAGTCACTGCAATTTGCAACCTAACAGCTTCCCACACAGATTTCAATGACTCAATGTGACTCATCACCACCAGCACAGTCATATCAGCAGTTAGTCAAAGAAACAATGTAGTACGCCCCTTCAAATGTAAATTGAAAAAAAACAGCACCCACCTCTTTGATTGTTTTAACAACCTCAAATTCTGCAGTGGTGTGAAAATCATATCCTTCTTTCCGGAGCAGTAGGCGCAGGTATCGGGACACATCCCTGCCTGCCACATCTACCCTCATGATGGAATGTGGCATGGCAAAGCCTTCATATATTGGGACAGCGTGGGTGACTCCATCGCCGGCATCGAGCACCACACCCGTGGTTCGACCGGTGGCATATCTGCAGGCAGAATTGCAAGACAGCTCAGTAATTGTACCAAGGTTTGCTGCAAAACAAAAACTACTGTGCAGAAGTCTTCACATATATAGAGAAAGGGTGCCTAACACTTTTATACAGTACTGTATTTGTCAACGTGGAGTGGAGAGCGAGTTTGTAAACCTGGTGGGAGCAGAGATGCTGGGACTGCCGAGGGTGGAGTGCCACGGGAGGAGTGTGGGACAGGTGGCAGAAGGAGTACCAGGGGTGGGAGGTGGAGCAGGTGCAGACACACCCAGCCCTGAGACATCAGGCATGGTCACTTGATTCCAAACTACTGGCTTATTGATAGAGTATTTTTCTGGTGCTTCCTGCTCCCTCCACTTTCCCTCCCCCTTTTCCCAACCATGATTCCTCTCTCCCTGCCCCCTTCCCACTCCCAGTGCACAAGAAAGACAAATATCGAGATCAGGTTTATCATCACTCATGTATGTCAAGAAATTTGTTTTTTTTGTGTGGCAGCAGTATAGTGCAATACATAAAATTACTACAATACTGTGCAAAAGTCTTGGGCACCCTAGCTATATATTTATATGTGCCTCAGACTTTTGTGCTGCAGTGTAGAACACCAGCTCAATGACTACTTAGTGTCTCTCTTTTATAAATATTCATTTCCTTGGGGTCGTGTGCAACACTTAGTGTCTACCCTAGCTTGGAAGAAATTAACATTCTGCATAGTCACAAACCAACAATTCAGAGGGCTTTTTACTATGTTGGAAATTTCACGTGCACCTTTTACAGAAGCAAGCTTAGAACATATATAGTACAATATGTACAATAGTACAGGAATGCCAAACTAAACTAATCCCTTCTGTCTACAGTGTCCATATCCAAAAGACCATACGTTACAGGAGCAGAATTAGGCTATTTGGTCCATCGAGTCTGCTCTGCCATTTCATCATGGCTGATCCAATTTTCCTCTCAGCCCCAATCTCCTGCCTTCTCCCCGTATGGTATTTGTTCATGCCATGACCAATCTAAAATCTGCTTTAAATACACCTAAAGACTTGGCCCCCACAGCTGCCTGTGAGAGCGAATTCCACAGATTCATCACTCTCTGGCTAAAGAAATTTCTCTTCATCACCATTCCAATAGGATGTCCCTCTATTCTGAGGCTGTGTCCTCTGGTCTTGGACTATTCCACCAGGGCAAATATCCTCTCCACATCCACTCTACCAAGGCCTTTCACCATTCTGTAGTTTCAATGAGGTCACCCCTCATTCTTCTGAATTCCAGTGAATACAGGCCTAGAACCATCAAACGCTCTTCATGTGACAAGCCATTGGAATAATTTTTGTGAACCTCTTTTGAACTCTCTCCAGTTTCAGCACACCCTTTCTAAGATAAGGAGACCAAAACTGCTCACAATACTCCAAGAGAGGCCTCACCAGTGCTTTATAGTCTTAACATTATATCCTTGTTTTTCTATTCTAGTCCTCTTGAAATTAATGCTAACATTGCATTTGCCTTTCTCACCACAGACTCAACCTGCAAAGTAACCTTTAGGGAATCCTGCACTAGAACTCCCAAGTCCCTTTGCACTTCAGCTTTCTATATTTTCTCTCCATTTAGAAAATACTCAACCCTTTCATTTCTTCTAGCAAAGTGCATGACCATACACTTCCTAACATTGTATTCCATTTGCTATTTCTTTGCCCAGTTTCCTAATATGTCTGATTCCTTCTGTAGCCTCCATACCTCCTCAAAACCACCTGCCCCTCCACCCATACTCATATTGTCTGCAAACTTTGCAACATAGCCATCAATTCCCTTATCCAAGTCATTGACATATAATGTAAAAACAATTCGTCCCAACACAGACCCCTTTGGAACATCCCTCTATTCTCTATACATTTATCTGCCTATGTAAGAGGCTCTTAAATCCCTCTAGCATATTTGCCTCCATTATCACTCCTGGCAACACATTCCAATCATGTAGAAGTGTGGAAAAATGACTTGCCCCATCTCCTTTGAACTCCCCCCACCCCCACTTACCTTAAATGCATGCCCTCTAGTATTAGACATTTGGATCCTGGGAAAAAAACATACTGGCTGTCTACTCTAACTATGCCTCTCATAATCTTATAAACTTCTGTTGGGTCTCCCCTCAGCCTCTGCTATTCTAGAGAAAACAATCAAAGCTTGTTCAACCTCCCCTCATAACACATGCCCTCTTACCCAGGCAGCACCCACGTAAACATCTTCTTTGCCTTCTCCAAAGCCTCCACATCCTTCCTATAATGATGTGACCGGAAATGAATGCAATCCTCCAGATGCAACCTAACCTAACCAGATTTCTTTTTCATAACAAATTTTGTTTAAATACTTGAATTTAAATTTCCCCACTGGTGTGATAGGATCCCAACTCATCCAGAAATCTGGGATTCTTATGAGTCTAGCCCTCAGGAACAGAGTCCACAACAGTACTAATCTGCTACTTAAACCAGAAAGATCCCAGTAAACACACACACACACACACACAGAGTTTAGCAGAAGCAACACACTCAGACCTGCTCTGCCATTTATTATCATAGCTGATCTGATTATCTTGTCAGGCAAATTGTTCTGGTGGATCAAGGGATTTGCTTCCATGCTGGATTTGTGGGTTGTGAGGTGGCTAATGAGGATGATGTGGGAACTGCAGATGAGGCAAGTGTCGACTGATGGTGAGTATGAGTAGTTTTGTGAGGTGGTCTGCTCCTACTACCATTTAGAGTGAGCCCTCTGATGTGTCGTTTCAAAGTTCTCAATGCCATCCCAAAACGTCTTTCCCCATTTAGGCAATCTTGTGCCTGAGATTCCCAGGAGCCAATGGAAATTTCTTCAAGGCGGCTTTGAGCACCTTTGAATTGTCTTGTCTGCCTGGCAATCCGTTCCCTGAGAGAACTCTGAATTGAGTCCACTTCAAGAGCCTGGTCTCAGGCACGTGAACACTGTTCTGCCCGATGAATGTAGTCAGGGGAGGATGGCGGGGGGGAGAAAGGATTCTGACATTAGCTTCCTTATCCTCCAATAAATGAAGGATTATGTGAAGACAGCGTTTTAGTAGACCCAGGCAACTTCTTCCAGGATTGTCCATGGAGGTGCTTATTATTTCTTTTGTATGTCTTTCTTTTCAAGGTAGCTGGGATTTTGTCACAGCCTGTGATCTACAGCTACAGCTCAAACTACGGTTCTCCACAAGTGGTGGGTCTTTGTACTGGGCTCTCTCTCTCTCTCTCTTGATGGAGGTTGAGAGCCTGTCGGTCCCTGAGTCAGAGGGACTTGGAGGAGTGGTGCTGAAGATTAACATCGAAGCAGCGAGCTGCTGGTCTTCCACTCTCGTTGTTGCGGGAGTGATCTCTTTCCCCCTCGCTGGTGAGAGGCAGCCTGTCCGAGATACTAAGGTGCTGGGTTATGTACTATAAATTTGCATGGTGGGTGTGTGGTACTTCTGCTGGTGCAAGTGAAGGGAGAGGAAGGGGAAGGGTCGATGCCTCTGTGGCTGCCTGTGCCTGGGAGGGGGTGGGGGGGGGGCTCTGGGGATCTGATATTACTATCATTCATTCTTTGGGGTTTCTTGTTTCATGGACATCTTCTGTGAAGAGCAAGAATTTCAGGTTGTATACTGTGTATATTCCTTCCTTCCTTGCGCCCTTAACTCCTGGTGGAGTCGTCTGGGCACCGTCATGACAAGCTTTACACCAGTCTGTTCCACCTGTCGTGGTTGTGTGCCAGAGCCTGGGTCACCGCAAATGTCTTCCCTGTCCGTTCCCTAATGTTGTCCATCAATTTTTTCCTCTGTCTGCCTCTCCTTCTTTTCCCCTCCACAGTTCCTTGTAGAACGGTCTTTGTAAGGCCACTGGATCTTGTTACGTGGCCGTATCATCTGAGCTTTCTTCTCTTCACTGTTGTGAGAAGGTCTTCATGAAGGCCAATGTGGTGCTGGATGGTCTTGCTGACCTGCTCGTTTGTGATGTGGTCCAAGTATGAGATACCCAAGATGTTGTGATAGCATCTCATTTCCAATGCCTGTATCTTTCTCTGTAGCTCTGCTGTGAGGGTCCATGTCTCACATACGTACAGGAAGATGGAGAATACCAATGCATGCAGGAGTCTGTGTATATTATCTGATATTAAATTGAAGCACTTACAGGTGGCCTCCTGCAATCCCCCGAGTTATTAGCTGCTCTTTAGGATCAAGACCTCTTAATTCAGTTGTCTTTGGAAATATTACTCTGCCATTGAGAAAAGATGCGACTTCCAATTGAGAAACGCCTGATGCCCCTCGATCAACTGGTCGTTTTAAATAAATTTGCCCCAATTCTTCATGTAAGCCAGTCGGTGGTGTAGTGGCATCAGCACCAGACTTCCAGTTGAGCTGTCTCAGGTTCGAATCCAGGTGGCTCCTTGCTTGCTTTCCATCCATGCCGGGTTGAGTATCGAGCTAGCAACTTGGATAAAATGCTAAAGAAACGGCAAGGTTTTCGCCCGATGCACCATAAGGCTTGGAGAGGAAAAACAACAATAACAAATTCTTCTTGTCAGGTGCAATGAGTCCCTTTATAAGGTACCAATTACAGCAGCCACCAAAGCAGGCCATATGCTCTGGATGTTTTGCAGCTCTTATAGGCTGGGAGTTGACAGGTTGTAAGGTGCCATTTTCAAAAGCTAGATTGGAAGTATAATTGAATGCTTCAATGCCAAATGTCTTTCAGCAATGTCCCTGTTGATGTGGTTTTAGGGCCAGGTTGCTGAAGTTAACAAAACAGGTTAATCCAGCCATCAGTATCAAGATGGTGTGGACAGCTTTGCAGTCCCTCAGTGGGACAATATATTTAACTTAGTGCCAGTGATTTGATGTTGTCATGATTTCCTGTGCTTGCCGCTCTGACAAAAGAGGGTGCTTGTTATGACAAGACAGGGCTCCAAGCATTTTGTCAAGAGCAGGAATTCACTGGAGGAAACCTTCCCCACCCCATATGTACCAATCACACCCTGCCCGGGGGCTAACTCCCTTTCCACACTGAGGTTGCAGTCATCCAGGAAGTTGAGTTTGGAATACAGACAAGTACTTTTCCACAAGGTACAGACACTTGAACAGACAGCGCATAAATGGATAAGGATTTAATGCAGGCAAATGGGATTATTACAGCTAGACAATAACGTCAGCATGAATGTAGCGGGCCAAAGAACCCATTTTGTGCTCTATGACTCAATGATTCTAAGGTCCAAATCCTCATTAGACGAACTGGTCACTACAGGTATTAATCTAATAAGCCTTTAACAAGGAGTGTCTTAATGTACACGGTGCCCAGATTCACCTAAGCCATGTATAAATGAAGCATACTATACCTTTGCATTCAACTTCGCTTGCAATAAACATTTTTTAGTTTTCTTTTACTTAGTATCTCAGAGCTCTGTAATCTTTTACCACTTGGATTATTTGTCATTTTTCCCTGCCAAAATGGACAGTTCATTTTTTCCTCCACACTGTAATTCATTTGCCAGGACTTGGCCAACTCACTTATCTAAATCCCTTTAAAGAATCCCTCTGTTCTTTTCATTTTCCAACTTATTTTGTGTCATCCACAAATCTTTCCTTTAATGCTTTCATCCAAGTCATTGAAACAAATCAGGAAAAAGTTGAAGCCCAGCAGCAATACCCAAGGCACTCCACTCTGTATATTTTGCCAATCAATAAAAGACCATTTGCTGACTAGTCTCGATTTCCTGTCAGCTAGCCAATCTTCTATCTGTAGAAATACATGTTACTTCCCATACCACACATTTTGATTTTCTACACATTAGCCTGATGCAGCACTTAATTTAATGTTTATTGGAAATTTGCACATGATACATCCTCCAGTTTTCTATATATACAGATCACATTACTTCAAAGAATTCCAAGATTAGCCAGACTATTTCTCTTTCATAGAGCCAAAATTTTCAATAATTCAAAACTCAAGTTTCACAAATATCTTGCTATAATGTCTTTAACATCCCCTTTCTTCCATGTCAGATCTTAAATGGAAGGCTTACAGTCTTCCATTTTCTATCTGGATTAAGGAATCATATTCCAATCTAATGGAACATTCTCTATATCTAAATAATTTTAGATAATTATAACCAATGCCAGCCATTTCTTCTAGAAGCCCTGATCTGTACCGAGTTAAAAGCTCCACAAATATCCTCTGCTGTCTTAGGGTGGAGGAGTGATTGGGAAGGTTATGGAACAATGTCTGAACTGCAAATCAATCTGCATTCCTTTTGCCCTGCTAGAATAGTTCAGGTGACAGCTATTTCACAAGAGCGAAACAAGACAAAGATATAAAAGTGTTTACTGCTCGTACAAATTTGTTCATTTGTATTTCCTTATAGTCGTTGCTTTGTTACTCAAAACTCCAAACCATAAAACGTTTGAAGACTCAATGTCATCAAAGACTCAAGGTGAAAGAAACTGACATTTACACTATGACTTACAGACTTAGAACAGCTTGCATTGAAATGAAAAGCGCCGGAACGTTAAATGACTCAAAAAACACTTCCGCAGCCCGCTCCCGGTTTTTGCTTGGATTTAGTGGAGCTTCTGTCAGGAGCACTGGATGCTGCAAAACAAATGAATCAGCATTGTTCTGGATTATTTACAACATATAGGGAATTATAGCAATGCTCAAGGCTAATTAAATGCTCTACATGATATGTATTTAAGACAATCATAGTAGAAGTCCAAGCAGACAATGGTGCAAAGCCTCACTGAGACATACATGTAGCAAGTAGCAAAGTGACAATATATTACACCCCTGAAAGTTTGGAGAAGGAAGAGTAGACGGAGCTTTACACTAGATTAAGCCTGAACTGGAATGGTATGTTGCATCAGTGTTTACAGAGGTTTATTCTATATCAGTGACCAACAAGTAGCGTATTGATAATGTCTTCTGAGTTTTTAAAAAAATCCTACTATATTGGAGGCATTTTGACCATATCCTTGCTAGCTTTAATAGTCCCAGTAATGAGTTTACTCCCATCCCTTTGATCTTCCCACATAGACCTGCAATTGCCTCCTTTCTAAGTATGTTTAAGTTCACATGTAGTGTAAACACCAGCATAGATCTATTGGGTCAAGTCATTACAGTTATGCACTGTAAATAATTACTATTTATTTGGTAGACATCCAGTTCCCCTCTGATCAACATTTTGAATTACCGGATTTTAAGCCGCTACTTTTTTCCCACATTTTGAACAGCTTTGAACTCTGCGGCCTTTAATCCAGAGCGGCTAATGCATTGTTTTTTTTCATGCCGCCAAAAACATTTTGCCTCGTAACAGTAGACCAATAAAATTGATGAGTAGTTCACAGAGGTCCAATGAAATTGTACAATAAATCAAGCGCACTTTCACAATTAAATTATTGTAAATCAGTCATTTGTACTCACTCTCATCAACATGGAAAACACTCGAAGAAAAGCATTGTGCTGTCTTTATGGCAGTTATTTAGTTTATAATATTTTTGCTTAGTAATTCATTTTCTAGTTAAAGTTAGAAGAGTTTTAACTATATTTGTTTTCTGTACTACATCACGGGATGCTATGACGTCACACCCGGTTTCGCCGCGTCTTGTGGGAAAAATGCCGGTTTGCGATAAACGGGACGGCGGGGGGGAGCGGCGGAGCCAAAACGCTGCTTTTAAGTTAAAGGCGATCAATAACTTTTCCTGGTAGGCTGCAGTATATATATTTTTTACCAGTCGTTAGGAGATATTGGAATGTTGTTCAGTAAAAAAGTATACGCAACGTATATTTAAAAGTAGCCGCGTTACAGGCACGGTTAGAAAAAAAGCATTTGCAATATGTATTTGTTTATGTTACCATATGGATTTAATTAAAAGTTAAAAAATCCTCACGTGTAATATCTTTCTGTGTAAATATCTCATATTACAACATGGGACACCTGCGGCCGAAAATCCGGTGCAGCCGAAAATCCGGTGCGGCCTGTACAAGTAAAAAATTGATTTTCTTTCTAAAATTAGAGCCAGCGGCTTTTAATCAGGTGCGCTCTGTAGTCCGGAATCTACGGTAGGTGTCTAAATGTGAAATGGTCAGTAAGCTGAACACAATGAACAAGTGGGACTTCCATGTAAAAAAATTACTCTGTGTATTTAACTATAGCATAAGAAAGGGAAGAAAAATTTCCCTCCTCCCTCTCCTCTTCTTCTATTCTCCACACTGGCCTTTTATCTCTACTCACCTGCCTGTGTCTGACTCAGAGACAGTGTGAAGGTTTGGTGCAGAGAGAGCTTCACTCTGCGTCTGACCCCACTCACTTCCGCTAAGGTCCTTTCCTTTTCTCCTATGGCCCACTCTCCTCTCCTATCAGATTCCTTCCTATACCGCCCTTTACCTTTCCCAGCCCCTTGACTTTACCCATCACCTTCTAGCCAGGCTCCTTCCCCTTCCCCCACCTTTTTATTCTGGCACCTCCACCCTTCCTTTCCAGTCCTGAAGAAGGGTCTCGGCCTGAAATGTCGACTGTTTATTTATTTCCATAGATGCTGCCTGACTTGTGGAGATCTTACAGAATTTAGTGTGTGTTGTTGAAGAAAAAGAAATGTGCTTTTGCAGAACAGAGAAATTATCTCACTTCCTCAGAGAAGGTCTGTAGTTGGTCTTTGCCATAAACATACTGCCAAATTCGCTCCATATCATTCCAGTCTTGCACAATGCCATGTTCCATGGGATAACGAATTGAGAGCAATCCTCGGTGTTCCTACAGTCAGAGGGAAAAGACAAATGAGGGCAAGTAGAACAATATTCCACATGAATAAACACATTATTGAATTATTCAATGAAAATTTAAAAAATAACTGCAGATGTTGGAAATTTGAAATAAAACAGAAAACACTGCAAACACTCAGAAGCTCAGGCAGCATCTGTGGAAAGAGGAATAATTGTCTTTTCAGAGTGGAGAACCATCTTCCTAACTGTTCTTATTGGAAAAAAAATCCCATCCCTAATGATTTCCCCAGGCGATTTATTATTTTGCTTGTGGTCATCCATATGCAAAGTACTTATTGACTTCTGCAGAGTTCAACACTGTCCTCATAATATGGATTACAGAGGTAATTACTTGAACAAAAAGGGGCACCGTCATAAGTTCTCACAGATAGGCTAACTCAGCAAGACACAGAAAGTCCTAGTCTGGAGCACCAAGGCTGATTTTAGCTATCAGCCAATATGCATGTGAAGTTTCCACTGGGCAGTTTTGTAAATACTGTTCTGCCAACAGTATAATGTACAGCCAAGAAGTGGTGCTGAATGAGCCTTGGACAGTTCCTCACAGCAGAGGTCTGAATGCAGTTTCCACCATTCCTCCCTCTGATCAAAGCCAATAAACCTCCGGGAAAAGTTGGGAAAGCAAATAACCAGCTAACAGTTATATAAACCATCTCATACATCCTCAGAAAGCAGTGTGACTTGCAAGAACGTCCAGTAACCAGGTACCTACACCATACTTGCATATCAAATATTTAAGACGGGGGTTCCCAACCTGGGCTCATGGACTCCTTGGATAATGATAAGGGTCCATAGCATAAGAAAAGTTGGAAACTCCTGATTAAGATGATCAAAGAAGTTGGAAAAGAACATAAGGAATGTTTTTCTTTGCTAAGGATATCCTTATCAACAAGCCAGCTCTAATTTTAAATTACATCATTGGCTTAAAAATGAAGGACTGATTTTTGATCCACTTATAAGAACAAGATGAGTAGAAAAAGTTCACCTTGCTTTCATAAGGCTACCCCCTTCATGATAAATGAATTGCAAAAGAAGCTCAAAGAGCTCATAACACCAGCTTTATTATATTTTGAGATATAACATGATAAAAGGCCCTTCCAATTGAACAAGTCCATGCTGCCTAATTACACCAATGTGACCAGTAAACCCATTATCCCCATATGTCTTTAGAATGTGGGAGGAAACAAGATCACAGAAAGGAAACCCACAAAGTCAATTGCTCAATGGTTCCATTTAATATCAGAGAATGTATACAGTATAAAACCTGAAATTCTTACTCTTTGCAAATATCCATGAAATAGAAAAAAACAAAGAACGAATGACAGAAAAACGTTAGAACCCCAAAGCCTCTATCCGCCCTCCCATGCACAAGCAGCAGCAAAGCATCAACCCTCCTCCCTCCCCCTCAACTTGTTCCAGCAGGAAGCATCAGCGCCCACCACCCACCAAGCAAGCAATAGTAAAGCCCCCAAAGAGAGACTACGATCTGCAGCCTAACAAAAACTATTGTTCACCCAACACTTTGATATGCCACAGGCGCTCTCTCTCTTTAGCAAGGGAGAGAGTGATGTCACCCCTTCCATAGTGAGAAGGTTGACTAACAAACAGTTCGCTGTTTCGATGTTGAGGTCTGAAGAACTCTCCGTGGGGAGAATGTAAAAACTCCTTACTGACAGCAGTGGAATTGAACCAGGGTTGCCCATGTTGTAATAGTGTTATGCTAGGCGATAACCTACCCTGCTGTGCTGCTCCTATGTTGTTTAGTGAATCTTCACTCACCAAACGAGAGAGGCAAGAAGTGTCAACAATTAAAATATATCAGCATGATATATCTTACGTTGAAAACAAACAACAAACTGATGATCACCTGCAAACTTTCATACTTCAGGACACAAACTTTAAGCCTCGATATTTTTCCATGTCAACTGAATTTGTTTTGGCAAAGGAAGATGATTTTAATCAACAAATGGTGTTGAGAATAACACAATACCTCAGCCTTGGGCCCAATGAAGAGATCACCTTCCAATGCTCCTGCCATCACCCGAATGTGCTTTGGACGACCAACACTGTAATGAAACAGAAGCATTTTTGAAAAGTTAGAAGGAAGAGAAAATCCTGTGTTTTCTAGTAAGGCAGTGCTGTTATATTCATTCACAAGGCAAACTCAAGCCAAGCTTGAGACTTTTACAAAGTGTAAATGATCTTACTGGCCCAAAGTTGCCTGGCTTGTATCTACATTTCTGAGATGGTCCAGTGTCCCCCAGCCACTCTCACCACAACTGTATTATCAGCTGTTTCTCACTCATTTTCTCTATAATTGTTCCCTTAAAGTATTCCCAATACCCTGCCGACTAACAGACCCTCACATTAGCAGATATTGTGAGTAGCTTATGATGCTGTCTGAAAGTAGTATCACCTTCTTCATCTTTAACATCATTTAAAAAAACACAATTCTTAACCCTTCTGGCCCTGCAAACAATCCATAGTCCTCGGTCCATCACAAACATTGTCCCTAGCCACCGACTTCATTCATTTGAAATGGCGACCAAACCTTGTTTTTAACTCGATCTGACTAATGGTGTTCTTTAGGGGTTGCTGTAGGGTCTGCTACTTTTCACATTATATGTTAATGATCAGGATGATGGAAATGATTTTATTTATTATTTAACGATACAGTGCAGAGTAGGACCTCCTGGCCCTTCAAGCTGCACTGCCCCAGTAACCCCTGATGACCCCAATTTAACATTAACCTAATCATAGGACAATTTATAATGACCAATTGAACTACCCGGTACGTCATAGGACTGTGGGAGGAAACTGGAGCACCAGGCGAAATCCCATGTGTTCCATGGGGTGGACATACAGACAGTACTGGAATTGAACTCTGAACACCAGTGGCCCAAGCTGTAATAGTGTTGCGCTAACTGCTATGCTACCATAGTGCCCGTGGCTTTGTGGCTAATGTTGTGGATGATGCAAAACTAGGTGGAGGGACAGGTAGTGTTTTAGAAGCACTTTAGAAGTTTGCCCAACAACTTGGACATATTAGCAGAATGGGCAAAGAAGTGGGAAGTATATTGTTATACACTTCGGTAGAAGGAATAAAGGTGTAAACTGTTTTCTAAATGAGGATGAATTCAGAAATTGGAAATGTAAAGGGACTTAGTGCAGGATTCTCTAAAAGTTAACTTGCATGTTGAGGTGGTAGTCAGGAATATAAATGTAATGTTAGCATTCATTTTGAAAGGACTAGTATATAAAAACAAAGATGTAATGCTGAGGATTTATGAGCCACTGGTCAGACCAGATCTGTTGCAGCTTTGGATCCCTTATCTAAGAAAGGATATGTTGGCATTGAAAAGGGTCCAGAGGAGGATTACAAGAATCATCCTGGGAATGAAAGGTTAACATATCAGAAGCACTTAATGGTTCTGCGTCAGTACTCGCTGGAATTTAGAAGAATGAAGGTGATCTCATTGAAGCATACCAAATAATGAAGGGCCTAGATAGAGAGAAGTTGGGAATAGCGACAGAGTCAAGGACCAGAGGGCACAGCCTAGGAATAAAAGGATGTACCTTTAGAACTGAGATAAGAAAGAATTTCTTTAGACAGGTGATGAATCTGTAGAATTCATTGCCACAAATGGCTATGGAGGCCAAGTTACTGGGTATATTTAAAGTGGTGGTTGATAGGTTCTTGATTAGTAAAGGTGTCAAAGTTTTTGAGGAGAAGGCAGGAAAATGGGGTTGAAAGCGATAATAAATCAGCCATAATCAAATGGTGTTGAAGACTCAGTGGGTCAAATGGCCTACTTCAGCTCCTACGTTTGTCTTATAAGCAAAGGACCACATGTACATACCACTACACCCATTTTTTCTACTATAACAAAGGTGAATTCTGTTCATTAAACCATAAGACATAGGAGCAGAATTAGGCCCTTCAACCCATCTCTCGTTCTCCTCTAATGGCAGAGTACTCTATTAGTCCTCACTGATTAAAGTGTTGAGGAAGATTGAAATTGACGGGGACAAGTGTGGAAGGCAAGTGGGTGTTCAGGAGTCTTGGGTCCCACGCTGCAAGGTTTATTGATTCCACCTCATGGTTGCGGGCCTGGTTTTTGGAGGACTTGGTGGTTCCCATGTTAAATACTTTTCTGCTTAATCCTTTTTTTGCTATTTTGTACGATTTGATTGGGGAACTTCAGCGCAGACTGGCTCTGCAGCCTGCAGTCAAAGAATGACACTGCACTAAACTGAACACACCTAGACCGTTTCAAGGACTCTGCGGTTTGATGTTCAATATTCTGTGCATTATTCGCTCGCTTTTTGCCATTTGCGCATGTTGGGTGCTTGATGTTTTCTTTGAAGAGGTTCCATGATGTTTCTTTGTTTCACTGCTGCCTACAGGAGGATAAATCTCAGGGTTGTATCCCATATACATACTACGATAATAATATACTTTGAATCTTGAAAGAAATTCCTCCTCAACTCTGTCCTAAATGGATGTCCTTTGATCTCATATTGAGGCTATGCCCGCTGATCCTAGAGTCCCTCACTATCAGAAAAATCCTCTCCACATCCACTCTATTTAGGCCTTTCAATATTCCATAGGTTTCAAAGAGATCCCCCCTCATTCTTCTAAACTCCAGTGAGGTTAGGCTTAGAGCCATCAAAAGCTCCTCATACATTCACCCTTTCACTCCTGGAAACATTATAGTAAATATCCTCTGGACACTCTCCAAAGGCAACATGTATTTTCTCAGATAAGGGGCCCAAAACTGCTCACGATACTCCAAGTGTGGTCTGACTAATGCCTTATAAAGCCTCAGCATTATATCCTTGCTTTTATACTCTAGTCCTCTCAAAATGAGTGGTAACATTGCATTTGCCTTCCTTACCACCAAGTCAACCTGCAAGTTAACCTTCAGGGAATCCTACACCAGAACTGTGTACCTTTGATTTTTTTTGAATTTGCTCCCCATTTAGAAAATATTCCACGTTCTTATTCATATATTCCATCTGCCACATCTTTGCCCATTCTCTCAATCTGTCAAAGTCCTTCTGCAGACTCCCTGTCTCTCAACCTATCTTTGTATCATCTGCGAACTTGATCACAAAACCATCAATTCATTCATCCAAATCACTGGCATATAATGTAAAAAGAAGCAGACCCAACACCAATCCCTGTGGAACACTACTACTCACCAATCAACTGGAAAAAGCCCCTTTTATTCCCATTCTTTGCATTCTGCCTGTCAGCAAATCTTTAATCCATGCTAGATTCTTTTCTTTAATACCATGCTTAACTATCTTGTTAAGCAGCCTCATGTGTGGCACCTTGTCAAAATCCTTCTGAAAATTCAAGTAAACGACATCCACTGACTCTTCTTTGTCTATCCTGCCTGTTATTTCCTCAAAGAATTTCAATAAATTTGTCAAGAGGGATTTCCCCTTTAGGAAATCATGACGACTTAGGTCTATTTTACCATGTGCCTTCAAGTATCCTGAAACCACATCCTTAATGATGGACTCCAACATCTTCCCAAGCACTGAAGTCAGGCTAACTGGCCTGTAATTTATTTCCTTCTGCCACCTTCCCTTCTTAAAGAGTGGAGTGACATTTGCAATTTCCCAGTCCCCCAGAACATTCCACATAATCATTTACTGACCTCAGCTCATCTGGTGACAGCAAATGATTTTGTGGATTTATTAAAGTTCTCAACAAGTCACCAGTTGCTCCAGACATGTCTATTCCAATGCACTCATTCTACCTGAGATCATGCAAAAACCAGCACCTTTCATCTTAACTCACATCTTGACAAAAATTATCTCCATACAGCCACTATTTCCAGTGACCCAGCTGTACACAAATACTTACTAATTGGGGAAACAGTATTTTGGTATCTGATCACCAGCAAATCCAGCTTTGACAACACCAGAGCCCTAGAGAGATAAAGAACAGAACAAAAGCATGTCACACACCAGTAAATGCTAACAATGCATAACATATCAATGAACCACAGCATTATTATGGCAGAATATTTATTCAGCCCATCCAGTTCGTACTGGCTCCCAGGAGAGAAATTCAACCAGGTCATTCTCCTGCGTGATCCCCTCTAACCCCGCAAATAATTTTCCTTAATTGCCTATCCAATTCCCTTGTAATTGTTTTCAACACCCTTCTATGCAACAGGATCAAAAAGTATTTCCCACATCCCCTTCCCAGGAACCTTTCGGTTTACCAACATTTTACACTGGCATCTATTCACCAGTGACAGAAACAAATGGCCCTTCATCACTAGCAAGACCAGACAGTAAGTGTCAGCAGATTGTTGGACCTCAGGCAGAACAGAACTATCCCAATATGATTTTTGTCATACCCTTCAAGGTACTTTCTAGACCAGCTAGCGTACAATGATCAAAAACAGAAAAGGTTGCTGATTACTCCTCATTCACTTCTATAATCTGCTGGCTTATATGTGACTCCAGACCCACTCTGAAAAAGGCCTCCTAGATCTTTTCAGTTTGGAAGCAACAAATACCAAACTTGAATAAGTAAAGTCTAGCTTCTTTATGACTTTAGCTTTATTTGACGCAGGTAATGGTGAAACATTATCAGGGAGATCTTTAAACTTTCACTTCAATAGTATGTGGTACCTGCCTGTCCTGGGCCCAGTATGTAAACGCAATTAAGAAAAAAACATGGCAGCGCCTCTACATCCTTAGGAGTTTGCAGAGACTTGGCATGACATCTAAAACTTTAACAAACTTCTGAAGTGTAATGGGGAGTGCACTGACTGGCTGCATCACAGTCTGGTATGGAAACACCAATGCCTTTGAATGGAAAATCCAACTAAAGTAGTGGATATGGCCCAGTCCATTATGGGTAAAGCCCTCCCAAACGCTGAGCACATCTACATAAAATGCTGTTGCAGAAAAACAGCATCCATCATCAGGGACCCACATAACCCAGGACATGCTCTCTTCTCACTGCTGCCATCAGAAAGAAGGTACAGGAGCCTCAGGACTCTCAGCACCAGGTTCAAGAAAAGTTACTGCCCCATAACCATTAGGTTCTTGAATCAAAAGGGATAACTTCACTTGCCCACCATTGAAATGTTACCACAACCAATGGACTCACTTTCAAGGATTCTTCATCTCATGTTCTAAATATTTATTGCTTGCTTGCTTATTTATTTATCTATCTATCATTATTCTTTCTTTATTTTGTATTTATACAGTTTGTTGTCTTCTGCACTCTGGTTGAACGCCCAAGTTGGGGAGTCTTTCATTGATTCTGTTTTGGTTATTATTCTATAGATTTATTGAGTATGCTCACAAGAAAATAAATCTCAGGGTTGTATATGGTGACATTTATGTACCGTAAATTTACTTTGAACTTTGATTTATGCTAGCCAAGGCCAAGAAGCTCAAAACAGACAAGGAACTAAACTTGGACCCCTACAGATTTGTGCCCAAAAAGCATGTCCTAGCTGCATCGTGGGAACACTCTTCCACTTCAAAATAATTCTTACAATTATTTTGATTGAACTACAATTTCCCCACCCCCAATGGCTTTAACACTTGTTTTCATATCTGCGACACCACAAATTTATTTTCTACATCACCAACACCCAATAGCGCAGTAGTTACAGCTAGCGCATCACTTTGCAGTACCAGAGATCACGATCAGGGTTCAACTCCCACTACTGTTTGCCAAATTGCCTGATTCTGCTCCTATATTTCATGGTCTTAACAGTAGGAGTTTCCTCCCACAATCCAAAAAGACACATGGTTAGGGTTAGTGAGCAGTCTGCAGGCTATGCTGCCGCTGGCAGAGTGGCTGCCCCCTGCACAGTCCTTAGACTTGGTCGTTGATGAAAACAATGCACTTCACTGTGTGTTACATAGAAACATACAGCACAATACAGGCCCTTCGGCCCACAAAGCTGTGCCGAACATGTCCCTACCTTAGAACTACCTAGGCTTTACCCATAGCTCTCTACTTTTCTAAGCTCCATGTAGCCATCCAGGAATCTCTTAAAAGACTCTATCGTTTCCACCTCCACCACAGCCGCTAGCAGTCCATTCCACGCACTCACCACTCTGCATAAAAAACTTACTCCTGACATATCCTCTGTACCTACTTCCAAGCACCTTAAAACTATGCCCTCTCGTGCTAGCTTTTTTCGCCGTGGGAAAAAAGCCTCTGACTATCCACACGATCAATGCCTCTCATTATCTTGTAACACCTCTATCCAGTCATCTCTCATCGTCCATCGCTCCAAGGAGAAAAGGCCGAATTCATTCAACCTATTCTCATAAGGCATGCTCTCCAATCCAGGCAACATCCATGCAAATCTGCACTGCATCTTGTCTATGGTTTCCACACCCTTCCTATAGTGAAGTGACCAGAATTGAGCACAGTACTCCAAATGGGGTCTGACCAGGGTCCTATATAGCTGTAACATTACCTCTCAGCTCTTAAACTCAGTCCTACGATTGATGAAGGCCAATGCACCATATGCCTTCTTAACAATCGAGTCATCCTGCATAGCAGCTTTGAGTGTCCTACGGACTCGGACCCTGTGTTTGGCCTATATTTGGCCAGTACTTGTGACAAATAAAGCTAACCTTTCTTTCCTGTATAAATAATTTACTTAATAAGCACTGCTATCAACCAATATCCAATTATTTTGTGAACGGACAGGATCGCCCCAAGTTACAAATGTTTAATTTATGTATAGCCCATACATACAAACAGACATTTGGGAGAGTGATGGATGGATATGTTGACTGCTCTAGAGCTGCAGGCATCTTCTGCTGTGAGAGAATTCAACTCAAAGCAATTTCATTGCATACTGCAAAAACATCCAAATGGCTGAGATAAACACCGGGTTTAATTACACTTTCCCTTGGTTATTTGGTTCCATTAAACTTTTTTTTAAATTTAGACGTACAGCAGGGTAACAGGCTCTTGTGGTTCAATGAGTCCCATACCAATCTATTACACCCATGTGACCAATTAACCTACTAACCATACATTTTTGGATGTGGAAGGAAACTGAGGCACGGGGAGAACGTGCAAACTCTTCACAGAAGGAGGGAATTGGCGTAGTTATAGTAACCACTATGCTTATTGTGCTGCCCATAATTGCTGGGTGGCTTTATTCTGACTTGCAAACTGCTCAGGTTACAACAGATCACAGAAACAGAACTCCGGTGTAACCTGGGAGTGGGGTGACGTGTACTACACAACACATGAAATAAGCCCATTTGTTATCCAATAGTTCCTGGTCCTGTTTAATCTAAAGAGCCAGGAGACTAATCTGCAAAACCAAAAAGTGACTTGAAACTTGCAACCAAAAGCTTTCACCAAACCGTAAACAAAGGGTTCTAAGAATTGGACTAACACCCTTTTTATTGCACGCTCTGGATAGTGTGCATATCCTTTATACAAAGCAATCAAAAATTCCTTGCTTTTGACTCAACCACAGGCTTCTTCAAACTTTACAATATAGAAACATAGTAAAACTACAGCACAATACAGGTCCTTCAGCTCACAATGCTGTGCTGAACATTACTTTAGAAATCACCTAGGGTTACCCATAGCCCTCTACTTTTCTAAGCTCCATGTGCTTATCCAGGAGTCTCTTAAAAGACCCTATTGTATCCACCTCCACCACCATCGCTGGCAGCCCATTCCACGCACTCACCACTCTCTGCATTAAAAACTTACCCAACATCTCCTCTGCACCTACTTCCAAGCACCTTAAAACTGTGCCCTCTCGTGTTAGCCATTTCAGCCCTGGGTAAAAGCCTCTATCCACATGATCAATGCCTCTCATTACCTTATACACCTCTATCAGGTCATCTCTCATTGTCCATCGCTCCAAGGAGAAAAGGCCAAGTTCACTCGACCTATTCTCGTAAGGCATGCTCCCCAATCCAGACAACATCCTTGTAAACCTCCTCTGCACCCTTTCTATAGCTTCCACATCCTTCCTGTAGTGAGGTGACCAGAAATGAGCACAGTACTCCAAGTGGTGTCTGACCAGGGACCTATATAACTGTAACCCTCAGGCTCACCCAGCTCATGTTCGTCTAGGGGAAAACAGCCTTTGGCCCCGCCAAACAGAAATCATGTTTGTGTGGATGATATGTAATGTACTGCCCAGTTACAAACCCACAATGCAAAATATCAGACAGTACACTATATGCAATTAAATTACTGAACTTTATGAATCTTAATCCGAATATAGGGTTAGTAATGAAAATAAAAAAGGGCCCAATTCAAGGAAAAGTCAAAAGTGCACGTTGGAGCTCACTCAGCCATTCTTCCACCATTGATCTCCTCTGAGCATCGCCGACCTTCAGACCCTCAGATCCCAGTCCACTCCATCCGATGGTCTACCAGCTCTCTCCTCCACACGCGTCTTCCCTCTTCATCTCTCCTCGACAAAGACTGCAAAAAACCTCCTTCCAGATTCACAAGACAGAGCAACCATCTCTGATCGGCTAACATGCATACTACAGCCCTGTTATCTCCAGCCATAACCCAAACATTGCTGCTACAGAGAAACCGTTACCTCAGCAGTAATCATTACAGAGAAGCCATTACATTAGCAGTGAATCCTTACAATGCGTTACATAATTGTAAGGATTTTATTTATCTTGTTTTCATCTGTGCTATTATTTATGAAGTCTGAAATACTAGCTGCATCTTTTTTGCCACTTTAATTCCAAGTGAATAGAGTCTCCAGATTCTGAGAGCATCTCATCTGTGGGTCAATGGGCAGCAATAATGCTTAGGAAGCAGATGTACTTGAGTTTGAATCCCACTGCAGAAACTAAAAACAAAAATTTGGGCACTCACTTCACTTTCAGATGGGATGTTAAACCAAAGCATACCCAACATCATTATATCCATCATTAAGGACTCCCACCATAGAGGCCATGTCCTCTTTTCATTACTACCATCAGGGAGTTGGTACAGAAGCCTGAAGACATCCACACAATGTTTTAGGATCAGCTTCTTCCCCTCCATCATCAGATTTCTCAACTATTCATGAAAACCACCTCAGCATTTTGCTTTTAGCGATTTAATATTTCTTCAAAGTTCAAAGTAAATTTGATTATGAAAGTACATATATGTCACCATATACAACCCAATTTTCCTGTTAGCATACTCTGCAAATCTATAGAATAGTAACTATAACAGGATCAATGAAAGAACGCACACAAAATGTTAGAGGAACTCAGCAAGCCAGGCAGCATCTAAGGAATAGAGTACATTCGACATTTCAGGCCGATACCCTTTTTCAGGACTGGAGATAAAAAGATGATGAATAGGCCTCATCACGAGAGTAGAACGCAGCAGCTCAGTGCAACAGTCTCCCAATCTACATTGGGTCTCACCAATATACAGGAGGCCACACCAGGACAACCAGACACAGTACATGACCCCAACAGACTCACAGGTGAAGTGTTGCCTCACCTGGAAGTACTGTTTGGGGCCCTGAATGGTAGTGAGGGAGATGGTGTAGGGGGGAGGTTCCGCTTGCAAGGATAAGTGCCAGGAGGGAGATCAATGGGGAGGGAAACCCCTTCTGAAAGCAGAAAATGGGGGGGGGAGGGAAGAGAGAAATATGTGCTTCGTGGTGGGATCCCATTAGGAGATAATGGAAGTTCCTGATAATTACATGCTGGATGCAGAGGCTGGTGGGGTGGTGGGTGAGGAAATAAGGAACCCTAACACTGGGAGGATTGGGTGAGAGCAGATGTGCATGAAATGGAAGAAATGCAAATGAGGGTAGCGTTGATGGTGGAGGAAGGGAAGCCCCTTTCTTTGGAGGAGGAGGATATGTCCTTCGTTCTGGAATGAAAAGCTTCATACCTAGAGCTGATAGAGAAGGGATGGCGTTTTTTTTTACAAGTAACAGGGTGGAAAGACATATAGTCCAGGTAGCTATGAGCGTCCGTGTGTTTAGAATAAACTTCAGTAGATAAGCTGTCTTCAGAGATAGAGAGAGAGATCAAGAAAGGGGAGAGAGGTGAATTTGAGGCCAGGGTGGAAGTTGAAGTCAAAGTGGATGAAGTCAATGAGTTCTACACGGCTGCAGGAGGCAGCACCAATTCAGTCATCGATGTAGTGTAAAAAAAGTGGGGGACGGCCACTAGTGTAGGCTTGGAACGTGTAGCCGACTAAAAGTGAGGCATAGCTGGGACCCATGAGAGTGCCCAGGGCTTCTGTCCTTTCCTATTAGATTCCCCCTTCTCCAGCCCTGTATCTCTTTCAACAATCAACTTCCCACCTCTTTACTTCACCCTTCTCCCTTCAGTTTTACCTACCACCTTGCGTTTCTCCCTCTCCTCCTCCCACCTTTCAACTGAATTCCTTGTCTTTTTTCTCCAGACCTGCTGAAATGTCTTGACCCAAAATGTTGACTATACTCTTTTCCATAGAAGCTACCTGGCTTGCTGAATTCCTCCAGCATTTTGTGTGTTGCTTAGATTTCCAGCATCTGCAGATTTTCTCGTTTGTCAATGAATGATAAACTAGAGTGCAGAAGACAACACTGTGCAAATGCAAATTAAATAAATAGCAATAAATACCAAGAACATGAGATAATGAGATAAAGAGTCTTGAAAGTGAGATGATTTGTTACGGGAACATGGACTGGCAAGTGAGTGTAGTTATTCCCATCATTCACGAGCCTGATGGTCGTGGAGCAGTAACTGTTCTTGAACCTGGTAGTTCAAATCCTGAGGTTCTTGTACCTTCCACCTGCCAGCAGCAGTAAGAAAAGGGCATGGCCTGGGTGGTGGTGATCTCTGATGATGGATGCTGCTTTCTTGTGACAGCGTTTCATGTAGATGTGCTCAATGGTTGGAAGGGCTTTTTACCTGTGATGTATTGGGCTGAAACATTGTAACCCATATTAACTTATGTATTGCACTGGCACAAGAAAAATTTCCTGACATATGACAGAGATTTAAAAAAAAACGGATTCTGAGCCCTTGCAGTGGATAACACCATTTCTAAGAGCTACAGGTAAGTTACCCAACATGCCCTGACCAACATCCATCCTTCAATGTCACAAAAAATGTCACTGTCATATTGGTTGTGAGCAGCATTGTGTGCAAAAGCAAATATTTATTGCATATTTCACATTACAAAATCAAATACCAGAGACATGAAAAAACATAATAGTAGGTCTTTATTTGTGCCAATTCTTTTTTTCCCTGCCCCGAAGATACAAATTCTTACAAGGTTATAGTTCACACTGTGCTATTTATCAAAAGTCATGAGAGGAAGTGCCAACAAATTTTCCTTCTAATGTAGGAGCTGGGAGTGTGCTGGGCTGTGTGGAAATATTAAAAACAATTGTCACTAAACCCAATGCATCTTCAACCAATACTCTCACAGTCTCCTACTGCAGGACAGTTTTCAAGTTTTGATTTTTTCATTCTAGGGGTGTGAGTTGTGCAGGCATTTATTGCCCATTTCTAATTGTCCCTCTGTTAAGACAGTTATGAGCTGCATATCAACCAGACTGGGTAAGGATTGCCAATTTTCTCCCCAAAGTACATGTGGACTGGATTGGTTTCTAGAACAATCAGAAGTTTTAGCAAGTGTTTCTGAAACTAATTTTGGAATCCTGCTTTAATTATTTCTTGAATTTAAATTCCACAGCTGCTGTAATGGGATTCGAACTCATCCTTGGAACAGGATGCTGGCAACTTGCTGGACAACTTAATTACCACACCACCATGAAAGTTAAATTCTTGACATCACCCGAATCAACTAAGTGGCCTGATGAATCATTTTAAAGAGAACTTAATGGATCCGGGCATAAGCAACAAGTTGAAGATTTTGCTGCTTTTTTAAAAAAAGAAAAATAACAAATTAAAATAGTTGTCGATTTAAATGTTGTAATACATTTGAGAGGAGATTATTAAGTACTTTAGATCTCAGCTGATCAGGAATTAACATGGAGCAAAACCTACTGATTGTAGAAATGTGAAGCAAAACAGCAAATATTTGAGATATTCAGGAGGTCACACAGTATCTAGAGTGGAAAATACCATTTCATAAACGTTCATCCCACCAGAAATACTAAGTTTTTCCCTCTACATCTGTTTCCTCTTTTCCCACTTCATTCCACATCCAACTGGTCCCTCTGCAGGACAAGGCACTGTACAGCAGAATATAGTCTGATGTTGGCATTGATTTTTGTGATACTTCCCAATCAAAAATTCCATTGTGTCTGCAGTTTAGAGCTATTCCCATCCAGAAACTTTGTCAGGCTAAGGGAATAGTGGGAAGAACAATCCGATGAACATCGTACGTTCTGTATTTTTGTTACATAGGAACAATCATTATCATGAGATAGATGCTCACAAGTAGAAAGACATTTCAATTTACACTCAGTGACCCTGTATTAGGGTAAATAAACTGTTCACCATCAGAGTTCAAGTGATGCAGTGCTATGTACAATGGCAACATTTAGCTGAAGAGTAAGGGCTGAATATCAGCTCACAGTTAACTTTCAAACTGAAAATCTGGTCTGTTGTGATCACTGTTACCCAGATGCTCACCAAATGAAAATCAAATCCAAGTAGCTCAACACTGTTGTGAGCTTAATCTAGCTCAAACATTGACTAGAAGTATTTTGGTCAAGAAATTTTTCCTGACAAGATTTCAAGATGTGTCTCCCTTTCAGCTTTTTACACTACTAACAACCCTCACTAATCTATTTACACTAATAACCATCCCTCCCCTCACCGATCTGTTTACACTAATAACCATCCCTCTCTTCAATCTATTTACACTAATAACATCCCTCCCCTCACCAATCTGTGTACAGTAACAAATATCTCTCCCTTTATCAATCTATGTGAGAGATAAGATCCTAATTTTCTACATTTTTAAAAATAGCTAACAGTGAAGTTCTTACGTACCCAGTTTTATTGATGCCTGATGATCTTGCTTTAGACTTTGAGAGAAAACATGAGAAGAATGATTATACTGTGGCGACCCACTTCCCAGTGCACTCGAACCGGCTCACAAAGCGGCGCGCACTGACCGGCATTGAGGCCGGTCCCAAAGAGGGTGCCAAGCCTGCTTCACCAGCAAGGGGAAAAGCCTGCGCACGGGACGGGACTGTGAATACGCGCCCCCTACAGAATTCCCGTCCGGGGAGGGCAGATCAGGAAGGCTTTAAAGTGAGGCTGCGAAGTTTGAATAAACCTCTTTTGTAACTGCAGCTCACCGACTCCGTGTCGTTATTGCAGCGCTGCGTGTAGCACACCACTACAATTGGTGACCCCGACAGCCCAAACGATATTTGGACCAGAGATGAACGACGCCCCATCTGTTCATGCAGTTTCATTAAAACTGCCAAGCTTCTGGACACTGCGACCTCACCTATGGTTCCAGCAAGCAGAAGCCCAGCTCCACATTCGGCAGATAACCTCGGATGCCACGCGTTACTACTACGTGGTGAGCTCCCTCGACCAGGAGACAGCCGCCCAGGTTGAGGAGTTCATACAATTGCCCCCAGCGGACGGCAAATACACAGAATTTAAAGCCTTGCTCATAAGGATTTTCGGACTCTCGTGGCGCGAGCGAGCTGCCCGCTTACTGCACCTGGATGGTTTGGAGGACAGGCCACCGTCGGCTTTGATGAACGAGATGTTGTCCCTGGCCGGAGGTCACAAGCCCTGCCTCATGTTTGAGCAGGCATTCCTGGAGCAGCTGCCCGAGGACATACGCCTGCTGCAGTCCGACGTGGATTTCAGCGACTCCCGGAAGGTGGCGGCCCGGGCAGACGTGCTGTGGAAAGCCAAGAAGGAGAGTGGGGCATCCGTCACACAGATCACCAGGCCACGCTCCCAGCAGCAAACCAGACCAGGCCCGGCCACAGAGCCTGCTAACCCCAGATGCAGGGGTGAGGAGACCAATGAACAATGGTGCTTCTACCACCAGCGGTGGGGCGCAGAAACCCACCCTGCAAGTTCCCGGGAAATGCCAGGGCCAGCCGCCGCTGATGGCTACGGCGGCTGGCCATCGGGATAGCCTCCTGTATGTCTGGGAGGAGCAGTCGGGACGGCGCTTTTTGGTCAACACCAGAGCCGAGATCAGCGTCTTACCTCCGACGAGTTACGATACCCGCAACAGAGAACCGGGTCCCACCTTGAAGGCCGCGAATGGCAGCACAGTAAGGACCTACAGCACCCATACGGTGCAGCTACAGTTCAGCTCCAGCCGGTTCACGTGGGACTTCACACTGGCCGCCGTAGCCCAACCGCTCCCGGGAGCGGATTTTTTGCGAGCTCACAGCCTACTGGTCGACCTGCCCAGGAAGAGACTGGTCCACGCCGAGACCTTTCAAACATTCTCCCTGCATGAAGCCCAGTTGCCGGCCCCAAACCTAGACTCCATCACACTGTCCGACAAAGACTTCACCAAAGTCCTGGCGGATTTCCCATCGGTTCTGGCACCGCAGTTCATGGCAGCCATGCCCAGACACAGCGTACAGCACCACATCCCGACACAGGGACCACCCCTCCACGCCCGTGCTCGAAGGCTCCCCCCAGACAAGCTCCAGCTGGTGAAGGAGGAGTTCAGGAGGATGGAGGAATTGGGGATCATACGGCGGTCCGACAGCCCGTGGGCCTCCCCCTGCACATGGTGCCCAAAGCAACAGGGGGCTGGAGACCATGCGGCGACTACCGCAGGCTGAACGAGGCTACAACACTGGACCGCTACCCTGTGCCGCACATTCAGGACTTTGCAGCAAACCTCGTCCGAGGATACCATCAAATCCCGATGCATCCGGATGACATCCCCAAAACGGCACTCATCACCCCTTTCAGCCTTTTCGAGTTCCTCCGCATGTCGTTCGGCCTAAAGAATGCCGCACAGACGTTTCAGCGGTTAATGGACGCAGTGGGACGCGACCTGGACTTCGCTTTCATCTATTTGGACAACATCCTCATAGCCAGCAGCAGTCGTCAGGAGCATCTGTCCCACCTCTGTCAACTCTACGCCCGACTGAGTGAATACGGCCTGACAATCAACCCGGCCAAATGCCAGTTCGGGCTCAACACCATCGACTTCCTGGGCCACAGGATTACTAAAGACGGGGCAACCCCTCTGCCCGCCAAGGTAGACGCGGTCTGCCATTTCCCCCGACCCAACACAATCAAAGGCCTTCAGGAATTCATGGGTATGGTGAATTTCTACCACTGCTTCCTCCCTTCAGCTGCCCGAATCATGCGCCCCCTGTTCGCCCTGATGTCGGGTAAGGGCAAGGACATTACCTGGGACAAGGAGTCCGCCGCCGCTTTCATTAAAACCAAAGAAGCCTTGGCAAACACCACGATGCTAGTGCACCCCAGAATGGACGTCCCTACCGCCTTCACAGTGGACGCATCCAACACGGCAGTCGGTGGAGTGCTGGAACAACTCATTGAGGGTCGCTGGCAACCCCTGGCGTTTTTCAGCAAACACCTGCGACCACCCGAGCTCAAATACAGTGCTTTCGACCGGGAACTGTTGGCGCTATACCTGGCAATCCGGCATTTCAGGTACTTCTTAGAAGGTAGGCCCTTCACTGCGTTCACGGACCACAAACCGCTTACCTTTGTGTTCACGAAAGCATCCGACCCCTGGTCGTCCCGCCAGCAGCGACATCTGTCCTACATCTCCGAATACACGACGGATGTCCGGCATGTCTCCGGGACGGACAACGTCATGGCGGACGCTCTCTCCAGACCTAACATCCAAGCCCTGTCCCAGGGGGTAGACTATGAAGCACTGGCAGAGGCGCAGCAGGCAGACGAGGAGATCCCTAGTTACAGGACTGCAGTCTCCGGTTTGCAGCTCCAGGACCTCCCCATAGGCCCAGGTGAGAGGACCCTACTCTGTGACGTCACCACCGGCCAACCCCGCCCCATCGTCCCGGCAACCTGGCGGCGGCGCGTTTTCAACTCCATTCACAACTTAGCGCACCCCTCCATCAGGACAACCGTCCAGATGGTAGCCAGCAGGTTCGTTTGGCACGGACTCCGCAAGCAGTCAGTGAATGGGCTAGAATGTGCATGCACTACCAAACAGCCAAGGTGCAGCAGCACACCAAAGCCCTGCCGCAGCAGTTCCACCCCGCCAGCCGGCGTTTTGACCACATTCATGTAGATATCGTGGGCCCTCTGCCAGTGTTGCGCAGAGCGCGGCACCTCCTCACTATCGTGGACCGGTTCACAAGATGGCCAGAGGCGGTCCCGCTCACCGACACCACCTCCGAATCTTGCGCCCGGGCGCTGATTGCCACCTGGGTATCTTGCTTTGGTGTACCAGCCCACATGACCTCCGACAGAGGCGCCCAGTTCACCTCCAGCCTGTGGTCAGCTATGGCCAGCCTTTTGGGAACACAGCTGCACCACACAACTGCCTACCACCCACAGTCGAACGGAGTAGTGGAGCGTTTCCGTCGTCACCTGAAATCGGCTCTCATGGCCCGCCTCAAAGGGGGGTGGACGAGCTTCCCTGGGTCCTGCTCGGAATCTGCACGGCACCCAAAGAGGATCTGCACACCTCGTCGGCCAAGTTGGTGCATGGCGCGCCCCTGGTCATCCCAGGAGAGTTCATACCAGCCCCAAGGGGGCAAGAGGAAGAACCCGCAGCAGTCCTGGGCAGACTACGCGAGAGGCTCGGTAACCTGGCCCCCATACCCACTTCACACCATGGGCAGAACCCGACCTGTGTACCCAAAGACCTGCAAAACTGTAAGTTCGTTTTTGTACGGCGGGGCGGACATTGGGCACTGCTACAGCAGCCCTACGAGGGGCCGTTTACGGTGATAAACAACGGGTCCACATTCGTGCTGGACATTGGGGGGAAGAGGAGGTTTTCACGGTGGACCGACTCAAACCGGCTCATGTGGACTTGGCGCAGCCGGTCGAGATTCAGGCATCGCGGCGCAGAGGCAGACCTTCCAAACAGAGTCCAACCCAGACTGTGGACGTTGGGGGGTGTATTGCCAGTTCTGGGGGGGGGGGGGGGGGGGTTTATGTGGTGATCCACTTCCCAGCGCACTCGAACTGGCTCACAAAGTGGTGCGCGCCGGCATTGAGGCTGATCCCTAAGAGGGTGCCAAGCCTGCTTCACCAGCAAGGGGAAAAGCCTGCGCACGGGACGGGACTGTGAATATGCGCCCCTCACAGCATTCCTGCACGGGGAGGGTGGGATCAGGAAGGCTTTAAAGCGAGGCCGCGAGGTTTGAATAAACCTCTTTTGTAACTGCAGCTCACCGACTCCGTGTCGTTATTGCAGCGCTGCGTGTAGCACACCGCTACAATATCAAGTATATTATCCCCTTGAACCTGCACCACCGCTCAAGAACCTTGAGGGTGATTCTTTCACTTGTTTCATTTCTCTGCACAATCTGCTGGAAGTCCATATTTAGTTGATTTCCTGTGACTCCTGATGATATTCCAAGCTTATAGTGATTTGGGTATCTGTTTGCTACATATATTCAGTGGCCACTTTAGTAGGTACAATACCCAATATTGTATTATTGCTGCTTATTAATGCAAATATCTAATCATCCAATCATGTGGCAGCAACTCAACGCATAAAAGAATGCAAACATGGCAAACACAGTGCTGCCAGGATAATCAAGGACATGACCCACCCAGCCAACACACCTTTTGTCCCTCTTCCCTCCGGGAGAAGGTTCAGGAGCATGAAGATTCGTACAGCCAGATTTGGGAACAGCTTCTTTCCAACTGTGACAAGACTGCTGAATGGATCCTGACCCGGATCTGGGCCGTACCTTCCAAATATCCAGACCTGACTTGCACTACCTTACTTTCCCTTTTCTATTTTCTAATTATGATTTATAATATAAATTTTTATTATATTTACTTCGATTTGTACTTCAGGGAGCGCCAAGCACAGAATCAAATATCGCTGTGAGGATTGTACGCTCTAGTATCAATTGTTTGGTGACAATAAAGTAGAAGGTTCATTTAACACAAGGAAATCTGCAGATGCTGGAAATTCAAGCAACACACACAAAATGCTGGTGGAACGCAGGAGGCCGGGCAGCATCTATAGGGAGAAGCACTGTCGACGTTTCGGGCCGAGACCCTTCGTCAGGACTAACTGAAAGGAAAGATAGTAAGAGATTTGAAAGTAGGAGGGGATTCAGTTGCTGTTCAGATCAAACATCAGAAATGAGTTCAAAGCAACTTTCACCACAGAATCATTGTTGGTGCCAGATGGGGTGGTTTGAATATCTTGGAATGGTATGGCTACTCTGTGTGCAAACACACCTTGAGAAAGATCAGAAGGAAATGGCCAGACTGGTTCAAGCTGACAGGAAGGCAACAGTAATAGCCACACTTTTCAACAGTGGTGTGCAGGAAGAGCATCTCTGAATGTACCACACATTGAACCTTGAAATAAATGGGTACAGCAGCAGAAGATCCTGTGTTCTGATTCTGTAACTAATAAAATGGCCACAGAGTGTATTGCTGAGCACCAGAACCACATTGATAAAGGAGAAATCCGTTGACATTTGTGAGACATTAGAAAGCAGATGCTAGAGGAACTCTGTGTCAAGCAGCATCTGTTGAGGAAAGGAATTGCCAATTTTTGGGTGAGATAATAGAACAGTACAGCATCGCAACAGGCTTTCAGCCCATAATGCTGTGCTGAACTGATTAATCTGCAATCAAATGCCTAACTGAACCAATCTTCCTACACAATGCAACATCCTTACATTATCCAGCACATCCATATGCCCAAGAGCTTTTTGAATGTCTCTATTATATTTGCCTCCACAACTATTCCAGGCAGCACTTACCATGAACCCACTACTCTATGTAATAAAAAAAACTTGCCAGGGACATTTCCTTTGAACTTATTGTCTCTCACCTTAAATGCATGTCCTCTGCTATTAGACATTTCAATATTGGGTACATACTGCCTGTCTGCTCTATGCCTCTCATAATCCTACTGACTTCTATCATATCTCCTCTCAGCCTCTGCCACCCTAGGAAAAATAAGCCTAGTTTTTCCCCAAACTCTCCCTACAGCAGATGCCTGATAATTCAGGCAGCACCCTCTCCAAAGACTTGACATCATTCCTACAACAAATGAATGTAAAATTCCAGATGTGGCCCAAGAAGAGTTTTATAAAGCTGCAAAATTATTTGCCAAATAATCAAAGTATGTCATATGCTTTCTTTATCACGCTTTTGGGGTGGAGATACATCTCTACCAAAGAAGATTCAAGACATTCCTTCCCTCCACTAAACTGCAGGTCACCCTTGGGCAAGGTGCAGCACCTCCTTAGCCCCCCGTTTAGGGTCATGGGAAGCCAGGGAGCAGGTGGTGGATGGTCGTACGTATCACAAGTCGTGATTATGCAACCACTGACACCATACAGACAATCTCTGAAGAGTACTGATAACTGCTAGGGTCACCAATCTTATAAAGACACTGCTCAGAAGGCAACGGCAAACCACTTCTGCAGAAAAATTTGCCAAGTACAATCATGGTCATAGAAAAACCATGTTGTCGTGGCTATCCCTTGAGGTCGAAGATGATGGTCTTTGTTCCGTTTCCACAGAGCGAAGACGCCTGTGCGTGTATTTGTTTAATGTGTACTTGATGTTGCACTCCAAGAAGCACACGATACTTCACAAATCAACCAACTGATTCCAATGGCATGGAAACCACGACGATTGGAGCTGATGGATTTGTTGCAGCCTTCATTCGTCTTCACAGCCGTTCAGTTTGAAGTAACTTCGACCGTTGAGGTCTTGGTCGGATTGTTCTTTGTCAGGGACCTCACCCTCAACCTTACCGCCATGGGTGACCCTACCAGGAGCATAGCTCCAGATGGCATCGCTCTCGGGATCTCAGGACCACACAAGCTTCTCCACCACGACAAAGTGACAATCCACGGAGAAGGGAAAGACCATGATTGCCCACATCGTATGACACAGCACATAACAGATAGACCCACTAATCAACCTGTGCAGCCACTTTCAGGGAGCTATGGAATTGGAGTCCAAAGACAGGAGATCAAATGTAAACTGACTCTAAACACTATTAATAACAAGCCTCTTAACGTAGAACACACTCAGTTAAACTAAGTGCACGTCTCAACCTGTATCTGCAATTGATCTACAGTAAACCCCGCTGTATACCTTACCAGTTTTCTACACTGCCCACACCAATCTTCATATCATCACTCAGCTACATTTTCATCCAGATTGACATCCTTCATCTTTAAACTAGCCTTTGCTACTTATTGCTAACACAGGGTTTAAAGATCAGCTTTATATGTCACATATACAGTACATCAAATCATAGTGAAATGTGTCAATAGAGAATTATGCTGGGGGCATCCAACAAGTGTCGCCACATTTCTGGCGCCAACCTGGCATGCCTATAAATGTCTAACCTTAACCATACATTGTTGGACTGTGGGAGGAAACCTGAGCAGCTGGAGGAAACCCACACAGTCATATAAAGAATGTACACACGCCTCACAGGTGACAGCAGTGATTGAACCCCAATGGGCGATCTCTGTCACTGTAAAGTTTTGCGCAAACCGCTAGGCCACCATATCAGATGAATAATTCCTTCCACACACACCCCCACCACAGATGCTGCTCCTCCAGCAGATTTTTGTTTTGCTGACCAATGGCAGTGTTTGGAGTTATTACCTTCCTTCGACCTAAAGCCATCCCTTCAATGCATCATCATTATGTGCTGTATCGTATGACACAGGCAATCATGATCAATGACCATGCTTGTTCTTGGCAATTCTACAGAAGTAGTTTGCCATTGCCTGCTTCTGGACAGTCTCTTTACAAGACAAGTGACCCCAGTCATTATCAATACTCTTCCGAGATTGTCTGCCTGGTGTCAGTGGTCACATAACCAGGACTTTGTGATATGCACCAGCTGCTCATAAGACCATCCACCACCTGCTCCCATGGCTTCACTCCATCCCACTTAATCCATATATCATCTATTTTAACATTGTCTCTATTCTCCATTGCATTGCTTCACTCCCTCAACTGCTTTACCATTCCTGCTCAGATTTAAAAATTGTTCTAACTTCTTCCAGTTAAAATAGAACGTAAATATTTATTTCCACACGGCTAATGTGAGCCGCCAACCATGTACAGGTTCTCAAATGCCAAGATTCTTAACCAAACCAAAAATCTCTGATGACAACCCCAGACTTTTAGAGGCAAGATTAACCAGTGAGATTTAATTTCTATAGTTTTTACATCCCGTTCAGAACTCAAAGCCTGAAAATTAAAGGAATTCAGGTGTTGTACCAATATCAGACCCGCAGCTGCCAAGTTGAGTCCACTTTCAATACAGTGATGTTGGCATTACTGTATTAGGGGACAACTGCGGAGAATGACTCACCCACTCTTGCACGAAGCAGCGCCCTGAGGAGATTTGCCGCCCACCTGACAGGTTGGCAGGACCTCAGTGGAGCGTCAGCTGAAGAGACGGCTCTCCCTCCTGGGCTGGGCATCACGCCCGGCTCTCGGGGCAGGGACACATCGGCGAGAGGGTGAGGAGGGGAAGGAGGTTCAGGTGCTATGGGCGGGGATTTAACGGCTGCAACCAGCTTGACTAAAGATCGGCCAGACTAATCCCGGTGTGGTCAAGACCACCCCTTTAAAGGGCAGCGGACGGCAGGGCGCGCTGGTCGGAGAGAGCCAGGCTGGACTACTCACGTTGTCGATGACCACGGGCTGATTGGCGATGACATCGTAGGCCTCCATGACACACCGGCTCCTCTCCGCCGCACACTCCACGCATGCGCAACCCCGCCGGGCCTCACCCAGCTGCGCCTGCGCAATCTTGCCGGGCCCGACGCACCTACGCCTGCGCCGAGGTTCAGTCGACCAACCGTTGCACCGCCCAGCGAGAGCCGATTCGCTCATCCATCGTGGATTGGCAGCAAAGATAACCATTCATTCATTCACTTTATTCAGATTCAGATTATTGTCATTTAGAAACCACAAATGCAATGCAGTTAAAAAATGAGACAAAGTTCTCCCAGAATGATATCACAAAAGCATATGACAAAACAGACTACACCAGAAAATCCAACGTAACGTTTGGCAATCCCCAATCCAGAGAACGGAGAGGCTGCTGCGTATTAATATCGCCCTACCGTCTAGCGTGTTCCCCGGAAAGGAGCTCCAAATCCACCAGACAAAAACAAGACCAAAAACTAAAGCTACAAGACCTGCACAAAACCACATAATTACAACATATAGTTAAAACAGTTCAAATAATAGCTTAATTGATTAAAAAAAAACAGACTATGGGTACAGTAAAAATAGTCCAAGATGTTAAAGGACTGCAAGTTCAAAAGAAATCACCACAGTTTCCACAAGTCCCCAGAGTCCTGACAGACTCGGCATCCCACGCCGGCGGCAGAAGGGAATACCGCCGCTATGGACTTTAGTGTTAGCCTCCGAAGATAAAAGGAAGAGGTAACTAGCACAAAGTTCAAAGCAAATGTATTATCATAGTACATAAAATGAATCTCATGTTGTATATGGTGACTTATAGGAATTTTGATAGTAAATTTACTTTTAACTTGTATGTCACCATATACAATCCTGAGATTCATTTTCTTGCAGACATACACAATAAATCCATAATAGAATCAATGAAAGACCGCACCAACTTGGGCGTTCAACCAGCGTGCAAAATACATCAAACTGCATATACAAAAAATAAATAATAATGAGTCCTGATAAAGGTTTCGGCCCCAAACATCGACTGTTTACTCTTTTCCATAGATGCTGCCTGGTCTGCTGAGTTCCTCCAGCATTTTGTGTGTGTTACTTCGATTTCCAACATCTGCAGATTTTCTCTTGCAAGTGAAGTTACCCCCTTTGGTTCAAGGGCCCTCTTCAAAGTTTGACAGAGGTAATAACTGTTCCCGAACCAGGTGGTGCTACAACAGCGCTCCTTGTAAATGTGCTCAATGGTGGAGAGAGCTTTTCCCGTGATGAACTGGGCTGTATCCATTAATTTTTGTAGAAACTTTCCATTCAAGGGCATTGGTGTTTCCATACCAGGCTGTGATACACCAGTTAGTAAACACTGCATTGCACTGCGCGTCTATGGAAGAGCAGTCCTTATGATGGGTCTCAGCTCGAAATATACACTGTACCCTCTAAAAGATACTGCCTAACTTGCTGAGCGAGTCTAGTATTTTGTGCATTTATTGGTACTCCCAGCATCACACAATGACTCGTGTTTATGAAGTTCATCGTATGATTGGCAGAAGCAGTCACCAATAATCAAAGAGATTTCTGCATAACGCTGTAAAAAGTTGACCAATAATTGACAGGATGCGCAGTCAGCCTCTTCAATGATTGACAGATAGATTGATCATTAGACGAACAGGACTGAAAAGATACTGTTTCGTGATTGGTCAGTCGCTCTAAAAGCGATTATCCAATCAGCTTGTAGGTTGGAGTTCCGCACTATGAGGCCCGAAGCCTGGATCTAGATTTTTTTGCGCCAGGAGCTGGTTTCGCAGCAGCTGCTTTCGATATGGCAGCGGGAGGTGGGCTCGCAGGGCTGGAGCGGTGAGTCGGAGACAGTGATATCTTTGGGGAGAGGGGGTGAGGGAAGGAGACGGGCTAGGTCGCGGATATATAATCATGGTCTCGTTGCTGTTTCTCTCAACTTTCACCCTCATCCCACGAATCTTCAGTCTCTCTTCCCCTCCCCTCTCCTCCCTGACCCTCCCCTGTATTCCCCCCCACCCTCTATCCCCTCCCCGTCACCCTCACCTCACCCTTTCCCTCTCTGTCACTGCCCACTCTCACCCTGCGGCCCTCTCCCTCCCCACCCTTTGTTTCTGTCCCCTCCTACCTTCTTCCTCACTGTTCCTCCATCCTCCTGGTCTTCTCGCAGTGTCCCCCATGTATTTTGCTCTGTAGCTTCCCACTACCTACAGTTGTTTTTCTGCTACTGACTGCTCCCTCATACCCTTCCTCACCGTGCTGCATATACGCCCGCTTTACCAACCTGCCAATCCTCTGCGGCCATTAGTGCCCACTGGCCAAACCTTGCCCCCACACCCCACAGGCACCCTCAATTATCTGCCTTCTCACATACACCCCCCCCCCCCTTTGCTCTCCACACTGCCCTCCTCATTGTGCCCTTCCCCATACTGCCTACTCTTCCCACTTTTGCCCCAGTTCTACCCACTGATCTTCCTTAATTTTCCGTTCTCACGTTGATCCACTGTTTATTCTACCACTGTTTTGAAAAAATAATTATCAATCTCAAGAACACCCTTGCCCTAAAATGTATAATAATGTATCATCAAGGCGGGTGGTGTGAGAAAGGTGAAGGGTCAGGTGGCTTACTGCTGCCTTGGTTTGGGTCTTTACAGCTGTCAAAGGTTACAAGGCAAGCAAGTGGAGTTGGGAGGGACAATAAATTTGCCACGATGAAATGTAAAACAGACTCTGTTCCTTTGTCTTATGTTTGCAGATGCCAAAAGGATGTGAGTTTCCTGGCCACTGTAAATTGTCGCTAGTGTGTAGGCAATGGGCAAAATCTGGGGCCAATTAGCAAAAACATGGGGGGAAAATAAAATGTGGGATTAATAAAGGATGTGTCTAAATGTATAGGCATCAATATCTCCGAAAATCTATCCTGGCCCCGAAATATTGATAAAAATCATGAGAAAGGCACACCAGTGGCTCTATTAGGAGATTGAGATCAATTCGGTTTGTCACCAAAGGCTAGCGAGTTTCTACAGATGTACTGTGGAGAGCATTTTGATTGGATGTTTTCCCTGCTTGATGTGGAAGCACTGACGTGCAGGATCAAAAGAGGCTGTAGCAAGTTGTGGAGTCATCCAGCTCCAACGCAGGCACAAGCTTTCACCACCATTGAGGACAACTTCAAAAGGCACTGCCTCAAAAAAGCAGTGTCCTCGCCATCCAGGATATACCATCTTCTCATTACTGACATTAGGAAGGAGGAACAGGGGACTCAACCTACACATTCAACAACTTCTCCCCCTCTGCAATCAGATTCCATGAAAACTACCTCTATGTTCCTCTTTTCTGTTTTTATTAATATTTATATTAAAGTTTTTGTTTTGCACTGTACTGCCTCAAAGCAACAAATTTAGTTACATATGTTAGACCATTAGATATAGGAACAGAATTAGGCTATTTGGCCCATTGAGTCTGCTCTGCCATTTCATCATGGCTGATCCATTTTTCCTCTCAGCTCCAATCTCCTGCTTTCCCCCCATATCCCTTCATGCCCTGACCAATCGAGAATCTATCGACCTCTGCCTGCTTTAAATATTCATAAAGACTTGGTCTCCACAGCTGCCTGTGGCAATGAATTCCACAGATTTACCACACTCTGGCTAAAGAAATTACTCCTTATCTCTGTTCCAGAAGGTCGCCCCCCTATTCTGAGACTGTGTCCTCTGGTCTTAGTCTCTCCCACCATAGGAAACATCCTCTCCACTTCCATTCTATCAAAGCCTTTCACCATTCGATAGGTTTCAATTAGGTCCACTCATTTTTCTGAATTCCAGTGAATACAAGCCCAGAGCCATCAAATGTTTTTCATATGACAAGCTGTTCAATCCTGGAATCATTTTCATGAACCTTCTTTGAACCCTCTTCAGTTTCAGCACATCCTTTCTAAGATAATGGACCCAAAACTCTTCACAATATTCCAAGTGAGGCCTCATGAGTGCTTTATAAAGTTTCAACGTTCCATCTTTGTTTTTATATTCTAGTCCTCTTGAAATGAATGCTAACATCACACTTGCCTTCTTCACCACAGACTCAACCTGCAAGTTAACCTTTAGGGAATCCTGAACAAGGACTCCCAAGTCACTTTGCTCCTCAATTTTTTGCATTTTCTCTCTATTTAGAAAATAGCCTACTCTTTTATGTATTCTACCAAAGCATATGACCAATACACATCTTAACACTGAATTCCGTTTGCCACTTCTTTGCCCATTCTCCTAATCTGTCTGATTCCTTCTGTAGCCTCTCTACTTCCTCAAAATTACCAGCCCCTTTACCTATCTTTATTTCATTTACAAACTTTGCAACAAAGCCATCAATTCCCTCACAAAATGCTGATGACCTCAGCAGGCCACGCAGCATCTATGGAAAAAAGTACAGTCAACGTTTTGGGCTGAAACCTTGACTGTAATCTTTTCCATAGATGCTGCGTGGCCTGCTGAGGTCATCAGCATTTTGTGTGTGTTGCTCGGATTTTCAGCATCTGCAGATTTTCTCTTGTTCATCAATTCCCTCATCTAAGTCATTGATAAGTAACGTAAAAAGAATCGGTCCCAACACAGACCCCTGTGGAACACCACTAGTCAATGGCAGCCAACCAGAAAAGGCTCTCTTTGCCTCCTGCCAATCAGCCACTGCTTTATCCATGTTAGAATCTTTCCTGTAATACCATGTGCTGATAACTTGTGAAGCAGCCTCATGTGTGACACCTTGTCAGAGGCCTTTGACTATCCAAATACACAACATTGACCAATTCTCCTTTGTCTAACCTGCTTATCTCTTCAAATAGTTCCAACAGATTTGTCAGGCAAGATTTTCCCTTGAGAAAACCATGCTGACTACAGCCTATTATATATCTCCAAGTAGCCTGAGACCTCATCCTTAATAATTGACTCCTTCATCTGAGGTCAGATAGTGAACCTGATTCTGATGGTTGGCACAGACTTGGGTCCAGTTTCCATCTTGTATGACTCCATGACTGTGGAGTTGGTTTTCCGACTAATGTAGGTTGCTAAGAGCACTGTGGAAATGGATACGGCAGGCATCCTGTTAAGGATTATTCTGGAGTTATGAAACTATTTGTATATAGCAGACACTAATTCGAATAAGAACTAGTCTTCAGTCCTTAAGGCAAATTGCAGGCAGTAATCGGTTTGTAATTAAAAAGGCAGCTTTGCTAACAAACAGCACTCTACAGCGTACAGGCTGCTGACCCACAGCTGCTCAAGAGATATGGTTTGCAAGTAACATGACCGTGATATATTTTCATCTGCATCATCCAAATGTAAGACAACGCAGTGATTGGCCTGCGTCAAACCAGACAATACTGGCTAAGTTATTTGCACCAGACTGAATTGAAACAATCTTCCAGACCAGACTGATATTATCACTTAGCTCATCAAACGTGCTCACAGGTATATTTGATCGATTGATAGTTGACATATTTATCAGAATCGGGTTTAATATCACCGGCATATGTCATGAAATTTGTTGTCTTTGCGGCAGAAATTGAATGGCAAGGTGGAGGAAACAGTTCCTGAGTTGCTGAGTGTGTGCCTTCAGGCTCCTGTACCTCCTTCCTGATGGTAACACTGAGAACAAGGCATGACCTGGGTGACCCTTAATGATGGATGCTGACTTTTTGAAGCATCGCTCCTTTAAGATGGATACTGCCGAGGCTAGTACCCATGATGGAGCAGACTAGGTTTACAAGTTTCTGCAGCTTATTTCGATCTTGTGCAGTAGCTTCTCCCCCCCCACCTCCAATACCATGTCTACTCAGAGACACTGCCCTTACCTCATTAGTTTTGGGTGTCTGGCTTTTCTGTCCTTAGAAACTTATAGAGCATCTGTGTGAATTTTGTCCCAGCAAAGGGTGGCATAGTAGCTTAGCTGTTACCTTAACACTATTGCAGCACCAGCCACCTGAGTTCAGTTCAGCTTTTGCCTGTAAGGAGTTTGTATGTTCTCCCTGTAATCATGTGGGTTTTCTTCAGTTTCATTTTACATCCCAAGGACCTATTGGTCAGTAGGTTAATTGGTCACATGGTTGTAATTGGGCAGCACGGACTCATTGGGCCGAAGTGGTTTGTTACCATGGTGTATCTCAAAATAAAACAAAATAGATCTGCTTGAATTTTCAGAGGTATCTGCCAACATTGTCAGACTCGAGTTGCCAAGAGGATTGAGGAGATGGATGCAGCAGCAATCCAATCTTTCAGACGTCAGAGTTAGGGAAATCGATCAATAAAATCCTTAAGAGTACCAGAGCTGACAACCTCAACATGTTCCCCATTAACTTTCCTTCCTAAGGCTGTTTAAGTTATCACAAGGAACCCAGTTACAGTAACTCATTTCATAACTTCTCCCCGTTTGTTTTGCCCAGGAACTGCTGGGTGTGCTTCGCCACTGACCTTGATGATCGCTCTGCAGAATGGGTAAGCCCATGTCGGTGTAAAGGATCAACAAAGTGGATCCATCAGGCATGTCTACAGCGATGGCTTGACGAGAAACAGAAGGGGAACAGCACAGGCCGGGTGGCGTGTCCGCAGTGCAACACGGAGTACTTGATTGTCTTCCCAAAGTTAGGTAAGCAACTAAGCTAAGAGTCACTGCCTTCAAAATCTACAAGGGAAATGACCAATCAAGGATCTTCCAAATGACCTATCAGGGATCTGCAGGTGTTGTATCCAATCAGATACTAGCCAAATGGCAATTCCAATGTCAACTCAAGCCAATGAGCCATTTCAATAATGTGTCCTAAATCAAGCCTGGAGTTACAATAGCAGCAATACCAATCAAGCACACCCATACAGGTCCTTGTGAGTTGGCACCCAGTGAAATTATGTGAAACTGCTGTGGTGCGTACACAAGATGTAAAAATTCAAAGTAAATGTTATTGAAGTGTATATATGTAAGATACATTGAGATTTGTTTTCTCAGGGGCATACTCAACAAATTTATAGAATAGCTATAACAGAATCAATGAAGACCACCCAGCTAGGACGTTCAACTTGAGTAGAAAAAACAACAAACTGCAAGTACAAAATAAAAGAAATAATACAAATAAATAAATAAGCAATAAATATAAAGAACATGAGATGACAAGTTCTTGAAAGTGAGTTCATTGGTTGTGGGAAACATTTCAATGATGGAGCAAGTGGAGTTGAGTGAAATTATTCCCTCTGTTCAGGAGCCTGGTGGTTGACGGGTAGTAACTGTTCCTAAACCTGGTGGTGCGAGTTCATGTACCTTCTTCCTGATGGCAGCAGTGAGAAGAGAGCAAGTCTTGGGTGGTGGGGGTCCCTGATGATTGCAGCTGCTTTCTTACTACAGTGTTTCAAGTAGATGTGCTCAATGTTTGGGAAAGCTCTACCTAGGATGGACTGGGCCATATCCACTACTTTTTCTAGGATTTAGATTTATTGAGGTTTATCCAAGAGGCTCTCTTGGAAATACAAGAAACTGCAGATTCTGGAATCTGGAGCAGCAAGCAACAAGAAGCGCAAATTTGACTGGGCGTGAGCGAAAGAGACTTAGAGATAATTTGTTGAAGCATGGTTTTTTGCAAACAATTCTATAAACATACATGTAGACCTCAATCCTATTTATAAGCCAATGTGGGCAGAATGCCAAACCACAGTTCGCAGAGTTCTCTGCGCAACCAAGCAGCGACGAAATCCCCTCCAGACCTAAAGTTTCCATATGACGATCAATCAACTGATTGATAGTAGATAAAGGTCAAGCATTCAGAGGATACACCAAATAAACAGCACACTGATTATATCTCCTCGTATGGTGATAAAATGTTTACAAATAGATTGCCAAGATCAGAGAACAACTCAACCCAACCAACAAGCAACCTGCTGGAGGAAGTCAGGAGAGTTAAGACCTGCTGATTTCCTCCAGCTGACTGTTTGTTGTTCCACTGGTTCCTATGTCTGGATAATTGTGATTCCAAGTAATGTGTTCAAATATCTTTTCCTATTCACCTCATCCTTAGAGTTGAACATGATTTCCATTAAAAGCAGTATTTGAGTGTGGCATCAAGGCATCCTCTGGTAAAACTATAGTGAGCAGCCATCAAAAGAAAAACACATCATGAATGGAGTTGTTCCTCATAGACTTTGGTTGCTGGAGATCAGTCATCCCAGCGACAATGATCAAGATAAAGAATCCCATTTGACTGACAACCCATCAACCTCTTCTTCCCTCCATCACAATCTACAAAATGCCCTGTAGTAACTCGCATGCCTACTCCAAGAGTTTTCATTTACAGGTAGACAATAAATGTTGGCCCCTTTGATGATAACATGATTTTGAAAATGGATAATGAATCCTGAGAGGTTCACCCAATTTTCTTCGATCCACAATACCACCATACATGGGAGCAAATTAGGCCATTCAGTCCACTCCACCAGTCAATCGTGGCTGATTTAGTTTTCCCTCTCAATCTCATTCTCCTATCTTCTTCGCATATCCTTTGACCATACCATCCTGTCACTGCTAGAAGAGCAGCATTTACCTAGTATGTGGCTCAGTGCCGTGCTCCTGTTGGAGTAAGTGCGAGGCCTGAGCAGCTGCAGATCCCGCACGTGGACAGACCAAAAGGATCACTCTGCAAATGAGTGTGCACATTCATTGATACAGGGAATGGCAATTTCCTGTGGCAGTTTCATAGCTTTTGCACCCATGCTATGTTTGTTGACTTAAGGGCGAATGGCAACCCTGGTTTCCTTACTCTCCAAGTGAACTGCCTCCTATTTGTATGTTGGGATCTGTCACTGTAGGATTGTATGTTCTCACTGTGCTTTCTCCACTGTTGAGCACATCTACATGAAACACTTGCAGAAAAGCAACATCATCATCAGGGAAGCCCCCCCCCCCCACCACCCAAGACATGCTCTCTTCTCACTGCTGCCGACAGGAAATAGGTACAGGAGCCTTGGGGCTCACAGCACCAATTTCAGGAACAGTTACTTCTCCCTAATCATCAGGTCCTTGAACCAAAGGGGATAAATTCACTCACCCCATCATTAAAATGTTTCAATGTTCAGCCAATGAACTTACTTTCAAGGACTCTTCATCTCATGTTCTCAATATTTATTGCCTTATTTATGTCTTTGCCCAGTTTGATATCTCTTGCACTCTGGTTGAATGCCTAGGTTGGTGTGGTCTTTCATTGATTGCGTGATGGTTATTATTCTACAGAGTTATTGAGTGTACCTGCAATGTATCTCAGAGTTGTATATGCTGATATATATATAATTTTCCTTGAACTTTGCTGTAGTTTATTGAAACCAAGATGTTCTGTGTCCAGATCCATTTTGCTTTCAAACTGTTGGAATACAGGTTTCAGTCTGGGATGAGACTTGACCTTGTGAGTTGAGATTGGTTGGAGAAAAATGTGCAAATTCACGTATTTATGTTTCTCACAACACGAAAGGCCATTCAACCTACTGAGTCAGTGCAGGTTGACAAGCCTACTTCTTCCTAGTGGTCTATCCACTAACTCTCACTTGTGCTGCATGCACTTCACCTCCTCCTACCACCAGTGTGTACAGGGTCAAGTCACACTGACCAACTAACTTTCTTTGAGATACGAGAGGAAACCGGAGCACCCAGGTGAAACTCACACAGTCCTCCTTAGGGATTTTCATAGGGACAGCAAAGGTCAGCATTGAACCTGGGGTCCTGGATCTGTGAGTTAGCAGCGATATCTGATTTGCTAACCATATACTTCCAACAAGCTTTGTAAAGGCAAGCAAATTAGAAACATTCTGTTACTAAAGCAAGATAGAGACAAGTTATGCATAAGCGCGAGAAGTTATGAAAATAACTATGAAGCTGGCCTTGAATTCAGAGGGCAGAGGGGGCTCATAGGAACATGTGGCTTGTATTGTGTATTATTTTCAGTGAGGGCTTGTCCTGACAGTTGTGTAACTCTGTTCTTTAGGTCCTGTGGTTTATTCCTTACACCAAATCGACCGCATTCTGTCCAAAGCCAGCCCTTTTGCAGCAGCCAGCATCGTGGTGGGGACTGTGTACTGGTCGGCGGTGACGTATGGAGCAGTGACTGTGATGCAGGTTGGTCCTCATGCCGGTCTGTAAGTGGCGCGATAGCATCTGCCAGCTGTGAGATTGCGGTTCAATTCCTGCCACCGTCTGTAAGGATTTTGTATGTTTTTCCCTTGACTCATAAGGTCTCCTTCAGCTACTCTGGTCTCCCTCCACATTCCAAAGACGGACCGGTTGGAGACCATGCTGTGTTGGCGCTGGAAGCATGGCGACACTTGCAGGCTGCCCCCGGCACATCCTCGGACTGATGCAAACGACGCATTTCAATGTGTGTTTCGATATTTCAGTGTACATATGACAAATAAAGTTGATCTTCCTTTAATTACAGCACACATTTTATGAATGAACTGCCTACAAAGGGTTTCACAGGAAAACTTTTAAGTTGACTCCCCTTCCTATAACTTAATTGACTAAGGACACTCATTATGTGCACAGAGTTCTGATCTGAATTATCTGACTGTAGCTGGAATCTTTAGTTGACCTCACTCTTAAGGTTCATCAAGTGATTTGCTGTAGATTGAAGTATTTATGGTCTCTGCTCTACTGTATAAAAGAGAATAGTGTTTCTATATGTCTTTCACAAGCTCATAAAGATTACAAATGACTTAACTATGTAATGGGCTGAGTCAATCAAACCCAAAAGACCCAAACCAATTCAAGTGTCCCGGAGATGTGGTAATAATCAAATAAGCCCAACAGTAAGTTAAGCCTAATTTATTATCATAGAATAGAAAGCACAAATAAACCACAGAGAATACTACGTAGTAAGTTTCAAAGATTTCGGGGCTCACGATTCTCAGCCCCACTTGATTGGCACTGTTGTGGGGGGACTTGATTTCTGCTGTTGTCAGGAGAACTCTGAATTCCAACTCGTGAAATCGCCCTGGGTCCGTCCTAGGCATCCTTCGATCGCGATTCTTCAGTCTAGGTGAAGTCCCAAGAAGTAAGGGAAAGGTGCCTCAATAAATAGGGGTTCAACCCCCAACCATTGAGAGACAGATAAACCTTTTGGTCTTTTGTTCGCGTGCCACTAACTCAGCATGGTTTCTTTCATTCAAACAACCTGATGCCACTTGTGCCTTGAGGCCATGGAAGACTCCAGCTGCTGTTTGTAAGCTGTGAGCTCAAAGAGCTGAAGTGTTACTTGGAGTTGTTCAGACTTTCGTCTAACATTTCACAAAATTTTACCACGACTGTCAATTAAGTACTTAGTGCAATGTGCTAATGTGCTTAGTATTGTAACATAAGAAAGATTGTAATATAGGAAAGGTTGGTCAAGGTGACGTCCATGACTTTTTCAGGACAGGTGCCAGACAGCCATCTAATTGTAGCTACCCTGAAGCAGAAGTAGATCTGTTCAGATTCGGATTAGTTTATTGTCATATACACCAGCATACACCAGCAAGCCCCAGCCGAGGCAGCGTGTCGGCGTGTTGTGTCCTTGAGCAAGGCACTTAACCACACATTGCTCTAGTCCACCCAGCTGAAAATGGGTACCGGCAAAATGCTGGGGTTAACCTCGCAATAGACTGGCATCCTATCTGGGGGGAGTCTCGTACTCTCAGTTGCTTCACGCCATGGAAACCGGCATAAGCACCTGCCTGATGAGCCTATAAGGCTCGGGAAAGACTTTAACTTTAACATATACACCAGTTTGCAATGCAATTTCTTGCTTGCGTGACATTGATAAAAAACGTGTGTGGGAATAATAAATACTGCAATAAATCAAGGATCAACTTCATTCACCATAAACATTTACATGTATTAAGAATTTGCTGTGGTGTGTAGGTCAGGATACAACATGCAACAAAAAGCACCATTCAGCAATTAAATAATAAAGAATTATATAAAAATAAAGCTAGAAGTATGGATATGGAATAAACTGTGCATGAATACCAGCATGTATTTACAGTGTAAGCAACATTATAAAAATTGGCTTAAAGTGTTTAGAGTAGTGATTAAGGTCATTGATAGAGGAGTAACTAAAATGATTGATCAGATTAACTTCCTGGGGGAAGAAACTTTTAAGATGGCGTGAAGTTTTTTTTTGTTTTTATTGCATTCTAGAAGGGAGTTTTTGTTTTTATTTTGATGAAGGAGTGATGAATGGTTTCGGCCTGAAACGTCGTCACTACCTCCTCCCATAGATGCTGTCTGGCTTGCTGAGTTCTGCCAGCATTTTGTGTTTTTAATTTGCTGGATTCACTGCTTCTGTCCATGTCACCATTGTTGGATTTGCAAGGTTTTGAGGGTGTTATTCCTTTGATTGAAGCCTGTGAATTTTTTTCTATATTTTGATGTGGGAATGTCAGTTTCGCTATGGCCACCACAGAATGTTGGCAAGCAAATCCAGAGCCCAATGGGGGAGTCCACACCAGAGTCTGTACAACCTGCTGCAGCCTTCCCACTTTCACTGCCATCAGGATGCAAAAGATCCTCCTCTTGAAGGCTGTTTCTTCAGAGCTTCCTTTTCTCAGACTATTTCAAAGTTCATGGCAGACCATCCTGGCTACAAAAGCAGCTATGGGCGTCCCCAGCAGGTTCATTTTTTCTGTTACCTGCAAGGAAAGAGCTCGGATATCTTCAAAGGAAATTCTGTGACATTAGTGGTGGCATCACAGATGCAGCTTTCCATCCCTTTTGCCTCTGTAAAGCCATGTCCTTCACTCATGAGATAGTTATACATTTTTAAGTAAAAACAAATCTTAAGTAATGATCTAAATGAATTAGCGACATTAAATGCAATTTTTTAAATTTAAAAATCATTACTTTGATCTTCAGATGGTATTGTATAACCTATACTAGGTGGCGCCAGTGAACCATTTCTCTGTGTTGTGAGCTGCTTAAGTATACTTCTGGATTTTCTCACTGCAATCTGCAGCCTGTAATCTTCCTTTAAGCAGCATACTTTTGAACCATGTAAACGCACTAGCGATTTCTCAAACTTCCAAAGGACTCAGCAGATATAACTCTCAAGCATGCAGGTATGGCAGCAGAGGCTCCAGAGATAAGGACAACAAAGAGGTGCTTGTGGGAGGCAGAGGAGCAGCTGTGGGATTGCTTCAAGTCGGTGGACTGGGCCATGTTCAAATACTCAGAGGATCTGATTAAATACGCCACGGTTGAAACGGACTTTATAAAAAAAGTTGTAGATGTTTGTGTCCCCACAAAATCATTTGGGGTCTTCCTCAACTAGAAGCCCTGGATGAACGATGAGATTTGCTATCTGCTGAGGGCCTGATCATTCAGGTCTGGTGATCAAATAAGATGCAAGAGGTCCAGGCATGATCTCTGGAAAGCCATTTCATGTGCAAATTGGCAATTCCAGACTGAACTTGAATCACTAAAGGATGCTCGACAGCTGTGCTAGGGCTTGAATGCTATTACCTCTTACGAAGTGAAACCAAGTAACACAGGTGACGACAAGACTGGTCGGAGTTGAGCTCCATGCCTTCTATGCTCGCTTTGACTTATCGGAATGTGGAGGAACCTTCACAAACTCCCACAGCCCAAATGACCCTATGATTTCAGTCATTGAGGCCAATGTGAGGGCATCTGGGCAAGATAGGGTTCCTGGCCGAGTACTAAAGACCTGTCTGCTCAACTGGCTAGAGTGTACACTGCTATCTTTAAAACTCTCACTTTGGCAGTCTGAGGTACACCGCCTGTTTCAAGTAGGTTTCAATTGTGCCGGTGCCTAAGAAGAACGTGGTAGCCTGCCTCAATGACTATAGTCTCGTAGCACTACATCCACTGTGATGAAATGCTTTGAGAGGTTGGTGGTGAAACACGTCAACTCCTGCCTGAGAAGTAACAAGAATCCAAATTTCATCCAGTGTAGTCGGCCTGAACTTTGTGGGCCAAAGGGCCTGCTTTTGTGCAAAGATAGAAATGTTGTACACAATGCACTGATTTTTGTCAAACTTTTGTACAAATTGTTGCAAAAATCACAGCAACTTCTTTACAGAATTTGATGAAGAAGGTGGTTGGAATATGCAAACACAGTGCCTCGGGGTGGTGGGGGGGGCGGGGATGTTGGTGGAGAGAGTGACAAGTACTTGAATTTCCAATGTATGGAAGGTGATGGACCATACCGGTAAATAGAACTAATAAAGTTCAAAGTAAATTTATTATCAAGGTACATACAGTGTATATTACCATATACTACCTTGGGATTCATTATCTTGCAGGGATTCTCAGTAGAAGGAAAAGATACAACAGAATCAATAAAAAACTACACACAAAAGATTGATAATCAAAAAAGACAAACTTTGCAAATACAAAAATAAATAAATTAACTGAATAATATTGAGCACATGAGTTATAGAGTCCATAAAAGTAAGCCCATGGGTTGTGGAATCAGTTTAGTGTTGAGATGTGTGAAATTATACAAGGCGGCTCAGGAGCCTGAAGGTTGAAGGTGAATAACTGCTTTTGAATCTGGTTGCGTGGGACCTAAAACTCCTCTCCCTCCTCCCCGATGGCAGCAGCAAAGAGAGAGCACGGCCTGATGATGGATGCTGCTTTCTTGTAGCAGCACTCCTTGTAGATGTGCTCGATGGTAGGGACAGATGTGTACCTAATGTGGATCACAAGGGTTAATACTGCATTGTGTAGCACTGACTGGGGTTTTGAAAGTATGGATGAGATGGAAAGCGAGAGTAACTCCTATAATTTATGCTGTTCTGTATGACAAAAGGTATTGAAGAGCACTGTTTACTAACTCAGTTTGCCCTGATCTTCCCGTAGGTCGTTGGGCACAAGAAAGGTCTGGACTTAATGGAGCGGGCGGACCCTCTCTTCCTGCTGATGGGGCTCCCCACCATTCCAGTGATGCTCATTTTGGCCAAGATGATCCGATGGGAGGACTTTGTGCTTCGGATGTGGCGCAAGTACTCCAGCAAGCTTCAGGTTCTCAGCAGCATTTTCCCAGGTGAAGCACCAGCCTCCATTCAACTGATCCCAGTTCAGACTGACATTATTACAGGGCCCTTAATGAATCGGGTTAAAAGTCTGGCTGTGATCTAATTCTCAGTGGTCATGGTGCATTCACACATTGAGACTAATCAAGTATTGGGAGTAAAAGTTAATTGGGGTTGTTTTTATTAGAGCAGACAGTGGACAAAAATGGGGTTGATCAACACAGCAAGAAACTAGTAGTCCCTGATTTAAGGGAAATACATATATATTTCTTGAAACTCACCAAGTTATGCATTATCTGAAAGTGATGGGAGCTGCTTACTATTGGTAATGGAAAGAGAATTGTATAAGTGCATGCTTGGAAATTTTGGGAGACATTTGGGAAAGAGTAGAGGAGTGGGAATAATTGGATAATTATTCCAAAGATGAAGTGGATGAATGGCCTTCCCTGCGAAGGTTCATTTCCATGACTGTCACCAGTGGGAGGGTATGAATGGTCGGTGCAGGTGATCAAACCCAGGACCTGGGCTCAAGTTTGGTTTAGTTGTATGGATTAACATCACTGCTTATTACGAATCTAACACCAATCCTGAGCTGAGGGATAGTCAATCCAAGTCCTAATTCAACAACAAACAGGAGAAAGTCTACAAATGCTGGAAATCCAAGCAACACACACAAAATGCTGCAGGAACTCAGCATTTTGTTTGTGTTGCCTAATTCAACAACAGCAACTTTCATTAGTAGAACACCATGTGACATGCTAATACATACCAGGTTTATTTGCACGAAAGCGAGGAAAGTTCAAGTGGGGAGTTCCAGAACCTGGCACAAGGTGGCAGAAAGCACAGCCACAAGTGTTTTAAACAAACTGAGATGAGCAGCAATCCTGTAGAGATACAGCTGGAGGAGGTTAGACTCGTAGGTTAAAATGCACAAAGATAGGCCATTCAGTTCAGTGCAATGTTTCCTTCTCCATTGCATACTGTACTTCCCCAGATTATCTGCTTAATCATTTATATCTGGTATTGAATCTTCATTGATTTCTTCTTTCTTTATCCATCTTTTTATTGATTTCAAAGGAGTATAAATACAGACAGGAGGAGAATTATCTCAAATATATATATATCAATAACAAAACAAACAAAATGAAATAGACATTATCAAAATCATACATAGTGTTAAGCTGGTATATAACATATATAATAAAAAAGGCAACTAATTCTCCTCTTATCAGTTCATAAAGAGAGGAAAAAAAACTTCAAATTATTAATTGAAGAAGAGAAAACCCCACTACACTATACAAAAAAAACGGGACTGGGCAGTCCATTCTGAGGATACGACCAAAGAAAAGAAAGACTTTCTGATCAAATCTAAAACTTCGAAAAAGAAATTGGAAGAGTAATAAATCAAATCAAATGAAAATATTGAATAAAGGGTCGCCAGATTTGCTCAAATTTAAAGGATGTATCAAATGTCCGACTTCTTATTTTCTCTAAACTTAAGCAGGACATAATGGAGGAAAGCCAATAAAAGACAGTAGGTGGATTAGAATCCTTACACTTCAGTAAAGTGGCTCTCCTAGCCAATAAAGTTGAAAAGGCTAACACATATTGAACAGTAACAGGAATATTTCCTGGTTCCGATGGGATAATCCCAAATATTGCCGTAAGTAAAACGTTATCATTGATTTCTTCATCTACTAGCTGTTGGCTATCCACTGAGACAGTTCATCCTGTGCCTTTATATAGCACAGCTTGAGGTTTTAGTGTTCAGTTTTGAAGGTTGATGCCATTAGATGACTGGATGGATTAAATTTTCAAACTAGATTATATAAGATTCTTTCCAGCAAACTGTTGGGGGTCGTCTATCTGTCTCTCACTGTGGCTTTTCATACCTGTGTATTTTTCAGGTTGCGGATGTCCCATTCCTCGTATACCCGCGGACACCAACTACCGAAGTGATCATGCGTCTGTCTCTCGCATCCTATGCGGCGCGCTTGTCTTCCCAACAATATCCAGCTTAGTCGGCAAGTTGATATTCAGCAGCGTGAACTCCAATCTGCAGCGAACTATTTTGGTGAGAGTGCAATCTCCTCTGTTGTTTCCCCTCCTCCCCGACACAGGGGTTTGGTTCCACCTGCTCTAAGGTTCTTCATTTGCTCTGCCCATCCATCTGTAACTTTGACATAAAATGAAACCGGTTCTGAAGCGCTGCTGTGATCAGAGTGCATCCTCCTTCCTAGCATGGGTCAGGCAAGTCTAGCTGTACAACTTTCACACCTGATTTAGCCCAATACCAAGTTTTGTGTGTCTTACAACCCTGCCATCATGAGTTTTCTATTGTCAATGTCCAAAACCCATTGGTGCTATTGGAAGGAGACCAGAGAGCTCTGAGTTGCTGCCTAACATTCTTTTCTTGATCAGCATCAATAAAAATAGATCAGCTATATACATACCTCTGCTACTTGAATCCATGCAGAGTAATCCATTCCTTAGAGCACTCTTAAGTTGTTCCTAAATATATGATTATGCCTAAATGAATCCAAGAATTCTGGATTCTTGGTTTCTATTTTTTTTTTTTTACAAATTTTAGGAAGAAATTGGGTGGTCTCTGCTCTCCATGCATCTGAAACAGTAGTAGTACTACCACTCAAGTTGACTATGGTGTTCTCCTAAGCCAGTGTTATTCTCTGAATGGAGAATGCCTGTGCGTGACTTTAGTTAACATGAGGAGGCTGATCCACTGGCAGCCACCACACACAGTCCTTGACAGATCAGGATCAAGGTCCAGTGGCATTGAACGTAAAGGCTGAGAACCCCTCACTGCTGCAGCCTTCCTTCGCCTTCACTGCCGTTGTGACGTGTCGTCATCTTGCGTCAGCTCCACCACTGTGGTCAGATTGCTCCTTGTCTGGGAATATCCCCCTTAACTTTACCACCATGGGTGACCCTGCCAGGAGCTAAGCTCCTGGTAGCACCTTCTCGGGAACTCACAACACAACAAGATGACGATCCTCGGAGAAGTAATCTGAAATGAATCTCAGTAAACTCCATTAATTAGGCAGCCTCCACGGGCTCGTATGCAAGTGGCTCGTTAACCAACTCTGCTTACGGCCACATGACTTGGAGGTGAAAAAGCCAACTTTCACAAACAATACCTACATTGGTCATGTCCTCATGACTTGGACTTATTGAACCATTATTAATAACAGTACTCAGATGAATTTTGTGAATTGTAAATGAAAGTAGCATATCTCACCATAGGAATGGATAAAACACTCGGTTTCCCAGCTGCATCCTCTGCCAGCCTGGCTAGGGGTTTCCTGACTCCCTGTGACCTCCTTATTTCACCTTCAGCTTCTCCAGCTTCAACCACTCCTGGCCCTTCCTGTCTATCACTTGTACCTTCCAGCAGCTCAGGTCCTGCTGTTCCATGACTGAACTTCGTTTAAGCAGGGGCTGCTGAACCTCTTCAACGTCCGCTGGTGCTAACCAGCGAGTGCTCTCTCAGGAACAGGTGTCCTCAGTCGCTCTAATAGTGTGGCAAGTACTTTTGGAGCAACCAACGTGAGACTCGTCAGTAGAAAAGGCACTTCACATTCCATTATCCACATTCCATATCATAAAGTTAATCCACTTTTCCATTCCTTGGGCATCGGTGAATCACCAAAGTTGCATAACTTCGAAGTCAACTTCCTCGATCCAGAAGAAAGAGGGGCAATCAGCATCCCACATCTGAGGACAAAACCTCTTCCTGAGGTCATCCTGTTTGCGTAGACAGCCAAAGATTTCTGCAGATCAGGTCTCACCAGCACTCCTGCAGGTAAGCGTAACTCTTCTTCCTGATCATCAGGAGCATCCAGCTGGATGGCCGAGGCTTTGGGCATGCCAGCTAATTTGGGGTCTTCTGTCTCTCTAGCTACTCCTCCAGGACATAACATGGCAGGTTTAGACTGGGTTTACTGCATAGTTCCTCGCTTCTGCTCATCATCCTGCTTAGGAGGAACTTGCACCTTCTCAAAAGCGGCTCTGAACACAGGGTGAACGGACAAGACTCTCGAAAAGTTCTTTCCATTTCTCTCTTTGCATGCTCCCATGAGCCTTCTCATAATGGAAGTATTTGTTCACACAAGAATGGAAGCTCCAGCCTTTTCAACTAGATCCAGGCAGACCGACATTGCTGTGTCAATAATCTTAGATACTCCGAAATCTACTTCTGAAAATTTTAGTTTCAACGACAAATAACCACTGTATGGGTACTCAAATATTAAGCCCCCGAAGTGGCATCAATGGTAAATGCATCAAATACAGGTTGTAGAAGGATCTATAAAGCACAGTAACTTGACAACCTGTATCAACTATAGCTCTAACATAAATACCTTCAATCCACTTGGATACATCAGAGCTTGGTCCCATTAAGCCTTCAGAGGTAGTGTTTTGCACTTTAGTATTCCCCTTGATACACTGATGGGGATGTATCCTCTCCAAATTACCAGCCTGTTCCTTTACTGGATTCTTCCACAGATTGGCCCCTTTTCTTCTCTGTTTGATCAATTGCTGATTTACTTTTTGAAGATTTTCCTGCCCCTCACAATCTCATTTGAAATGTCCATCTTCTCCACAGTTGTAACAGAAAATACCAATTGCCTCTAATCAAGAAACCCTTTTCAGCAGCATTCCTCTGTGTTGCAAGTCCTACAGGCAGGTCCGGTTTCCCAAGGGACGTATCACATTTAGCTGAAACATTAGCAGACATCCATCGAATCAGCTCAGCTTGAAGGTTTTTCCACCTTATTCCTCAAAAGATCCATCTCTGTGGTATCAGGGGTCACTTCAGCAGTAGAGGCTACTCAAGATGCTACTCGACTTTTGGAAATGTCCTGTTTCTCCAATCCTCCTCTATAACTTCTCCGAGTAACTCTGTAAAAGATGGAGGAGGGCACAACTCATGGATCATTTGAATACATCGAGCAATTGTGTCACGTGACAGTGCGCCCTCCATCCTCAAGCTATTTCTCTCAGTTGAATTCCCCCTTTGTGGCACAAACAATGCACCAGTTTCTCCAAGGTGAAAAGGTAGGCAGACAGCTTTTCTCCTTCCTCCTGGAATGTGTGCCTAAACTTCATCCTAAGATCAGCTGCATTTCCAGCAGTGCCAGAAGTATCTTTCAGAGCTTGCAGGTAATTAGCTGACGTGCCTAATGGGTTTTCGGCCTTTATCACTATATCAGCTGTTGGACCTTTGAAGCACTCTACTAGTCTCCGTTTTTCACATTATCTGAGTACTGCCATCCATTCAGTAACTGAGATGTCTGCTCTATCCAAGCCTTCTTCCCCATCAGGTGTGAGGTTGACTCCAGAGAACACCCCCAGTCTATGAAAACTTTGGCTTTCCGCATTTACACTTATGCATTTATCAACCAGTGCTGTAATAGCCAAAATGGGCTCAGTATTTAAGTCAACTGCTGAAGGACCCGTTAGACTTTTAACATCAGAAACTCTTCCCCCACTTTGCAGAAATGAGAACTTGTCTTCGCCCTCAGCTACATGTCCTCTTTCTCTAAAAATATGGACTGCCCATGGACCCGCCTGTCCAGGGTCTCCCAACCTATCAGGCAGCGCAACTTCAGTCACGTCACTGTTAGTCTGGATTAAGACGACACCCTTATCAGTCAGTTGTTCAAAATGCTGTCAATCATCAGAACTTTCCACAGAACTTCTGTGGAACTCAGCACTCTCCGAGTGACCATTCATCAGGAATTCCGTCATCCACCTCGCTCAAAACACAAGCATTATTTCTGGATAATCTCTTTGAATTGCACCAAACCTTAATCTCTGAGGCATCCATATTAAAGTACCGAGTCACTTTCCCTGACACTAGTTTAAACACAGGCTTGAACACACAAACCATTTAATCAATTCTAAAACAGCAGTCATAAAACATTCGAGAATCCCTGGACAACTGTAGCCTCCCCTCACTGGGCTCGTATGCAAACTTGGCTCGTTACACTGCTCTGCTAACAGCCACCTGACTCAGTGGTGAGAAACAATATATGTCTAGGGTCGGTAGGATTTGGGGTTCAACCAAGCAGGACTGTTCTAATTCAAGAAACCTCGATTTGTGTGAATGCTGTGTAAATACTGCCCATACACCATTATCAGTTGGCAAGAAATATCAGATCGTACACTGCTTAAAATTATGAAGAAAATATATTTACAGATTTAAGCTTTATCGAACAGTTAGTAGGAAAAAGAAAAAAAAAAGGACCTATTACTGTGAAACCAGTCCAATGTGCACATAAAATGGGAGCTCATCCTGAGTTGTCTTTTGCTCACGTACTGGACCAACAGTCTGTGTGAAAGCACACCACATTTCCAACTTCGCTCAACATCCATCTCGAACAAACGGGCTCTCTCGGAAGCATTGGCCCTTCCTCCTTGCAGCCATTCATTTGCACAATGCATTTGTGCAACTGGGATGCTCCTTCCCTGGGCATTCTCGGGCATCTTCTTCCCTATCCCCTCTGTAGCTCTCGCGAAAAATCTCTTTCCACCATGCTCTCCCAATTCCACCATCCTGATTGGCTAACTTAACATTCCTAAGTTGAACAACAGGGCTTCTTATCTCTAGCCAAAGCCAAAACATTCTACCAGCAGGACATACTGCTTTTGCAGAAACTGCTAAAATGTAATGCCTACAGCATAGCAGTGGAAATCTTAACTAGGGGATTACAAAAGCCCATAATTCCTGAAGCAATGGCTTCTGCGGTTGTAAATATAAAGTTTGAACATTGCATCTTTCTTTAAAAGTTTCCCATGACCAGTGACAGCTAATAATGAGTTCATCAGATAGAAGTTTTTACCAATTTAAACTTCGGCGGGGTAGGTTTGAGGGGTGTTGCGTTTTCTGCTCTTCAGGAAGTTGCTTTCCAGAGGCCATTAGTGGAAGGGTGCATTAGGACCTAGGATACAGAATAAGTAGTTATTGAAATTTTGGAGTGGGGTGTTTTGGGTGAATAAAGTTAAACCTTTTTTATATTTAAAAAGAAAATAAATGGATTGCCCAGACAGACTGGGACTTCTGCTACCTCTTTTAGAATGTTGGCACAGGAGCATCAGACCAAACAACATCTTGTGCTGTAAAGTCCTATGATTCTAATGGATATTAAGGGATTGGAGAGTTGGCAACGTGAAAAAAAAGGCACAATCTCAAATAAGAAAACTCAAGTGTAATTTGTAGGAAGCAGCCTTTACTATCCAGTGTCATTTTTCAGTGCTTCATTGGCCTGATTTGTTCTAATTACTCTCCCTCTCTCTCACTCTCACTCACACTCTCATATTGTAGGGAGGAATTGCCTTTGTTGCTATCAAAGGGGCTTTAAAGGTTTACTTCCGGCAACAGCAGTATCTCATCCAAGCGAACCGCAGGATTCTCAACTACTCTGAGAGGGAAGAGGAGCAGGAAGATCCACAAGAAGCCTACGAGGACTCGAGCAGTGACTAAAGCAGGGAATGCTCAGCCTTGATCTGGGCAGGCACAGACCCAGTTAAGTTCCAACTCCCCGGATTGCTGGAATTAGCGTTTAACGTTATCCCACTTGAAGCAGATGTGGTGCTGCAGCCACATTTGCTGAGGTTTATAATGCAGCCCGGCTGAGTTTTCCAATCCTGTCACCTTATTGGACAAATATTTGCCCTGATTTTTAACTGCCTGTTTCTCCTTCAATTGCTTTTATTATTATGATTCAGTAGTTGGGAGGAATACATGTCTATTACCACAAAATAATTTACTGGCATCCACTAAAGCTCACAGCCGTGCTCTCAAATATGCCGATTTGGACAGCTTTCTCATGGGGGGGGGGGTGGCCCTTCGTGCCTGAGCTCTGTACATCAAACCTGCTTCTGTTGTAGTAAAGCTGTATTGAAACAGGTTTAATTCTGTCGTTCTGTGGCCATGGGCTCAATCTCAAACCAGCCACAAATGGACACTTTGAAGCCCCAGGAGGAAAGAGCTGGTGATATCCCTTGTGGTTGACGCTGGCTGCCAGGTTGTGTTGGGAGTTCAGACACTGAATTATGATATTTCTTTCTTGTGTTATCTTCACGAAACAAGACCACAGTTAAATACTGACAGTTAACTGGAGCTTTACAAACTTGATCACAGAGAACATTTATTTGTGCTCATTGCATAGGATACATTGGGAATTGGTCAAAGATTGGGCTTAGTCTTTCAACCCTTAAATCAAATTGTGCATCTAAATAAGTGTTGATTTTATACATATTTGAAAAGTAGGATATTGTAGATGAAGAGCATTTCAGTATCTTCATAACAATTTATCTCCAGAAAATTTATTATTAAATTAAATTTTCTTTCTGTGCTGCCATAGCAACCATGACAATTGCTATCAAATTTGTTTATTTTTTATTTGTATAAAGCTGTTTGAAATAATTGAGTTGATGAAAAATAAGGATTCTGAAGAAATTTAATTTAATAAAAATGGCACCTTATAAATTGTCTCTGTTTGTCCTTTGAGTAAATGTCAGTCATTCATAAAGTCAACGGGGCGGACTTCAGGCCCTTTACCATTTATTTTCCCTGGCAACTACTACAGGGAGGTGTACTGTTTTGAGTGTTGCTGGTTGGGGCAGAGGCATCACAGTACATGTGTTTCCTGTCTGGAGAAGTCCTGTAGTCCCATAGTGCTGTGCAAAAGTCTTGTGCTCCCTAGCTATGTATATACAGTATGTGCCTAAGACTTTTACACAGAACTGTAGTAATTCTATGTATTGCACTGTACTGCTGCCACAAAAAACAAATTTCATGATGTATGCGAGTGATGATAAACCTGATTCTGATATTGGGTCTCTATTATTGGACTGAGCGTGGGAAGGAAGCAGGGAGAGAGCAATCATCATTGGGAGAAGGAGAAGGAAGGAGCAGGAAGCACCAGAGCCATATTGTGTAATTATCAATAAACCGTTGTTTGGAATCAAATAACCTTGTCAGGTGCCCCAGGTTGGTGTGTCTGCACCCATGCCACCCCACCCCGGCACCTGTTCCACATTCCTCCCATGGCTTTCCACTGCATGTTGGCAAACACAGTACTCTACAAAAGTCTTAGGCATCCGATCTCCCTCTCCCCTTCAAAATGAGACACAGCAGGCATCATCCTGAGGCCCTTCTGAAAGGAGAGGCCTATTCAACTCTACATGACATTTTTATATGCTAAAGATCAAAGGACAATTCTATATTTACAGAGTATCTATGATGCTTTCTTTGAATGACGTATAACTGTTTCACACCCACACTACAGACACCCAAGTGAATGTTAAATCTGCATTGTCTGGTCTTCCAAATAACCGCTGTTTTCATGGCTCTTAGGAACCCATTGTCCAGAGCTGCATTTTAAATTTAATCTACAGTCCATACTGAGATCTGAAGATTGGTGGCTGAAGTTAGCTACTGAAGTTAATGTTTTGCCATACACCCCATATCCAGACTATACTCCAACAGAGATATGGGATCACTGTCAGATCATAGGAAGTTGTGCAAATTCCACGTAAACACTCGGGGTCAGGATTAAAACCAGGTACTCGTTGCTATGAAGTTTCATTCCACAGTGCTGCCTCATAAAATTACTGTACTTTTCCACGGTACTTTTGGTTAAAAGTACTGACACCTACTGGTCTGAAGCCATGTATCAGTTGATTATGGTGACTTAATATTCCATTAACTTATTTAGTTCAATGCCTAACACTGTCTCAGACACGTCTGCTGTGATCTGTGACATTCAAACAAATAACCCAGTTAGTGTGCTCTGTGGAGTGACGCTTGCTGAAAAGAGGACTGAACAATGACGGCATTGAATTTGGACAGGATAACCACCAAGTCAAAGTACTGGGCTCAATCAAGGTTTGCAAGTGCTGGACATTCATGCCTACAAGACAAGATCAGGACCACAACCTCTCCCCATTTCCTACCCAAGTCAATATCCTCTGCCTTAAATCTCTTTGACATTTACACACATTCAGAATAATAAACGACCTATTTAAATGTAGTTATTTTTATATAAATATTTTATATTAGTGTTATATTTTATATTAGTACATTTATATTAATGTTATGTTTTATATTAATATACAAAATTTTATATAAAACAAATATTATTCAAACATTTTAAAATAAAATTAAAGGACTAAATATGCACATATTTAACCTGACTTAACCAAGTGAAATAAAGAAGCATTCTCCTGGCAGTCTGTTTCCCTACTCGTCAAAATGCAGTACCTATGCCAGGTTAACCTGCTGTGCGTCCAATTGGTAGATTTCAGCCTGTCTCCAACTTAACTATGGGCAATTATAATTGTATGAAGGTAGTGTTGTCTGGAAAAAGTAAGCTAATTGACAGAAACAGATATTCAAATGGCTGGTCTATAACCCTCTGCAGGAATGTATCCTAATTAGAAAGAGGGTTTGCATGAGAAAGAGGCACAGTAGTTTATGAAAATAGAAGTCAAGTACAATGCTGAGTTGGAAAGTGGACATAAGGTTGGCCCAGTGGGTCCAGAGGAGGTTCACAAGGATGATTCCAAGAATGAAAGGGTTATCATACAAGGAACATTTGATGGCTCTGCGTCTGCTAGAGTTCAGAAGGATGAGGGGGAATCTCACTGACGTTTGAATGTTTTAAGGCCGAGACAGAGTAGATGTGGAAAGGATGTTTCCCATGGTGGGAGAGTCTAGGACAAGAGGGCACAGCCTCAAGACAGAGGGGTGCCCTTTCAAAACTCATTTTGGGTGTGTTGGTGTGAAGATCTTGGTGTGCAATCCAAAGGAAGCATGAATGCATTGTAACTATAGGAATTGTCCTGTTCTTACCTTTGTTCTTTAACATATAAAAATGTGATTTTATATTGGAGCCAGGGGGCCTCTTCCAAAAGTGTCTCCAATAAGAGGCCTGCTTGTCGTGATGAATAAAAACTTCTATATCACCAGCCTTAATATTTCTCTGATTACTTCAATCACAGTCACAACAGTTGAAAGTTTTCATAACTCACTAAATTCTGAGTGGATACCCAAAGATGAGAAAACAGCCAAATCTGATTCCCATGCTCAGAAAGGCATGCGACTATAGGCCAATTAAATTGTTGCCCAGATGCAAGAGTCTACTAAAAGAGGAACTAATTAATCTTTCAAGAATACTTAATATAAGCAAACCTAGTCAATGTGGCTATATGAAAGGTAAATTATGTTTGAGAAATTTGATCCAGTTCTTTGAGGATATGACAGGAGGTGTTGATACAGGGGACCCTGTAGATGGAGTATATTTAGATCTCTGAAAAGGCTTATGACAAGGTGCTATATATGAAGCTGATGTTTGAAATTGAAATTGAAAGCTCAAGTTATTAGAGGACATGTGTTATCATAGTTTGAATACTGGCTGTCACATAGAAAACAGAGTGTTGGAATAAATGGATCATTTTTAAACTGGAGGATATAACCAGTGAAGTGCCCTAAAAATCAATCCTTGGCCCTCAATTTTTTTCTATTTACATTAATAACCTGGCTCCCTTGTAGACATAGATGGATGAATTTATAACAGGAAACAAGTAAACAGACATTAAACTAATGTGTCTGACTTCAAAGTTCAAAGTAAATTTATTATTAAAGTACATATGCAACCAGATACAATCCTGAGATTCATTTTCTTGTGGGCATACTCAATAAATTCATAATAGAATAATAACCATAACAGAATCAATGAAAGACTGCACCAACCTGGGCTTTCAACTAATGTGCAAAAGACACAAACTGTGCAAATACAAAAAGAAAAAAAAAGAATAATAATTAATAAATATCAAGAACATGATAATGAAGAGTTCTTGAAAGTGAGACCATAGGTTCTGGGAACATTTCAATGATGGAGTGAAGTTATCCCCCTTTGGTTTAAGAGCCTGATGGTTGAGGGGTAGTAATTGTTCCTGAACCTGCTGGTGAGTGTCCCAAGAAAACTAAAAAGGAATATGTATAAGTAAAAACAATGTGGTACTGGAAAGTCCACAACCGATGGACTCGCTCTCAAGGACTCTGCAACTCATGTTCGCACTATTTGTCTTCTTTTGTACATTGGATGCTTGTCAATCTTCGCGTGTAGTCTTTCATTGATACTATCGTATTTTTTCATATTATATTCCTGTATATGCCCACAAGAAAATTAATCTCAGGGTAGTATACAGGGACATATATGTATTTTGATAATGGATTTACTTGAACTTTGATGAGAAAAAAAAGCTGATAAATCCCCACGAATCAATGATGTACAACTCTGAGATTTGAAAGAGGTGGTGCTGGATATAATGAAAGCATCAATTCCACTGATCCTGCAGTTATTCCTGTTTGGAAGGTCCCAAATGTGAAGCCTGTATGTAATGAGGGAGGGAGGTAACTATTGACCTACTCCATTTTTATTAATGAGGATGACTTTAATTTCAGATTTATTTTGAGCCATTCATGTACACTCAGTAGCCATTCTCTTAGGTATATCCGTACACTGCTCATTAATATAAATATATAATCAGCCAATCATGTGGCAGCAACTCAATGCATAAAAGCATGCAAACATGGTCAAGTGTTTTAGTTGTTGTTCAAGCCAAACATCAGAATGGGAAAGAAATGTGATCTAAATGACTTTGACCGTGGAATAATTGTTGGAGCCAGACGGGGCGGTTTGAATATTTCAGAATTTGCTGATTCCTGGGATTTTCACACACAACAGTCACTAGAGTTCACAGAGAGTGGTGCGAAAAGCAGAAGACATCCAGTGAGTGACAGCTCTATGGACATAAGCACTCCGTTGCTGAGTGAGGTCAGAGGAGAATGGCCAGAATGACAGGAAGGCGACAGCAACTCATGTAACCACACGTTACAAAAGCGGTGCGCAGCCGAGCATCTCTGAACACACAACAGGTCGAACCTTGAAGTGGATGGGCTACAGTAGCAGAAAACCATGGGCATACACTCAATACAGGAGGTACCTAATAAAGTAGCCACTGAGTGTATATTATGACTGATCTTCCACTTCAGCCTTTAACTGTAACTATTCCCATATCCTTTGAGTTCTTTCATTTCCAGAAATCTATTAATCCCTGTTTTGATGAGGCCTCTTCAGTCCTCTGTTGTGGAGAATTCTAAAGACTTACGGAAGAAACTTTATACCATGTGACTCCTAGTCCTCGACAGCACAGCCAAGGGAAACATCCACTCATATTTTGTAAGTTTCAATGAGAACACACCCAGTGGACTGACTCCAATTAAATTTCCCAGTTACCCTGTTAGTATTCAAATTAGTGTCTAAGGACAAATGGTCTATAGCTGGCTACTGGTCCAGTACTTTTACCACTATGCTACTGCTCCTTTGTAGATGACACACAACTTAGGGTCATACTCAGAAGTATAGTACATGTTTCAATAAATCTTGGCACAGTCATTGGCTAACAAACTGCTGCACTTTCATAATCCATTAATATTGTGGGTATACATGAAGTTAAACTGAAGTTCGCCTTTTTGAAATCACTATTCAGTGTATTATTTTACAACCAGTGTTTAAAATACATAGCAGGTTTGGACTGCGTGTGTAATGATAATATGAAAATTTCAATTTGTTTCCTGTGGATGTTAACTATTACTTTGAACAGTCTCTGATTTGCTACTGATGAAGAAACTCAAAAATGAGGTTTCATCATAGAAATGGCGTTGGCTCTGTGCTGTGTGGGGACAGCTGCATTTTCTACGGGGCCCACCTCGTGAGGTTCAGCTGCCGACAATGCAGACCGGATGGACACTGCCAACTCGCATCACAATCGATCCATTTTACCCTCAGCTTGTTGATGCTCAGTGCTTGCCAGCCCAAATCAGGACACAGGTGCCAAATCTCTTACATTGTTCAGAAGTAGCAATATTACAGTGATATCAAGTCAAATTAAAAGTAAAATTTAGTATCACAGTACGTATATAAGACGCAGGAGCAGGATTCAGCCATCAGATCCTTCAGTTCTATTCTGCCATTCCATCACGGCTGTGCCCTCTGATCCTGGACTCCCCCACCACAGGAAACATCCTCTCCACATCCACATTATCCTGGCCTTTCAATATTCCACAATTTCAATGAGATGTTACCAGATACCTACCTTGAAATTCAGTTTCTTGCAGGTGTTTACAGGAAAAAAAATACAATAATCTTTATGAAAAACTATACATAATCAAAAACTCACAAACAACCAATGTGCAGAAGACAGATTGTGCAAATTTTTAAAAATACCGAGAACGAGTTGTATAAATTCCTTGAGAATGAGTCTGTGGATTGAGCTGTGGTGAGTGAAGTTATCCATGCCAATTCAAGAGCCTGAAGGTTGTAGAGTAATTACCGTTCCTGAACCTGGGAGTGTGGGATCTAAGGCTTCTGTAGCTCCTGCCTATTGGTGGTAGCGAGAAGAGAGCATGACCTGGATGGTGTGAGTCCTTGGAGATGCATGTCACTTTCTTATGGCAGTGCTCCATGTAAATGTGTTCAATGTGGGGAGAGCTTTGCCTCTGATGGACTGGGCTGTGTCCACCATTTTCTGTAGACACTTCCCTTTCCGGGTATTAGTGACTTGCAAATTACGGTCTCCCTGTACATGACACGGATGGCCACGGGCACAAGGATAGCCTCCATGTCTCCAAGACCCATAATGCTGTTGTTTCTCATATAACAGGGACGGTAGGTAAAGGAGTGATCCTTAAACGAATCACAGTGATTCTCAAACTTTAGGCAAACTACGTACAAGGCAAACAGTACGTATTTCCGAAAGGTATTTTCAAAAGCAGTCAGAAAAGGTGCCCAGCTGAGTTGGTGAATTGTTCCTTTGCACAGGGAAGTAAATTTTGTTTTCCCACAAATTGCAACAATTAAGAGGCATTTAGACAGCTAACACACACAAAATGCTGGATGAACTCAGCAGGTCAGGTAGCATCTGTAGAAATGAATAAACAATCGCTGTTTTGGGCCGAGACCCTTCTTCAGAACAGGCACATGAATAGGCAGGGAATAGAGGAATATGACCATGTGCAGGCAGGTGGGATTAAGTTGATTTAGCATCATGGTCAGCACATACATGATAGGCCAAAGGGCCTGCTGTTGTGGCTGTATAGATTTATGTTCTATGTTCAAAAGCTGAGTTTTCTTTATAAAACTTCTGTTCCTTATAAATGTTGTGACAATATCTCCCTCCCACTAGGGCTGTGTTTTCCAGATTCCAACTCCCTCTGGGTGAAAAATTCTTCCTCAAAATGGCCTATTCCTCATCTTAAACCTTTGCCCTCTGATTTTAGACAGTCCCGCTGTGGAGAAAATTTCCCTACAGTCTAGGCCCTTCATCACTTGCAGGCTTCTGTCAGGCCCGGCTTAAACTCCTCTGCTCTGTGGAGAACAAATTCAGTTGAGTTGGCCTCTCTTTGTAACTGACACACTCCATCCCAGCAGCATCCTAGTGTTCAATGCACCAACAAACTAAAGTCTGCTTAATTCCACCTACCACCCCCCCCCCCCCACCCCCAGAGGGCAACCTGCCTTTCCAGAAAATCTAGTCTGGTGAACAAGAGAATATACTCAGTGACTACAGTTGCAATGTTATTTCTTCTTGTAAAGTTACAAGAAGAATTTGGACTTATATTGACCTCCAGATTGAGAAGATATAGCCCATGATAGAAGCAAATAAAGTCCACAATTCAAGAGAGATGATTGATGGTGTAGAAAACTTCAGAATGCAAATTCTGCATTTGAGCCATGTTTCTTCACTGCTAACTTAAAAGGAGCAAGACTATGTCATCTTTGCGGCAACACACAATGCGCTGGAGGAACTCAGCGGGTCAGGCATGAGGGAAATGGGTAGTTGACATTTCGGGCTGAGATCCTTCAATATGTTGTCTGTCCACTTCCGCCCATGGGTGCTGCCTTGGTCTGCAGAGTTCTTCCAGCTTTTTCTGTGTGGTGCTCCTGATTTTCAGCACCTGCAGTACCCTGTGTCTCTATATCACATGCATAATGACTTTGGCTCACTTTTTGAAGTGGGGAGTGGGGAGGTGATCGCTGTAGTAATATGGAGAGTGGCTTGCACAAGCGGGCAGGGCAGCCATCAGTAGATCTGTGAGGCATTAGTAAGGAGCAGTACTCTAATAGACCTCGACTAATGTCTCCCTCCTCCAGCCGTTTCCAATCTTCACACTTACCTCTTCACCCCTCACCTTACTCCATGTTTTGTTTTTCTCCCTTTCCTCCTCTGCCCCCTCAGACATTGGGGACATTAAGAAATTCTTAGATAGGCACATTGATAATAGAAAGTGGAAAGCTACATAGGAGAGAAGAGTTACATTGATTTTAGAGTAAGTTAAAGGGTTAGCACAGCATTGTGGACCGAAGGGCCTGTGCTTGCGCTGTACTGCTTTATGTTCTCTTTGCCTCCATCAATCATTGACCTGTCAGTGTCCAACTCCACCCCCGCTCCCCTTCTCCTCTCTATATTGGCCATATCACCTCCCAGATCTCCGTCATGATGCAGAAGTATGATCATTCCAGATTCTCCAGTCGATATTACTTTTGCCTCAATCATTGTTTGCCGTGTGAAGTTGGCATTCATATTTACATTGGCCCTTTAAAAGACACCGTATCTAGGAAGGCGTGAGCTGGAAATGATTTTGTCAAGTCATTACGTAAAGCCAATATCAGGAACTGCCCGGCAACTTTGGTGTCACAAAGTGGCTGCTGGGAGCTGTAGTTTGGAGCATGCTTCTATCACTTCCCCTATGTTGAACTACAAGAACTACAACTCCCAGAAAGCAGTGCAGGGATTATGTGGTAGCCACTTTGTTGGCCGGTTATTATTGATTGATTGGCGCTTGATAATTTATATTAATAGCATGCAATCCCTGCTGAGGAAAGGGGAGTGTTTTCCCATCATTCAATCAGTCAACAATAACGTGCGTTGGTACCCAGCTGGCCACTTGAAGCGGACGACTGGCATTTTTACAATTAATTACTTCATAGTCTGTAAAGTCCTTTTTAAATGTCAGCATGCGGGAAGCACAGCTGCCACTTAGTGCACAGCAAACTTCCAAAAAATTGTTTAATTGTCAATTGAAGACGCTTGAAGGCAGCAGGAGAGATTTTTGCTGGCATTCCCCGAGGAACAGGAATACTGCATCCGCCAGTACAGCACAGTGATCCCTGATTTCAGCCTGACATTGGCACCTCTGACCATTGCCAACCCTATCTTTTGTGCTCAAGTCTTGAACCCTCAGCTTTCTGACCCCATGGGGGTGCAGCTACTTCAGGATCAGTTGGAAGATGTCAAAGTAAATGTATTTTCAAAGCACATATGAGCCATAGCTACCTTCAGATTTATTTTCTTGCAGGCTTTCACAGGAAAACAGAAGTATACCATACAATCAATGGGAAAAACTACACATAAACAAAGACTGATGGCCAATGTGCTAAAGGAGACAAACTGTGCATATAAAAAATAAATTAGCAGATAAGTAATACTCAGAACATGAGTTGTAGAGTCTGATAGTTAATTGCCATAAGGAAAGAAAGGTCAGCAAGCTAGGAGAATGAGGAACAATGGGAGGGAGCCGATAACTCGATCGGTGGTGGTGGGGTTGCTGAGAATATGGCCAAGAGTTCAAGGAGGCCAGAACACCTGAAAATACAAAGTCACAAGAGACTGCAGATGCTGGAATCCGGAGGAACAATCTACTGGAGGAACTCAACAGGCCGATCAGCATCTGCGGAGGGAAAGGATTGTCAGCATTTTGGGTCAAAACCCTAAATTAAAACATCAGCAATTCCTTTCTCCCCACTATTGCTGCTCAGTCCAGTGAGTTCTGCCAAAACATGAAGGAGAAACACGGACACTGAACGTCAGTAATCAGCATGGACCTCATGACCTACAGGTTGCTGAGGCTTAATCAGCGTGAGAATGCCCCTCGTCCTGAATGTGCTTTTTCCTGCTTGTGTGCAGTTGTCTTTGCTGTCAGGTCACTTCAAGATCTGCTTCTCAAATCCCCAATCATGGTGGGCAGTGAGTTACTCAATGGAGGGTGAGGGTGTTGGGGATTGAGGAGGGGTCGTCACTGCCCTGCCTACTCTAATCTCAGCTGAAGCCCACACCAGTAGATCAGCCAGTCGCTGTACCTGCTGGGTTCAGCCTTTAACCATGAGAGTTTTCAAAGTTCGAAGTAAATTTATAACTAGCGTACATGTATGCCATCATATACTACCTTTAGTTTCATTTTTTGCGGGCATTCACAGCAGAATAAAGAAATACAGAAGAGTCAAAAAAAAAGACACGTGAAGACTGATAAACAACCAACGTGCCAAAGATGACAAACTCTGCAAATACAAAATAAATAATACCGAAAACATGGGTTTATAGAGTCCTTGAAAGTGAGTCCATAGGTTGTGGAATCAGTTCTGAGTTGAGGCTATTCACACTAATTCTGGAGCCTGGTGTTTGACGAGTAATAACTGCTGCTGAACCTAGTGGTGTGGGACCTAAGGCTCCTGTCCCTCCTTCCCGATGTTACCAGCGAGAAGAGAACAGGGCCTGGATGGTGGGGGTCCTTGATGATGTTTGCTGCTTTCATGTGGCAGCCCTCATGGTAGATGAACTCTGTCCTGTGCTCATCAATGTCCCAAGGGTCTATGCACCCATGGAGATGTAGCAGCAGAATTAGGCCATTCGGCCCATTGAGTCTGCTCCGCCATTCCATCATGGCTGATTTATTATCCCTCTCAATCTCATACCTCACTCTCTTCATGTCTGCAAAGGGCAAGACCATGAAAGCACCTCACAACATATCCACTTGCATCGCAAACTATAAAAGGGATACTGTAAAAATGGACACATCTCATTGCTAACCCATCTTCTAGGAGCTGTGGTGAACTGCAACATAGCGCCTTAAAATCAAGCAAATACTTGTCCTCATTCAGACAAGAGGCTTATTGCCTGTCCTGGAGTCGACGTAGCCTTGTGTCACCTGCTGTCCAAAGGACAATGCTCTGGCCTATTTTACAAGGAGGCACCACACTCCTTCAGGACACACTTTTCTCAGAGGCCAGAGAAGCTCTGGAATTCTCCGCCCCAGAGGTCCGTGGAGGCCAAGTCATTGGAAATTTAAGGCAGAGATAGATTTGAATGATCTGGGTACTGGGGGTTATTGGGGAGCCGTTGTGATCAGCAAAGATCAGCCATCATCGTATCGAAGGCTTCGTTGCTTTTTCCCCTCCCTTTTGTCATTGTGTGACCGATTACCTGAAAACAGGCCACTCTCCACAACGAGGATTAATCGAGGTGAATCAGGTGATTCACGGACTGGTTCTCCCCTCTCAGATGCCGCCTGACCTGCGGAGTTATCTCAGCAGCCTCAAGTTTCCCCACACCTGCAGTGTCTGCGGAGACACCCAGAGACGGCAGGAATCCCGAGCAACAAACAAACTGCTGGAGGAACTCAGCGGTCCGAGCAGCATCTGAGGGAGTGGGAGAGAGACCGTTGGAAGTTTCAGGATGAAACCCTGCATCAGGAAGTACTCTGGCAGCACGGTGCAGTGTAGTTAATTGCCCACTATAAACGGCTTCTGTAAATTGCCTGCAATGCGGGGCGGGTGGTACAAAGCCCATGGAAATATGTGGAGAATACAAATATAATCAACATAGGATTAATGTTTAAGGGCAGCGTGGGAACAGTGGTTAGCACACCGCTTTACAGCACCAGCAGCCCGGGTTCAATTCCCGCCCCAGCCTGTAAGGAGTTTGTACATTCTCCCCGTGACCGCGTGGGTTTCCTCCGGGGTACACCGGTTTCTTCTCGCAGTCCAAAGACATATTGGTCAATCGGTCATTGTAAATTGTCTCGTAATTAGGCTAGAGTTAAGTCGGGGATTGATGGGCTGCGTCGCGCTGTATTTCAATCAATCAATAGATCATCTAGGTAGATAAACAAGGCGCTTGAGGGTCAGCAGGGCCGTGGTGGGCCGAAGAACACGCTGCGGCGCTGCCTCTCTCTCCCTGCGACTCCATGACTATGACTCTGAGCTATGTGACGTGGGGGGCAGGGTGCGGTTAAAACGAAAACAAAATCGCAAACATTCTGAGAGGGGCGAAGTGAAAACGACAAATTTATTATTATTATTATTTTTTTTAAAAAAAAGACGCCTGCCCTGAACTACCGGTCAAATTCCCGACGCCGGGCGCAGGTCAGGTGCAGGATTTACATCAGAGGCGAGGGAGAGGGGAAAAAAAAATGTTAAAAGTAACCAGAATGCTTCGGAGTGTAAGAGCTTCAGTTCCGGAGTAAAGAGGCGATGAGTAGGTCATTAAACAGCATCTTGTGATCTTGGTTGTTCCATTTTGATGCGATCGATGAGGAACGGGAGGCGGGCAAGAGAGAAAGTACATAGACACACTCACACATACATATACACGGCACCGCACTGAAAAGCTGCTCCGGTTCGGTTAGTTTCATGTTTCGTGTGTTAGTTGTGGCGTTGGCTGAAACTGACGCGATTAGCGCTGTTACACAATCGGGGTTGCTCTCTGGGCAAGGATCGCCGGGGTAGCGCTGCGCTGGACTTGCATCTCCTTCTTGCCCGTCCCTAACAGCCCCTTTCCCCTTTTAAATTCTTAATTGCAACTCCCCCCTCCCCTCCACCACCCACCCCCCCTCTCCTTTTACTTTTTTAAAAAAAACAACAAAATTCCCCTCCCCTTCCCCCCCGGCTCTGCGAATCCAGCCATGTTACAGAATGACACGAAGAGATTATCAGCCTGCAGCCCATATCTGGAGACGGATCTGGAGTCTTTTAAGAGTGCAGAGGTCAGCTGTGGGAGTGAGAGTGCCCAGCTGGACGGCCACCCTGCACCTGGCAACTTGGTGCTACAGGATCATGGAGGGACCAGCTCACCTCACAGCAACCTAGGCTGGCCCACCAGCCAGGGGGGCGAGGAAAGCCTCCTCCAGCAGAGGGTACTGCCCACCGCCATGCTGCTGCCCAAGATGGTCCACCTGGGCCCCCTCTTCGGCGGGACGTTCCCCTCGGCGCACCAGATGGGGCTTTTGCAGCAGCACAGGCAGTCGTCCCTCAGCCAGCATCCTCCCCCGGCCTCCTTCCCCCAAAGGAATGGCTTCAGCGGACAGCAGCAAAACTTCAGGGCTTTCAGCTGGGGAGGACACCAGCAGCAGACCCGAGGAGGAGGAGGAGGAAGTGGCTGGGACTCCCTCAGTGTTCCCTGCAGCAGGAGCCTGAGGAGATCGGTCGGAGTAATGGGAGTCTCGAACTCGATCGCATCCTGCTCTTCCAAGAGGTCCTATTCCAGTCACCTCATGGTGCCTCCAAAGTTGAACAGGAGTCAACCTGGACTGACTTCCAAATCCTGGATGGATGACAACCCAGTGTGCACAGATAGCAACAGCAATTGGCTGCCTCAACAGCAGGTAAAACCTTTATATTTTTCTGTTGGGATTGTCACAATGTGTGTGGGCTGGAAGTATTTTGCTACTGTTGACTCCTCCCTTACTGAGGGGGGATTACCTGCACTCATCTCTGTGACTCACTCTGCTAACTGGAGCTCAGTGGTCCAGACTATGTCGTCTCCGAGTTAGGAGGATGGGGGCCCGGTGATCCAGGTTTGATCCTGACATCTAGCGAAGTGTGTGTGTGGAGTTTCTGCCTCCTTCTTGTAAATGTGCGTGTTTCCGCTGTGTGCTCCAGTTCCCCCTCCCCCCCCCCATGTCCCAAAAAACAGTCTAGACAGGTTATTTTGCCCCTGGAAGTTGTACCTCCCCCCCCCCCCCCAGTGAAATTAATTACACAACTGTTTTGTGTGTGTGGGTTTTTACAGGGCAAATTAGTGCAAAGTTGAATGTTTTGTGAGTCAACATTGGGCCAAATGGTTGTATGAAATATGGAAAGTGGGTTCAAGACTTGATTTTTTTTTTTAAAAATTGAGGTACAAGCACAGAATAGGCGACTCTGGCCTTTCGAGGCACGCTGGGCAGCATCTCCCAGTTTAATCCCAGCCTAATCACAGGACGATTTACAATGATCGATTAACCTCCCAACCAGTAAGCCTTTGGACTGAGGGAGGATACAGAAGCCCCCGGGTGAAACCCACGCAGTCACGAAGAGAACATACTTACAGGTAGCGGCCTGTACTGTAAAGCATTGTTGTACAAACAACTATGCTCCCTTGCCTGTATTATTACAGGTGTAACACCCCAGGCAGTACTGAGGGAGTGCTGCACTGTCTATTAAACCCAAGGTCTGTCCTCCCTTTCAGGTGCATGTTAAAGGTCCAAAGGGAATATCTTTAAGAACAGAATTCACCTGTGCCTGCAATAGCCTGTTTAATAAAAAAAAATGCTTTATCAAGCAGTTATCACAGTTCCGTGGGGGTCTGCTGTGCACAAATCTGTTGGCACAAACCTGACCTTGCAGCAATGACTGATTTCACTGGTGGTAACACACCCAAAATGCTGGAGGATTTCTGCAAGTCGGACAGCACTTATTGAGGGGAAATAAATATATTTATGATTCACTGATTGTAAGGTGTTTTGAAAGGGTAAATGTTAATGTAGGCCTGTTCTGGCTCCCCTCGTCCCTTCCCTTTTCCCCATGGTCCACTCACCTCTCCAATCAGATTCCTTCTTTTTCAGCCCTTCACCTTTTCCACCTATCACCTCGCAGCTTCTCACTTCATCCCCTCCCCCACCCAACTACCTTCCCTCTCACCTGGTTTCACCTAACACCTTGCTTGTACTCCCCCTCCCTCCACCTTCTTATTTCGACTTCTTCACCCTTCCTTTCCAGGCCCGATGAAGGGTCTCAGCCTGAGATGCCATCAGCTTATTCCTTTCTGTAAGTGGCTGCCTAAACTATTGAGTTTCTCCAGCATTTTGTGTGTACTACTCTGCATTTCCAGACTCTCTTGTGCTTATGTCAATTTAGGCCTTCCTTGTTTGCACTGGCTCACTGTAACATTGTGCTTTGTCCCCACAAGTCATTGGTGTTTCTCATTAACAGAAAGCTTGCTGACTTTGTCTGTGGGAGGGGACTATGTCTGCGGGCTACACCTGGCCTGACATGCCCACGTCCCACAGACGTGGCCGACATTGGCTCTGTGTGGTTTACCTTTGCTCTTTCTCCGTTGTTTGCATGGCTTAGCAAAGGAGAGCACATCTCTCGTCTCCCTGAGCAATTAGCCAGAGGCTCGCTAATGGCCTGGTCACAGTCAGTGTCTGAGTCAGCAAGATGCAGTGAACCTTACTGTTGCAAGCATTGGGAGATCAAAGTAATTGCCAGCAGGCCATGTTACTGGGGCTGGAGGCTTTGAGTTATAAGGATGGATTAGGACTTTGTTTCTTGGCGTGAAGGAGGCAGAGGGTGACCTTATAGACCTTTATCAATCATGAGGGATATACAGTACTTTGCAAAAGTGTTAGGCACCTGTATAAAGCTAGGGTGCCTAAGACTTTTGCACAGTACTGCATTTGTCAGAGTGGAACTGAGAAGGAGTTTGTAAATCTGGTGGGAGCAAAGAGCATAAGACCATAAGATATAGGAGCAGAATTAGGCCATTTGGCCTATTGAGTCTGTTCCACCATTTCATTATGGCTGATTAATTTTCCCTCTCAGCCCCATTCTCCTTCATCCCTTTATGTCCTGACCAATCAAGAATTAATCAACCTCTACCTTAACTATACTCAATGACATGGCCTCCACAGCCACCTGTGGCAGTGAATTCCACAGATTCACCACTCTCTGGCTAAAGACATTCCTCCTTATTTCCATTCTAAAAGGGCGCCCGTCTATTCTGAGGATTTGATCTTTGGTCATAGGCTCCCCCTCTACAGGAAACATCTCCACATCCACTCTATTGAGGCCTTTCAACATTCAGTAGGTTCCAGAGGATGTTGGGAATGATGAGGGTGGAACGCCATGGGAGGGATGTGGGAGAGGTGACAGAGAAGGAGTACCGGAGGCTGGGGAGACGCAGGTGCAGATACACCTGATGCTGAGACAGCAGGCAAGGTCATTTAATTCCAAGCAGTTGGTTTATTTATCAATACAGAATGTCTGCCTGGCTCTTCCTGGTCCCTCCTCTCTTCTTTCCCCTTTTTTTGTCAACCACGATTCCCCTCCCCCTGCCCCATCCCATTCTGTCCACAATAGAGACCCGTATCAGAATCAGGTTTATCTTCACTCACAGATGTCATGAAATTTGTTTTTTTGTGTGTGTGTGTGTGGCAGCAGTGCAGTGCGATACTACAATACTGTGCAAAAGTCTTGGGTGCCCTGGCTGTATCATGTGCCCAAGACTCTCGCACAGTACTGTAGATTAGCTGGATGCTCAGTCCCTTTTTTTTACCCCGGAGGTGGGGGAGACTACAACTAGAGCTCCTGGGTTTAGGGTGACTGGAAAGATTTAAAGGGGATCTGAGGGGCAAGCTTTTTGCATGAGAAAAGTAGGTCTGTGTGACAAATTGTCAGAGGAAGCAGTTGCACGTTTAGACAGGGACATGGATGGAAGGAAGGGGTGGCATTGTAGTATAGCGCTCAGCACAGTACTTTGTAGTACTAGGCCTGGGTTCAATCCCCACCACTGCTGAAGTAAAATTGGATAGGTTTCTGGACAGGAAAGGAATGGAGGGTTACGGGCTGAGGGCAGATCGGTGGGAATAGGTGAGAGTAAGTGTTCAGCACGGACTAGAAGGGCCAAGATGGCCCGTTTTTGTGCTGTAATTGTTATATGGTTATATGCTTGTAAGGAGTTTGTATGTTCTCTCTACCTCGGGGTGCTCTGGTTTCCTCCCACAGTCCAAAGACGTACTGGTTGGTAGATTAATTAGTCTTTGTAAATCGTTCTGTGATTAGGTTAGGATTAAATTGGGGGGGGGGGGTGCCTATGCAGTGTGCCTCAAAGGGCCTATTCCACGTTGAATCTTAATTTAAAAAGTTAAAAATGATTTTGAGGGACATGGGCCATACGAAGGTGAATGGGACTAGCCTGGTCAGTATTGACAAATTGTGTCAAAAAGTCTATTTCTGTGCTGTATGACTCTTCGATTCTACCCAAGGGCTCTGCAGAGTGGAAAAGGCCCTTAATTTGTTTGACGGCCACTTCCAAATGAGAAGGATTAAAATCATATTATTGCTTGAAGGATTTCAACTGTGAATTGTGGAGTAAGGTGCTAATCCCTCTAGCTGAGGTGGTGGGGGAGGTCTGGAATCTGATAAATCCACTACCACAAGGTCACCCTGAATTTGGGGCTGAGGGGCAGTGGAGTTCAATGGGCAGAAGATGGGAACTGCAGGAGGGAAAAGGGATTGTGGTGGAAGGTCAGTGAAGGGTGAATCAGAGGTGTGGAGGAGGTGCTCAAAAGCTTCAAATTCAGACCACGGAGCTGGGGTTCTGCTATAAAACTGGGCCTTGTTTTGTAATCTGAATCCCCATTTTAAAATGGAGTCTGGACAGGCTTGGATCTGGAGTAACACACAACCTGCTGGAGGAACTCGGTGAGTCGAACAGCATCTGTGAGGGTGAGGACTTCTTGATTGTTTTCAGGTAGGGTTTGGCCCAAAATATAAATAACTCCTTCCCTCGCCCACCCACAGATGCTGCTAAACCCACTGAGTTCCTCCAAGTAATTGCTTGTTGCCCTACTTTAAGCTGCCTTCTAAGAATGCCGGGGGATTTAATTAAAACCTACTGAATGTTGAAAGGACTAGATAGGGTGGATGTGGAGAGAATGTTTCTTATTGTGGAGATATCCAGAACTAGAGGGCACAGCCTCAAAATTGAGGGGAGACCCTTTTAGAACAGAGGTAAGGAGGAATTTTTTTTAAAGCCAGAGAGTAGTGAATCTGTGGAATGCTCTGTCACAGACTGCGGTGGAGGCCAAGTCCGTGGGTATATTTAAGGTGAAAGTTGATCGTTTCCCGATCGGTCAGGGCATCGAAGGATATGGCGAGAAGGCAGGTGTTTGAGGATGAATGGGTTCCGGGTTCAGCTATGATGGATGGCAGAGCAGACTCGATGGGCTGAATGGCCTAATTCTGCTCTTATGTCTTGCGTCTTAACTCTTTTGAAAGCAGATAACTTTCCTGATAGTTATTTAGTTTTTCAGTGAGATCCTCTTTCTTTTTGGCTTTTAACTGTCATTGGAAGAGTTGATGTCTACATGTCCATGTGGCCTAGAGGGTCAATGGGTATCTTTGTACTCTGACTCTATTTAACACTGTGTGAGTCTCCCTTGGTGATCTGAAGGAGCTGAGCTTGATCTCAGAGGCTGCAGCAACTTGTTCACCATTAACAGCATTGCAAAAGTCTTAGGCACATATATATAGCTAGTTTAGCCAAGACCTTTGCTCAGTACTGTAGTAATTTTATGTATTGCACTGTACTGCGGCCAGAAAAACAAACCAGATTTCTTTGCCTGTGAGTGATGATAAACTTGATTTTGATGAGGGCCTCTATTGTGGACTGAAACTGGGAACGGGACAGGGAAAGAGGAATCATGGTTGGGAAAAGGGGAAGGAACAGGAAGTACCAGAGAGACATTCTGTAATGATCAGTAAACCAATTGATTGGAATCAAATATCTTTGCCTGCTGTCTCAGGGCTTGGTAAGTCTGCATCTGTGACACTTCCCTGCCCTGGCACTCCTTCTCTCTCAGCAGTCCCACACCCCTCCCACAGCACTTTGCCCTTATCATTCCCAACATCCTTTGCACCCGCCAGACTTACAAACTTGCTCTCTGCACCACGTTGACAAATACAATTCTGTGCTAAAGTCTTAGGTACTCTAGCTATTTGTGTGTGTGCGCCTACGAATTTTGCACGGCACTGCATTTGCTGCAGCAAGCAAAATGGAAGTCGGGTGGCATCTGTGCAGGGAAATGGACAGGTTTGCGCTGAGACCCTCCATTTGGATTGAAGGATCGAAGGGGAGATGGCCAGTGTTAAAAAGGGGGATGGAATGGGTGGAGCAAGAGCTGGCACGTGATAGGTGGATCCAGGTGAGGGGATAATAAGTAAATGAGGGAGAGGAGGGAGAATGGAAATAATGTCAGAAACTGGGAGATGAAAGGTGGAAGCGACAGAGGGCTAAAGTGATGGGGTCTGACAGGAGGGAAAGTTGGAGCATGGAATTGAGGGAGGTTGGAGGGAAAACGTGTGGATGCATGTGTGGGTGATGGGCAGGTAGAGAGGATAGGAGAGGGGAAAGGGATTGTAATGCGATCACCCGAGTCGAGTATGACGTTCTCTTGAGTTGTCTATTGGTGGGTCCTCAGGTGGCTGTCGAGGTCGATCTGGGATCCACATATTCTTAAGGGGTTTCCAGACCCCTCAATCCTGTCCTCTTCCCCACTTACTAATTGTACGGGACTTAATCCGGGACGTCAGGGTGCTAGGGTCCAGTGGCATGGAATGCAAGATGACTGAGGACTTCATTGAGGTAGCCTTCCTCTGCCTTCACTTCAGTTGTGATGTGTCATCGTCTTCTGGTACCTCACTGTCGAGGTCTTTGTTGGACTGATATTTGTTTGGGACCATCCCCTTGACCTCACTGCTATGGGTGACCCTACCAGGAACTAAGTGATGGATAGCTAAATTTCAGACTCTCGGGATCTCAGGAACTCACAGGCCTCTCCAACACGACAAGGTGATGATCCTCAGAGAAGGATTGGGGAAAGAGATAAGGTGCTGTGGGGGGGGGGGGGGGGGGGAAAGAAAAGAACAAGAAAAAGATGGGGTGAACAGTTACCAGAAATGAGAGCGTTCAGTGTTCCTGCTGCCGGGTGTGAGACTACGCAGGAGGAGGTGAGATGATGTTCCACTAATTGGTATTTAGCCTCAATTTGGCAGCAGAGGAGGCATGGCTGCATTGTGGGGAGAGATCTCCGGCATCTAATAATAATGTTGAAGTGACGGCAAATTAGGCTGTTGTGTGACTAAGATGGTGGTGTTCTCATGTCCCTGTCGTTCTTGTCGCCCTTGCTGTTAGAGGTCACAGGATTGGAAAGTGTTGTTGGAGTAACTGGGCATTTTTTTAAATCAATAGTGAACACTCCCTGTACACCCCACTCCCCACCTTTCCTTCCATTCTCAGCACGTTCATATGCCTGTCGAAGACCCTCTTAAATGCTCCAATTGTATTTACCTCCACTACCAACCGTGGCAGTGCTTTCCAGGTGCCCATCGCTCTCTGTGTAAATAAACATTTGCCCTGCACATCTCCTTTGATTTTACCCCCTCCCCATCTGTAAATAATGGCCTCTAGTTTGAAATGTTTTCACCCTGGGAGAAAGATACTGGCTGTCAACCCTATCTGTGCCTCTTATAATCTTATACATTTCCATTAGGCCTCCCCTCAGCCTCTGCCCGGGTTTGTCCAACCTCTCCCTACAGCCCATGGCACATGTCCACTAGTCCGATGGGCATCAACGTTTTAGAAACAGCTTTTGCCCTTCCACCATCAAGTTTCTGAACAGACAATGAACCAACCATAAACACTACCTCATTTTTTTTTATTGGCTTTTTGCGCTACTTATTTAAATATATATTTGCTTTTTACGTCCAGCATTGTACTGCTGCTGCAAGACAACAAAGCTTACGAAATATGTCAGTGATATTAAACCTGATTCTGATTCTCTCCTGTACCCTCCCCGTTGCTTCCACATCCTTCCTGAAAAGGGGCAATCAGAATTGAATGCAAAAGTCCAGATGCTGCCGAACCGTAGTTTTATAATATCCAGATGAAGCAGAGAATTAGTGAAAGCAGCAATGAGCTGGGAGAGGGAACGGACCTGAGAGAACAGGAGCTTATTTATTGTGCACAGTATCTTGCAGGAAATCTGAAGGTCAGATAAAATTTTCCATTGCTCAATCGAACAGCACTAGGGGAGTAGGAAGCACAGGTGCTCTTTCATGTGAGGGAGGAACACTTTGCCAAAGACTGTGCGTGCCAGATAACAAGTTTGATCTCCTGTCTGAGGCCTAGAAGCCAGCCCACTGCTGAATTGGTGTTGCCACTGGGCCTGGGCATTCCTGAGCTAGTCCAAGCCATTCGTTGCTGCCCTTTGCCTCTGGATCAATCCCTGTGTACTGGCGGGTGTATGCCAAGGCTCGGCCTTGTTGGTTTAACTTGAGGGAAAGGCCAGCCCAAGGCTGAAGTGTGAAAATGACACTGGTGGAGATTCTGGTAGTAAAACCTTGGTTAATGTCACTGCAACCCCATCCTTGTGGCAAAGGGAGAGATATCACACGTTTTTTATCCCAGACTGGATAATTCAGCAGTCTAAGGAACTGAAGAATTTAGGTCAGCACAAAACTCTTAGCTTATTTTAAAACAAAAAGAAACTATAGTAGAAACTCAGTGGGTCAGGTAGCACCTGTAGAGGGAAATGGACAGTCGATATATTAGGTCAAAAAGGCGACTGTCCCTTTCCCTCTTTGGACTAACACACACAAAAAGCTGGAGCATTGTAGCAGGTCAGGCAGCATCTTCAGAAAGGAATAAAAAGCCCTCTACGGATGCTGCCTTCTCCAGCAGTTTTAATTTTGCTCCAAATTCCAGCATCTACAGTCTCTTGCATCTCCATTTTATTCTAGATTCTATGGTTTTCATTTCCTCACTGCCTCCATCTTCCATAATTGGCCAACTAAATTCAGTGCTCACTCATACAGAAAGATGGCCACTTACGACTTAGAAAATAGAGTTGAGAAGCAAAGAGAGGAAAGGGGGTGTGATTGACTCTGTGGTGTACTGAAGCCATCTGATTTATCTTCTGTGGACGTCTGAATTGGTTGCGGTACTGCCCGGCGTTGAGGATCTCCAGTTCTGAATGCTAACACGAGAAGGTCTGCAGATGCTGGAAATCCAAGCAGCGCGCACAAAATGTTGGAGCAACAGAACAAGGAAGGCAGCATCTGTGGCAGAGAGTAAACAGTCGACATTTCAGGCTGAGATCATTCGTCAGTACAGGGCAGGTGCTGATGAAAGGTCTAGGCCCAAGATGTTGACTGTTTACTCTTTTCCAATAGACGCTGCCTGCCCTGCTGAGTTCTGAATGCTGTTGCTTGCCTAATTGCTTGTACGATTTGTACTATTTTCCCTCTCTCTCTACACATTGGGTGTTCAATGGTCTTTTTTTTGTTTTAAATGGATTCTTTTTTTTTGTTTTGTGGCTGTCTGTAAGGAAACAAATCTCAAGGTTGTATAAAGTATGCATACTTTGATAATAAGTTCACTTTGAATTTTTAGATTTTGGAGTGTAGGTCCACCAATCTCTGTGCATTGCTTTGGATTTCCAGATAATGAGCTTTTCTTTTTTTAAAAAAAAGCAAATCAATCACTTGTTTTTAGTTCCAGAGGGATGGTGTTAAAACGTAGGGAAATAAGCTAAACCTTTTTTAGTGCACACTTGGTATTGCATGCAGTTGCGATTGCCATAATACATGAAGTACATAGAACATTGGAGAGAGTGCAGAAGCTTACTAAGATTACAAGAGAGACAGGAGAATTCTACAAGGATTTTAAGAGGGTCTAGGGACAAGGGCACAACTCCAGAATAAAGGAACACTTTTAGAACTGGTGAGAAGGAATTTCTTCAGCCCAAGCACAGTGAATCTTTGGAATTTGCTGACACAGAGAGCTGTCCAGGGCAAGTCATTGAATGTATTTAAGGCAAAAGTTGATATGTTCTTGACTGGTAAAGGAGTTAAGCATTAGAAGACCGTAAGATATAGGAGCAGAATTAGGCCATTTGGCCAATCCAGTCTACTCCACCATTTCATCATGGCTGATGCAGTTTTCCCTCTCAGCCCCAATCTCCTGCCTTCTCCCTGTATCCCTTAATGTCCTGATTAATCAAGAATCTATCAACCTCTGCCTTAAATATACGTAAAGACTTGGCCTGCACAGCTGCTAAAGAAATTCCCCCTTAGCTCTCTTCTATTCTGAGGCGGTGACCTTTGGTTTTAGAGTTTCCCACCATGGGGAAACATCCTCTCCATATCCACTCTTATCTAGGTCTTTCACCATTTGATCGGTTTCAGTGAGGTCACCTCTCATTCTTCTGAATTCCAGTGAACACAGGCCCAGAGCCATCACATGCTCTCCACATGATAAGCCCTTCAGTCCCTGAATCATTTCTGTGAACCTCCTTTGAACCCTCTCCGGTGTCAGCACATTGCTTAGATAAGGGGCCCAGAACTGCTCTCAATACTCCAAGTGAGTCCTCACCTGTCCTTCAACATTACTTTCTTGCTTTTATATTCTGGACCTCTTAAAATGAATGCTAGCATCATATTTGCCTTCCTCAACACCGGTTCAACCTGCAAATTAACCTTTCAGGAATCCTGCACAATGATTCCCAAGTCCTTTTGCACTTCAGATTTTTGAATTTTCTCTCCATTTAGAAAATGGTCTATTCTTTTATTTCTTCTACCAAAGTCCATGACCATACACTTCCCGACACTATTCCACCTGCCAATTATTTTCCTATTATCGGGGGATGGCGGGAGAATGGTGTTGAGGGGGGAAATAAATCAGCCATGATTGAATGGTGGAACAGACCTGATAGGCCAGATAGCCAAATTCTCCTCCTATGCATCTTTTAACACTACAAATGCGAAGGTGTACATATGAGGTAGGTGCGAAGAGGAAAGATGGTTTAGGGGTCACCTGAAGGAGGGTTTGACAGGTTAGACTGGATACAGAGAGAACGTTCCCACTGTGGGGAAGAGGGTAGCTCAAAAGCACAGAAGACCACAGCCAAGTGACATGGAATACAGCTGTTTTATTCAGTGAGTGGGAGAGTGGGAATCGTGGCCACAGGAGGAGTGGGGGATGTGGATGCAGTAAAGGATTGATGAAAAGCAGGATGAGGCTGGAAGGGAGGATATGGGCTGCTTGGACCGAGTAGGCTCTTCCTACTCCTTTGACCTTGTAATTCTCCCATAATTCTTCACCCCTCCATCTCCGGCCACTTACTGTTCTTTGTCCTTTGTCGCAACAGTGAATTAGAATCAGGTTTATTATCACTGATGTACGTCGTGAAATACGTTGTTTTGCAGCAGAGTTACAGTGTTGCATTAAGAATATATTAAAGTTAACTGAATAGTGCAGAAAGAAGAGCACAATTGTGAGGTGGTGTTCATGGACCGTTCAGAAATCTGGCGGTGGAGGGGAAGAAGGTGTTCCGAAAACATGGAGTGTGAGTTTGCAGGCTCCTGGACCTCTTCTCTGATGGTAGTAATGAGAAGATGGCATGTGCTGGGTACCAAGGATCCTTCATGATGGATGCCACCTTCTTCATGCGTCACCTGTTGAAGGTGCCCACGATGGGGCTGGCTGAGTTTACAGCCCTCCGCAACTTTTTCCAATTCTATGCGTCCGTCGCAGACTGTGATGCAACCAGTCAGAGTGGTCTTCATGATACATCTGTAGAAATTTGCTGGAGTCTTTGGTGACATACCAATCTCCTCAAACTCCTAATGAAGTGTAGCCTTCGGTACGCCTTCTTTGTGAGTGCATCAATTTTGGGCCCAGGATCGACCCTCTGAGATGTTGCCATCCAGGGACTTGAACCAGATGCCGGAGCTTTCGGCTTCCTCGTCTCCAAGCTCTTGGATTTCACCTCAACCTCTCTCACTCTCTTCTCAGACACCTAACAGAAAGCGCTTAAACCCCAACACTTGGCCATGCATTTGTTCCCCATGCTGATGCCTCCTTTGGCATCACAGTTCATTTGGTAACACCCTTGTGTGGGTACTATATAAATGAAAATTGGATCTGCTTTAACAAGCCTTGTGCACTTGCTCACTGAGTCTGGAAACAATTTTGGTGGACTTTGCTGAGCGTATTGGATCCTTAATCTTCCAGTCAGCTTTGAGAACAGACAATGATTAGCTTTATTTGTCGCATGTACATCAACATTAAAGCGAAATGTGTTTGTGTCAAGGACCAACACAGGAACAGCTTGCAAGTGCGGCCATGCTTCTGGCAGTGACATGACATGCCCACAGCTTGCTAACCTGTACGCTTTTGGACTGTGGGAGGAAACCCGAGCTCCTGGAGGAAGCCCACGCGGTCATGGGGAGAATGTACAGACTCCTTACAGGCAATAGCGGGAATTGAGCCCTGAACTTCCGATCGCTGCTGTAAAGTGTTACGCTAACTGCTAAGCCAGTGTGCCGCCCTGATTAATTTTATCTTTTCATTTAAAACTTAACCTCGTTGTTGAATAAAACAGCATTGTATCAGGCCCATTGGCCCATCAAACCTGCATCAACCATCTGAGGTCGCCTTGGGTCAAGGTTGACCGTGATTGTTACATCCTAGCTGTCTACATATATTACACGAGCCTGGAGAGTACAATATGGAGAGCAAGCTGTTGCCCATGTAGAAAGCTCCCCCCTCCACGCATCTGATGAACCCAAAGGAACGGCAGAGACCAATACAGTTTGGTACCAGCAGTGTAGTGGGAGTTGCCAGTCAGAGCTGAACCGGATGTAGGACTGCCTTTGGGACTCCAGTTCCAGATTTCTCCCTCCGGGTTTACTCCCGAAGCCTTCTTCATGAGAGGATGTAGGAGGTTTGAGATCAGAGTGTTCCTTCTCCACGGCTGATGGGCCCCATCTGCCCGAAGCGACTCGTTTTAAGGCGTCAGTAATCCCTTTTGTCCCTTCTGTCCGTAGAAACGGTTTTGCCAGGCTAAGCCACACATGAAGGCCAGGAGCTGGACTTGGTTGTCAGAGGCTGTTTGAGGTGCATGCCATGGCGAGCATTAAATAGGTAGTGGGAGTCTGTGCCCATTTCCACCTCCGGCTATGAGAACCTTAAGCACCCATCGAGCATCCATTTGCATTTAATCCCCTCTAATCCCATTTCACTCTCCCCCTCGCCTCCGTCAATTACCCCAATTTGTACTGTTCACTTAATTGCTGTGAACAGCTCTGATAGGCAATTCATCTACCTTGGATGTTTGAGGCAACTGGAGCAGCTGTGGGAAAACTATGTGATCCCAGGAAGAACATGCAAACTCCATAACACTATACGGATAGCACTGGAATTCAGGAATGAACCCAGGTCAATCGATCTGAGGGTTATTCCACCAGTGCTACTGCACAAGGCAAGGTAGAGGCTCCAGTGAATTTGAAAAAAAAACATGATGTGGTGGAGAATTTTTTTCCTTTATATTATCTGAGATTGCAAGAGACAGGATCTGAATTTGGTTTCACATTTGCAGTTCTATAGTACCTTTCTCTTCAGGACTGCCTAGTGAAACCAAAACCAGATGGAGAACACCCCAACTACTGCTTAACGTCTCAGATGTGTCTGTTGTTAACACTCACACAGTGTTTCTCTGAGGAGTGTTTGGTGGCTCTGGGCCTGTACTCGCTGGAGTTTAGAAGAACATGATGGAGATCTCATTGAAGCCTACTGAATATTGAAAGGCCTAGACAGGGTGGATGTGGAGAAGATATTTCCAATAGTGGGAGTCTTGTGGGACCAGAGGGCACAGCCGCAGAGTAAAAGGACGTCCTTTAGAACAGATACAAGGAGGAATTTCTTTCACTAGAGAGTGGTGAATCTGTGGAATTCATTACCACAGATAACTGTGGACGCCAAGTCAGTGGGTGTATTTGAAGACTCTTGACTGGTAAGGGTGTCAAAGGTTACGGGGAGTATGCAGGAACATAGAATTGAGAGGGAAAACAAATTAGCCGTGATCAAATAGTGGAGCAGATTGGATGGGCTGAATGGCCTAATTCTGCTCTTATGCCTTCTGGTCCAGTTTTGAAGTGTGGTTGCTGTTGAAAATTTAGCCTGTTTTGTTATTGCACAAACCTACAAGCAGCGATGTGATAGGTGCTGTCAGTGATGCTGGTTAAGGATAAATATCGGTCAATATACCAGACGTCCCAAATTTCAGCCATAAAGTGAACGCTTGGCAGTGCATGCCGTAAAACATAGAGCTTCCTGTACTAGAACCGCTGAAAATGTCAGGATAATACCAAGCTGGCAACACTGGATAAATTCCTGGGGTGAGATCTGTAGCTGTCAGCAATCGACTCGCGAAGCAGATTGAGATTCAATATCCTGCAAATCTGGCGTCCTCATGAGATTTACAGAAAGAAGCAGTGTATTTAAGAGTGGAATGTTTAATCAGGTAGAAGCCAAGGGCTTTCTCTTTGCTGGTTAACTGTGGGTTTGTTTGCATCGCCAAGGGGAACGCAGTGAAGTGTGCATGCCGATTTACTGATGGCATTTGTTCGGTGTACTACAGGAAGCTTACTACAGACCTGAGGCAGATGGTGTGAGGTGTGCCAACACACAGAGGAAAAGCTGGCTTTCACTGAGCAGACTTAATCAAGGCCGATGTCTACCGAGGTTCAGAGTTTTTCAATATCACCTGCGTGCATTGGAACGTACAGTGAAATGTGCGGTTTGCATTAACGACTGATGCATCTTAGGGGTGTGCTGGGGGCAGCCCATGAGTGTTGCCACACATCTGGCGCCAACGGAGCTTGTCCATGGTGCTTGGCAGAGCGTCACAAAACAGAACAACAGCAACAATGGCAAAACAACCCCCTTCTTCTCTCCCCCCCCCTCACTCACACACACACTCACACACACACTCTCACACACACTCACACACACACTCACACACACACTCACACACACACTCACACACACACTCACACACACACTCACACACACGTCACAGAGTCATACAGCATCGAAACTGGCCCTTCAGCCCACATCCCGCATGCTAACCACAATAGCTGTTCCTAATTGCGTGCTATTGGGCCTGTATCCCTTTAATCGCTGCTATTCACGTACTAATCCACACTCCTTAAAATGGTATTGCAGCTCCCCCAATCACATCTCTGGCAACCAGTTCCATACACTCATCACCCTCTGGGTGAAGAAGTTGTCTCTCACACTCCTTTGAAATCTTTCCATGTTCACCGCAAACCGATGCCCCCTAGTTTTTAGTTCTATCCCCTGGGAGCAAAGATTGTTAGCTTTCACCCTTTGTATACCCCTCGTGTTTTTATACACCTCTGAAAGGCACGCCCTCAGTCTCTTACCCTCCCAAGGAATAAGGAGCTAGCCTGTCCAACATTTCACTATAACTCCAGCCGAGTCAGAGACCTCCAAGAGGACTACAACCTTGTTGTTGGGTTTGGGGGCTCGCGTGTCTCAATGACCCAGAGAGATATGTTGGCTGGAGTTGGGGCTTTATGCTTGGTAGGGTCACCCATGCCAAACAGGTCAAAGGGCAGAGGCCAGACTAAGAGTGGTCCACCGGTCCTCCGGGTTCGGAGGTTCAGCTCCGGGCTAGCAACCCTGACTGGTAAAACAAAATTGTTGTGGAAACGGCAATGGAGAAACCTTCTACATCTGAGTGCAGTGGTGTTCCTGAGTCTCCACCCAAGGCTGGCACGACTGATAGTAGTGAAAACTGAGAGAAAGTTATTGGCATGATGAAGGAAGCCGTGAGCACTACCAGAGATGGAGGACCTTCCTTGCTGCCCAGACGCCAGTGGTGTAACAGGCAGTAAGTAGAGTCAGAGAGATACAGGGAGGACCAAGGTCCTTCAGCCCATCTAGTCCACGATGACTATCAACTGCTCATTTATCTAATCATTAATCCCATTTAGTTTATTCTTCCCCACATTTTAATTATCTCCAACACAGACACTAATGCTTACCTACCCGCTAGGCGTCTGATTCACCTAGCAACCCTCATGTTATTGGGAAGCTGGAGCACCGGGGGAAACCCATACGGACAAGGAGAACGTGCAAACTCCGCACACAGTCAGCACCAGACGTCGGGATTGAACATGGGTCTCTGGAGCAGGTCGACTAACAAGACCTCTTTTCTATACCTTACCTCGCAACCTAACGGTTGGAGTTGGGAATTCCAGTTCTTAATTGGAGCGAGGCAGCTTTAACTATGACGAAGGTCTTGCTCTAAGTAAGCGTTGGAATTCAATTGTAAACAAGCTGGGCTGAAGTCAGGCTAACTGGCCTATAATTTCTTCTTTTCTATGCCTCCCTCACTTAATGAGTGGACTGACATTTGCAATTTTCTAGTCCTCCGGAACCGTTGTAAAATCTAGTGATTCTTGAAAGTTCATTATTAATGCCTCTACAATCTCTTCAGCCACCTCTTTCAGAACCCTGGGGTGTAGTCTTACCTGGTTCAGGTGACTCATCTACTCTACCTTCAGACCTGTTAGCTTCACAAACACCTTCTCCTTAGTAACAGAAACAATCCACCTTCTGCTCTGTGACACTCAAATTTCTGCTAGTATCTTCCACAGTAAACACCGATGCAAAATACTTAATAAGTTTGTCCACTATTTCTATGTCCCCCCCATTACTATCTCTCCAGCATCATTTTCCAGCGGTCCGATATCCACTCATTTCTCTTTTACTCTTCACAATCTCAGATTATAATCTTACAATCTTTTATATTATTGGTTAGTTTTCATTCATATTTCATCTTTTCTCTCTTTATGGTTTTTTTAGTTGCCTCTGGTTTTCAAAAGCTCCCCAATCTTTGAACTCACTAATTTTTGCTATATTATATGCTGTCTCTTTTCCTTTTATGCTGTATTTGATTTCCCTTGTCAGCCTCTGATGCCTCATCCTCCCGTTAGAATACTTATTCATCTTTGTGATGTATCTATCCTGCGCCTTCTAAATTGCAACCGGAAACTCCAGCCATTGCTGTTCTGCCGTCATACCTGATAGTATTCACTTACAAGCAACTTTGGCCAGCTCTTCTCTCATGCCACTGTAATTCCCTTTACTCCACTGTAACATCTGACTTTATCTTCTCCCTCTCAAACTGCGGGGAGATTCTACCATATTATGATCACTGCCTCCCAAGTGCTCCTTTACTTTTAGCTCCCTGATCAACTCTGGTTCATTACACAACACCCAATCCAGAATTGCCTTTCCCTTAGTGAGCTCAACCACAAACTGCTCTTTAAAAAAAGAAATCTCATAGTCATTCTACAAATTCCCTCTCTTGGGAACTAGCACCAACCTGATTTTTCCCAATCAACATGTGTACTGAAGTTTTCCCCTGACTATCGTAACATCTCCCTTTCTTCATGTCTTCTCTACCTCCCATTGTAATTTGCATCCCACATCCTGGCTACTCTTTGGAGGCCTGTGTTCATCACCCATTTCAATTCTGCCCCATGTTGCTCTTCAACTCATCCTACTGACTGCAATTTGGCCCTCTCATTTGCCAGTCCTTCCTCACAGTCTCACTACACACTGCATCGATTTGTATACCAGTGCCCCATCCTTAAATGTATCACTCTCATTTCCACCCCTGCCAAATGAGTTTAAACCCTCCCCAACCGCGCCGGCAAACTTGCCTGCAGGATATTGGTTCTGCTCGGGTTTAGGTGTAACCTGTCCTTTTCGTACAAGTCATGCCTTGCCCAGAAGAGATCCCAATGATCCAGAAATCTGAAACTCTGTCCCCTGCACTGGTTGCTCAGCCATTCTTTCATCTGTACTATCATCCTATTTCTGTCCTGACTAGCACATGGAACTGGGAGTACTCCACAGAGATGTGTCATCACCTTCCACAGGCTCCACTCTTGGAGCCTTGGTTGGATTGTTCTTTGTCTGGAACTGCACCCTTGACCTTACTACCATGGGTGACCTTACTAGGATCTGGCTAAACGCCAGACAGCATTGTGCTCTCGGGATCTCAGGAACTCACAAGCCTTTTCACCGAGACAAGGCGACTATCCTGAGAGAGGTTCGTTTGCAGCACAGCACTGGATTCTTTGGCAGGGAAATGGGAGACATTGAAAAGAGGTGCCTCCCCGTTTCAACAGGCTGGTGGAAGCACCAAGTCTGCTTCAAGCTGATGTAAGGTCTCCTGCCTCCTGCAGTGAAGGAGGCTGAGAGCTGTCCTGATTGGTGCATATAAGGTTCTGAGAGGCATTAATAGGGTAGATGGTAATTTTCCCCCGAAGTTGGGCGACCAAAATCAAGAGCTCATAGGGTTGAGATGAGAGGAAGAGGTTTTAAAGGGGTCTAAATTTCTTTTACAGAGGAGTGGCCAATACCTGGAACTTTAAAAAAAATTTAGAAATGCAGCACGTTCAGGGGCCCTTCAAGCTCAAACGAGCCTGTGCTGCCAGTTACACCCACGTGGCTACGGTAATTTGTTCGCCTCTGGACTGGGGGAGGAAAGCAGGGCCCCTGGAGGAAACCCAAGCGTTCACGGGGAGAATGCACAAACCCCTCACAGGCAGCGGCAGAACTGAACCTGGGTTGCTGGCACTGTAATCACGTTACACTAGCCACTACGCTGCTAAGCAGCTCCTGGGAATATACTGCTAGGGGAGGTGGTTTGAAGCAGATGCATTACTACATTTAAGTGGTTTATTGTTTATTATTGTCACACGTACAGAATAACAGTTGAACAGGCAAGGCATAGAAGGATATTGTCTTACTGAGGGCAAATGGAAATCAGTGTAGATGGGCAGAAAGGGTCAGCATGGGAAGGTGGGCTAAAGGGCCTGGTTCTGTGTCACTTAAGTCAATAACTGTGTTCCTTACTGCTTCAGCCTGGTTCTGTTCTTCACTTGTATCTCGGCCATGTTTATTGCAATGTCAGGGCCTCTTGAGTATTCTTGGTGGGGGGGGGGGGGCGGGAGAGGTGGACTGATTGTGAAGGGAGGGTGGACTGATTGTGAAGAGGGGGTGGCGAAAGAGAATGAAATTGGTATGGAGAGAGAAGAGGGAATGATAGTGGTGGGGAAGGGGAGAGGATGATGTAGAGGGAAAGAGGGAGAGTGATTGCTAGTGGAGGGTAGAGGAGGGAAAGGAGGGAGAGACAAAGAGACAGGTGGGAGGGAGCGAGATTGAGAAGGATGAGGAAAGAGAAAGATAGAGACCCAGATGGCTCTGACGGAGGGAGAGAGAGAGAGAGAGAGAGAGAGAGATGCCTTGCAACAATCCTGATCTCAGGATGTCGCAAAGCACTTTATGGGCAGTTAAATATTTGAGAAGCATATTGTAATGTAGGGAAAATCTGCTGCCAATTTACACTCCACTTAACACATACACAAGAAATTTGGCAGCTGCTGGACATCTTGAACAACGTACACAAAGTGCTGGAGGAACCCAGCAGGTCAGGGAGCAAGTAAGGAGGGCGGGATGGAATAAACAGTCGAGGTTTTGTGCCTTCATTGAGACCTCACATCGAGTCGTCAGAAGATTGTGTTGGCTTTCAGATAGGATCTACACAGGGAGATAAGCAATCGACATCTTGGGCTGAGACTCTTCATCAGGACTCACAAAGAAGGGAACGAAACGGTTGCCTGGAATGTCAAATGTTTACTTCCCCTCCATAGATGCTGCCTGACTTGCTGAGCTCCACCAGCATTTAGTGTATGTTTTAGCTGACACAGCCTGTTTTAAGGCGTGGATTTTTGGTGTGAGTGCAGAACCAGTGCTCCAGTGTACTTCCCTAACTTTAAATCGACCACGGATGAGATATGTAGACTTAGTTGAACATCACGGCCAAACAATGGTACCCCGACACTTCAGCACACCATCCGAATTGCACAGGACATGCTAGCTGACACATGGTACTTTGATCTTGTCAATGCATCTTGCACCACCAGAAATGGAGATAAGAGAGCTGCCAACAGAATTCTCGATATAGAAGTATTCTTTATTAAATTCATTCAGGGAACTTGGCAGAAGCTTCCATACCTGATGATAGTTCTGTGAAAAGTCGTGGTGTCTTTGGTGACGAGAAATTCCGGAAGGGGGATTAACTCAGATTATATCCGGGTTCTTGCTGTGTTAAACTTTGAAGAGCTTTGGCCTTCCAGAGGTCAGCTCTTCCCAGAGGTGTAGATTATAACAATTTCTATCAGAAATGTTTCTGCTGAGTGCAGTTCTGGCTTGTTTCGTTTTAATGGACTCTTGTCTGTTCTGTGTTTAATGATTTCAGGAATGGACGCACCCCTATGACACGTTCAACATGCACTCATTGGAGAACTCCTTGATTGACATCTTGCAGAATGAGCAGGAACCACTTAAAAGTGAGTCCCATGGAAACGCACGGCCCTCCTTTCTCATGCCTCCCTCCCTTCTGTCCAATCGCAGACATTCGCTGAATGGTAACCTCTTGATGGGGCTTGTTGGATGAATTGATCTTGCTTTTCTCTCTGACGTTATTGCATCTATTTCATTGTGATGGCGCAAAAGAACAACTTGTGTTCTTACAGTCCATTGGACGTAATGCAGTAGGTAATGGAGTCACCGATTTATTTATCTATTTGTTGAGTTACAGCACAGAACAGACACATCTGGCCCAACAACACACCTATTTAACCCTAATCTAATCACGGGACAATTTACAGTGACCAGTTAACCTACTAACCGGAACCTCTTTAGACTGTGGGAGGAAACCGGAGTACCTAGAGGAAACCAATGTGATCACGAGGAGAACGTACAAACTCCTTACTGGCTGTGGTGAGAATTGAACCTGGGTCACTGGTACTGTAAAACGTGCTAACCACTACACTACTGTCCCTCCCTCACAGAAACCCACTGGGTCTATGTCAGTCCTTTGAGCACCCATTTACCCTCATCCTACATTAATCCCTCCAGCGTCTCTTCAGCACCCTGCCCTCCCCTCTCCGCCCAAAATCCTCCACCTGTACACTGTGGACAATTTATAGAGGCCAGTTAACTTACTAGCCCACACATCTTTATGGTTGTGGGAGGAAGCTAAACCACCTGAAGGAAATGCCCATAGCGTCAGAGGGGAGAGTGTGCAAACTTCACACTGACAGCGCTCGAGGTTGAGATCGAACCCAGGCCAGTGGAACAGTGTGGTAGCAGCTCAGGAATGGCCTCGGGATTTGAACACCTCAGCTCAGTTGGCAATGATTCCATTTCTGTTGGTGGTTTTAGCAAAGATGTCGCTGGCCCTTTTATTTTTGGCTCTTGTCTGTCTTGTTGCTCCCCACTAGTCCTGTGCTTGTTAGAAGGCCAGATCCCTGAGCAGAGGTTGCCCTTCCAAGCCTCTTCCTTACAGGAGCAACTTGGCTCCTTTTGATGACCATTGACAGGAAGTTCAGAGTCTTTGAGATAGCTGCCCACCCCACCACCATCTTAAAACCTCTCAATACAAAAAGAGACCATTCAACCCTTCCGACAGATCTCCTCTTAAACTGATGGGCTGTGAGAGGAAAGACTCAGATATTGTGACATAATAATGTCCCAAGGATCCTGTTAAACCTCATCTCCCTATAATGAGTTGCCTTGTTACCTCAACGACTCGTATTAGGTTCTTTTGTAGGGTGGCACAGTGGCATAATCTCAGTTTCTCACAGCTCCAGTCACCCAGGTTCGATTCCAACCTCAGGCACTTAACAAATAGAATTTTTTTGTTCTCCCTGTGAAAAGATGGACTTTCTCCCAGGTGTTCGGGTTTCCTTCCACATCCAAAAGATGATAAGAGGCATAGATCAGATGGATAGCCAAAAAACTTCTCACAGGGTTGACATTTAAGTAAGGCATTGGACAAGGTCCCACATGGGAGGTTGACCAAATCTGCACACAATACTCCAAATTAGGCCTCACTAATGCCTGTACAACTCTGATGTAACATCACATCTCCTGTACTCAATACTTTATGAAGTTTGCTTGCTCGGCATTCAGGATGAAGTAGTAAATCTGATCAGGCATTGGCTTTGTGGGAGAAGCGGAGAGTGGTGGTAGGTGGTTGCCTCTCTGGCTTGAGGCCTGTGGCTGGTGGAGTACTGCAAGGATTGGTGCTGGATCTTTTCCTGTTTGCCATCTATATCAATGATCTGAATGATAATGTGGTTAACTGGATCAGCAAATTTGTGGATGGCACCAAGATTTGGGGCGTAGTGGACAGTGAGGAAGGCTATCATGGCTTGCAGTGGGACCTGGGCCGGCTGGAAAAATGGGCTGAAAAATGGCAGATGTAATTTAATGCAGATAAGTGTGAGGTTTTGTACTTTGGTAGGACAAACCAGGGTAGGTCTTAAACAGTGAATGGTAGGGCACTGAAGAGTGTGATAGAACAAAGGGATCTGGGAATAGAGGTCCATAATTTGTTGAAAGTGGCATCACCTGTAGATAGGGTTGTAAAGAAAACCTTTGGCATATTGAAACACACAAAATGCTGGAGCAACTCAGCAGACCAGGCAGCATTATGGAAAAGAGTGCAGTCAATGTTTGGGCTGAGACCCTTCATCAGGATGAAGGATCTCAGCCCAAAATGTCGACTGTACTCTCTTCCATAGATGCTGCCTGGTCTGCTGAGTTAATCTAGCATTTTGTGTGTATTGCTTGGATTTCTAACATCTGCAGATAATCTCTTAGGATGTGGAAACCATAGAAAGGGTGCAGAGGAGATTTACAAGGATGTTGCCTGGATTGTAGAGCATGCCTTATGAGAACAGGTTGAGTGAACTCGGCCTTTTCTCCTTGGAGTGACGGAGTATGAGAGGTGACCCGATAGAGGTGTTAAAGATAATGAGTGGCATCGATCGTGTGGATAGTCAGAGGCTTTTTCCCAGGGCTGAAATGGCTAGCATGAGAGGGCACAGGTTTAATTAAGGTGCTTGGGAGTAGGTACAGAGGAGATATCAGGGGTAAGTTTTTTATGCAGAGAGCGGTGAGCGTGTGGAATGGGCTGCCAACTACGGTGGTGGAGGCAGATACAAAAGGATCTTCTAAGAGACTTTTGGACAGGTACATGGAGCTTAGAAAAATAGAGGGCTATGGGTAACCCTAGTAATTTGTAAGGTAGGGACATGTTTGGCACAACTTTGTAGGCCGAAGGGCCTGTATTGTTCTGTAGGGTTTCTATGTTTTTCTCATTTGTTTTTGGCACATTAGCCTTAATAAATTAAAGTATTGAGTACAGGAGATGTGATGATAAGTTGGAGTTGTTCAAGAAATTAGTGAGGCCTAATTTGGAGTACTGTGTGCAGATTTGGAAGATGTAAATAAGTTTGAAAGAAAACAGAGAAAATTTACAAGGTATTGCTGGGTCTGGAGGACCCGAGATATAAGGAAAGGTTAAACAGGTTAGGGCTTCATTCCTTGGAACGTAGAAAACTGAGAGGAGATTTGATAGAGGTATATACAATTATGAGGGTTATATATAGGGTAAATGCAAGCAGGCTTTTCCACTAAGGTTGGGTGGGATCACAGCTAGGGGTTATGGGTTAAGGGTGAAAGTTGAAAAGTTTCAGGGGACTATGAAGGGAAATTTCTTTACTCAGAGGGCTGTGAGTGTGTGGAATGAGCTGCCAACGCAAGTGGTGCATGCGAGCTCGATTTCAACGTTTAAGAGAAGCTTGGATGGGTAAATGGAGGGTAGAGGTATGGAGGGCTGTGGTTCTAGTGCAGGTGGATTGGGAGTAAGTAGTTTAAATGGTTCGACTTGGACTAGATGGGCAGAAGGGCCAGGTTCTGTGCTGTGCTTTTCTACGACTCTGACTCCATACATCTAATACGAAGGAGCATAATTTAAAAATGATTGGAAGAGAGTATGGGCTGGATGTTAGAGGTACTTTTTTTTTTACACAGACAGACATACTTTATTGATCCTGAGGGAAATTAGGTTTCGTTACAGCCGCACCAACCAAGAATAGTGTAGAAATATAGCAATATCAAACCATAAATAATTAAATAATAATAAGTAAATTATGCCAAGTGGAAATTAGTCCAGGACCAGCCTATTGGCTCAGGGTGTCTGACACTCTGAGGAAGGAGTTGTAAAGTTTGATGACCACAGGTAGGAATGACTTCCTATGACGCTCAGTGTTGCATCTCAGTGAAATGAGTCTCTGGCTGAATGTACTCCTGTGCCTAACCAGTACATTATGGAGTGGATGGGAGACATTGTCCAAGATGGCATGCAACTTGGACAGCATCCTCTTGTCAGACACCACCGTCAGAGAGTCCAGTTCCACCCCCACAACATCACTGGCCTTACGAATGAGTTTGTTGATTCTGTTGGTGTCTGCTACCCTCAGCCTGCTGCCCCAGCACACAACAGCAAACATGATAGCACTGGCCACCACAGACTCGTAGAACATCCTCAGCATCGTCCGGCAGATGTTAAAGGACCTCAGTGTCCTCAGGAAGTAGAGACGGCTCTGACCCTTCTTGTACACAGCCTCAGTGTTCTTTGACCAGTCCAGTTTATTGTCAGTTTGTATCCCCAGGTATTTGTAATCCTCCACCATGTCCACACTGACCCCTTAGATGGAAACAGGGGTCACCGGTGCCTTAGCCCTCCTCAGGTCCACCACCAGCTCCTTGGTCTTTTTCACGTTAAGCTGCAGATGATTCTGCTCACACCATGTGACAAAGTTTACACAGAGAATGGTGTTAAGTGTGGAACTCCCTGCCAGGGTGGTGGTAGAGGCGGGTACATTAGGGACATTTACGAAACTCTTAGGCACATGTTTGATAGAAAATTGGAGGGGATTGTAAGAGGGAAGGGTTTAGATTTCATCATAAGAGTAGGTCAAAAAGTCAGTACAAAATTGCGGGATGGAGTGTTTGTACTGTTCTGTTATGTTCTGTGTTCTGTGTTGACATGTGGGTTGATTAGCCGCTGATGTTGGAGTAGGTTAAAATGTCAGCACAGTATTGTGGGCCAAAGTGCCATGACAGGAATGCAGGCAAATCTGTGTTGTGAAGCCACCTTTGTTTTCGCAAAGCTTTTTACAGCAAGTGATCTGCCACATTGTCACTGCATTTACTTCCTAGTTGGTTCTTAAATACCATCTGAAATAGTCTTGTAGACTGTGTAGTTCAAGAGCAATTGGGAATGGTTACAGAATCAGGCAGATTATCTGTAATAAACACTCAGTGGCCACTTTATTAGGTATCCCCTGTTCCTAATTAAGTGGCCACTGAGTGTCTGGTTGTGGTCTTCTGCTGCTGGAGTCCAGCCACTTCAAGGTCCCATGTGTTGTGTATGCAGAAATGCTTTTCTGCACACCACTGTGGTTATTTGAGTTACTGTCACCTTCCTGTCAGCTTGAACTAATCTGGCCATTCTCCTCTCACCTCTCTCGGTAATACTGCGTTTTCGCTCCTGCCACTGACTGAATGTTTTGTTTTTGTTTTTTTTTTTGCAACATTCTCTGTAACTCTAGAGACTGCTGTGCATGACAATCCAGGAGATCAGCAGTTTGCGAGATACTCAGACCACCCCATCTGGCACCACAGTCATTCCATGGTCAAAGTGACTTGGCTCAAATTTTCTCCTCCCATTTTGATGTTTGTTCTGAGCAACAAGTGAACTTTCTGACCATGTCTGCATACTTTTACGCATTGAGTTGCTGCCACATGATTGGCTGATCAGAGATTTGCATTAATGAGCAGTTGTTCCTAATGAGGTGGCCATTGTGTGTGTGTGTATCATGCCATTTTGTTGTATTGTGGTGGCAGTACAGTTGAGTAGAAGGGAGGAAACGTTCATGGGTTCAGAATTCTGACGCTGGAGGGGAAGAGGCATTGAGTGAGCGGCTTTGGGCTCCTGTGCATCCTCCCTGATGGTTAGTAATGAGAAGAAGGCATGCCCCCAGATGGTGAGGGTCCTTCATGATGGACACTACCTTCCTGAGTCACCACCCTTTTGGAAGATGTTCTCAATGGTGGGGAAGGTTGTACCTGTGATGAAGTTTCATGGGAGTATGCGGTTTAAATGGTCTGGCATGGACCAAAGGGCTTGTTTCTGTGTTGTACTTTTCTATGACTCTTTGACTCTATCATATGATTCTCAAACAAGATTGAATACTGAACCATATATAGGGCAGGTGACTTGGAGCTCGGCCAGGGGTGTTGGTTTTAAGGAGAGTTTTGAAGAATGAGAAGGGGTTTGGGTTTGACACTTAGTGCATCTTCTGCCAGTGATGGAGTCTGTAGTGGAAAGGAGGAAGGAGTGAAGCAGCTTGTCACTAGACAATAATTGAATGGTCCAGACATCGAGGTAAGAGTGTCTCCCTCCAGTCATATTGGATGTCAGCCCCATCTCATTCCTCCCTTGTTTTCAATAGGTACATTTATTGTCAGAGAAATGTATACAATATACGTCTTGAAATTCTTTTTTCTTCGGAAACGGAGGGTTTAGCACAGAATGAGGAATGTGCAGTCAGCTACTGACCATCTTCTTTTCCACAGGTCGATCTGCTCTGTTTCCTGTGGAAGATGGCTTCCTTGACAACAGCCAGGGTGACCAGTCTCTCTCTTCTGGCTTGAACTCCCCAGCTCTGAGTCAGAATGGGAAACAAGGAGAACGGTATTCCCGAAAGGTTTTCGTTGGTGGTTTGCCCCCTGACATCGATGAAGGTGAGATAAATAGTTCTGGTCCCTGATGCAGGAAATTCCCTTTGGTTATTCAGCTCCCCGGAGGATAGACAATGAGGTATAATGTTCTGCCTTCTGGGCTTACATGTTCAGTAGAACTGGAGAAAGTGTCTGCTTCCATGATATTGGGTAGGTGTCTGCTTGTCTCCTAGTATCTTTTGTGCTTAGTTGTTCTGGGGTCATTGGCTTGTTAAAAGACTGAATTAACAAGGAAAGGGTTTTGTTCAGAAAATATCCTGACTATTTTCCTTCAGATTGTTGACAGGAATGTAACTATTGGACTTTGTGTTGAATTGTCTCTGCATGAGGTCATTGGGAGATGCAGCATGGAGAGAGGCCTGCCTAATTATTTACAGTTATCCCACATTAGTTCTGTTATTTAATTCCCTCAACTGGAGGCCCAGAGGCAGCCTGACCTGGGGTTGGAGGTGTCCCTGTGCGAGAGTGCGTGGTTGGGAACGGGGCTTGTTTTGCTGCTGTTGTCTTGTTGGTGCTGTTTGTGTTGTTGTGGTGAACAATGCGCGAGTGCTACATTGGCGCCGGAATGTGTGGCGAGACCTGTGGGCTGCCCCCCCTCCCCACATCCTTGGTTGTGCTGGTCGTTAATGCAAAGGACGCTGTGACTGAACAGTCCCATCAACCCCTTCACATTTTACCACTCACTGACGTTCCAAGGCCGTTTATTTACTTACTGCCCGTTACACCGTTGGCATTTAGGGCAGCTGTGAAAGCCCTCCATCCCTGGTGGTGTTCAGGGGTTCCTTTATCACAAGAGTAGTTTCCTCTCGGTTATCATTACTGTCAGTCCCGGGCGGAGACTCAGGAATACCGTCACACTCAGATGCAGAAGGATCCTTCACTGCTGTTTTTGTAACCGTTTTGTTTGCTGACCAGTCAGGGTTGTTAGCTGGGCTGAACTCTCGAACCTGGAGGACCACTGGGCCTTCTCCTCGTCTGGCCTCTACCCTTTGACCTGTTCGGCATGGGTGACCCTACCAAGAGGCAAAGCATAAAGCCCCAATACCAGCCAGCATAGCCTTCCGAGCCATTGAGGCAGGCAAGCCTCCAAACCCTACGAAAAGTTGTGGACCTCTGGGCATTTACAAAGGCCAATCAGCCTCCAAAACTGCACAGAATTATCGAGCAATACAGCAGGGATACAGGCCTTTCGGCCCAACCAGTCCATGCCAACCACGGTGCCCACCCAGCTCATCCAGATTTCCTGCGTTCAGCCCATATCCCTCCAATTACCTCTCCGAACGCTTCTTAAATGATGCTTCCATCACTTCCCCTGGCAGCTCAGCCAGAGGCTTGCCACCCTCTGCAAGAAGTTGTTCCTTAGCTCATTTTAAATCTTTCCCCTCTCGCCTTTGGAGTGCGCGAGGAAAGCTGTGCAAGGTTCGGCACCGGGGGGGGGGTCAGGACTGAAGTCGGGTCTCTGGCACGGCAAGGAGCAGCTCTGCTGTCTCCGTCACTCTGTCCACTCGTTAAACAGATTGCACTCCTCAAAGACTCACTGACCCTTGACCCTGTCAAAGTACAGTCACAAAGAGCGCTGCTTACTCCGGTGCGAAGACCCCGTATTGTGACGGTATGATCCGAACCACCCAGCGAGCCCAATTGCCAGGCCTCACTGCGGCGGCTGAATGGATTTGTGCACTGCCGCTGTTTCCCTGGGACATTGATAAGAATGAATAACTAGTCCCATCAACAATAGTTTGTTTTAAGTTTATTGTATGGGCATAGAAACCCAGGAGACCAGTGTCATGAGAGTTATCCTTTCTGCAACAGCAGCACAGTACAGGACAAACTTTAAACTTTGATAAGACATACAGTACTGTGCAAAAGTCTTGGGCGCCCAAGCTATGTAAGACTTTTGCACAGTACTGTAGTAATTTTATCTATTGCACTGTACTTCTGCTTCAAAATACAAATTTCATGACATCTGTGAGTGTTGATAAACCTGATTCTGATATGGGTCTCTCTTGTGGACTGAGAGTGGGGAGGGGGGAGGGAGCGGGAAGCACCAGAGAGACCTTCAGTAGTGATCAATAGACCAACTGTTTGGAGTGTCTGGTGTATCAGGGTTGGGAGTTACTGCACCCCCACCCCCCCAATCCTGGTACTCCTTCTCTGCCACCTGTCCTGCACTCCCTCCCGCAGCACTCCGCCCTCGACATTCCCAGCATCCTTTGCTCCTGTCAGATTTATAAACTTGCTCTCCGCTCCACAAATAAGAGTACTGTGCAAAAGTCTTGGGTAGCTTAAGGCTCTTGCACAGTGCTATTGGAGCAGAATTAGGCCATTCAGCTCATCAAGTCTTCTCCGCCATTTGTTTATTTAGAGTCCGTGTCACTATTACCGTGACATCAGAGTAATTCACGTGCAACTCTGCAGCTGGAAGAAGCAGCTGAAGGAGATCTGTCACTCCTCCCATAGGGAGACTCGCTCCTTAGTCAAGTGGAATTGCTTACAGCAGAGGGAAAGGTCCTTCAGGCCACGGTGTCTGTGCCCAACATATTGCCAAATTAAACTAAAGCTCTTCTGTCTGTACGTGATCCATATCCCTTGCATAGTCATCTCTTAAATATCTCTGCCGTATCGACTTCCATCACTAACCCTAGCAGCACGCACAAAATGCTGGAGGAACATTCTGGATTTCCAGCATCTGCAGATTTTCTCGTGTGTGTGATTTACTAACCCTGGCAGCCCGCTCCAGGCACCCGTCATTCTCTGCATAAAGAAAAAAAACTTGCCTCACACAACTCCTTGAAGCATTCCCCCTCATCTTAAGTTTAAGTCCTCTAACACTGGGTGGAAGATTTTGACTGCCTTACCCAATCTACGTCCCTCATAATTTTTGTAAACCTCTATTGAGTTTCCCCTGAGCCTCCCACAGTCCAGAAAAAACAACCCAAGTTTGCCCATCTTCTTCGTATACCTCAGGCCTTCTGAGCCAGTCAGCATCCTGGTAAACCTCTTCTGTACCCTTCCGAAAGCCTCACTGTTCACTTCATCAGGCATTTTCCAAATTTTGACATAGATTTTTTCATATGTTTCCTGTGGTGCAGGAATCTAAGACTAGAGGGGTGTCCTTTTAGAATGGGGATGAGGAGGGATTTCTTATGCAGAGTGTGGTATGTGGTGAATCTGTGGAATTCATTGCCACAGGCGTTTGTGGAGGCTAAGTCATTGGGTGTATTTAAGGCAGAGGTTGAGAGATTCTTTGTGTGTGCGCGTGCATTGTGAATGATGAGGATACCGATGTCCTTGGGTGGGTGAATTTGGATGTCGTGACTTGCGTGTGTTTGATTACAGTGAGGGAGGGTTGCGTAGGTCATCAACCTCTCCCTACCGTCCTAGTCTATCTGAATCCAGTGGCAGGACGAGAGTCAAGGTGACTGGAGATGTGGTTGGCCATCTGCGTGTCCCGCCGTGCTCTTTGAGCTCCTTCAACGCTCCTTTCTGCCTGTTGAACCAGCTGGTGGTTTCCTCCGCGCAGTCTGCTGAATCCAGACCACGTGCTTTGGGTAGACGAGCCCGAAGTCACTGAGGGTTCAAAAAAAAAACCCACAACAGCTGCTCTTGCCTGGTTTGGCCAGCCTGTCGTAGCTGTTGCCCGGGGTGTGACCGCTATTGCGTGCAAACAGCTTACTTGGAGTCACAGGTGCAAGCTGAGGGCTGGGTGAGGACCAAAGGTGGAGAATCTACCTCAGAAGGTACGGCAAGTCTTCTTGACACCCCATACACCCCTCTTGATTGGTCAGGGCATGATGGGATACAGGGAGAAGGCAGGAGATTGGGGCTGAGAGGAAAAATGGATCAGGTGTGACGAAACGGCAGAGCAGACACCACGGACCAAATGGCCTAATTCTGTATCTTATGGCCTTAACATAATTAGCGTAAACTGTACATGACTCGTACAACAAAATAAGCAAAGATATTTGCACAGTAATGCAGTAAATTATTGCAAGATATTTACAGTAAGTCAAGTTTATTGTCATTTAACTATACACATGTCTATAACGTGTATAACCATATAATAAGGATAGAAAGGAGACAATGTTTCTCTGAACTAGGGTGTAAAGCACAGTAGCACACATAATACAGAAAACTCTATATTGTCTTTTCCACTGTCATGTTCATGGGGTCAGGTGCTGGGAAGAAGGTGTGGCTTTGCTCCCACTGCCCTCAGAGGAAAAGACTTAAACTACTTTGAGGATGGAGTCAGGAGGACTTGGTAGGCAGTGAGCTGATAGGTTATCAGGAATTGATGTGTGGCTGAGTTGAGCGTACTGTCAGATCAGCCTTGAACTTATTAACAACGTGAGCCTGGTTGGGCCTGAGCGGCCTACTACTGTTCCCGGTTTAAACTGTCTGGTGTTCACTCCAGACTGGGCCTTGCTCGTCTATTAAATACGAGCAAGATCATACATCAGTGGGTGGTAATCCACTAAATACATATGCGTAAAAGTGAACCACAGGCTGAAAATGAACGAGCATTTCTGCTTAGCAGAAAGGCCACGAGCAGTTTCTGTTTTTCAAATGTTGGCGTATAAATTGGGAGAAGTTGAAGAATTGGAGGAGCCTGTTCAGCTTGTTGCACTGATTTGTGTTTATAGTCTGTGTAAGTGCATTACCAGCCACTGAAGTATGATCTTGCTTGTTTTTAATAGCTGAAAGAGAAGCCAGAAGGCGGTAGTAGATGGTTGTCTCTCTGATTGGCAGACTGTTACTAGTGGTGTGTCGCAAGGATCGGCGTCTTGATTGGACTTCGTGAATTGGAGGTCAAGTACAGGAGTTACGATGTTGTGTTGAAGTTATGTTGAAGTACAAGACGCTGGTGAGGCCTAATTCGGAGTGTGTGGTTCTGGCCACCTACCTACAGGAAGAAGTATCAGCAAGCTTGAAAATGTACAGAGAAAAGTTACAAGGATATTGCTGGGACCTGAGCACCTGAGGTGGAGGGTCAGGTTGGATAGGTTGGGACTTCATTCCCTGGAGCTTAGGAGAATGAAAGATCTTACAGAGGTGTACACAGTTATGAGGGGTGCACACAGGGCGAATTCAGGCTTTTCCCCTCAAGTTGGCTGAGACTAGAACTGGAGGTTGAAAGACGAAATATTTGAGGAGAAACTTCATTCAGGGGGTAGTGCAAATGTGGAACAAGCTGCCCGTGGAAGTGATGGTACAGATTCATTCGCAACATTTAAGAGAATCTTGGGTGGGTACATGGATGAGAGGGGTTTGGGGAGGAATATGGCTCGGGTGCAGGTAAAAGTTTAAGTTGGCGCCGGTGAGACAAAGCGATGCCGTACTGACAGCAAACAAAGCTACCGACCACTCGAGTCATCATACCGTTTCTCGAAAACAATCACTGCAGTGGATAGCCTGTAGCTTCCCTTTTGGGGGTGAGCTTTTGAATTGCCTGTACGACTTGGGCAGTTTTGCAGTGTGAGCTGAAGTCTGAAAGTCGCAGGATGTTTGCAGTGTGGTGCGTACGGGCCGAATTAAGGGGACCGGGAGCCGATTTGAAGTGGGAGACCTGAGGCGGGGCAGAGCCGGGGTGGCAGGGCCCGGGTCTAAAAGCGAGGAGCGAGACGATGTGTGACCGCTTTAAGCGCCGGGCCAGATCGAAAAGGTTAGGGTGTTGGGGCTGAAGGCTGAGGGACTGGCCGGTGTTGAGCTTGCTGCTCGGCGAGGTTTACTCGACTCTGTGCCGAACTGAGCCTGTGGCTTTCAACTAACGGGCTTCGTGGCCACGGTCTCACTTCCGTGAAGTTCAGTTCTGAATGTTAATGCTTACTTTTTTTTTTGCATGCTTTGGGTGTTTGGCAGTTTTTTTAAATTGGGTTTCTTTGTTTTATGGCTGCTGGTAAGGAGACGAGTCTCAAGGTTGTATATCGTATACAAGCTTTGGTAATAAATGTACTTTGTAATGGGAGTAGACAGAAAATCAGGTTGGCATGGGCTAGATGGGCCAAGTGCCTGTTTCTGTGCTGTAGTACTCTATGACTCTAAAATCTATCAACCCCAATGATTAAAGTTTGACACTGAGTCAGTTAGCAGGAAAGAGTTCTGAAGTGCGGGCTCTCCCAGACAATCCGGGAAGTGGTCTGAGCAGAGGAGCTGAGGTGAGGGAGAATTGGACCTGATCTCACACCCTCCTTGTCTCTGTCTAGATGAGATCATCGCCACTTTCTGCTGCTTTGGCCAACTGATGGTTGATTGGCCTCACAAGTCCGGCAGTAAATCCTACTTTCCACCTAAAGGTAAGGAAGTCTCACCTGACAGCAGGTGCGTGTGTGTTCATCTGTGTGAAAAGAAGCTTGTGGCATAATGCATCGGTGAACTGGGCAGCGTCTGGGTGAGGGAGGGAACCGTGACGGTGTTGAATCCCTGGCTGCTGTTGTGCACGGGTGAGTTGGGCAACATTCTGGTGAGGTAGCAAGCCGTAATGGCTTTGAATTCCTGGCTATTTAATCCAGTCCCTGGAACTGGACTAAATCGGCAGATAGTTCTTCTGTCTGCCTGCAGCTGCTCTGATGGTCACTTCTCTGTACCTCCTTGACATTTTCCAGACTGAGTTGGAAGACAAAATCCAATCAATCTCCAACTTGAAAATCCAATCAGTTCGCAACATCTGTAGTTTATTGGGTCACTGAACTCCCTGCTTGGTTACTCTCATGCTTTATGACTACGTGCCTAATCTTATGATTATGCCTTTTAATTTATACTTTCCCAAATATACAAATCAATATTTAACCTATTCAACTGCTACCTTATGTACGTGCTTGCCCATTATCTATCTGTACAGTGTACCCTGCGACGCAACACACACACAAAATGCTGGAGGGACTCAGCAGATCAGGCAGCATCTATAGAAATGAATAAACAGGCGCCATTGCGGGCCTCGATCATCCTTCAGGACTGAGAAGGAAGGGAGAAAGATGCCAGAATAAAAAGCTGGGTGGGGGGGGGGGGGGGGGGGGAGGAAGGAGGCTAGCTGGAAGGTGATGGGTGGGAAAAGTTGAGGACTGGAGAAGAAGGAATCTGATAGGAGAGGAGAGTGGACCGTAGGTGAAAGGGGAGGAAGAGGAGGGGACCCAGGGTGAGAAGTAAAAGGTCAGAACGGGGAATAAATGAAAGGGGGGGGGGGGGTGCGTATTGAGAACCTTTTTTTACCAGAAAGGAAAATTGATATTCATGCTATCAGCTCGGAAGGTACCCAGATGGAATATAAGGAGTTGCCCCACTTCTGAGGGTGGCCGCATCTTATAACCATACAACAATTACAGCACGGAAACAGGCCATCTCGGCCCTTCGAGTCCGTACTGAATGCTTACTCTCACCTAATCCCACCCACCTGCGCTCAGCCCATAACCCTCCATTCCTTTCCTGTCCATATACCTATCCAATTTTTAAAAAAAAAATGACAATATGGAACCTGCCTCTACCACTTCTACTGGAAGCTCGTGGCACAAGAGGAGGCCGTGGATCTTTATATTATTCCAGGGATCTCTGGTGTGTCGCATCTACACATCATGCCTGGGGTCAGCATTCACAAGCACATCAGGTTCCTGTAATTAAATGCTGGTAATTGGTTTATCGTTGTTAATTGTACTGAAATACAGTGAAAAGTTTCTGTTTGCATATGCTATCCAGACAGATCATTCCATATACAAGTGCATTAGAGTCGTACAAAATGAGAGATAACAGAATGTAGCATCTAGTATTGCATTTACAGAGAAAGAACAGTGCAGGTGGACGCAAAGTGCAAAGGCCATCACGAGGTGGATCCAGAGATCGAGAGTTCGTCTTTGTAATACAAGATGTCCATTCAAGAGTTTTATAAAAGCCAGATTCAATGGTTCAGTTTAATGTCAGAGAATGTATACAGTATACATCCTGAAATTCGTACTCTTTGCAGGCATCCACGAAACAGAAAACCCAAGAGAATGAATGACAGAAACCTCAAAGCCCCACCTCCCCCCTCCCGTGCACAAGGAGCAGCAAAAGCACCTCCCTCCCTTCCCCCCCCCCCCACCCCCCCATCATGCAAGCAATAGCAAAAGCCCCCCCAAAGAGACCTTGGTCTAGAGTCCATCAAAAACTACAGTCCATCCCAACACTACGGTATCTCAGACAGGCTCACTCTCACGAGTGAAGGAGAGAGAAATCACACCTGCAGCAACGGGAGCGGGAGACCAGCAACGTGCTTTTCTGCTGTTATAATCCTCCTAGTGGCACGTCTTCTCAGGCTTTTTACATCTCCTGCCTGATTAGTGGGGTTAGAAGAGACAATGATCCGGTGGGAGAGATCCTTGATTATTATGAAAGCCAAAGCGGGACTCCTTAGTTACAAGCTCTGCCCCACCTGCACCTCATATTTCTTCCGGTCCTGATGAAGGGTCTTGGCCAAAAATGTAGACTGTTCATTACGCTCCCTAGATGCTGCCTGACATACTGAGATACTCCAGTGTTTTTGTGTGTTGCAACAGATTTCCAGCATCTGCTAAATCTTGTTAGGTCCCTTTCTTTTTGTTGGACCAGATCATTTGCAATCTTAGAACTTTATTGTAACCTTTTTCGCCTCAGACGGATGACGAAGTTTGGTATGGGCCCCCAAATAATAAGAACTTTTTATAGGGGCACAATTGAGAGCATCCTGACTGACTGCATCACTGCCCGGTATGGGAACTGTACTTTCCTCAATCGCAGGACTCTGCAGGGAGTGGTGCGGACAGCCCAGGCATCTGTAGATATGAACTTCCCATGATTTCGGGACATTTACAAAGACAGGTGTGAAAAAAGGGCCCAAAGGATCATTGGGGACCTGAGTCACCCCAACTATTCCAGCTGCTACCATCCGGGAAATGGTACTGCAGCATAAAAGCCAGGACCAACAGGCTCCGGGACAACTTCTTCCAGCAGGCCATCAGACTGATTAGCCGTCGCTGATTTGAGTTTATTTCTATGTTACATTGCCTGCTCTTTTTATTATAAATTACTATCGTTGCACATTTAGATGGAGATGTAATGTAACGATTTTTACTCCTCATGTATGTGAAGGATGTGAGAAGTAATGTCAATTCAGTTTAATTAATGACTTCACAATCACACCTGTTCCATCACATGAACCCGGACTGGGAGGAGGCCACCCAGTCCATTGTGTCTGTACTAAGACCATGGCTGGTCTGATTTATTACCTCAGCTCCTCACGCCCACCTGCTTCTGCTAACCTTTCACCCTTTGCTTATCAAAAATATTTCTAACTCTGCCTTGTATTGAAAAATAAAATATTCACAATTCTGCTTCCAAAGGCATTTTGAGGAAGAGAGTTCCAAAGTTTCAGGACACCTCTGAGAGAGAAACTTTCACCTCCTTTCTGTTTTAAATTACTGTTTGAACAGTGACCCCCTAGTTCTAGATTCCATAGTTGGGAACTTCCTCTCCACCTCCCAGGATCACTCGGGTGATTCCTAACTTCCGCTGCTGGCATCAGCGGAGTTTGTGTGTCATCCCTGTGTGAGTTTCCTTCCACGTCCGTGAGATGTGTGGGACAGTGGGTGAGCTGCCCACTGTAAGTTGCCCCTGTTGTGCAGTGAAATGGTGGAACTTGTACGGGCTTGATAGGAGTGTGGAGTATATGAGTGGTGTAAGATCGGTAGGAAGTTAGACAGTGGTTTTTGCAGATTTAGTGAGCTGAAAAGCCTGGTTCCATGCAATACAGTCCATCTTTCTAAATCCCTTCCTACTCTGTTCCCCTACGTTCCCCTCTGTTCTACATCTGTACCCCTCCTTATCCACTGCAGAATCAGCTTTGATATCAATAGACAATAGGTGCAGAAGTAGACCATTCAGCCCTTCGAGCCTACACCGCCATTTTGAGATCATGGCTGATCATCTACTATCAATACCCGGTTCCTGCCTTGTCCCCATATCCCTTGATTCCCCTATCCATAAGATACCTATCTAGCTCCTTCTTGAAAGCATCCAGAGAATTGGCCTCCACTGCCTTCCGAGGCAGTGCATTCCGGACCCCCACAACTCTCTGGGAGAAGAAGTTTTTCCTTAACTCTGTCCTAAATGTCCTACCCCTTATTCTCAAACCATGCTCTCTGGTACTGGACTCTCCCAGCATCTGGAACATATTTCCTGCCTCTATCTTGTCCAATCCCTTAATAATCTTATATGTTGCAATCAGATCCCCTCTCAATCTCCTTAATTCCAGCGTGTACAAGCCCAGTCTCTCTAACCTCTCTGCGTAAGACAGTCCTGACATCCCAGGAATTAACAAGGTTAATTCCTGTTAATATCACTGGCATATATCATGAAGATTGTTAACTTAGCAGCACCAGTACAATACATGATAATGTAGGGGAAAAACTCTGAATTGCAGTAATATATACATGTATAACAAATAGTTAAATTAATTGAAATACTGTAAAACCAGATATAAAATGATAGTGAGGTAGTGTTCATGGTGTCGATGTCAATTCAGAAATCAGATGGCAGAGAAGAAGCTGTTCCTGAGTCACTGAGTGTGTGCCTTCAGGCTCCTGTTCCTCCTAGCTGATGAGAGGAGAAGAGGGCACGTCCTAGGTGGTGGGGTCCTTAATGACGGACACCACCTTTATTGAGGCACTGCTTCTTGAAGATGTCTTGGACACTACGGAGGCTAGTATCTATGCAGGAGCTGACTAATTTTACTACTCTCTGCATCTTAATTCCATCCTGTGTAATAACACCGCCCCACCCCCATACCGGATAGTGATGCAGCTTCTCGGAATGCTTTGCGCAGCACATCTGTAGAAATTCTCGAGCGTTTTAGGTGACGTTCCAAGTCTCCTCATGTGAGTAATCCTATTCCACTGCACCCCCGACTGGACTCACATCTCCCATGATCCGTAATGCTGCCATCCCACAACGCTGCTGCCCGTGGCCTTGATGCTCTGTCACATTCCAGTCACCCCCAGCACTACATCCCCCGTCCTGTCGCACGCATTGCTCAGACCCCCCCCCCCCCCCGTCCCATTTTTCCTGCCCACCGCAGTGTAAAGGGAACACTGAGTAAAGAAAATGTATCTTTGTGCACGAGCACACAAGCCGAAATCCACAGGGGGCAGTGATTCCGGGTTGAATTGAACCGTTTGGTCACTGGATGCCACGTTCTGACCTGTACCTGCAGTCATAATATCAATATGTGTGGCAAGTATTTGGCCCACATAGTGTCCCTGGGCCGTGTCCTTGTATCAGGATCAGGTTTAATATCACCGGCATATGTTGTGAAATTTGTTGTCTTTGTGGCAGCAGTACACAAAGGGAAAAACCTGTGAATATATACTATATATTATAAAATAGTTAAGTAGTGTAAAAATAGAAATAAAGATGTAGTGAATTAGTGTTCCTGGCTTCAATATCCATTCAGAAATGGAAGAGGGGAAGAAGCTGTTCCTGAATCGTTGAGTCTGTGCCTTCAGGCTTCTGTACCTCCTCCCTGATAGTAGCAACAGGCTACCATCAGGAAGAACTGATCCTGTGCCGATCAGTTGGCGGGGTTATTTGCAGAAATGTTTAATCTCTCCTTGCCTCAATCTGTGGTTCCTTCCTGCTTTAAGAAAACCACTATCATCCCAGTACCAACGGTAAACAAAATAACGTGCAGTAACGACTACAAAATAACATGTCCCCTGACGTTTGCCATCATGAGATGCTTCAAGAGGCTGGTCAGAGCATACAGTAACTCCAGCCTCCCAGAAAACCGTCACTCACCACAGACTGCATGCTGCCAAAACACAGGTCTATGGCGCTGGCCGTTTCTCTCTGGCTCTACACTCGAGTACAGTTAAAGACACCTGTACGTTCATCTACTGTTTAGTGACTACAGGTCAAACTTCGCTACTATCATTCCAAGCAGGTCCAATCTGTGGACCTGGGAGTCAACACTGGCCTCTGCAGTTGATCCCAGACTTCCTGACCAACAGACCGCAGTCTGTAAAGATAGGCAGTAACACCTCTGTTGTGATTATTCCAAACGTTGGTGCTCGATAAGATTGCCTCCTCGGCCCTTTACTCCTTGTACACTCGTGACTGCTCTAAATCCATCTACAAGTTTATAGACAATACCAGGGCGGTGGACCCCATCTCAAACAGCAGTGAGTCAGAGCACAGGAAGGAAGTGTCACGACAACAACCTTTCCCTCAATGTCAGGAAAACAACAGGGCTGGTCGCTGACTTCAGGAAGGGGAGGGATGCACATGTTCCTGTCTGCATCAGTAGTGTTGAGTTTGAGAGTTGAGAACTTCATTTTCCTCGAAGGGAACATCACCGTCAGCCTATCCTGGTCCAAACGTAGATGCCGTGGCCAAGAAAGTTCAGCAACGCCTCCAGTTCCTCAAGAGGCTAAAGAAATCTGGCGTGTCCCCGCCGACACTTAGCAGTTTTTGTCGATGCACCGTAGAAAGCATCCTATCTGCATGCATAAGGACTTGGTATGGTAACTGCTCTGCATGTGACCGCAGGAATATCACAGAAAGCAGCCAATCTTCTTGTTGCCTCAGTGAAGCAGCCAGCATGATCAAGGACCCTATCCACCCCAAATATTCTCTCTCCTTTCTCATCCATCAGGCAGAAGGTGCAAAAGCCTGAAAGCACCATAGCTCTAGGCTCAAGGACAGCTTCGATCCCACTGTTATTATACTACTAAATAGTTCCCCAGTCTGATAAAATGGACGCTTGACTTCACAATTGATCTGCTCTGCACGTTCTCTGTAGCTGTTACACTTTATTCTGCATTGTTATTGCTTTACCACCTTCTACCTCAAATTGCTATGTAACAACCTAATCTGTATGAACCGTGTGTAAGGCAAGCTTTTCATTAAATTTCAGTACGTGGCCGCGATATTCCAATCCCAGTTCTCCCATGTTATCCTGAAGAATCCGACGCCCATCCAGTTCCAATCAGACCTGATAACAGGAGCTGCAAGCTCTCCTGTCTGATGGATTTGAAGGGCTGGTTACATCGTGTAGGATCCCACTCATCCTGCTCGTGGACTGTTTGTCCCACTCACATCAGGGAGGAGGCTACATAGCGTCCACGCCAGGACTCCCAGACTCAAAAATGGTTCCTTTTCCCCAAACAGTAAAGCTGATCAATACCTTCACCCACTAACACGCCACCGCACACCCCCGACCACCACTATTTATCATATGCCTCCCTCGGTGGAGGCGCAACATCTTGTATTCCATCTCCTCGGTTTTTAAAAGAAGAAAAAAATCCTCTTTGTTCCCTTTTCTCCTGTTCTCCACTCTGGCCTCTTAACTCCCCTCCTATCACCTCCTCCTGGTTCCCCCCTCCTTCCCTTTCTCCTGTGATCCACTCTCCTCTCCTATCAGATTCCTCTGTACCTTTCCCACCCACCTTGCTTCACCCTTCACTTTCGAGCTATCCACCTCCCCACCACACTTTTTATTCTGGTGTCTTCCCCCTTCCTTCTCAGACCTGAAGAAGGGTCTCAGACCAAAGTGTTGACTGCTTATTCCTTTCCATAGATGCTGCCTGACCTGCTGAGTTCCTCCAGCATTTTGTGTGTGTCACTCTGAATTTCCAGCATCTGCAGAATCTCTTGTGTTTGTGATTAAGTGCTTTATCATTTCCTGTCAGTCGCCCTATGCACAGCATCACTTTATGGACTCGCCTTCAGTCTAAGCATATAAGTGGTCTTGTGTATTTATACAGTACTGTGCAAAAGTCTAGGGCACGTATGCATGTAGTGAGGGTGCCTGAGACTTTTGCACAGTATTGTGGTAACTTTAGGCATTGCACTGTACTGCTGCCGCAAAAAAAACACAAATTCCTTGATATATGTGAGTGATGATAAATGTGATTCTTTTATTTATCTCTGTTGCAGACTGAAAGTGGGAAGGGGGCAGGGAGAGGGGAATCATGGTTGGAGAGAGGGGAGAGAGCGGGAAGCACCAGAGACACATTCCGTAATGATCAATAAACCAATTGTTTGGAATCAAATGACCTTGCCTGGAGTCTCAGTGCTGGGTGTGTCTACACCTGTGCCACTCCCTGCCCCTGTCACTCTTTTTCTGCCAGCTGTCCTGCGATGCTCCACCCTCCCAGTATCATTTGCTCCTGCCAAGTTTACAAATTCACTCTCTACTCCACATTGACAAATACAGTACTGTGCAAAGGTCTTGGGCACCCTAGCTATGTTCATTGGACTTGAAAATAATGAGCAAATAATTACTTCGAACTTGATGTCATTTTTATAAGTTGTGTTGTGATTAAGTCATAAATCAAGCTGTTACTGTCATTGACCGATTCCTGTTGGTTTTGCAGGTTATGCTTTTCTGCTGTTTCAGGAGGAGTGTTCAGTTCAGGTTCTCATTGACGCCTGTTATCAAGATGACGGTAAACTCTACCTGTACGTTTCCAGCCGCACCGTTAAGGACAAACCGGTGAGTGAGACTTGCTGCTAACACTTAAGTAGGCATGAATATATTGGGCATAAATGCCATGAAAATTTGCTTTTGTAGCATCAGCATGGTACATTACAAACATGGGTTTACATGGGTAAACATAAAATATCATAAATTAACATAAATTAAGTGTTGGCGCGTGACCTAGTGGATAAGGCGTCGGTCTAGTGATCTGAAGGTCACTGGTTCGAGCCTCGGCTGAGGCAGCGTGTTGTGTCCTTGAGCAAGGCACTTAACAACACATTGCTCTGCGACGACACCGGTGCCAAGCTGCTTGGGTCCTAGCGCCCTTCCCTTGGACAACATCGGTGGTGTGGAGAGGGGAAGGCCTGCAGCTTGGGCAACTGCCGGTCTCCCATACAACCCTGCCCAGGCCTGCGCCCTGGAAACCTTCCAAGGCGCAAATCCATGGTCTCTCGAAACCAACGGATGCCTGAACATAAATTAATTAGCTGTTTTCTCTCTATTATCATGTACTGTACTGCCGCCGCAAAGTTAACAAATTTCACAACTTATGCCGGTGATATTAAACCTGATTCTATGTAGCCTTGTGAATTTCTGTGCATTGGAGTTTTCCTATTATGCTGTGACACAGCCAGTCAGAATTTATTGCAGAAATTGGTGTTTGAGTCGCTGTGTTGTTATAAGGAGGGATTCAGTAGGCTGGGTCTGTTTTCCCCGGAGTGGATGGAGGAGGCTGAGGGGTGAGCTGATTGAGGTATGGAAGTTCATTAAGTGGGATAAAAAATGTTGGTCAGTAACCTGTGATGGATGTGAAAGACACCGCTAGCTTGGACGAGAGGTTTTAGTTTTACCTTGGATGTGAAGGGCATAGTTTTCAGGTGAGAGGTTGGATATTCAGAAGGGATCTGAGGGGGATTTTTTTGTTTTGCACAGAATGTGTTTTGGAATCTGGATGTGGTGGAGGCTGCCATTTTCACATTTAACAAGCAGTTAGACGAGCTGCCTGATCCACTCAGTTCCTCCATCATCTTGTTTATTGTTCCCTACCTCCCAAGGAAGTGCTGCTTCCCTCTGCCAGCCTGCAGATCACCCATGGACAAGATGTAGCACCTGCTTAACCCCTTCCCCCACCCCCTGCATCCCAGTCAGGGTCACATGAAGCCATGGGAGCAGGTGATGGATGGTCGTACGAGCAGCTGGTGTACATCACAAGTCCTGGTTATGGACCACTGACGCCAGGCAGACAATCTCTGAAGAGTATTGATAATGGCTGAGGGTCACCTGTCTTGTAAAGAGACTGCCAGAAGAAGGCAAAGGCAAACCACTTCTGTAGAACCATGTTTGCCCTTGTCGCACAACATGGCACGTAACAAATGAACAGTTTATTGATTGATTAAGATGCAATATGGAGGCAGCCCTCCAGCCATTGAACCCAGTAATCCCTGATTTAACCCTACCCTAATCCCAAGCCTACCAACCAGTACATCTTTGGACTGTGGGAGGAAATCTGTGCAATCACAGGGAGAATGTACGAACTCCTTACAGACACTTGCTGTCTCATATAACCAGGTTCTCTAACTTATTCCCATATCCCAAAGACCTGCTTGGTAGGCTAATTGCCGCTGTGAGGTACTTGCAGCGTATGTTGGTAGGTGGTGGGGATGGTGTGAGATGAGTCTAAATCAGGGGTCCCCAAACTTTTAAATGCCATGACCCCTTCCATTAACCGAGGGGCCCATGGACTGTGGCTTTGACAGACGGACAATAATCACTGGCCTGTGAATGAATAAGAACGGCAGAGTGTTTCAACTGGTGCCAAAGGGGTGTTGTGAAAAGTGTTTGGAGATGTGTTGCAAGAACTATCTTAAAAATAACATTGATGTCCTTGACTAAGTCAGGCAGTTTGTTTGAGTCAGGCCTTGGCTGAAATATTGTGTCACTGCTCGCTGGTGATAACTAAGGCTGTGCGGTTGTGAAACAACTCTGATAATTGACTTTAAACCCTCGCGTTATCAAAACGACTTTAGGCCATGGGGCTTTTTAGCTATAAAATGATAGGATTTAAGTCCTGGCAAAAATCACAGATTTGGGCTGTTTGGCACATTGAAGTCATGGAGACGAGTAGTGCTCAGACAGAGCCTTCAGCCCACCGTCTCTATGCCAAACAGTGAAGTACCCATCTGCACTAATCCTGTTTACCAGCATTTGATTGAGATGCTCATCAAGATACTTCGTAAACTTCAAGGGTCTCTGCTTCCATCACCCTCTCGGGCCGTGTGCTCCACATTCCAACCACTCTCTGGATGAAGGTGTTCTCTATCAGCTTGCTCCCAGACCTCTAGCAGCTTATCTTAAACCTGGGGTCCATAGACCCCCTCGGTTAATGGCATAAAAAAAAATGTTAGGAGCTCCTGCCTTGAATGTATTCCTTCTAACATTTCTTCTCACTCTCTAGTTTATCTCTGCCTCTTACGGTTTTGTACATCGAATTCTGGCCCATCCTTTGTCTATTCTGTCCACTATCTCTTCACAGTCTCTGTCCCAAGCAACATCCCAATGAATTCCCTCTGTGCACTCTGCAATGTAATTGTATGTTTTCTACAATGTGGCAGACAGAAATGCATGCAAATCTCCGGTCTAATTAACCTTTAATGAAGTTGTACCTTGTACTCCCTGCTTTTATATTCGATGCATTGAGTTTTGCCCTTTCACAAAGCACTTCCCACAGCCTCCGATCCTCATGTTGTCTTTATCCAATTCGCCTATGAAAGGCAGGAAGGAATTGCATTTGTCCCACTCCACCAGGAAGGACACTCAGTGGCTGCTTCATTCGGTACCTCTTCCACCTGATAAGAGGAGTTTATGTTCGTAGTTTTCTGCTGCTGCAGCCCATCCACTTCAAGATTCAATGTGTCGTGCGTTCGGAGATGCTCTTCTGCACGCCACTGTTGTAACACGTGGTTATTTGAGTGACTGTTGCCTTCCTGTCAGCTTGAGCCACTCTGGCGATCCTCCTCTGACTTCGGAGGAACACACGCAAAACGCTGAGGAACTCTGCAGGCCGGGCAGCGCCTATGGAAAAGAGTAAGCAGTCGCCGTTTTGGGCTGAGGCCCTTCATCAGGATTCTTCTGACTTCTCTCATTAACAAAGCATTTTCACCTGCAGAACTGGATTTTTTTTTTGTTTTTCACACCATCTCCTGTAAATGCTAGAGACTGTTGTGCGCAAAAGTCCCAGGAGATTAGCAGTTTCTCAGATACTCAGACCACCCATTCTGGCACCAACAATTATTCCATGGTCAAAGGCACTTGCATCACGCTTCTTTCCCATTCTGATGTTTGGACTGAGCAACAGCTGATCATCTTGACCATGTCAGCATGCTTTTATGCATTGGATTGCTGCTATGTGAATGGCCGATTGGATATTTGCATTATGAGCAGGTGTACCTAATAGAGAGCCACTGAGTAAATTCTAAGTGTTCAGCAAAACAAAAGAATCCTCCTGTCAGTCCACTATAAATGAATTGCCGAGTACATTTCGGTGGAAATAATGAGGTATTTTTCCATCGAGAGGAAAGATGTTCAAAATCATGGAGACTTAATTAATAGATAGTCCTTACTAATAGTGAGAAAAGATTCAAAGTACATTTATTATCAAAATATGTATGCAGTACACAACTCTGTGATTAGTCTTCCTGCAGACAGCTGTGAAACAAAGAAACACCACGGAACTTGTTCAAAGGATTCATCGAACACCCAACACACAAAGAAAAGAACGAATCCCCACAAACGGCAAAAAACGAGCAAATAGCACACAGAATATTAAACATCAAATGAAACTGTCTAGGAACGTTCAGTTTAGTTGAGTTCAGTTCAATTTAGCGCTGAGTTGCTTGTTCTTAACAAGCCACAGAGCCAGACAACTCTGATCAAAATCGCAAAAATTAGTAATGAGAAAAGAAGCAAAAAGAAACACATATAACGTGAACTGCAGAGACCGCTTAAAAACGAATCCAATCTACAAACCACGCCGATCAAACCTTGCCGAAGACCCAGGACTCCTGCACCTTCCTCCGGCAGCAGCGAGTGAGTGGGAGAGGGAGACGGTCACACGCAGGCAGGTAGCGCTGAACTCCCGCTCACCTTCCGCTCTCGTCTTTGTTGATTTCCTCGTGGAAAGAACGATAATGAGGAAACCAGTCAGGGTGTTGATGTTGGGCACTCTATATGACATGGTCCAGTAGTCGTCCTTCCTTTTGGCTGCTTCTACACATTTAGTGTTTGTCGTGTCTATGCACATATTCATTAAATAAAAGCAGGCATGTGGAAGATGGCTTTAACTTGTGTATTCACATTGCAGAGAGAGAGAGAGAGAACAATGTGCACGCATAGACAACAGCACATGTGCAGACAACAGATCAATACGTAGTGCTGGGGTGGGTGTTCATTGCTGTAAAAGAAATGGGTCCGTAAATTACACTTCCTCCCCGTTTAGATTGATGCAACATAAAACTGTGTATGTACAAAACATTCACTTTTCCTTTCATAAGCCCAAATGCCAAATAAGCATGCTTTCACAATAATAGTCCATGATTAAATTCACAGTTCTAAAGGTCCAGTATTTTGGGTGGTGCTCTGCTTCTTTCAGGATCGTGCCTCTGGACTTGTGGAGTGGAATCTGGTTTGGTAGGTACTTTGTCTAAGACAACATTCTCAGTTTCTGATGTCATGACTGTAATGTGTCCATCTTGGATGCAATCGACTCACGTGTCTTCGGTTGAGCATCCAGTATCTGACCACATGACGTCTCCATATCTGATCTCCAACATCCACTGTGTACATCAGTGGTCGAGTTCTTGTAGCTATCTTAATGGGTGTCTACTTGTCCTCTTGATAATCACGCGCCAAGATTTCCTGTCCAATCTTTGAAGCCCCTTGCTGCTTCACTTGGCAACTGGCTGAACTGTTTGTTCTGTACTTCCCTCTGGAGGTCTGTGCAAGATCTCCAGTTCCTGCTCATGAACAGCATTGCAGGTGTTTGATTTGTCGTGGTATGAACAGAGTTCCGGAATACATAAAGGAAGATGTCCACTTTGTGCTGCAGAGAAATGTCCTCCTTGTCCATCGCTTTACTTGGCTTCTTGAAGGTTTGGATAAACCTTTCAGCTAACCCATTCGTCGCTGGGTGGTGAGGAGCTGACTTGAAATGTCGGATGCCATTTTTCTTCATGAACAGTTGGAATTCTTCTGATGTGTGTATTGTGGTCTGTTGTCACCCACAATTTGTTCTGGTAAGATATTTCTGGTGAAGATGCTCCTCAGAGCAGAAGCAGTCCTTGCTGAGGTGGTCGACTTCATCGGTATAACCTCCGACCACTTCGAATGAGCATCCACAGCAGAAACATGGGATCCGTGAATGGCCCACTGAAATCAATACGTGCTCTTTGTTGTGGTGAAGACAGCCACTCCCATGAGTGTAAACATGCCTGTGGGGGTGCACTTTGAATCTTATGGCATCCCAACTAGCTTTTGGCCAAGTCTTCGATCTGTTTATCTATCTCTGGCCGCTGCACGTAGTTCTGGGTGAGACTCTTCATCTTGACCGTACCCAGCTGTCCTTCATGCAGATTCTCTATCACTCTGATGCACAGTTTAGAGGGATCCGCAACACGAGATCCATTCACATTGTTCTTTGACATACAGACAGTTGGTCTCGTCTCTGAGAACTCCGGAAACAATAGGGTCACCATGAGCTGGCCGTCCTTACATGGTGATTTCTTAGACTTTTGACAATGTTGGGTCATTCCATGTTCTGCTTTGTGTTTCGGAATTTGTCACTGGCAACTGGTCTGCCGATGTGTGGAACACGTCTACTGGGTCACAGTATGAAGGCTTCCCTTCTTTAGTTGCTAATAGTGGAAGATGTGATAAGCCATCAGTGTTACTGTGTCCTCACGAAGGGTTTCGTCCCGAAACGTTGACTGCTCGTTTCCACGGATGCTGCCCGACCTGCTGAGTTCCTCCGGCGTGTTGTACATGTTGTAGGCGTTGCTGTGTTGTTTGGTGCCTTTGAACTCGATGTCATAAGAGTGGACTCCTAGGAATAGTGCCCAGTGTTGTAACTGGGTAGCAGTCATCACTGGGATTCCCTTCCTGGGATTCAAAGTGGACACAAGGTGCTGGTGCTCTTGTCGCTAGAGTAAACTTTGTCTGTAGAGGTAATGGTGGAACTTATTTATTCCCCATACCAGACTGAGGACCTCTGGGTCAACCTGTGCGTAGTTGCATTCTGCGCTCATCAGTGATCTTGAAGCAAATGCCATCAAGTGTTTAGATCCATCTTTCATAATGTGTAACTGAACAGCTCCAATGCCATAAGAGGATGCATCACACGCCAGTCTGATGGGCAGGGATGGGTCATAATGGTGAGCAGTTCATCGGACATTATTAGTCTCTTTGTCTCCTTGAATGCTTTTTCACATCTTTCTGACCACTCCCACGTTGCTCCTGTCTGTAACAGTGCATTCAATGGATGAAGCACTGTAGCAATGTTTGGGAGAAACCGGTGGTAGTAATTTACAAGCCTAAATAAGACCTGAGTTGTGACACATTTTCCATGTTTGGGTGCCTGTAGCACTGCTTCAGTCTTGTGACTTACGTAAGCCATACTTGTCAATGACATGTCCACAATATGAAATTTCATTCTTGGAAAAACTCACATCTCTCTCTCTTTGCATGCAGACCATACTCACTCAGCCTGGTAAGCACTTTACCAAGGTTCTAGAGGTACTCTTCATCATTTTTGCCAGTCACAATGATGTCATCATGGTAACATTGTGTTCCTGGGATACCTCGGAGCACCTGGTCCATTGCTCTTTGCCAAATTGCTGGAGCTGATGCGACGCCAAAGATGAGACAATTATACTAGAACAGTCCCTTGTGAGTGTTGATTGTGAGGAACTTCCTGCTTGACTCCTCAATCTTCATTTGCAGATAGGCTTGTGACAAGTCAATGTTTGAAAACTTCTCCCCGCCTGCTAAAGATGCAAAAGATGTCTTCTGTTTGAGGCAGGAGATACTGCACAGCACGCGGCACCGGGTTGATGCTCTCCTTGAAATCCCCACATATGCGAATGGCTCTGGCCTTCCCTTTCTTGATCACCGGGGACAATGGGTGTGGCCCAGTCATTCCACTCAACCCTGTAGAGAATTCCAGATACCTCCAAACTCTGCAACTCACCATCCGCTTTAAGACATAATGCGCAAGGCTTTATGGAATCTTGGTGTTGCTGCTTCATCCAGTTCAATTTTCCATGCCTTTGAGTTTACCAATACCCGTCTCAAACACCTATTCATTAGCGTTAAGCAGCTGTGACATTCTCTGGATAGTGCTACCTGTTGTCAGCCTCTGGAATTATGGAAAAAGCTGACTCTATTTATAGTTCCATTTTCAGTTTTACACCAGACACATCTATTGAAATCCAAACGATTTTGTGATCTGCTTCAGTTATGCTATGCAGTTGTAGCTATGAGGGTTCCTTTGTGAGACTCTTGTCTTGATTCTATTTTACATTTGGTAACTTTATGCATTTGCCCAGTTTTGTGTTTGAAACTTTTCACTTGGTTGTGCTTTTTGTCTGCCTTGCACATTCTGCCTGTGACACTCCCTGCAGACTTCTTCTTTGAGCCACAGTTATTTGCATCATGGGAGGGTTTGTCGTATTGATTAAAAAATGCTGGCTTTTTTTGCACCATTCAGGAACATTTAGTGCCTTTCACATTCTAACCTTTTCTGTAGTTCTGCCAGCTGCAGTCTGTAATGATTTTGCAATGGTCAATGTCTGTTCTAAGGTTGGGTCTCTTTCTGCCAGTCGACTTGTTTGAGTGCTTTGACTGTGTCTGCCACATACAAGCCTGTCCCTTGCATCAGCAAGTCCATCTGTAAAGTCACAGTACTGGGAAAGTTTGGGCAGTTCTGTAATGTTTTCAGAAAGGCTTTCACCCTTTGATTGGTTCCTTTTGTAAAATCCAAATCTCTCAGCTATTACCCGCGGTTTAGTAAAATTGTGACAATTTTGTTGAGCATCGTGCCTGCTGGATGCATGAGAGACTGTACGGTAAGGGCTTTTTTTTTGCTTCTCCACGTTGTTCGCGTTACAATACAGTTCCACCCTCTCGATATACAACTCGCAGCCTTCATTAGCACTAACAAGTTCATCAACTTTCCCGACTGAACATCACCATGTTATTTTGACTTTAATTCAGTGCATCTTTCACTGTTACTATGCACTGTCCTCGCACGTTTGTTAGCGTCTGTGACGGCCTTCTCGTGCTATTTAACTCTCGCTGCTTTGTCCCGTAACTGTTGGTGCAGTAGGTGATATTTTCTGACATTCAGGTTAATGCCCGTCACCAATTCGTTGTGTCTGTGCATCGATTAAATAAAAGCACGCATGCAGGAGATGGCTTCAACTGGTGTATTCACATTGAGCAAGATAGAGAAAGACAGAACCGTGCACATGCATAGACAGCAGATGAATACATAGTGCTGGGGGGGGGGGGGGGGGTCATTGCTGAAAAAGAATGGATCCATACCTTACAGTGTTGGCATGGGATAACAAGAATTTCACAATGGCACGTCTGCACTGGTCTGAGATTAATAATAGTAATAGGCATCTGTTAGTCTCGTGAGACCATGGATTTGCACCTTGGAAGGTTTCCAGGGAGTGGGCCTGGGCAGGGTTGTATGGGAGACCGGCAGTTGCCCAAGCTGCAAGCCTTCCCCTCTCCACACCACCGATGTTGTCCAAGGGAAGGGCACTAGGACCCAAGCAGCTTGGTACCGGTGACGTCGCAGAACAATGTGTTGTTAAGTGCCTTGCTCAAGGACACAAACACGCTGCCTCAGCTGAGGCTCGAACCAGTGACCTTCAGATCACTAGACCAATGCCTTGTCCACTAGGCCACGTGCCAACTAAGAGATTGACCAAACCCATTCCCTTTTAGAAAAGGTATGATGCCAGAGAGAACAAGCACAATTTTCCAGGAAGGAAGGAGGGTTGTAAAAACATTCAGGATGGGAAGTTGCTTGTGTTTCCAGTGACTACACTGGTTTTTTTCTGTGTGCTGCAGTATTCTCTCACATCCCAAGGAAGTGCAAGTAGGGTAACAGGTTCTGATAATTTATCCCTGGTGTCGATGAAAGACCATAGGGAAATAATTGCCCTCTGAGAGCTGGCTGAGAGGCGTAGTCTGATACAGGACAGAACCAGGCCCTTCGGCCCACCAGATCCATGCCGACCATTTGCACGTCTTCATTCACTTTTGTTAGAATCGTACCCTTCCAAAACTGCTCACAGTACTCCAAGTGCGGCCTCACCAGTGCCTTATAAATCCTCAGGCTGCAGAAGGACTCGGACACAGGAGAATGGGCAAAGAGGTGGCAAATGGAATAATGTGTCAGGAAATGTACGGCCATGTTCTTTGGTAGAAGGAATAAAAGCGTATGCTATTATCTAATCAGGGAGAAAATTTTAAAAATTCAAGGTACAAAGGAGCTTGGGAGTCCTCGTGCAGGATACCCAAAGGGTTAACTTGCAGGTTGTGAGGAAGGCAAATGCAATCTTAGCATTCATCTCGAGAGGACTAGAATATTGAAGTAAGGATGTAGTGTTGAGGCTCTATAAGGCACCGACCGGTGTGGGGCCTCACTTGGAGTATTGTGAGCAGTTTTGGGCCCCTTAGTTAAGAAAAAGATGTGCCGGCATTGGAGAAGGTTAAGAGGAGGTTCAGGAGCATGATTCCAGGAATGAAAAGCTTATCATGAGAGGAGTGATTTCTGGCTCTGGGCCTTTACTTTGCTGAAATTTAGAAGATTGTGTGTGGGGGGGGGGGGGGGTGTTGCTGCGGGAACTCATTGAAACCAATTGAATGTTGAAAGGGCTCGGTAGAGGGGATGTTTTCTATGGTGGGGGGGGTCTAGGACCAGAAATCGCAGCTCAGAATGGAGGAACATCCATTCAGAACCGAGATTAGGAGGAATTTCTTTAGCCAGAGAGTGGTGAATCTGTGGAATTTGTTGCCACAGGTGACTGGGTGTATTTAAGGCTGAGGTTGATGGGTTCTTAATGAGTCAGGGCATGAAAGGTTACGGGGAGAAGTCAGGAGAATGGGGTTGAGAGGGAAATGAATCAGTCACGATGAAATGGCAAACCAGACTCGATGGGCCAAATGGCCTAACTCTGCTGCTATGTCTTATGGTCTTATCAGAGGATCAGCCCAGCAGTAACACAGACAGAACCGCAGCCTCATGGCTCAGGCAAGTCAGGTTCAATCCTGAGCTTGGGTGCTGTCTGTGCAGAGTTTGCACGTTTTTCCCGTGCTCCGTTTTCCTCCAAGGTCCCAAAGGTGTGCGAGTTGGCAGGTGAACTGGGTGCTGGAAATGGCCTTTGTGTTGCTGAGCGGTAGAATCTGAGGAGCGTTGATGAGAACATGGGGAGAATAAATTGGGGTGAGCGTTTTTGTATGTTTGATGGTTGGGGCAGACGTGGTGGGAGGGGGCCCTGTTTTCATGGCTGCTCCAGCTCTCTGAGCACCGGACTGCAGGACTGAGGGAGTGCTGCACTGTCTGAGGTGCCGTTGTTCAGTTGAGACTCTGCCCACTCTTGAGTGACACGGAAGAGCTTACAGCGCCCCCCCCCGTCTTGACCTCCGTAAAGACTTGTTCATGATCGTCCTGTCATTTTCAGGAGCTTTCTGTGCACAAGTCACCTGCTCTGTTCCCCGCGCCATGTTGTGGAACCCACTGCTGAGGCAATGAGGACTCTGGAAAGGGAATTTGATAAGTGGCAGAGAGTATAATGGGGCGGCACGGTACCCTAGTGGTTAGCACAACACTTTACAGTTCTGGCAACCCGGGTTCAATTCCTGCTGCTGCCTGTAAGGAGTTTGTCTGTTCTCTCTCTGGCCATGTGGGTGCTCTGGTTTTGTCTGACAGTCCAAAGGCGTACGGGTTGGTAGATTAATTGGTCATTGTCAATTGTCCTGTGATTAGGCTAGGATAAAAAAATCAGGGGGTTGCTGGGCAGTGCAGCTTGATGGGCTGGAAGGGCCTATTCTCAATCATTACAGGCATCCGTTAGTCCATGGATTTGCACCTTGGAAAGTTTCCAGGGCGCAGGCCTGGGCAGGGTTGTATGGGAGACCGGCAGTTGCCCAAGCTGCAAGCCTTCCCCTCTCCACACCACTGATGTTGTCCAAGGGAAGGGCAAGGGCCGATACAGCTTGGCACCGGTGTCGTCGCAGAGCAATGTGTGGTTAAGTGCCTTGCTCAAGGACACGACACGCTGACTCAGCCGGGGCTCGAACTAGCAACCTTCAGATCACTAGAGCAGCGTGTTAACGCCCCAACACATTTTCAATCGATTATGTAAATAATTCCCAGGGGAAGAGGATTGAGCGTACTCTTCATCAAGGTGCCAAGATGAGGGTGTTGATGACGGTCTTCTACGCTGTGACATTTCTGTGCTTTGGGTCGCCCTGAGGTTGTGCTACTCGTTGGTTTTCTCCCCTTTTGTGCTTCAGGTACAGATCAGGCCCTGGAGTCTGAGCGACAGCGACTTTGTCCTGGACGGATCACAGCCTCTGGACCCCAGGAAGACCGTCTTTGTAGGGGGGGTGCCGAGACCTCTGAAAGCTGGTAGGTTGCCGAGCTGGAAAGGTCCACGTGAGTTGGGATTGGCTGAGATGGATGGAGCCGTTCTTTCAAATTTAACCTGAATAAGAGGGGATCTATCGCCAGCCAACATTTCCTCCACCCCTTACCCTCTTATTTAATGTTGGTTATCTCCCAGTCTGTCTTTCAATGTGGATGAATGGTGTCAACCCAAGGCATCAGTTGTCCATTCTCCTGCCACCTCACTGTTCCCCACAGATGCTGCCTGACCCACTGGGTTCTTCCAGCATCTCATACTTTGCTTCGGGTTCCAGCATCTGTTAAGTCTTCTGTCTCCATCTTGTGTTTATTTATCTGCTACACTGTGATTTGCGGGAAATTTAGAAGTCTGGGCAGGAAATATGGGATATAATTGTCCACAGCACTTTCCCACTGCAACTGCAGTAAGTTTTCTTGTGATAATCACCGAGGAATCTGTTGGAAATAAAAAGACAGAATGCCGGAAACACTCAGTGGGTCAGGCGGTATCTGTGGAAAGAGAAAGAGATAACTTTGTACGACATTGATCCTTCATCAAAGCCAAGCCTCTCCAATTTACAGTCTGCAATTTAAAAATTTTTTAGACTTGTTTGTAATTAGTTTCCAGCCTCAGCAAGGTGACCAGCTTGCATCCCGCCCAGTCCTCTTCCACCTGCTTCTCTCCTCCCCTCTCTCCCACCCACCCCCTCGCCCCACCTCCTCCGCCCCAGCACCCCTCGGCCTGCCCCTCCACCTCCCCCTGACGCCCCTCCATCTCTGAGCCCAGATGAAGGATTGCCCACTTCCCTCACATAGTTGCTTTGACTTCAAAGTGAAGTTATTATCCAAGTACTTGTATGTCACCATTTTCTACTCAGAGATTCATTTCCTTGCTGGTATTTTATAGAGGGGAAAAAAAAGAAACACAATAGAATTTTATGAAAAACATACATAGACAAAGATTAACAAGCACAAATGTGCAGAAGAAGTCAAACTGTGCAAATGAAACACAACACTGAGGACATGAGTTGCAAAGACTCCTTCAAAGTGTGTCTGCTGGTAGGGAATCATTCCAGAGTTGTGGTGAGTGCAGTTATCCACTCTGGTTCAGAAGCCTGATGTTTGAGGGGTAGTAAATCTTACTGAACCTTGTGGTGCAGGATCTAAGGCTCCTGTACCTCCTGTCTGATGGTAGGGCCCCGAGTTCTCGCAGCATTTTGCATGCAGTGTTATGATGGGTGCTGTGTTATGATGGGTGCTGTGTTATGATGGGTGCTGTGTTGGGCGGGTTGCCCTGATTGATGCCAGGTTCTTCCTCTTGCAGTAGAGCTGGCGATGATCATGGACCAGCTTTATGGGGGCGTTTGCTACGCCGGCATCGACACCGACCCCGATTTGAAGTACCCCAAAGGAGCGGGCCGAGTGGCGTTCGCCAACCAGCAGAGCTACATCGCGGCGATCAGCGCCCGCTTCATCCAGCTGCAGCACCGGGACATCGACAAGCGGGTAAGACCACCCCCCTCCTCATCCCCCTCGAGATACCGGAGAAGGTGCAGGGAGACAGCAGGTCAGGGAAAGGAGCCTGCACCCTTCCCGATCCTCTAGACTTCCATTGGGAGGGTAACTTTGGGATCCCAATGGCCCGTCAGTGCACAGTGAGATCCCATCAGCAGTGGTGAGATAATTTACTCTCAGGAGTAGCACATGGAGAATACTGGAGGAGCTCGGCAGGGGCAGCATCTATGGAGGGGAATAAGCAGTCAATGTTTCGGGCCGAGACCCTTCATCAGGACTGGAAAGGAAGGGGCAGAAAGTGGGGGGGGGGGGCGGAGGGGGATGAGTACAAGATGGCAGGTGATAGGTGGGACCAGATGGTGGGGAAGGTGGGTCACTGGTGGGGGGAGGGGGGGAGGAGCGATGTGAGAAGCTGGGAGGTAATAGTTGGGTGAGATAAAATACTGAAGAATGAAGAACCTGACAGGACAGTGGAACAAGAGGAGGAAATGTGGGGAATTGGAGGGTGCCAATGGGCAGGTCATTGGGGCCCTGGAGAAGAGAAGGGTTTGGGAAGATCACCAGAATAGGGAGAAGGGTAGTGAAAGAGATGGCCATCGTGTTCTTTTGCTAAGGAAGTATTAGAACTGTGCAAGTCACTTGAAGAAACTGACAGAATGGGACTTCTCTAGCTTCTGTCCTCTCTTAGATTCCTTCTTCTTCAGCCCTTTATCTCTTCCTATTATCTCCCATCTTGGATCATCCCCCTTCCCTCTCCCATCTACACAGCTTCCCCCTTACCCATTACCTACCAGTTGTATTTCTCCCAAATCCCCCCATCTTTTTCTGCTTTCTGCCCCCCCCCGCCATTCCATCTGCAGTCCTGATGAAGGTTTTTGGCTTGAAACGTTGACTGGCCATTTCCCTCCATGGGTGCTGTCGGAATTCTGAGTTCCTTTGGCATTTTGTGTGTGTTGCTGAATCTCTGGTGTTTGTACCCTCGGGGTGTTGTTTGAAGGCAGGCCGTGGGGTAGGAGCATTGAGGGCATCTCCCGGCTCCTGTGGCGTGCCGTGGTGGTTCGTCCTATCCATTAGGTAGGGCAAGTGGGGCTTGGGTTCGATGCCTCATTAGCAGACGGGAAAGACCATCTCCATTTTTGGGCGGCTGGTTGCCGATGGAAACAGACTTTGTTCTTTTTGGTTTTGGAACCAGAGAGGGGATGAGATCATTGGGTTGTGATGATGTGGCAGGCTTTGCCTGAGGCAAGGGAAGGTGATTTGACATATGAGGAGCATTGGATGTCTCTGGGTTTGTAATCAATCAAGTTCAGGGGTGGTGTGGATTTCGTAGAAACCTACTGGATGTCAAGGGTCTTGATTGAGTGGAAGTGGAGAGAATGTTTCTATGATTAGGAAGGTGTAGAACCCAAGGGTGCAGCCTCAGAATGAAGGGACTGAAGGGTTGAAGAGGATTTCCTTCAGCTAGAAGGTGGTGAACCTGTACATGGTTTTTGCCACAGACAGCAATGGTGGCCAAGTCATTGAGTGCAGTTAAGGCAGAGATTGATGGGTTCTTGATTGGTATTGGTTATGGGGAGAAGGCAGGTGGATGTGGTTGAGGAAATAGCAGAGCAGAGTCGATGGGTCTACTGGCCGATTTCTCCTCCTACGATCCTGTGGTCAAATTCCAAGGAGGAATTGGAAACGTACAGGGAAGGAGCCATTCTCAGAACAATATTGATGGCTTTCAAGGGGCTAGGCTGGCTCAGACACAATGGCCTGAATGGTCTTCAAGTATTAAATGCAGTATTTCAGGTTCATGCGGTATAATTTCAAACAAAATTACACTGGAGGTTGATTCTGAACTATTCCCTCCCTGTGAACTTCATCCCAGTTCCCCACCCTCCATTCTCGTGACTTCTGATCCTCTAGTGGTTTCGTGAGTGTCCACAAGAGGGCAGCAGAGAGTCAGTTCCCGCCTCAGTGGGAGATGTCTGAAAACCATGACCAAGTGGAATGTTCTACCATGAGATCAGCATCCCTAGTAACGCCCCCCCCCACTGACCAGCACTTGCATTGGGTCTCCCAACATCGTAGATTGGGACAGTGAGGAAACAGGGTCTTTGACCTACCACACCAACCATCCTGCTCCCACTTAGACCAATTATACACTAATCCAATTCTCCACCTACTCCCACCCACTCTTCCATTTATTTGCATACTAAAGGCAATTCACAGTGGCCAACTAACTTAGCAGCCTGCAGGAGCATAAGATATAGGGTCAGTATTAGGCCATTCAGCCCATCGAGTCTGCTCTACCACTTCATCATGACTTCATCATTATCCCTCTCAACACCATTCTTCTGCCTTCTCCCCATAACATTTGATGTCCTGACTAATAAAGAACCTATCACCTTGTATTCCATCTGAGTAGCCTCCGACCTGATGGGATGAATAATGATTTCTCCTTCCGGTACAGTCGGCTCTCGATATCTGCAGGGGATTGGTTCCAGGACGCCCCGTGGATACCAAAATCCGTGGATGCTCAAGACCCTTATATAAAATGGCGTAGTATTTGCATATAACCTGCGCACATCCTCCCATTTACTTTAAATCAGCCGAAGCCGGTTCTCTCGTGATCTTTAAGCTCTTGAGGCTGTAGCGCTTTACATAGCTAGCCAGTCATCCCTTACTAGCCTTAAACTCCTTCCTCTCACTCTCCTCAACCCCCTCACTGCAGTGCTCATAGAGGCCAAGTGCTTTTTCACGCACAATTTTGCCATCAACAGGGATATGTTTCTGTGACATGTCCTCCAGCCGCGCACTTAATGCTTTCTCAGTCTTTGCAAGCACTTTATCACAAACCGGAGACCATTTTTGCTGTAGTAGGGGCAGCAGTAACACTTCCACAGATTTATTTCTTTCTGCTTTATTGTGCGAATGCTCGATTCGTTCTCACCGACCTAACGGCCCGCTTCGGCAAGCGACACGCCACTTTTCAAAAGATCTAAGATTTTTACTTTCTCGGCGAGCGAGAGCACTTTACTCTTAGCCTTTGAGGAATTGCTTTGACCACTTAGTTGCTCAAACGATGAGTGCTGGAGAGAGACTTTTGGGAATTTTTTAAAAAGAATGCAGTATTTTTGATCCACGGTTGGTTGAATCCGTGGATGTGGAACCCGCAGATACAGAGGGCCGACTAATATTTTTCTCTCTCTCCCTCACCTTTTCTTCTATTCCCTTTTTTCTCTTCTCATCTACCTGTCACTTCCCCCGGATCCCCTCCTCATTCCCTTTCTCCTAAGGTCTTCTCCTATCAGATTCCTTCATCTCCTGCCCTTTACCCTTCCCACCCACCTGGATTCACCCATCACCTTCTTGGTTTTCTCCTTCCCCTCTGTTTATTCTGGCATCTTCCCAGACTCTCGGCCTGAAAAGTCAGCTCTTTATTCATTTCAATGAAAACTGACTGACCCAAGTTCCTGCAGCATTTTGTGTGTGTTGCTATTAAACTCTGCTTTAAATACTTCGGGATGTGTGAGGAAACCAAAGCACCTAGAGGGTCGCAGGGAGAATGCACAGGCTCCACGCAGAAGGCATCCGAGGTCAGGTGAACCTGAGTCACCACTTCGCCCCTTCAGCCTGCCGAGAGAATCTGTTCCATTGCACAGATAGTCATGGAGCTGGTAGACACTGCCCCCTTGTGGCTACCCAGTGGTGTTGCGCTTTCATATGTAGTTCTGCAGCAGGGACAAAAACCTTGCGTTTACTGTTGTGCCTTCTACATCCTTGATCGGATTTGTAGTCAGTTAAATATTCTTGAAGCGTAGTCTCTGCATTCTAGGCATAGACATAGAAAATAGGTGCAGGAGTAGGCCATTCGGCCCTTCGAGCCTCCACCGCCATTCAGTATGATCATGGCTGATCATCCAACTCAGAACCCTGGACCTGCTTTCTCTCCATACCTCCTGATCCCTTTAGTCACAAGGGCCATATCTAACTTCCTCTTAAATATAGCCAATGAACCGGCCTCAACTGTTTCCTGTGGCAGAGAATTCCACAGATTCACCACTCTCTGTGTGAAGAAGTTTTTCCTCATCTCGGTCCTAAAAGGCTTCCCCTTTATCCTTAAACTGTGACCCCTCGTTCTGGACTTCCCCAACAACGGAAACAATCTTCCTGCATCTAGCCTGTCCAATCCCTTTAGAATTTTATACGTTTCAATAAGATCCCCCCTCAATCTTCTAAATTCCAGTGAGTATAAGCCTAGTCGATCCAGTCTTTCTTCATATGAAGGTCCTGCCATCCCAGGAATCAGTCTTGTGAACCTTCGCTGTACTCCCTCTATGGCAAGAATGTCTTTCCTCAGATTAGGGGACCAAAACTGCACACAATATTCTAGGTGCGGTCTCACCAAAGCCTTGTACAACTGCAGTAGAACCTCCCTGCTCCTGTACTCAAATCCATTTGCTATGAATGCCAACATAACCATTTGCCTTTTTCACCGCCTGCTGTACCTGCATGCCCACCTTCAGTGACTGGTGTACAATGACACCCAGGTCTTGTTGCATCTCCCCTTTTCCTAATCGGCCACCGTTCAGATAATAATCTGTTTTCCTGTTCTTGCAACCAAAGTGGATAACCTCACATTTATCCACATTAAATTGCATCTGCCATGAATTTGCCCACTCACCTAACCTATCCAAGTCACCCTGCATCCTCTTAGCATCCTCCTCACAGCTAACACCGCCGCCCAGCTTCGTGTCATCCGCAAACTTGGAGATGCTGCATTTAATTCCCTCGTCTAAATCATTAATATATATTGTAAACAACTGGGGTCCCAGCACTGAGCCTTGCGGTACCCCACTAGTCACTGCTATCACAGGCAGCTATCCCGCACAGAGCGAGCGACCACAAACTTTAAAGATCAGCATCATCCGTCACATCTACATTGAAAAGTGTGTCACTTGCGTCAAATCAAGTCGCCAAAGAGTGTGCAGGTATGAAGCCTGCAGGTGTTACAATGCTTCTGGCATCTACGTACGCTCGTGATTGACTAACCCTAAACCGCGCAACTTTGGAACTTCGGCGGAAGAAGCCCTCATGGTCATGAGGAGAATGTACAAATTCCGTACGGTGGGAATTGAACCCAGATCTCAAAACTGGTTAGATAACAGCATTACACTAAACACAATGCTCGATTGCCACCCTACTTGTCACAGTAAATAGGTCCGCTGCGGTGTAGCAATGGGGAGGAGGGCTAAAATTTAGTTGCAAAGAGATAAAGTAAATTGAGGTATAGAAATCAGAGTCACGCAATATTGAAACAGGCCCTTCAGCCCGTCGAGTTTATTCTGACCATCTTGCACTCTTAACAAATCCTGTATTTTTCTCACCAATTCCTCCCAGATTCAATCACTCACACGCCAGGGGTAATATATGGGAGGAAATCAGAGTACCCGAGGGAGACCTGCGCAGTCACAGGCAAACTCCACACGGACAGCACCCGAGGTCGGGATTGTACCTGGGTCGCTGGAGGTGTGCGCCTGCAAAGATGAGAGTCCAAGTTGAGTTGGTTGTTGTCAGGACAGCTCTATGTATTCCCAGGCGCAATGAGGAGCTCGCTTGTGGTGACAGCACAGGCACAGAGCATCAGAGGTGTAACCTTCACAAGGAAAACTCAAATTAAACAGAAGTTATACAAAATTATACAAGAGATGAAACAACTGGAGCAAAACAAGTGCACTGCAGTGCAAGGTGGCTGTAGTGTTGTCATACTGAGGTAGTGCCATACTGACCATAAAGAGCAGAATTAGGCCATTCAGCCCAAGTCTGCTCTGCTATTTCATCATGGCTGATCCAGTTTCCCCCTCAGCCCTGTTCTCCTGCCTTCTCCCTGTTAACTTTCACGCCCTGAACCTATCTACTCCGCCTTAAATGCACTCAAAGATCTGGTCTTCACGGCCGCCTGCAGCAATGAAATCTACAGATTTACCACCCTCCGGGTAAAGAAACTCCTCCTCACCTCCTTTGCAAATAGACGTCCCTCTGCTCTGAGGCTGTGCCCTCTAGTCCTATACTTGCCCACCAAAGGAAATATCCTCCCCACAGCCACTCTATTGAGGCTTTTCAACATTTGATAGGTTTCAGTGAGATCCCCTCCTCATTCTTTTAAATTCCAGCAAGTACAGGCCCGCAGCCTTCGACTGCTCCTCATATGATAAGCTTTTCATTCCTGAAATCATTCTTGTGAGCCTCCTCTGCTCACTGTCCTAAATAACAGGCCCAAAACTGCTCACAATCCTCCAAGTGAGGCCTCACCAGTGCCCTATAAAGCCTCAGCATTGCACCCTACCTTTATATTTTCTTCTTGAAACAAACGCTAACGTTGCATTTGCCTTCCTCACCACAGACTCAACTTGCAAATTAACTTCTAGGGAATCCTGCACAAGGACTCCCCAAGTCCCTTCGCACCTCAAGATTTTTGAATTTTCTCCCCACTATTTAGTGGGGCAGTGATTAAGGTTGTGCCAGTGGTTCGACAACTGAGTGGTTGAAGGGAAATAGCTGTTTTCGAACCTGGGACTTCAGGATTCTGTACCCTCCAGTCCTGCTGAAGGGTTTTGGCCCGAAACGTCGACTGTACTCTTTTCCACAGATGCTGCCTGGCCTGCTGAGTTCCTCCAGCATTTTGTGTGCGTTGCTCTGGCTTCTCTTACCCCACAAATGCTGTCTCAATTGTTAAGGGCCCCCTACCACTATTTTTTAGTTAATATTCCTGCCATCCTCAATTTTTTTTTTGTGTGTGTGTTTCTCAGTTCCCGTTGCTTTAGTGCCTGTTGCAAATCGAGTTCTCGGCCAGACGTCGGTCCTGCACCTTCTGGAGGTTTCCTGTCATAGACTCGAGCGGGATTTGAATCCACAGGTCACTGAGTAAAGTTGAACAACACAGCATTAGGGTGGGGAGAGGATTAGCGTTAACCTTTCTCTCTTTGGTCTACGTGGTAACACCTCCTTACTCCAGGAGCGTGGGACCAGCCGGGCTCCCTACATTGTGGGATGAAGGATGGTTCGGAGGGTTTTCCGGCTTCTCGCTGGGTGGTACTCCACCCAACCCCGTTGACTGTGGGCAACACAAGATTCTACAGGTGCTGGAATCCAGAGCAACGCGCAATCTGCTGGGGGGATCTCAGCCTGCCCGGCAGCATCTCTGAGCAGAAGAGGAATGGTCGACATTTGAGCGTGGAAACCCTCCACTGGGGACTAGAGCAGAGAAAGTTGGTGAGGGGAAATGGTGAGACAGAAGCCCCAAGACTGATGGATTGAGGAGGGGTATGAGATGATGGGGGTAGGGGAGGAGAGTTTGGGGGTGGAGGGTGGAATTGGAAGATGGTCACCAGTGAATGATGGGTGGAAATGACAAGGAGAAATAAACTGGGAGGCAGATGGAGCCAGGTGGAGATTACTGCCAGAAGGAGATGAGCAGGAACATAAGGGAGTCCCAGTGCTGGACTCCACAGGTTTCTCCTTGACTCACCACGGTGTCTGGTTCTGATTCCACCTCCCCTAATGGATCCGATTTTCACCTCTGTTGCTCGTCAGATTCCAAGGCAGGTAGATCCTTGTGCGTCTCCCTCCAGCTTCCATCTCCAACCTCCTACTACCTCTGTGCCTCAGACTTAATTTCCAAACGCAGGAGATTCTGCATATGCTGGAAATACTGAACAGGGTGCACACGTGCACACGCTCTCTCACACGCCCAGAATGCTGAAGGAGCTTAGCGAGTCAGGCAGCATGAAGGGTCACAGCCCAAACTGTCCACTGTGCGTGCCCCTCCATAGATGCTGCCTGACTTGCCGAGTTCCTCCAGCATTTTGTTGTGTATTGTTCCTTTATTGATTTTCTCTCTTTGCCTCCGTTCATTGTTTACCTACCAGCTCTGTATCTCCTTCCCCACCTCTTTCACCCTTCCTCAGTCCACCGCTCGCATCAGGCTCCTGTCTCACCGCTTTTCCTCTATATGCTCTCCAGTCTGAGTCCTAATGCAGCATTCCGACCCCGAGCACGGTCAGTTTCTTTCTCTTTTCCCCCTCGGATGCTGCTCGACCGGCTGAGTTCTTCCGGTAGCTCCCCTGCTTTCCCTGTTAACAGCGGGACTGCAGGGTCCAGTGCTGGGGGGAGGATTTTGGTGTGCTGGAGGTGGGGAGGAGAGGCTCGGAGAGGGGTGGGCGGGGAGAGGTCACGTATTGAGGCTGCAAAAAAAAAAAAATGATCCGGATTCCCGTTGCTCGGCAGGTGGAGGTGAAGCCGTATGTCCTGGTGGACCAGCTGTGTGACGAGTGTCAAGGCGCCCACTGCAACGGCAAGTTCGCCCCCTTTTTCTGCGCCAACATCACCTGCCTGCAGTACTACTGTGACTACTGCTGGACCAGCATCCACTCCCAGGCAGGACGCGAGTACCACAAGCCTCTGGTGAAAGAAGGAGGGGAAAGGCTGAGACAGCTCCCCTTCCGCTGGAGCTAAGACACCTGGCCCAAAACCCACCACCCTGTGGGACTTGGACGTCCGTACCTAGTGGCTGTTTGTTAATTGGCCCATTCCTTTATTTAGAAGTGTTTGTGCACCGAATTTTCTTACCCAGTATATCTTTTGATTAATTATTTTTAAAGCAGAGAGGTTTGGTTTTGGGTGAAGAGCTAACCGGAGGGAACGACTGGAGCTTGTTTCTTGTTTTTTGAAGGGGTGGGGTGGGTTCCCCGCTTAAGGTTTCCTCTTTGTAGCACCAGGAAGGTGGAATGTTGAGTTCTGAGCACCGTGGCTGGAGGAAGGGTCCCGTAGGGCAAGACTGAGGTTAATTGAGGGAGGGAGGGAGGGAGGGAGGGATGGGCTGGCGATTTTGTTTCAACAATTTGCAGTGAGCGGGGTTGCACACAGGGTAGAGTTTGGAGAGAACAAGCAGAGCCCTGGTTAGAGGGCTTGCCTGGCTGAAAACACTCGCATGTTCCGTGGTCAATAGTCAACTACTTCCACATGGGTTACGCTTCACTACTGACCCTGTGACTGTGCTACTGATCTCTCTCTCCCCCCATGGCCCCACTCACCAATCTTCTACCCCTCCCACCGCGGCCCCGCCCACTGATCCCCCCCGTGGCCCCGCCCACTGATCTCTCCCCGCCACCTCCACTCCACGGCCCCGCCCATCAATCCCTCCCCCCACAGTCCCGCTCTCAAATCTGATCCTCCCATCCCCGAACCCATGGGCCCCACGTACCAGTTCCCCACACCCCCACCCATCCCCCTCACATGGCCCAGCCGACCACTCTCCCCCCCTCCCCCCATGACCCTATCCACCATTCCCCGTGCATGGCTGTTCCTAGTAACCCACCCCCAATTTTCACATGGCCCTGCCTAGCGGCCCCCCCCCCCCACATCTTTATTATGGGTGCTCCCCTCCTTTCATTTCCCTACTGACACGTCCAACTAACCCCATGGCCGTATCTGTCTACCCATTCGTGATCGTGGCCCCGTCCCAGTCCACAGAACGGGTTCTGTCTGCGTCACCCTCACCCCGCCACCATTCTGATTCCATCTCCACACCGTCCGTCCTTGTACCCACCGCACACTCCCCTCCGTCACTGACTACGCATGATTACACCGTACCCCCAAGTTAATTTTCACTCGCACACCCCTCTCCTGTCACTCTCACCCCCCCCCCCCCCATTGGGGATCACTCCCCAAATCCAACCCCCCCCCCCCCCCCCTTTTCCCCCCACTAAACATCACCCCCTCAGGTCTACAGATGTTGAGAAGGGGTCTGGCTGCCTTGCACCTGTTGTGGACTGTTTCCCGTCAACATTATCACCCATTGACACCCCGACCTGCTGAAATTGGTGGGACAGTGACACCGAGGAGCCCAAGACCCAGTGGAAGGGAGAGTTGACAGAGATTTGGACCGAGTTACACCCTCCAGTAAGTCCTGTCTCTGGAAGAGTCCTCATTCTCTCCCCCCCCCCCCTGTATGTGAGAGCCATTTGATGGGGTGATCAGTGAGATGGACTTGCCACTTGGATTATCTACAATGGCAGTGAAGATATTGGCCAGCTCCCGACGAGGGGCAGGGAGGTATGTGCCCAGCTCTTGTCTCCTTTACTCTGCCCGAGCAGCTCTGGCGAGGTCTGATTCCAGACACTGAGTGCACACAGCAAGTCTTCAGACGTGGTTGCAGTGTGGAATGAGGTCGGGCTTGGTCTCCCTCCACGTTCAGACCCACAGCACGAGCCTGTACTGGCAGGGCGGTGCAGAGGCAACACCTCCACAGTCTGGGAGCATTTGAGATGTGTAAAACACTCTCTCGCCCCCTCGATCTCTCTAACACTTTTTCCACCACTGCTGCCCTGGGCAATCTGAGATGCCACCAGCCCAGCCCAAGGTTTGTTGTCTTTTGCCCTTCAGTGCTTCCCCTTCCCCTCTGAGTCCGGTGCTGTCGCAGCGGGGCTGGTGAGTGAGGTCCGTGCCGTGTGTCACTGGGCAACTCACCTCCTCACAATGGGTCAAACCCAGGAGGATGGGCTGATTGGCTCGTGGAGCAGGGATTGAAGAGGGTGGTGTGGTTGAGGGGTGTGGAGGGGACACAGAGTGGTTGCTCTGTCTGCCACTGGGGTGAAGTGTGATCAGACTGACTGCTGAAAGTTTAGTGCTGTTCTCTCACTCATCTGTTTGGCGGTGGAGATATCATGTGACCCTTGCAGCGGGCTGTGGAGGGTCGTGCGCGTGCGCGCGCATCTTGGCCCTGTCAGAACAAGGGTGAACTCGTGTGAGGTGATCTGCACTCGGCCACTACAGGGGTTCAAGTGAGCTGGCCCAGTGGCATGTCCATCCTGGCCAATCAGCAGAGCCAACTGCCTGTGCTTGACCAATGGCAGAGCCACTTGCCTGCCTGAACTGGCCAATGGCAGAGCCAGCAGCCTTTCCACCCCAGTGATTGGCCATGCCGAATGTTCACCCTTGCCAATGGGGAAGCTGGTCTGGACTGAGTGGGATCATTTAGCACGTGGATTAGATGGGGTTTGGGGAAGTGAGGGAAGGTGATGCAAGGTGAGAGGAGGTGAGGGAAGGGGAGGTGTGGGGATTTCACTTGAGGTAGTCTGAGGTCATGTGCCCAACAGACAGGACAGGGGGAGACACGGAGCCGACAAGCTACCAAGTTCCGGCTGTTGTCTCACTGGGGGTGGGGGGCGGGGGGGGGTTGGTTTGGGGTGGAGGAGAAGAATCACACAGGGCTCAGTTTGCACAGAAAGCACTTTAGCACAGCCTCCCCCTCCTCCCTTACAGTGAAGCAAAGCCCCCACCCAACACAACCCGGCTTGGAGCAGAGTGATCGACACTCACATTGTTTTCTCTTATTAATCAGATAATCTTTCTATTAATAATTACCATGTGTGATTGTGGCCCTTGGATCATGCAGCACTGTTCTGAGAGGTTTTCAGGGATAGTACACTTAATGTGCTCTCTTAAATTCCAACCCCTCACCCATCAATCCACACTAATCCCAACACCCATGCACTTTGCAATCCCATAGAACAGGTGGCCAGGACCGTTTGGCACAGGTAATTCCCTGGATATCTCCAGGCATCGGTTTGGATCAGTTGGACGGTGCGAGAGATTAACTACGAAGCATTAATTACAAGTTAAATTCCCTCAGAATCCCCTCCCTTCCGGGTTTTTGAGATAACTCATGGGTTCCCGGGGTTTTGGAACTAGAGGGCACAAAAGAAAGGAAGGCCCGAGCACGGAAGTTAACTCTAAATCCATCTCTACCGCTGCTTGGGCTTCGTGGCAAAGGAAGGTTTCGGCTCTCCTGGTACGTCAAGGTGCTCCAGCAGCAAACACTGAGGGTATCGTGTCACACGGTAGGTCTGTCCTGCCCCAAGTGCCCCTGTGCCGGCCGGAAGCCGGAGGAGACCTCCAGGCTGATGGTGCAGTGGGACATCTCTAGCATAATGCGGCCAAGAGCAGGTTAACGTGGGCTTAAAACGGTGTGGTTGGGGGGGGGAGCATTGTGAAGCCAAGTCTCTCTGGAAGATGCCTTTCAAGGCAAAGTGGAAAGGTGGGAGCCAACTTGGAGAGGTGGTAGCATCATAACCAAAAGTAGGGTGGTGGGCAGTGAGAGAGAGAAAATGACTTCCTTGTATAGTGTCTGTTCCTTGGATTCAGATTTAACATACCTAATAACACAACATCTTGTAAACAAACTACCAGAGTTTGGAATATTTCACACTTGAACTAGGTTGTAGCAGTTTTGTAAAAACAAAATATATAAATCAGTAAATGAGATGCTGCTTTTTTCTACTAAGGAGTCACATGATTTTTGTATTTTTGTATTGCAACTTTATCGTCCAGTGATGTTTTCTATTACTAATGGTTGTATGTAATGTCGAACATGAACATGTGACTCTGTAGATATATAGTAGATACCTCAGATTTTTTTTCAATTTTAAAATCTTATTTTTTTTCTCTGAAATAAATATATTTCGGTTCTGCAAAGACTGACAGATAATTTATCTTTTAGTTTAGTTTGGAAATAACATATAATTATATAAATATATATTATATAAAAGGCAGTATGCACACTGTAAAATTTAAAAAATGTATCAAGTCTTGAGGTAAAATGTTTAACAATGAGAATTTGATTTGCCAAATAAATGCTTGATTTATGTGAGTATTTTGTTGAATTGTTTTTATTGGTTCAAGTAACTTACATGCCGGTTAAGGGTCAAGTGGTTGTTGAAAATGTTGGTCACCGTGTTCCTTTTCTAGGAAAGGATGTGTCAGCACTGGAGAGGGTCCAGAGGAGATTCTCAAGAATGATTCTGGGAATGAAAAGGTACGAGTAGTGTTTGATGGCCTTGGGTCTGTACTCAATAGGGTTTAGAAGTGTGGGGAGGCAGGTTAGAATCTCATTGAAACCTCTCAAACCTGTCGTTGATACAGTGGATGCAGAGAGGATGTTTCCTGCAGTGGTGGAGTCTAGGACCAGAGGGCACATCCTCAGAATAGAGCAGGGGTTCCCGACCTGGGGTCCAACGGCAGGTAAAAAGGAACAGTATGTAAAGCCTCAGAAGTTAGAATCAAACCAAGCGCAAGAGCAGTATAAAGAAGCCAGGAAAAAGAACTAAAGAAGGGAATTAGGAAAGCCAGGACGGGCCATGAGAAGTCCTTGGCAAGTAGGATTAAGATGAATCCCAAGGCATTCTATACATACATCAAGAGTAAGAGGATAAATAGGGAGAGGGTGGGACCACTCGAGGATAAAGGGGGGAACATTTGCTAGGATGTGGAGAATGTAAATGAGGTAATTAATGAGTGCTTCAGTATTTACCAAGGAAAAAGACTTGGAGGACCAGGAGATCAGTATAAATATGATTAGGCGTTTAGAGGTCAATGAGCAGGAGGTGTTGGGCCTCCTCGTGAGTGCTGGGGTGGATAAATCCCCAGGGCCTGATGAGATTTGCCCCAGGTTATTGAAGGAGACGAGATTGCTGGGGCCTTGACTAGCATCTTGTGTGTCTTTTCTAGCCACAGGTGAGAACCTGGAGGTGGCTAATGTTACACCTCCAGTTAAGAAGGGAACAAGGGAAAACCCTGGAAATTATAGATCGGTGAACCTTGCATCAGTTGTAGGGGAATTGCTGCACAAAATTCTTAGGGATAGGATATTTGAGAATTTGGAAACTCGTGGCCTGATTAAGGAGAGCCAGCATGGATTTTTGTGGGGCAGGTCGTGTCTTATCAACTTGATTGAGTTTTTTGACAAGATGATGAGAGAGATTAATGAGGGTAGGGCAGTGGATATTGTCTACATGGATTTTAGTAAGGCTTTTGACAAAGGCCCTCATGGGTGTCTAATCCAGAAGATTAAGATTCATGAACTCCAAAGTGAACTGGCTGTTTGGATTCAGAACTGATCTGTGGATAGAAGACAGAGGGGAGTGGTTGAAGGGGTTTACTTGAGCTGGGGGTCTATAATTAGTGGTGCTCTGCAGTGATCTGTGCTGAGGCCTCTGCTGCTTGTGGTGTATCTAAGTGACCTGGATGAAAATGTAGATGGGTAGGTTAGTACGTTTGCGGATGATACCAAGATTGGTGGAGTTGTGGATAATGTAAAAGACTGACAAAGAATACAGCACGATATAGATCAGTTGCAGAAATGGGCAGAGTGGTGGCAGATGGAGTTTAACCCAGATAGATGTGAGGTGTTGCACCTTGGGAGGGCAAATACGAGAAGACAGTACACTGTTGAGGGCAAGATCCTTAACAGTGTTGCTGAGCAGAGGGATCTTCGTGGCCAAGTTCATTGCTCCTTGAAAGTGGCTACACAGGTTGATAAGGTGGTTAAGAAGGCTTATGAAATGCTTGTTTTTATTAGCCATGGCACTGAGCTCAAAAGTCAGGAGGATACGTTGCGACTTTATAAAACTCTGGAGTATTACATAGTCTTGTTCGCTCTGCTATAGGTAGGATGTTGAGGCATTGGTGCAGAAGAGTTTTACCAGGATACTGCATGTGCTATCATGAGAGGCAGGATCAACTTGGGTTGTTTTCTCTGGAGTTTCAGAGGCTGAGGGGAGATCTGATAGAGGTTTATAAGATTATGAGAGAAATAGAGTAGATGGAGAATCTGTTTCCCTGGGTTGAAATGTCTAATGTCAGAGGGCATACGTTGAAAGTGAGAGGGGGTAGTTTCAGACGAGATGTGAGGGGTAAGTTTTATTTTACTCAGAGTGGTGGATGCCTGGAATGTGCTGCCCGGTATGATGGTCGAGGCTAATACATTGGGGGCTCTTCAGAGACATTTAGGCACATGGATGTAAGGAAGATGGAGGGATATGGACTGTGTAGGTAGGAGGGATTAGTTCTTGGGTGTTTCTGATTTGCTCTTTAGCTGGTTCGGCACAACATTGCGGGCTGAATGGCCTGCTCCTGTGCTGTACTGTTCTATGCTTTCTATTTAAAACCCGCTCTGCTCAATTACGCCCATGTGACTAATTAACCCACTAACCCGTGCTTCTTTGGAAAATGTGCGAGGAAACTGGAGCACTTGGAGGAAGTCCATGCAGTTATGGGGAGAACGTACAGATCCCTTACAGACATCAGCGGGAATCGAACCCGGGTCTAAGGCACTGAAATAATGTTAAGTCAGCCACTCCACTACCTTGGGCGGTAGGCAGAAATGTTAGCGCGCGGGGCACGGTGTGTCGAAAGACATGTTGCTCTGCTGGCCGACTCTGAATCTCTTGTCAGAACGTGCAAACTCCACTTGGACAGCACCACAGGTCAGGAACAAAGCCGGCAGCTGGCGGCAAGCGTTCAGTGAGCTGAAGAACCTTCCTCGGTGCTGTATGACTCTAGACCCGAGGGATGGGAACATTTCAGAGCACTGCACAGGAAAACCAAAGTAATGATGAGGAAAGGGAAGTCAGAATGTGAGAGTTGCCCAGTGGGAAAAGTTAGGCAGGTTGTGACCTGGATCGATGATTCAGTCGGGTTGGTGAAAGACGTCTCCATGTTTACATGTGACACAAGGCTAGGTGGCAGTGTGGGGCTGTGAGAAGCTCGATGCAGTTATGTACAAGCCAAGTGAATAGTAAGGACAGTGGAAGATGTCCTTCTTCTCAGTAGGGGAGTCTAAAACTAGAAGGCATAGTTTTTAAGGTGAGAGGGGAAATTTTTAAAAGGGACTTGGGGGCAGTTTCTTCATACCCAGGCTGGTAGCTATATGGAACAAGCTGTAGAGGCATATGCAGTGGCAACGCTCAAAAGACATTTAGATATGCAGGTGGGAAAGGCTTAGAGGGATATGAGTTGGGACAAGCTCCGATGGGCATCTTGGTTGGTATGAACAAGTTTGGCCAATAGACCTGTTTCTATTTTGCATAATTTTAGTGACTCCCCTCTGTGGACTCTGCTCAACCTCTCCCGCCTGAGAAAAGCTGCCATCACGATCCCCAGACATTCTCTCTTCTCCTGCCTTCTATTGGGTATAAGATGCAAACGTTTGAAAATGCACACCACCAACCTGATGGACAACTTCTATCTGCAGTTTTAAGACTGGACAAACCTCCGGTGCAATAAAGTTCTTGACTTTGAGGTGGCAAGGTGGAGATATGTGTCTATCAAAGGAGGTGTAAGGTGCTCCTTTTCTTCGCTATCCCGCAGGTCACCATTGAGCAAGGTGTAGTATTTGGTTCAAAGCCATGGGAGCAGGGGGTAGGTGGTCATACGAGTAGCTGGTGCATATCACAAGTCCTGGTAGTGTGACCACCGACACCAGGCAGACAATCTCTGGTAATGGCTGCAGTCACCTCTCTTGTGAAGACACTGCCCAGAAGAAGGCAATGGCAAACCATTCTGTAGAAACACTTGCCAAGGACAATCATGGTCATGGAAAGAACATGGTCACCCAACGAGGCTCATAGAACAAACGATCGAACAAGCTCTTAAACTCACAGTGTACCTTGTTGTACGTCTCATGCTCTATTTTACGCCTGCACTGCACTTTCTCTGCAATTGTAACTGCAACACTACATTCTCGATTCAGTTATTGTTCTTCCCTTTGCCCTACCTCAGTGTACTGAGATGGCGAAACGATTCACATTCAAAACAAAGCTGTTCAGTGTATTTTGGTACAAGTGACAATAGCCGATGACCAAATATCACTTCCTGCCCCTTGATCCATAGACCTGAAGGTTGTATCTCTTCAAGTTCATGTCCAAGGATTGTTTATTTGCAAAGAGAGCGACTCAGTGATACATTTTAGGTAGAGGCAACACACTACTGTGCAAAAGTCTTCGGCGCACATAAATAGCCAGGGTGTCTAAGCCATTTGTACAGTACTGTGATAATGATATATATTGCACTGTACTGCTGCTGCAAAACAAAGTTTCATGACTTTTTTGAGTGATGATAAACCTGATTCTGATCACCGTCATCGTCATTATGTGCCATGCCGTGTAATGTAGACAATCATGGGCTTTCCATGACCGTGATTATTCTTGGCAAGTTTTTCTACAGAAGTTGTTTGCCATTGCCTTCTGGGCAGTGAGTGGCTTTTCAAGGCACGTGACTTCAGCCAGTCTCAATACTCTTCGGAGATTGTCTGCCTGGCGTCAGCGGTCGCATGACCAGGACTTGTGATGTGCACCAGGTACTCATATGACCACCCACCATCTGCTCCGCATGGCTTCACATGACCCTGATCGGAGGAGGGGGTGCTAGACCTTGCCCAAGGGTGACCTATAGGAGGAGGGAAGAAGCACCTTATACCTCTTTTGGTAGAGACGTATCTCCGCCCCACCACCCAACATAGGACATGGGTCTCGATTGTGGAGTGAGAATGGACAGGGGGCAGGGAGAGGGGAATCATAATTGGGGAGAGGGGAGGGTGCAGGAAGCACCAGATATACATTCTGTAGTGGTCAATAAACCAATTTTGAAATCAAATGACCTTGCCTGATGTCTCAGGTCTAGACGTGTCTGCACCTCCGCCGCCTGTCTCACACCCCCCCCGCGGCACTCCATCCTCACCACCCCGACATCCTTTGCTCCCACTAGTTACAAACTCTCCCTCTGCTCCATGTTGACAAGTACAGTACTGTGCAAAAGTCTTAGGCACCCTAGCTCTATACATGGCCTTTTGCACAGTACTGTACCTAATAACGTGGCCTCTGGTAGTCAGTAGTGTGATCACTCCAGTCAAGTATGATGTCCTCCTAAGATGTTATCTATTGGTGGGCCTTCAGGTGGCAATGGAGCCCATCCAGGGTCCACTTATCCTGGAATAGGGGTTTCTCCTTCACCACTTGCTGATGCGATGCTACTTAATTTGGGATGTTCGAGTGGATTCCCTTAATGGAGAATGCCTGTGCCTGACTTTGTTTAACGTGGGGAGGCTGATGCACGGGCAGCCACCACGTGGTCCTGAACAGATCAGGGTCTAGTGGCATGGAATGCAAGATGACAGGAGACACTTCACTACTGCAGCCGTCCTCCGCTTTCACTGCGCTTGCGTCGTCATCTTCCGCCAGCTCCACCGCTGAGGTCTCGGTTGGATCGCTCTTTGGCTTGACCTTTCCGTCATGGGTGACCCTACCAGGAGGTAAGTGCCAGATGGTTAAATTCCAGATTACGTCGCCCTCCAGATCTCAGGAATTCGCAAACCTCTCCACCATGACAAGGTGCCGATTCTCCGTGAAGACACACACACACACACACACACACACACACATATGCAGCACATACAGATGGAATAAGTATTTCATATGATCAGTGTTCTTGCTTAGTGCTTGTTTGAATGTGATGGTTTATTTTGAAGGAACAAGGCTCCTTGAATTCCTGAATAATTGTGCTCCTGCCACGGTGAACAGCTGGGTGATTATGACTGGTGAGAGGGAGGGTTATTATCCTCTCTGTCTGGCCTGGATTCAAACTCATCCCCACGGGGTAAACTGGGCAATATTTCAGCCTGCTCTTTATGGCATAACTCTGCTGAGCGGCCTATTAAAGTGAGACATCTGGCAGGAAGGAAGCTTCCTGCTGACAGCCGGTATGAACGGTGGACAGTTGAGCGCCTGGATCCTGGATCCCTCATGCACAGGGATCACGGAGCAGCAATTAAGGGCCAAATTAGGAGCACGAATTAAAATAGATTGCTTACGCTGGCCATCTAAAACCCAGCAAGTTTCAAACCCCAGAATTCCAATGGGACTTCTAGCTTCTAGTGTCTTGTCTGGCTTTGATCTTGCATTTGAGTTGCTGTAATCTTTAAATAGTGTCTGCACCAGACAATACTGGATTTGGACAGCTGATAGATCATTGGAAATTAAGAACTTTTCTGATAGATGACTGGTGACGGGAGCAGTTCATTAAGTACATGGCAAACTATGCATGCATTAACAGGGGTATAAAATAGTAGAACTGTGCCTGACAAGGGAGGTCAAAGCTATTGTAAAAGCAAAAGAAAGGGCATATAACAATGCAAAAATTAGTGGGAAGATAAAAGATTGGGAAGTTTTTAAAAACCTACAGAGAGCAACTAAAAAATCATTAGAAGGGAAAAGATGAAATATGAAAGCAAACTAGCGAATAATATCGAAGTGGATAGTAAAAGTATTTTTCAAGTACATTAAAAATAAAAGAGAAATGAGAGTGGATATCGGGCCACTAGAAAATGAGGGAGGAGAAATAATAACGGGTACAAGGAGATAGCTGATGAACTAAATGAGTATTTTGCATCAGTGTTCACTGTGGAAGACACAAGCCGTATGCCTGATGTTGTAGTGTGTGAAGGAAGAGAAGTGGGTGCAGTTACTGTTACAAGAGAGGAGGTGCTCAAAAAGCTGAAAGACTTAAAGGGCATAAGTCACCCGGACCAGAGGAACTGAAAGAAGTAGCGTTAGAGGTTGCAGTAGCATTAGAAATGATCTTTCAAAAATCATTGGACTCTGGCATGGTGCCAGAGGACTGGAAAATTGCAAATGTTACTCCAGTCTTTAAGAAAGGAGGAAGGCAGCAGAAAGGAAATTATAGTCTGACCTCAGTGGTTGGGAAGATGTTAGAGTCAATTGTTAAGGATGATGTGATGGAGTACTGGGCGATTCAGGACAAGATAGTGCAAACTCAGCATGGTTTCCTTCAGGGAAAATCCTGCCTGACGATCCTGTTGGAATTCTTTGAGGAGATTAAAGTAGGATAGATAAAGGGGATGCAGTGGATGTTGTATATTTGGACTTTCAGAAGGCCTTTGACAAGGTGCCACACATGAGGCTGCTTACCAAGTTAAAGCCCATGGTATAACAGGAAAGTTACTAATTTTGGCTGATTGGTAGGAGGCAGCAACTGGAATTAAAAGCATACTTTTCTGGTTGGCTGCCAGTGACTAGTGGTGTTCTGCAAGGGTGGTGTTGGGACCACTTCTTTTTATGCAGTATATAAATGATTGAATAGATGACTTTGTTGCCAAGTTTGCAGATGATACGAAGAATGGTGGAGGGGCAGGTAGTGTTGAGGAAACAGGTAGGATGCAGAGGACTTAGACAAATTAGAAGAATGGGCAAGGAAGTGGCAAATGAAACACAACGTTGGAAAATGCATGGTCATGCACTTCGGTAGTAGAAATAAATATGAGGATTATTTTCTAAACAGGGAGAAATTCTGGGAATCTGAGATGCAGAGGGATTTGGGGATTCTTGTGCAGAACACCCTAAAGGTTAACTTGCAGGTTGAGTCAGTGGTGAGGAAGGCAAATGCCATGTTAGCATTCATTTCAAGAGGTCTAGAATACAAGAGCAGAGATGTGATGCTGAGGCTTTATAAGACACTGGTGAGGCCTCACTTTGAGTATTGTGAACAGTTTTGGGTCCTTCTTCATAGAAAAGATGTGCTGGCATTAGAGAGAGTACAGATGAGGTTCACAAGGATGATTCCAGGAATGAAAGGGTTATCATATGAGGAACGTTTGATGACTCTGGGCCTGTTCTCACTGGAATTCAGAAGGATGAAGGAGGATCTCATTGAAAACTTTCAAATATTGAAAAGCCTAGGCAGAGTAGATGTGGAAAGGATGTTTCCCATGGTGGGCAAGTCTTGGACAAGAGGGCACAGCCTCAGGGTAGAGGGGCACCCTTTCAAAACAGAGATGCGGAGAAATTTCTTTAGCCAAAGGGTGGTGAATGTGTGGAATTTGTTGCCACATGCAACTGTGAAGGCCAGGTTGTTGTGTGTATTTAAGGCAGAGATTGATAGGTTCTTGATTGGACATGGTATCAAAGGTTACGGGGAGAAGGGTTGAGGAGGAGATAGGAAAAAAAGGATCAGCCATGATTAAACAATGGAGCAGACTTGATGGGCCAGATGGCCTAATTCTGCTCTTAGGTCTTATAGTCTTATGGTCCTATATTCTGCCATCACAGCTGCCTGGGACCTAAAGATTCTCTCTCCCAGAGGGTTTTGGAGTCCAGGTCATTGGGGGTATTTGAAGAGGAACTAGATGAATTTTAAACCTCTTGGGGATTGAGGGCTGTAGGAAATTGGTGCAAAAAAAGAAACTTGAGGATCTTGGAGTTTACAATCCATAGATTCTTCAGATTCAATAGGATTGTTAAGAAGATGTGTGATGTGTTGACACCCACTCCCAAACTTTCACCTCAATTAAAGGTACCAGAGTCAGTTTATGAAAAATTTTAAAAGGTGCTTTTGTGAAGGAGGATTAAATGTGCTGTGCTTTCTATCCAATTTGATCAAAATAAAAAAATCACGCACACACTCAATAAAAACCTGAAATCAAAACAGAATATGTGGAAATACTCTGCAAGCCTGGTTAGCATCCGTGGAGGAAGAAACCACGCTAACATGTCACAAACAAAATTCTTTTTCAGAGTTGGAAAAGAAGGAAAGCAAATTTGCTTTAAGCCACAGAGAAGATGAGGGAGGGATAATGAATGAGACATACAGAGGATTAGGGTTAGGCTTAACTGGATGAGGCCAGTGTGGCCGTGGTGATGAGCTGTTAATGAAACCTGCTCATGAGAGAGGGAACACACAGAGATGTGAATATAGGGCTGTAGCAACACCGGAGTGGACATTTGTTTTAATCTTTATAAGGAAAAATAACATTAACATGAGGGGGTTGCTCAGTACATTTTGTGTCAAAAGGACTCTCGCTAAAATCACAGTTGTGTCAACAAGATGGTCGCAATCTGATAAGGAAGTTACTGGAGAAATTTCAGACAGGATTTATCTTCATTTGGAAAGGCAGGGATAATTAAGAAGCAATCAGCATCATTTAGTACCGTGATCATGTCTCAAAAATCAAGTGCTTTGAGGAGATACCTAAGAAAATTGATGAAAGCAGCGGTCTACATGGACTTAGATACAACTTTTGACAACATCCCCACATAGTAAGCTGCTCCATAAAGTTGTGTCACGGCATTTGAGGCATGTTGTCAAACTAGATCTACGGGTGGTTGGGTGGCAGGAGGTAGAGTCAAGCTCCTGCAAAATTGATCAGAAGAGACACGGCTATGCTGGATTCTACTCTGCGAGGCTTTGCGTGCACTTGCACTTGCTTGCTATTTTAACAACTTAGAACTGAAAGCAAAGGCAACCGAATTTTTCAACACAATCCCTTTTAGAGTTCAAGCTCATTGTAGTTCTGTTTACCTCGGTCCTGTGAGTGAGCTATTGCATCTATTTCAAAGAGCAAAGTGCCCTCTGGTTGGAGGGTGGTATGGTCGGAGGACAGCACAGTAGCGTAGCTGTTAGCATAATGTTTTACTCCCCAGTTGTAAGATCAGGTTTCAACTCCTGTCACTGTCTTTTAGGAGTTTGTATGTTCTCCTCATGAGGGCGTAGATTCCTTCTGGTGATCCGGTTTCCTCCCACGTTCCAAAGACCTGCAAGTTAGGGTTAGTAAGTTGTGGGCGTGATATGTTAGCTCGAGGAGCATGACGGCTCTTGCGGGCTGTCCGGCACATTCTGGACTATGTTGGTTGCTGGTGCAGACAGCACATTTCAATGTGCGTTTCAGCGTTTCGATGTACACGTGACAAATAAAGCTAATCTCTTTAATTCGGTTGATAACACAACATGAAATATATCGCATCTCAACCTTCTCGGGTTCAGGTGGACCATCCAAGTGAAAACCAACACAAAGACACACACACACACACACACACACACACAGCCTGGGCTGGGCATCTGACAGGACCTTTGCCAAATGTTTATTACTCGAGGTCTTTTCCAAACGTGACCACTTTGCATCAGTCCTTTATTTAGACCTGCACTGTAATGCAAGCTGTCTCCATTCCTGGTGACCTGGAATGATTTAGCTTAATCAAGCATCATAAGTTAGATCATTGGCCACTATTAACACTGTAAACTCTTGCAAGGTCACATTTGTTCTGTGCAAAGGTTTCTAGCAATGCACAAGTGTTTCGAGGATAGTCATTGTTGCAATAGCCTTCCTGAACCAGCTGAGGGAGATAGAATCCTTCTTAGCAGAGTATAAAGGTGTTGGGTTTAACTATGCAGGAGCCAAAGACATGATATGAGTTATCTTGGCTTTTGCTTCCTATCTCTCCTTGGCTCCGCTGTTTATTATGGATAAGTTTCCATTCCCTTAGATTCCATATGGGAATCTGCAGCAGATGCAGTGCTCCACCGTCAATGTAATGCTTTGCGTTAAGCCCCTGCTGGAGGATTTAAGATCATAAAAGCATACGACATAGGAGCAGAATTAAGCCATTCAGCCCATCGAGTCTACTCTACTCTGGCTAATTTATCAGAATCTGGTTTAAAATCACTGGCATGTGTTGTGAAACTTGTTGACTTTGTGGCAGCGGTACAATACAGTATATAACTTAAAAAACTATGAATTACAGTAAGTATATATATTAAATGGTTAAATAAGGAGTGCAAAAATGGATATATAAAATAGTGAAGGTAGTGTTCATGGGTTCAATATCCATTCAGAACTTAGCTGGCAGGGGGGAAGAAGCTGTTCCTGAATCACTGAGTGTGTGCCCTCAGGCTTCTGTACCCCCTTCCTGATGGTAGCAATGAGAAGAGGGCATCTCCTGGGTGGTGACGGTCCTTAAAGACGAATGCCACCTTTTTTTGAGGCATCGCTCCTTGAAGATGTCCTGGGCACTACGGAGGCTAGTGCCCCTGATGGTGCTGACTATGTTTACAACTTTCTGCAGCTTACTCTGATGCTGTGCACTAGACCCTTATACCAGACAGTGATGCAGCCAGTTAGAATGCTCTCTACGGTACAATTGTAGAAATTTAGGACCATTATCCACCTCAACTCTATTACCCTGTCTTTTCCCAGTAATCTTTGTCACCCTTATTAATCAAGAACCTATTAACCTCTGCTTTAAGCGTACCCAATGACTTGCACAGCTGTCTGTGCCAATGAAATCAACAGATTCACCACCCTCTGGCTAAAAAAATTCCTCCTCATCACTGATCTAAGGGGTCACCCTTCTACTTTGAGGCCATGATCTTTGATTTCCCCTACAGGAAACATCCTCACATTCACTTGGATTAAGGAGCATGAGGATAGGGCAGGCAATGTCCACAAGCAGGGGGGGTCTCAAACATTTTGAATTAAGCTCCTCGTACCCTGCCCCCCCATGACAAATTCTCGCTCCAGACAAGTGGCTGTTCTCTCCGCAGAAACTATTAAACCCTGCCAAGGTTAAGTTTGCACATTCTTCATACTTATCATATTTTCTCATGATACAGAAAAGGGTCATTTAAACCATCAAGTCTGTGGCATCTCTCAGAGCATGCCCACAGTCCCATTCCTCAACAACTTGCCTTCTATCCAAAGTGAAGGTAAGGGTCATAGCTCAGTCAGGAGATCTTACCCTCTGTAAGTTCAAATTTCAAAGTAAATTTATTATCAAACTAGTTATAGACTACATTGAGATTTACCTTCTTGGTGGCATTTACAGGGGGAAAAAAAGAAACGCATTAGAACTTTGCAAAAATCTGTACAATAGCAGGCCAAGACTGACAAGCAGCCAACGTGCAGACGAATATGGACTCTGCAAATACAAATAATACGGAGAACATGAGTTGTAAAGAGTCCTTGAAAGTGATTCCCCAGGTTGTAGAATCAGTTCAGAGTTGCAATTAGTCTTCTGTACCTTCAGACCACGCTGGCTTCCAACCTGATGGCATGAATATTGACTTTACCTTCCAGTAATTTTTCCCTCCTACTCCCCTCTTCTTCTATTTCCCTACTCTGGCCTCTTACCTCTTCCCACCTCCCTATCACCCACTCCCCCCCATCCTACCCCCTGGGTGCCCTCCTCCTTCCCTTACTTCTATGGTCTGCTCTCCTTTCCTCCTTTCCTACCCACCTGGCTTCACCTATCACCTTCTAGCTATCCCCCTTCCTTCCCCTCTCCTCACCTTATTAATAAAGCATCTTCCCCCTTCCTTTCTAATCCTGAAGAAGGGCCTCGGCCCAAAACCTTGACCGTGTATTCATTTCCATCGCTGCTGCTTGACCTGCTGAGTTCCTCCAGCATTTCATGTGTGGGTTGCTTTGGATTTCCAGCATCTGCAGAGACAAAGCTCCTTATATGTGAACCCTTTCCTTCCTGGGATCATTCTTGTCGATCTCCTCTGCACCCTATCCAATGCCAGCACGACCTCTCTTAGATAAGGAGGCCAAAACTGCTCACAGTACTCCAAGTGCGGTCTGACCAAATGCCTTTTAGAGCCTCATCATTACATCCTTGGGGTCTGATTGATTAGCAGGTGAAAGAAGAGTCAGGGTCAGTTGATGGGTATGGAGGAGAGAACAAGTTATTAGAGAATGAGTGGAGGAATGGGACTGGTGGGTATGCTCTGAGAGATGCCACAGACTTCAATGGATTAAATGGTCCTTTTCTATATCATGAGAAATATGAGGAATGTGCAAATTCAGGCTTGCAGGAAAAGATGTTTGAATTTAAGATCTATTTACCGAGCTCATAAAAAGATATTGTTAGAAAGTCAATGAATGATGTAATCCTGACACTTAGGGACAATCACGCCAACCTTATACGGAGTTGCCATCTTAATATTTCGTGTACCATAGGAAGCATCTTATCAAGATGCAGGACACTCTTGGACGGCGACTGCTCTGCACGAGACTGCAAGAAATTGCACAGATTTGTGTGGATGCAACTCAGCTGTGTCATGGGAACTAGCCTCCGTCCAGAGCACAGACTCTGTCTATGCTTCTTGCCGTCTCATTCAAGTAGCCAACGTTATCAGAGATCCCTCCTTCTCCTGACATTCTCTCTTCACCCCTCCTCCAGAAGGCAGATGATACAAAGGTCTGAAAGTATGTGTCTCCGGGCTCAAGGGCCGTTCTATCCTGCTATCAGAAGCCAATTCGACCGACTCCTTATCCAACAGGAAGGTCTCTTCACCTCACAACTTACTTGGTCATGGGCTTGGACCTTATTTCTGCCTGCTCAGCACGTTCCTTGTAACTATAACACTTAATTCTGCATTCTGTCCTTGCTTTTCCCTAGCGCTGACTCAATGTACTGATGTGATGAAATAATCTGTATGGATGGCAGGCAAAACAAAGCTTTTCTTCCACTGTGCCCCAGTACATGTGACAATAATAAGCCAACTTACCAATTTTACTTCATACCCCTTGATTAATGTCAACTTCTCTTGACCGCTGAAGTGCCCAACATGTAAAAGGATTACAGGAGGTATGTGAAGGCTGTGGAAACGGTACAGAAGAGGGCTGTCAGGATGCTGCCTGGATTAGTGTGCCTGAGCTATAAGGAACGGTTGGGCAAACTTGGATTATTTCCTCTGGATCATCGAAGGCTGAGAGGAGATCTGATGGATGTTTATAAAATTGTGATTGGCGTAGATAGGGTAGAAAGTCAAAACTATTTCCCAGGGTAGAAATGACAAATGTTAAAGGCCATATATTTAAGGTGTACGTATACCTTGAGATGATCCATATGGATGAAATGCAAAACAAAGCTTTTGATGGTGTTTTGGTGCAGGTGACAATACCAACAACCAGTTACTGTGACTAATTACCCGAACTGCTATGCTGAGGCCCAGATCAGGCCTTGTGATGAATATTCACTGTCCCAGGCTGGGGGGCCTTTTTGCCAACCTCAGCTTTCTTATGTAGCTACTAACATTTGTAGAGATCTGAGAGTTGTTTTTGAGTAAGTTAAACTTCTAACTAATATTCTTTGTTCAGCTTCTTGCCATAAACGGGAGCCAGTCTTCAGTTCTAAAATGGCAAGCAATAATCAGTGTGAACTTAAAAGGACAGCTTTGCAGACAAACATCACTGTCGATAGAACAAAGTCTGAACGGCCCACAGCTGGTTGCTGAAGAGATGGGGTTGTGTTAATTGTTATTTATTTCAAGGTAGTTTGCAAACCTGACTGATTCAATCACATTGCACATCAAGATATCAATAGTTTGAGAATTTGTGTCAGCATTCACATTATTAATTTTGCGTGTTTGGGAACTCTGTTGCCAGAAGCTTTTAGACTATCTGTGTGAAAAGGTACTGAAAAAATATAATATGAGTGCGAAGTCACCCAAGCAGTAAAAACAGAATAAATGTTAAAGAGCAGACAAGCTTGGTCAAAGAACAGCAAGAAAAATGGCAGAAAGATAGGGCTATTAGAATCCATTCCTCTGTTACTTGACTTCAGTGATAGACAACTTGTTCATCTGCCACTCATTTGTATGTCTTTTTAGCTTATCGGAATTGTACGTGGGTTTTGAAAATCCTTTGTAATTGGGGAATCTTTTATAAGTTAGAAAACCCCTCTGAGTTTCAAATGTGTTTTAAGAATTTTGTCTGGATTTAAACATGTATTGCTGAAAATAACTGAACTGTCTTTAAACTACTTTGTTAGCTGGAAATACCTCCTTCTAGATAGGGAAGGGAGGGAGAGACCCACCACTCAGATAGTGGGTTCTGGCAGTTAAGATCACCATGGAGGATAAACAGAGAAGTGATCTACTGTTTGAAGAATAGGTGGCTACAATATAATCCCTTTAGTGAGGGTACCTGTAGCTATCTATATTGGTTAGGGCTTGTGATTTTTATTTGAGTTTAGAACTTCATGGTCAGTAAACCCAATAATGGCAGACCCTGAGGAGCAACACTTCATCTTTATCTTCCACTGAGGCACAATGATGTCTTATTGACTCAGCATTAAACTTACTGACTTTTGGTAGCTTGTGATTTCTTTCTGTCTGTATCAGACTGGCCTTGAGTTCTTGTGTGTATCAGAACTGGCTGTTTTGTCTGTATTCAACTCATTGTCATCATCAAAATCTTTCCTTTTCTAGTTTGCTGGAAAGTCCTCCAACTCTCCTTGTGGCAACAATTTACACAGGCACAGGCAGTATTGCAGATGGCCAGGTATGATGTTGTGGCCATCACTGAATCGTGGCTGAAGGATGGTTGCAGTTGGGAGCTAAATGTCCAAGGTTACATGTTATATCAGAAGGATAAGAAGGTAGGCAGAGGGGGTGGTATGGCTCTACTGATAAAGAATGTTTACTGGTAAAGGTTGTTTGGGAAAATCAGGTTGCTAATAGATCTCAAGATAGTGAGTTTGTTGAATGCCTAAGTGATTGCTTTTTAAAGCAGTTTGTCGTTGAGCCTACTAGGGGATCAGCTATACTGGATTGGGTGTTATGTAATGAACCGGAGGCGATTAGGGAGCTTAAGGTAAAAGAATCCTTAGGAACCAGTGATCACAATATGATTGAGTTCAACTTGAAATTTGATAGGGCGAAAGTAAAGTTTGATGTAGCAGTATTTCAATGGAGTAAGGGAAATTACAGTGGTATGAGAGAGGAGTTGGTGAAGAAATACTCAAATGGTAAAATAGTACAACCGTGACTGACAAGGGAAGTCAAAGCTATTGTAAAAGCAAAAGAAAGGACATACAACAAAGCAAAAATTAGTGGGAAGATAGAGGTTTGGGAAGTTTCTAAAAACCTACAGAGAGCAATGAAAAAAATCATTAGAAGGGAAAAGCTGAAATATGAAAGCAAATTAGCAAATAATATCAAAGTAGATAGTAAAAGTTGGTAAAAGGAGATGGCTGATGAACTAAATGAATATTTTGCATCAGTCTTCACTGTGGAAGACACTAGCCGTATGCCTGATCTTGTAGTGTGTGAAGAAAGAGAAGTGGGTGCAGTTCCTATTACAAGAGAGAAGGTGCTGAAAAAGCTAAAAGACCTAAAGGTACATAAGTCACCCGGACCGGATGAACTCCTCCCTAGGGTTATGAAAGAGGTAGCATTAGAGATTATGGTGGCGTTAGAAATATCTTTTGAAAATCATTAGACTCTGGCATGGTGCTACAGGACTAGAAAATTACAAATGTCACTCCACTCTTTAAGAAAGGAGGAAGGCAGCAGAAAGGAAATTATAGACCAGTTAGCCTGACCTCAGTGGTTGGGAAGATGTTAGAGTCAATTGTTAAGCATGAGGTGATGGAGTACTGGGTGATTCAGGACAAGATAGTGCAAAGTTAGCATGGTTTCTTTCAGGGAAAATCCTGTCTGATGAACCTGTTGAAATTCTTTGAGGAGATTACAAGAAGGATAGATAAAGGGGATGTAGTGGATGTTGTATATTTGGACTTTCAGAAGGCCTTTGACAAGGTGCCACACATGAGGCTGCTTACCAAGTTAAAGCCCATGGTATTACAGGAAAGGTACTAACATGGTTGGAGCATTGGCTGATTGGTAGGATGCAGCGAGTGGGAATAAAAGGATCCATTTCTGGTTGGCTGTCCAGTGACTAGTGGTGTTCTGCAGGGGTCAGTGTTGGGACCACTTCTTTTTATGCTGTATATAAATGATTTAGATGATTGAATATATGGCTTTGTTGCCAAGTTTTCAGATGATACGAAGATTGGTGAAGGGGCAGGTAGTGTTGAGGAAACAGGTAGGATACATAAGACCATAAGATATAAGAGCAGAGTAGGCCATTTGGCCCGCCGAGTCTGCTCTGTCATTCAATCATGGGCTGATTCAATTCTTCCAGAAGGACTTAAGCAGAAAGAAAGTGGCATATGAAATACAATGTTGGAAAATGCATGGTCATGCACTTTATAGTTGAAATAAATGTGCAGGCTATTTTCTAACCATGGAGAAAATCCAAAAATCTGAGATGCAAAGAGACTTAGGAGTCTTTGTGCAGAACATCCTAAAGGTTAACTTGCAGGTCAAGTCATTAGTGAGGAAGGCAAATGCCATGTTAGCACTAATTTCAAGAGGTCTAGAATACAAGAGCAATGATGTGATGCTGAGGCTTTATAAAACACTGGTGAGGCCTCACCTTGAGTATTGTGAACTGTTTTGGGCTCCTCATCTTAGAAAAGATGTGCTGGTATTGGAGAGGTTCCAGAGGAGATTCACAAGGATGATTGCATGAATGAAAGGGTTATCATACGAGGGACGTTTGATAGCTCTGAGTCTGTACTGGCTGGAATTCAGAAGGATGAGGGGGGGATCTCATTGAAACCTTTCAAATGTTTAAAGGCATAGACAGATTAGATATGGAAAGGCTATTTCCCATGGTGGGAGAGTCTAGGACAAGAGGGCGCAACTTCAGGATAGAGGGGCACCTTTTCAAAACAGAGATGTGGAGGAATTTCTTTAGCCAAATGATGGTGCATTTGTGGAATTTGTTGCCACTTGCAGCTGTGGAGGCCAGGTTTTTGGGTGTATTTAGGGCAGAGATTGATAGGTTCTTGATTGGACATGGCATCAAAGGTTATGGGGAGAAAGCCAGGAACTGAGGTTGAGGAGGAGAAAAAAAAAGGATCAGCCATGATTGAATGGTGGAGCAGACTCGAAGGGCCAAATGGCCTAATTGTACTCCTATGTCTTATGGTCTTCTAAATGATTCTCTAACTGCCTCTATTAATCAATTTGGTCTCACCCTATCAGAGATTTCAACCCCCTTTTCCTCAACTTTTCTGAAACTGAAAACTAATTTGTTCTTTTTTTCTCTTTTCCAATTCTGATGAAGGGCACGGACCTGAAATGTTAACAGTTCCTCTTTCCACAGAGGCTGCCTGACCTGCTCTGCATTTCTGGGATTTTCTATTTTTATTTCAGATTTCCAGCATCTGCAGTTCTCTTTGGATTTTTGCTTGACTGATTGTTGCTGTACAGAAAATGGATATTGAATTTCCTACAACTGAGAAGTGGATGAAATACTGGACTGGCTGTAAAGAGCTTTGAGAAGGCCTCAAGATAAAATATGTTTATTTATTCTATGCTATACTCATCAATTTGTGTGTGTGTCTCTCTCTCGCCTTTATCCCACCAATTAAGCACTGAAGGTTGTCTAAACTTCCCTCCAAATGCAACAGGACATTAAATTAACCTTCTATAAAAGAGGCAGCAAAACACTATTTAACTCAGAATTACTGATGCCAAGGAATTAATTTAATGCAGATTGTCTCAGGGATCCCAAAGGGATATTTTAACAACCATAACACAGTCTTTGATCACAGCAGTGCCTCCCGTAGTGGTCAACGTATGGAGAGTATTTATGGTGGCCGAGACAGGAAGTAGGAATTAGGGAAGGAGGTTGTAGTTCCAGAGGGAGGTATTTCCAGGAAGAGTCCTGGAACGTGAAAGCGAGGTGCTTCCAGCTACTCTTGCGGCTTCCACTGGCAGGAGGTACAGAATTCATACGAAATATTGGTTGACCTATCCTGAGTACAGACCATAGAGGCAGCCAAGAGGAAAATCCTCCAAGCATCCTTTCTTTCTTAGGAGGCTAGAGAAGTTCAGCGTGTCACCAAACTCTCCAGCATTTTCATTAATTCTATTGTATTTCTTTGTTCTACAATAAATGCTGGTAAGAAAATGAATCTCAGGGTAGTTTATGGTGACATATATGTACTTAAATGATTAATTTACTTTGAACTTTGAACAAACTTCCGCAGAGGTACTGTTGAATGTGTCCTGACTGGTGGCATCATGGTCTAGAATGGCAATTTGAAAGTGTAGGAACATAAGAAGCTGCAGAGGGTAGTGGACTCAGCCCAATACATCATGGGCACACCCCTTCCCATCATTGGTAGTAAGTATCTCCAGGAGCCACTGGCTCAAAGAGGCAGCACCCATCATCAAAGATCTCCAGCTTCGGACCATGTTATTGTTTTGCAGCTACCAACAGGCAGCAGGTATTGAAGCCCAAAGCCCCACACCACCAGGTTCAGGAACAGCTACTAGCGTTCACGAACAAGAGAAAATCTGCAGATGCTGGAAATCCAAAGCAACACACACAAAATGCCGGAGGAACTCAGCAGGCCAGGCAGCATCAATGGAAAAGAGAACGGTCAAAGTTTTGGGCCGAGACCCTTCATCAGGACTAGAGAAAAAAAGATGAGGAGTCAGAGTGAGAAGATGGAGGGGGAGGGGGGGGAAGAGAGGAAGAAACACAAGGTGATGGATGAAACCGGGAGTTGAGAAGGGGTGAAGTAAAGAGCCGAGAGGTTGATTGATGAAGGAGATACAGGGTTGGCGAAGGGGGAATCTGATAGGAGAGGGAAAAGGCCTTGGAAGAAAGAAAAGGGGAGGTACACCAGAGGGAGGTGATGGGCAAGTAAGGAGTTAAGGTGAGCGAGGGAAATGGGAATGGGGAGTAGTGAAGGAGCTGGGGGGCATAACTGAAAGTTCAAGAAATCAATGTTCATGCCATCACGTTGGAGGCTACAATAAGGTGTTGCTCCTTCAACCTGAGTGTGGCCTCATCGCAGCAGTAGAGGAGGCCAAGATCTGACATGTCGGAATGGGAATGTGCGGAATTAAAACCCTAATGACTACCTCTGTGTAACAACACCATGAACAATTTGCATTAACAGGGACTTTCTGTTCTAATTGTTTTCTTCCCTGTGAAACTAACACATAGTAAATTATGCTTTACTTGTGAATGCTGCTAATATGATCCTCTGTGTTGCTGTTGTAGGTAAGTTCTTCATTGCACCTCTGCACACATGTACTTGTAAATATGACAAAACACTTGACTTTGATTTTGACCTTGTTGAAGTTAAAGGAAACCGCTCCAATTCGCAAAGGCTGAAGGATGCTGAATGGAGGGTGGAGAATAAAATTCTTCCTCAGTTTCATGTAGCTGAGTGCTATTAACAGCCAATGAAATGCTCCCATGGTCATCGTTATAACATCGGATGTGCAGAATCCGTCTTGCTCCCAGCAGTCCCTGTGAATACTGGAGTTATTATGGAAAAATACAGTTCCACCCCAGGTTATGATCGCCTGCACATATAATTGAGCCTTTGGGTGACTGGCTTTGTTACAAGCACTAGAAAGCCTGCAGATGCTGGAAGTCCAAAGCAACTCACACAAAATGCTGGGTGAGCTCAACGAGACAGGCAGCAACTATGGAAAAGAGTAAACAGTCGATGTTTCGGGCCGAGACCCATCTTCAGGATGGATTTATTGGCAGCTACAGATCTGCAAGCATCTTCTGCTGTACGGGAACTTGGTTTAAGACCTGTTTCCAACCCGTGAAAACGGGTTGTTCTAGTTACAGAACGGAACCTTGTTGTAACCCCGGGAAGACCTATCATCTGCTTATGGTTATTGAGTGAGGAATAAATATTGACTAGGACACTCATAATAACTTCCTTGCCTTTATTGTAAATATAGTAGAATTGATTATGAAGTTTATCTGAGAGCTTGAGTTAGAAGGAGATAGTGGATAGGCTGGGACTGTTTTCCCTGGGCAGAGGAGGCAGAAGAGTGGCCTTACAAAGGTTTACAAAATTATGAGGGGCATAGAGAAGGTAGATAATCTTTTACACAGGATCTAAAGCTAGAGAACATAGACTTAAAGTGAGAGGAGAAAGATTTAAAGGGGACCTGAGAGAAAAGTATTTTTTACATTGAGTGTGGTGCGTGTGTGGAATGAGCTGGCAGAAGCAGGTAAAATTACATAATTGAAATGACATTGTCAGTACATGGATAGGAAAGTTTTAGATCAGGCATTCCCAGCCTTTCTTAAGTCACAGATTAATACCATTAAACAAGGGGTCTGTGGTCCCAGGTTGGGAACACCTGGTCTAGATGGACATGGGCCAGCCACCGGCAGATGTGATTAGCATCTTGGGCAGCATGAGTACGTTGGGCTGAAGTGCCTCTTTCTGTGTTGTATATCTCTATAACCCACCATGCTCCGGACTTCAGTGGATCTGACTTGGTAGATTCTATGGACTATTGGAAGTTATTTGAATTAGTATCCCAGTACACCTTGCAACCTATTACACATTGGTAGCAAGAATGTTTCAGTGAGTCCTGTGAGTTGAGAGGGAGTGAAAAATCCAATCTAGTATCTTTCTACTTATATGCTTCAGCTTGTCACAGCAAGTTGAAACATACAGGTACCCTGGATCCCAGCTCTGGCCATGCTCCTGAGCCCCTGGTTTTCCTGACCACTTGCACTCTGGGCCCTGGCTCTCAATGCAGACTATTGGGTGAAGCAAATGCCGAGGCTCGGGAATTTTGAAACCTTTGTATTCTGGATTATTGCACAAGATCTTCTCTATCCACCCATGGGTTGGACAGATCTTTGAAAGCTAAGAGTGTAGCACTCTCTCAGTATGGTCTCAATTGTCCTCAAGTGGAGAAAGGGCCAGAGAGTAATCATAAATGGTTATCTCTCTGACGAGAGGTTGGTGACTAGTGGTGTGCTCCAGGGATCACTGCTGGGTCCATTGGTGTTTGTTGTGTATATTATCTATTTAGATGATAATGTGGTAAAGTGGATCAGCAAATTTGCAAATGATACCAATACAGCAGGTGGACAGCAAGGAAGGTTGTCAAAGCTATGAAGAACTATGGTCTAGGTGCAGGTAGATGGGACTGGACAGAAAATCCAATTGGCATGAACTAGATGAGCTGAAGGACTTATTTCTCTATGACTCCAAGTCTCTGAAGTAGAACTTGAACCCGCGACCTTCTGATCGGAAGACAAAAGGTTTGAGGCTCAGCAAGAGGTCGTTTGACACTGCATGGTCCACATTCTTGGTATACACTTCAAGCAACACCTAAGAAATGCAGGAATGGGGGCTGTTTGGGAAGATTTTTAAATAAGGTGAAGGATCTTGGAATCAATCGTTTTATTTATTCAGTGGTACAGTGCAGAGATGACCCTTCCAGCCCTTTGAGCCATGCTGTCCCAACAACCCCAGTGAACCCTAACCCAATCATGGGACAAATTACAATGACCAGATAACTTACCAGGCACATCTGTGGACTGTGGGAGGGAACTGGAGCAGCTGGGGAACGACTCGTGCATTCCACACGAGTGTTTATACAGAGACTCCTCACAGAGCGGCGCGCCAGGATTGAACTCCGAACTCCAGGGAGACCCACGCTTTAATAGTGTCGCACTAACCACCATGCAACTGCGTCACCCAAACCAGCATCCAAACAGGGAATTGGACCCAAGAACCTCAGATTGAAGGTCTGTTATTCTACCGACAGAGCCACCATTGGACAGAATGTGCACACAGGAAATTGCTACCGTATCTAGGATGTTCAGTCAGATCTTTGGAAAAGAGAAGGCTGAGAGGAGACTTAAAATATTATGAGGGATACAGATTGGTTAGGAAGGACCTATCTCGCTTAGCACAGGAGTCAGAAGCAGGGGGCACAGGATTAAAGGCAAGATGAGAGATGCTCTCCACATTTCAGAGAGTCATTGAACTTGGAAACAGGCCCTACGGCCCATTGAGTCCCTGCCAACCATTAATTGCCCACTACCACTAGTTCAGTGCTTGTCACATTTTATTGTTTCCACATTCCCTCAACTTCCCCCAGATTCCACCACTCACCTATACAACTGACAGCAGCCAATTAACCCATGTCTTTTGGGAAGTTGGAGCACCTGAGGGAAGCCCACGAGGTCACAGAAGGAACGTGCAGATTCCGCACAGACAGCACTTAACAAGCACCTGGAAAACCGGCTCTGGATGAAGGCGGGATTGGACTAGGTAGTTTATCTTTCTATGCTTGAGGCCTAGCCTCTGCTCGGAGTGAGCCGCAGTGTTGCCTGCTAACGGCCGCCAGGAAAGAGGTGTTGGAGCTGGTGGCAATATGGCACGTTGTCCAGGCTGGCATCTAGTGTTTGTTTGCCAGCACTGAGGTCGATTGCAGATTTCTGCGGAATTCACGGACGCCGGATCAGGACTAAATATATAACCATAGAACACTACAGCACAGCACAGGCCCTTCAGCCCTCTATGTTGTGCCGACCCATATAATCCTTAAAAAAGTACTAAACCCACACTACCCCATAACCCTCTATTTTTCTTTCATCCATGTGCCTGTCCAAGAGGCTCCTAAATACCCTTAATGTTGTAGCCTCCACCACCATCCCTGGCAAGTCATTCCAGGCACCCACAACCCTCTGTGTAAAAAAACTTACCCTGATGTCTCCCCTAAACTTCCCTCCCTAAATTCTGTACATATGCCCTCTGGTGTTTGCTACTGGTGCCCTGGGAAACAGGTACTGACTGTCCACCCTATCTATGCCTCTCATATAGTTTTTGTGTGGCTGTATTATGCTGATTTCTTATTTATGCTTGCCATCTTATATGTGCTATGTGTGCTTTGTGCTGCGTGTGATTGTTTTGCACTTTCGACCCAGACTGACTCTGTCTCGTTTGGCTGTATTCATAGGTATTCATGTATGGTTGAATGACAATTAAACTTGAATTGAATTGAATTGATGGGCCAACAGATTCTCATCTGTGCCGTGAACCTTCTCTGATTCATCCAGGAGATATCCCACAGTGGAAGTGTCGGTCAGTGTGTTTGGTGTATGTCACGAGTGCTGGCTTTCAGCCATATGTCACCCCAGCTTCCACAGACTTCTCCCTCAATCAAAGCAAAGAGAAAGACCAAGAACCACAGAAATTTTAATGATTTGTACGCAAAAATAAACACACAAGGATCCACCAATTTGTTAAAATGTGGATTTCAAGGGAAACCGGTCTTTGCTGGTTGCTGGCAGAATGGAGACATTAGTAAATAGCTTACAAAATCCATCAAGAATGCATCAAGAACATATGCGGCAGATGTATGTGAACAAGACACTATTCAGGAGCGAGAGGAGAATGGAACATTGACTTCATTATAAAGGTGCAACAATTACTTTGCCTTCTAATTAAATAAGTGCTTGACATGAAAATGAAGGCCTCAAGATTTGCTTAATTCAAGCGGGCATCCCACCCTGTCCCAGTGTCTTGGGTGTCTTGGATGGACGGGAATCTTAACAAAATATTACAAGAGGGACCACGAAACTCGTAGATCAACGCCTTGTGTACAGGCATGTTTCGAGTATTAAAGAAGCGTTTCCCAGTATTGTAAAATGAAACAGGACCTTAAAGACCATAAGATATAGGAGCAGAATTAGGCCATTCAGCCCATTAATCTGCTCCGCCATTCGACCATGGCTGATTTATTATCCCTTTCAACCCCATTCTGCTGTAGGAGGACATTTACAGTAAATATACTTTTAAGTGGACCCTTGGTCAGGAGGTCACTGGGCTCTGAGAACCTGGAGAAAGCAGACCTTACAATACTGTTGTATATCTTAAATACGTATTTCAAAGCTTTGGCTAATGGCTTACTGAAAATTATGCTTCAACATAAACTGAATGCAGCCTTGGGGTACCTTGATGAATGTTAGAATCACAGAGTCATTCAACACCGGGTCTTCGGCCCATCCTGTCTGCTACTCCCAATCTATTCTGATCCCATTTGGTCTGTAACCTTCCTGGAGTTGTCTAGATTGGGGGTTCCATGGACCCCTTGGTAAATGGTAAGGGTCTGTGGCATACTGGTTAAATGTTGTGACAGTCTCTGCTTCCACCAGAACATTCCAGATTCTAACCACCACCTGGGTGAAAAATTTGTTCCTCAGTCCTCTCTAAGACTTCCATGCTGCCTCCAGCACATCCTTAGGTTGTGTTGTTTGTTAATGCAAACGACGCAGTTCTCTGTATATTTCAATGTACATGTGATAAATAAATGAATCGCCCCAGAAACTCGCACCTTTCACTTCAGACTCATCTGGTGAGTAGCTGCCTAGCTATTGCAATGGGAGACGGGTTCAGTCCGAAGCATCCATCACCACCAGAGCCCTTTACAACTACAGGTCAATAGTGAGGGGCGTCCCCCATTGGTAAAGCATCAACTCCATTTTCTTGGGAAGGTACAGAGATATTTTATTCTGATCAGAATCGACGGGCTATTTCTCATTCCCTTTAGCGAGGAACAAGAAGGCGAGGGCTTAGGGGATGGTGAGAAGAGACACTTCTGGATAAATATTCTGAAACATATTACTGAAAAATAATATTTATATACAGGATATGGACCCACAGGCAAGGCCAGCACATCTGGCCCAACCTTGACAGCTCTTGTGAAGGTGGAACTGAGCTGAGAGTCCGTGTATGAGCATGCTTTCAGGGTGCTACTGCTTGGAGGTTTCCGGGATTCTGACTGAGTGACCATAAAGTAAAGGTTATACACTTCCAAGCAACCTGTGAAGGTGTCTATGTTGGTGTTCTCATGTGCCTTGGTCCTCCCAGGTGGCAGAAGTCAGGGGGTTAGGCTGGTGCTGTCAGGATAGGCTCTGCTGGTAACCATAAAGAAAAGTACAGCGAAGAAATAAGCCCTTTGACCCATTTAGTCCATGCTGAGCCATTTAAACTGCCATCCACCTGCACCAGGACCATAGCCCTCCGTACCCCTACCATCAACCGTATGTACCTATCTAAACTTCTCTTAGATGTTGAAATCGAGCTCGCGTGCACCACTTGCGCCGGCAGCTCGTCCCACACTCTCACCGCCCTCTGAGCGAAGAAGTTTCTCCTGACCTCCTCCACCACGGTGTACCTTGTAGATGGAGCACACTGCAACAAGTGGTGGAAGAGTGAAGCCACCATCCTTCATCAAAGGTTCACACCACTGGACCATGGCGTCCTCTCACAGTCACCATCAGGCAGAAGCCTGTGGTCCCACACCACCAGCTTCAGGAACAGCTGTGGTACTTCTCTCCAACTATTTGGCCCTTGAACCAACTGGCACAGCCCACACACTACATTTTAGCAACACCCTGGACATTAATTTTTGTTCTAACTATGTTCTTTCCTGTAAAAAAAAATAGCGTAGCCTTTATTTTTAATTTACGGTTTTCTTGCGAACGCTGCTTTGATGATGCAATGTGCCTGTGAGGCTGTTGCAAGGTTTTGATTGCACCTGTCCATAAAAGAAAATGGATCTGACAATGACCTTGGCTTTGACTTTGAACAGTCCGGATGGTGCTGCCAGCTGAAGAGGCTGCTTTTGTAGGTTGTTCTCAAGTTCCTGAAGGCGGTTGGGGCCACACTCCTCCAGGCAAGCACAGAGTGGTATCTCCTTACCAGTTTATGAGATTTGTGCATGGAATAGTACTGGGCAGAGAGACGTGAGGAGGAACTTACCGGTTAAAATATGTGCATCTGTTTTAATGGGCCAATGAACTGAGGACTGGTTCCTCTAATCATTTATAATTGGTGCACCCCTACCGGGAGTATTTACAAATAAATTCTATTTACATACACATCCAAAGATTTGGACAGTAAACCTTTAGCATTTCCTGAGAAATCTTTCCTATATTGTGACTGAGCAGTGCTTGCTCAGGGGGAAGGGAGGGAGCTGAACCAATGGGCGGCCGGGCTCGGCCGCGCAAGGGTCGACTTCATCCGCCGTAGTTGTAGTCTGCCTCGTCGCCGTCCCCTTCTGGCGTGTTAGAGCTGGGGCATTGGATCCTGCCTATCTCCTCCAGGGCGCTGGCTAAGGAGTCAAGGTCCCTGTCGTTTTGATGCTGCGCCTCCCAGATGTCCAAGATGGTGCTGGCTGGGCTGCTCTTTATTGCAAAGTAGCTCAGGTTCCTAAAGGGAAAAAATAAGAATCAGAAGCAGAAACCGGTTTGTTGTCACTGACACGTCATGCAATTTATTGTTGTGTGACAGCAGTTAGTCACACAAAAAAAATGAGAGCGAAGGGGAAATAGTGGGTAATGTTCTTGAATTCATGGATGGTTCAGAACTCTGATAGCAGAGGATTCCTAAACATTAAGTGTAGATCTTCAGGCTCCTGTACCTCCTCCCCAGTAGTAGTAATAGGAAGGAGGGCATGCCCCTGTTGGCGAGGGTCTTTAAAGATGGATACCACCTTCCTGAGGCGCCGCCTTGTGAAAATGCCCTTGAACGCGCAGAAGCCTGAGCCCGTGGTGCAGCTGGCTGAGAATACAACCCTCTGGAGCCCCTTTCTGTGCACTGGAGTCAGTGATGCAGCCTGCCAGAATGCACTCACTCAAAGGAAGGCGTGCAGTCGCAGGGGAATTCTCACCTGCAAACTGCCCCGAAATACCTTACAGCCACTGGAATGCATCTGCTAAACTGTGTACAGCAAGTTCCCACACAGAGAGATAACAATCACCACATAATCTACTATGTGGGTCAGGGGTTAAACATCTACCAAGCAGGTCGCTGTGTGTCAGTTTTGGATAACTTCTCACAAGTACCACATTATAGAGAAAAGCTTGTCTTGCCTACTGTTCATGCAGATCAAATCATTACACGGTGTATTGGGCTAGAGAAGGGGTTCCCAACCTGGGATCCATGGACCCCTTGCTTAATGGTATTGGATCATGGCATATAAAAGGTTGGAAACACCCAGGCTAGGATAATGTAAAACAGTAACAATGCAGAATAAAGTGTAAAAGTTAACGAAAAAGTGCCGTGCAGGTAAATGATGAAGTGCAAGATCATAATGAGGTAGATTGTGAGGCCAAGGGTCCATCTTATCATTCAAGAGGTCCATCTGGGAGTCTGATAACAATGGGACAGAGGCTGTTCTTGACCCTGGTGGTACATTCTTTCAGGTTTTTGCATCTCCTGCCCCATGGGAGAGGGGAAGGAAGGTACTTTGGTTCTGCCAGCTGCTTTACTGAGGCAGCGAGAAGTATAGACAGAGTCCATAGAGGGGAGGCTGGTTCCCATGATGTGCTGAGCTGTGTCCACAACTCTGCCATTTCCTGTGGTCATGTGCAGAGCAGCAGCCATGCCAAGCTGTGATGCGTTCAGACAGAACGTTTTCTATAGAGCCTCAATTAAAAATGGGAATAACTGATGGGGAACATGCTGAATTTATTTAGATTGTTGTGGAAGTAGAGGCATTGGTGAGCTTTCTTAGCTGTGACAACAACATGGTTGGACCAGGACAGGTTATTGGTGATGTACCTCAAACTCTCAACCCCGACACTGTTGATGTAGACAGGAGCATGTGCACGGCCTCTTACTTTTTTCTGACATTGAGGGAAGGATAGATAGCTGTCTATCTCCTCCCTGTTGGGTAGGTGGTGTGAGATCTTTTAATTTCCCCAGAAGAGAAATTACAGCACAGAAACTGGCCTTTCATCCCATCTAGTTAGTGCTGAGTGATTAACCTACCTAGTCCCATCGACCTGCATCCATACCATAGCCCTCCATACCCTTCCCATCCACATACTTATCCAAATTTCTCTTAAGTGTTGAAATCAAACCCACATCTACCACTTGTGCTGGCTGCTTGTTCCACACTCTCACCACCCCCTGAGTGAAGAAGTTTCCCCTTGTGTTCCCCTTAAATATTTCACCCTTAACCAATGACCTCCAGTTATAGTCTCAGCCAACCTCAGTGGAAAATGTCTGCTTGCATTTACCCTATCTATACCTCTCATAATTTTGTACACATCTATCAAATCTCCCCTCAGTCTTCTACATTCTAGGGAATAAAGTTCTAACCTATTCACCCTTTCCTTGCAACAAAGGTTCTCAAGACCTGGTGACATCCTTGTAAATTTTCTCTGCACTCTTTCAATCTTATTTACATCCTTCCTGTAGGTAGGTGACCAAAACTGCACAAAATACTCCAAATTAGACCTCACCAATGTCTTATACTACTTCAACATAACGTCCCATCTCCTGTACTAAATGCATTGGTTTATAAAAGCCAATGTAGCAAAAGCTTTCTTTATGAATCTATCTACCTGTGATCACATTTTCAATAAATTATGGATCTGTATTCTCAGATCCCTCTGTTCTACTGAACTCCTCAGTACTCTATCACTCACCGAGGAAGATCTAAACTGGTTGGTCTTCCCAAAGTTCAATACCTCATACCTATCTACATTAAGTTCCATCTGCCATTTTTCCAGTTCATCCAGATACCGTTGCAAGCTTTGATAGTCTTTCTCGCTGTCCACTACACCCGCAATCTTGGTGTCATTCATATATCTACTGATCCAGTTTACTACGTTATCAGGATACTTGGTAGTGTGGAGGAGCAGAGGGATCTGGGGGTACATGTTCACAGATCCCTGAAAGTTGCCTCACAGGTAGATAGGGTAGCTAAGAAAGCTTATGGGGTGTTAGCTTTCATAAGTCGAGGGATAGAGTTTAAGAGACGCGATGTAATGATGCAGCTCTATAAAACTCTAGTTAGGCCACACTTGGAGTACTGTGTCCAGTTCTGGTCGCCTCACTATAGGAAGGATGTGGAAGCATTGGAAAGGGAACAGAGGAGATTTACCAGGATGCTGCCTGGTTTAGAGAGTATGGATTATGATCAGAGATTAAGGGAGCTAGGACTTTACTCTTTGGAGAGGAGGAGGATGAGAGGAGACATGATAGAGGTGTACAAGATATTAAGAGGAATAGATAGAGTGGACAGCCAGCTCCTCTTCCCCAGGGCACCACTGCTCAGTACAAGAGGACATGGCTTTAAGGTAAGGGGTGGGAAGTTCAAGGGGGATATTAGAGGAAGGCTTTTTACTCAGAGAGTGGTTGGTGCGTGGAGTGCACTGCCTGAGTCAGTGGTGGAGGCAGACATACTAGTGAAGCTTAAGAGATTACTAGACAGGTATATGGAGGAATTTAAGGTGGGGGGGGGGGGTTATATGGGAGGCAGGGTTTGAGAGTCGGCACAACATTGTGGGCCGAAGGGCCTGTAATGTGCTGTACTATTCTATGTTCTGTCATCCAGATCATTGATATAGATGACAAACACATTGGACCCAGTACTGATCCCTGTTGCACACCACTAGTCACAGGCCTCCAGTCAGAGAGGCAACCATCTACTACCGCACTCTGGATTCTCCTGCGAATCCAATGTCTAATCCAATTTACTATCTCATCTTGAATGCAAAGTGATTCTTCTTGACCAACTTCTCATGCAGGACCTTGTCACAGGCGTTGCTAAAGTCCATGTAGATAAAACCTTTCCTTCATCAACTTTCCTTATAACATCATTGGAAAACTCTATAAGATTGGTTAGATACGAGCTACAATGCACAAAGCCATGTTGACTATCCCTAATCAATTCCTATCTAATCAAATACTTATATATCCAGTCCCTTATAATACCTTGCAATAACTTTCCCACTACTGGTGTCAGGCTCAATGGGTTGTAATTTCCTGGCTTATTCTTAGAACCTTTCTTAAACAATGGAGCAACGTTAGTGTTGGACCCATAATGTTATTTAAGAACAACATTAGGTCCATAATTCATTGAAAGTTGTAAAGGTTTTGGCACACGGCCTTTATAGATCAAAGTATTGAATCTGAAAAGGGTCTTTGAGAAGAACAAGTTGCTCAAGATGGCACTAGTGAGAAATGATTCCTTGGGAGACATCTTCCAGCTAGTCAATTATTTCCCCTTTTCTACATCTTCTACTATCCTTTTTATCTTAATTATGTTTTGGAAACTGTTGGAACCTTTGTCTCCCAGTCTGGAGTTCGATCGAGTGGCCTAGCGCTCTGCTGTCCCCAAGAATATTCCAAGAGAGGACCACAAGCATCAGCTGCCTCAAGAAAAAGACCAGAGAAGGGGCACCGGGCTATGATCGACTCCAGTTCTTCCTGACCGCGGGATGGTAGTCACTCTCCATGGAGGCCGTGGATTGGTGGTTGCTCTCCATGGAGGCCGTGTGTTGACAGTTGCTCTCCACAGAAGGACTAAGTTCGAGCGGTCGCTCTCCTCAATGCTGACAGAGAATGTTCTGGAAATTCTGAGACCTATGTGATATTGGTGAGGACAGTAGTTTACATTGCTCGCCTTCAGTTTTCTGTGTTCTCTTTCTTGTTGCCGACTGGCGGGTTGAGGGTTTGGGGTTCAGGGGTTTGACGTCCTTGTGGATGATATGTTCGTTTTTGTGCAAAGGAGGGGTTGGGGAATTGGGACCTGATGTTCATGTTGGTGTTTTTCTGTGGGGTGGATCTGCTAACATTTTTGTGTGTGAGAGACAGGGTTGGGGGTTTGATGTTATCACCGCTGTTTTTTCTCCCCTGTGGGTGATAAGTTAGTTTTTTGGTGAGGAAGGGGGCTGGGGAGTTTGGAGTTTAACATTCTAGCTTCTGTTTTCCGGGAGGGTGATCTGTTAGTTTTTGTGCGAGGGAGGGTTTGAGGAATTTGGGGTTTGTGAGTTTTTGTTTCTTTTTCTTTCTGTGGGGGGGGGGGTTCATGTCTTTTCTTTCGATGGCTTCCATGGTTTTTCTGTATCTCATGGCTATCGGGAGAAGATGAATCTCCGAGTTGGATTCTGGCAACATATTTTGATAATAAAATGAATCTTTGAACCTTTGACCTTGCTGCTGCTTTGCCTCAATTCTATAGGTTCTGTGTCCGTCTCCTAAGTAAGTACAGATCCAAAACATCTATTTAAGTTCTCCCCCATCTCTTTTGGCTTCACACACAGATTGCCACTGTGATCTTCCAGAGGACTAACAAAAAAAGAATAAATAACAAAAAAAACTACCTACAGCCTAAGCCTCTCAGTAAAGCCTCAATTACCCAGAACCTCAACTCCTCAAACCAACTCATACAATGGCCCACTCCCACAATGGCCGCTCCATTTAAACCTAACTTCTTTTTATTGGATCTTGCCAGGTGCCTAATTATGCACAATCCAATATCTCCTCGTCGACTGTAGCGCACAAGAAGTGCAGTTTGCCCCTGCTCGCTTCTTTTAAACTCTCGGAATAGTGAAATTTCAGGGCGCTGCTGAGGTTTAGTGTGTCATTTTCTCTGTTCTACACTGGAGACAGCCAATTCATTTGGCATTTGAAAAGTGGAAGGGTAAAGGACCATACTGAGAAAGCACGGACAGTATGTGTACCCTGTAAACACTGACACACTCCCGGTGTACAGTATACTGACACAGTCCTAGGGGGTGTGCTACATACTACACTAACACACTCCTAGGGACAACCTGTAAATACCAATGCACTCTCACAGGTGTGATACATTGACTCACAAACTCTCTGAGACCTGCTTTATACACAAGCGCACAACAAGCCCCCCTCTAAATGACTGCACAGACTCTAAAACACCTTGCAGATGCTGAGATCCCTGTTAATGCAAACGGACTCCCAGGGATCCCCCTGTAAAATCCCTATACTACTCAAAATACTCTCATACACCTCACAGCAAGTACTGAATGTTATGTTAATGCTGTCATTGGTCACATAAATACCAACATACACCTAGGGACCCTCCAGAAATCCTGACTGACTCTCAGCATCCCCCTGTATATCCTGTCGTGTTCCCTGGTACACCCTGTAATTCCTGATGCATTTCTGGGCATACCTGTAAATACTGACATAATCCTGGGGACCTGCTGTAAATCCTGACACACTCCCAGGGACCCCTGTATCACTGACATATTCCTGGGGTCCCCTTGGAAATCTTCATGCACTCCCTGAAACATGCCAAAGTGAGAACCGCTGCTAATGCAGACACACCCCCCCCAGGGTCCTCCCGTAAACACAGACCCACTGCTCGCGCTGGGGTGCAGCAGTGGCATAGCGGTTTGCACAGTGCTACCGCAGAGCTAGCGACCTGGGTTCAATTCCTGCTGCTGACTGTAAGGAGGTTGTACGTTCTCCCCATGACCATGTGGATTTCCAAAGGCGGATGGGTTCGTAGGTTGATCGGTTACATGGGCGTAATTGGGCAGCGCGGGTTTGTTGAGCTGGAAAGGCCTGTTACTGTGCTGTATCTCGCAAATAAAAAATAAAGTTGCTAGAGTTTCTGTAACCACAAGCACACTCCTAGGGAATCCCCTCATTGTGCATTTTTTGAGTTGAACCTATCCATAGTAAATTATCTCAGAGAACATGAAAGCCAGTTTTAGTACAGTGACTGTTCCTCCCAGGTGGTGTGCCTTCGTTCTACCCACCTGTCAATATGCAGTTTCTGTGCTAACAGCCGCCAGTCCTTGCCTGTTGCACTGGGAATGTCGAACGTGGAACAGATTTTCTGCCTGATGGAATATGGAATCTTAAACGGTTTGGGGCCTGTTACATTGGTCACACCACTTGCAAACTGTGTGCAGAGGTGAACAGCTTCTCTCTCGCCCTGCAAGAAGAGACAAGCGTCTTTAATCATTGCCCAAGCCAAAAATGATCAGTGACTTTACCGCCAGGGGAAGGAAAATAATTTTCTCACACAGGGGCCCTGCGGATTATTCTCTTTAAGTGCCTTCTTTCGAACCATTGTCAGGAAACTATCACTGGCTGTGATGCATTATCCATGAATCACCTGTATGCTTGGATTGTTCATTAATTATAAATGCCTCATAGCAAGTACTGAATGTTAAGTTAGTGCTGGAATGGGTCAAGTGATATCATTTGCCTGGCTGTACTCAGCTTAGTTCCACCATCAGTTGGATACGGAATAAGGCAGACGATCTTATCGCACCGTTGGAAAGGTATGACGCTGGGAGCGTCACTGAGATGTGGCTGAAAGAATGTCGTGGTTGGCAGCTTAACAACCTAGGATACACACCTTGCCTCGAAAGGACAGGCAGGGAGAGGGGCTGGTAAAAAAAAAATGAAAGTGGTGACTTCGAATCGGAAGATGTAGAATCCCCGTGGGTAGAGTTAAGAATTTGCAAGGGTAAAATGACCCCGATGGGAGTTGTATACAGGCCCCTGAACTGTAGCCAGGATGTGGGAGATAAATTTCAATGGGAAAGAGAAAAGGCATGTAATAAGGGCAATAGTCACGGGGGATTTCAATATGCAGGTAGATTGGGAAAATTAGGTTGGTGGTGGAACTCAAGAGAGGGAATCTGTAGAATGCTGACAAGGTGGCTTTTCAGAACAACTTGCGTTTGAGCCCACTGGGTTATTCTGGATTGGGTGTTGTGTAGTGAACCAGATTTGATTAGGGAACTAAGGCAAAGGAACCTTTGGGAGAGTGATCATAATATGATAGATCTAGGCCTCATATGGAGCCAGTGATCATTAATGGAGAATGTGTGGAGCAGGTTAAGACCTACAAGTATCTGGGAGTACAGTTAGATGAGAAGCTAGACTGGACTGCCAACACAGATGCCTTGTGCAGGAAGGCACAGAGTCGACTGTACTTCCTAAGAAGGTTGGCGTCATTCAATGTCTGTAGTGAGATGCTGAAGATGTTCTATAGGTCAGTTGTGGAGAGCGCCCTCTTCTTTGTGGTGGCGTGTTGGGGAGGAAGCATTAAGAAGAGGGACGCCTCACGTCTTAATAAGCTGGTAAGGAAGGCGGGCTCTGTCGTGGGCAAAGTACTGGAGAGTTTAACATCGGTAGCTGAGCGAAGGGCGCTGAGTAGGCTACGGTCAATTATGGATAACTCTGAACATCCTCTACATAGCACCATCCAGAGACAGAGAAGCAGTTTCAGCGACAGGTTACTATCGATGCAATGCTCCTCAGACAGGATGAAGAGGTCAATACTCCCCAATGCCATTAGGCTTTACAATTCTACCGCCAGGACTTAAGAACTTTTTAAAAGCTATTATTAATGCTTTTTGAGATAGTGATTTAGATGCATATCATTTTTTTTTTACTGAGTTAAGTATTGTATGTAAGTAGTTTTGCTACAACAAGTGTATGGGACATTGGAAAAAAAGTTGAATTTCCCCATGGGGATGAATAAAGTATCTATCTATCTATCTATCTAGAATTCACCCTGCAGTTTGAGAGGGAGAAGATAAAGTCAGATGTATCAGTGTTACAGTGGAGTAAAGGGAATTTAAGAGGCCTGACTGAGAAGCTAGACAAAGTTGATTGGAAGGGGACAGCAGCAGGGATGATGGCAGAACAGCAATGGCTGGAGTTTCTGGGGGGCAATTTGGAAGGTGGGGGACAGGTACATCCCAAAGATGAAGATGTATTCTAAAGGGAGGATGAGGCAACTGTGGTTGACAAGGGAAGGCAAAGAGAGCAAAAAAGCAAAAGAAAGGGCATATAATATTGCAAAAATTAGTGAAAGTTAGAGGATTGGGAAGTTTTTAAAAATCCAACAGAAGACAATTGATAAAAAAAACTATGAGAGAAAAGATAAAATATGAAAGTAAGCTAGCCGAAAGCGTCAAAGAGAATACTGACTTTTTTCCAGATAAATGAAGAATAAAAGAGAGGCGAGAGTGAATATTGGATTGCTGGAAAATGACACTGGAGAGATTGTAATGAGGGACAAAGAAATGGCAGATGAACTTAAGTATTTTGCATCAGTGTTCACTGTGGCATTATGTCAGAAATTCATGAATATCGGTGGCAGAAATGAGTGTTGTTGCTATTGCTAAAGAGAAGGGGCTTGGGAAGCTGAGAAATCTTAAGGTGGATAAGTCATCTGGACCAGATGGACTAAACCCCAGGGTTCTGAAAGAGGAAGCTGAAGAGATTGTGGAGGCATTAGCAATGATCTTTCAAGAATCACTAGATTCTGGTATGGTTTCAGAGCACAGGAAAATTGTAAATGTTACTCCACTCTTACAGAAGGGAGAGAGACAAAAGGAAAGAAATTATAGGCTAGGTAGCCTGACTTCAGCGGTTGGGAAGATGTTGGAGTTCATTTTTTAAGGGTGATATTTTGGGGTACTTGGAGGCACATGATAAAGCAGGCCAAAGTCAGCATGGTTTCCTTAAGTGGAAATCTTTCCTTACAAATCTGTTGGAATTCTTTGAGGAAATAACAGTCAGAATAGACAAAGGAGGGTCAGAGGATGTTGCATACTTGGAATTTCAGACAGCCTTTGACAAGGTGTTGCACATGAGGCTGCTTAGCAAGATAACAGCCCATGGTATTACAGAAAGATACTAGCATGGATAGAGCATTGGCTGACAAAGAAACAGAAAGGAGGGTGCCTATTCTGTTTGGCTGCTGGTGACTAATACTGCTCGCAGGGGCCAGTATTGGGACCACTTCCTTTCAAGTTACATGTCAATGATTTGAACAACTGAATGGATGGCTTTGTGGCCATGTTTGCAGACAATAGAAAGATGAGTGGGAGGAGGGAGGTAGTGTTGAGGAAGCAGGGAATCTGTAGAAGGACTTGGAGAGATTGGAAGAATGGGCAAAGAAGTGGCATGTGAAGTATAGTGTAGGGAAGTGTATGATCATGCACTTTGGTAGAAGAAATAAAGGCATAGGTTATTTTCTAAATGGGGCAAAAATTCAAACATCAGAGGTGCAAAGGCAATTGGGAGTCCTTGTGCAGGATTCCATAAACGTTAACTTGTAGGTTGAATTAGTGGTGAGGAAGGCAAATGCAATGTTAGCATTCATTTTGAGAGGACTAGTATATAAGAGCAAGGATGTAATGCTGAGGCTTTCTGAGGCATTGGTCAGACATCACTTGGAGTACTGTGAGCAGTTTCATGCCACTTGACTAAGAAAAGATGTGCTGGAATTGGAGAGGGTCCAGAGGAGATTCATGAGAATGTTTGTAGGAATGAAAAGATGAGGAGTGTTTGACGGCACTGGGCGAGTACTCGCTGGAGTTTAGAAGAATAAAGGGAAGATCTCATTGAAACTTATCAAATATTGAAAGGCCCAGATAGAGTGGATGTGGAGATAAAGTTTCCTAGAGTTGGTGAGTCGAGGACTAGATGGCATAGCCTCGGAACAGAGGGGTGCCCATTTAGAACAGAGGTAGAAGGAATTTCTTTAGCCAGAGGGGAGCGTATCTGTGGAATTCATCATCGCGGATGGCCATGAGGCAAAGTCGTTGAGTATATTTCAAGCAGAGGTTGATAGTTCCTTGGTTAGTCAGAACATCAAAGGTTACAAGAAGAAGGGAAAGAATAGGGTTGAGAGTGATTATAAATCAGCCATGATGGAATGGTAGCGAAGACCCGAAAGGCCAAGTGGCCTAATTCTGCTCCTACGTCTTATGGTTTTATCAGCTCACATACGCAAAGACACTGGATGCCACAGGGTACATCAATTTCTGCTCTTAAACAAAAATTGATTATATATAAATGGAATGCAATGGCTACATTAATGTAACCTTTATTGAAAATCTCACTGGAATGCCTCTTTGTAGTAAGACCATAAGAACAAAGGAGCAGAATTAGGCCGTTCAACCCATCAAGTCATGTTTTCTCCACCATTCCAACATGGCTGCTTTATTAACCCTATTGTCCAGACTTCTCCCCATAACCTTTGAGGCCTTTACTCAGCAAGGAACTACCAACCTCTGCTTTAAGTATACCCAATGACTTGGCCTCCACAGCAAACCACGACAAAAAAATCACCACTCTCTGGCTAAAAAAATTCTTGCTCATCTCTGTTCTAAGGGGATGTCCCTATATTTTGAGGCTGTGCCCTCTGGTCCTAGTCTCCTCCACTACAGGAAACATCATTTTCAGATCCACTCTGTCTGGAGCTGTAAATATTGGGTAGGTTTCAATGAGATACCCCATCATTTTTCTAAACTCCTGCGAGTAAAGACCTGGAGAATTCAAACGCTCCTCGTGTGTTATACATTCATTTCCAACATCATTCTCGTGAACATCTTTTGGACCTTGCATTCTTCTCTGTCAGTTCCTGAGTTATGGAAATTATTGGCTTCCTCCCCTGTTCTTTAGAGGCTAATCGGGCAAGAGGAAGGTCAGAGCCAATTAAATGTTGGATTTATTACTTCAGGAAATGATTTTTAACTTATTCTTTCCAGTTCTGCTGAGTTGGCTGCTCAGATGAAGGGAAGTGAGATCAGTTGAATTAAAATATTCCGTCTGAGTGCTGGGTCTCAAACTTTTTGGTACAGTAGATCAATTATATTACTAAATAACTTTTTAACTAAATTTAACTTTCTAACTGAAGTTGCTTACTAACTGCAACTTCGAGATTCTTCTGAGGATGAGTACAGATGGTTAACATAGAAACATAGAAAACCTACAGCACAATACAGGTCCTTCGGCCCACAAAGCTGTGCCGAACATCTCCCTACCTTAGAACTAGCTAGGCTTTACCCATAGCCCTCTATTTTTCTAAGCTCCATGTAGCCATCCAGGAGTCTCTTAAAAGACCCTATCGTTTCCGCCTCCATCACCTTCGCCAGCAGCCTATTCCATGCACTCACCACTCTCTGTGTAAATAACTTACCCCTGACATCTCCTCTGTAGTTCCAAGCACCTTAAAACTATGCCCTCTTGTGCTAGCCATTTCAGTCCTGGGGAAAAGCCTCTGACTATCCACTCGAAAAATGCCTCTCATTATCTTGTACACCTCTATCAGGTCACCTCTCATCCTCTGCCTCTCCAAGGAGAAAAGGCCGAGTTCACTCAACCTATATAACCAATATAACTCGGAGTCCTGCCATGTGCAGAAGTTCGCTGATGACACGGCCATAGTGGGGTGTGTCAGGAATGGACAGGAGGAGGAGTATAGGAAACTGATACAGGACTTTGTGATATGGTGCAACTCAAACTACCTGCGTCTCAATATCACCAAGACCAAGGAGATGGTGGTGGACTTTAGGAGATCTAGGCCTCATATGGAGCCAGTGATCATTAATGGAGAATGTGTGGAGCAGGTTAAGACCTACAAGTATCTGGGAGTACAGTTAGACGAGAAGCTAGACTGGACTGCCAACACAGATGCCTTGTGCAGGAAGGCACAGAGTCGACTGTACTTCCTGAGAAGGTTGGCGTCATTCAATGTCTGTAGTGAGATGCTGAAGATGTTCTATAGGTCAGTTGTGGAGAGCGCCCTCTTCTTTGTGGTGGCGTGTTGGGGAGGAAGCATTAAGAAGAGGGACGCCTCACGTCTTAATAAGCTGGTAAGGAAGGCGGGGTCTGTCGTGGGCAAAGTACTGGAGGGTTTAACATCGGTAGCTGAGCGAAGGGCGCTGAGTAGGCTACGGTGAATTATGGATAACTCTGAACATCCTCTACATAGCACCATCCAGAGACAGAGAAGCAGTTTCAGCGACAGGTTACTATCGATGCAATGCTCCTCAGACAGGATGAAGAGGTCAATACTCCCCAATGCCATTAGGCTTTACAATTCTACCGCCAGGACTTAAGAACTTTTTAAAAGCTATTATTAATGCTTTTTGAGATAGTGATTTAGATGCATATCATATTTTTTACTGAGTTAAGTATTGTATGTAATTAGTTTTGCTACAACAAGTGTATGGGACATTGGAAAAAAAAAGTTGAATTTCCCCATGGGGATGAATAAAGTATCTATCTATCTATCTATCTATCTATCTATCTATCCTCATAAGGCATGCTCCCCAATCCAGGCAACATCCTTGTAAATCTCCTCTGCACCCTTCCTATGGTTTCTACGTCCTTCCTGTAGTGAGGCGACCAGAACTGAGCACAGTACTCCAAGTGGGGTCTGAACAGGGTCCTATATAGCTGCGACATTACCTCTCGGCTCTTCAACTCAATCCCACGATTGATGAAGGCCAATGCACTGTATGCCTTCTTAACCACAGAGTCAACCTGATTCTCGTGAATAGAATAAAACTAATACAGGACATTAAGTATAGATTGTTTTCTGGGACTGGGCTGGGAGACAATCATTCCCTTAGCGTGGCTTTACGTAGTCGAGGCAAGCACAGCTAAGCAGCTGGCAGGACTGCTGCCTCACACTTGTAGTGACACCAGTTCTGTTCTGACTTCCTGCACTCTCTATGTGAAGTTCATATGTCCTCCCTGAGATGGCATGGGTTTCCCTGAATGCTCTAGTTTCCTCCCACTAAAACATTCCTGGGTGTTTGGGGTCTTGTCATCAGCTAGTCGGGGGGGGGGGGGGGTCGGTGTCGAAGATTGGAGCCCGAAGGTCAAAGTTGAAACCCGATGACTGAAGCCTGGAGATTGGAGGTCTATCCTGGGGTTGGAGGACTGCCCATTGATGTGGGTGTGTGGTGGAGGGGGGGGGGAAATGGGGCTTCTTCTGCTGTTGTTGTTTTGTTGCTTGCTGTGTTCTGTTTCGTTGCATTCTCTGTTATTCTGCCGAGCCCCATGGGCGTCCTATGTTGCGATACCTTGCACATCTCTTGGTTGGTTACAAACACAAAACACACATTTCATTGTATGCTTCAATGTACATGTGATAAATGAATCTTAATCAGAATCTGGTGGACTAATTGCCCACTGTAAATTGTGAAATGATCGCCCACATCATTCGACATGGCACATAATGACGATGATGAATTGCCTACAGTAAACTACCACTAGAGTGCAAGCAATCAGAATTTGCGGGGTATTGAAGGAAATATGGGGGAGAATAAAATGCGATTAGCTTAGGATTCACGTAAATGAGTGTTAAACAGAACTTCTGCAAAGAAATATTGATTTCTTTTGATTTAAACCAGGCCTAAATGAGACTGCATTAAAAATCAGAATCAGGTTTATTATCATTGACGTGTGTCGTGAAATGTGTTATATTGTGGCAGCAGTACAATAGGTAAAATAGACTAAAAATTACAATAAGAAAAAACATAAAATTAAATAAGTAGTGCAAATATAGGGCAGGAGTGATCATGGGTTCATTCTCCATTTAGAAATCTGATGGTGGAGGAGAAGAAATGGTTATTAAAATGTTCATTGTGTGTCTTCAGGCTTCTGTACTTCCTCTCTGATGGTAGTAATGAAATCCTACAAAATCCTACCTTGGCGCCTCATCGCGGCGTAGGAGTGACAATGGCCGAACATCAGCTAAGTATGTCAGAGATTTGTTCTCTGGCAGGTCTAACCTAGCCGTGAAGGTGATGTTCCATTGGTATACTACTAAACTAGATCTAGTAGTAGGATCGTGACTAGCTAAGTCAAGGAGGTAAGCATGCCTTTGCTACTTTGTGGGTTATGCCTCTTCAGGCAAAGGCTTCACCCAACAAGGACGCTGGTAGCAGGGCGTCTGATGGTGTCTGTGGCAGATGAATCCAAAAGGGTCAATGGTACAGCCAGCTTGGTGGCATGCGGAGGAACCGGAGTGCTGGTCAACGGGTGGCATCACTAGTTAGTTGTCACTGCGGGGCAGCTTCCTTATCCGCTAAGTCTGTTACACTCCTGTGTACCACCAAGCATCCGATTTGGAAGCCCAGAGAGACTGTATGGTGGGGGCACGACACATTCTGTCTTATTACTGTGCAAGGCATGTTGGAGTAGAGTTCCTGGATTGCAGAGACTAAACTCTCAGCACAGTCAACATGAAATCGATGGACAGCCAAAGAAGAAGTAGTGAGAAGAGGGCATGTCCTGGGTGGTGGGAGCCCATACTGATGGATGCTGCCTTTTTGAAGATGGAGGGAAGGCTAGTGCCCATGATGAGATGACTGATCTTACATTGCTTTGCCGCTTTTTCTGCTCCTGCACTAATTTGCGGACTCACTAGACATTGCCAGTCAGTTAGGCACCTAGGAATGTGTGGTTACCATAGCTGTGTTGGTACAGGTTACGGGTTTGAGATAGGAATTAAATGATCTACAGGCCAACAGCACCAAAACAGAGTATATGTTCACTGCCCTGAACACTGAGCACCCACTTTCACTAATCCCTTCATATTCTCCACAGATCCCCATCAACACCTGCTGGTTCAAACAGCCATGTACACACTAGGGGCATGTTCAGTGCCCAGTTAAACTACTAAACCATACATCATGTGAAATAATGGGAGATCGCAGAGATCTCAAGAGAGTTTTGAGGGTTGGAGCAATTTCCAGGGCTCAATGGTGGCGTAGTGGTTACAGCTTAGGGAGTCGGAGTTTGGAGTTCAATTCTGGTGTTGTCTGTAAGGAGTTTGTACGTTCTCCCCATGACCGGTGGGTTTCCTCCAAGTGCTCCGGTTTCCTCCCATACTCTAAAGATGTACCAGTTAGTAGGTTAGTTGGTCATTGTAAATTGTCCTGTGATTAGGCTTGTAACAAAATAGGTGGGTTGCTGGGGTGGGCCAGAGGGGCCTGTTCCGTGATGTATCTCTAAACAAGATAAATAAAATTGAATGGATTGGGGAGAGCATTTGGAAAACACGGCATTGGATTGCCAGATCTAACACAGGCCAGCGGGCACAGGGCTGACGAGATAACAGCACGAGGTAGACCGTAGGCAGTAGAGTTTTGGATGAGCTCCTAGCCCTTGCAAGGCAAAAGGCAGGTGAGCATTATGTCTGGATTTGAAAGCATGGACAAGAGTTTCACTAGTGTATTGGATGGGGCAGCTCTAGAGGTGTTAGTACAATAGGTGATACTGGCAATGGAACAAGAATGAATTAATTTTGTTGGCAACAACCACTCACTAGTTTTTCTATAAATTCTACAGCAATTGAATGAAATACCACAAGATACCTCAGATGAATGCGCTATCTTGATACAGGTCTGTACCTTACAATGATGTTGATAGGGGCTAGCGCTGGTGTCACACAGTTAATCAACATTTCCTGAAATGACCAACATCACATGAGCTGAATGAATCCTTGGGGGAGTTTAATAAACTCTCTTAAGGCAATGTGTCTAACAATGGCAGTGAGACTGACAGCAACTGGGCCTTGAGGTTTGCGGGACGTCATGGACCTAACCTCACACTGATCCACACTTTAGAACAGCTGCCCTTGAAGGTAGAGCATCTAAAATTCTTGGAGAAGGGTCTCGGCCCAAAACGTTGACTGTTTATTCAATTCCATAGATGCTGCCTGACCTGCTGAGTTCCTCCAGTGTTTTGCGTGTGCTGCTCTGGATTTTCAGCATCCGCAGGCTTCTTTGTGATTAAAATTTTCAATGTAAGTTTGACGTATTTCACTCTGTTTCTCAGTACTTTGATGTACATGTGACAAATAAAGCTAACCTTTCTAATACTTTTTCGAACATCTACAACCATTTTACTGTTGTTCTAATATAAAAATGACGTACATTTTTACCTTATTCGATCTGGAGTAGTACATCTTGTGCAAATGAAACAAAACATTCATACTGATGCATGGAGAAGATGGTACTTCAGTCAGATTCACCTCATGCTGGATCTTTATAAGATTTATCTAATTAATTCTACTGTCCACTGACATTTAACTTTACCCTCTCATAATGACATGAAAATGGTGCGCGTTGTCTACCGATGGTAGCAATGGCAGATTCAGGCGAGTTGGCAAACAAAATCTACCCCTACATGGAGGAAAGAATGCTTACTGACGATAAAGGAGAAATACAAAGGCAGAGTACACTTCCCCCTACCATTCTAGATCACTGTAAGATACATTTCTGGTGTAGACTTGGAGGGCCAATTGGTCTCATTTCGTGTCATAATGATTCTATCTATGATTTTGACTGTGAACTATTCTGCCACTGGAAGTAGTTTTTAAAACCCTTCAAGGTTCTGAGCTGCTCTATCAAACCACTTTGGTGGTTTTAGGTTGAGCGTTCCTAGTCACTCCACATTTTTCTCTGCTGGTTTTGTCCTTGGTACTACAGCCTTCCATGGGGACCGGCCATGTGATCTGCATGGATGAGTCCAGAATGCCGCGTCAGTTGTCCTACGGAGAACTGGAGCAGGGCAACCGTGCCCAAGGTCGCCCCAAGGAAGAGGTACAAGGACAACCTCAAGTCAAACCTTAAGTGGGCCAAACTCCAGCCCCGCGATCTCGAACACACTGCTGCTGATCGGTCCAAGTGGCGCAATCTATGCGCCAAGGCAGCAAACAGCTTCCAAGCCAACTGGCGCATGCAGCGCCTCAAGGCGAGTCAAGAAAGACACAGGAAGGCGTCCGCTTCTGCCCCAACAGGCGGTGCTCCTTGCCCCATCTGCGCTTCGGACTTCAGCCTCAGAAGTCATATGCGTGCCCACAGACGTTGACTGCGCAACACATTCGTCTTCCTCGGACTTCGAGAGACTACTACAGCCTTCGAATCAAGCAGCATAGAAACTGGCCCTTTGGCCTACCATCTCCATGCTGACCTCTGTGCCCATCTGCATTAAACTCACTTGCCCCCATCAGCACCGTATCCTCCTTTGCATATTTGCCTGCAATTTGACCTCATTTGGACCTATTTGCTGACAATAGGGTACCGTATACTTCTGTGGCTTGCCTATCTGTGTCTTACCTAACTGCTTCTTTAACATAATCGTTATAAGATTCCATCCCCTCCTCTTGCTGTGCATCCTAGTTTTAGTAAATTAGAATTGGGGATCGTACTGTACGGAAAGAGACCATTCTGCCCAACTTGTCCACGCTGACAGTGGGCACCGTTCTGAATTAACCCCATATCCCTGCACTTGGTCTAAAGCCCTCAATGACTAAACTTAGATCAAAGCTTATCTAGACACTTAAATTCTGTCAGTGACTCCATCTCATCCACTCTCCCAGACGGTGCATTCAAATTTCCCTCCTTCACATCCTTAAAGGTACTTTGCTTCACATAGGAGCAGATTTCTATCATCACCTGGTTTGAAAATGGCATTGTTGAAAGGAAGTTTCATTAAGTGGGGGAAAGAAGTTCTGAATGCCAAATCCACTAAAATGTTGCAGGATGAGGCCATCGAAGTTTTGAAGGATGGCTTTCCACACTGTTTGAATTCATGGAGGTGAACCTGAACATTTGGGAGGAGTCTAAGGGGCAACTTCTTCACTCAGAGGGAGGTCCATATAAAGAATGATCTGCCAGAGGAAGAAGTCGTGGCAAGTGCATTCATCTTAAAAGACACCCGGACAGGGACATGAATAGGAAAGGCTGAGAGTATGAGGGGCCAAAATAAGGCAAATAGGACCAGCTTAGATGGAAATCTTGGTTCCATTGACCATTTGGGCCATGGACCCTGTTTCTGTGCCATATGATTTTATTTAGGGGCCAGCACAGTAACAGGGCCGTCTTGTCCAATTTCAACCATGGGACCCATTAATCTACTGCCCCGTGCATCTTTGGGGTGTGGGAGGAAACCAGAGCACCCCAAGGAAACCAAAGTGCTACGGAGTTTGTCCAGACAGTGGCATAATTGAACCCGGCCGCTGGCACTGTAACAGCGTTACGCTAACCACCATGTTACCGTGCCGCCTCACAATGCCATAAATCATTTCCATCGACAGAAATGTGAGAATTCACACCCTGTCTCAGTAACTTCAACAGCAACATGAAGGCTGAGGGAACGCTGCTTTGTCAGCAGTACTTCCCTTTGGTTGGGACCTCAAGAACGAAATACTGCTTTCTCTTCAAAATCCATGTAAAAGATTCCATGCTGTTATTTTGATTAGGATTGGTGTAGCTTGGACAATGCTTACACCCCAATCAACTTTACCAACAAACAGATCTGTCATCATGTTGTGAGACCCTCTAAATTAGCTGTCAAACTTTACACACCACAACAATAACTATATTTTAGATGCATTTAATTCACTGTGGGTCAGTGACTGCTTGAGAGGGACATTAATATGACCACAGAAATTCATATCCTTTTTTCAAAGGCTAGAACCACCAGGGTAATTTAAAAATGGTTATTGATTGGATTTGAAATGCCTTCCGAGTTCGGTGTTTTATGCACTAAAAGGCCCCTTGCAGACATTCACATAATGAGTAAAAGTGATAAATCAGCGATTTAACATTTCAAGCCAAAATCCTAACACCACAGGGAACAGTGCAAACATAAAGTGGTGAGTTACCTTTTTCTCTCTCACAGGTTTGCTTAAAATTATGAAGAATGTTATAGAGTGATTAAATTTAAGTTAATTTGCTATGCGCTGTGTCGTATAACGTGAGTGATCATGGTCTTTCTGTGACCATGACTGTTCTTGGCAAGTTTTTCTACAGAAGTGGTTTGCCATTGCCTTCTGCTGGGCAGTGTCTTTACAAGACGGGTGACCCCAGCCATTATCAATACTCTTCAGAGATTGTCTGCCTGGCGTCAGTGGTCACATAACCAGAACCTGTGATGTGCACCAGCTGGTCATACCAGGGGCGGGGGATCTAAGGGTGACCTGCCGGCTAGCAGAGGGAAGGAGCACCTTACACCTCCTATGGTAGAGATGTATCTCCGTCCCACCACCCAAAGTTGAGTAGCATATACAACATGTTGCAGGAACTCAGCAGGTCAGGCAGCATCAATGGAGATAAATAAAGAGACGATATTTTGGGCAGAGACCCTTCACTAATCTTGGTGAAGAGATTTGGCCCGAAACGTTGACTCTTTATTTCACTCTCTAGAAGCTGAGTTCCTCTAGCGTTTTGTGTGTGTTACTCTGGATTTCTAGCATCTGCAGACTTGTGTTTATGATTAAAGTTGAGCCTTTTTTTTTGAGACCAGCTGCAAATCAGTGATTCCAGAAGGACCAGAAGTTGCAGAGGATTGCAGGCTCAACCAGTTCCATCGCGGGCACAAGCCTCCACCCCTTCGAGGACATCTCCCAAAGACAGTGAGCACCTCAAGAAGGCTGGGGACCCTCACCATCTATGACATGTCCTCTTCTCATTAATCTCATCATGGAGGAAGTTCAGAAGCCTGAAGGTACACAGTCTATTTTCTAGGAAAGCGCACAAAGTGATAGAGGAACGCCAGCAGGTTGGGCAGCATCTATGGAGGGGTATAAACAATTGATTTCTCGGGCCTGTAGCAAATTGTATTTTTTTTTCAAGATTTCCAGCATTTTGCGTTTAAGTTTTAGGAACAGTATCTTACCCTCTGCCATCAGATTTCTGAACAGTCCTACCTCAATACTTAGCTCTCTTTTAGTACAACCTGTTTGGGTAGATGGGGCTCATCGGCCATGGTTGGCAGCTCATCTAAGAGAAGGAAAACTCTGATCTGGGACCTCCACGGCCTTGCAGTTATACCCACTCTTGGAGAAGAGTTTGGGAGTAAACCCCGAGGAGAAATCCGGAGCTGGAGTCCCTACGGCAATCCTACATTGAGTTCAATGCTGACTGGCATCTCCTGTGACGCTGCTGGTGCCAAACTGTATTGGTCTCTGTCGTTCCTGTGGATTCACCCGCTGTGTGGAGAGGGGGAGCCTGGTCCATATCATACTACTCTGGCTTGCATACCACGTAGACAGCTAGGATGCGATATCGATAGTCAACCCTGACCAATGGAGTCCCTCCAAATATCATCTACCTATCTCTCTATCTACAGGCATTTATTTATTGTAACCTATGCTAATGTTTATTAATGTTTTGCGTTATACCTCTGTCACAAAACCACAAATTTCATGACATTGTCAGTGACAATAGACCTGATTCTGATTCTGAAACAGCACAGAGAGAAACAACTTTACAGACTATGATTCGGATTTGAAGCATGTGGTTCAGATGGAAGGTCACTGACCGGGAACATTTACTCTGTTTCTCTCATCCTAAGATGCGGCCTGACTTGCTGAGTTTCCTCCGCACTTTTTAACTCTGCATTTCTTAAATTTGCCTTTTAATTTGGAGCACTTGTCTTGATCGAGCTATGGAAACAAATTATATCGCGAGGAGACACTCCCAAGTAGAAGTGTCACAGACAGCAGAATGGGACTAACTGGAACCCTTTTCAAAAGAAATGGTCAGCGCTTGGTTGGCCAAATAAAGATGAAGACGAGCTTTATTTGTTGCATTTGCATGGTGAAATGTATTGCTTGCGTCAAATCAAATCAAATCAGCGAGGATTGTACCGGGCAGCCCGCAAGTGTCACCATGCTTCTGGCACCAATGTAACACGCTCACAACTCATTTACCCTAACTATCCACCTCTGGAGTGTTGGGAGGAAACTGAAGTACCCAGAGGAAGCACACAGGGTCATAAGACATAGGAGCAGAATTAGGGCATTCGGTCACGGGGAGAATACAACCATATAACAATTACAGCACAGAAACAGGCCGTCTCGACCCTTCTAGTCCGTGCCGAACGCTTACTCTCAGCTAGTCCCACCAACCTGCAGTCAGTCCATAACCCTCCATTCCTTTCCTGTCCATATACCTATCCAATTTTACTTCAAATGACAATATTGACCCTGCTTCTACCACTTCTACTGGAAGCTCACTCCACACAGCTACCACTCTCTGAGTAAAGAAATTCCCCCTCGTGTTACCCTTAAACTTTTGCTCCCTAAGTCTCAACTCATGTCCTCTTGTTTGAATCTCCCCTACTCTCAATGGAAAAAGCCTATCCACGTCAACTCTATCCCCCTCATAATTTTAAATACCTCTATCAAGTCCCCCCTCAACCTTCTACGCTCCAAAGAATAAAGACCTAAGTTCTTCAACCTTTCTCTGTAACTTAGGTGCTGAAACCCAGGTAACATTCTAGTAAATCTTCTCTGTACTCTCTCTATTTTGTTGACATCTTTACTATAATTCGGTGATCAGAACTGCACATAATAATGTACAAACTCTTTACACACAGTGGAAGGAATCAAAGCCCAATCTTACAGTTGGTACTACAGAACATTACACTAAGAATACCTTCGCTTTGCCAACACAAAATCTACACCTGCACATTTGCTCGCTAATACAAATACCTAATCAGCCAATCATGTGGCAGCAACTCAGTGCATAAAAGCATGCAGGCATGGTCAAGAGGTTCAGTTGTTCAGACCAAACATCAGAATGGGGGAGAAATCTGATCTAAGTGAATCTGACCGTGGAATGATTGTTGGTGCCAGATGGGGTGGTTTGAGTATCTCAGAAACTGCTGATCCCCTGAGATATCCATGCACAACAGTTTCTAGAGTTTACAGAAAATGGTGCGAGAAATAAAAAATCCAGACAGCAGCAGCTCTGTGGGCAAAAACACCTTGTTAATGAGAAAGGTCAGAGGAGAATGGCCAGACTGGTTGATGCTGACAGGAAGGTAACAGTAACCCGAACAACCATGTGTTCCAACAGTGGCGTGCGGGAGAGTATCCCTGAATGTACAACACATTGAACCTTGAAGGAGATGTGCTACGTCAGAAGACCGTGAACCTGCTCCAGGGAATGCTTGTGAAGCTCACCTCAAGGATGGAGGTATTGATGTGAAAGGTCTGTTCGTCACCTTTGAGCTGTCGGACACAGATCCTACAGGAGAGCTGAGTTGTTGTTGAGTTGAATCTTTCCACTCTGAAGGCACATGGCAGAGGTTTCTGCTTCCTGCTCCATATTTGGGAAAAGGCAATTTCCTGCTGAGGAGAGAATAGAGAATCAGCCTCCCATTAGAGTCTGTGCAATGATCAAAACGCGAAGTGATGTGTACAGTTTTGGTCCCCCTTCTTTGCCAGAGAGTAGTGAATCTGCAGAATTCTTTGCTACAGGTAGCTGCGGAGGCTAAGTCTTTATGCTTATTTAAGGCAGAGGTTGATAGATTCTTGATTGTTCAGGGCTTGAAGGGATGCAGGGAGAAGACAGGAGATTGGGGCTGTGAGGAGGATTGGATCAGCCATGATGGAATGGCGGAGCAGTCTGGATGGGCCAAATGGCTAATTCTCCTCTATATCCTATTGTCTTGTAGTCTTTTATTAGGAAAGGTGTGACTAAACTGGAAGGAGTGCAGAAAAGACTTACAAGGACATTACAGACAGACAGACAGATAGACATACTTTATTGATCCCGAGGGAAATTGGGTTTCGTTACAGTTGCACCAACCAAGAATGGGATAAGGACTAAAAGGCCTTACAGGGAGAGGCTGACCAGGCTAGCTATTTATTCCTTGGAATGTAGGAGAATGAAGGACACCCTTTTCACCTTCCTGGTGAAAAGTCTTGGCCCAAAATATCGAGTGTTTATGCTCTGAGTTGCTGAAAAGTTTGAGTGCTATTTTATAAACTTTTGAAGTCATTCTTGACTTCAGGGGTTGCCTAAGTTGAGGATAATTCTCTAAGCTGACCATCCTCGAACTTGGTTGCTCCACCATTAGGCACCTGGGCTCTGAGCTTTGAAATTTCTTCCATAACCCCTTTACCTCACTACCTCAATTTACAGGTCTGTCTGGAAACAGCCAACAAATACTGGGATCGCCGCTTGGCTGCAGACTTAAGTTCGTATATCCTTTCTTTGTTAAAGCAATGCTGTGATCTTTTTATGCTTCTTTAAATTGGTAAATTGATTTATTATTGTCACATACAGTGAAAAAATGTGTCTTGCATGCCATCCATTCAGATCACTTCATCACAACAGAAAACAATAACAGAATGCAGAAGCGTGCTAAAGTAGAGAAAGTGCAGTGCTGGCAGGCAACAGTCCATCTCATCATATTAGGCTTCTATTCAATAGTTATAACAGCAGGCTAGAAGATGTTGTGACTCTATTGGAACATACTTTCAGTTTTTATCTATAATCTTCTGCCTGATAACAAACAATAAAATCAAAAGGTAAAACAGATTACTTTGTGAATCGTGTATTTGTTTCTGGAAACCACTCTTTGTTTTAGGGATACAGCTCTATAAGTTGTTGGTTGGAAGGCCTTATTCCATGCTGTATAGCTTAATGACTCTTACATACAGCTAACAAATGCCTCTCAAGCTGTTAAACAGTTTATGAATACCAGGTGTAACAAACAAACTAGTCAATTATCTCCTTGTGGAATAGGATCAAAAGGAATAGGAACAGAATTAGGACCTTTGAGTTTGCTCTGTCATTCCATCGTGTCTGATTTGTTATCCCTTTCACCCCTCCCTTCTCCCTGTAACTTACTAATCAAGAATCTATCAATATCTGCTTTAAATATAACCAATGACTTGGCCTCCACAGCTGCCTGCGGCAAGGAATTCCACAGAGTCACCACCCCACTGGCCAGAGAATTCCCTCCTCAGCTCTGTTGATCTTCCAGTCCTCCAGAACTATTCCAGAATCTAGAGATTTTTTTTTAGAAAGATCATTACTAATGTCTCCGCAATCTCTTTAGCTACCTTTTTCAGAACCCTGGCGTGTAGTTCATCTGATCCAGGTGACTTATCTATCTCTAGACCTGCATCTTCCAAATTACTCACAGAAATTCCAGCCATTTCTGCTGGTTGTCCCCTTCTAATCAACTTTGGCCATTCTCCTTCAATCATGCCTCTGTAGTTACCTTTACTCAACCACGATACTGATACTCAAAACGCAGAGTGAATTCTAACGTAATATGATTACTGGGGTCCTTTACCTTGAGCTTCCTAATCAATTCTGGATTGGTACTGTCCACCAGAAATGCCTTTTCCAAGTGGACTTAACCCTAGGCTGCTCTAGAAAGCCAACTCATAATCATTTTACAAATTGCTTATCATGGGATCCAGCACCAGTCTAATTTTTGCAATCCACCTGCATACTTACATCCCCCATGATCATCATAACACTGCCCTTTTTATATGCCTTTTCTGTCTCCCATTTCAATTTGTAGCCCACATCCAGGCTACTGTTCGGAGGCCTGTGTACAACTCCCATCACGGTCTTTTTACCTTTGCAGTTTCTTAACTCTCTCCACGAGGATTTGACATCTCCTGATCCCAAGTCAGTTCTTCCTAAGGATTTGATTTATTTTTCTGCCAATTAAGCCACCCCACATCCTCTGCCCACCTGCCTATCATTTCAATACCATGCCAAGCTCTCAGCTGTGAGCTGCTTCCAACCACGGGTCAGCGATGCCCACAATGACATATGCCAATGTGATAATAAACTTACTTTGAACTTTGCTACCTGCCAATTTCCAACTGCTTTACAAGACTGCCTCCCCAAAGTGCCCTCCAAAGTCCACCGGAGGTTTATTGTGAGACAGAGATAGGTAAACATTCACGTCATTGTGCTGGAATTGATTTTATGTTTCATGGCACAACATGAAGCAGCAAGAATGGGGCAGAATTTGGGCATAGGCTGCTAAATGGTTTAGTAACGGACAAACACATTCCTCAAAGAAGTGTCGTAAAACAGCTATTTTTAACAAGAGAGAACCTAACCACCTTCCCTTGTTATTCAATACATTTCCCCAGCACTGGTATCCTTTGACTCAGTTAGGGATGGGCTATAAATGCTGACTTTACCAATAGTGCCCACATCTCGAGAAATAAAGAAATAAGGGAACAAAATTGCATATATTTCACAATGATGTGTCCATCCAGCTTTTCCTCCCCAATACAACTTTCTCTTCAAAAAATGAATGAATTAAATATGCTTTAAAGCAGCTCTCCAAGTTTCCAATTACTCTGGAAATTTGAAAAAGCTCTCTGGGTAATTTGACTATTAATAAATTATTTGTGCTGGAGAAGCTCTGTGGCAAATTATCCACGCATACTAAATCAATTCCTTTTAATACAAATCAAATATTTATGTTCAATTAACCTGTAATGGGTAAACTTGTTAGCACTGTAATTGTTTATGATGGCACTAGCCCACAACCCAAAATCGCGGAGGGCATCAGCCAGCCAAATCAACATCTCTTTCGAGGAGAGATGCACTCCGTTCCTCCACACGCCAGAACGTTTTTTCTCTCCTCTCTTCTGCAGCCTAATATTGAATGTTTCTACCATCTTGACTACATGACACAAGAGCAGAATTAGGCCATTCAGCCCGTCGAGTCTGCACTGCTAATTTTGGCTGATTTATTATCCCTCTCAAAGTCATGTTTCTTCCCCAGACAATCAGCTCACACCTACTTGGTTGCTTTCAGTTAAATATAGACTAAATGCACTGAAGGTGTTATGTCCCATAATCTTACTCGTGGATTCGATTTCTATGCAAGTTATCTAGGATACCTGGCTGGAAGTCTGAGAAGAGCTTATTTGCTCTCTAGTATACACTTTTCTGAGGGAGCCCATTCAGAATCAGAATCAAGTTTAATATTATTGTCATATGTCATGAAATTTGTTGATTTTGCAGCAGTAGTATATTGCAATACATAATAAAACTGTAAATTATGGTAGTATAATTTATTATTATACAGTATAATTGTGTGTGTGAAATTAAATAAGTAGTGCAAAAAGAGATAAAATAAGTAGTGAGGTAGTGTTCACGGGTTCAATGTCTATTCAGAAATCTGATGGCAGAGGAGAAAAAGCTGTTCCTGAATTGTTGAGTGTGTGCCTTCAGGCACTTGTACCATCTCTCTGATGGCAGCAATGAGAAGAGGGCACGTCCTGGGTGGTGTGGTTCCTTAATGGTGGATGCTGCCTTTTTGAGGTTTTGCTCTCTGAAGATGTCCTTGATGTGGGGGTTTGACATAAATCCGAAACCATGACAGGAAAAAGATCAGAAATGATTTAAAAGATGATTTAATCATCATAACAGATGATTAAAGTAAACAACAACAACTCAAACGTCAGTTCAGACAGAACCTTTCATATGGGAGAGAGAAGGTGAAAGCTTGGCTTGTTGACTTACATTTGGCTCGGGGTAGATTTTGAATACTGCACATACGCAGAATTATGGAGGTATTACTGTGCACAAGGCAATTTGGCCTATCACTGGGAATTCTTGCCCTTTGCTCCCCATGAGATCATTAAATCATTTGCTTAATATGTTGCCTACAATGTTCAGAATGTTCTAAGAGCTATACCATAGCAGCAACACCTTGCCCTCTGACTCTGAGATACATTTCTAACTTTGGAAAACAACGGAATCCATTGTCACCACTGGGTGCAACATTTTCATGCTACCAATCAGGACAGCTTCACCTCCTTTCGCCTCTGGTTCATTTACTAATCACCATGAACTATGACCTTTAATGGTTGACTAATGGTGGGCCATTAAATAGTTGTATTGTACTTGTGACTATTGAATGTCAGACAGACTCTTAAGCTCACAATCTGCCTCATTATCATCTTGTTCCTCACTTTTGGGCCCCTTATCTTAGAAAAAATGTGCTGACAATGGAGACGGTTCAAGGGAGGTTCATGAAAATCATCCTGTGATTGAAAGGCCTGTCATATGAAGAGCGTTTGATGGCTCTGGGCCTGTACTCACTGGAATTCAGAAGAATGAGGGGTGATCTCATTAAAATCTATTGAATATTGAAAGGCCTCAAGAAAATGGATGTGGGGAGGATGTTTCCTATGGCGGAGGAGTTTAAGACTGGAAGACACAGCCTCAGAATAGAGGGGCATCATTTTAGCATGGAGATGAGGAGGAATTTCTTGAGCCAGAGAGTGATGAATTTGTGGAACTCGTAGCCACAAGTGGCTGCGGAGGCCAAATCATTGGGTATATTTGAGGCAGAGGTTGATAGATTCTTGATTAGTCAGGGCATGAAGGGATATGGGGAGAAGGCAGGAGACAGGCTGAAAGGGAAAATTGGATTAGCCATGATGAAATAATAGAGCATACTCGATAGGCCAATGGCCTAATTCTGCTCCTATATCTTATAATGCTTACCTGCACTGCATTTTCAAAGTTTGAAGATCATTTATTATCAGAATATGTAAACTATGTACAACCTTGAGATTCGACTCACTACAGGCAGCCACAAAACAAAGAAACCCAATAGAACCCATTTAAAAAAGATCACCAAACACCTAATGTGCAAATAAAGTTGTGCAAACAAGACAAGTAAGCAAACAGCATTCAGAAATGAAGTTCACAAAAGAGTCCACAGACGTGAAGCCAGCAGCCGATTCAGGATCCCGTTGGTTGCAGGCCGCAGCCTCAATTCAGTACAGAGACGAGTAAACTTTGTGGAGCAGAGAACTGAACACCAGCTCTGACACCTTGACCCTCTCCTCCAGCACTGACACTCTGACCTTTTTAGTTTGGCCCAGCACATAAATCATCCAAACTTAGGGTCATTCCTTGCTCTTGGACCCTGGCCCCGCTGCCTCGATTCAATCTATATCCAACCTTTCCAGTTCAGCCCGGCATTTATATCGACCAAACCTTGAGGGTTTGCTCGCTCTCTGGCCCGCGATCCACCTTGCCTCGCCGTGGTTCTGCCGCTCCAAGTCTGCTCAAGCAATGGCCAAACATATCCTGCTCTCATGCCTGCGCCAAGCTGCCTCAATTTGGCACGTACGTACCACACCTCAACCGCTCTGCACGTCTAAGATTCTGTACTCAGTACATTTTATTCTGCATTCTGTTACTCCTTTGGCTTGGTCTACCTCAATATGATATGTAATGGGTTGATCTGCATGAACAGAATGCAAGACGAGCTTTTCACCATATCTTGGTACATGGGACAATGATCAACCAATACCAATATCAATTACTTTCTATTGTTTACTTGGCTTGAGCCCTTCAGTATTTCAAAACGCTCCATGAGCTGATGGGGTGGTGGTAGAGGCAGATGCTTCAGGAACATTTCAGGGACTCTTGGATAGGCAGGTGGATGAATAGAAAATGGAGGGCTATTTGTGAGGAAAGGTCAGATTGATCTTGGAGTTGGTTAAAAGGTTGGCACGACATTGCGGGCTGAAGGGCCTGTACTGTGCTGTACTGTTCTATGTTCACTAACACTCAGCTAACGCATTCCAAACACCAGCTGCTTTCCGGATGAAACATAATTCTTCCTTGTATTATCTATGTAACACGCTGTAAGGTTTCACTGCTAAGGCTAATGTAATGGCTACTATGTAATGTTCCACTGCTAACGTAATGGTTTCCCTGTAGCAGCAATGCTTGGGTTATGACTAGAGATAACGGGGCTTTGGAATGTATGTTATCCAATGGGAGAAATGTTGTTCTTTCTTGTGAGTCTGGAAGAGAGATTTTCGCGGTCTTTTGCTGGGGAGCAATGGAAAGAGTCGGAAGACTGGATGGAGTGGACTGAGGAGCTACGCTTGCAGGAGGTGGATGGTTGATGAATAGCCATATCAGTGAGCTCCAACGATGCGCGATACTTTTTTTCCCTAAAATGGGCCCTTTTACTTTTTATTTTCTTTACTAACCCTCTATCCAGATTAAGATTTATAAAGTTCCATCATTTAATTGCGTATGATGTACTGTCTGATATTTTGTGGTGTGGATTTGTAACAACTCCTGGCCCTGCCAAACTGAGAATTCTCATTAATGTGGATGCTGCGCGATGTGTAACCGGGCAACACGTCGTGCAGCGTCCACACAAACAAGATTTCTCAGTTTGGCAGGACCAGGAGTTGCTTTCCCCTAGACGAACTCGTGCTGGCTTAGCCCGAGGGTCACATCCGTATGTCACTGCGCTGCTCTCTGTAGCTCTCCACTCAGCCTTTGCCACTTGCACTCTCTTTCCAAGGCTTACCAGAGTTGTTCAGCTACAGCGAGCATAAACAAAAGGCTACAATTCACCCTCCAATGTCTGCTTGAGTTTCAAAAGCAAGGTCACTTCGTGGCTCCACGGCGCGGCTGGCAAAGTCACTGACACACAGCTCCAGAAGCCCCGGTTTAATTCTGATATCTGTGTGGAATTTGGCCACTCTTACGGCGGGTTGCCTCCAGACCCTCTGCTTTCCTGCCACAATCACGTGGATTGGCTGAGAGTTAAAATCTGCTGGGGCAGTTAATGGGAATGTGGGGAGCATGAAATAAAACCAGTGTAGGATTTACTGTAGATGGGTGCAGACTCGTTGGGCATGCTTCTGTGGTGTATCACTCTATTAATAAAGGCTCAGTTTGTTTAATTTATAGCACATTAAAATAGTCAGTGTCATAAGTGGTTCAGAGGTGGGAACTCGTACTGTGGGCTGTGGACTGACAATCCAGGGTGTGAACTAGGGATCAGGATCTCAGCAGGTCGAACCGTGAGGGTCACGAGCGAACTCTAGTGCAGGAATCACTTTGTTAATTCAAACTAAGCTGAAGAATCATTACAGAAATTAACCCGAAAAGCTAACAAGAGCTCAGGCGAACTATACAGAATCTCGTTGAACTAAAATCACCCATGATACACGGAAGAACTCGGTCTGAGTTCCAGCAGACAAGGAACCACAACAACAGAGCAAAAAGAGGTTGGCATGCCCCCCTGAAATATGCCCTGGGGCATGTAGGAAGTCAGGACTAATCAGACAACATAGACAAAGAAAAAATCCCCAAGGCCAACAACTACAAGTACCGTGCTAATTAAATGATCCCAAATTTAATAGAAGTGTTAAATACAGAGAGTTTAGCAAACCCCACGACACCAAATGAGACACCTGCAACACAAAGTGCAAACCTCGCACTAGCCCAAAGACAAATAGATATAGAAGGTAAATAATCCAAGGAACACAGCAGATCAGAGAAAATACACACCACATACTAACTGAAAATAAACCCTTTCTTTTTAAACGACCCCTGGTTGTGACACAAGCAGCATCCATGGAGGGAAATGTCCATACCTGAGGCTGAGACCCTTCGACAGGGCCCTTTGTTATTGATAAAGATGTCTGAAATAGTGGCCCACTAAGTGGCAATTCTTGCTGTCTCATCAAAGTGTGAGTGCATTGTTGTTACCTTGAGGGGAATCGATTTTCTCTACAATGCCTCCAAGGATAACAGCACTCCAAGTTTGCAGATGATACAATGGAGTGGCAGGTAGTGTTGAGGAACGGAGAGTCTGCAGAAGGTCTTAGACCAATTCGAGAATGAGCAAAGAAGCAGCAGATTAAATAGTGTAGGGAAGTGTATGGTCACATACTTTGGCAGAAGAAATAAAAGCATAGACTGTGTTCTAAATGGGGAGCAGATTCAGAAATCTGAGGTGCTTAGGGACTTGAGAGTATTCATGCAAGATTCCTTAATGGGTAACTTGCAGGTTAAATTGGTGGTAAGGAAGGCAAACACAATGTTAGTATTCACATCAAGGGGGCTAGAATTTAAGAAAAAGGATGGCTATTGGTCAGATGGCACGTAGAGTATTGCGAGCTGTTTCATGCCACTTGACTAAGAAAAGATGTGCTTGGCATTGGAGAGAGTCCAGAGGAAGTTCTCGAGAATTATCCCAGGAATGAAAGTGTTAATGTATAAGGGGTGTTTGATGGTTCTGGTCTGGTCCTCATTAGATATTAGAAAAATGAAGGGGGATCTCAATGAAACTTATCGAATATTGAAAGACCTAGATAGAGTGGGCATGGAGAGGATGCTTTCTTTAGTGGGTTGTCTGGGACCAGAGGGCACAGCCTTAGAATAGAAGGACATCCCTTTAGAACAGGGATGAGGAGTAATTTATTTAGCCAGAGGATGGTAAATCTGTGGAATTCTTTGCCACAGAACAATTCACTGGGTTTATTTAAAATGGAGGTTGATAGGTTCTTGATTAGCAAGGGCATCAAAAGTTATGAGTAGAAGGCAGGAGAATGGGGTTGAGAAGGCTAATAAATCAGCCAAGATGATATGGCAGAGCAAACTTGATGGGCTCAATGGCCTAATTCTGCTCCTATTTATTATAATCTTATGGTCCTATTCCCTTCTACAATCAACTCTGCTACAGTTGGTCTGCATCTGAAACCTTCGTCTTAATCACAAACAAGAGAAAATCTGCCAATGCTGGAAATCCAAGCAACACACATAAAATGCTGGAGGTACTCAGCAGGTCAGGCAGCATCTGTGGAAAAGAGTACTGCTGACATTTCAGCCCAAAACCTCGACTGTATTCTTGTCCATAGCTGCTGCCTGGCCGCCAGCATTTTGTGTGTGTTGCTTCATCCTAATCTTCGCATTCTCAAAATTCATCTTAACTGTCTGTGGAGTAACTCCACAACAGACCATCTGGAACGTGAGATATTACAAGCAGTGTACTTCTGACCGAATCACGTGTATCAATAAATACACTCTGAAATTCATTGTTCATTAATAACACAATCTCCCCTTGGCTTTGAAAGCTGAAGATGCTACTGTTGCCACAGTTACAGCAGTGATAATAAAAAAAATCCCTGACAATCATTCACGCTTACAAAATAAATTAATAATTATGACTGGTGGTAGCTTTTAAAAATGGTGCCCTGGATATTCAAATACCGTCCTTCCCATAATCTTATAAAAATACATTATCAAACAAAACATGCAAAGACATCAAAAGTAACCAATTTTCAATCCAGTTATATTTCCTGATATTGAAAGAAATAAATGTAAGTGGGCTAATATTAGACAGTAATATCTGTCTTGGCTCTGTGAATAGTACACTTGCTTCTGAATGCAAAGATTTTTGAATGCAGCCTCTAACAGTCACAGTAATACTGTTGTGTATCTAACGATATGTCATTTATGCATTGTGCCAATTTGTATATAGACAGAGCACTTTAAAAAAATCTATTAATATTATAGTGTTAGTATTATCCTATGTGCTGTATGTGATCGATGTACTGTGTGTTTTGTACCTTAGTCCCTGAGGAACGTTGTTTATCTATATACATGTGTACAGTTGAATGACAATAAACTTGAACTTGAGTTCAAGTCGCACTTGAAAGACCTGAGCACATAATTAAGACTGACTGACACTTAAGTGCTTAAGCCGTTGGAGGTCCTGTTCGTCAAATGAGATGCCAGCCAGTGTACATTCTTAGGAAGATCTGAATGGTGAGCCTATCCTATTTGGGAAGGAGTAAGGGAGTTTTAGCAGAGTCCTCTCAACCAACAGTAACTGACATTATTTTGGCATTAAAAGCAGAAAATGCCGGACAAACTCAGCAGGTAAAGCAGAATCAGTGGAGAGAGAAGCTGTTAAACAATTCAGGTCCCCTAACCTGCTGTATTTATGCATTTCCCATGAGATCCTGACCTCAGCTGCGGTCTGTGCTGACTGCATAGAGTTCCTCTGGAAACTGGTTTCTTCCCATATCCCAAAGACATGGAAATTGCCCAGTAGTAGAAAATATTATGAGAGAAATCAGGAGGGCTAAAAGAAGCACGATGTTGCTTTGTCAGGTGTAGCACAGAAACAAACCCTTCTGCACATCTAGTCTGTGCTGAATGATTATTCTGCTTAGTCCAATCAAGCCACACCTGAACCATAGCCCTCCATGTCCCTCCCATCCATGTACTTATCCAAATGTTTAAAGTTGAAATCAAACCCTCATCCACTACTTCCACTGGTAGGGTGTTTCACACTCTACCACCTTCAGCCATGATGAAATGGCAGAGCAGACCCGATGGACCAAATGGCCTAATTCTGCTCCTGTATCTTGTGGTTTTAGGTCCTTAAATATCTCACCTTTCACCTTTAACCTATGACATCTTGTCCTAGTTTTATCCAACCTCAATGGAAATAGCCCACTTGCATTATCAACCCCTCATAATTTCATATATCTCTATCAAATCTCCCCTCATTGTCCAACATTTCAGGGAAATATAAATGCTGTAGCAAAATAAAACTCTGTTCAGTTCTGGTCACCTCATTATAGGAATGATGCTGAAGTTCTAGAGATGGTACAGAGGAGATTTTGCAGGATGCTGCCTGGATTGGAGAGCATGTATTATGAGGAAAGGTTGTGCAAGATAGGGCTTTTATCATTGGAATGAAGGAGGATGATTTAATGTAGAGACTGGTCCTGCATTGTGTGGAGGAAGGCACTGAAATTTAGTGTACAGACTGGTCTAGCGCCATCTGCAAGAGTGAGCTGCTGAAATTTAGTGTACAGTCAGGTCCAGCACTCTGTGAGGTGGAAGGCACTGAGATTAAGTGTGCAGATTGGTCCAACACTATGTATGGAGGAAAGCACAGAGATTTAGTGCAACCACTGTCAAAACTGTGGGGTAAGGCTATGGCTTAAGGCTCCACTGTCAATGCATGTAAAGGACCTGGAATTCATATAAAATGTCTTAGTTTGTTTGCTCATGGGAAAATTGATGTGATGTTGACCATTTGTTCATGTTCCCAATGTTTATTGTTTATTTATTAATCATCATTATTATTATTGCTTTTTTTCTTTATCTTTGCATTTGTACAATTTGTTGTCTTATGCACTTTGGTAGTTTGTCCATCCTGTTGGGTGTGGCCTTTAATTAATTGTATTGCATTTCTTGGATTTAAGGTAAATGCCCCCCAAGGAAATTAATCTTAGGGGTGTATATGGTGACATATATGTACTTTGATAATAAATTTACTTTGAACTTTAAACTTTAATGCAAATTCTGCAAATAAGTGGAAACAGCAATCTTATAGAACATAGAATAGTTGAGAACAGAAACAGTCCTTGGGCCTATGATGTTGTGCTAAACTAACTTAACTAGTAATTAGCCTGGGGTGGCGGGATGGAGATACATCTCTACCCAAGATGGTGGAAGGTTCTCCTCCCTCTGCTCGCCCGGAGGTCACCCTTGGGCAAGCTGCAGCACCTGCTTAGCCACCCCATGTGAAGCCATGGGAACAGTAAGTGGACGGTCATATGAGCAGCAGATGCACATCACAAGTCCTGGTTATGTGACCACTGATGCCAGGCAGGCAATCTCAGAAGAGTATTGATAATGGATGAGGTCACCCATCTTGTAAAGACATTGGCCAAAAGAGGGTAAATTTTATGAATAAATTACATGTTTAAATTTAAATATTATTGTGTATCGAGCAGCAAATTGGTTCCGTCCCCTACTCTTCACTCCTCTGGTCACCCAACTTGCAAGATAATGGGATTAGTGTACAGTACTGGACAAAACTCTTAGGCACACATATACAGCTAGGGCACCTAGGACGTTTGCACAGTACTGTTTTTGTCAACATGGAGCAGAGAGTGAGTCTGTAAACCTGGTGGGAGCAAAGGATGTTGAGAATGGTGAAGGTGGAGCACTATGGGATGGGTGTGGAGTAGGTGTGCAGGGAAGGAGTGCCAGGGGTAGGGGTTGGCATGGGTGCAGACACACCCAGCCCCGAGAGACCTGGCAAGATCATTTAATTCCAAACAATTGGTTTATTGATCATTACAGGATGTCTCTCTGGTGCTTCCCACTCCCTCCCCCGTTTCCCAACCATGATCCCCCTCTCCATTCTCAGTCCACAATAAAGACTCAAACTAGAATCAGGTTATCACCACTCACATATATCCTGAATGTTTGTTTTTGCGTCAGCAGTACAGTGCAATACATAAAATTCATACAGTACTCTGCAGAAACCTTAGGCACGTGCCTAAGACTTTTGCACAGTACCGTAGAAGGGCAGAAAGGTCAGCATTGGTGTGGTGGGCCGAACTGCCTGTTTCTGTGCTGTACAACTGTACAGATCTGACGACGTGTAATGTCAAAACTGGGTGCATTCGCTCGTGTTCATGTGTAAGCCTCCACCCACCGGTGATCTTGAAAGTTCATGCACGTGTGAAGCAAGCAGCAAATACCTGAAACAGCGTCAGTGGTTTTACTCTCCACAGGAACTGGGGTATGTCGAGTAGGGAGATTTGAAGGCCATATGAGTTCGCTTTGAAATGTATTGTTCTGGGCTCATCCAACAAATGTCCTCCCTGGTTCCTCTCTTCTGTCATCACCTCCTGGGACAGAAGGAATGCAAGAGTTAACATTTGCAATCGCAGACCACAACATTTTTTGTTCCAGACACAAGCTTCTCAGTCTGAAATATCACCTCCATTTCTCTCACCACAGATGCTGGCTGACCTGCTGAACATTTCTGACATTTTCAGTTTTCATTTCAGATTCTCAGTGTCTACAACTTTGTTTTTGGATTCGCATTAGTTGTATTTTCAGGAATATTCACAGAAAGAAAATTCTGCGTATAGTTGTCCATAGGATAAACTTCTGACAAGATGTATATTTTTAGGACCATTCATTATAAATTAAAGTGGCTTGGATTTGTAAATGGCTTGATCATATTCCTTAAGGAATATACTTAAGGAATATTCCTTAAGTATTTTACAAAGGTAGAATTAAATTGGAATCCTTTACTAGTGTGTAGGTTCTAAGAAGCGTCGGTGGGGGTGGTGGTTGATTAGGAGATTATGCTCTTTGCTGTTCTTCAAAGGATTCAAAGTACATTTATTACCAAAGCACAGTATATATAAATTATACAACCTTGCTATTTGTCTGCTTACAGGTAGCCACAAAGAAAGAACTCAATTTTAAAAAAAAGATCAATACTCAATGACAGAGAAAGAGAAAAAAAAACACAAGTCATGCAATCAATTGAAGCAAGCAACAGCATTTTGAACCAATTTGAGTCCATAGACCCCGAATCCCTGGAGCAGGCTGAAGTAGGTCTCGGTAGGTCCCAAAGCCTCGGTGTCAGCACATTATAGAGCAGGGCAAATCACCATGATGAACGTAGCAGTCTGAGCAGTTTCACAGCTTCAGTGCTGCAGAGAGAGGGAAGTGTTCACTGCGGGAGAGTGAATGAAATTGGCCCGACGCTTACCCCAGGGAGGATTAATGGGTTGAGTTTCTTCAGGATCAGATAAAAGCCACAGCAAAATTATCACTCTGGAACGAGTGCAAAACATTCAGAGAGGATAGATTATGTTGTTCAAGAGGCCCATCATGTATTACCTTCACTCCTTACAAAGAAGAACTAAAGGAACATCAAAGACAACTGTGCATCGTCTGTTCTGACCACATAAGCCTGGGATTTTACTAATGAACGAGGATTATGATGGATCCCTCTCAGATATCTGCATTCCAAAACCTTTCAACATTCTCAGATTGCTCCATGGTGATCTTGAAGCCATGATTCTTGTCACTGGGTTCAGCACAGACCCACTCCCAATGCAGACAAAGGTTCCACACACCAACTAGCTATCAATGGTGTTATTAACGCACCAATTTGCTTCTCAATCTTTCTCGCCGGGGTATTTCACCTCTCCTTTTACATACTTCTTGCTTGAGTTAATCTACAGAGCAAGGGGAAACCATTCAGTTTACCTCCAGTCCGGAAGTCACCTCATTATGTGCAGGTGATGAATGATACTCAAGTATGCCCACACTCAGGTCATTGAGTTTAAAAAATCATTGTTGTCTCTTTCATGGAAGCAGACAAGAGGATGGGCCTGCACTAACATCCTGGAGACTAGGTCCATCACCAAATTCATGGCACTTTGTGTCACTCCATGGACAGAGTCTACCTTCTTCCAGTGCCTTGCACTCCTTCCAGCATAGGAGAATAGGGTGCCACAGCAGTGTAGCAGTTAGCACAATGCTCCTTCTGATCAGGGCATCCCAGAGTTTGGAGTTCAATTCTGGCACCGTTCTATAAGGTGTCTTGGTATGTCCTCCCTGTGGGTTATTTCTGGGTCCTCCTGTTGTGTTCCACAGTCCAAAGACATACCGGCTAGGTTAAATGGTCATTGTAAATTGCCCTATGATTAGGTTAGGGTGAATTGGGTTTGTTGGGAGTTGTTGGGTCGTGTGGCTCAGAGGGCCAGAAGGGCCAAACCCTGTACCGTATCACTAAATGATTTAAAAAGAACAGCAATGCTCCTGAGGATCCTATCTGATCACGAAGCTCAAAGAAACACAACTTATAAGCTTTTCCTGAGACTACTGAAGAACAGTACAGAGTAGAAACATCTCCAAACAATTAAGATCCATAATGAGGTGCAAATCAATGTAGCCCATTTTTGATATCTCAGGAGACACTGATTATGAAGTCTGCCGACATCACCAATGTTCTAACAAAATCTTTGGACACCCGAGGAAATGATTGAGGACCTTAGACACAGCACAAAGTGGTGTGTTCTTTATAGTAATACGTACCGTGGGTTTCTAATAATGAAACATATTCTGGAAGAATAGAACTTTTAGTTACAACAACCAAACCACATTTTACACTGCCATGCTCCTAGATCATTCTCTCATTTTTGTGCATGCTCAGAACTCTCACCAATCAGGTTCTGACACATCATTCACGTGATATCACCACACAGAGTTCAAGGTTCATTCACTCAGATTCAGATTCAGATTCAGTTTATTGTCATTTAGAAACCACAAATGCAATGCAGTTAAAAAACGAGACAACGTTCCCCCAGAATGATATGACTAAACAGACTACACCAGAAAATCCACGTAACGTTTGGCAATCCCCAATCCAGAGTCCGGAGAGGCTGCTGCATATTAATATCGTGCTACCGTCTAGCGCGTTCCCCGGAAAGGAGCTACAAATCCACCGGACAAAAACAAGACCAAAAACTAAAGCTACAAGACCTGCACAAAACCACATAATTACAACATATAGTTACAACAGTGCAAACAATAGCATAATTGATAAAAAAAAACAGACTATGGGCACAGTAAAAATAGTCCAAGATGTTAAAGGACCGTAAGTTCAAAAGAAATCACCACAGTTTCCACAAGACCCCAGGGTCCCAACAGACTCGCCATCCCACGCCGGCGGCAGAAGGGAATACCCCCGCTATGGACTTCCAAGGCGCCGCCCGACTCAGCCTCGCAGACGCAGCACACAATGGACGCTCTGTCGAAACCAGCCTCGCAGACGCAGCACACACCGAAAGCGACCTGAGTCCGTCAAACCTCCGAGCCGACGACCATCCCCTCCGGCACAGCACCATCATCTGCCGAGTGTATTAAGACGGCCCCGCCAACAGCCATCAGCAACGTGACCCCGAGGACTGGGGGCCTGTTCTTCCCAGCAGAGTCCCGGACCTCACAGCAGCAGCAGCAACGAAGAAGATCTTCCTGGAATTTCACGATGTTTCTCCGTGCTCCCACGTCCGTTTTCAATCGATTATGATCGCGCACGGCACCCCACTTCACAAATAATAGATAATCAGTTCCCGAGTGGCCGCTGCAAGCTGCATCGCGCCGCCATCTTGGATCTTGGATCCTGCGTGCATCCAATGTGTTTTAGGGGTGCATGATGTGGGAGGCACATCTGCACCAAGTTTCAGTTGCTTGAGGAACTCCGGCTCAAAGTTAATGACCCAGGAATCTGAGTTTCAAACACTGCATTGCATCAGGAAGGGAGAGAGTTACCCGGACACTGTGTTCCAGGGGGTGGTCATACCCATTAGATTGGCTGCTACAGATTTGGTCTGTGGTCAGGGACAAGAGGGTGTGACTGTAAGTGAGGCGGGTAGAGGGATCCAAAAGGTAGGGCTGGAGGAACCTCAAACGCTGATCTTATCCAACAGGCCTGAGATACTTGCTCCCTGTGCTGCAGGAAGGATAAGCAACCAAACTGTGGCACCATGGTTCAGAGAATCAGTCAAGGCTGGGCTGGAGAGGGAGAGAAGAGAAATATATTTGTAATTAAGGAACATCTAGTTAGGGGTAAGATACAAATCTCTGTCACAAGAATCGAGAGTCCCAAAGGCTACATGGACTGCCTGATACCCAGGATTGCAACATTTCATCTGACCTGCAGAGGAATTTGGAGCAGGAGGGGAAAGATTAAGTTGCTACGGTCCATGTGAGTAGCAGTGACATAGGAAGGACAAGGAAAGTGGTTTTTCTGAGGGAATTTGAGCAGCTGTGGACTAAATTACTGCTCAGAATCACAAAATAATAACCTCTAGATTGCTACCTGAGCCATGTAGAAATTCAGAGAGGGTTAATAAGATCAGAGAGCTGCATGCATGGCTCAAAGACTGATGTGGGAGAAGTGGGTTTGAACTTGTGGGACATTGGTGTCAGTATTGGGGAAGGAGGGAGCTATTCTGATGAGACAGGTTCCACCTGAACCATTTTGGGACCATTTTTTGGTGAGTCACGCAACTAGGGCTGTGGACAGGGCTTTAAACTAAATAGTGGGTGGGGGAGGGGAGCAGTTCAGCAGCTTGAAAAAGCAAGCATGAAGTAAAAGGGAAGGAGAGTGCAGGAAGGGTTATTGAAGTCTTTAGAATTAAGAATAAGACAAAGTTTAGATAGGGGTTATAATTTAACTTCAGAGACATGTGAACAAAATTGAGAAGAACAGTGGTAAATACAGGACTGACCATGTTCCAATTGAATGTCTGCAGTATACAAGATAAGCAGATGAGCTAGAAAGTGGAAGGTATAATGTTGTGGGCATCACTGAGTCATGTTTGAAAGAAGATCACAGCTGGGAACTAAACATCCAAGGATACACATCCTATTGAAAAGACAAGCAGGTGGGCAGAAGGGGTGGGTGGCTTTGATGGTAAAGAGTGATATCATATCCTTAGAAAGAAGTGACATGGGATCAGAAGATGTAAAATCCTTTTGGGTAGAGTTAAGAAACGGCAAGGGTAAAAGACTCTAATGGGAGTTACATACAGGCCTTCGAGCAGTAGCCAGGAAGTCATACAAATTACAACATGAGATAGAAAAAGAATATAAAGAGGGCAATGTTATGATGGCCATGGGGCATTGCCATATGCAGGTATTCTGGGAAAATCAAGTTGGTACCAGATCTCAAGAGAAAGTATCTGTGGAATATCTACAGGATGGACTTTTTAGAGAAGCTTGCAGTCAAACCCACCAGAGAAAAGGTAATTCTGGATTTGATGCAGTTTGATTAATTTGATTAGGGAGCTTAAGGTAAAGGAATCCTCAGGAGACAGTGATCATAAGATTCAAGATGGTTTAATGTCATGTCCTGTAAACAAGTTAATGAGAATGAAATTATTGTTACTCTGGATCTGATGCAGCACAAAAATCCCACAAACGATAAAGAACATAATAATAATAAACATACACACAATAAATATAAATACATAAGATAGCTTATATGTGTTGATTGGTTGTATTTCCATAAAGTGATGCTAGGCTGTACGTACGGTGCCTGATGGGAAATATCAAAGTAATGGTGGAGTTAGTGGTTGGAGTTGTTGATCAGTCTTACTTGGGCAAAGTTACTGTATTTAAGGCTTCGTGGACTATACATCTTTCCACCTTGTCACTTGTAAAAATGCCATCACTAACTCTCAGTTCCTCTGTCCCCAGCGCATCTGCTCTCAGGATGAGGCTTTTCATTCCAGAGCCAAGAAGATGCCATCCTTCTTCAAAGAGAGGGGTTTTCCTTCCTTCACCATCAACCCTGCCTTCTTCCATTTCATGCATCTGCCCTCACTCCAGCCACCCACCAGCTCACCAGGGAGAGGGTTCCTGATGTCCTCATCTACCACCCCATTAGCCACTGCATCCAGTAGATAATTCTGTGTAACTTCCACCATCTCCAATGGGATCCCACCTCTAAATACATCTTCCCCCCCCCCCCCCGCCAAAATCCACATTCAGCAGGAATCACACTTTACGTGACTCCCTTGTCTATTTGTCCCTCCCCACTGATTATCTCCCTCCTGGCACTTAAACTTGCAAGTGGAACAAGTGCCACACCTGCCCCTACTCCTCCTCCATCACCACCATTCAGGGCCTAAAACAGTCCTTCCAGGTGAGGTTACACTTCTCCTGAGAGTCTGTTGAGGTCATATACTGTATCCGATGCTCCCCTTGTGGGCTCCTCTATATCGGTGAGACCTGACGTAGATCGGGAGACCGCTTTGCCGAGCTCCTATGCTCCATCTGCCAGAAAAAGTGGAATCTCCCAGTGGTCACCCTTTCAATCCTACTTCTCATTCCCATTCTGACACGTCAGTCCATGGCCTCCTCTACTACCACAATGAGGCCACACTGAGCATGGAGAAACAACACCTTACATTCCATCTGAGTAGCCTCCAACCTGATGGCATGAACATCGGTTTCTCTAACTTCTGGTAGTTGTCCCCTCTCCTTCTCCTTCACTATTCCCCATTCCTATTTCCTTCTCTCACTTTATCTTCTTGCCTGTCCATCACCTCTCTCTATGCTCCTCCCCCTTCCCTTTCTTCCTTGGCCTTCTGTCCTCTCTTATCAGATTCTCCCTTCTCCAGCCCCTTATTTCTTTCACCAATCTACATCCTTGCTCTTTACTTCACTCTTCCCCTCTCCTGGTTTCACCCATCACCTACCACCTTGTATTTCCTCCTCTCCTCTCCCCCACCTTTTTACTCTGACTTCTAATTTCTTTTTCCAGTCCTGACGAAGGGTCTCGGCCTGAAATGTCAACTGTTTTCTCTTTTCCATGGATGCTGCCTGGCCTGCTGAGTTCCTCCAGCATTTTGTGAGCATTACTTTGACTCCCAGCATCTGCAGATTCTCTCGTTTGCGCTTAAGGCTGGAGGTCCTGGTCTGGATGCTATGTAGCCTCCTCCCCGAATGGAGTGGGACAAACAGTCCATGAACAGGTTAGGTGGGATCCTTCATGATGTTACTGGACCTTTTCCGGTACCTTTCTGTATATCTGTCCTTGATGATGGGTAGGCTGGTGCCAATGATGCACTGGGCAGTTTTGACTACCCTTTGTAGTGCAGTTTCCATACCAAGCAGTGATGCAGCTCGTCAGGATGTTCTTACTGTACATCTGTATGAATGTGTAAAGTCTAGTTCTCTTCAGAAAGTAGAGGCGTTGGTGAGCTTTCTTGATGGTGCAAGATGTGTTCTGGGATCATGAGAGGATGTGTATGATGTGCCGTCTCAGGAGTTTGAAACTGCTTGCAGTTTCCACTGCTGTGCCACTGATGTAAAGAGGTGTGTGTGGGGGGTGAGGGGGTGGGGAGGAGGTGTGAGTGGTGTGAGCTCTTCTTTGTCTTGTTGACACCAAAGAAGAGGTTCTTCACCTGGCACCTGGAGCTCTTCCACCTCCTTGCTATAGGGCGTCTCTTCATTGTTGGTGATGAGCCCCACCACTGACATGTCACTGCGAACTTGACGATATGATTGCTCGGGTGTTTGGCCATATGTGTGAGCCTCAGCCCTCAGCGGCACCTACGTTGGGGATGACGGGAGGGAAGAACAGTTATGTCTCCTGACTGTCTGAGGTCTGTTAGGAAGTCAAACACCCAGTTGCATAGTGGTGTATTTAGACCGAAGAGTAGGAGAATATGATAGAGTTCACCATGCAGTTTGAGAGGGAGAAGTTAAGATCACAGTTGAGTAAAGGTAACTAAGCATGAGGGAGGAGCTGGCCAAAGTTCATTGAAATGAGGCACTAGCAGGGATGATGGTAGAGCAGCAATGGATTCTTGGAGCAAATTGGAAGATGTAGGATTGGTTCATCGAAAAGAAGAAGCATTCAAAGTGGAGGATGAAGCAACCATGGCTGACAAGAATAGTAAACGACAGCATAAAATAAAAAGAGAGAGCATACAATTCATCAAAAATTAGTTGGAGGCTGAGGACTGAGAAGCTTTTAAAAACCAACAGAAGGCAACTGAAAAAGCAGTAAGGGGAGAAAGGATAAAGTATGAAAGTAAGCGAGCCAATAATATAAAAGACGATACCAGAAGGTTTTAAAGATATATAAAAAGGAGGAGACCAGCAGGAGTGTATATTGGACCACTGCAAAATGACACTGGAGGGGTAATAATGGGAGACAAAGAAATGGGGCACGAACTGAATAAGTATTTTATGTTAATCTTTACTGTGGACGATACTGGCAACATTTTAGAGTGTCGGGGCAGAACTGAGTGCGAATTTGAGAATTGTGAGTAGTTTTGGGCTCTGTAGGAAGGACGTGAAGGCAATGGAGAAGGTCCGAAGAAGGTTTACAAGAATTATTCTGGGAATTAAATGTTTTAATATATAAGGAGCATTGATGGCTCTGGGCCTGTACTTGTTGGAGTTTAGAAAAATGAGGGTGGATCTTCTTGAAACCAACTGAGTATTGAAAGACCTGGATAGAGTGAACATGGAGAGGACCAGAGAGCACAGCCTCAGAATAGAAGGATGTCCCTTCAGAACAGAGAAGAAGAGGAATTTCTTTAACTAAAGGGTGCTGAATCTAGGGAATTCATTGCCACAGATGGCCAAGTCATTGGGGGTATCTAAAGTGGAGGTTGATAGTTTCTTGACTAGTAGGGGTGGGGCATCAAATTTTACAGGGAGAAACCAGGAGATTAGAGTTTCGAGGGAAAAGAAATCAGCTATGATTGAATGTGGAGCAGACACAATGGCCCAATTGGTCTAATTTTGCTCCTATGTCTTATGATCTTATAGTATAAGGAAAAGAGGGGAAGGAATGGAGGTAAAGCTGGCAGGTGACAGGTGAATCCAGATGAGGAGAGGTCAGATAGAGGATGGAAGAGTGGAAATAGAAACAGAGACTGGGAAATGATGGTTGGAAGCAACAAAGGACTGTGAGAGATGGAATCTGACTGGAGCAGAATATGGAGCATGGATCTGATGATGGAAGTAGGGAGTGGGAATAGATGGGAATAGAGTTTGAGGGAACTAGTGGGAAGAGTACATGGGTGATGGGCAGATGGAATAGGTAGAGGCAGGGAAATAAATTAGGTGACAGAGGAAAGTGTAGGAGAGAGAAAAGAGACAGAAGGGGAGTAACTTGCTGGAAGTTGGAGAATCAATTATCATGCCATTGGCTTGTGAACTTCCCAGATGGAAGATGAGGTGCTGGCTCTCTGTTCTGTCTTCAGGCTCACCCTTACAGTGGACAGATATGTCAGTGTGGGAATGGGGAGGGGAATTAAAATGACTAACAATTGGGAGCTCCAGATGGCCAAAGCTGACACCATATAGGTGCTCCAGCATCACCTTCTTGCTCTGGATTCTGGCATCAGCTGTCTCTTGTGTCTCTATCAACTTCCTTTCAATTTTGTACAAGGTGTCAGAATCTTTGGTCCATGACATCTCAAACTGGCTGTGAAGCATCCAGGAAGATGCTGAAGAATTTGTGGAGGTGAAGAAGATAGGAGAGCAGAGCAATCTGAAGATGTCCACCTGTAGCAGAGTTCACTGAACCCTCACAGGAGCCCTTCTCCACCTCAGAGTAGATGGCGCTAAACAGCGACTCCTTTGCTTGCATCTTCGGAAACAGCTCTATTTCCATCTTTAATTTCTTTATTTTCCCCTTTCAGGGTTCATTTGAAGACCCTGACCTGGAGTTACACACAGATATCGGTTCTTTGCGGGAATGGGACCCGTTCTCTGGGTTTCAGGACTGGCCGATGTTCAGCATGCCAAGTGTTCAGCCTGAGAGACGGCCTGGTGTTTGGAAGCCTAAGATCTCCGGGCTCTGGAGATGGGCAGATCGAGGGTCGGTGTCAACGGCAGGAGACTCATGTGTCATTGGGGAGACTGGAAAATCTTTCGCTGTGGGCCCAAAGACCCGAGATCTTTGTGATCTTCGGGAACAGAACTCGAAAAAAGTGACAAAACAGACTTCTTAACATTGTAAACCAGCAGGTTGGTGTTATGTCTCCCGCTCGCTGTGAAAATGGGGGACACCTCCCTCTCCCTTGCCAGGAAGGGAGAGACCCTGTGGGTTGCTGAATGCTGGATGAATTGCGACAGTCTTTGGAGTAACTGCAATCATCTTATCATGGGGTAACTTTGCTATTGCCTAGCTCATGCTTGTGTTCGGTAGCGGGTGTGCTTTTTTTTGCCGGGGGGGGGGGACTTTGTGGTTCTCACATTTAACTTTTGTTCATTCTTTGGGGCACTTCTCTGTTTTCATGGATGTTTTGCAAAGAAAAAGCATTTCAGGATGTATATTGTATACATTTCTCTGACATTAAATTGAACCTATGAACTTTGAACCTTTGAACCCACAGGACGGTGACAGAAGCGAGCCACCCTTGACCTGTCCTGCTGTTGCCTGACTCTTAGACAGACTTTCATGTGCTAAAGGATGAACTCTCAACCTCCCAGTCTACCTCGACGGGGCCCTAGGACTTCATCTGTCTACATCACATACACTTTCTCTGCGAGAATGTGGAACGAGCTACCAGCACAAGTGGTGCAGGTGAGCTCGATTTCAAATTTCAAGAAAGTTTGGATAAGTGCATGAATGGTAGAGGTACGGAGGGCCATGGTCCCAGTGCAGGTTGACGGGAGCAGGCAGTTTAAATGGTTCGGCAAGGACTAGGTAGGCCGAAGGGCCTGGTTCTATGCTGTGCTTTTCTATGGCTCTGTGATTTTATCTGTGACACTGCATTCTAGTTTCCTTTTTACTATTTTGATGTGCTAATCTCTTTCCAATATTTTTATTAATTTATATTTAAGAATACAGAGTTCAAGACAAAATATATCAATACATTATACTAAAATGCATATAAAGAATCCTTACCCTATATTCATACAGATAAATTAATTTGTAACGTTGAGATATAGTAACTTTATTATATAAAAAAAATCAAACCCACTACCAAGACCAAAGCTGGTTAGTAAAGCTAAAAAGAAAAAAATATTATTAGTCATCATCTGTGCTTCAATAGCAAATCAAAGGTTTTGAAAATAATTCAAAAAAGGTCCCCACAATGTTTGAAAGTCTTGGCTAGATTCAGAGATTGAACATTGAATCTCCTCTAAATTTAAACGTGACATCACATCACGTAACCATTGGGCGTGAGCATCTTTCCATTTAAGCAAGAGCGTCCTTCTGGCCACAAGAGAAATAAAAGCCAAAATATGCGAGTCAGATGACTCCAAAATAATATCCTTTCCTCCAACAATACCAAATAAAGCGGTCAAAGGATTAGGCTTAAAGTTTACTTTGAAAAGTATCGAGGAAGTTTGAACTACTTCTTTCCGATATTTGCTTATGTCTGGAATAATCTGTCCGGGTGGCATGCAAGCAAGGGCTTTGCACAGTACCTTGGTACACGTGATGATGATAAACATTATTCCAGTCTCCTGAGGACTGCTTAACAAGAAGGAGGGAGTGAGTTCAGCAATGAAGCTGCCTGTACAGTGCTTGTTCCTGCATATAACCTGGCAATCCTTGACAGTTCAGCTGTACGACATCTGCACCTCGTGGGGGGTAAAGAGCAAAGGGTTAGAACCAATGGCTTGGATCCACTGTCAGTGTGCTGACACATTCGGAGACACAAGAGACTGCAGATGCTGGAACCTGGGATGGCAAACAATCTGCCGAAGGAGCTCTGCGGGGTACCTGAAACAATTCCTTTCTGTGCAACACAGACAAAATGCTGGAGGAACCCAGCAGGCCAGGCAGCGTCTATGGAAGGGAGTAACCAGTTGATGTTTTGGGCCGAGAACCTTCATCAGGAGTCATATGATGAGAAGAGAGGCCAACTCCACCATCAAAACAGTGCTTCATTGGACCCCTGAAGGGCAGAGTAAATGGGGGAGCACAGAGACATTTTGGTACTGTAGCATAGAGGCAGAAATGAGTCCTGATGAAATGTCGACTGTTTACACTTTTCCATGTATGCTGCTGCGTTCCTCCAACATTTTGTGTGTGTTGCTTGGATTTCCAGCATCTGTAGATTTTTTTTCTTGTTTGCAGTTCCTTCTCACCCTCAGATGCTGAATGACAGGCTGAGTTCCTCCAGTAGATCGCTGGTTACTGAGGCTTTTAATTCTGCAGCTTCAATGTACAGAGCTCCTCTCAGTACCTTTTTATGACAAGGACAGGAATTACGAAAGCTCTATACAAGATGGAAACGACCTTGCCAAGCCGTCGTCTTTCCGCGCCACGAGCCTGTGGAAGATCCTCTGTATTTTCTAGCCAAGGAAGATCTCCAACCACGCCCTACTCCTTCAGTGTCACCAAGAGGACATGGCCACAATCATCATGAGGAAACGCTGGAGATGGATTGGACATGCGATGAGGAGAGAGGCCAACTCCATCGTCAAGACAGCACTTCACTGGACTGAAACGCAGGAGATGAAAGTCATCTTGGCGCTATCCCGTAGAGGTGGAAATGAAGACCATGAACCATATCTGGGGCATAATAAAGAAGATGGCCAAGGACAGACAGAGATGGATGGACCTTCATTGTTGCCCTAAATTCTATTTGATTATGATATAAAATGGAAACCTTCCTGGCACATGTAGAAAAGGAAACAGCCTCTCAGCTCAAAACCTTACCTGTAGATCACTTGGAATGTCATCCATGCAGTACACCCGGAAGTTGTATTCCAGGGAGCTGCAGGACAAGTGGCCAAATATGGCGAGCTTCAGCCTTTTCTCCGCGCAGCCGGTGAGGGCCTCGCCCACGAGGGCGTAGGTTCCAAGCTGTTCCAGTAGGATGTGGCAGGAGTGAGGGTCCAGCAGGCAGTAACAGGATGTGGTCTCATCTTCAAGCGACATCACTTCCTGCAAAAAAGATCATTGGAAGATTGGTAACAAAGGAATCTCAGCAATAATCCCCTCACTCTTGATATCCTGCGGGTGACAATTCAGCAGCTGAACTGGAGCAGTCAGGTACACAAGAGCAATTCAAAGGCAGGGAATCCGGTGGAGAGTAACTCACCTCCTAACTCCCCAAAGCCTGTTCACCATCTACAAGGGTCAAGTCAGGGAGCATGATGGAAAACTCTCCACTTGCCTGGGAGAGTGCAGCTTCAACGACACTCTAGAAGCTCATCGGTAGAAATATTACCAATTTTTGTCAATTACCATGGAGAGCATTCAGTCTGGATGCATAACGGTTTGGTATGGCAACTGCTCTGCATGTAACTGCAAGAAACTACACACAGCTCAGCGCATCACAGCTTCCCCTCTACAGATTCTGTCCATACTTCTCACTGTGTCTGTTAATGTAATCAAAGACCCCCCTCACCCTGGACGTTCTCTCTTCTCCCCTGATACAAACCCCTGAAAGCATGTACTGCCAGGGTCAAGGACGGTGTTGATCCCACTGTTATCAAGTTTGAGAATGGATGATCTCTCGTACAATAAGATAGACTCTTGGCCTCAAAATCTACCCTGTTACCTTGTTATGATCTTGCACTTCGTTTACCGTGATGCACTTTTTCAGTAGCCTTTACCATTTCATTCCACATTGTTATTGTTTTAACCTTATTTTAATTCAATGCTCTCTCTTATGATTCGATCTGTGTAAACAGTATGCAAGACAAGCTTTTCACGGTAGGTATGACAATACCCAATGTGTTGGCCATGGGTTTAACCTAACATCCCACTGAGAGGCTGACTGGTTCAGTGCTTTGCTCTCTGTCCCAACGATATTACTTTCTAATAAAATGACACTGAACAAAGTTCAAAGTAAATTTTATTATCCAAGTACAGATATGTCACCATATACAATCCTGAGGTTCATTTTCCTGTGGGCATACTCAGCAAATCTATAGAATAGTAACCATAACAGGATCAATGAACGATCAACTAGAGTGCAGAAGACAACAAACTGTGCAAATGCAAATATACATAAATAGCATTAAATAAGGAGAACATGAGATAAAGAGTCCTTAAAGTGAGATCATTGGTTGTATGAGCATTTCAGGTATGATACAAGTAAGTGTAATTATCCTCCTTTATCTAATAGCCTGATGGTTGAGGGGTAGGAACTGTTTTTGAAGCTGGTGGTGCGAGTCCTGAGGCTCTTGTACCTTTTACCTGATGGTAGCAGTGAGAAGAGAGTATGGCCTGGGTGGTGAGGATCTCTGATGATGGATGCTGCTTTCCTACGACAGCATTTCATGTAGATGTGCTCAATGGTTGGGAGGGCTTTACCCGTGATGTACTGGGCTGAATCCACTATCTTTTATAGGATTTTCTATTCAAAGAGAATAAAACTGGCACTTCACCCAATTGTGTCCTCACAGATTTTACCATCTATCTATACATTGGGGCAGTTAAAAAGTTCAAAGGGTAACTTTATCACCAAAGTACATATGTCATAGAAACATAGAAAACCTACAGCACAATACAGGCCCTTCAGTCCACAATGCTGTGCCGAACATGTACTTACTGTAGAAATTACCTTGGGTTACCTATAGCCCTCTGTTTTTCTAAGCTCCATGTACCTATCCAGGAGTCTCTTAAAAGACCTTTTGTATCCGCCTCCACCACCATCGCCAGGAGCCCTGGCCACGTGTCACAGCAGCCCAGCCCGTGTCACTACATACCACCCTGAGATCCATTTTCTTGCAGGCATACTCAATAAATACAATAAGCATAATGGAATCAATGAAAGACTGCACCAACCAGTGTGTGAAAGACATCACACTGCAAGTACAAAAATAAAGAAATAATAATTATAAATAAACAAATAAGAAATAAATATTGAGGACATGAGATGAAGAGTCTTGAAAGTGAGTCCATCGGTTGTGGGAACAGTTCAGCGATGGTGTAAGTGAAGCTGAATGAAGTTAACCATTCATAGATCCTAGAACATTACAACACAGTACAGGTCCTTCAGCTCAGGATGTTGTGTGGACCTCTTAAGCTACTCTAAGAGTAAACTCACTCTTCCCTGCTACACAGCCCTCCATTTCTCTATCATCCATTTTCAGTTCATTTTTCAGAAGTGGGAGGAAATGGACCTAGGGGGAGTGAGACTGAAGGCCCACGAGCCAGTCCTCACTGGAGGATCAGAGGTGGAGAAGGTTAGTAGCTTTTAATTCCTAGGTGTTACTATTTGAACTTTGAAAACATGTAGTACATGCAATCTCCCCAGAGGTCAAAGTCAACGTCAAGTTTATGCACATATGTACACAGGTGCCATGAAAAACTTCCTTGGAGCAGTATCGTGGGCACATAGCACCAGATATACTACACCAATAAGAAAAACTTGTTAGAGGTAAATTATGTATAAGTTTCATAGGTTACGTGGGATCAGGATTGAATCCGAGTCGCTGGAGCTGTGAGAAATCGACTCGACAATCCAGATCACTGTGATGCCTCGGTCCAGTTGAGGAACAAAGATAGGTTCCATGTTAAACTTTGTATGATTTCCCCAAAGTGGGAGATGAATGGGGGTGGGGAGGTGGAGGGAAGGGCAGCAGCTGGTAAGTACATCCTGCTGTCCTGTGGATTCCTTGGGAAGGGAGAACGAGGGTGGAGCATTAGCCTGGCAGGGTGGTGTTTCGGGGACACAATGCCAAACAGTTCACTCAAACACTCACTCTTTCAGGAGGCTCCCCAGAAGCATAACACAGTCAAGAGGAGTGAGAGCTTCAGGCTCTACCCTCCCTCTTTTGATTGCCCCATGTAAAATTTTAAGGGGCCTTGATGGGCCATTGTAGGGACAAATGTTTCCTCTTCCAAGAGAATCTAGATCTTTTTCCCCACCCGGCACGAGATAGACCATTTTCTTTCAGAGGGTTATGTGGCTTAGGGCAAAGGACAAGGGATGCAGAATAATTGAATACTTCAGGAAAAATTGAGCAGAGGGGTGAAAGGAGCAGAGAGGAAGGTGGTTTCAGTATCAACCATGATCTTATTGGTTGGTGGAGGAGGGTTGAGTGGTCGAGTGATTTATTTCTGCTGTGAGTTCACATCTTTCCACGCTAAATCAACTCAGGTAGATCCTGGAATTGTTACGTATTCAGGCAACAATAAATATAGATGAGATAGGCAAGGGTTTAACAACAAATAACATGTTTATTAAACACTGAAACAAACCCCCTCAAAAGTAAACAAACCCAAACGTAACCGGAAAACAGCTGCTGTGCGACACATTCACAGTTCTTAATAGCTTTGCAGTCCCAAACAGTCTTTAAAGCGGTATTGGGAAAAACCAGTTCTTTAGAACGATATGCTGAAAGAAAACAGTTCTTTAGAACGGTATGCCGACAGCTCAAAAGCTCACGGTACTTTTAAAAGGAGAGACTTTTTAAAACGATTTAAATTCTCTTCCACGTCGATGTCCTTCGATTCCCAGCGTCGAACTCCCACGTCGAATTTTATTAAATATAACGGCTTAAAGTGACTGACCTCTCTTCCACACTATTCTCAAACCCTTTCTGGTCATCCCAGGGATCAACAGCGAGAATAATCAACGAAATCCTTCCGAATGAGGATCAAACAAGGTCGAAATCAATCCACCGTCAAAAATCGGTTCTCCTCGATCTCCATCTTCCAAACTTCACTCTCCATCAGCAAAGAAACCGTTGGCAGTGACCTTTTAAACTTTAGGCATTATATAAAACTTCATTTTTAACTAAACTGCGTCATCACATTAAATCACACAGTAACATGAAGTCATCTTGGCAAATCTAGCCACGAACTGCCCCACCTGACAGGGTGGGTCTTCCTTTTATACCCTGTAGAAAAAACCTGTCACATGACCTCTACTGGCGGGAAAATGACATCACTCCACCATCACAAGACCATTACCTCATGTCCAGTATAACTTCAACCCCAGTCACGTGACAAGGGTACCACTGTCACGTGTCACGGGTACGTAACAGAATAAACAGAAGCACCTGGCTTGCCAAAGAACCTTCTAGATGGAAACAGGGATGAAAGCTTATCTGGAAGCTGGTCACTCATTGGATTTGGGTGTCACCAGCCTGGAAGGTATTTTTTGCCCAAGAAGCAGATGGGAGCCTCGATAATTTCAGAAACAGCAAGATATGGGCCCAGACTGATTTATTTCTACATATTTGTCCAGACTTTTCAACGACAAGAAGAATGTGCTTCAGCCCATTGAGTCTGAGCTGGCACTTGGTGCATCCCGCTCACCCTTCTCCACTCCTAGTCCTGATGAAGGGCCCTGGCCCAAAATGACGTCTGTTCATTTCCCTCTTCTGGCCTGCTGATTTCAGATTCAGGTTTATTTATCATGTGTACTTCTAAACATACAGTGAAACATGTCATTTGGGTTAACAATCAACACATCTGCGGATGTGCTGGGGGTAGTAGCCCACAAATGTCACCAAAACAGCGTCACCACAATTCTTGGCAGAACCACACCAGAACACAAGAAGCAACAAAACAACAATGGCAAAATCAGGCCCCATTCCTCCCTCCCACCGACCCCCCCACCCCCCCCCCCCCCCACACACACAGTGAGTATTCTCACTCCTGGACAGGCCTCCAGATTCCACTCTCCAGGCTTTGGCCATTGGGCATTGACTTCTAGTCTCCGACTGATCTTCAGTCTTTGATCTTCCATATTGATCCCCAGACTAGCCGACGATGGGATCCCAAACTCCAGTGTTCTGAGTCAGTTGCTCTCCGCAGTCTGTCTTGTGCCCCCCCCTTTGCCTATAACCGGTCTTTCTTCATGTGCCCAGTGCTTTATCAGTCTTTAAATGGCAGCAGTAAGCCAGAATGCATCTTAAAACTAGAGGAAAGTAGGAGCAAAAATAGGCCAATCAACCCCTCAAACCTATCCCAGTGTTCAATATGATCATATCTGTTCTGTTCACCCATGCCAGTTCCCCACAGCTCACAATTCCTTGATCTTTCAAGACTCAAGGTACATTTAATATCTAAGTATGTATGCAATATGCAACTCTGAGATTCACCTTTTCCAGACAGCCACGAAGCAAAGAAAACCATGGAAGCTGTTCAAAGAAAAACATCAACCCCAGCCCACTGCAAATTGGGCAAACAGCAGCAAGAACAACAAATCCCGCCACTCACAAAAAAAAACAGTAACAGGAACATCAAACACCAACCAACCTCCTCGTGCAAAAAAAACCCCAAACAAATCACACGAACAGCACCAAGAACATCAAACCCCCGAGCCCCAAACCACTCCCTGTGTTAAAAAAACAAAACAAATTGCGCAAACAGCAACAAGACATAACGGGCGAAAACACAGAATATAATGCACAAAGCTGGAAGAGTCCAAATGAGCTACAGTCCAATTCATAAATCGTAGGCCCAGAACTTCAAAAACATGTATCTCCTTCCTTATTAAATACTTCTAGTGATCTTACCTCTACAGCTCTCTGGTGTGGACAATTCCAGAGATTCACCTTCTGTTAGAATTACTATTCCTGATGAACTTAAGCTCCCCAAATGGGATTTGAACTCACATTCTGATCGGATGCATTATTGTCTGGTATGGTGAGGGATGGGGGTGGAGCTACTGCACATGATCTAAAGAAGCTACAGGGAGACATAAAATTAATCAGCTCCATTTTGGGGATTGGACTCCGTTGAATCCAAGACATTTTCAAGGGGTGGTGCCTCAGAAAGGTGCCATCCACTATTAAGGACCCCTCTACCCAGGACGTGCCCTCTTCTCATTGTTACCATCAGGAAGGAGGTACAGAAGCCTGAAGGCACACGCTCAACAATTCAGCTTGTTCCCTTCTGCCATCCCATTTCTAAATGGACATTAAACCCATGAACGTCACCTCACTTTTTTTATTATTTCTGTTTTTGCACTATTTTTAATTTAACTATTTAATATATACTGTACATTTATATATATTTACTGGTTCCTTAAGGTTGTTAAAGCTGGGGGTGGTAATGGGGACAAGCTCCCAATACCTGTTAAATACTCCCAATGGTATGCGCCTCAAATAGCCTTTGACAACCAAGTCCAGCTCCTGGCCTTCATGTGTGGCTTACAGGAGAATATGCAAACGTGGGTTACTAGCGCCTTAAAAACAGTTGCTTCGGGCAGATGGGGCTCATCAGCCGTGGTTGGCAGCTCATCGCGGAGAAGGAGAACTCTGATCTCAAACCTCCCGCTGCTAAACCCACTCATAGGAAAGGCTTTGGGAGTAAACCCAAAGGAAGAATTTGAAGCTGGAGTCCCTACACTGAGTTCAATGCTGACTGGCAACTCCTGCGACAGTGCTGGAACCAAACTGTATCAGTCTCTGCCGTTCCTTTGGGTTCACCAGCTGCGTGGAGAGGGGGAGCTTGCTACACGGGCAACAGCTTGCTCTCCATATCATGCTGCCCAGGCTTGCGTATCTAGATAGCTAGGATGCAATATCCATGGTCAACTCTGACCAACGGAGGCCCCCGTTTATTTACTGTGATTGATTTATTTTTTTATATTATCATGTACGTATTGCATTGTACTGCTGCCACCAAGTTAACCAATTTCATGACCTATGTGGTGATATTCATTCTACAACTCTACAAATTCTTCCTCCAGCATCATTACAGCAGATCCAATTGGCCAGTTGTTGAAATTCACCCTCCACCTCCCCCCCACCGCCACTGCACTTCAGTCCAACCAGTGCACAAGCACTCTAACTTCCAGAAAGCAGGGAAGCCTTGCCACAGGGCCACAGACGAAGCAATCCCTCAAAGTTGCAGGAAGATTAACAATGTGTAGCAGTCACCTCTGGAAGATCATGCACAGCACAATGCCATGATCTGCGACGGGAGAAGAAGCCTAATGACAACGACAAAATACCCTGGAGTTTGTTGAATATAAGATTTAATTTAAATATTAAATTTGTCTGGATCAATTAATATTAATTAGCTAAGGGCTATTGTTCGGTGAACCCTCATTTGCACAGTACCAGGTGACGATTATATGAGGTTGTAGCAGAGCCACTTAATCAAGTAAAGCATTCAAACAGATCAGGGTATTCAATGCAGATGCTCCGTGGATTTGCCACACTGGGAGAATATTCCTCTACATCCTCATATTTGAAATGTTACGTTTATGGCCTCTGTAAATCATGTGAGCCAGTACTGAATTAAACGCACTGAATCAGATTCGGAATCAGCCTGATTATCACTGACATATGTCCTGAAGTAGGGTCATGGCTCGAAGTTGACTGTTTACTCTTTTCCACAGATGCTGCCTGACCTGCTGAGTTCCTCCGGCATTTTGTGTCACTCTGGATTTCCATCTCTTGGAGGATTTCTTGTGTTTATGTCATGAAATTAGATGTTCTGCAACAGCAGTACTGTGCAATATATATAACATACTATAAATTTGAATAAGAAATATGAAATATATATTTAAAAAATCAAATTAAATAAGTAGTGCAAAGACAGAGAAAAAAATAGTGAGGTAGTGTACATAGGCTCACTGTCTGTTCAGTAGTCTGATGGCAGAGGGGAAGAAGCTGTTCCTAAAATGTTGGGTGTGTGTCTTCAGGTTCTTGTAACTCCTGTTTGATGGTAGCAATGAGAAGAGGCATGTCCTGGGTGATGGGGGCTCTTTCTGACGCATCGCACTTTGAAGATGCCCTTGACGGTGAAGAAGCCATTGGCCAAGATGGCGCTGGCAGAGTTTACAATCCTCTGCAGCTTTTTCTGACCCTGGGCATTGGCCCTTCCATACCAGATGATGAAGCAACCAGTCAGAATGTTCTGTGTAGTACATCTACAGAAATTTCCTAGGGTCTTTGGTGACATACCAAATCTCTTCAAAGCCTCAATAAAATAAAGCATGCTTCCTTTGTAACTGAATCGATATGTTGGGCCCAGGGTAGATCTTCAGAGGAGTTAACAACCAGGAATTTGAAACTGAAACTGAACTTGGAATGCACAAAATGCAGCACGTTACACGAGAAACAGGACAGGTTGTGTCTATGGCAACAGGCATATCTGCTGGAAAAACTCAGTTAGTTGAGCAGTATCTGTTGGAGAAAAGAAATCCTTGGCAATTCCTTTCCTCCTACAGACGATGCTTGACCCTTTGAATTGCTGCAGCGGGCTGTTTGTAGCTCCGGACTCTAGTATCTGCAGTTTCTTGCAGTCACTCAGTTGATTTATCTCGATGAAGGGTCTTGGCCCAAAAGGTTAATTGTTTACTCCTCTCCACAGATTGCCTGACTTGCTGAGTTCAAAGTTCAAAGTTCATGGTAAATTTATTATTAAAGTACATCATCTGTACATATATGTCACCGTATACAACCCTGAGATTTGTTTTCTTGCGGGCATACTTAACAGATCCAAGAAACACAATTGAATCAACGAAAGACCACACCCAACAGACAGACAAACAACCACTGTGCAAAGGACAACAAAATGAGGAAATAAAGAAGAGAAAAATAAATAATAATAAATAAATAAATATTGAGAACACGATGAAGAGTCCTTGAAAGTGAGTCCACTTCAGTGGGAACAGTTCAGCGATGGGGTAAATGAACTAATCCCTTCTGGTTCACAAGCCTGATGGTTGGGGGGTAAAAACTGTTCCTGAACCTGATGGTGTGAGTCCTGAGGCTCTTGTACCTTCTTCCTGATGGTAGCAGTGAGAAGAGAGCATGGCCTGAATGGTGGGGGTCCCTGATGATGGATGCTGCTTTCCTGCATCATAGCTCCGTGTAGGTGTGCTCAGTAGTGGGGAGGGCTTTACCTGTGATGGACTGGGCTGTATCTACTACTTTTGTAGGATTTTCCATCCAAGGACATTGGGGTTTTCATACCAGGCTGTGATGCAACCAGTAAATATACTCTCCACCACACAACTACAGAAGCTTGTCAAAATTTTTGATGTCATGCCGAATCTTTGCACACTCCTAAAGAAATAGAGGCACTGTTGTGCTTTCTTGGTAATTGCAACTTACATGGTGGGCCCAGGACAGGCCTCTGAAATGATAACACAGAGGGGAAGTTGCTGAACCTCTCCACCTCTGATCCTTGATAAGGACTGGCTCATGGACCTCCAATTTCCTCCTCCTTAAGTCAATAATCAATTCCTTGGTCTTGCTGACACTGAGGGAGAGGTCGTTGCCATGGCACCGCTCAGTCAGATTCCAATCTCCCTCTTATAGGCTAATTCGTCACCACCTTCGATTTGGCCAGTGACAGTGATGTTGACAGCAAACTTGAATATGGCATTGGAGCTGCACTTAGCCTCACAGACATAAGTGTAAAGTGAGTCGAGCAGGGGGCTAAGCACACAGCCTTGTGGCGCTCCTGTGCCGATGGGAGATCGTGAAGGAGATCTTGTTGCCAATCTGAAATGACTGGTGTCTACAGGTGATGAAATTGAGCCCCCAATTGCACAAGGAGGTACTGAATCTTTGTGATTAGTTTTGAGGAGATGGTAGTACTGAATGAGAGTTGCAATTGATAAAGAACATCCTGATGTGTGCACCTTTGCTGTCCAGATGTTCCAGGGTTGAGTGAAGGGCCAATGGAATGCATCCACTGTGGTATTACTCTGGATTTTCAGCATCTGCAGAATCTCTTGTGTTGAAGTTAAGAGTCCTCCTGGCTTCAACATCACCATGGCTGAAATGTTCTGAGGAACACATAATGCTGGACTGCCGGCTGCTTTACTGTTGAGGTGATGTACTCTCAGCAATTAATGGAGTCTTCGCGGCAGCCGCGAAGATAGCAAACAGCCCAGGTTGCTGAGGTGCCCAAAGGAAAGTCTGCAAAGGAGATGGAACTAAGTAGAGGGGATCAAAATGGAAAGTAATGCTGTGAAATCCTCTACAGCCACCTGGCTGTGAGACTGCTCCGGCTGCTTCAGGCTTTGTCTTTGCAAGCTCCACTGCGACTTGCTCCACTGTGCGATAACTGAGGTTGAGGCTATTGGACTCAATTTCATTCTAAATGCTGTTGTTGCTTTTACTGTTTGCATGATTTGTGTTTTTTTCCCCTCTCTTTGCACATTTTTATAATTGGGCTCTTCCGGGTTGCTTGCTTTGTGGCTGCCTGTAAGCAGTCGGATCTCAAGGTTGCATCATTTATACATACTTTGATAATAAATGTACTTTGAGCTTTAAACTTTGAACTTTTGGATGGGCTTGGTTTAATGCTTTAACCAGAAGGGTCTGGCAAAGTTGCACTCCTGCAGTGCATGCTGGGATATCAGCCACGAGACAGGAAAGTCAAACACTGAGGCACAGGTGACAGAATATGAAGGGCAAACAGTTTCAGCTAACATGGTCATCTTGCTAGTACACTATAACACACACAAAATGCTGGAGGAACTTAGCCGGTCAGGCAGCATCTACGGAGAGGAACAAATAGTCAATATTTTGAGCTGAGACCCTTCACTAGGACTGGTTCGAGACACTTGTAAGGGCCTCGGCCCAAAATGTCGACTGTTTATTCCTTTCCATAGATGCTGCTTGATCAGATCAGTTTCTCCAGCATTTTATGTGCTTTGCTGTGGATTTCCAGCACCTGCAGAATCTCTTGTGTTTATGTTAGTACCCTGTCTTTTTCTTGCCTTCACTCCATCTCTTTCCCTCACTCACACTGACTCTTTCTTATTCCCTCTCTCTCCTTTCCACATTTCCTCTTTCACTCTTGCACTTCCTCTCTCATTTTCTCCCTCATGCCTTACTCAATTCTCACTCTCGCAAGACAGCAGGGGTTCCCAGTCTGGGGTCCACGGATTCCTTGACTCCAATGCATAAAAAATGTTGGGAATCCCTGTAGTAGATACCACACACAAAACGCTGGGAGTATCTATGGAGAGGAACAAACAGTCAATGTTTTGGGCTGAGACCCTTCATCAGGACTGGAAAGGAAGGGGGAAGAAGCCAGAATAAGAAAGTGGGGCAGGGGAAGGGGTACAAGCTAGACGGTGATAGGTGAACCCAGGTGGGTGGGGTGAAATAAGAAACTGGAAGGCAATAATTGGAAAAGGTAAAGGGGTGAAGAGGAAGGAATCTGACTGGAGTGAAGAATAAACATAGGAGAAAGGGGAGTAAGAGGGGTACCGGAGGGAGTTGATGGACAGGTGAAGAGAAGAGTGGGGTAAGAGGGGAGACAGAGAGAGCAATGGAAGAAGAAGGAAGAGGGAAGGGGGAAGGGAAAAATTGCTCCTCACTCTTTTTCTTTCACACTTGCTATCTCTCTCTCTCACATCCTCATATTACCGCAATCTCATCGTGAAAGCAGCTGTTGGAATATTTTCCATCAGCTGTTACTGAAAGTTATGCATCTTTTGTGTGCTGATTATTATGTTTGGCTTCCACAGCTCTCGGGGCTGTTCTGAATCAGCTGGTTACTAACTTGTTTTTTCTTGTTACAGCAAGTTGCACTGAATTATATTTCTTCCATTTATCCACTGAGAAGGCAGGGTTATTATGTTCAATCTTGTCAACTGTTGCTCAGTGGTTAACATTCCTCCTGTCTAATCAGAAAATTGCTTTTGTCTCAGTCCTGGGACCAGCGCAGTAATCCTGGCTGACATTGCGCTGTTGAAGTGTTACATTCTGCATAGGGCCACATATATCTCGAGTGTGTGCCCTTGCTATGAACTTGCACGTAATTGTCTACCTACAAGACCATGGGTACAATGGGAGATATGTGGGAGAACTGGGCTCTACTGGGACTCTAGGAAGTGAACGCGATGACTGAGTTGTAATTAGAAACTACAAATCGTGGACAAGAGAAAATCTGCGTATGCTGGAAATCCAAAGCACCATGCACACAAAATGCTGGAGGAATTCAGAAGGTCAGGCAGCATGAATGAACAGTTCGCGTTTTGGGCCGAGACCCTCATCAGGTCTGAAGAGGAAGGGGGAAGAATGAAAATGTGGGGGGAGGGGAAGGAGGATAGCTGGAAGGTGATGGGTGAAACCAAGTGGGTGGGAAAGGTAAAGGGCTGGAGAAGAAGGAATCTGATAGGAGAGGAGAGTGGACCATGGGAGAAAGGGAAGGAAGAGGGGACCCGGGGGAAGAGATAGGCTGGTGAGAAGAGGTAAAAGGCCAGAGTGTGGAATAGAAGGAGGGGGAGGGAAAAATTAGTCCAAAAATTAATTTGGCTCAATCACATTTGACTATGAATCTGGGTAACCTTAGACGAATGATTCATCTCTGGGTCCTCCAAAGTATCTCCAGCACCTACAATGCACAAGTCAGGGGTGTGATGGAATACTCCCTCCCTGCCTGGATGCAGCAACTCTCAAAAGCTCGAGACCTTGATTCAATTGTCACCCGAAACATGGAATCATTAATTCCCTCCACCATGGGTGCACAGTGCCCGCCCTGTGTGCCACCTACAAATTGAAGTTATTCATCTAGCCTAATCCGACAGCACCATCCAAACAGTGACAGCTATTGCCAAAGATGAGGGCCTCAGAGACATAGAACACCAACATTTGCATGTTTCTATTCAAAAGCCCATGCCACTCAGGTTTTGAAATATATTGCCTGTCCTTCAGTGGCTGAACCTTGGAACTTTCTCCCCAATAGCATCGTGGGAGCACCATCACCGGAATGACTCCAGTAACTCAAAAGAACAGCTCGCCACCATCTTCTCAAGGGCTGCTTCTTCTTTTTTGTGCTAATGGCGGCTCACATCTATCAGGAAGGTGCATTACCGTCACCTACTGTAATGGAGTATGAAGGAAGTCATGATGGGGACTGGATCTTACCTCCCAAACTTGTTTTAATTAAAAAGTTCACCAGGGCCCTGCACGACTTAACCGCCCCTGCCTCACGTGCCAGAATATCCTGCAAACTCGACATCCCAGATCTACCCAATAATTGTCTAAAGAGCTTCCCACATTCCAACGAATATTCTGGCACACTATGATCACATGTTCCACCGTCTCCAGCACCTTACAAAAATCACACCACCCATTTCTTCTCAAGGGCAATCAGGTAGGGGCAATAAAGTCCTGAAGTCCTGAAGAAGGTTCTGGGCCTGAAATGTCAACTGTTTACTCCTGATCTGCTGAGTTCCTCTAGCATTCTGTGTGTGTGTGTGTTGCTTTGGATTTCCAGCATTTGCTGTTTTTTTTGTGTTTGTGGGCAATAATAACTGCCCTTGTCTGCAACACTCAGATCTCCACCAATCAATAAATATACAAATAACTCAATCAATCCATTGATAAACAAATCAATCAAGCAATCAATCTCCAGGTAACTATCCCTAAGTGGTGTCTTTTTGATAGAATTATGTTGCTATTTCAGGTATTGTGAGAGACTTGTCCAGTTAAAACATGTGTCCTTCTGTTCCACTGCCCCAAGTCTAAAGCTAACAGATTGCTCATGTCCACACCATTTGCTCAGCCCTTATGGTGGTCACATTAAACAATTAATCTTCTCTCCACAAAGAGAAAGAGTTCAGCCAGACTTTCAGGTTAACCTCGTTCTCTGAAGGACAGCACTGTTGACAACACAGACCTGTTTCAGTGTGTTTTTGCCAGTGTTGCTGGAAGAGTGTAGTCTAATTTTATTTGCAACTTGGCATCCATCTACTCAACTTTTGCTCTATTATATGCCCTCTCTTTGGCTTTTATGGTGGCTGACTTTCTTTGTTAGCCACAAATGTGTCATCTTGCCTTTAGAATACTCCTTCCTCTTTGTGATGTATATATCCTATGCCTTCCGAATTGCTTCCAGAAATCCCAGCCATTGCTGCCCTGCTAGAGTTATTTTCCAAACAATTCTGGCCAACTCCTCGCTCATGCCTCTGTAATTCCCCTTACTTCACTGTAATACTGATACATCTGACTTCTCCTTCTCAAATTTCAGGGCGAATTCTATCATATTATGATGACTTCTCCCTAAGGGTTCTTTTACCTTAAGCTCTCTAATCAATTCCGGTTCACAGCACGACGCCCAATCCAGAATAGCTGATACCCTAGTGGGCTCATCCAGGAGCTGCTCTAAAAAGCAGGCACTCTCCTGGAAACCAGCACCAACCCGATTTTCCCAATCTACCTGCATATTGAAATCCCCCATGACTATTGTAACACTGCCCTTTGGCGTGCATTTTCTGTCTCCCATTGCAGGAATGTAAGTGAATGTGGTTTCTGCTATTTTGCAGCAACAAAATCCAAATTGGGCGAAGATTGCATTTATTCAGCAGTAGCTTGATTCTTTAATTTTCCATTCCAGTCCCACGTTGATTTGTTTGTAACCTTCTGCACTGTGCCAACAAGGCCCAATGAAGCTTGAAAAGCAATACCTGATCCTCTGTCTGAGCACGTTGCAGTCTTCCAGACTCAATATTGATCACTCTGACTTCGTTTCTTTGTCTGCATCAGAAATGGCCAACTCTGCTGTACTTTGTTATTATTTAGAGATACAATACTGTAATAGACCGTTCTGGCTCAGCAAGCCCAGGCTGCCCAATTCAGCATGTGGTCATAGGGAGAACATACAAACTTCTTAAGCAGCAGAACTGAACCTGGGTCACTGGCTCTGTAATAGTGTAACACTAACCAATATGCTCCTCTGCTGCCGCTTAGGTCACCCATCTGAGAAATAGGGTCAGTTTTTCTTTTTCCATTAGCACAACCTGACCTGCTGGGCATGCCCCACAGCCCTGCAATTCTCAACACAGAACACGCAAAACGAAGCATAGTCACCACTTAACTGTGCTAAATCCAATGCCCTGGTCTCGCTCTGTCACAGAGATTCCCTTTGTTCTATCCGTCCTTATCACTCAACACTTCCTACAGTTGCGTCACGGCCTGGTATGGTATGCAATTTTATGGAAAAGCCCACAAAAAATCTTGGACATGGCCAACTCCGTCATGGGTAAAGCCTTCTCTACCGCTGAGCACATGTGCAGGGAGTGTTGACACAGGAAAGCACATCTGCATCCATCAACAAAAGTACAGTAGCCTCAGGACCCACACCAGCAGGTTCATGAACCATCAGGCTCTTGAACCAGAGGGGACAACTTCACTCACCCCATCACTGAACAACTGATGGATTCACCTTCAAGGACTCTTCATCTCATGTTCTCAATATTTATTGCTTATGTATTTATTTATCATTATTATTACTTTGCTTCTTCACTTTCTCTTTGTATTTGCACAGTTTGATGGTTTTTTAAACACTGGTTATTGTCCATCCTGTTGGATGTGGACTTTCACTGATTCTGCTGTGTTTCTTGTAGTTACTGCGATTGCCCGCAAGAAAGTGAATCTCATTGTTGTATATGGTGACGTATATGTACTTTAATAATAAATTTACTTTGAACTTGGTTTTCTCTTTGACTCACTTCTGACAATAGACCTTCGACCTGAAACAGGATCTCTGTTTCTCTCACCACTGCTGCTGCTCAAACGTTTAAGAGCATCCGACAATCTTATTTCAGGTTTCCAGCACTACAGTTTCTTCTCGCTTTTCTTAGAAACGCAAGTTGTTGTTACTGGCTCTTTGGACATCAAAGGTAACGGACTAGAAGAGGCGTTCACTGTTTAATTGAAAGACAAATACAACCCTTAACAAAAATACACTGAAGGGGGGACGTCACGTGATGACGTAGGATCGAGACGCTGGAACCCGGCTCTCCCGTAAAAAGTTAATAAATTAATGTCTAAATGAAGAAAAGTTAGTCAGTATCTTCTAAAAGTTACTTATAAACTACTCCGGACTGTGTCAAGCAATGCCTCAAAGAAGGAAGATGAAGAAAACTAATACCGGGAAGATTACGCAAGTTGGAACAGGAGCGGGGCCCACGTCTGCCGAGGTACCCCGGTCTCAGGTACGTTGTGCCACCGGCGAGGCGGAACAAGAGACCGCGGCAACAATGGCCATTCCTGAAGGGAAGGGTCATCGTGAATTGCGCAAACCCGAAGGACGGAGCATGCGCAAACGGAAGCAACAAGAACTACAAAGCCCAGCTACCACTGCAACTGAAAGTGATAGCGAATCGGAGGGAGAGTCAAGTGTCTCGGAAGGATCAGATGAAGAAGAAGCTAAAAGTCCTTCTAGAAATATAGAAAAGACTTTGAGGCAAATAATGCGTAAATTAGACACATTAAAAATAATTAAAAATAATCAAAAAAGACTCGAAAAAAAAATGACCAAAATGGAGATTATGCTTGATAAAATGACAAAGAGACAGGAAAAAATGGAAAAAAGAATTACGGACTTGGAAATTACAACGGAGGACATGGTTGAAAGAATGGACAAAATAGAAAATGAAAATGCTGCTTGGGCATCAGAAAGAAAACAATTTATGGAACAAATTGATAAGCTTGAAAATTTCAGTAGACGAAATAATATTAAAATTGTTGGACTTAAAGAAGATATAGAAGGAGAAGACCCAATAAATTTTTTTCAAAAATGGATCCCTGAAAAGTTGGAAATGGAAGGAGAAACTCCAATTGAGATCGAAAGGGCTCATAGATCCTTAAGGCCAAGACCTCGAGCTGATCAAAACCCACGATCAATTTTGATAAAATGTTTACGATACCAAGACAAAGAAAAGATCCTGAAGGCTGCCGCCCAAAGTGCCAAAAATAGAAACGGGCCATTGATGATAGCAGGAAAACCAGTCCTTTTTTACCCTGATATAAGTCACAACCTGTTGAAGAGGAGGAAGGAATTTAACCCAGTGAAAAAAGCCTTATGGGTAAAGGGTTACAAATTTACAATGCGTCATCCAGCAACACTGATAATTTTTTCGGAGGAAGGAAAAAAATTTTTTCCCGATTATCGAAAAGCGGAGGAGTTTGTACAAGATCTTCCATCTATACGCTATGAAGATAGACCCAACGAACAGAATTGATGGACATTTATGGATATTATAGAAAAGGGGAGCAAAATTTTAGAAATACTAAATGAGAATGGTATTTCTTTTTTTTTCTCTTCTTATACATATACGTTTTTGTGTTGCGGGGGGGCTGGGGAGCTTTGGATCGGTTACTGCGGGATTCACGTGTGTAATCATGGCGGTTGCCATGACCCGTACAGCAGAGGGGGGTAATGTTGTGTTATTTTTCCACAACATTAGTAGGGGGGTATTTTGTTTTTTTCTTTATATTTTAATTTTCTTCTATCTTTTAGCCTGGATGATTGGGGGGGACACACATAGCAACACGGAGATTTTTATAAAGATTTCCCAAGATACCATGAAAGTGGAAAGATTAGGTATTATTATAGATTGGAATAATATAATAAAAAAAAATAATGACTAATCTACTAAACTTTTTAAGTTTTAATGTTAATGGGCTTAATGGGCCAGTAAAAAGAAAAAGAATTTTAACATATATTAAAAAAATGAAAACAGATATAGCTTTTTTACAAGAAACTCATTTAACAGACACAGAACACCAGAAATTAAAAAGAGACTGGGTTGGAAATGTTATTGCAGCTTCATTTAATTCAAAGGCGAGAGGAGTTGCAATTTTGGTTAACAAAAATCTACCAATTAAAATACAAAACATATTAATTGATTCGGCGGGGAGATATCTAATTATACACTGTCAAATTTTTTCAGAACTATGGACCCTTATGAACATTTATGCACCAAATGAAAATGATGTAAAATTCATACAGGAGGTCTTTTTGAATTTGGCCAACGCACATGATAAAATATTAATAGGTGGAGATTTTAATTTTTGTCTAGATCCAGCTTTAGATAGATCAACAAAGGTTGTTACAAAATCAAAAGCAGTAAAATTAACTCTATCATTGATGAAAGACTTAAATCTGATTGATATATGGAGAAGAATTAATCCAAAAGAAAGAGATTATTCATTTTATTCAAATAGACATAAAACATACTCAAGGATAGACTTTTTCCTATTATCAACAAATATTCAAGATAGAGTGAAAAATGTGGAATATAAAGCAAGAATACTGTCAGATCATTCTCCTTTAATAATGACAATGATAATGACAGATAAAGAGGAATCAGTTTATAGGTGGAGATTTAATTCAATATTATTAAAACGTCAAGACTTTTGTGATTTTATGAAAAAACAGATTCAGTTCTTTTTAGATATAAATTCACATTCAGTTGATGATAAATTTATAGTGTGGGAAGCAATGAAGGCATACTTGAGAGGTCAGATAATAAGTTATACTTCTAAAATTAAGAAGGAATATATGATAGAAATAGACCAATTGGAAAAAGAGATTACGAAATTAGAAAAAGAATCCCAAAGAAATATGACAGAAGAAAAACGAAGACAACTCATTAACAAGAAGTTACAATATAATACGCTCCAAACATATCGAACGGAAAAAGCAATTATGAGAACTAAACAAAGATATTATGAACTAGGTGAAAGATCACATAAAGTTCTTGCATGGCAGCTAAAAACAGACCAGACTTCTAAAACAATAAATGCAATTCGAACAAGAGTAAATAAAATTACTTATAAACCTTTAGAAATTAATGAAGCTTTTAAGAATTTTTACTCTGAGTTGTACAAATCAGAATCACAAAATGACAATGTCAAGATAGAAAGGTTTCTATCACAAATAACTCTTCCAAAATTAAATACGGAAGAACAGAAGGGATTAGATATGCCTTTTACATTGAAAGAGGTCGAAGAAGCCCTAGGATCACTTCAAAGTAATAAATCTCCAGGAGAAGATGGTTTTCCGCCTGAATTCTATAAAAAGTTTAAAGATTTATTAATTCCTCCTCTTATGGAGTTAATACGCCAAGCGGAAAGAACGCATAAACTTCCAGAATCCTTTTCGACAGCCATTTTAATAGTATTGCCAAAAAAAGATAGAGATCCTTTAAAGCCATCATCATATAGACCGATTTCTTTATTAAATACTGATTATAAAATAATAGCAAAAATCTTATCTAATAGATTATCTAAATGCTTACCAAAATTAGTACATATGGATCAAACAGGATTTATTAAAAATAGACAATCAGCAGATAATGTAACTCGCTTATTTAGTATAATTCATTTAGCACAGAAGAGGGAGGAAATGAGCGTGGCAGTTGCTTTAGATGCAGAAAAAGCATTTGATAGATTGGAGTGGGATTTTTTATTTAAGGTATTGGAAAAATACGGATTAGGAGTATCCTTTATAAAATGGATTAAAACCTTAAATACTAATCCCAAAGCTAAAGTAGTGACAAATGGTCAAATTTCAACACCATTTCAGTTAACAAGGTCAACTAGGCAAGGTTGTCCATTATCACCTGCTTTATTTGTGTTGGCGATAGAGCCATTAGCTGAACTGATCAGAATGGACCCAGATATTAAGGGTTTTAGAGTTAACCAAGAAGAATACAAGATCAACTTATTTGCTGATGATGTTCTACTTTATCTAACAAACCCATTGCAATCGTTGCGTAAATTATCCTATAGATTAGAAGAATATGGGAAAGTATCAGGTTACAAAATAAACTGGGACAAAAGTGAAATTTTACCTCTTACTAAAGGAGACTATAATCAATGTCGATCAATAACCCAGTTTAGATGGCCGGCAAATGGTATAAAATATTTAGGTATAAGAGTCGATAATGATATAAAAAACATATACAAATTAAATTATTTACCACTATTGAAAAAAATTCAAGAAGATCTTGATAAATGGATGGTATTACCAATAACATTAGTAGGTAGAGTAAATACCATAAAAATGAATATATTCCCTAGATTACAATACTTATTTCAATCACTACCAATACAATTACCCCAGAAGTTTTTTCAAGAGCTGAATAAATATGTGAGGAAGTTTCTTTGGAAAGGTAAGATGTCAAGAATATCGTTGGAAAAATTGACATGGAAATTTGAGCTAGGAGGGTTACAACTTCCAAATTTTAAGAATTATTATAAAGCAAATCAACTTAGATTTATTGCATCCTTTTTTGAGAAAGACAAACCGGCGTGGATCAGAATAGAACTAGATAAAATAGGAGAAAACATACCAGAAGACTTTATATATAAATGGGAATCTAAATGGATACGGGAAAAGAAAGAATCTCCTATATTAAAACATTTGATTGATTTATGGAATAAGATAAATGTTGACGATGAGACAAAGAAATCCTTATTAGCAAAGAGATCTTTAATCCAAAATAGACTTATCCCTTTTACAATGGATAATCAACTTTTATATAATTGGTTTCAAAAAGGGATTAGATATATAGGAGATTGTTTTGAAGGAGGTATATTAATGTCATTTGATCAATTAAAGAATAAATATAAAGTATCAAACAACACTCTTTTTTGTTACTTTCAACTAAGGGCTTACTTAAGAGAAAAGCTAGGTCAAACAATGTTACTACCGAAACCCAATGAAATAGAAACTTTAATTCAAAAAGGAAAGATTAAAAAATTTATCTCTTGTATGTATAATTTGATTCAAAAACAGGCAATTAAACAAGGAGTCCATAAGTCAAGACAAAAATGGGAAAGTGATTTGAATATCAAAATTGAAGAAAAAAACTGGTCAAGACTATGTCTTGAGAGTATGACAAATACAATAAACGTTCGATTAAGATTAGTGCAATACAATTTTTTACATCAACTATATATTACACCACAAAAAATAAACAAATTAAACCCAAATCTATCTGATCAGTGTTTTCGATGTAACCAAGAAATTGGTACTTTTTTACATTCTACTTGGTCCTGCTCCAAAATTCAACCTTTTTGGACAAATTTAAGAGTTTTACTGGAACAAATCATTGGAACACAACTTCCACACAACCCAACATTACTTTTACTAGGTAATATTGAAGGGATAAAACCGATAGCCAGATTGAATAAATATCAGAAAGAATTTATAAAAATTGCATTGGCAGTAGCCAAAAAAGCTATTGCAGTGACTTGGAAATCGGATACATATCTAAGTATAGATCGTTGGAAGAACGAAATTTATGGCTGTATTCCACTTGAAAAAATCACTTACAATTTAAGAGATAAATATGAAACATTTTTGAAAATTTGGCGCCCTTATTTACAAAAGACAGGATTAAATATATAGGTGCTCCGAAGATGAAATAATTGGTTACTTGGGGAAAGAAATAAATGCATACACCAAAGTTATTATGAACTCCGTGGAGCGTGTGGGGATCTTCCAATATCCAGGCATTCCTTTTTTTTTTCTCTTTCTTTTTTTTTAGGGATGTTAGGGGGGAGGGGTTAAGGGGAGGGGGGCTGGGTAACATTTTTTTTTTCTCATACACTTTTATTTTGTAACTATTTGAAAACAATAAAAAAAGTTTAAAAAAAAAAAAAAAAAAAAAAAAAATACACTGAAGGGAATTTTACTGGCAAACCGACAAAATGATGTGCTTCTTTGGCTTTGACTATGCATAATTTTTAAATTAGATTTTGTTTTATTTAGGGATGCAGCACATATTAGGCCCGCCTGTCCTTCAAGCTGTGCCGCCAGCAACCCACCTAATCAGCATTCGTCTAATCACGGGACAATTTACATCGACCAATTAACCTACTAGCCGGTACGTTTTTGGACTGTGGGAGGAAACCGCAGTACCTGGATGAAACCCATGCACTCCACGGGCATACAGACTCCTTTCAGAGGACACCAGCGTAAACTCAGACCTCCGACACCCCGAACTGTGATGAACCATCAGTCCTGGATCTTTAAAGGCCATCTCACCACAACTTCTCTAAAGAACTAATGATGAGTGTGTGCAGTTTTGGCACAGTCAGAAAGAAGCAAACAGCGCGCAGAAGAAATTATCTGATCAAACACGAGGAAATCTGCGGATGCTGGAAATTCAAGCAACACACACAAAATGCTGGTGGAACGCAGCAGGCCAGGCAGCATCTATAGGGAGAAGCACTGTCGATGTTTTGGGCCGAGACATTTTGTGTGTGTTATCTGATCAAATGTTGTTTAGGTACACTACTGTGCAAAAACTGAGGCACATATGTATAGCTAGGGTGTCTAAGACTTTTGCACAGCACGGCAATAAGTCTATGTAGATTGCACTGCACTAATGCCACAAAAAAATCAGATGTCTTGACATATGTGAGTGATGATAAACCTGATTCTGATATGGGTCTCTATTGTGGACTGAGAGTGGGAAGGGGGCAGGGAGAGGGAATCATGGTTGGGAAAAGGGGAAGGGGGAGTGTAGGGAGCAGGAAGCACCAGACGGACAACCTGTAATGATCCAATGACCTTGCCTGGTGTCTCAGGGCTGGGTGTGTCTGTACCCGCCCCGGCACTCCTTGCTCCCTCATCCCTCCGCGATGCTCCACCCTCACCATTCCCAATATTCTTTCCTCCCACCAGATTTAGAAACTCACTCTCCACTCCATGCCGATAAACACAGTGCCGTGCAAAGTTCTCAGGCACCCTAGTTACAGATACGTGCCTAAGGCTTTTGCACAGTACTGTATCTTTTTGGCAGAGATGACATTTTGCAGTATTCAGAGAGAGAAGCCAATTCCATGATTAGGCTTGGGTTAAAACGGTAGGCTGCTGGCAGCATAGCTCAAAGGACTGAAACGGCCTGTTCCACACTGTATCTGTCCTTTTATATTAGTAACAGTATATACCGTAAATCTGTATCAATCTCCTAGCAACTTCCTCCTTCTTCAGCCCTTTAACTTTCCACCTATCACTGCATAACTTCTCACATCATTTCCTTTTATTCCTCATTCAAACACACACATATATTCAGCTTAAATAAAACAGCATTCCAAGGTGCCAATTAGCGCACACTATTACAATAGCACATACAGTCACAATAATATTAACCCAATCACGGCCTGAAGATTGATGGTGCATGGGATGTCGTCCTGGAGCCATGTTTCTGCAAGGACGAGGGCACAGCAGTTCCCCATCACGCGCAAGTGCAGCTGTCGCCACCGCAGTCTGGCTGGTCTTTCACTGCGCAAACACGTGCAAGCAGCACCGCCAGGAGGGGCTGGTCCCCAGTCCAGCGAGGATCCCAGCGCATCTGTTCCCACCCACCTTCCCCCTCACCTGGCCTCATCCACCACCTGCCAGCTCCTCCCAACTTTTTATCCCTCCTTTCCCGTCTTGGTCCAAAACATCGACTGGTTATTCCCCGCCATAGATGCTGCCTGACCCGCTGAGTTCCTGCAGCATGTTGTGTGTGTTACTCTTATATCTGTAGTTTTAACCTTATGTAGCAGTGCTTCAAATCATACACATTAACTGCAGCATGAAGGGAATAGACCGGATGAGAAGGCATCCTTCCTGACTTTCATTTAAGCCGTTTTGTCCCAAGAGGTCACATTTCAATTGATGTCTGAGGTAAATTTCTAACTCATGTTCCATAACTTCAAGCGCATCATAAATTCAATAAAGACTGAATCTTGGCAGAACGCCTTCCAAGTTCAGTTCAACATATCTTTCAAATGGTAGCACAGTGGTTTTAGCGCGAGGCCATTCCGGCTCAGGGCATTCCGGAGTTCCGAGTTCAATTCCGACTCCGTCCTGTGAGGAGTCTCTGTACATCCTTCCCGCAGAATGCATGGGTTTTCCCTGGGTGCTCTGGTCTGCTCCCAGAGTCCAAAGACATATCATGTAGGTAAATTGGTCATTGTAAATTGTCCTGTAGTTACATCGGGGTTAATCGGGGTTCTAGGTTGTTGGGGCCGAAGGCTTCTAGGGTTGAGGGGCTGGAAGGGCTTATTGCACACTGTATCACTAAACAAATAAATAAACTGAGATGGAACAATAGCTTAGTGCCCCTTTTAAAGAAAATGGAACTTTCCCCAAGTCCAGTAATAGCAAATCCAGTGTAGGTAGCATCTAGAATCGTGCAGAAAGACACCAAGCAGTCTAGCATCATTGTGTCACGGCGATTTTTACCTTTTCCAAAGGAGGATTAATTGGTGATTGCAATAGCACATTGCAGTACTGATTCATGCTTACAGAGAAGGAGTCATCACCCTGACACAGTGGTGTCAAGAAAACAACCTCCCCCTCAATGTCACAAAAACCAAGGAGCTGGTTGTGGACTACAGGAGGAATGGAGACAGGCTCAACCCTATTGACATCAATGGACCTTGGGTTGAGAGGGTGAACAGCTTTAAGTTCCTCTGTATGCACATCACTGAGGACCTCACTTGGTCTGTACGCACCGGCTGTGTGGTGAAAAAAGCAGAACAGCACCTCTTTCACCTCAGACGGTTGAAGAAGCTCGGCATGAGTCCCCAAATCCCAAGGACTTTCTACAGGGGTACAATTGAGAGCATCCTGACGGGCTGCATCACTGCCTGGTATGGGAACTGTACTTCCCTCAATCACAGGGCTCTGCAGAGGGTGGTGCGGATAGCCCAATGCATCTGTAAATGTGAACTTCTTCCCACTGTTCAGGATATTTACAGTGACAGGTGCGATAAAAGGGCCTGAATGATCATTGGAGTCACCCCAGCCACAAACTGCTCCAGTTGCTACCATCTGAGAAACGGTACTGCAGTCTAAAAGTCAAGATCAACAGGTTCCGGGACAGTTTCTTCCACCAGGCCATCAGACTGATTAACTTACGCTGACATGATTGTATTTCTAAGCTATATTGACTATTCTGTTGTACATATTACTGTATATACCATTTATTACAAATTACTATAACTTGCACATTGCACATTCAGATGGCGACGTAAAGATTTTTACTGCTCATGTATGTGAAGGATGTAAGGTATAAAGTCAATTCAATTCACTAATTCCAATGACCAAAGAACTCCATCCAGAATGCATTTGAGTCCTTCTGGTGCTCACAGTCCCAAAGGGCCACCAGTACACCTGTGGACACCATGTGCTCCTCCTTTAGAGACACATGGGCTTGGACATCACCCTGGAAGAAGGGTAGGCAATCAACTCAGGCAGAACCCATGACTGCCCACTACCTGGGCCTGGGAATGGCCACTTTAGTCGGGCACAAGAGCAAACTGTGCCACTCCTTGAATAAGTTTCCCAATGTAAAGATCTATTTATTATACTGTAGCTATAGACTAGGTGGCTTTTCATGTATTCAACCAATCCATGACCCCGGTCCATGACGGAGTCCTCATTGGAGGATCAGAGGTGAAGAGGGTTAGCAACTTTAAATTCCTTGGTGTTAGTATTTCAGAAGACCTGTCCTGGACCCAGCACATCAGTGCAATTGTGAAGAAAGCACACCAGCGCCTCTGCTTCCTCAGGAATTTTCAGAGATTTGGCATGACATCTAAAACGTCGACAAACTTCTATAGGTGTGTACTGGAGAGTATATTGAATGACTGCAACACAGCCTGGTAAGGAAGCACCAATGCCTTTGAACAGCAAATCCCACAAAAAGTAGTGGATTAGGTATAGTACATCACGGGTAAAGCCCTCCCAACCATTCAGCAGATCTACCCGAAACACTGTCGTAGAAAGCAGCATCCACCATCAGGGAACCCCACCACCCAGGTCATGCCCTCTTCTCACTGCTGCCATCAGGTAGAAGGACTTGCACCAGCAGGTTCAGGAGCAGTTACTACCCTCAACCATCAGGCTCTTGAATAAAAGGGGATAACCACACTCAACTTCACTTGCCCCATCATTGAAATGTTCTCATGACCAATGATCTCACTTTCAAGGACTCTCTATCTCATTATGTCATGTTCTCATTATTTATTGCCATTTATTTATATTTGGATTTATGCAATTTGTCATCTTCTGCACTCTGGTTGCTCCTTCATTGATCCTGTTGTAGTTACTGTTCTATGGATTTGCTGAGCAGGAAAATGAATCTCAGGGTTGTATATAGTGACATATATGAACTTTGATAATAAAATTTACTTTAAACTGTTGCTGAGAGTTGCTGCTAAATCTGCTTCCTCTGTCCTTTTAGACAATGATATAATACTGAGGCTTGGAGTACTGTGAGCAGTTTTGGGCCCCTTATCTAAGAATGGATGTACTGGCATTGGAGAAGGTCCAGAAGAGGCTTAAGAGAATATTTCTGGGAATGAAAGGGCTAACAAATGAGGAGCGTTTGATAGTTCTAGGCCTATACTCACTGGAGTTCAGAAGAATGGTGGGGGGGGGGCGAGTTTCCTATAGTTGAGGGAGTCTAGGATCAGAGAACCCAGCCTCAGAACAGAAGAATACCCATTTAGAACAGAGATATGGAGGAATTTCTGTGACGAATCTATGGAATTCATTATCACAGACAGCTGTGAAGGCTGAGTTATTGGGTGTATTTGAAGCGGAGGTCGGTAGGTTCTTGATCAGTAAGGGTGTCAAAGGTTACAGGGAAGAGACAGGAGAATGGAGGTGAGAGGGATGATAAATCAGCTATGATGCGATGTGGAGCATCTCGGTGGCCTGAATCTGCCCTTATGGTCTAATGAATTCTGGATAATCATATTTAGTAGTGCAGAAGGAAACCCGGTGATCTCCCCTCTGGGCTTTTCTTTTCCGATTGTCTTAATCTGGACTCTCTGGTTACAAGCATACGGCCGAGGGCAAAACACCCTCCTGTCTAAATGCCTGTATTAAATTCCCTCCCCCCCTTCTTTGCTGTAAAAGAAACAACCACAGTCTCCCTACGAAACTGAAATCACTCTTCAAAGCACGGACACATTTTCTGAAATGAGGTGTCAGAACTCAATGCTCCAGTCATTTGTCAATGCGTTAAGATTACTTCCTTACTTTTGCAGGTAATTCATAAAAACCTGGATGCTCTACGGCTGCTACCTCACAGCTGTTGTACTGCCACATTTATAATGTACATTAGGTACACAGACGTATACACATCTAGACCTTAAGGGTGTATAGATTTGGGTGTACCACAGGGATGAACTGGTTTGAAGATAGATCACTTTTTCTAGAGGGAATACATTGGAAGTGAATGATTGATCGAGGAAGAGCCTCAAAGACCAAAGATTCAGGAACAATCTGTGGTTTAACAGAATCTACAGAAGTGGAGATAAGAGAAAGTGGCAAAAATTTATATTTCATATTTTCATATTTCCTTGTTGCACATTCATTGCTACCACCCAAGACATGCTTTCTTCTCATTGCCACCAACAGGGGCAAGTTACAGGAGCCTGAAGGCACATGTTCAATGAATCAGAAAAAGCTTCATTCCCTCTGGTACGGGGGGGGGGGGGGCGCCTAGTGCATAGAATCGAACTAAGCTGCAGAGATTAGTTAAATTAGTCAGCTCCATCATGGAAACTGGGCATGGAATATCCAAGATATCCTCAAGGAGTGGTCCCTCAAAAAGGCGGCCTCCATCATTAAGGACCCCACCACCTTTTCTCATTGCTACCGTCATGAGGGAGGTACAGAAGCCTGAAGGCACACACTCAATGATTCAGGAACAGCTTCTTCCCCTCTGCCATCTGATTTCTGAATGGACATTAAACCCATGAAAAACACCTCACTACTTTTTTATCTCTAATATTTTTGCACTACTTATATTTATATTTACTTACTGTAATTCACAGTTTTCTTTTCTCTGTTATCATTGTACTAAGTTATCAAAGTTCATGACATATGCTGGTGATATTAGATTCTGATTCTGATTCTGATCTCATCACGTCTCTGCTGGCTCTCAGGCCTTTTGTATTATTCTTGTAATTCTATCCTTACAAAAGGACATCAAAAGGATGTTTCCTGAATGTGATCTTTACAAGTTAATAAAGAACTGATCTACACAGAATCTAAATTTGACGAGCTGATGAATTGGTGGGCGTAACCATCACACAAAGCCAATTCAATACTTACAGGTCTATGTGTCAACATTTCAATGCCATACACAGCACTTTGAGAAATATCTATTGTTCTGCCCTTGCATGAAACTTCTGCCTCTTCACAATGTCTCCTGATTTGAGTTCCTCAGCATCTCATTGCTTGGTGAGGGTGTTAAAGGTTGAAGCTTCAAAGTATGTAGATTGAGTTGAGAAAAATTTAAAATATGTTTCAATCCTACTGTTATCAGACTCTTGAAAGGACTTCATGATAAAATGGACTCTTGCCCTCACAATCTACCTCCTTCTGATCTTATAACCATATAACAATTACAGCACAGAAACAGGCCATCTCGGCCCTTCTAGTCGGTGCCGAACGCTTACTCTCACCTAGTCCCACTGACCTACACTCAGCCCATAACCCTCCATTCCTTTCCTGTCCATACACATATCCAATTTTACTTTAAATGACAATACCAAACCTGTCTCTACCACTTCTACTGGAAGCTCGTTCCACACAGCTACCACTCTCTGAGTAAAGAAATTCCCCCTCGTGTTACCTCTAAACTTTTGCCCCCTAACTCTCAACTCATGACCTCTTGTTTGAATCTCCCCTACTCTCAATGGAAAAAGCCCAACCATGTCAACTCTGTCTATCCCCCTCATAATTTTAAATACCTCCATCAAGTTCCCCCTCAACCTTCTACGCTCCAAAGAATAAAGACTTAACTTGTTCAACTTTTCCCTGTAACTTAGGTGCTGAAACCCAGGTAACATTCTAGTAAATTTTCTCTGTACTCTCTCTATTTTGTTGACATCTTTCCAATAACTTGGTGATCAGAACTGTACACAATACTCCAAATTCGGCCTTACCAATGCCTTGTACAATTTTAACATTACATCCCAACTCTTATACTCAATGCTCTGATTTATAAAGGCCAGCATACCAAAAGCTTTCTTCACCACCCTATCCACATGAGATTCCACCTTCAGGGAACTATGCACCATTATTCCTAGATCACTCTGTTCTACTGCATTCTTTAATGTCCTACCATTTACGATGTATGTCCTATTTGGATTATTCCTAGCAAAATGTAGCACCTCACACTTATCAGCAATAAACTCATCTGCCATCACTCAGCCCACTCTTCTAACTGGCCTAAATCTCTCTGCAAGCTTTGAAAACCTACTTCATTATCCACAATGCCACCTACCTTAGTATCATCTGCATACTTACTAATCCAATTTACCACCCCATCATCCAGATCATTAATGTATATGACAAATAACATTGGACCCAGTACAGATCCCTGAGGCACACCACTAGCAACTGGCCTCCAACCTGACAAACAGTTATCCAGCACTACTCACTGGCATCTCCCATCAAGCCACTGTTGAATCTATTTTACTACTTCAATATTAACACCTAACGATTGAACCTTCCTAACTAACCTTCCGTGCGGAACCTTGTCAAAGGCCTTACTGAAGTCCATATAGACAACATCCACTGCTTTACTCTCATCAACTTGCACTGCACTCCTACAGTAGCTTTTAAACTTTATTCAGAATCAGAATTCTGCATTATTATTCTTTTACCTTATTCTAGCCCAGTGCATTGTGTAGTGATTTGATCTGTACAAACCATATGCAAGACAAACTTTTCACTGTGTCTTGGTATATGTGACAAAAATGAATCAATACCAATACCAAAAAAAGATGCTAGACTTTTAAAAACACAAAATACTGGAAACACTCAGTGGGTCAGCTAGCATCAGTGGAGAGAGAAACCGAGTGAACATTCAGGTTGAAGACATTCACTAAAACCCTCTCCTCTCCACAGATGCTGCCTGACCTCCTGGGTTTTCCAGCACTTTTGTTTTTTTTAAATCTCATTCCAGGAAGTGCAGATTTCTATTAATGTTTCAGACAAAAGGGTTTTAACCAATTCATCCAGAACTGCATCCAATATATCTCCAATATTGCCAAGTTTGATTGAGTTGCAGTTAAGGCACAAGTCAGCCGAATGGTGAAGCAAGAACTGTTTCGGCTCATTCCAGGAAAGGTGCAATTGCACCAGGGATGGCTCAGAAAGGATTGCCAAGGATCGTGCCATGGTCGGAAGTGTCCTCCTGAGGAACAATTCTAAGGCACGATCATTCTCACTGGAACAAAGATAGTTGTGGGCAGCAAAGGCCAGAGTTCTGGGTTCAGAACAGTTGCTTTCTGTGTGGAGTCTGCATGATTCCTCGAGGCACTCTGGTTTCCTCCCACACCCCAAAGATGTATGCGCTTGCTACATTAAGTTTCATGAGAGATTGATGGCTCTTGGCCTGTACTCACTGGAGTTTAGAAGAATGGTGGGGGGGGGGTGGAATCTTATTGAAACCTATTGAAAATTAAAATGCTTAGATAGAGTGGATGTGGAAGAGATGTTATCTATGGTAGGGAGTTTAGACCATTGGGTATAGCCCCAGAATAGAAAAATGTCTCTTTAGAATGGAAATATAGTGGAATTTCTTCAACCAGAACTTGGTGAATCTGTTTCCTGAGGGTGGCATGGCGGTGTAGAGGGCAGCATGGTGGCGTAGTGGTTAGCGCAATTGCTCTATGGCACCAGCAATCACCAAAGAGGTTCGGTTCGTGCCTCTGTCTGAAAGGAGTTTGTACGTTCTCCCTGTGACCTTCCACATTCCAAATGCGTACAGTTCGGCTGGGGGTTAGTGGTTTGTGGGTGTGCTATGCTGGTGTCAAACACATGGTGGCCCTTGTGGGCCGCTGCCAGCACATCCTCGCTGATGTGATTTGACGTAAAGACCCATATCACTGTATGTTTCGATGTTTTGACCTACATGTCAAAAATAAAGCTAATCTTTATCTTTATCCTTTATCCAAACCTCGTTCCAAAACCTATGCCCTCACTTTCAAAGACTCTACAACTCATGTTTTCAGGATTATTTATTCACTTATTTGCACAATTTGTCTTCTTTTGCATCTTGATTGTTTGTCAGTCTTTGCTTATGTTTTCTTTTCCATAAATTCTCTAGCATTTATTTATTTTTCCTGCAAATGCCGGCAAGAAAATGAATCTCAAGGTTGTATATGGTGACATATATGTACTTTGACGATCAATTTACTTTAAACCTTGAACGTGAATTCTAGCTTTATCCCCACAGTCTTTGGAAAATGCTTCCTGAGTTTCGGTCACTCCTTTCAGTGCTGCCATCCACCCCAGGGGTCAGCTCGAATCAGCGTCAAGGCAGCTGTGCAAAGTGCAGACGTCTCCAAACTTACCTCCCATTTTCCTGCCAGGACCTGTCTCTTCAGCTTTATGCTCCAGTGGTCCGGACACACCATCGCACAGTGAGGGATCGTCAGAGCAACCGGATTAGACAAGGCTAAACCAGGCGGTCCACAGGTCACCTCCGGACTCAGGAGGATCTCCGCTCCTTCAGGCTGTAGACTGTAATCGGGAGAGAGAGAGAGACATGAATGAACTGATTTGCCAAATGCAACCTGTCAGCTGGACGACTGGGTAAAATGCACATAATCTATATACAGTAGGTGTATGTTTGTGTTTGTAATTTCAGTATATCAACTATCGCATGTGACAGATGATACAAAAGTCTTTGGACACATATCATCAGTCTCAAGGACAGTGTCAACCTCATGCTCATAGGATGCTTGAACAGACTTCCTCTATGATAAAAATGAGCTCTTAATCTTTCAATCAATCATGTTGTAGCCCTTGCAGTTTATTTCTCTACCCACGCTACACATTTATGTAACACTGTATCGTGCATTCTGTCCTTTTTCCCCTTTTGTGCTACCTCGATGTATTAAGGTATAGCATGCAAACAAAAGCTATTCACTCCATCTTGGTACATGTGACAATAATAAACCATTACGATAGCATCATCACTCTACCATTTTGAGTGATATTTTTTGATCAGGTTGATTTAATGGGAAAAGAATATTCAGTGCAAGCCTCTGTATTCATTTTCTGGATATAGATGCAGCTGGGATGTACTAGCATTTATTGCTCATCCCTAACTGGACCAGCATTTATTGCTCATCCCTAACTGGACCAGCATTTATTGCTCATCCCTAATCAGACCAGCATTTATTGCTCATCCCTAACTGGACCAGCATTTATTGCTCATCCCTAATCAGACCAGCATTTATTGCTCATCCCTAACTGGACCAGCATTTATTGCTCATCCCTAATCAGACCAGCATTTATTGCTCATCCTTAATCATACCAGCATTTATTGCTCATCCCTAACTGGACCAGCATTTATTGCTCATCCCTAATCAGACCAGCATTTATTGCTCATCCCTAACTGGACCAGCATTTATTGCTCATCCCTAATCAGACCAGCATTTATTGCTCATCCCTAACTGGACCAGCATTTATTGCTCATCCCTAATCAGACCAGCATTTATTGCTCATCCTTAATCATACCAGCATTTATTGCTCATCCCTAACTGGACCAGCATTTATTGCTCATCCCTAACTGAACCAGCATTTATTGCTCATCCCTAATCAGACCAGCATTTATTGCTCATCCCTAACTGGACCAGCATTTATTGCTCATCCCTAACTGAACCAGCATTTATTGCTCATCCCTAATCAGACCAGCATTTATTGCTCATCCCTAATCAGACCAGCATTTATTGCTCATCCCTAACTGGACCAGCATTTATTGCTCATCCCTAACTGAACCAGCATTTATTGCTCATCCCTAATCAGACCAGCATTTATTGCTCATCCCTAACTGGACCAGCATTTATTGCTCATCCTTAATCATACCAGCATTTATTGCTCATCCCTAACTGGACCAGCATTTATTGCTCATCCCTAATCAGATCAGCATTTATTGCTCATCCCTAATCATACCAGCATTTATTGCTCATCCCTAACTGGACCAGCATTTATTGCTCATCCCTAACTGAACCAGCATTTATTGCTCATCCCTAACTGAACCAGCATTTATTGCTCATCCCTAATCAGACCAGCATTTATTGCTCATCCTTAATCAGACCAGCATTTATTGCTCATCCCTAACTGGACCAGCATTTATTGCTCATCCCTAACTGGACCAGCATTTATTGCTCATCCCTAACTGAACCAGCATTTATTGCTCATCCCTAATCAGACCAGCATTTATTGCTCATCCTTAATCAGACCAGCATTTATTGCTCATCCCTAACTGGACCAGCATTTATTGCTCATCCCTAATCAGACCAGCATTTATTGCTCATCTCTAACTGGACCAGCATTTATTGCTCATTCCTAATCAGACCAGCATTTATTGCTCATTCCTAACTGGATCAGCATATTTTGCTCATCCCTAATTGCCATTGAAAAGGTGATGTTCAGCTGCCTCCTTGAATCTCTACAGCCTACATTACTGTTGGACAAGGTGATCTGAGTTTTCAAGCTGGTGACAATGAAGAATTATACCTGCAATCCAAACACAGTACACCAGTGGTGGACACTGAATGATTGGAGTGATGGATGGAGTCCAATGAGTTGGTTTGTCCTGGATGGTGTTGAGTGCTGTTGCTGCTGCAAGCGGATTGTATCCATCATAGTCTTGTGTATGGTAGAAGGCTCTAGTTGCCAGGGGAGGATTCCACTCACTATTGGTGACCCAAACTCTGATCTTCTGCTCCACTCGCTATCTGCTGGTATGCCGTAATATTTACGTACAGAACCAGTGGAGTTTCTGGTTAACACTGCCTCTCCAGTTTATTGACAGAATGGGTTGCAGCAAGAGAAACGTTGGTGAATAGCAAAGGGACATGGTAAGACTGGAGATTATCATTACATGGGACTTATTATTATCAGTATCCTGAATGTCGATCAGGTCTTGTTTCATTATCTGAGATGTCTGTGGAATATTCTGTACCAGTGAAAATATACACTCAGTCGCCATTTTATTGGGTAGCTCCTCTACTTGATAAAGTGGCCACTGAGTTTATGTCCATGGTCTTCTGCTGCTGTAGCCCATCCACTTCAAGGTTCAACTTGCTGGGTGTTCAGAGATGCTCTTCTGCACACCACTGTTGTAATGCGTGGCTATTTGAGGTCCTGTCAGCTTGAACCAGTCTGGTCATTTCCCTCTGACCGCTGTTATTAACAAGGCATTTTTGCCCACATTAATGCCATTTACTGGATGTCTTTATTTTGTGTTTTTTGCACAATTCTCCGCAAACTCTAAAGGCAGTGGTGAATGAAAATCCTGGGAGATCAGCAGTTTAGGAGATACTCAAACCACCCTGTCTGGCACCAACAATCATACCATGATCGTAGCCACTTAGATCACATTTCTTCCCCATTCTGGTGTTTGGTCTGAACAACAACAGAAACTCTTTATCCATAACTGCGTGTTTTTATGCATTGAGTTGCTGCTACATGATTGGCTGATTAAATATTGGCAATAATGAACAGGTGTACAGGTGTACCTAACAAAGTGGCCACTGAATGTAGGTAACTGTAACTGCTACCGATTGGAGACGTCACTGGGCACCTGGATTACATGAGAAATAGGAATGCAGAAGTTGGCCAGTTAACCACTGCTGTTTGTCCCAACATTCACAGAGATAATGAGTCATCCCGTAGGTCAGGCCACTTTCACGAATAGGCAAAATATCCCCTCATTACTGGTGCAAAAGATTCTGCAGATGCTGGAAACCTTGAGCAATGCACACAAAAGTCCGGATGAACAGGGCGGGTCAGACAGCAACGATGGAAGGGAATAAACATTAGATGTTCCCGTTCTGAAATGCTTCATCAGGATTGGAAGGGAAGGACTCAGAAGGCAGAATAAGAAGGTGGGGAGAGGAAGAGAAGGAAAGCAAGCTGGCTGGTGATAGGTGAGACCAGGTGAGGGGGAAGGTAGATGGTGAGTAGGGGAGGAGAGATGGTGAGAAGATGAGAGGTGATAGATGGAGCACGAAGGGCTGAAGAAGGATTCTGATAGGAGAAGACAGTGGACTATGAGAGAAAGGGATAGTGGAGGGACACCAAAGGGAAGAGATGAACAAGTGAAAGGGGGGGGGGAAACAAGAATGGGGAATGGAAAAAGAGGGGGGTTGAGAGAGAAACTGACGTTCATGCCATTACATTGGAGACTCTACTCAAATGAAGTATGAGGTGTTGCTCTCCAACCTCAGTGGCAAAAGGGGAGGCCTTGGACTGACATGTAGGATTGGGAATGAGAAGTCAAATTGAAATCGGTGGTCATCAGCATATCAACCCTTTGTGGTGGATGAATTGGAGGTGCTTGACAAAGTAGTCTCAATGTAGAGGAGGCCATATCTGGAGCACAGGAAACAGTAGATAACCCCGGCAGACTCACAGGTGAAATGTCACCTCAGCTGTTTTACGGCCCAGGGTCATTGTGAGGGCAGAGCGGTAGATGTAATACTGGTGCTCCTGCAGAACTCAGGCACTGAACAATCCCTTCTAGTTGTGGAGTAGCTGGTGACAACTGTACTCCCAGATTCAAGATTCAAGATTGTTTAATGTCATTTCCAGTATACAAGTGTGAAGGAGAACAAAATAATTGTTACTCCGAATTTGATATGGAACAAAAACAAAACACAATAATATAAAGAATCCGATTATAAAATATCCACAATAAATATAAATACATAAGTGTGTGTGTGTGTGTGTGTGTGTGTGTGTCTGTACATATATGTCTGTACGTAAGGTGACTCTGACAGGAAATGATAAAGTATTGGTGGCTGGCAGATGTGGAGGGATGGTTTAGTAGGTGGAGGTGTTGCGTCAGCCTTACTGCTTGAGGAAAGTAACTGTTTTTAAGTGCGGTCCTGGCATGGATGCTATGTAGCCTCTTCCCTCATGGGAGTGGGACAAGCAATCCAGGAATATGAGCCACAATAACTAATTTTAAAACAGGAGCCTGGATAGGAAAAGTTTTCAGTGTTATGGGGAAGGAACACCCATTTCAACACACAAACGTTAAGAGGTTTTTAAAAACAGCCATGGTTTATACATTTGACTGTCTGCTGGTTTGAAGGACATTTGGAGCTGAGTGTAATTCTCACTCAGTGAGTTACCAATGCCAATTAAACTCTGATTCTGCTATTCTAAAATACATGGGCAGATGAACCACAGTTTACTAAATAGACTCACGCTGTTTTTCACGGTGTGATGCAGAAAATGAGTTTGTATAATATCAAGGACATTACATGCAACTGCAGATTGTGTCAGCTGTGTCTCTGTGGGTAGCACTCTCTTCAATGAGCTGGAAAGTCATGAGTTCAGGTCCCTCTCCACAGACCTGAGCACCAGCACCTGGCCCAAGTAACACTGCACTTATGGATCAGGTGTTGTGAAGGTCAGGTATGGCAGTAAACTTTCAGAGAAGTTTCATGTTCAATAAACAATGAGCTCTCTGTTAATTTGTGATTTGTTGCTGTTGTTTGAAGGATAGTTGAGCCCGCTGTGGTCAACAAGTCAAGGTAGGACTTTCACAGTGAATGGCAGGGCCCCTGGGTTGTGTTGTGTTGTAGAACAGAGTCATCTTGGTGTTCAGGTACATGGTTCGCTGAAAGGGGTGTCATACAGAACTGTGGAAAAGTCTTAGAGATATATACCTATGACTTCTGCACAGTACTGTAGTAATTTTAGGTATTGCACTGTACTGCTGCCACAAAAATAACAAACTTCATGACATATGTGAGTGGCGATAAACCTGGTTCTGATTTGGGTCTCTATTGCGGTTGAAGGCAGGGAGGGGAGAATCATGGTTGGGAAAAGTGGAAGTCTGAGAGGGGAAGAAGTGGGAAGCACCAGACAGATATTCCGTAATGATCAATAAACCAATTGCTTGGAATCAAATGATCTTGCCTGGTGTCTCAGGGCTGGGTGTGTCTGCAACCGCGCCACTCCCACCCCGGCACTCCTTCTCTGCCACCTGTCCCACAACCCTCCCGTGGCACTCTCCCCCTTGCCATTCCCAACATCCATCGCTCCTGCCAGGTTTACAAACTCGCTGTCCACTCCACGCTGACAAATATCGTACGATGCAAAAGTCTTAGGCACCCTAGCTACATATCTCCCTTAGATCTTTGCACAGTACTGCAGGTAGCCAAAGTGGCGAAGAAGGCTTTTAACACACGGCACCTGATCAGTCAGAATACTGAGTAAAGAAGCTAAGGTGTTATATTGTAGTTGCACAAGGTGCTGGTGAGGCCATACTTAAGAGTACTGTATTCATTTTTGATCACTGTGTGAAAGGAGAAATGCCTTTAAGCTGTAAAGTGTGCAAAGGGAATCTGCATGGATGTTGGGGAGACTTGAAGGACTGAGTTATGAAAAGAGTTTGAGCAGATTGGAACATTATTTATTGCTGTTTAGGAGAAAGCGGAATGATCTTACAGAGGTGTATGAAATCGAAAGGGCATAGATAGGGTGAATGCACACAGCCTTCTTCCCAGAGTTGGGGAATCAAGAACTAGAGGGAATAAGATACAAAAAATTTAACAGGAACTTTATATACTTAGGGCGATGAATATATGGAATGAGCTGCCAGAGAAAGTGGTTGATGCAGGTACAATAACTACTTTTAGGACATGTACATCAATAGGAAAGGTTTGGTGTGTTATGAGCTAAGCAAGGGTAAATGGGATTAGTTTAGAGCTTAAATGGCATCTTGGCTGGCAAGGATCAGTTGGATTGAAAGGCATTTTTCATGCTGCATGGACCTGTGACTCTATGACAACTTGATAAATGGATCTTGTTTGAGTGTTACTGAAGCTCCAGACTTGAATTTTTAAAATACCTTTCAGGATCAGAATGTTCCAAAAATCAATGCAAAATTCCTAAAGCACATCACTGCTGTACCGGAGTGAATTAGGCAACCAATTTGTACACAGCAAGCTCCCAGAAACAACGGTGTGGTAGCAATCATATTATATGTTTTAGCATAGTTGTCTGAAGCATAAACATTGGTCAGATCATGGTGGTGCAGCAGGTTAGCATTATAGCCTCATTGCTCCAGAGAATCAGCTTTGATCCGGATCTTGGATGTTATCTCTCTGGAGTTGTATTGTTTGGCGGTCAGAAAACTGAGGGGTAACTTTATTGAGACATATAAGATCCTGAACAGCTTAACAGGATGGAGGCAGATGATTCAGCAGATGCTGGACATCTTGAGCAACAGACACAAAATGCTGGGGAACCTCAGAAGCGCAATTACAAAGTCAGCACGGTAGCAACTCTACTTCCAAAGGAATTTGCAGAGATTTGGCATGACGTAGAAAACTTTGACAAACCTCTACAGATGTGTGTGTGTCATGGTCCCTTCTGGCACCTGGCTACTTACCTCAGGAATTGGGCCTCAATCACCTCATTTAGTTCCAATCATTCCCAGGTTCCACTAACTACAAACACCTGCTTTCCATCAGCAAATGCAGTATAAAAACCCTGTGATCACAACAAGGTGGTGCCAGTTTGTTGGTTGACTTGTGTATGAGTAACCTCATTCCATGGTTCTTAGGACTATCAGTTCTTAGTCTAGCATTGTTCCTGAGTTCTCTATTAAAACCAAGACTCTGGGTAACTTGGCACCCATTCCACGCTCGCTACGACCATAACGCCTCCCGACTCGGCCTCCGTGCCCGTGTTCAGCACTTGGGTTCATTCCACCACCTCGTCCCTGCAACAGTGTGGTGGAGAGTATATCGACAGGCTGCATCACGGCCTGGTATGGAAACACCGATGCCTTTGAATGGAAAATCCTACGAAATGTAGCGGAAAAGACCCAGTTCATCACAGGGAAAACCCTCCCAACTACTCAGCGCATTTACATGAAATGCTGTCACAGGAAGACAGCATCCACCACGCAGGGCATGCTGTCTTTTCTCGATGCTGCCTTCAGGAAGAAGGTACAAGAGCCTCGGGACTCACACTACCACAGGAACAGTTATTATCCCTCAACCATCAGGCTCTTAAACCAAAGGGGATAATCTCACTCCACTTCATCATTGAAATGTTCCCACAACCTATGGACTCACTTTTAAAGTCTCTTCATCTTATGTTCTTGATATTTATAGCTTATTTAGTTATTATTATAGTTTCTTTCCTTTTGTATTTGCACAGTTTGTTTTCTTTCACACACTGGTTGAATGCCCAAATTGGTGCTGTCTTTCATTGATTCTATTATGGTTATTATTCTATTTTTGTTTATTGGGTATGTCCACGAGAAAATAAATTTCAAGTTTGTATATGGTGGCACATAAATGCTTTGATTATAAATTTACATTGAACTTTGAAGGTCAGGCTGCATCTATGGAAGTAAATAGACAATTGATGTTTCAGTCAAGATGGAGAGCGTCAGTCTCAAATGTTGACTGCTTATTTTCCACCTAGGGTAGATATTGAGCTGCTTTCACTCGTAGGAGTGTCCTGAATGAGGGAACATGAATACAAGATAAGCAGGTGTTCCTTTTAAACTGAGGTGCAGAGGAATTCCCTTTGGCAGAGGGTGAACCTCTGGAATGATCCACCCTTGAGTCATTTAAGGTGGAAGTAGACAAGTTTTTGAAATTTTGGGGGCCTGAGGGCAGTGGGGGAACTGGCAGAAGAGTTTTGGCCAGCACAGATCAGCCATGGTGGGACAGATTGGAGAGGTCAAGTGGCCTACCTCTGCTCCTATTTGCTTGTGTTCCATGGTGCTTGCCTATTCTTCGTATTACTTTATGGCCTTCCTCTATCTGACCATAAGAAACAGGAGCAAAAGTAGGCCATTTGGCCCATTGAGTCTGCTCCGCCATTCAATCATGGGATGATCCAATTCTTCCAGTCATCCCCTCTCCACTGCCTTCTCCTGATACCCTTTGATGCCCTGGCTAATCAAGAACATATCTATCTCTGCCTTAACTAGACCCACTGCTCTGATTTGCTTCCAAAGCTCAACATGGGCTGGGAGGGTAAATGTCTACATTGAGATACCTATCAGTGTAGATCAATGGCAAACCAAATCAAAATAGAGGGGTGATGGGATACTTGAGAGAGTATAAGGAAGGGGACTAGGACTAAAGGGATTGTTCTTCAGGGAGCTGGCATGGACCTTGATGGCTGAATGATCTTTAATGTCACTCTAAGGATAAAGACTTCTATTCTTCTCTGAAGTAGTTCCCTAGGTGTGCCACGATGAGGCCACCCTCAGGATGGAGGAGCAACACCTTATATTCTGTCTGGGTACCCTCCAACCTGATGGTATGAATATCAATTTCTCCTTTCAGTGAACAAAATTTCACCTCCCTCTTCCATCGTTCAATTCTGTTCTCCACTCTGACATTTTACTTCTTCTCACCTGCCTCTTACTTCCCCTCCTCCTTCCCTTTCTCCTATGGTCCACTCTCCTCTCCTATCAGATTCTTTCTTCTTCAGCCCTTGACCTTTCCCACCCACCTGGCTTCACCAATCACCTTCCAGACAGCCTCTTTCGCCTCTCCCACACCTTCGTATTCTGGCATCTTCCTCTCCTCAGTCCTGAAGAAGGGTCTCGGCTCGAAACGTCAACTGTTTATTCTGGATTTTCGGCATCTGCAGATTTTCTCATGTCCCTGCGATTTCCCTTTAACTCTTTATTTCCCTGCTCTTCACTGAAATATCACCTTCTAATGACTCTGGAACATTATTTTTCCCTTTAACTTTCCAACAGAGACAACTGAATCACTGCTGAATGATCTGAAAAGACACAGACTGTAATAAGCATTGACTTTGTCTCTTGATTTTCAATAAACCAGTACATCAACTGAAAGCCAATTGTCTCTGTGATGCACAGTCAAATAGTAATTCTTTGCACTAAAGATGTTGAGATGTTTCAATGATGTGATAGACTTCTAAATTTTTCTTCCTTGCTTTCTCTCAGTTGACAAGTTAGAATTATGAAAATATTCATACAGTAAGTGTACAGGAACTTACATAGAAACACAGAAAACCTACAGCACAATACAGGCCCTTCAGCCCATAAAGTTGTACCGAACTTGTCCCTACCTTAGAAATTATTAGGCTTACCTATAGCTCTCTGTTTTTCTAAGCTCCATGTACCTATCCAAAAGTCTCTTAAATTACCCTATCGTATCCGTCACCGCTGCCGGCAGCCCATTCCACGCACTCACCACTCTCTGAGTAAAATACTTACCCCTGACACCTCCTCTGTACCTACTCCCCAGCACCTTAAACCTGTGTCCTCTTGTGGCAACCATTTCAACACCGGAAAAAAGCCTCTGACTATCCACACGATCAATGCCTCTCATCATCTTATACACCTCGATCAGGTCACCTCTCATCCTCTGTCGCTCCAAGGAGAAAAGGCCGAGTTCACTCAACCTATTCTCATAAGGCATGCTCCCAAATCCAGGCAACATGCTTGTAAATCTCCTCTGCACCCTTTCTATGGCTTCCACATACTTCCTGTAGTGAGGCGACCAGACCTGAGCACAGTACTCCAAGTGGGGTCTGACCAGGGTTCTATATAGCTGTAACATTACCTCTCAGCTCCTAAACTCAATCCCACGATTGATGAAGGCCAATGCACCAGATGCCTTCTTAACCAAAGAGTCAAACTACGCAGCTGCTTTGAGTGTCCTATGGACTTGGATCCCAAGATCCCTCTGATCCTCCACACTGCCAAGAGTCTTACCATTAATATTATATTCTGTCTTCAAATTTGACCTACTGAAAAGAACCACTTCACACTTTCCTGGGTTGTACTCTATCTGTCACTTCTCAGCACAATTCTGCATCCTATTGATGTCCCGCAGTAACCTCTAACACCCCCCAGACTATCCACAACATCCCCAACCTTTGTGTCATCAACAAACTCATTAACCCACCCTTCTAACAATAGACAATAGGTGCAGAAGTAGACCATTCGGCCCCTCGAGCCTGCACCGCCATTCTGAGATCATGGCTGGTCATCTACTATCAATACCCGGTTCCTGCTTTGTCCCCATATCCCTTGATTCCCCTATCCATAAGATACCTATCTAGCTCCTTCTTGAAAGCATCCAGAGAATTGGCCTCCACTGCCTTCTGAGGCAGTGCATTCCACACCCCCACAACTCTCTGGGAGAAGAAGTTTTTCCTTAACTCTGTCCTAAATGACCTACCCCTTATTCTTAAACCATGCCCTCTGATACTGGACTCTCCCAGCATCTGGAACATATTTCCTGCCTCTATCTTGTCCAATCCCTTAATAATCTTATATGTTGCAATCAGATACCCTCTCAATCTCCTTAATTCCAGCGTGTACAAGCCCAGTCTCTCTAACCTCTCTGCGTAAGACAGTCCGGACATCCCAGGAATTAACCTTGTGAATCTACGCTGCACTTCCTCTACAGCCAGGATGTCCTTCCTTAACCCTGGAGACCAAAACTGTACACAATACTCCAGGTGTGGTCTCACCAGGGCCCTGTACAAATGCAAAAGGATTTCCTTGCTCTTGTACTCAATTCCCTTTGTAATAAAGGCCAACATTCCATTAGCCTTCTTCACTGCCTGCTGCACTTGCTCATTCACCTTCAGTGACTGATGAACAAGGACTCCTAGATCTCTTTGTATTTCTCCCTTACCTAACTCTACACCGTTCAGATAATAATCTGCCTTCCTGTTCTTACTCCCAAAGTGGATAACCTCACACTTATTCACATTAAACGTCATCTGCCAAGTATCTACCCACTCACCCAGCCTATCCAAGTCACCCTGAATTCTCCTAACATCCTCATCACATGTCACACTGCCACCCAGCTTAGTATCATCAGCAAACTTGCTGATGTTATTCTCAATGCCTTCATCTAAATCGTTGATGTAAATGGTAAACAGCTGTGGTCCCAATACCGAGCCTTGTGGCACCCCACTAGTCACCACCTGCCATTCCGAGAAACACCCATTCACCGCTACCTTTTGCTTTCTATCTGCCAACCAGTTTTCTATCCATGTCAATATCTTCCCCCCAATGCCATGAGCTCTGATTTTACCCACCAATCTCCTATGTGGGACCTTATCAAATGCCTTCTGAAAATCGAGGTACACTACATCCACTGGATCTCCCTTGTCTAACTTCCTGGTTACATCCTCGAAAAACTCCAATAGATTAATCAAGCATGATTTGCCCTTGGTAAATCCATGCTGACTCGGCCCAATCCTATCACTGCTATCTAGATATGCCACTATGTCATCTTTAATAATGGACTCCAGCATCTTCCCCACTACTGATGTTAGGCTGACAGGATGATAGTTCTCTGTTTTCTCCCTCCCTCCTTTCTTAAAAAGTGGGATAACATTAGCCATTCTCCAATCCTCAGGAACTGATCCTGAATCTAAGGAACATTGGAAAATGATTACCAATGCATCCGCAATTTCCAGAGCCACCTCCTTTAGTACCCTAGGATGCAGACCATCTGGACCTGGGGATTTGTTAGCCTTCAGTCCCATCAGTCTACTCATCACTGTTTCCTTCCTAATGTCAATCTGTTTTATTTCCTCTGTTACCCTATGTCCTTGGCCCATCCATACATCTGGGAGATTGCTTGTGTCTTCCCTAGTGAAGACAGATCTAAAGTACTTATTAAATTCTTCTGCCATTTCTCTGTTTCCCATAACAATTTCACCCAATTCATTTTTCAAGGGCCCAACATTGTTCTTAACTATCTTCTTTCTCTTCACATACCTAAAAAAGCTTTTGCTATCCTCCTTTATATTCCTGGCTAGCTTGCGTTCGTACCTCATTTTTTCTCCCCGTATTGCCTTTTTAGTTAAGTTCTGTTGTTCCTTAAAAATTTCCCAATCATCTGTCTTCCCACTCACCTTAGCTCTGTTATACTTACTTTTTTTTAATGCTATGCAATCTCTGACTTCCTTTGTCAACCACTGTGGCCCCTTTCCCCCCTTTGAATCCTTCCTTCTCCAGGGGATGAACTGATTTTGCACCTTGTGCATTATTCCCAAGAATACCTGCCATTGCTGTTCCACTGTCTTCTCTGCTAGGATATCCGTCCATTTAACTTTGGCCAGCTCCTCCCTCATGGCTCCATAGCCTCCTTTGTTCAACTGCAACACTGACACCTCCGATTTGCCCTTATCCTTCTCAAATTGCAGATAAAAACTTATCATATTATGGTCACTACCTCCTAATGGCTCCTTTACTTCAAGATCGCTTATCAAATCCTGTTGCGCATTACACAACACTAAATCCAGAATAGCCTTGTCCCTGGTCGGCTCTCGTACAAGCTGTTCCAAGAATGCATCTCGTAGGCACTCTACAGACTCCCTATCCTGGGGTCCAGCACTAACCTGATTCTCCCAGTTCACCTGCATGTTGAAATCCCCCATAACTACTGCGACATTACCTTTGCCACATGCCAATGTTAACTCCCTATTCAACTTGCACCCAATATCCATGCTACTGTTTGGGGGCCTGTAGACAACACCCATTAGGGTCTTTTTGCCCTTACTGTTCCTCAGTTCTATCCACACAGACTCTACTTCTCCTAATCCTATGTCCCCCCTTGCAAAGGACTGAATCTCATTCCTCACCAACAGGGCCACCCCACCCCCTCTGCCCACATTTCTGTCCCTACGATAGCACTTATACCCTTGTACATTCATTTCCCAGGTCTGATCTCCCTGCAGCCATGTCTCCGTTATCCCAACAACATCAATAACCTTCTACTTCCTCATCCAGGTCATTTATAAAAATCACAAAGAGGAGGGGTCCTAGATCAGATCCCTGTGGAACACCACTGGTCACCGACCTCCATGTACAATATGAACGATCTACAAAAAAACCTTTGCCTTCAGTGAGCAAGCCATTTCTGGATCCACAAAGCAAGGTCTCCTTCGATCCCATGCATTCTTACTTTCTGAATGATCCTTGCATGGGTAACCTTACCAAATGCCATATTGAAATCCATATACACTGTATCCACTGCTCTACCTTCATCAATGTAAAGGTAGTTTACATTGATGAGATGTACCCCAGGCTACTGTGGGAGGTGAAGGAGGAGATTGCTGAGCCTCTGGCTATGATCTTTGCATCATCAATGGGGATGGGAGAGGTTCCGGAGGATTGAAGGGTTGCGGATGTTGTTCCTTTATTCAAGAAAGGGAGTAGAGATAGCCCAGGAAATTATACACCAGTGAGTCTTACCTCAGTGGTTGGTAAGTTGATGGAGGAGGTCCTGAGAGGCAGGATTTATGAACATTTGGAGAGGTATAATATGATTAGGAATAGTCAGCAAGGCTTTGTCAAGGGCAGGTTGTGCCTTACGAGCCTAATTGAATTTTTTGGGGATGTGACTAAACACATTGATGAAGGAAGAGCAGTAGATACGTTGTATATGGATTTCAGCAAGGCATTTGATAAAGTACCCCATGCAAGACTTATTGAGAAAGTAAGGAGGCATGGGACCCAGGGGACGTTGTTTTGTGGATCGCGAACTGGCTTGCCCACAGAAGGCAAAGAGTGGTAGTAGATGGGTCATATTTTGCATGGAGGTCAGTCACCAGTGGAGTGCCTCAGGGATCTGTTCTGAGACCCTTACTCTTCGTGATTTTTATAAATGACCTAGATGAGGAAGTGGAGGGATGGGTTGGTAAGTTTTCTGATGACACAAAGGTTGGAGGTGTTGTGGATAGTGTGGAGGGCTTTCAGAGGTTACAGCGGGACACTGATAGGATGCCGAACTGTGCTGAGAAATGGCAGATAGAGTACAACCCAGGTAAGTGTGAAGTGGTTCATTTCGGTAGGTCAAATTTGAAGACAGAATATAACATTAATGGTAAGACTCCTGGCAGTGTGGAGGATCAGTGAGATCTCACAGTCTGTGTCCAAAGGGCACTTAAAGTTGCTGTGCAGGTTGACAGTGTTGTTAAGAAGGCATATGGTGGGTTGGCATACATCTGTGATGTAATAATACAACTATATAAGACCCCACTTAGAGTACTGTGTTCAGTTCTGGTCACCTCATTACAGGAAAGATGTGGGTACTATAGAGAGAGTGCAGAGGAGATTTAGAAGGAGGTTGCCTGGATCGGAGAGCATGCCTTATAAGGATAGGTTGAGTGTACTTGACCTTTTCTCCTTGGATCGATTGATGATGAGAGGTGACCTGATAGAGGTGTATAAGGTGATAAGGGGCATTGATCGTATGGATAGTCAGAGGGTTCTTTCCCAGAGCTGAAATGGATAATACAAAGGGGCATAATTTTAAGGTACTAGGAAGTAGGTCAGAGGTAAGTTTTTCACACAGAGTGGTGAGTGCGTGGAATGCACTGCCAGTGATGGTGATAGAGGTGGATACAATAGGGTCTTTTAAGAGACTCTTAGACAGGTACATGGAGCTTAGAGAAATAGAGGGCTAAGTGGTTGGGAAATTCTAGGCAGTTTCTAGAGTAAGTTACATGGTTGGCACAACATTGTGGGCCGAAGGGCCTGTAATGTGCTGTAGATTTCTATGTTCTAGGAGCAAGAATGGATGTATTGTGCTTGAAAATAGTTTAAAAAATGTTGTGCCACTTGCTTATCATCATCATGTATCACGTCACATGATGTGGGAGATCATGGAATCACTGTTGCTTTGTAGCACTGAAGAAGGACTTATTATCTTAATTATGTGCTGTGGCAAATGATGTTGGTGATCATGGTAGCATGACCATGATTACCCTTGGCAAGTTTTTCCACAGCAATGATTTGCCATTGCCTTCTTCTGGGCAGTGTCTTTACAAGATGTGTGACCCCAGATATTATTACTACTCTTCAGAGATGGTCCACTTGGTGTCCGAGTGCACCTAACCAGGACTTGTGATATGCACCAGCTGCTCATATGACCATCCACCACCTGCTCTCATGGCTTCACATGAGCCTGATTGGGGGCTAATCAGGTGCTGTACCTTACCCAAGGGTAACCTGCAGCCTAGCAGAGGGAAGAAGCACCCCTACACCTCCTTTGGTAGAGACCTATCTCCATCCTGCCACCCATTATCCTTCCTACTCAATTCCTTAAATAAATCTCAGAGTTAAATGTTTTCAAAGAGCCAACAGTCTACTCATGATAGATTGGCAAGTTTTCTAGATACAGAGTTAATACACAATCATGCTTGTTCATCAGATTTACTTTGCAGTGCATGTGGGCTGTGGGACAGCACGGTTGCGTAGTGGTTAGCAAAACACTTTACAGTACCAGCGACCCTGGTTCAATTCCCACTGCTCTCTATAAGAAGTTTGTACGTTCTCCTTATGATCACGTGGGTGCTCCGATTTCCTCCAACAGTGCATTGTGCACTGTCCCATGATTAGGCTAGGGTTAAGTCAGATTTATTGAGTATTTCTGCAAGAAAATGAATTTTAGGGCTGATATGGTGAAATTTATGTACTTTGATAATAAATCGACTTGAATTTTGAACTTTGAACCATTTCTGACATAAACAGAATCCTAGTCTAGGTAAATGCAGAATTATCAATGCCTGAAGGATAATGGCTTCTTCTCATGATTTAGCAGTCTTCCTCGTTAAAATCTAACTGCAGTAAAACTCTAATAATCCAGCAACCGGTTGTTTGGATGTCCTGTTGATTCGCCATCCAGCTCACTCATTAGTCTGGAGCATTAGCCAGGGGCTCAGTGTTTAAATGGGTACATGTTGCCAAGGCTAGGGTCCAGGATGTAGCCCCAGATATGTGGCCAGATCAGGGCACTGTTCCCTCTTAAGTTGCGTGGGTGAGCAGTAACTGAAATGTTCCATCGCACTGTTCCATCGTTGCTGCACAAATGGAACTTACTTTTATACAACACTATTATTATAAAGTGCCACGCAGTTTTCAGGCCGTGTAAGAATTTCCTGTTGAGAGCGATGGTTGGTCCTTGCAGCTGTAAAAAAAATTTTGAGGGAACATTGGAAATGGGTTTGGCATTTGGATCAGCAGGGCTCAGGAAGATGGGTAGATATACAAGCAGTACCAGAGCCCAGAATACTTACATATTTCCTTCCCTCTTTAAACCTGAATGGAGTCACTGAATAATATAGTATGCCATAATAGGTAATGCCATAATATTGAACTAGAAGTATGTTGGGGTAATAAAAGGAGTAACATCTAGCTGACAGTCCAGTAACATCATTGTCCTAAGAACGTCAGTCTCCTGGAGTTTTACACATCAGTTTGTGGGATTTTGTTCTGTTCAGTAGTTTTATTTATTTATTGAGATAAAGCTCAGAACAGGCCCTTCCGGCCTTTGAGTCTCTCTGCTCAGCCATCCCTGATTTAACCCTAGCTTAATCACAGGGTAATTTACAATGAACAATTCACCTGCTAACCAGCATGTCTTTGGACTGTGGGAGGAAACCAGAGCACCGGGAGAAAACCCATTATTCCACAGGGAGGATGTACAAACTCCTTACAGAGACACCGAGACTGATCTACGAACTCCGACGCCCAGAAGGGTAATAGCGTCGCACTAACCGCTATGTTACCGTGACGACCCTCGTGGGTTTACAATGAGATGTATGTGGCTGTTCCTGTGTTCTTACTGACGGATGTGAAGACGATTGGTATCTCTGTGGACTACTCAATTAAGCTCTGTGCATGTGCTTTTAAGACGGATTGCATTGCATCACATGAAGTTTGCCACATAATAAAATTTCAATGAACAATTATAGTTTTTCACTATCTCGGTACACGTGACAATAATAAACCAATTATAGTTCCAATGAAATAGAATCAAGGGATGTGGGGGGTAGTCAGTTACCTTCAGTAAGATGGCATTGAATTTAGATGCAGCAGCCTCTCGGGGGCCAACCAAAGGTGTTTTTATTTGTCTTCTTTAAATGTTTTTTTTATAATCACTGGATAATGGTGGACATTAAGAACAACAAGTACTATAGGTCTACCCCTTCGGTGAGCTGCTCGTTGGTGGAGGAGCTGGACCACGTTACTGTCCGCCTTTGGAAGACAGCGGAGTCAGTGTGTGAAGGCACCTTGGCCCTGGAGGAACACTGTTCCATTTGGCTGTATTCATGGATGGTTGAATGATAATTACAGTTAAACTTGAAATTGTGACGTTCTCACTGAGGACGTCAGCTGCGTTGTTCAGCACAGAAACAGGCCGTTCGGCATCTCATGTCTATCCTGATCATTGTATTTATCTATACTACTCTTAACTGGTCTGTCGCCTTCTGCGCTTTGGTGACTCAATTTCTTCTCAAATGTTGTGAGAATACAAGCCTCAGGCAGTGATTTCCAGATTCAAGCCTCTCTTTTTTCAGGTGAAAAATATCCCTTGAAGTTCCCGTCTAAAATTCCCACCTCAACAGACACACACCCTAGTAGAACTGAGCAGCAAGCCTTTGGGTTGAGACTCTTCATCTCAGCATTTTGTGTGTGTTGATGCAGATTTCCAGCATTTCAAGGCACTCTTGTGTCTCCATTTGGCTGTTCCACTGTGAAGTCTCTTTGAGGTTTTCCTCATGATAGTCGTATATTCTATTTTATTTAGAGATACCGCACGGTTACAGCCCTTCCGGCCAACGCGCCTGAGTACTGCTGGTAATGTAAAGTGGTCAATTAACCAACCAAGAAACCTGATGGTCACTATGTTCTAAAGGACAATTAAGAAAGCAGGACAAATGTTGGTTTTGGTAAGGATGCCTATAATTTGTAAATAATGAAGTATGTCCTAAATGATAATTAAGAAAGAGCAACAAACGCTGTAAAAGTTTCAGCTCCATCACTCGCCTGGATTGTATCCAAGACATCTTCAGGGAGCAGTGTCTCACAAAGGTGGCGTTGAACATTAAGGACCTCCACCACCCAGGGCATGCCCTCTTCTCATTGTTCCCATTGGGAGGGAGGTACAGAAGCCTAAAGGTACCTGCTGAACGATTCAGGAACAACTTTTTCCCCTGACATCCGATCTCTGAATGGACACTGAACCCATGAACGTTACCTCATTACATTTTTATTTCTGTTTTTGTACTACTGTTTAAATTTAACTACATTTAACAAATACAGTAAGTGTATGTGTGTGTATATATACTTGCATACCTATTGTAATAAAGTTTTTTTTTCTACGGGATCATGTATTGGATTATACTGCTGCCGCAAAGTTAACAAATTCACAACACACACCGGTGATATTAAACCTGATTCTGATTCCAATATTGTTGCCTTTGGTAACAAAGCCCCATTCTGTGAATAATGAACTGAACAACTATTGGGTACAAAAGCTCTTGTAGGAATGTGAATTTTTTTAAGGTCAATCCAAATGGTATCCCTCAACATGGTTCATTTCTCACATTGGTTCATGGAGAACTTTAACTGTTGAGCCACTGATGTTTGGCAGTAGGTGCCCACTCTTTAAGCCTCCACTCATGAGCTGTGAATCCATCTCCCGCAACTCGGTGGAGTCATTCACCATGGAACCAGGTCCACTGACCCATTGTTTCCTTGTGGACCATCGAATATTCACTTGCAGCAATCCCACACTATTCCCATGTTTGCCTTTCTACATTTCCATTATCTTACATGTCTTTGGGATGTGGGAGTAAGCACCAGCATTCAGAGGAAATCGGTAAGGTCACAGAGAGAAGATGGCATCTCCAGAGGTCAGGATTGAACCTGTCTCTCTGAGGCTGTGAGGCAGTGGCTCTACTTTGAGCCACTGAGTTGCCTTGTTATACCTGAAATCCTGCCTCTGCTCTGCCCCTCACCCCAATCTCTTTCACAATTCTGGCCCTGATCGCTCTACCTATCAATTGTGCCCAGGTACCCTTCCAGTGCTGAAGTTCCTTTGCCTCAAACTATGATCTCTTTCCTCCCAATGCTCACGTGATTTCCCTTGCGCTCTCCCTAACAATTTTAATAGTGCAAGACGTCCACTGGGTTGTGGTGAACCATCATCTAAAAAGCCTATTTCAATTTCTATTCATAATGACTAAACAACATAAGACTCAATTGCACTGATGAAAAATTAACAAAAATTAGCATCAGAAATTATCCTGCACTCACACATTTTCTTCCAATTGAGTTGTGTTGGTTTGTCTGTGCCACACATTGAAGGATTATCACTAGTTATTTTGAACTTTCAAGAATGCATTGATTAAATTCTCCAGGGACATATAATGAAGCACTTATTTCTGATGATGTCTCAGATTCAAGGGTTTGGCCTGGAGCACGACCATCTGTCTGCAAAGCTGAACACATCATACCATGCTCAATGCCCAGGAGAGATCATTACTCACAGCAAGACAGGGGGATGTGTTCTTGCAATGCAAAGCGGGCAAGTTTGCTCTGAATCAGAGATGAAAATGTGTTCTCTGTAAGCCTAACTATCGTCCCATGAGCTGTGATACAAACGAGCTCTTTCTATCTTTAGCTACCAGTGTTGCCTTGGAACAATGAAGCATTTGATAGGGCCACTGCTACATGAACCTGAAACCTTCAGCCATAGCTCTGAACCTCTTTCATTCTGGCTTTGCAGGTTAACCGCTTTACAAGGTCATCCAATTATAGGACTTATAAGATATAAGAACAGAATTGGGTCATTTGGTCCACAAATCTGCTCTGCATTTGATCATAGCTGCTTTATTTTCCCTTTCAACCTCATTCTCTTGTCTTCTCCCCATAACATTTTGATGCCCTTTCTAACCACAAATCTATCAACCTCTGCTTTAAATGTACCCCCCAATGACGTGGCTTCCACAGCCATCCGCAGCAATGAATTCCACATATTCACTACTGTCTGGCTAAACAAATTTCTCATCTTTGTTCTAGAAGGACATCCTTCTATTCTGAGGCCATGTCATTTGGTCCTAGACTCTTTCAATATTGGAACCATCCTCTGCACATCCACTCCATCTACACCTTTCAATATTTGGCAGGTTTCAATGATATCCTTCCTCATTTTTCTAAACTCCAGTGAGTACAGGCCCAAAGCCATTAAATGCTCCTTATTCAGTATGTTAACCCTTTCTTTCCTAGATCATTCACATAAACCACCTCTGGACCCTCCCCAATCACATCCTTTCTTAGTTCATCATCATCATTATGTGCTGTGTAGGACTGATGTGGGTGATCATGGACTTCTCCATGGCCATGAATGTTCTTGGCAAATTCCTCTACAGAGGTGGTTTGCCATTGCTGCCTTCTGGACAGTGACTTTACAAGACATGTGACCCCCAGCTACTACCAATACTCTTCAGAGATTGTCTGCCTGGCGTCAGTGGTCACATAACCAGGGCTTGTGATATGCACCGGCTGCTCATACAACCATCCACAACTTGCTGTCATGACTTCACGTGACTCTGATGGGGGAGCTAAACAGATGCTACCCCTTGCCCAAGGGTGACCGGCAGGCTAGCGGGGGTAAGGAGCGCCTTACATCTCCTTTGGTAGAGACAAATCTGCACCCCGCCACCCATTTCTTAGATATGGGGCCCAAAGCTGCTCACAATACTCCAAATGCAGTCTTATAAAGCCTCAGCCTGATAAGACAATTATCAATCTAGATTAAAGAGATTTTCAGTGCTTGAAATGGAGGCAACTGCAACACTCCATGCACACAACACATTATGGTTTACTCAATTCCAAATATATCCGGTCACACATCATGGGGGTCACACACCACAAAATTGGCCCTTTGACCTGTCCTACATTTGCTCTTTCCTAATATGCACCTTCTATACGAATCCCCTTTATATGTAGAAGGGGTAAACAGACAAGAAACTTCTGTTGCAGTTCTGGTCACCCCAGTGGAGATAGGTCATTGCAGCTTTGCAGAAGAGGCTTACCAGGATGCTGACTGGATTAGAGAGCGTGAACCATATCGAGAGGTTCAACAAACTTGGGTTGTTTTCTCTGGAGCGGCAGGGGCCCGGCAGAACTTTATAAGATTATGAGAAGCACGGATTAGGTAGATCAGCAAACTTGTTTTCTCGGTTTGGAAATGTCAAGAACTAGAGGGCAAGCATGTGAGCGGAAAGGGGAAAAAAGTTTAAATGAGATGTTCTGGAGATGTGACTGCACTACATTAGTGATTCTCCAGTAATACACGGAGATGCTGGAGGAACTCAGCAAGTCAGGCAGTACCTCTGAAGAGGAATCAACATTTTGAGCCGAGTCTCTAAGCCCTGATGAATGACCTCAGGCTGAAATGTCGACTCTTTATTCCTCTCCCGAGATGCCACCTGACTAGATGAGTTCCTCAAGCATTTTGCGTGTGTTACTCTAGATTTCCAACATCAGTATCAATGATCCTCTGAATTCTTATGACAGAACGTTAGTGATCCCACAAGGTATTATTATAACCTGCACACAACCTTCTCTCTGAGGCAATCCCAGGTTATCCTTGCTTTTTTCACAGATAGTGGAATGTGTTAGAGATGGAAGCAGATACGATAATAGTGTTTAAGACCCTTTTGGACAGACACAGGAATATGCGGGGAATACCAGGATAGGGATCATGTGCAGGCTGGAGAGATTTAGTTTTGTTCAACACAAGTATAGTAGGCTGAAGGGCCTGTTCTTATGCGGTAGTCTTCAATATTCTAAGTGCTAAGATTTGATCCAAATCTTGCTGATCAAATGCTTTTTGTGAGACCACCAAAGCTGGAATGGAGAATCTTGTTTGGTTCATGATTAAGGCTTTACTTTTTTGCCAGCAACATTGTGAGGATTGTGAGGTGATTTTGCCAGACTCAGTGCATCAGAGTTTCACCATATCCCTGAGTATCAGCATGTTTGGTGTCACATTAACTTAAGACAATATCTACCGTGCCTTGCAGGAATCCTGCGGAAAGCATCTCAGCTCTGGACTCCACAAGGCCTTTTCAGTATGCACGAGTGGTTGGATGGCCTCCTCTCCTGTCATCTAGGTGAGCACACAGTAAAGCACACAACAAGCTAGACAAACACCCAACACAGCACTACCAACACAGTATTGCTGCAGTATGCACAGTCAATGGGCAGGAGGAGGATTCCCTATCAGATTCTTTCTTCCCCCTCCTGGCTTCACCTGTTGCCTTTTCGCTTGTTCTCCCTCCCCTCACCTCACCTTTTTACTCTGGCATCTTCCCCCCCTTCCTCCCCAGTCCTGTTGAAGGGTCTCTGCACACACAGCAGAAACTGGTCAAGACATCTTTGACAGCACAATCCAAACTGGTGAAGTGGTGCCGTTCATTCGTGACTTTGATACCGTCTGTGTGCAGTTCTCCCTGTGACTGCAATGGATGTCAGTATTCGCATCTCCTGCCAAGTCACAAGCAGGTGTGACTTGGTAGATAAACTGGCCATGATAAATTGTCCCTAGTATGGATGAGTGGTAGAACTCTTACCATACCTGAGGCCTTGTGTTCAGTTCTAGTTGATTGATTAGAGGAAGGCACAGTGAGTGCAGACGAGATTTATCAGGATGCTGCCTGGGTGAGATAGCGTGCCTCCTGCGGACTGGTTGACCAAGCTACAGCTTTTCTTTTTGGAATGAAGGAAGAATTTGATAGAGGTGTATCAGATGATTGATAGAGCCATTGTTAGAGAGAACACGCAAAACGCCGGAGGAACTCAGCAGGTAAGGCAGCATCCATGGAAACGAACAGTCGATGTTTTGGCCCAAAACCCTTCGTCAGGAATCAAGAGGAAGTGGAAAGATTCCAGGATAATAAGGTAGGAGAAGGATGGCAAAGTAATAGGTAATAGGTGAAGCCAGGTGGGTGGGAAAGGTAAAGGGCAGGAGAAGAAGAAATCCCTATCAGACCTCCTATCAGATTCCTGCTTAAGGGTCTCGGCCCGAAACGTCGACTGTACTTTTTTGCATAGATGCTGCCTGGCCTGCTGAGTTCCTCCAGCATATTTTTTCTGTATTTCTTGGATTTCCAGCATCTGCAGATTTTCTCTCATTTGTGATCCTTCTTCCTGGCTTCACCAATTACCTTCAGCTAGGGCCGGGCAATAAATGTTGTCCTTGTTGATGGTGCCCAGATCACAAAATTTCACCACTTCTATGAATAAGATTAATGGACTGTGAAATTATCAGAAGTAAGTCTGAGGCGAGAATGTCAGAGCAATGAATAGACATAAAGAGATTGGTGATGAAGAGTGATTATTTAAAAAAAACAGAAATGAAACCATATATTTTACTTCTTTTATGTCTTTTTCATTTGTTTTCCATCCTGAATGTGACTCTGGAACTGTTGGAGCCAGTGATTTTGCAAGTTTGGAGATTGCTTGGGGTTTCAGTGCTCTACCATCTCCTCGTGGCGAGAAGACTGTGGGATGGGACATGAGTTCGACTCCATTTCGCTGATTAAAGCTTCTATTGTTCACCAATGAAAGCGATGAGGGAGAGTGAAACATCGAGGTGAATGTGAAAGGTGAGCGTCGGCTGCCTGCCTGTTGATTGCTGGTGGGAACGCTCTGCTATGAGGAGGGGAAACTGCCTTTTGATCGCTGGTGAGATTGTTCTGCTATGGAGAGGGAAAGCCCTGCCACCGGGCCTGGAGAATGTTACCCAGGTTTTCTGCGATTTGGATATGAAGTTGGACTATTGAATTCTTTTTCCAGTCTTATAGTTTTTTGTATTCTGTGTTCTAGGTACAGAGGAGATGTCAGGGCTAAGTTTTCTCTCTATCAATGGGAGAGCGGCGAGTGCGTGGAAATGGGCTGCCAGCAATGGTGGTGGAGGTGGATACGATAGGGTCTTTAAAGAGAATCCCGGATAGGCACATGGAGCATAGAAAAATAGAGGGCTATGGATGACTCTAGGTAATTTCTAATGTAAAGACATGTTTGGCACAGCTTTGTGGGCCAAAAGGCCTGTATTGTGTTGTATGTTTTCTATGTTTTTTGCCCGATCTTTCTCGTTTATTTGTGTAAGAGGAGGATTTGGGAGTCAATGTGCCTGTTGCATTTTTGTTTATGGTTTGTGTGTGGAGGAACGATTTGGGGGTTGATGATCGTGCTGCCATTCTTTTCTTTCTTGGTTTTGTGGTTATCTGGAGAAGAAGAGCTTCAGGGTTGTATACTACGATAATAAATGATGATTTGAAGCTTTGAAAGGTGAAAGTCCTGATGAAGGGTCTTGGCCCAAAACGTCAGATGCTTTTTCCCCTCTATAGATGCTGTTTGACTTTTTGAATTCCTCCAGAATTTTGTGTGTGTTACCCTGGATTTCCAGTAACTGCAGAATCCCTTGTGTTTACAAAGGAGAAAAGAATACCGAATAAAATACACAATCTAAAGGAATGAGTCTCCTTATTTAGTATTAATTGCTCAATGTGGAAGAGAAATTTACTGGCAGTTAATTAGCAAATTTCAAAGGGATATTTAAGGTATTAATTATCAAACAGTATTTTGTTGTGAATTTCCTGGGTCAATAAAATAGCTTCATGTAAAGCATGGGCAGGTGGAAGAGAAGATGCTGTTTATACTATAGCAGAGAAGTGGTGCAAATTATTCCGATAATTACTGCCACAAATTGATGGATGGCATGTTTTGTCTTCGACAAAATCTTGCACCTTATGTTGGACAACTTAAAGCTGGCATGGCGAGCAAAGATTAAGGAAAAACTGAAAATAGTTTGGCGAAGGAGAATGTATCCCAAGTGAGTGACTGTCAAGCAGCCCATGCAGAAACATAGGAAACTTATGCCAACTATTTTATCTAACTTCTGCACATTACAAGTACCTCTGCAAGGTGTTATTATTCTTGCTTGTTGTCAGGTTGGCATCTGCTAATTCCTTCATTTTGTCATTTCACCAGCAATGTCATTAGTTAACACTATTAAAGATTAACTTTAATTGTCACATGTACCTCGAAACATCCAGTGAAATGTGCTGTTTGCATCAACAACCAACACAGTCCAAGGGTGCACTGGGGCATCCCATAAGTGTCGCCATGCTTCCAGTGCCAGTGGACAGATGTAATTAGTAAATCAAGAGTTGTCTTTCTAAAGTATATGTTACATCCCTGTCAGACCTAGAAAAATCCCATAGAGGGGCCCAGGAGTGTTGTCCAAGGGTCCGATGGCAGATGGAATGATTCCTGCAATGTGGAAAATTGGAACATACTGGAGGTTCATCTCTCTTGTGGTCTCAGCAGAAGCCAGGGATGTTCCATAATTTATGGAGCTGAGAGCCGGGTGTACTTTCTACTTGGCACTTCAGCTTTATACTAGCCATGGCTGGCTCATTCGTTATGGTTACGTTCACGAGGTGGATCAGTGGTCTTCAGTTAATAGGACAATAGGGGTGGCACAGTAGTGTGGTGGTTCTTGCAATGCCTGAGAGCACCAGAGATCTGCAATCGCGGTTCAGTTCCTGTACCGTCAGGATCTGTAAGGAGTTCGTCCCTTTTCCCTGTGTCTGTGTGGGTTTCCTCTGGGTATTCGGGTTTCCTCCCACATTCCAAAGATGTATGGGCTAGGGTTAGGTTTAAATAAATTGTGGGCACGTTATGCTGGTGCAGGAAGATGTGACACTAACAAGGCTGTCTGCAGCACAATCTTTGATGCAAACGATACATTTCACTGTACGTTTTGATGTACGTGGCAAATGAAGCTAACCTTATCTTTTTTGTTGATGAATGAAAGTAATGTTTCGCTTTTATAAAAAATGTAAGTACATGCTTATTTAATTATTTATTCAACTATTTATATGAGTTGCCTCCTGATCTTCGGAGACTTGTAGAAACGGGAGAGAAGATCTTTAGCGTTGCCAGCTGTCACAGGGACGTTAAGGCAGCCCGTGGGCGTGGTCACCTGTGGGCAAAGCACCAATCACAGACTGCTCTGCCCTGTGGTGTGAGTGACACAGGGACACCAGCAGCACATTGTTCAGCAGGATGTACCATATGTTAATAATCCACCTCAGTTTCCTCTTCAGATCATCAACATTACAAGGCTTAGCCGTCAGCCAATCTTATCCACTCCTGGTGATCTCAAGGAATGGCTGAGCTTGGACCACACTTAGAATACAGTGTTCATTTCTGGTCACTTTGTTATAGGAATGACCTGGACAATTTAGAGAGGATGCAGAGGAGATGGACTTGAGGGAATGTCTTATGCAGATAGGTTGAGCGAGCTAGGGCTTTTCTCTTTGGAGCAAAGGAGGATGAGAGGTAATTTGATAGAGGTAAAGAAGTTGATAAGAGGCATATATAGAGTGGATAGCCCGAGACCTCCTCACAGGGCAGAAATGGGTAATACACCCAGGCCAGTATAGGGGTGATGTCAGACGTGTGTTACACAGACAGTGGTGTATACATGCCAGGTGTGGTGGTAGAGGTAGATACATTAGGGGCATTTAGATTGGCACTTGGATAATAGAAAATCAGAGGGTTATGTAGGAGGGAAGCGTTAGATTGATTTCAGAGTAGGTTAAAAGATTGGCACAATATTGTGGGCTGAAGGACATGTACTGTACTGTAATGTTCTATGTTTACAGGATGCAGGGAAGGCAATGGAACCAGACAGCATCTCAGGGAGTGTTGTGAAGTTCTGCATGCTGGAGGGACACTTTCACACAAGCACCTACTGGAAATAGAGGCTGCCTGGGTACGTCCTGTTCATAAAGTGACCATAAGACTTTAGGAGCAGAATTAGCCAATTCGACCCATTACATCTCCACCATTCTATCATGGCTGATATATTAATTCACCATTGCCATTCTATCCTGGCTGCTTGCATGTGATCATGCGGGGTTCCTACCACATCCAAAAGATAGGTTGGTAGGCTAGTTGGCTTCTGTAAATTAATTTTAGTGTTTGTTCAGTGGTAGATTAGTTGATGGGGAAGTTGGGAAAACAGAATAGTGTCAGGTCATGCTCTCTTTTCACTGCTATCATCAGGAAGTAGGTACAGGAGCCTCAGGATGCACACCACCAGGTACAGGGACAGATATTACACCTCATAAATCAGGCTTTTGAATCAAAGGGGATAACTGCACTTGCCCCATCAACAAAATGTTCCCACAACCTATGGACTCACTTTGAAGGACTCTTCATCTCAGCTTCTTGAAATTTATTGCTTATTTATTTATTATGATTACTTCTTACTTTTTGTAATTGCACAGTTCCTTGTCTTTTTGAATGTCCAGTTGGTGTGGTCTTTCATTAATTCTATTACAGTTATCATTCTATTATGAATTTATTGAGTATGCCCGCAAGAAAATTAATCTCAGGGTCTCACATGGTGAGATATATATACTTTGATAATATATTGACTTTTAACTTTAAATGAGAGCTTGTGGACTCAGTGGGCTAAAGATTTTGTTTTTACGCATGCAACTCTTTGATCTGGAAGCCAAAATAAATCCTGTGAAATAAATTTCACAGATTCTGTTGGACATAAATTTTCTAACTGATAGCCATTCACCGGGACTGGGATATGCCAGAAATGGAACAAGTTTAAAGTTGAGGAGAAAGTGAGGAGAGGCGGAGAGAGTAAGTGGAGGGGGGGGGGGGGGGTGAAGGTGTTTCCAGAGGAGATGTGAACAGAAGTAAATGATTGTAATCTGTAATACCAAAAAAGAGGCAAAAAATCAGAATGGCAGAAGTATGAGCTACTGTAGTAAGGAAAGCAAATGCAATGCTTGTTGTATTCATTTGAAATGGATGAGAATATAAAAGCAAGGCTGTAATGTTGAAGCTAGCCCCAGAAGGCACAGGCTCAGAATAGAAGGACGTCCCTTTAGAACAGAGATGAGGGAGGAATTTCTTTAGCCAGAGGGTGGTGAATCTGTGGAATTCATTGCCACAGACAGCAGCAGAGGCCAAGTCATCGGGCATATTTAAATCAGAGATGAGTAATTTCTTGATTGGTAAGGACATCAAAGGTTATAGAAAGGAGGCAGGTGAATGGGGTTGAGAGGGAAAAAAAATCACCTATGATTGAACGGCAGAGCAGATTGATCGGCCTAATGGCCTAATTCTGCTCCTGTCTTATGGCTACTGTGTGAAAATGATGAATTTAATATTAGTTTTATTGCCTGTGCCTAATTGTTCTCAAGAAGATGATAACAAAGGCAGCGGACAGGGCTAATGGCAGGGCTCTTAACGGTGTGGAGGAAGGGAAGGATCTTTGGATTCATGTCCATCGATCTCTCAAAGATGCCATGCAAGTTGATAGAGTGCTTAAGAAGGTGATTGGTGTGTTGGCCTTCATTAGTCAAGGGATTGAGTTCAAGACCTGTGAGTTAACGTTTTAACCTTATAATATCCGGGTTAAACCACAGAATATTGTGCTCGGTTCTGGTCGACTCACTGTAGGGAGGTAGCGAAAGTTTCCGAGAGGATGCAAAGCAGACTTACCAGGATGTTGCCTGGAGTAGATCACATATCTTATGAGGAAAGGTTCAGTGAGGTAGGGCTTTTCTCTTTGGACCATAGGAGGATGCGAAGTGACTTGATATAATTGTCTGAGATTATGACCAGCACAGACAGAGTGAACAGCCAGTGACTTTTTTGCAGGATGGCAATGACCAATACCAGGCAGCATTTTTTAAGGTGAGTGGAGGGAAGTTTAGGGGAGATATCAGAGGTAGATTTGATATACAGGTGGCTGTTGGACCACACTGCCACTGGTGGTGGTAGAGACTGATACAAAAGAGACATTTTAAGAGACTCTGAGGTAGACACATGCACATAAGAAAATGGAGAGTATGGGTGATGTATGGAGGAAGGGTTAGATTAATTGTAGAGTGGGTTTATATATTTTGATACTTCACTGTGTGCCGCAGTGCCCACACTGTGCTGTACTGCTGTACAGTACTGTGTAATATTCTCAGGGACATATACGAGGGGTGATTGATAAGTTTGTGGCCTAAGGTAGAAGGAGTCAATTTTAGAAAATCTAGCACATTTATTTTCAACATAGTCCCCTCCGACATTTACACACTTAGTCCAGCGGTCGTGGAGCATATGGATGTTGGACCTCCAGAAAGTGTCCACAGTAGGGGTGATTGATAAGTTTGTGGCCTAATTTGAAGGAGATGAGTTATACAGCTCTCGTTACATGCACATGCAGTTCAACTCTGAGTGATTATGCAGGAAGTTTGAAGTTAGTAACTCATCAGTTAATAACTCATCCGGGGGTGGGGGGTGATTGATAAGTTTGTGGCCTAAGGTAGAAGGAAATGAGTTATTAACTTCAGACTTTCTGCAAGAGCACCCAAAGTGTTGAACTGCATGTGCATGTAACGAGCGCTGTATAACTCATCGCCTTCTACCTTAGACCACAAACTTATCAATCACCCATCTGTGGCCACTTTCTGGAGGTCCAAGATCTGTATGCTCCATGACCGCTGGACTAAGTGTGTAAATGTAGGAGGGGACTATGTTGAAAAATAAATGTGCTAGGTTTTCTAAAATTGACTCCTTCTACCTTAGGCCACAAACTTATCAATCATCTCTCGTATATAGCTAGGGGGCTTAACACTTTTGCACGGTACTGTATACATCAGCATGGAGCAGAGAGTGAGTTTGTAAATCTGACAGGAGCGAAGATCGTTGGGGATGGTGAGGCTGTTGCGTCATGGTGGCAGAGAAGGAATGTCAGGGGTGGCATGCTGCAGGTGTAGACACACCCAGCTCTGAGACACCAGGCAAGGTCATTTCATTCCAAACAACTGGTTTAGTGACCATTACTGAATGTCGCTCCAGTGCTTCCTGATCCCTCCCCACTCCCTTCCTCTTGTCCCAACAATGCTACCCCTCTCCCTGCCCCCTTCCCACTCTCAGTCCACACCAGTGGCCCATATCACAATCAGGTTTATCATCACTCACACATGACAACATTTTTTTTTGTGTGGCGGCTGTACAATACATAGAAATACTACTGTACTGTGCACGCGTCTTAGGCACCCTAACTGTAATATAAATACCTAAGACATCTGCACAGTACGGTATGTGTTCAATGTTCTAAGGAGTCCCCCTTGCTGTTGTTGAGGAGATGCATGGGGTGGTTTAAACCCAGCAACAATGAAGGAATGGCAATAGGTTTACTGTTAGGATTGTGAATAGTCGGATGTTTTGAGTCAATGGACCAAGGAAATGCGGAAAACAGGGAGAATACTGCAGTCTTCATTTCACATACCAGGGTAACATAATGGTTCAAAACAAGCTGGGAATCATTACTGTAAGATAGGCCAACATGACAAAACCCTCCGCCTGAATCTATTTTTGTTCTGCCTCAGTTTGCAGATTTTAGTCGGTTTGGCTGTTGCAGAATTGGAAGGATTAAAAAACATTGATGTGAGTCCAATACAGATCAAGACAGGAGAAATTGCCCTGGGAAGCAAGGAAAGGTCAGGGAGATTAAACAAATATTTTGAGTTTGTATTCATGGACAAGGATACAGAAAGCATCTCAGAAATAGGCAGAATGTCATTATTGAATTGAATTGAAATGACTTTATTGCTTACATCCTTCATACACGAGGAGTAAACATCTTCACGTTATGTCTCTGTCTAAATGTGCAACGTACAATTATTTATAATAAATAATTTATTTATAAGTAATTTATAATAAATATTATGTACAACAGGATAGTCAATATAATATAGAAATACAGTTGCGTCAGCATGAACTAAATAGTCTGATGGCCTGGTGGAAGAAGCTGTCCTGGAGCCTGTTGGTCCTGGCTTTTATGCTGTGGTACTGTTTCCTGGAGCTGGAACAGCTTGTGGTTGGGGTGACTCAGGCCCCCCAGTGATCCTTCGGGCCCTTTTTACACTCCTGTCTTTGTAAATGTCCTGAATAGTGGGAAGTTCACATCTACAGATGCACTGGGCTGTCCGCACCACTCTCTGCAGAGAACTGCGATTGAGTTCCCATGCCAGGCATTTGATGCAGCCAGTCAGGATGTTCTCAATTGCCCCTATAGAAAGTTCTTAGGATTTGGGGGCCCAGACCAAACTTTAACCGTCTGAGGTGAAAGAGGCGCTGTTGTGCCCTTTTCACCACACAGCCGGTGTGTGCAGACCACGTGAGATAATTAGGGAAAAAAGGTAATGGAGAAATTAAAGGAACAGAAGGCTAGCAAGTCCACAGGATATGGTGATCAACATCCTTGAACTTGACACCTGAGATTGTGGAGTTGTCCTGATGCGGAGGAATTAAGCTGACTGACTGAGCCAGTGCGCTCATAAGGAGAGAAGGGAGCCACGATAAGATCATAAGACACAGGAGCACAATTTGCCTATTTGGCCCCTTGAGTCTGCTGCCCCATTTCAACATGGCTGATTTATTACCCATCTCAACCCCGCTCTCCTAACTTCTCCTTGTAACCTTTGACGCTCTTCCTAATCAAGAAGCTATCAACCTCCATTTTAAATATACCTAATGATATGGCCTCCACAGCCATCCATGGCAATGAATTCCACAGGTTCACCACCCTCCGGCTAAAGAAATTCCTCTTCATCTCTGTTCTAAAGGGACATGCTTGCATTCTGAGGCTGTGCTCTCTGGTCCTAGACTCTCCCACTGTAAGAAACATCCTCTCCACAAGCACTTTATCTAGGCTGGGGGTCCCAACCTTTTCTATGCCCTGGGCCAATACCATTGAGCAAGGAGTCTGTGGACTCCAGGCTGGGAACGTCTGATCTAGGCCTTTCAATATTTGATAGGTTTCAAAGAGATCCCCCCCACCTTCATTTTTCTAAACTCCAGAGAGTACAGGGAGGACATGAAAACTCTACACAGATGGCACCAGAGGTTAGAATTGAACCTGGGTCACTGGATCTGTGAGGTGCCACCTCTGGTAGTGGTGGTAATTGGTATTTGGCTTTCTGATGTAACACGTACAAAGATATAGTGAAAAAATTATTTTAGAAATAATCCAGTCATATCATTCCAAGTATCATGTGCTGACAATAGTGCTGGTAGATGTGGATACATTTGATACATTTAAGAGACTCTTAGATTGGCAATAGATGAAAGAAAAAGGAGGGCTATGTGGGAGAGAAGGGTTAGATTTATCTTAGAGTAGGTTATCTTAGAGTACCACTGTGTGGAGCCGATCTATGTCCTATGTTCTATCAGTACAATTTGTTTGCTCGTTATGTGCCATATTGTGTGATGTAGGCAATCATGGTCTTTCCATGACCATGATTGATCTTGGCAAATTTTTCTCCAGACGTGGTTTGCCGTTGCCTTTTTCTGGGCAGCGTCTTTACAAGACAGGCAACCCCAGCCATTATCGGTGCTTTTCAGAGATGGTCTGCCTAGCATCAGTGGTCGCATAACCTGAACTTGTGATATGCATTGGCTGCTCATACGACCATCCACCACCTGCTCCCTTGGCTTCACGTGACCCTGATCAGAGGCGGGGGGCGCTAAGTAGGTGCTACACCTTGCCCAAGGGTGACCTGCAGGCTAGCGGAGGGAAGGAGCACCTTACACCTCCTTTGGTAGAGACACATCTCCAGCCTGCCACCCGACAAATAAAAAGAGGTAGTTAAAAGATGAAGCAGAATATCATGTTGCAGTGTTACAGGGAAAGTGCAGGTAGACTCATACTTATTTATTATTTATTGGAATACAGTGCAGAATAGGGCCTTCTGGCTCTTTGAGCAACGCCGTCCCAACTTTACCCGAGCCTAATCACAGGACAATTTACAATGACCAATTAACCTACCAATTAGTACCTCTTTGGACTTTGCGAGGAAACTGGAGCTCCCGGAGAAAACCCACAGGGTCACGGGGAGAACATAAAAACTCCTTACAGACAGCGGTGGGAATCAATCCTGTACAGTCCCTGTACTCTAAAGCCTTGTGCTAACCACTACACTACCGTGCCGCCCTTGAAGTGCAAGGGCCAGTTAGAGGTAAACTGAGAGATCAGGAGTTCATCTTTATCATACAAGGAGTCTGTTTAAGAGTCTTCTCCAGTGAGAAAAAGCCATTACAGTCTGATGGTACTTGGCTTATGAGGGTAGGTTGAGTGAACTTGGCCTTTTCTCCTTGGAGCGACAGAGGATGAGAGGTGACCTGATAGAGGTGTATAAGATGATGAGAGGCATTGATCGTGTGGATAGTCAGAGGCTTTTTCCCAGGTCTGAAATGGTTGCCACAAGGGGACACAGGTTTAAGGTGCTTGGAAGTAGGTACAGAGGAGATGTCAGGAGTAAGTCTTTTTACATAGAAAGTGGTGTGTGTGTGGAATGGGCTGCCGGAAAAGGTGGTGGAGGCGGATACGATAGGGTCTTTAAAGAGACTGTTGGATAAATACATGGAGCTTAGAAAAATAGAGGGCTATAGGTAAGCCTAGTAATTTCTAGGGTAGGGACATGTTCGGCACAACTTTGTGGGCTGAAGAGCCTGTATTGTGCTGTAGGTTTTCTATGTTTCTATGTTCACAAGCGTTTGAACCTTCTGACCCAATAGAACGGAGGAGAGGAAAAATGGAAGGGATGGAAGGGGAGTGCTACTTCCTTAACTTGTGCTCCTCTTAAACAAGTCAACCAGGTAGACTGGAGAAACAAGGCTTAAATTCATTTACTGAAATTGAATTCATAGTGATCTACCCAGAGCAGCCAAACTGCACAAGTGACAGCCAGCACCCGACGTCAGGATTGAACTGGCACCCCTGGAGTTATAAGGCAGCAGCTCTATTAGCTGAGTCAGAGTACTTCCCTATTTATAATGCATGCCGGCTTTGCTCATTATAGACCACTCTGCATGTTAATAAAGATCAGTCTGCTGCTCCTGGTGTCTGAATTGGAACTGAATCTTAGTAGATCAGGGAAAAATCTGCATTCAGATCATTACTCACAGGCTGAGTTACCGTTTGGTTCTCCTTCCTGTGGGATGTCAGCGTGTTCTCACTTTGCAGGATCCAGCGAGGTTTTATTTCAACACGTGCGGCGTTTCGACAGGGTTGTTGGGGCAGCACCATCAGCACGGCAGTTGCTTCAGTGAAATCGGACCACCGGAGCTCCGGTGGAATTTGCGCATTCTCGCGGCTTCCCAGTTCTTCGCACAGCCCACAAACTTGCAGGTTGGGTACGTTGATTGGCCACTGTAGGCTGCTCCAAGTGTATGGGTGAGTTGCAGAAGGAGGTGAGAATAAAGTTGGACTTGCGTAGTATTGGTGTAAGTGGGTGTTTAATGGTTGGGGGATTTAGTGTTATAACCCCAGAGGTCAAAAATCTCAAGATTGCTAATTGTCATTCATGAGTGTAAAGGAGAACAAAATGACCCAATCAGCACTAAAACATCACAAGCATAAAGAACACAATAAAAAATACACAATAAATTTAAATATTAAAGCAATCCTATACAACATAATGTTACCTCCCCTCCTCTACTTTCCAAAGAGATTGCTCCCTCCACGATACCTTTTCCCTTTCATCTCTCCCCACAAATCACCCTCCAGGCAGCTAAAGTGCTATCTGCCATAAGCGGTACTTCCCATTGGCCAAACATTTTAATTCCCATTCCCATTCTGACCTGTCGATCCATGGCCTCCTCTTGTGCCAAGATGAAACTACCTTCAGGGTGGAGGAGCAACACCTTATACTCCGTCTTGGCACCCTCCAACCTGATGGTATAAATATTGCTTTCTCCTTCCGGTGAATAAATTCACCTCCCCCCATTCCGCATTCTGACCTTTCACTTCTCACCTGCCTATTACTTCCCTCTGGGTCCCCTTCTACTTCTCTTTCTCCTATGGCCCACTCTTCTCTCCTATCAGATTCTTTCTCCTCCAGCTCCTGGCCTTTCCCACCCTCCTGGCTTCAACTATCACCTTCCTGCTAACCTCTTACCCCTCTCTCTCCCTGCCCCCACCCTTTCATTCTGGCATCTCCCCCCTTCTTTCTCAGTCCTGAAGAAGGGTCTGTGCCCGAAATGTCGACTGTTTACTCTTTTCCATGGATGCTGCGTGACCTGCTGAGTTCCTCCAGCGTTTTGTGCATGCTGCTTTGGATCTCCAGCATCTACAGACTTTCTTGTGCTTGTACAATTAACTGTTTGAGTGTAGCCATACGTACATGAGGTTAGCTTTTCAGAATCAGTTTTAATATCACTGGCAAATGTCATGAAATTTGCTGTTACATGGCAGCAGTATATTGCAAAACTGCATACAGTAATTAGAACTGTGAATTACAATAAGGGATGCATATATATATATATATTTAAATTAAATAAGTAGAACAAAAACAGAAATAAAAAGGTAATGAGGTAGTGTTCATAGGTTCAATGCCCATTCAGAAATCAGATGGCAGAGGGGAAGAAGCTCTTCCTGAATCATTGAATGTGTGCCTTCAGGCTCCTGTACCTCCTCTCTGATGGTAGCAATGAGAAGAGGGCATGCCCTGGGTGATGGGGGTCCTTAATGATGGATGCAGCCTTTTGTAGTATCGCTCCTTGAAGATGTCCTGGATGCTGGGGGAGTTAGTGCCCATGATGGAGCTGACTGAGTTTACAACTTTCTGCAGCTCCGCTCCCACATCAGCTTATATATAGATTGATTGTATGCACTGTATATAAAGTGACACTAGGTGTCTGACAGGAAAATGACGTAAGGTGACTGACAGGAAAGTGGGCAAGTGGCTCTTGGCAAGAGGAACTCTTCTAGCTAGCAGCAGGTCATATGACTACACCGTTGGACAGTGACTGTCTCCGTGTAGGTATGAGGTGTGGAGCATAAGCACAAAGTGGCAGTACATGGGGGTGGACGAAGGGTGCTGAGGATCTATTTCCAAGCCGAATGGCTCTATAACGCAGTGATTCCAAAGCATATAGGTGGTTTGGCTTTCTTATACAGAGAAGCTGTAGGAATACCAGTTGCAAGGAAAAACAATATTCTGCTAAATGACGCCGTTCTGTTGATGAATCTTAAGGAACAGTAATGAGGCAGAATAAAGGAGTTTTGCTTTGCTGTAAGGGGTCTGTTGAAATTGGAAAGAATTAAAGCCCTGCTTAATGGCAATATTGTGGAAATTAAACATTCTGTAATATCAGGCCTCTACCACAATGGAATACTTTTTCTGACCAGCTCCTGTTCCCTGGTTGCTGCCTAGCAGATCACCGGTCTCACCCTTAGCTGCTCCCAAAGTCTCTGACATCTTTCCCATTCACCCTCAGCTTGCTCACTGCCTATCCTCCCCTAAACTCGCCTATTTCTTCAGCAAACCCCATGAACCAACCAACCACATCTTTGAATTCAGCCCAGTCCATCCCAGGCAAAGCCCTTCCCCATCATTGAGCACATCTACAAGGAGCTCTGCTTTAAGAAAGTAGCATCCATCATCAAAGACCCCCACCATCCAGGCCACGCTCTCTTCTTGCTGCTGCCATCGGGAAGGAGGTGCAGGAGCCTTAGGTCCCACGACACCTGGTTCAGGAACAGTTATTACCCTTCAATCTTTAGGCTCCTGAACCAGCATGGATAGCATCACTCATTTCAACACTGAACTGATTCCACAACTAATAGATGCACTTTCAAGGAGTTTTCAATTCATGTTCTCAGTTTTATTGGTATATTTGTTTAATTGTTTATTTTTCTTTGTATTTGTACAGATTGTCTTCTTTTGCGCATTCGTTTTTTGTCAGTCTTTGCTTGTGTGCAGTTTTTCATTGATTCGTATTTCTTTAAACGACTGTGCAAGCCTGGAAGAAAGTGCATCTCAGGGTTGTATATGGTGACATACGTGCACTTTGATAAGAAATTTACTTTGAACTTTCAAATGGGAGTAGCAAACTGTAATGCAACGAAGTATGTGTATTGGAAAAATAAGGGGAAATTACTGGGGTCGGGGACGAGACTTAATCACGAGTTGGATATGTTATGTAAGTATACAAGGAGTGGGGCTTATTTTCTCTCAGGCATCACATGGACACTGCTTTTTACACAAATTATAATTCATGTTACTTCTCTACAATTTACTCTATCTGTCTGGGACTCAGCTGCAGACACCCGGAAGTTCAACCTGCAGATCACCCGAGTCCTCGTTGCAATTATCACTTGCTCTTTAATCTATATAGAAAAAAAAAGGCCATCAAAGTATTTGAAAATTCTAGAGTGAGGGCAAACTGAAATGGAGATGCATCAGACAATGAGTTTGCGCTGTGCTCCCTCACATGTTGAGCTTATCACCCTCAGGCAGACAGAAGGGAAGGTGAAATCAAAATCAACCTTCTCAGCCTTAGCAATTGGATGTTCAGCTGGCTGTAATATTAAGACAATAAGAGATAAGACAGAGGAGCAGAAAAGGCCTTTCAGCCCATTGAGTCTACTCTGCCATTCTATCATGGCAGATTTCCCCTCTCAACCCCATTCCCCTGCTTTCCCCCTATAACCTTTGATGCCCTTACCAATCAAGAACCTATCAACCTCCACCTTAAATGCGCCACAGTGACCACCATCTCTGCAAAGAATTCCACAGGTTCACCACCATCTGGCTAAATAAAATTCCTTGCCATCAATTTCTTGTCATCTCTGTTCTAAAGGGATGGCCTTTTATTCTAAGGTTGTGGCCTCTGGTCCTACACCCTCCCACAATTGAAACCTCCTTTCCACGCCCACACTATGTAAAGCCTTTCAATATTTGGTAGGTTCAATGAGATCCTCCTCATTCTTCTAAACTCTAGCAAGTACAGGCCCAGACTCCTCAAGCCCACACATTAACCTTTTCATTCCTTATATCATTCCTGAACCCTTCCAAATGCTTAGGATATGAAACCTTGCTTCCTTCCTTAGAACATGGGACTCAGATTGATCAAAGTTATAGGAAGGTAGTCACCACAAAGTTGCAGGAGACGAGTAGTTGGGTGACCGTCAGGAGATAGGCAGTTAGAGCAGAGCACCCCTGTGGCCATTACCCTCAAAGATATGTATACCACTTTGGATACTTTTGTAGGGGATGACCTCCCAGGAGAACGCTATGGCGACCGGGTTACAGGCACTGACCATGGGTCCGTGGTGCAGAAGGGAAAGAGAGAGAAGAAGGGAGCAGTAGTGATAGGGGACTCCTTAGTGAGGGGAACAGACAGGAGATTCTGTGGATGTGAACGGGGCACCCAGATGGTATGTTGCCTCCCAGGTCTCAGGGTCAGGGATGTCTCAGATTGCATCCACAACATTTTGGAGAGGGAGGGGGAAGTTATATTGGTACCAATGACATAGGAAGGAAAAGTAATGAGGTCTTGAAAAGAGGATTTACGGAGCTAGGTAGAAAGCTGAGAAGCAGGACCTCCCAGGTAGTAATTTCTGGATTGCTGCCTGGGCCATGCGCCAGTGAGGGTAGATAGATAGATAGATAGATAGATACTTTATTCATCCCCATGGGGAAATTCAACATTTTTTTCCAATGTCCCATACACTTGTTGTAGCAAAAACTCATTACATACAATACTTAACTCAGTAATAATATGATATGCATCTAAATCACTAACTCAAAAAGCATTAATAATAGCTTTAAAAAAAGTTCTTAAGTCCTGGCAGTTGAATTGTAAAGCCTAATGGCATTGGGGAGTATTGACCTCTTCATCCTGTCTGAGGAGCATTGCATCGACAGTAACCTGTCGCTGAAACTGCTTCTCTGTCTCTGGATGGTGCTATGTAGAGGATGTTCAGGGTTTTCCATAATTGACCGTAGCCTACTCAGCGCCCTTCGCTCAGCTACCGATGATAAACTCTCCAGTACTTTGCCCACGACAGAGCCCGCCTTCCTTATCAGCTTATTAAGACGTGAGGCGTCCTTCTTCTTAATGCTTCCTCCCCAACACGCCACCACAAAGAAGAGGGCGCTCTCAACAACTGACCTATAGAACATCATCAGCATCTCACTGCAGACATTGAATGACGCCAACCTTCTAAGGAAGTACAGTCGACTCTGTGCCTTCCTGCACAAGGCATCTGTGTTGGCAGTCCAGTCTAGCTTCTCGTCCAACTGTACTCCCAGATACTTGTAGGTCTTAACCTGCTCCACACATTCTCCATTAATGATCACTGGCTCCATATGAGGCCTAGATCTCCTAAAGTCCACCACCATCTCCTTGGTCTTGGTGACATTGAGACGCAGGTAGTTTGAGTTGCACCATATCACAAAGTCCTGTATCAGTTTCCTATACTCCTCCTCCTGTCCATTCCTGACACACCCCACTATGGCCGTGTCATCAGCGAACTTCTGCACATGGCAGGACTCCGAGTTATATTGGAAGTCAGATGTGTACAGGGTGAACAGGACCGGAGAGAGTACGGTTCCCTGTGGCGCTCCTGTGCTGCTGACCACTGTGTCAGACCTACAGTCTCCCAACCGCACATACTGAGGTCTATCTGTCAAGTAGTCCACTATCCAATCCACCATGTGAGAGTCTACTCCCATCTCCGTTAGTTTGTGCTTTAAGATCTTGGGCTGGATGGTGTTAAAGGCACTAGAGAAGTCAAGGAATGTAATCCTCACAGCACAACTGACCCCATCTAGGTGAGAGAGTGATTTGTGCAGCAAATACGTGATAGCATCCTCCACTCCCACCTTCTCCTTATAGGAACAGGATGATGTGGCAGATAAATGCATGGCTGAGAAGCTGGTGCAGGGGGCAGGGCTTTAGGTTCTTGGATCATTGGGATCTCTTCTGGGGGAGGTATGACCTGTTCAAAAGTGATGGGTTGCACCTGAACCCGAGGGGGGCCAATATTCTCATGGACAGGTTTGTTAGGGCTGTTGGGGAGGGTTTAAACTGACTTGGCAAGGGGGTGGGAACCAGAGTGAAGGGACTCAGGAAAGGACAGTTTGTTAAAAAGTAAAGATAGCATGCAGTCAGACTGTCAGGAAGGGCAGGCAGGTGATGGGACTTAGTTGCAGCCAACAGGCTGAGTATCGAATCATTAGAGATGCAGAGTCAGAAAGGATAGCAAATACGGTACTCAAGGTGTTGTATCTAAATGCAAGTAGTATAAGAAATAAGGTGGATGATCTTGTTGCACTATTATCAATTGCCAGATATGATGTTGTGACCAAGGTTACATGTTATATTGGAGAGACAGGAAGGTAGGCAGAAGGGGTGGCTCTACTGGTAAAGAATGGCATCAAACCAGTAGAAGAATGTGATATAGAAACATAGAAAATAGATGCAGGAGTAGGCCATTTGGCCCTTCGAGCCTGCACCGCCATTCAGTATGATCATGGCTGATCATTCAACTCAGAACCCTGTACCTGCTTTCTCTCCATACCCCCGATCCCTTTAGCCACAAGGGCCATATCTAACTCCCTCTTAAATATAGCCAATGAACCGGCCTCAACTGTTTCCTGTGGCAGAGAATTCCACAGATTCACCACTCTCTGTGTGAAGAAGTTTTTCCTCATCTCGGTCCTAAAAGGCTTCCCCTTTATCCTTAAACTGTGACCCCTCGTTCTGGACTTCCCCAACATCGGAAACAATCTTCCTGCATCTAGCCTTGTCCCATCCATCCTTCCTGACATAGGATTGGAAGACGTTGAATCCTTGCGTGTTGGTTTAAGAAACTGCAAGGGTAAAAGGATTTTGATGGCAGTTTTATACAGGCCTCCCAACAGTGGCTGGGAGATGGACCACATCAGGAAATAGAAAAGGCGACTCAAAAGGTCAATGTTATGGTAGTTATGGGAGATTTTAACATGCAGGTTGACTGGGAAAATCAGGTTGGTAATGGATCTCAAGATAGTGAGTTTCTTGAATGCCTAAGTGATGGCTTTTTAGTGCAGTTTGTCATTGAGCCTACTAGGGGATCAGCTATACTGGATTGGGTGTTATGTAATGAACCAGAGGCGATTAGGGAGCTTAAGGTAAACGGACTCTTAGGAACCAGTGACCGCAATATGATTGTGTTCAACTTGAAATTTGATAGGAGGAAAGTAAAGTCTGATGTAGCTGTATTTCAGCGGAGTAAGGGAAATTACAGTGGTATGAGAGAGGAGCTGGCCAAAGTAAATTGGAAAGAGCTGCTGATAGGGATGTCAGCAGAGCAGCAATGGTGTGCATTTCTGGGAAATATGAGGAAGGTGCAGGACCTGTGTATTCCAAAAATGAAGAAGTACTCAAATGGTAAAATAGTACAACCGTGGCTGACAAGGGAGGTCAAAGCTATTGTAAAAGCAAAAGAAAGGGAATACAACAAAGCAAAAATTAATGGGAAGATAGAGGAGTGGGAAGTTTTTAAAAACCTACAGAGAGCAACTAAAAAAAACATTAAAAGGGAAGAGATTAAATATGAAAGCAAGCTAGCAAATAATATCAAAGTGGAAAGTAAAAGTTTTTTCAAGTATATTAAAAATAAAAGAGAAATGAGAGTGGATATAGAATCGCTAGAAAATGAGGCAGGAGAAATAATAACGGGGGACAAGGAGATGGCTGCTGAAGTAATTAAGCATTTTGCGTCAGTCTTCACTGTGGAGGACACTAGCAGGATGCCTGATTTCGCAGTGTGTGAAGGAAGAGAAGTGGATGCAGTTACTGATACAAGGGAGAAGGTGCTCAAAAAGTTGAAAGACCTAAGGGTACATAAGTCACCCGGACCAGATGAACTGCACACTGAGTTCTGAAAGAGGTAGCATTAGAGAATGTGGTGGCATTAGAAATGATCTTTCGAAAATCATTGGACTCTGGCAGAGGACTGGAAAATTGCAAACATTACTTCACTCTTTAAGAAAGGAGAAAGCAAATTATTGACCAGTTAGCCTGACCTCAGCGGTTGGGAAGATGTTAGAGTCAATTGTAAAGGACGAGGTGATGGAGTACCTGGTGACACAGGACAAGACAGTACAAAGTCAGCATGGTTTCCTTCAGGGAAAATCCTGCCTGACGAACCTGATGGAATTATTTGAAGAGATTACAAGTAGGATAGATAAAATGTTGTGTATTTGGACTTTCAGAAGGCCTTTGACAAGGTTCCACACATGAGGCTGCTCACCAAGTTAAGAGCTCATGGTATTACAGGAAAGTTACTAATATGGTTAGAGTATTGGATGATTGGTAGGAAGCAGTGAGTGGGTCCTTCTCTGGTTGGCTGCCAGTGACAAGTGGTGTTCCACAGGGGTCAGTGCTGGGACCACTTCTTTTTATGCTGTATATAAATGATTTAGATGATTGAATAGATGACTTTGTTGTCAAGTTTGCAGATGATACGAAGATTGGTGGAGGGGCAGGTAGTGTTGAGGAAACAGGAATGATGAAGAAGGACTTAGATTAGGAGAATGGGCAAGAAAGTGGCAAATTAAATACAATGTTGGAAAATGCATGGTTATGCACTTTAATAGTAGAAATAAATATGCGGACTATTTTCTAAACGGGGAGAAAATCCAGGAATCTGAGATGCAGAGGAAGTTGGGAGTCCTTGTGCTGAACACCCTGAAGGTTAACTTGCAGGTCGAGTCGGTGGTGAGGAAGGCAAATGCCATGTTAGCATTCATTTCAAGAGGTCTAGAATACAAGAGCAAGGATGTGATGCTGAAGTTTTATGAGGCGCTGGTGAGGCCTCACCTTGAGTATTGTGAACAGTTTTGGGCCCCTCATCTTGGAAAAGATGTGCTGGCATTGGAGAGGGTCTAGATGAGCTTCACAAGGATGATTCCAGGAATGAAAGGGTTCTCATATGAGGAATGTTTGATGGCTCTGAGTCTGTACTCACTGGAATTTAGAAGGATGAGGGGGGATCTCATTAAAACTTTTCGAATGTTGAAAGGCCTAGACAGAGTAGATGTGGAAAGAATTTTTCCCATGGTGGGAGAGACAGGACAAGAGGGCACAGCTGCAGGATAGAGGGGTGCCCTTTTGAAACAGAGACATGGAGAAATTTCTTTAGCCAAAGGGTGGTGAATTTGTGGAATTTGTTGCCACATGCAGCTGTGGAGGCCAGGTCATTGGGTGTATTTAAGGTAGAGATTGATAGGTTCTTGATTGGACATGGCATCAAAGGTTACGGGGAGGAGGATGGAAACTGGGGTTAAGGATGGGATAGAAAAAAGGATCAGCCATGATTGAATGGTGGAGCAGACTTGATGGGCCAGATGGCCTAATTCTGCTCCGATGTCTAATGGTCTAAATCTGTTCATAATACTCCAGCTGTTGTCTGAGCAACGTATAATAAAGCCTCAGCATTACATCCTTGCTTTTATATTCTAGTCCTCTTGAATTGAAAATATTTCCCTTCCTTACTACTGCCTCATCCTGCAATTTAACCTTTGTGGAATCCTGCACAAGGATTCTCAAGTCCCTTTTCACATTTCATTTCTGAATTCACTCCCCCTTTAGAAAATAGCCTGCCAAAGTGCATGATCAACCACTTCCCTAAGCTATATTCCATCTGTTACTTCTTTGCCCGTTCTCCTAATCTGTCCAAGTCTTTCTGCAGACCCTTGCTTCCTCAACACTACCTGCCCCTCCACCTATCTTTGTGTAATCCACAAAATGCATCTAAAAAGAACCTTTGCCAGAGCAAACCCCTCCTAGTTGCTTCATAGTGTTGACACAAAACTAAATTTGATACCACGTCTCATAAACTCAAAAGGAGAGAGTAAAGTAGATGGCCAAAAGCTTGGTCAGAGAGCAGGTGTTAAGGAAAGTGATGTGGAGGGAGGGAAATGGAGTTAAGGGTGGCACATTAGTGTAGTGGTTAGCGTACTGCTATAACAGAGCCAACTGTGAGATCAAGGTTCAGTTCCCACTTGTGTGTGTACGTGCTCACTGTGACATTGGGTGTTCTGGTTTCCTCCCACAGTTCAATGATGTACATCCTAGGATCAGTAAGATGTGGGCATGTTACAATGGCGCTGGGAGCACGGCCACGCTTGCAAGCTGCCTCAGACTGTGCCGGTGTATGTGGTAAAGGGCGCATTTCACTGCACGCTTCGCGGTACCTGCGAAACCAATCTCTCAGCTGGAGGTCTGCTAATTGATGATCCAGAAACGAATTCACGATTAGTCACCAGGCGAGAGTTGGAGGAAAACAGATGTCCCAGCGAGTAATTTGTCAAATTAGTTTTTCAGTATGTAGATGTTACTAGTTTCTGTTTCTCAGCCTCAGCTGCCCCTGACAAGACTATGGTGGTGATTCACCCTGCTTGAACCACTGTGACGTCTTGTGAATGCTTTGAGCAGAGAGCTCCAGGATTTAGAACTAGCACTGATGAAGAACATATGATATACTTCCAAGTCAGAAATGTGTACAACATTAGAAGATAGGGTGATAAGTTCCAAGTAACCGGATGACACCATCTACACGAGGAAATCTGCAGATGCTGAAAATTCAAGCAACACATACAAAATGCTGGTGGAACACAGCAGGCCAGGCAGCATCTATAGGAAGAAGCACCGTTGACGTTTTGGACCGAGACCCTTCGTCAGGACATCTCGGCCCGAAACGTCGACAGTGCTTCTTCCTATAGATGCTGCCTGGCCTGCTGTGTTCCACCGGCATTCTGTGTGTGACACCATCTACAGCTTATCCATTTGGCAACCTGGCCTCAGCCTACCAGAGGCATTCAATTTATCCTTAACTCACACCCTGTGTAATTTAGTGCTGACCTGTTTTCTTACAATCATAGTTCTGATGAAAGGTCTTCAACTGTTTCTCTTTCCATGGATGCTGCCTGACCTGTTGAGTGTCTCCAGAATCTTAAATTTTATTTTATTTCATTTCAGATTTTCATTATTTCAGTCTTTTGATCTTTACAATTGTGGGGAGGTTATTCTCCAGGGCAATGGCCAGTTTATATCGGGAGAACTGGTCTCCTTATTTAAGAAAGGATGCTAATGCTTTCATGGTGGTTCAGAAAGGTTTACTGGATCAGTATCTGGAATGTTTGGGTTGCCTCATGAGGAAAGGCTGGACAGACTGAGCTTCTATCTGCTGGAGTCTAGAAGAGTGAAATGGGATGTACTTGAAATAAATATAATCCAAAAAATTTATAATACGGTGGATCTGGAGGAGATGTTCCTCATTGTGAGAGAATCTGGAACTAGGCAACAACGCTTAATAAGACCAAGACAATGCAATTGTTTTCTCCCTCTCAAAATAAGTCTTTGGAATTCTCTACCTCAAAGCAAAGTTTTAAAACGTATTTGAAGATGAAACAGATAGATATTTCATAAACAAGGGGCTGAAAGACTCTAAAAGGCCGATAGATTAAGGTCGTAATCAAACCTTCCATGGTTTTATTAAATGGGAAAGCAGGTTTGAGAACCTGACTGATCTAGCCTTGCTCCTGAATGTAAACAAGATGGTTTGGCTTCAGAGAGAGGAAAGGCATCATTGACTGTGAATGAAGGTCGTACCAGGGACCACAGCCCTGTTTTGCTCTCATCTCATCAGAGGCGACTGTACTTCCTAAGAAGGTTGGCGTCATTCAATGTCTGTGGTGAGATGCTGAAGATGTTCTATAGGTCAGTTGTGGAGAGCGCCCTCTTCTTTGTGGTGGCATGTTGGGGAGGAAGCATTAAGAAGAGGGATGCCTCACGTCTTAATAAGCTGGTAAGGAAGGCGGGCTCTGTCGTGGGCAAAGTACTGGAGAGTTTAACATCGGTAGCTGAGCGAAGGGCGCTGAGTAGGCTACGGTCAATTATGGATAACTCTGAACATCCTCTACATAGCACCATCCAGAGACAGAGAAGCAGTTTCAGCGACAGGTTACTATCGATGCAATGCTCCTCAGACAGGATGAAGAGGTCAATACTCCCCAATGCCATTAGGCTTTACAATTCTACCGCCAGGATTTAAGAACTTTTTAAAAGCTATTATTAATGCTTTTGAGATAGTGATTTAGATGCATATCATATTTTTTTACTGAGTTAAGTATTGTATGTAATTAGTTTTGCTTCAACAAGTGTATGGGACATTGGAAAAAAAGTTGGAATTTCCCCATGGGGATGAATAAAGTATCTATCTATCTATCTATCTATCTATCTATCTATCTATCTATCTATCTATCTATCTATCTATCTATCTCTCATCATTTGTGAATGAAGAACCTGGTTAGGCAGTAGAAGAATTCTGCAATTCTACTTCCTCAAAGTAGAAGAAACTTCCTTTTAACTTGGGCAAGGGAAGAGATTACCTTGATTGTCAAATGGACATTGAAACAGGCAGTGAAATGCGTCGTTTGGATCAAATCAAATCAGTGAGGATTGTGATGGGCAGCCCACAAGCATTGTTACGCTTCTGGCACCATCGTATCATGCCCGTAATTCAACTACCCTAACTCTAACATGTCTGTGGGAATGTAGGAGGAAACCAAAGCACCTGGAGGAAACCCATGCGGTCTCGGGGAGAACGTACAAACCCCTTATAAACAACGGAGGGAATCGAGCTCTGATCTTACAGCCAGCACACTGCAAGCAAATGTTATCAATGACTGAAAACGCTTTGATTTAATACATCTTAATGAATGTCCCTTACCTTATTAATCACCTAAAGAGATCTGAAGTAGGCAAGATCTAGTATCTCTGAGTAATATTGACTGCAGATTGTTGTTTAGCACTGAATCTTACTCCACACTTGTACTGTGCTTTGAACATCTCTCCCTGGATCAATTCACTGACAATTCATCAGGCTTGTAATTATCACTAAGGTGGGCATGATGTGGTGGTGTCAGACGCTGGATATTTTGTGAGTTGTAACTGGGTGTTTAGATTAGCATCAGTTTGAAAGACAAGCTTGCTCCTTGCAGTTATTCATTACCCTCAGATAGTCAGGTAGGGAAACAGGGTTGAATATGTTGGAAGTTCAAAATACCTAGAAACATGAAGCACTAGAACTACTCAGTAGGTCAGGCAGCATCTGCAGAGAGAGAAACAGAGTTAACATTTGAGGTTGATGACCTCAGAACTGGGAAAATACACAAAACCAGGTGATTTTATGTCAAGGTCAGGGAGAGAAAGAAGGCATCTTCAATTGCATTTCTTTTGCTTTTCTGTTACAGATGCATATCAGAATCAGATTAACTTAGTTGACATGAAATAGGTGTTTTCTTGCATCAGTACAGTGCAAAGATATGAAATTACTATGAACTACAAAAATAAATAAATAGAGCATAATAGAGAATAATGTGATGGTGTTCCTGATGGTATTCATATCGAAGAAAGGCATTGGAGAGTGTCTAGAGGAGGTTTACAAAAATGATCCCAGGAAGGAAAGGGTTAAAATACAAGGCGCTTTCGATGGCTCTGGAGTTTAGGAAAATGAAGGGGATTTTTTCATTGACATCTACCAAATACTAAGAGGTCTGGATAGAGTGGACATGTTTCGAATATCAGAAGAGTGTAGGAGCAAAGGGTACAGCCTCAGAAAAGAAGGCGAGAGATGAGGAGGAATTTCTTTATCCAGAGGGTAATGAATTTGTGGAATTCATTGCCACAGATGACTGTGGAGGACAAGTCACTGGGTATCTTTAAAGTGCAGGTTGATAGGTTTTTGATTAGGAAAGGCATCAAAGGTTACGTTGAGAAGGGAGGAGAATACTAATGAGAGGGAAAATAAGACCAAATGACAAAGCAGAATTGATGGGCCAAGTGGCCTTATTCAGCTCCTTTTGGTCCTATATTTCAGAATTTTGATGGAGGGGAAGAAGCTGTTTCTGAATAATTGAGTGTGGGTCTTCAGGCTCCTGTACCTCCTCCTTCTTGGTAGTAATGGGAATATCCTATTCTAGCTCTAGTGAAGTGTCATCGAGCTCTGTTTCCCTCTCCATTGATGCTGCCCAACCTGATGAGTCTTTCTGGGACTTTTGATATTTACGTTGCACTTCCAGCACTGGGTATTTTCAGTCTTCAGACATCGTTACAGCCACGTCTATAACAGTGGTTAGATGAATAAAATTGCAAAGATAGGTCTTTGTCACATACTGCTCTGACACTCAAATTCAACATTCTCCAGCGGGGCGGATTAAAAAAAAGTTAACGTATAAGACTCTAATGCATTGAATTGAAACTCTTTGTCACTTGTACATGTTTAATGCATTTGGCATAATCTTGCCTTGTCATGCATGTACTTGCTCTCTCCTTGGTAAGGAGAATCCTGTACCAGAAGTTGAATTTTGTATTAATCAGACTGAAATGTGTATTAAAATTCACTGCTAAAGCTTTATCAAGGCTGGGGGACAGATAATGTCACCGTGACTGAAGTTTAAGAGCTGAAATTCATTCTTGTTACAGTGCCAAGGTCAGTATAATTTTTTTTTACCTCTAATGTTTGTGGTGATGGAGTGAAAGGGTTGGAAATGAAGGATGCATGTTTATCAAGTTGACTTCAGATGACTGTATGCAAATAATGTACAATGCCTGCAAATTGCTTGAGAAATATTAGTGAAGGTCCACCCTGCACTGGGAAAACATGATATGATAAATGGTTAGAAACGTTTTAACTTAACCAGAGAATGACCTGCAGCTCACTCATCTTCTGGAGAGCCTTATCGCACAGAAAAAGGCCTTTCAGTCCACCATGCCTATGCTGACTTGCAAATACCCAAGTCCCTGGCTTTCTATACTTAAGAGAATAAATAGAAGGAGCAGGGGCAGCCCATACATTCCCTTGAGCCAGGATCATCATGTCTGACCTGATCTTGGCCATGGCCCCATTTCCTTGCCCGTTTCCCATCAATCTCAAATTCCCCAGAGACAAAAAGTCAGTCTTGTACATGTTAAGTGATTCACTCCACACCTCTCTGAATCCAGAGCATTCAGGATCCTCTGAGAGAAGAGATCCTCTGTCATCTCTCTATCTCGGATGATGACCTGTTATTCTTAAACACTGGCTCCTGATTCTAGTTTCCTGCACAAAAGGAAACTTGCCCTCAGCATCTACCTTGACAAGCTCCTTCAGGATCTTGACCAGCACACAAGATTCTGGAGGATCTCAAAGGGTCAGGCAGCGTCTGTGAAGGAAGATGGGAGGTTGACATTTCCATTTGAGCCCCTCCCTAAGTCCAGATAGAGAGTCGTGACTCAAAGCCTTTCTGTCCATTTTCCTCCACAGGTGCTGAATAACCTGCTGAGTTCCTCCAGCATCTTGCTTGTCGCTCCAGATTCCAGCATCTGCAGTCTCTTGCCTCTCCCCTCAGAATCTTACTGGTTTCAATAAAATCACCTCTCATGTGTCTGGCGAAGACAGGAAACCTGTGCAAAAGAGTTTTCAAAGTAGAAAAGCCAATGCACTGGGGGAATTCCATTCCCTCAAACCTCAGACATCCAGGTCTAGTGCTACCAACAAGTGTCACAAACTGGGTTGCAGTGGCTGACCATGACGTCTCCCGTGCCTTGTCATGTCCTTCAGTCTCCACGGAGTGCTACAGTGTACAGCCTTGCTGGCTGCTGGATCTCGCTGTGGATCCCATCCACCCAGCCCGCCGGAGCTAACTCCGCATGCTAGTTCAGGCATGTCCCTACCTCACTGGGGCGTGAGGCCGCTGGCTCGCCTCACCTGGTTTAGCCTGCCTGTGGATGCGGTGTATGAGGGTGCAGCCGCTGTTGCATCCAAACTCTAAATCTGCTCAGTTAGTTTGGTAAAGTCAACACCTTCGTTCCCGGAATCAATCTGGTGATCCTGCTCCGAAGCATGTCCCTCCTTAAGTAAGATCAAAAAATCCAAGTACTGCAGTTGTGACCTCATCAAGATCACGTCCGGTTGTAACAACGTTTCCTCCCATTTGTAGTCCATCCCCTTTGGATTAAGACAAATTCCTTGATCCATATACAGTACTAACTTCTGCATTCCATGTCTGGATGCATTAAAATCCTCTGTACCATGAGCAAAATCAGAATCAGGTTTATTATCAAATATCTTATATAATGAGTGTAAGGGTGGTGGGTGGAGATGTGTCTCTACCAAAGGAAGTGTAAGGCAGTCCTTCCGTCCGCTAGCCTGCAGGTCACCCTTGGGCAAAGTGTAGCACCTGCTCAGCCTCCTGTTTAGGGTCACGTGAAGCCATGGAATCGGTCGTACGAGCAGCTGGTGCATATCACCAGTCCTGGTTATGCAACCATTGACACCAGGCAGATGATCTCTGGAGAGGATTGATAATGGCTCAGGTCATCTGTCTTGTACAGACACTGCCCAGAAGGTGGCAACGGCTGGCCACTTCTGTAGAAACATTTGCCAAGAACAATCATATTTATGGAAAGACCATGATCACCCATGCCATACAAGTAACAAATGAGCAAATTATATAATGTGAAATTGGTTGTTTTGAAGCAGCAGGGCAGTGTAGAAACCAAAACATACAACAATCATACACAGAACAGAACTATCAGGCTATTAGTTAACTTTTAACGTTTCGATGTTTCAGAAAGGACAGGGAGGGAGGCAAAAGAGGTGGGGGCGTGGCACTGTTCATCAGAGATAGAGTCACAGCTGCAGAAAAGGTGGACGCCATGTAGAGATTGTCTACGGAGTCTCTGTGGGTGGAGGTTAGGAACAGGAAGGGGTTAATAACTTTACTGGGTGTTTTTTTATAGGCTGCCCAATAGTAACAGGGATATTGAGGAGCAGATAGGGAAACAGATCCTGGAAAGGTGTAATAATAAGAGTTGTCGTGATGGGAGATTTTAATTTCCCACTTATTGATTGGCGTCTCCCTAGAGCAAGGGGTTTAGATGGGTTGGAGTTTGTTAGGTGTGTTCAGGAAGGTTTCTTGACACAGTGCAAGGGGTTTAGATGGGGTGGAGTTTGTTAGGTGTGTTCAGGAAGGTTTCTTAACACAGTATGTAGATAAGCCTACAAGAGGAGAGGCTATACTTGATTTGGTATTGAGAAATTAACCTGGTCAGGTGTCAGATCTCTCAGTGGGAGAGCATTTTGGAGATAGTGATCATAATTCTGTCTCCTTTACAGCATTGGAAAGAATTAGGAACAGACAAGTTAGAAAAGCATTTAATTGGAGTAAGGGGAATTATGAGGCTATCAGGCAGGAAATTGGGGGCTTAAATTGGAAACAGATGTTTTCAGGGAAAAGTACGGAAGAAATGTGGCAAATATTCAGGGGATATTTGTGTGGAGTTCTGTACAGGTACGTTCCGATGAGACAGGGAAGTTATGGTAGGGTACAGGAACCATGGTGTACAAAGGCTGTAATAAATCTAGTTAAGAAGAAAAGAAAAGCTTACAAAATGTTCAGAGAGCTAGGTAATGTTAGGGATCTAGAAGAGTGTAAGGCTAATAGGAAGAAGCTTAAGAAGGAAATTAGGAGAGCCAGAAGGGGCCATGAGAAGGCCTTGGTGGGCAGGATTAAGGAAAACCCCAAGGTATTCTACAAGTATGTGAAGAGCAAGAGGATAAGACGTGAAAGAATAGGGCCTATCAAGTATGACAGTGGGAAAGTGTGTATGGAACCGGAGGAAATAGCAGAGGTACTTAATGAATACATTACTTCAGTATTCACTATGGAAAAAGATTTTGGTGGCTGTAGTGATGGCTTTCAGCAGACTGAAATGATTGAGCATTTAGATATTAAGAAAGAGGATGTGCTGGAGCTTTTGGAAAGCATCAAGTTGGATAAGTCACCGGGACCAGATGAGAAGCACCCCAGGCTACTGTGGGAGGCGAAGGAGGAGATTGCTGAGCCTCTGACAATAATCTTTGCATCATCAATGGGGACGGCAGAGGTTCCAGAGGATTGGAGGGTTGTGAATGTTGTTCCTTTATTCAAGAAAGGGAGTAGAGATAGCTCAGGAAATTATAGACCAGTGAGTCTTACCTCAGTGGTTGGTAAGTTGATGGAGAAGATCCTGAGAGGCAAGATTTATGAACATTTGGAGAGATATAATATGATTAGGGATAGTCAGCATGGATTTGTCAAGGGGAGGTCGTGCCTTACAAACCTGATTGAATTTTTTGCGGGTGTGACTAAACGCATTGATGAAGGAAGAGCAGTAGCTGTAGTGTATGTGGATTTCAGCAAGGCATTTGATAAGGCACCCCATGCAAGGCTTATTGAGAAAGTAAAGAGGCATGGGATCCAAGGGAACATTGCTTTGTGGATTCAGAATGGGCTTGCCCACAGAAGGCAAAGAGTGGTTGTAGATGGGTCATATTCTGCACGGAGGTCGGTGACCAATGGGGTGCCTCAGGGATCTGTTCTGGAACCCCTTCTCTTCGTGATTTTTATAAATGACCTGGATGAGGAAGTGGAGGAATGGGTGAGTAAGTCTGCTGATGACAAAAAGGTTGGAGGTGTTGTGGATAGTGTGGAAGACTGTCAGAAGTTACAGCGGGATATTGATAGGATGCAAAACTGGGCTGAGAAGTGGCAGATGGAGTTCAACCCAGATAAGTGTGAAGTGGTTCATTTTGGTAAGTCAAATATGATGGCAGAATATAGTATTAATGGTAAGACTCTTGGCAGTGAGGAGGATCAGAGGGATCCTGGGGTCCAAGTCTATAGGACGCTCAAAGCAGCTGCACAGGTTGACTCTGTGGTTAAGAAGGTGGATGCTATATTGGCCTTCATCAGTCGTGGAATTGAATTTAGGAGCCGAGAGGTAATGCTGCATCTATATAGGACCCTGGTCAGACCCCACTTGGAGTACTGTGCTCAGTTCTAGTCGCCTCACTACAGGAAGGATGTGGAAGCCATAGAAAGGGTGCAGAGGAGATTTACAAGGATGTTGCCTGGATTGGGGAGCATGCCTTATGAGATTAGGTTGAGTGAACTCGGCCTTTTCTCCTTGGAGCGACAGAGGATGAGAGGTGACCTGATAGAGGTGTATAAGATGATGAGAGGCGTTGATCGTGTGGATAGTCAGAAGCTTTTTCCCAGGGCTGAAATGGTTGCCACAAGAGGACACAGGTTTAAGGTGCTAGGGAGTAGGTACAGAGGAGATGTCAGGGGTACATTTTTTACACAGAGAGTGGTGAGTGTGTGGAATGGGCTGCCGGCAACGATGGTGGAGGCGGATACAATAGGGTCTTTTAAGAGACTTTTAGATAGGTACATGGAGGTTAGTAAAATAGAAGGCCATATGTAAACCTAGTAATTTCTAAGGTAGGGACATGTTTGGCATAACTTTGTGGGCCGAAGGGCCTGTATTGTGCTGTAGGTTTTCTGTTTCTTAACCATCATCTCTAAGGTAGACAATGTAGTCACTTCTTTGTTGCTGGAACATTATATTGTGTAAGTTATCTTCCTGGTTTTATATATAATGGGTTAGGCTGCACCATGGATGACCCCAAGCTTGGCTGCAAAAGGAGGAGGGTTGAGCATAGGACTAGCAACCCATCCTGTTAAAATCCAGAGCGACAGAAACACCGAGAGAAGCTCCACGGCCCTCATCCCTGGGAGCGGAAGGACCTTCACTTAGAAGACATATGAAGTTGTGTAGTGGAAATGGAAACAACAGGGCCAATCAACCTTCAATCGACCTAGGACAGAAGATTCTGATGGGATGCTGTTGGTGGAAAGTGCCGCAGTGGAGGTGACAGGCTTATGAAGAAGAAGATATATAATTGGCTGTTCTTCAAAGGTACTCTACTGGAAGTGAATTTCCTTGGGATGTCAAGAGGTGATGAAAGGCACTTTGGAAATGCAAATACTCATTCTGTACAACATAACTCAAGCAAAGATGCAATTCTCAACAATTGTACATTCCTTGAACTCAACACTCAAGAATATTTTGTTAAGAACTCGGTGAATCACCAGGAGAGAGCCACCCAATCCCAATATAATTAGAAGAGCATTCACATGTTATCGCGAGGAACTATAATTAGCTGATGTGAAGCTAATTATTCATAATAAACACTCTTAATAGTTCTGATATTTCAGTTGGAACTTTCAACAGTAGAGCACTAATGAAATGAAGCATAAGAATATTTAATGAATATGTTTAATGTTTTTCAAACCATGCAATTAAATTCCAAAGATTTAATTATTTATTATTAAAATGTTCTAGATAAACAACATAATTTTATACTATTTTTCATGCAGCTATGGCAAACCATTGCCCACGCACTTGATTATATTATTCAGATCGCATCCTTTTGTCTGCGAATTACCAGACTGTGAAGGATATATTTTAATAATTCCAATTTCTTTTCAATTGGCCACTTCATTTCCCCCATACCCCTGACTATCACAAGGCCCTAAGCAAGCAGAGCCTTTCCCCATTCCAATAAGCACATCTGCAGAAAGGAAAACGACACGTTTGAACATATTTTGTCTCTTACCTAGTTTCGCCTTGATTGACTGCAATGTACATTTCCCATGAATTCCCCTCAGGAATTGATCCCAAAGGAACCATTAAACGGACTCCTTATATATATATATAAAAAAAACATTGTTAGTTTCATGAACATGTGTAGATACCTTTAGAAATTTTGCCACCCCAAATATGAATGGAGGAATGGAACAATTTATACACATTGATGATTATAATAACATAGAATATCTTATCACAAATATCTTCAAATACACATACACTAGAGAATGCCATAACTTCCAGGTTGTCCACTAAGCTACAAACTCCTCTGCTCTGAGACTCCAGTACCAAATTCCTCACTGTCTTTGGGCTATCATGTGGCACTTGCTACCCAGAAGCACAATAGTATTGCTACCCTACACAAACAACTGTAGGAAGGCATCTCAGCACCGCCTAATGGGTGTAAGCTAAGAGCTTGCTTTCCCAGTAATGACAACAACCTTGGAAAGAATGAAAGCAAGATCTGATGGAGCATTGGGAGTGGGTGCCACTGCAAGGTTTGGGACAAGGCCAATGACCAGAGAGCTCCAAGCCAAAGTAATAATGGTTATAGAAGAAATGGGTGATTGGCTTCCTTTTTTCTTGGAAGGAAGCTGTTAGAGTCACCCATTCCATTGTAAAGGACAATTAAGAAAGCTAAAAAATGTTGGCTTTGGTAATGGAACCCCATTCTGTGAATAATTGACAAAAAGATCATTGGCAGCAGTTGTCTTGTAGAAAAGCGGCCTTCAGTAGTCAGGGGATTACATTCAAGAGTCACAAGGTAATGAGCCAGCTCTACAAAACTGGTTAGACAAAAATTGGAGTATTGTGTTCGGTTGCCTTGTTTTAGGAAGGATGTGGAAGCTTTAGAGAGGGTGCAGAGGAGATTTACCAGGATGATGCCTGGATTAGAAAGCACATCTTATGTGGATAGGCTGAATTATCTAGGATTTTCCTCTTTGGAAAGAAGGAGGATGAGGGGTGACTTGATAGAGGTGTATAAGATGGTAAGAGGCATAGATCGAGTGGATAGCCAGACTTCATTCCCATGGCAGAAATCATTAACTCAAGTGGGCCTAACTTTAAGGTATTGTGAGGAAAGTATAGGAGGGATATCAGAAGCAGATTTTTTACCCAGAGAGTGGTAGGTGTGTGGAACGCCCTGCCAGTGGTGGTGGCAGAGGCAGGCACATTAGGGTCATTTAAAAGACACTTTTAGTCAAATGGTTGGAAAAAAATGTAGGGCTCTGTACCAGAAAGGGTTAGATTGAAGTTGGAGTAGGTTAAAGGGTCAGCATAAATTTGTTGGCACAAGGGACACAAGTGTGGTGTACTTGTTCCGTGTTCTGTGTTTTTAATGTTTATCCAAATGTTCAGGCTGGTGTATCTTGCCATGGTTCAGTTCTCACATTGTTTCATAGAGAGTTGGGAGCTCTAGGTGTTGAGCCAGTGATGTCTGGCAGACGGGCCCCACTCCTTCAGCCTTCACTCACGAGCTGGGACTCTTACAAAGTCATGGAGTCATTCACCATTGAACCAAGTCAACTGACCCAACGTGTGTGTGTGTGTCAACCATCAAACGTTCACTCACAACAGTGCCACACTAATCCCATTGTTCCCACATTCCCATCAAACCCACCCCCAGAATGAACAATTCGCCTGCACACGAGGGATTCAGTGGCTAAGTCAACCCATGTGTCTTAAGGACATGGGAGGAAACCATGCAGTCACAGGGAGAGAACACCAGAGGTCAGCATTGAACCTGGCTCACTGAAGGTGTGAGGCATCAGCACCATTGTGTTCCCCTCCTTTGTAGCCAAATCATAAACCACTTTATAAATATCAGTTTTTCAATTTCACTGTGTGGAGAGGAAACCTTCTCCAAGACATCTCCGTTGATATCCAGGAGATATTATGTAGCTTTATAAAACTCTGGTTCGGCCACATAAGACCATAAGATACAGGAGCAGAATTAGGCCATTCAGCCCATCGCGTCTGCTCCACCATTCCATCATGGCTGATCCCAGATCCCACTCAACCCCATATACCTGCCTTCTTGCCATATCCTTTGATACCCTGACCAATCAATAAACAATCAACTTTCGCCATAAATATACACACGGACTAGGCCTCCGCTGTAGTCTGTGGCAGAGCATTCCACAGATTTACTACTCTCTGACTAAAAAAATTCCTCCTTACTTCTGTTCTAAAGGGACACCTCTCAATTTTGAGGCTGTGCTCTCCAGGTCTGGATACTCTCACCATAAGAAACGTCCTCTCCACATCCACCCTGTCTAATCCTTTCAACGTTCGGTAGGTTTCAATGAGATCCCCCTGCATTTTTCTAAATTCTAGTGAGCACAGGCCCAAAGCAGCCAAACGCTCCTCACATGTTAACCGTTCAATTCCTGGAATTATCCTTGTGAACCTCCTCTGGACTCTTCAATGACAACACATTTCTGAGATATGGGGCCCAAAACTATTGACAGTATTCCAAGTGCAGCTTGACTGGTGTCTTAGAAAGGCTCAGCATTATCTCCTTGCTTTTGTATTGTATTTCCCTTGAAATAAATGCCAAAATTGTTTTTGCCTTCTTTACCACAGACTCAACCTGTAAATTAACTTTCTAGGAGTCTTGCATGAGGACTCCTAAGTCCCTCTGCACTTCTGATGTTTGAACCTTCTCCCCATTTAGATAATACTCTGCACTATTCTGGAGTATCGCATGTAGATCTGGTCGCCCCACTATAGAAAGGATGTTGAAGCTTTGGAGAGGAATCATGATGCTGCCTGGTTCAGAGGGCATGTACTATCATGAGAGGCTGGAGGAACTTGGGTTGTTTTCTCTGGAGCATCGGAGGCTGAGCGGAGATCGAGGTTTATAAGATGAGGAGAACATTGATAGAGTAGACAGGAAGCATCTGTTCCCCAGGGTAGAAATGTCTGATACCAGAGGGTATGCCTTGAAGATGAGAGGGGGTAGGTTCAAAAGGGATGTGAGGGTAAGTTTTTTACTCAGAGAGTCATGGATGCCTGGAATAAGCTGCCCCAGTATGGTGGTAGAGGCAAATACATTAGAGACTTTTAAGAGCCGTTTAGATAGGCACATGAATGTGAGGAAGATGGAGGGATATGGACATTGAGTAGGTAGGAGAGTTTAGTTTTGGAGGGCTTTTTGGCTTACCTTTCAGCTGGTTTGCCACAATATTGTAAGCCAAAGGACCTGTTCCTGTTCCTGTGCTGTACTGTTACATGTTCTAACAAACTAGAACTGAGAACTTTCCCACTGTTGCCAGGTGCAAATTTCAAAGTGAGGAAACCTCTCTGTAAAGAAGGTCGACTTTGTGAGTGGAAGTGCTTTAAATATTATTCGGGTAAGATGGATCCTTCCAAACCTATGAAGCGAAGGGCTCAAGACATTGCCATTAATTGTAATGTGGGGAAGATGTGAGTGCAGTCTAGGGAGACTATCCAGCTACTGTGAAGTGTACCAGCCTGGACATTCTCCCTTCTCTCCTTTTCCATCAGGCAGGAGATACAAAAGCCTGAAGACATGTACCACTAGGCTCATGGAGAGCTTCTACCCCACTGTTATAAGACTATTAAATAGTTCCCTAGTATGATAAAATGACCTCACAATCCACCTTGTCTTGCACCTTGTTGTTTACCTGCATTGCACTTTTCTGAGACTGAGACATCAAGGTGATTGCGGAAGGCGAGCAAGAGTTCAGTGCTGAGTGCCCGTCTTTTGCCAGAGAAGGAGCCTGTGAGCGGCCTAGCACCGTGTAGGCAGGAGTGCCCCCCTGCTTCCTGTGTTGTCCCTCTCTTTTGATGAATGTTAATAATATTGTAGGATAATATCGTGGTTCTGCGTTTATGGATTCGACTATTGCGTTTATGGATATGGACTTATTCGGAATTATGGTTTTTACATTCTGTGTTTTTTAATCATCTGCTCCTTTTCTGTTTTGTTGTGCGAGGGGAGGGCTGATGATCTGTTAGTGTTCTGTATTTTTTGTGCGGGGGAGGGTTTGTTTCCTGGGGTCGATGTCCGTTCCACTTAGTGCGGGGAAAGGGGGTTTGATGAATCAGGATGCCATTGGGTGGGAGGGAGGGTTGTGGGTTTGATGTTTCTCTCTGAATGACTTCATGCTCTTTCTTTGTTTTATGTTATAACTATAAATCTCAGAGTTGTATATGGATACATACTTTGATAATAAATGAACCTTTGAACCTTTATTCTACATCGTTATTGTTTTACTTTGTTCTGCCTCAATGAACTGTGTAATGATTTGATCTGCATGAACAGTATGAAAGACAAGCTTTTCACTGTGTGTCATTACCGGTGACAATAATAAACCAATTCCAGTAAGCCAATTCCAAATGAAGTTTCTGAATATGAGACCCCTGCAATATAAAACTTGGAATGCAGTTTATGTAACTCCTGGCATATAAAATCTGTAACCCCTGGCAGATAAAATCTATAACCTCTGGCATATAAAATTTGGAATGCAGTTTACGTAACCCCAGGCCAATAAAATTTGGAATGCAGTTTAGGTAGCCCCTGGCATATAAAATGTGGTATGCAGTTTATGTTTTCTAGGAGTAAATTGAGGGTAAATTCCACAGTGTGACTGTCTCTCCCCAGTCTCTGCGCAACTTGGTCCAACTCAAGGTGCCAGATTGGCAATAAAGTCAACTCAGGGGACCTCAGGCATGTTCTAAGAGAGCCCAGACCTCAGCAATGAATGGCGCAAATGTTCATGGTTTCCTTTCAATTCAAACAAAAAGGAAGCGTTGGTGCAGCCAGCCGAGAATAGTGCTCTCCCTAGCTACGTGATCGCCACTGCCCCAGTGAGCTCTCTCATCAGCTCTCTGCCCCCTGCACACAGCTAACGGGAAAACAAAATACCCAAAATTTAATTTACAGGAACTGCTGCTCCCTGTGGAGAAAGTGGAGACTGTGGTAGCCTGCTCAACGTATCAATCTGAGGAATAAGATATGCTGACCTTGAATTTAGAGCCACCCATTTACGCAAACCTCACATTAATCAGAATCAGGTTTATTATCACTGATCTATGTAAAAGTCTTTGGCACACATATATAACTAGGGTGCCTAAGACTTTTGTACAGTTCTGTGTTTGTCAACGTGGAGCAGAGAGCAAGTTTGTAAATCTGGTAGAGCAAAGGATGCTGGGAATGACAAGGGTGGAGCGCCACGGGAGGGGTGTGGGACAGTAACTGGTGCAGGGGGCAGGGCTTCAAATTCTTAGATCACTGGGATCTATTTTGGGGGAGGCATGACTTATACAGAAACGATGGGTTACACCTGAACTCAAAAGGTACTAATATCCTGGCGGGATTGTTTAATATAGCTGTTAGGGAGGGTTTAAACTGAGTTGGCAAGGGGAAGGAAACCAGGGTGTTAGAGTCGAGGAAGAGGAAAATAGAAATAAGTCAAGGAAGTTCTGCTGTTCAGGAGGATTTAAACTAATGTGGCAGGGGGATGGGAACGAGTGCAGAGAGACAGAGGGGTGCAAAATGAGGGTAGAAGCAAAAAGTAGTAAGGTGAAAAGTAAAAGTGGCAGGCAGGCAAATCCAGGGCAAAAATCAAAAAGGGCCACTTTTCAACATAATTGTATAAGGGCTAAGAGTGTTGTAAAAACAAGCCTGAAGGCTTTGTGTGTCAATGCAAGGAGCATTTGTAACAAGGTAGATGAATTCAATGTGCAGATAGTTATTAATGAATATGATATAGTTGGGATCACAGAGACATGGCTCCAGGGTGGCCAAGGATGGGAGCTCAACATCCAGGGATATTCAATATTCAGGAGGGATAGACAGGAAAGTAAAGGAGGTGGGGTAGCCTTGCTGGTTAGAGAAGAGATTAATGCAATAGAAAGGAAGGACATTAGCCTGGAGGATATGGAATCGATATGGGTAGAGCTGCATAACACTAAGGGGCAGAAAACGCTGGTGGGAGTTGTGTACAGGCCACCTAACAGTAGTAGTGAGGTTGGGGATGGCATTAAATAGGAAATTAGAAATGTGTGCAATAAAGGAACAGCAGTTATAATGGGTGACTTCAACCTACATATAGATTGGGTGAACCAAATTAGTAAGGGTGCAGAGGAAGAGGATTTCTTGAAACGTATGCGGGATGGTTTTCTGAACCAACATGTTGAGGAAACAACTAGAGATCAGGCCACTCTAGACTGGGTATTGAGCAATGAGGAAGGGTTAGTTAGCAATCTTGTAGTGCGAGGCCCCTTGGGTAAGAGTGACCATAATATGGTGGAATTCTTCATTAAGATGGAGAGTGACATAGTTAATTCAGAAACAAAGGTTCTGAACTTAAAGAAGGGTAACTTTGAAGGTATGAGACGTGAATTAGCTAAGATAGACTGGCAAATGATACTTAAAGGGTTGACGGTGGATATGCAATGGCAAGCATTTAAAGATCGCATGGATGAACTACAACAATTGTTCATCCCAGTTTGGCAAAAGAATAAACCAGGGAAGGTAGTGCACCCATGGCTGACAAGGGTAATTAGGGATAGTATCAAGTCCAAAGAAGAAACATGCAAATTAGCCAGAAAAAGTGGCACACCTGAGGACTGGGAGAAATTCAGAGTCCAGCAGAGGAGGACAAAGGGCTTAATTAGGAAAGGGAAAAAAGATTATGAGAGAAAGCTGGCAGGGAACATAAAAACTGACTGTAAGAGCTTTTATAGATATGTGAAAAGAAAAAGATTGGTTAAGACAAATGTAGGTCCCTTACAGTCAGAAACAGGTGAATTGATCATGGGGAACAAGGACATGGCAGACCAATTGAATAATTACTTTGGTTCTGTCTTCACTAAGGATGACATAAATAATCTTCTGGAAATAGTAAGGGACTGAGGGTCCAGTGAGATGGAGGAACTGAGGGAAATACATGTTAGTAGGGAAGTGGTGTTAGGTAAATTGAAGGGATTAAAGGCAGATAAATCCCCAGGGCCAGATGGTCTGAATCCCAGAGTACTTAAGGAAGTAGCCCAAGAAATAGTGGATACATTAGTGATAATTTTTCAAAACTCCTTAGATTCTGGATTAGTTCCTGAGGATTGGAGGGTGGCTAATGTAACCCCACTTTTTAAAAAAGGAGGGAGAGAAAAACTGGGGAATTATAGACCGGTTAGTCTGACATCTGTGGTGGGGAAAATGCTGGAGTCAGTTATCAAAGATGTGATAATAGCACATCTGGAAAGCGGTGAAATCATCAGACAAAGTCAGCATGGATTTGTGAAAGGAAAATCATGTCTGACGAATCTTATAGAATTTTTCAAAGATGTAAATATTAGAGTGGTTAGGGGAGAACCAGTGGATGTGGTATATTTGGATTTTCAAAAGGCTTTTGACAAGGTTACACAGAGGAGATTAGTGTGCAAACTTAAAGCATACGGTATTGGGGGTATGGTATTGATGTGGATAGAGAATTGGTTGGCAGACAGGAAGCAAAGCTGGCCAAAGTTCAATGGAACAATACCCTAGCAGGGAAGACAGTGGAACAAAAATGGCAGGTATTTCTGGGAATAATGCAGAAGGTGCAGGATCGGTTTGTTCCAAAGAGGAAGAAAGATCCTAAGGGGAGTAAGGGGCGGCCGTGGCTGATGATGGAAGTAAAGGGCAGTATAAAAATAAAAGAGAAGTATAACATAGCAAAGATGAGTGGGAAACCGGAGGACTGGGAAGCTTTTAAAGAGCAACAGAAGATAACAAAAAAGGCAATACGCCAAGAAAAAATGAGGTACGAAGGTAAACTAGCCAAGAATATAAAGGAGGATAGTAAAAGCTTTTTTAGGTATGTGAATAGCAAAAAAATAGTTAAGACCAAAATTGGGCCATTGAAGACAGAAACGGGTGAATTTATTATGGGGAACAAGGAAATGGCAGATGAGTTGAACAGGTACTTTGGATCTGTCTTCACTAGGGAAGACACAAACAATCTCCCAGATGTAATAGTGGCCAAAGGAACTAGGGTAAAGGATGAACTGAAGGAAATTTATATTAGGCAAGAAATGGTGTTGGATAGACTGCTGAGTCTGAAGGCTGATAAGTCCCCGGGACCTGATTGTCTGCATCCCAGGGTACTTAAGGAGGTGGCTGTAGAAATTGTGGATGCATTGGTAATCATTTTCCAACGTTCGATAGATTCAGGAACAGTTCCTGCTGATTGGAGGGTGGCTAATGTTGTCCCACTTTTCAAGAAAGGAGGGAGAGAGAAAACAGGGAATTATAGACCGGTTAGCCTGATGTCAGTGGTGGGAAAGATGCTGGAGTCAATTATAAAAGAGGAAATTACGACACATTTGGATAGCAGTAGAAGGATCAGTCTGAGTCAGCATGGATTTATGAAGGGAAAATCATGCTTGAATAATCTTCTGGAGTTTTTTGAGGATGTAACTATGAAAATGGACAAGGGAGAGCCAGTGGATGTAGTGTACCTGGACTTCCAGAAAGCTTTTGATAAAGTCCCACAGAGATTAGTGGGCAAAATTAGGGCACATGGTATTGGGGGCAGAGTACTGACATGGATTGAAAATTGGCTGGCTGACAGGAAACAAAGAGTAGTGATTAACGGGTCCGTTTCGGAATGGCAGGCTGTGACCAGTGGGGTACCGCAAGGTTCGGTGCTGGGACCGCAGCTGTTTACAATATACATTAATGATTTAGATGAAGGGATTAAAAGTAACATTAGCAAATTTGCTGATGACACAAAGCTGGGTGGCAGTGTGAAATTTCAGAGGAGGATGTTATGAGAATGCAGGGTGACTTGGACAGATTGGGTGAGTGGGCAAATGTATGGCAGATACAATTTAATGTGGATAAATGTGAGGTTATCCACTTTGGTGGCAAGAACAGGAAGGCAGATTACTATCTAAATGGAGTCAAGTTAGGAAAAGGGGAAGTACAACGAGATCTAGGTGTTCTTGTACATCAGTCAATGAAAGCAAGCATGCAGGTACAGCAGGCAGTGAAGAAAGCTAATGGCATGCTGGCTTTTATAACAAGAGGAATTGAGTATAGGAGTAAAGAGGTCCTTCTGCAGCTGTACAGGGCCCTGGTGAGACCACACCTGGAGTACTATGTGCAGTTTTGGTCTCCAAATTTGAGGAAGGACATTCTTGCTATTGAGGGAGTGCAGCGTAGGATCACAAGGTTAATTCCCGGAATGGCGGGACTGTCATATGTTGAAAGATTGGAGTGACTGGGCTTGTATACACTGGAATTTAGAAGGATGACAGGGGATCTGATTGAAACATATAAGATTATTAAAGGATTGGACACACTGGAGGCAGGAAGCATGTTCCCGCTGATGGGTGAGTCTAGAACTAGAGGCCACAGTTTAAGAATAAGGGGTAGGCCATTTAGAACAGAGATGCGGAAAAACTTTTTCACCCGGAGAGTGGTGGATATGTGGAATGCTCTGCCCCAGAAGGTAGTGGAGGCCAAGTCTCTGGATGCATTCAAGAGAGAGTTAGATAGAGCTCTTATAGATAGCGGGATCAAGGGATATGGGGAGAGGGCAGGAACGGGGTACTGATTGTGTATGATCAGCTATGATCACAGTGAATGGCGGTGCTGGCTAGAAGGGCCGAATGGCCTACTCCTGCACCTACTGTCTATCGTCTATTAAAGAGTGGGAGTAAACGGGACCTTTTCAGAATGGCAGGCAGTGACTAGTGGGGTATCGCAAGGCTCAGTGCTGGGACCCCAGTTGTTTACAATATATATTAATGATTTAGACAAGGGAATTAAATGCAGCATCTCCAAGTATGCGGATGACACGAAGCTGGGCGGCGGTGTTAGCTGTGAGGAGGATGCTAAGAGGATGCAGGGTGACTTGGATAGGTTAGGTGAGTGGGCAAATTCATGGCAGATGCAATTTAATGTGGATAAATGTGAGGTTATCCACTTTGGTGGCAAGAACAGGAAAACAGATTATTATCTGAATGGTGGCTGATTAGGAAAAGGGGAGGTGCAACAAGACCTGGGTGTCATTGTACACCAGTCATTGAAAGTGGGCATGCAGGTACAGCAGGCGGTGAAAAAGGCGAATGGTATGTTGGCATTCGTAGCAAGAGGATTCGAGTACAGGAGCAGGGAGGTTCTACTGCAGTTGTATATGGCCTTGGTGAGACAACACCTGGAGTATTGTGAGCAGATTTGGTCCCCTAATCTGATGAAAGACATTCTTGCCATAGAGGGAGTACAAAGAAGATTCACCAGATTGATTCCTGGGATGGCAGGAGTTTCATATGAAGAAAGACTGGATCGACTGGGCTTATACTCGCTGGAATTTAGAAGATTGAGGGGGGATCTTATTGAAACGTATAAAATTCTAAAGGGATTGGACAGGCTAGATGCAGGAAGATTGTTCCTGATGTTGGGGAAGTCCAGAACGAGGGGTCACAGTTTAAGGATAAAGGGGAAGCCTTTTAGGACCGAGATGAGGAGAAACTTTTTCACACAGAGAGTGGTGAATCTGTGGAATTCTCTACCACAGGAAACAGTTGAGGCCAGTTCATTGGCTATATTTAAGAGGGAGTTAGATATGGCCCTTCTGGCTAAAGGGATTAGGGGGTATAGAGAGAAGGCAGGTACAGGGTTCTGAGTTGGATGATCAGCCATGATCATACTGAATGGCGGTGCAGGCTTGAAGGGCCGAGTGGCCTACTCCTGCACCTATTTTCTATGTTTCTATGATGGGGCAAGTGAAGTTGAATGAAGTTTGTTCAAGAGCCTGATGGTTGAGGGGTAGTAACTGTTTCTGAACCTGGTGGTGTGAGTCCTGAGGCACCTGTATCTTCTTCCAGATGGCAGCAGTGAGAAGAAAGTATGTCCTGGGTGGAGGGGATCCCTGATGATTCCTACAACGGTGTCTCATGTAAATGTGTACAATGGTTAGAAGGGCTTTACCTGTGATAGACTGGGCCAAATTCATAACTTTTTGTAGGACTTTCCATTCAAGGGCATTGGTGTTTCCAAACCAGGCAGTGATGCAGCCGGTCAGTACACTCTCCACTATACACAATGACTGGCTGCATCAGGAATTTCAGTCACATGAGCTACTGGCTCCACACCTAGGCAAACAGATTTAATTTCACTGCACTGTTCAAAATATTTGGACAGGAAACAGACAATAGACAAAAGCAACAGTTTGTTCCTTAACTGACAATAGCTAGCATAAAAGCAATTTTAGGTAGCTTGCATTGCTAAGTAACTACTTTGGCATAACCACAGTCCCAGTGGACTACTGTGCCTTGATATGATTGAATATTACAGTAGCGAGGTGTTGCTTATCAGTGATGAGATATCGTGCACCGGGCATTCAACTGCTTGCAAGCTACATGAACGGTGGCTAAGAAGGAATAAATACAAACTGACTACCAAACTAAGGTTTTGTCTTATAGTTAGTTGAACATACAAGATCACTTTGAGAACCAGTTTGTTTTAGTAATTTCAATCACATGAGATATATAACTAGGTACTGGCAACTCATTAGGAGATGTGGTATAAAAATGGTGACTAAAGTGTTTCTCAACAGCTCAGTGACAAGTACAGCTCTTCAAAGAGATTAATGACTGAAGGTTAGCTATATTTGTCACATGAATATCGAAACATCGAAATATGCAGTGAAGTGTGTCGTTTGTGTCATGAATGTGCTGGGGGTAGCCACAAGTGTTGCCGGGCTTCACCTGCCGACAGATCACTTCTTTTGCGCCTTCTTTTTATTTCAGATATGGCTCTGCCACTGGTAGAGCCTGCAGCCTACATTCTAGTGGTGTGATTTCAGGCCAATTGGGCAATCTGCCTCTTTGCTGTCTCCAAGAGCGTTCCACAAGGCCGCGACCACAGCGTGCCAGGAAGTTTGGAGACAAGGCGCGGGACCACGATCGACTCCATTGCTCGCTGACTAAAGCCTGAAATCATCGAGGTGAGTGCAGAAGGCAAGCAAGTGTTCAGCGCTGTCTATCAGCCTCTCGCTTGCTGCTGCCGGAGGAGGTGTCTGCATGTAGCAGTCTTTCAGTCGCTACTCCCGAGGAAGGTCCTTACATTTGAGTGACCTCTCTCTCTCTCTCTATGCTGTGGGCAGATGGGGCCTGAGCAAGGTTTAATCCATACGGATTGTAGATTTGGACTCTAATTCAGTTTTTAAGATGGGTTCTATTTCTAGTTCCAGTTCTAATTGCTCGTTTGTTGTCACTACTATTAGGTGATTTTTGAACCGGCTTGATGCACCATCAATAACTCTCTCTGAGACGTGAAGGCGAGATATCGGCTTTTATTGATTGGAAGAAAGAACAAGCAGTAGTTGACCACCATACTACATCCTGGAGACTGAGGGCCGGGCTCAGGCCTCAATCGCCTTTATACCGGGGTCTGTGGGAGGAGCCACGGTCAGTGGGCGGGGCCACAGGAGCAGTCAGCAGGGGGCGTGTCCAGACAGGTATATGTAGTTCTCCACACGGCTGGCCTGCAGATAATGAACACTGAGCTGAACTGGTATGTGTTTTATATTCTGTGTTTTTGATCATTTGTTTTTGTTGCTGAAAGTGTGATCTTTTTTGCATGTGGGGGGAGGGCATTTTGATTTTTGTTACTTTTCTTGAAGGGGTTGCTTCCACGGTTCTTTGTTTCGTGGATGTCTGCAGGTACTGGCAATCTAAGCAGCACACACAAGATACTGGAGGAACTCAGCAGGCCAGACGACACCTATGTAAAAGAGTACGGTCGACATTTCGGGCCGAGACCCTTCAGCGGGATTGTTGATCAACCCTCCTAATGAAGGGTCTCGGCCCGAAATATTGACTACGTACCCTTTTCCACAGATGCTGCCTGCCCTGCTGAGTTCCTCCAGTATTTTGTGAGTATTTTTTTTATATCTTGCTTTAAAAAAAATACCGCTGCCACGGAACAGCAAATTTCACAACATATGTCAGTGCTGATTCTGATTCAAACCCGATTCTGAGACTCTCAGTTTTACACACAGCACCAATACGAGGGGTGATTGATAAGTTCATTGCTTAAGGTAGAAGGAGTCAGTTTTAGACGACAATTTGGAGGTCTAATAGACAATTGCAGACAAAACATCAGAGTTCATACCAGCCTCACCAACCCAAACGTCAACTCTGTCTCCCTCTGCACAGAGTATTCCCGGCATTTCTGCTCTTGTCTATTGACACCTTCGCATCAGTCAATGAATTAAGATGCCAAGCAGTGTATATCGCCCAGAGAGAGCAGTCATACTGCACACAGCGTCAATTCATTCAGAAAAACCCGCGGTCACATGTACACTGCGTCTGAATGGCATGCTACCCCACCGCTACTCCAAAACTCAAGGACACACTCTCGTCCTGCAATGGTCACTTTTCATCATTTATCGCTGCCGTTCTTACATATTTACAGTATATGGGAGCTTGTTTTGTTATAGTAGTGCCAGTAACATTATCCTCCAAGGGGACTACAAACTCATCGTTGAGGGGGAGACAGAGGGGAAGAGAGAGAGGCAGAGAGGGAGCGAGTGAGGGAGAGAGAATGAGAGAGGAGAGAGAGGAGGGGGGGGGGAGAACATGCAGAACAATTTTTTCAGTGCATCTTGTTACATTTTGACACAAATAAACTAGTTTTACCAATTTAAATTTCCTCATTTGGTCCTTTTTAAAAACTGGCGATTAACCTAGAACTGGGAATTCATCCATTTTCAAAGATGTTTAACCTCTTAGAACTTACTTTATGCCTGTGGCATTAAACTGTGTTTCAGAATACATGCAAGATTTTGCTTGGCATGGCAAAGCTATACACTCCCTCAGTGTACTGACAATTTTGCTGAGCTACAACCATGCCTGAAACCCTTCCTGAATACAGAGACTATAAGACAGGAAGCTTGCAAAGCTGAAGCACCTGAAGCCAAACAAGTTGTGTGAACACACGTTCGTGCCATCCCAAGCGACACAATCTCATAACCTTGGGATACTGTCGGGCTTAATCGGAGAAAAGCAACTGAACTGATATCCTTCAAGTATTGGAAAAATTTGCAAGGCATAGACATGTCCACAACCCAAATTTTCTATTGGCCAAGTTCAATTACAATGCTTCAAGTTAGTGGATCGATGAAGTCCAATGGTGTAATGGAACAGGGAAAGTCAATATTTCAGGGAAACATGACAAACAACAGTCATTAACCTCTCAGCAATCTTTATTCTCGTTGACTAGATGTGTGGAACGCCAAAAAATACTTCACCCAACTCGTAAGACCATAAGACATAGAAGCAGAATTAGGCCATTTGGCCCATTAAATCTGCTCTGTCATTCTATCATGGCTGGACCACTATCCCTATCAACCCCATTCTCTTGCCTTCTCTCTGCACATAACTAACTAAATAATATTTCATTCTCTGAGGCCAGCATGAAAGCACCCTTCAGGAGGGTGAACCCATCTAAAGAATCTGGCCCAGTTGGGGTACCTGGCCAATTACTAAAGATCTGTGTTGATCAACTGTCTGGAATGTTCACTGAGATCTTTAACCTCTCACTCCAGCAGGTTTCAATTACACCAGTGCCTAAGAAGAACTTGGTAAGCTGTCTCAATGACTACTGTCCAGTAGCACTTACATCCACTGAGATTAAGTGCTTTGAGAGGTTGGTGAAGAAACACGTCAACTCCTGCCTGAGAAGTGACTTGGATCCGCTCCAACTTGCCTGTTGTCATAATAGGTCAACAGCAGAGACCATCTCATTGGCTCTTCACTCAACCCTGGAACATTAAAGTTGCGTACATCAGGATGCTCTTTATCAACTACAGCTCAGCATTCAATACTATCATCCCCTCAAAACCAATCAGTAAGCTTCAAAACCTTGGCCTCAATGCCTCCTTGTGCTACTTGATCCTTGATTTCCTCACTTGCAGATCTCAGTCTGTTCTGATTGGCTATAATATCTCCTCCACAATCTCCATGAACACAGGTGCACTGCCAGGCAATGTGTTTGGCCCCCTGCTCTATTCTCTTTACACTTATGACTATGCAGATAAGCATAGTTCAAATGCAATATTTAAGTTTGCTATCATTGTCAAAGGTGGTGATCAATCAGCGTATATGAGGGAGACTGAAAATCTGGCTGAGTGGTGGTATAAAACAAATCTCACTCAATGTCAGCAAGACCAAGGAGCTGATTATTGGCTCCAGGAGAAGGAAACCGGAGGTCCTTGAGCCGGTCCTCATTGGGGGATCAGAGGTGGAGAGGATCAGTAACTTTAAATTCCTCGATGTTATCATGTCAGAGGACCTGTCCTGGGCCTAGCACTAAATGCAATTACGAAGAAAGCAAGGCAGTGCCTCTATTTCCTTAGAAGTTTTCAAAGCTTTGATATGACATCTAAAACTTCGACAAACTTCTGTAGATGTGTGGTGAGAAGTATATTGATGGCTGCATCACAAGCTGGTATGGAAACACCAATGCCCTTCAACAGAAGATCTATAATAAGTAAAGGATGTGGCTCAGTCCGTTGGGGTAAATCCTCCCCACCACTGAGCACACCTACACTATTATTGCAGGAAAGCAACACCCATCATCAGGGATCCCCACCACACTGGCCATGCTCTTTACTCACTGTTTCCGTCAGGAATAAGATACAGGAGTTTCAGGTCTCACATCACCAGGTTCAGGAACAGTTATTACCCTTCAACATTCAGGCCCTTGAACCAGAGAGGATAACTTCACTCAGCTTCACTGAAATGTTCCCACAATCTATGGACTCACTTTCAAGGACTCTTCAGCTTATGTTTTTGATGGTCATTGCTTATTTATTTGCTATTATTATTATTTGCCTTTTTTTCTTTCTTTTTGTATTTGCACACCGGTTATCCACCCAGTCGGTCTGGTCTTTGATCGATTCTATTATGGCCATTGAATTTATTGAGTATGCCCACAAGAAAATGAATCTCAAGATTGTATGGTATATGCGCCCTGACTATAAATTTGCTTTGAACTTTTAACTAACTAACCAATTGAATAAATAAATAAATTCAGACCAAAGTAACTTCTGCTAATGTCCACCAACACAATCACTTACTTCCCAGGTATGGTTCTGCTCGAAGCACACATGGGTGAACAACTACTCAGGTATAAATTAAAACTTAATTGACTGCAGCTCATCCAAGTTCAATCATGAACCCATGTATTATTTTTACTATACTCGGTATGACCCAGAGTCCTTAGAGGAAGAGAAAAATCTTCTACCATGCTCTACATGAATAAAAGAGGCTAGATAGACAGGGGTGTCTTTTTCTCCTGGAGCACAGGGAGCGTGAGAGGTGACCACCTTACAGAAGCTGTGAGAGGGGACCAATTTAACATGAGACAGGAAAGATTTAAAAAGAACTTGTTGGACAACTTTTTCCTACAATCGCAACAAAATCTGCAGATGCTGGAAATCCAAATCAATCCACACAAAATGCTGGAGGAACTCAGCAGGCCAGGGAGCATCTGTGGAAAAGAGTGAACAGTCAATGTTTTATGCTGAGACCCTTTTTTCAGGACTGAGAGGGAAGGGGGAGGGGGGAGATGCCTGAATTAAAAGGTGGGGAGGGAGGGGGTAAGAGGGTAGCCAGAAGATGATAGTTGAAGTCAAGTGAGTGGGGAAAGTCGAGGGCTGGAGAAAAAAGAATCTGATAGGAAAGGAGAAAGGGACCCAGGAGGAAGTAATAGGCAGGAGAGAAGTAAAAAGACAGAGTGGGGAGTAGAGGGGGACGGAGGAAACTATACACAGACGGTGGTACTTAGGTGGAATGAGCTGCCAGAGAAGTGGTTAGGACAGGTACAATAATAACTTTTAAAAGACAATTGGAGAGGTACATGGTTAGGAAACGGGCACCCTGATAGGGGTAGATTAGTTGGGCAGAAGGGCTTGTTCCCATGCCGTATGACTCCATGACTCTTTAGGTCAGGGGCCTAGTCTTTTCCTCAGACCTGGGGAATCTAAAATTAGAGTGCAGAGGTTTAAGGTGAGACGGAAATGATTTAAAGGGGAGTGGAATTTCCGCACAGGGAAGTGACATATGAAAGGAGCTACTGGAGGAAGTGGTAAAGGTCAGTACATTTAGATTCATACATAGACAGGAAAAAGTTAGAACAGAGTTTCCCAAACTTTTTTTTATATCATGGGCCACTATCATTAACTGAGGGGTCTGTGGATCCAAGGTTGGGAACCCCTGGTTTAGAGTGATATGGGCCAAATGCAGACAAATGGGATCAAATCAGGTTGGCAAGTTGGGCTAAAGGCATTGTTTCCCTGTGATAACTCTGTGATTCAGTTCTGCTGATATCAAAAGTACTTTCAGTAAATAAGTAGACAAGTCTGCGACCTCCAGAACATATCAATAGTCCCATGGACCACATTCAGGGTCTCCAGTGAACCTTAGGAGCCTTCACTAAAAACAAACACAATCCCAGGGAGAGCCAATATCTAAAGACACACTCTTTGAGCTGATCAGTAACATAGACATGCTCCCTAGTAACATCACACTCCCTGGGATAATGATTAACATAAAAACTCAACTGGGAATGCTAGTAAATAGAAACATAATTCAGGGACATCCGAAAAATAAACACAAACTCAGGGATCACCAGTAAGTGCAGACAGAATCCCAGACACAGTTAATAAATTGTAAAACCTTTCTAGGACCTAATGTTAAATATAGACATGATCTCTAGGGTTGCCAGTAAATACACTCAGTGGCCATTTTATTAGGTACACCTGTACACTGGCTTGTTAATGCAAATATCTCATCTAATCTAATCAACACAATGCATAAAAGCATGCAGACATGGTCAAGAGGTCCAGTTGCTGTTTAGACCAAACATCAGAATGGGGAAGAAATGCGATCCAAGCAACTTTGGCAGTAGAATGATTGCTGGTGCCAGATGGGGTGGTTTGAGTATCTCAGAAATTGCTGATCTCCTGGGATTTTCATGCACTACAGTTTCTAGTGTTTACAGAGAATGGTAACAAACAAATGGAGATCAATGGATGGAGAGAAACAAACAAAAACAAATCCACTGAGCAGTATATCTGTGGGTGAAAACGCCTTGTTAATGAGACAGGTCAGAGGAGAATGGCCAGACTGGTTCCAGCTGATAGGAAGGCAACAGTGACTCAAATGACGTGTTAGAACAGAGATGTGCAGAAGAGCATTGACATACAACACGTCGAACCTTGAAGTGGATGCATTACCGCAGCTGAAGACCATGAACATACACTCAGTGGTCACTTTATTAGGTACAGGAGGTACCTAACGAGGTGGTCACTGAGTGTATAGCAGTTCTTTGGGAAACACTGCAATATATTACATTTTAGTTCTGTCAGTATAGAATTGCATCATAGAAAAGCAATACTGCAATACGTGCTACTTGGAGCTTGACCCAAGAACTGAAACCTAGAGCATCACAAAGAAGAAATGCTGGAGCAACTCCAGCAGGTCAGGTAGCATTTACGGAGAGGAATAAACAGACAACATTTTGGGCCGAGACCTTTTAACAGAATGCCTGAAATGTTGACTGTTTATTCCTCTCCACAGAGGCTGCCTGACCTGCTGAGTGCCTCAAGCATTTTGTGTATGTGTGTGTGTGAGTGTGTGTGTGTGTGTGTGTGTGTGTGTGTGTGTGTGTGTGTGTGTGTGTGTGTGTGTGTGTGTGTGTGTGTGTGTGTGTGTGTGAGTGTGTGTGTGTGTGTGTGTGTGTGTGTGTGTGTGTGTGTGTGTGTGTGTGTTCCTTTGGATTTCCAGCATCTGCAGAGTACATTAAGACAAGAATCAAAATCTCAAGATCTCACAGAGCCCCACTATATAAAGAAAGGGGAAAAAAAAATCATTGACTGACTGACTGCAGCTCCGGAAACGAAGCCAGAGACAGCTCCGATAAAGAACCTGAGTAATAGGTTCTTCTATAGTCACACAGAGCTTGAGGGTCCTATGCAGTTATTTAAAATTGAACTTCATCATGAGAGTACAAGTGGTGAAGATCAGGCTGTGCAGCATTCACATTGCATTGTTGTAACCTCAGCCTGTCCTTTAACACCTGCAAGCTATCACTTATTGAGCAAAAGATCATTTGGAAATGTCAACTGTGCTGTGATTGCTGCACTCAGTGGCCATTTTATTAGGTACATTTGTACACCTAATGGGGAGACTATGGGAGAGATTTGGCCTAGTGGTAACTACCATGATCTCAGTAATCCAGAGACCCCGTTATACGCTGGGGACATGAGTTCGAATCCCACCATGTCCGATGTGAATTTGAATCCAATAAAAATATCTGATGACCGTAAAAAACCATCTGGTTCACTAATGTCCTTCAGGGGAGGAATCCTGCCATCCTTACCTGGTCTGGCCCACAGCGTGGTTGACTCTTAAATGCCCTCTCAGTTGTTTTCAACTGCTAAAAAGAAATTAATAAGGAATAAACCCGGCATTGAGCTAAGCACTGGAAATGGCAACTGCAAAACCAGCCCTGTCCCTCCCTAACAGCACTGTGGGTGTACCCACACCTCAGGGACTGCAGCGGTTCAAGAAGGCAGCTCATCATCACCTTCTCAAGAGCGATTAGGGATGAGCAATAAATGCTGGCTTAGCTGGCGGCACCCGCATCCCATAAATGGATAAAAAAACCATTTGCTTATTAATACAAATATCTAATCAGCCAATCAGGTGGCAGCAACTTATTGCATAAAAGCGTGCAGGTGTGGTCAAGGGGCTCAGTTGACGTTCAGACCAAACATCAGTATAGGGAAGAAATGTGATCTAAATGGCTTTGACTGTGGAACGATTGTTGGTGCCAGATGGGGTGGTTTGAGTATCTCAGGAACTGCTGATCTCTGGGGTTTTCTCGTACAACCGTCTTTAGGGTTGACAGGGGATGGTGCGAGAAGCGAAAAATATTCAGTGAACGGTAGTTCTGAGGGTGTGAAACTGTGTTAATGAGGGAGGTCAGAAGAGAATGGCCAAACTGGTTCAAGGTGACAGTAACTCAAATAACCACACGTTACAGCAGTGCTGTGCAGAAGAGCATCTTTGAACACACAACACATTTAACCCTGAGGTGGATGGGCGACAGCAGCAGAAGACCATGAACCAACACTCAGTGGCCAATTTATCAGGTATAGGAGATACTTAATATTATGGTCACGGAGTATAATTCCTTCTTCCTTGTATTGTGCTCCAGTGCAGTGATAGGCAGTTTGCTCCCTGTGCACTCTGACAACGTAGAACAGAGGTTGTGTCCTGTGATGTGGAATTTGTCTCTCACTCTCCCAGTCACTTTGCCTTGCGCCTGGGAAATGAGGAACTGATGAATGGACAGAAGGTCAGTGGGGTAGCCTGCACGTTACTACCCTGCTTGTAAACCTACTGAATGATCACGTACTGTCACTGCATGTGTAAACTTAGAAACATGGATAATTAGAACAGAAGAAACACACACAAAGTGATGGAGGAATTCAACATGTCAGGCAGCATCTATGTATGGAGGGGGATGAGCAATGGACATTTCAGGCCGAGACCCCTCATTGGGGGCAGGAGTAGACCTTTTGGCCTTTACAATCTGAATTGGACTGTGGTTGGTCATCCTTATCCAGACTGGATCAGATTCAGATTTCAGCATGCACGTCCTCTTGTGTCTCCTAATGGCTGGTTTCTCCACAAACCTCTTGATGCCATTTGCCTTTGGAAATACATCTCACTCCATCAGGCTATATGATACTGGAGCAGAATTAGGCCATTTAGCCCATAGTGTTAGCTCTGCCATTCAATCATGGCTGGTTTTTTTCACAACCCCATCTTCCCACTTTCTCCCTGCAACCATTAACCCCATTACCTGCCAATCTCTCTTGTAAACAGAGTAAATGACTTGGCCTCCACAGCCCCCTGTGATAGCGAATTCCACAAATTCACCACCCTCTGGATGAAGAACTTCCTTCTCAGCTCTGATTTAAATTTATTTCCTTTTATTTTGAGGCTGTGCCCTTGGATCCAAGACTCTCCTACTAATAGAGGCATTCTCTCCACCACCTCCGCTGGTGTTTAGGGCAGCAATGAAGTGTTCAGGGTGTTCAGGGCTCCCTTCATCGTGCCAGTAGCTCAATTTTCACTACCATCAGTCACGGGTGGAGACTCAGGAATACCGTCGCACTCAGATGTAGAAGGGTCCTCCAATGCTATTTCCGAAAATTTCTGAAGTCAGGGGTGTTAGACCCGAGCTGAAGCCCTGAAGCTGGAAGTCTGCCTCTAGCCTGATTGAATTTTTTTGAGGATGTGACTAAACTTATTGATGACGGTACAGCAGTAGATGTAGTGTATATATATTTCAGCAAGGCATTTGATAAGGTACCCCATGCAAGGCTTATTTAGAAAGTAAGGAGGCATGGGATCCAAGGGGATACTGCTTTGTGGATCCAGAACTGGCTTTGTGGATCACAGAAGGCAAAGAGTGATTGTAGATGGGTCATATTCTGCATGGAGGTCGGTGACCAGTGGGGTGCCTCAGGGATCTGGTCTGGGACCCCTTCTCTTCGTGATTTTTATAAATGACCCGGATGAGGAAGGGGAGGGATGGCTTAGTAAATTTGCTGATGACACAAGGGATGGGGCTGTTGTGGATAGTGTGAAGGGCTGTCAGAGGTTATGGCAGGACATTGATAGGATGCAAAACTGGGCTGAGAAGTGGCAGATGGAGTTCACCCCAGATAAATGTGAAGTGGTTCATTTTCGTAGGTTAAATATGATGGTAGAATTATAGTATTAATGGTAAGACTCTTGGAAGTGTGGAGGGTCAGAGGGATCTTGGGGTTTGAGTCCATAGGACACTCAAAACTGTTGGGCAGGTTAACCGTATCAATCATGGATTGAGTTCAAGAGCCGAGATGTAATGTGACAGCTATATAGGACCCTGGTCTGACTCCACTTAGAGTATTGTGCTCAATTCTGGTCACCTCACTACAGGAACGATGTGGAAGCCATAGAAAGGGTGCAAAGGAAACTTACAAGATGTTGCCTGGATTGGGGAGCATGCCTTATGAGGGTAGGTTGAGTGAACTCGGCCTTTTCTCCTTTGAGCAACAGCGGATGAGAGGTGACCTACTAGAGGTGTATAAGATGATGAGAGGCATTGATTGTGTGGATAGTCAGATGCTTTTTCCCAGGGCTGAAATGGCTAACACAAGAGGGCATAATTTTAAGGTGCTTGGAAGTAGGTACAGAGGAGATGTCACAGCTAAGTATTTTACTCAGAGAGTAGTGAGTGCATGGAATTGGCTGCCAGTGACAGTGGTGGTGGCCGATATGATAGGGTCTTTTAAGAGACTCCTAGATAGGTACATGGAGCTTAGAAAAATAGAGGGGTATGTGTAACCCTAAGTAATTTCTAAAGTAAGTACACGTTCGGCACAACTTTGTGGGCCGAAGGGCCTGTATTGTGTTGTAGGTTTTCTATGTTTCTATGTTACCCTTTGACCTGTTTGGCATGGGTGACCTTACTAAGACCCAAAGCATAAAGCCCTGACTCCAGCCAACATAGTTCTCCAGGTCACTGAGGCACACACGCCTCCAAACCCAATGACAAGGTTATGTTCCTGTTGGAGGCTTCCACTGTAGGTTTCAATGAGATCCCCTCTCATCCTTCTGAATCAATCGGTCAATAAATAAATAATAAAAAATTCTTCCTTATGTATGGTGTCTGAAATTGCTCTCACTATTCCAAATACAGTCTTACTAACACCTTAGAAAGCCTCTGCAGTACATCCTTGTTTTTATATTCTGGTCCTCGTGACATTACTGGTAACATTTAATTTTCCTTCTTTCTTACCAGCTCAACCTAAAAGTTATCCTTGAAGGAATCCTGAACCAGGACTCCAAAGTCCCTTTGCATCTCCAATTTCAGAATTTTCTCCCATTTAGAAAATAATCTACACCTTTACTTTTCCTATCAAAGTGCATAACCATGTAGGCTTCCATTAGTCTCGATAGACCATGGATTTGCACCTTGGAAAGTTTCCAGGGCACAAGCCTGGCCAAGGTTTTTTTTTATGGAAGACCGGCAGTTGCCCATGCTGCAAGTCTCCCCTCTCCACGCCACCGATGTTGTCCAAGGGAAGGGCATTAGGCATAACCATACACTTGCCAACACTGTATTCCACTTATCACTTCTTTGCCCATTTTTCTAAACTTGTAAGTGGTGCAAACTCACTGCCTCTGCAATACGAAATTTTAAAAAGTTCTCAATTTATTTCTAACCTTTTTTTTGGAGATCTGTGCTTTTCAGGCACTGATTGCCCATCTCTAATTTTCCTGAAAAAGTGGCTGTGAGTTACCTTCATGAAATACTGAAACCTTCAAGAGACGGATAGACAAGAGTGGACGTGGAGGGCATGTTTCCCATAGTGGGAGAGTCTAGAACCAGAGGGCACAGCCTCAGAATAGAAGAATGGCCCTTTAGAACTGAGATGAGGGGGAATTTCTTGAGCCAGAGGATGGTGAATCTGTGGAACTGTTTACCACAGACATCTCTGGAGGCCAAGTCATTCAATGTTTTTAAAGTGGAGATCAATAGTCTCTTGATTAATAAGGACATCAACTGTTACAGGGATAAGGTAGGGGAATGGGCCTGAGAGGGAAAATAAATTAGCCATGATTATGTGGCAGAGCAGTCTCGATGGGCCAAATGGCCTAATTCTACTCCTATGCCTTATGGTTTTATGATATATTTAATTGAGAGGCTGATAGGTTCTTGATTCTTAAGGGTGTTAAAGGTTATGGGGAGAAGGACGGAGAATGGGGTTAAGAGGGAAAAAACCAGAGGTGATTGAATGGCAGAGCAAACTGGATGGGTTGAATGCTGCTCCTACACCTCATGGTGAAGATGCACCCACTGTGCTGTTGGGTAAGGGGTTCCAGGTTATGAACCCAGTGTCAATGAAAGACGTGATATATTTCCAGATTAGGATGATGTGTGACATAAGAGAAATTAGCAGATGGTGGGGTGTTCTTGTATCTGTTGCCCTCACCCTTCTTTATGTTTAGGGGCTTTGTAAGGTGCATTCAGAGCGGTCTGGATGAACGACCACATTGAATTTTGCAGACGCTTTACATTATGAACAGATACGACACTTGATCTTAGCCAAAAGGCCGAGAGGCTAAGAAAGATCTCCAACCACACCCTACTCCTTCAGTGTCATCAGGAGGACATGGCCACAATCATCACGAGAAAATGTAGGAGATGGAATAAGCACGTGATGAGAAGAAGGCCAACTCCGTCATCAGGACAGCACTTCAATGAATGCCTGAAGGGTGGAGGAAACACGAGAGGCCAAAGACAGCTTGGTTTCAAACTGTAGAGGCAGAAATGAGGACCCTGAACCACACCTAGGGCACAATAGAGAAGATGGCCAAGGACAGGCAGAGATGGAGGATCTTCATTGCTGTCCTAAACACCAGCGGCGTAATAGGCAGTAACTAAATACATTATGGACACTGTGCCGGAAGAACGAATGTTTTCGTTCAGTTGTTTTGTCCAGGCTAGTATCCAGTTTCAATGAGAGTTGTTGGAGCTAAACTCACCCAGAAGAGAGAGGAATCCAACACACTTCTGACTTTTGCTTTGTAAATGATGCCAAGATATTGGGGTGAGTCCTCTCTGCAGAATATGCAGGGTCAAACCAACTGGCAACGCTTTCGTTCTTAATTAAAACCATACATCTTAGGCTAACACATTCATGCATTGTATGGTGAGACATATTTAAACCTACAATGGTCACTATGGCTCAGTCATGCCTCTTCCTCCCCTTTGGTAGATTGTGGGTTGGTGTTAGCCCAGAAACTCAAGCGTGAGATTGACTCGGGGTGTCACGGTAGCATAGTGGTTAGCGTAATGCTATTACAGCGCCAGCGACCACCGATCAGGTTTCCAGTCCCGCCGTTGCCTGTAAAAGGTTGTGGACATTGTCCCGTGACTGTGTGGATTTCCTCCAGGTGCTCTGGTTTCCTCCCACATCCCAGGGACATACAATTAGGATTTGTGAGTGTGGGCATGCTATGTTGGCGCTGGAGTGTGGTGAACGGGTTGGCCCAGCACAATCCTTGCTGACTTGATTTGACACAAAACGATGCACTTCACTGCCTGTTTCAAAGTTTTTATGTACACGCGACAAAGCTAATCATATTTCTTTCTGTCTTTAATATGTGGGTAATCCTGTTGCACTTATGCTAAGTGGTAACCTCCCTAATACATTGACGATGTGGGATTTAGTGACTGTAATGCTACTGAACGTCATGAGTAGGTGTTTGGGCTGCTTTTAAGGATGGTCATTGCCTGGTATAGTGTCTTGATGTGATAAGTGGGCTGGTAGGTGTCACTTATCAGCCTACACTTCAAAGTTGTCTAGCTTCGGCTGCATGCAGGCACCGAATAGTTGATTTGTTGAGGAGATGTGAAGGAGATTAATCTTCCTACTTATGACTCTATGCTGGAACGAAGGTCAGTGATAAAGCATTCGAATAGGGCTGTGTCTGAAACGCCCACCAGAGCAACTGTGTCACCAACACAGAGAAGGCACTGGATGAAGAGCTGGTAGATGTGTGAGCAAGGCAACTTCCTACAAGCTGATCTCCACAGATCTAATTATTGCTTCCATTGCAAAAACAAAGGAGCTGGTTGTGGACTACAGGAAGAATGGAGACGGGCTAACCCCTATTGACATCAATGGATCTGGGGTTGAGAGGGTCTACAGCTTTAAGTTCCTCGGCAAATACATCACCGAGGACCTCACGTGGTCTGTCCACGCCGGCTGTGTGGTGAAAAGGTCACAACAGCACCTCTTTCACCTCAGACGGTTGAAGAAGTTTGGTATGGATCCCCAAATCCTAAGAACTTTCTATAGAGGCGTGATTGAGACCATCCTGACTGGCTGCATCACTGCCTGGTATGGGAACTGTACTTTCCACAATCGCAGGACTCTGCAGAGAGTGGTGCAGACAACCCAGCACATCTATAGATGTGAGCTTCCCACTATTCAAGACATTTACAAAGACAGGTGTGTAAAAAGGGCCCAAAGGATCATTGGGGACCTGAGTCACCTCAACCACAAACTGTCCCAGCTGCTACCATCCGGGAAACGGTACCGCAGCATAAAAGCCAGGACCAACAGGCTCCGGGACAGCTTCTTCCACCAGGCCGTCAGACTGATTAACTCATGCTGACGCAATTGGATTTGTATGTTATATTGACTCTCCTGTTTTACATAATATTTATTACGAATTACTATAAATAGCACATTGCATATTTGAATGGAGATGTAACATAAAGATTTTTACTCCTCGTGTATATGAAGGATGTAAGTAATAAAGTCAATTCAATTCAATTCTATTATAACTATTTGACTCCTTTAACTTTATTCTACATTGTTATTCCTTATGCTACCTTTGAATGGAAAATCCTCTGAAAGGTAGCGGATTTGGCTCAGTTAATCACAGGAAAAGCCCTCACAACCATCGAACACACCTACATGCTGTCGTAGGAAGGCAGCATCCATCATCAGAGAACCCCTCCTCCTAGGCCATGCTCACTTCTCACTGCTGTCACCAGGCAGAAGGTACAAGAACCTCAAGACTCGCCCCACCAGGCTTGAGAATCGTTCCTACCCCTCAACCTTCAGGCTCTTGAATAAAAGGGAATATCTACACTCACTAGCCCCATCATTAAGGTGTTCCCACAACTAATGATCTCACTTTCAGGTCTCTTTATCTCATTATCTCATATGCTAGTTATTTATTGCTATTTATTTATATTTGCATTTGCACAGTTTGTTGATCTTTCATTGATACTGTTATAGGTACTATTCTACAGATTTGCTGAGTATGCCTGCAGGAAAATGATTCTCAGGGTTGTCGATGTACTTTGATAATAAAATTAAATTTGAATATACTGACGTGATGAAATGGCCTGTCTAGATGGCACGCAGAACCAAAGTTTTCACTGCCTCTCGGCACATATGACAATACTGAAGCTATTCACCAACTTAGTTTAGATAGGTACAATGTTCAGCAAGGACATAAGCTGAAGAGCGGTCTCTCTGCTGCACAATTCTAACGTGTGGGCAGTCATGAAAACAAAACAACTAGTTCACTAATGCTCTTTGAGGAAGAAGATGGAGGGTTACAAGGACAACTTCCATCCTGCTGTTATTAGAATAGACTTTTTGAGTGACAAAATGGACTCGATCTCACAATCTACCCCGTTATGATCTTGCACTTTTTACACTTAATTCTGCATTATACCTTCCCCTCACCTGGCTTCACCAATTATCTTCTAGCTTGAGCAACAACGGAGAATGCTGAATGAACTCAGCAGATCAGGCAGCATCGCTGGAAATGAATAAACACCCCTCTCCCCCCCACCCCACTTTCATTCTTGCTTCGTTCCCCTTCCTTTCCAGTACTGATGAAGGCTCAAACCATTGGCCCTTTATTCCTATCCATAGATCAGGAGTTCTTAACCTGGGGTTCGTGGACCCCTGAGGGGTCTGTGGATCGATTCCAGTGGGGGCTCTGTGATTTTGGATGGGAAAAAAAATTACACCTTTATTTTCACTAACCTCTTGGTAAAATTTAGCATTTCCTTCAATTATGAATGTAGCCAACAGAACTACAGTAGTATTAGCAGTGCTTGTGACTTTGTCACCAACAGAAATCACAGTTATTTTCATATCACATGATAGTTGTTACACATATCTCAAAATATCATTTACAGAGAGCTCATTACTACTTCAAAATTACCGTAGTTATTTAATAAAAAAGATCATGTATTACTATATCACAAAATTGCTTGTTTTTAACTGTTTTGATAGCTGTATTTCAATTTAATGATTTCTTTTATAATCCTATGTATCTTAAAGTTTCAGTTCAAAGTAAATTTTATTATCCAAGTACATATATGTCACGATATACAACCCTACGATTCATCTTCTTGCGTATATACTCAATAAATCTTTAGGATAGTAACTATAACAATTAATGAAAGATCAGCCAGAGTGCAGAAGACAACAAACTATGCAAATGCACATATAAATAAACAGCAATAAATAATGAGAACATGAGATAATCAGATAAAGAGTCCTTAAAATCCTTATTTTATATGTTTAAATACGTTATTGTGAGATGGGTTTCATAGGCTTCACTGGACTGCCAAAGGTGTCCATGGCATAAAAACAGTTAGGAACCACTGCCATAGAGGCTGCCTGACCTTTTGAGTTCCTCCAGCATTTTGCATTTGTTGCTCTGCATTCTTATTGTTATCCCTTATTCTACCCCAGTATGTAAAACAAGCTTCTCACTGCATCTCAGTACATGTGACAATAATGAACCAATACTAATGCTTACACCAGTCCATACTCTCTGATAGGTGGGACAGGATTAGAAACCATGCCTCACACTAACTCAAAAACCATTAATAGATATGGAACCTGGCAGCAGGATTGGACAGGATGAGAAGACCAGGTGATGCACTTAATGCAAGGGTAAAGTAAGGAGAACCGGGTCCATTTGTGGTTGGTGTGGTGATGATTAGCTGCTCTTCTGCTCTAGATTTCTAGGATAATAGTTGAAGAAATTGATGAGATGGTTACAAGCAGGCCACAATGGAGAAGCAATTGAGAAAACCATGCACTTATAATCAAAGAGGTACCTTACACAATTTTATGAGGTAATCTCATAATTTTATGGCCTATTGGATCAGGTAGGTTGAACGCATTTTGCAATTGTATGGTGGGACATAATGAATCCTACAGATGTTCACTATGTCAACTGTGGCTTGGTCATGCCATTCTCTCCCCACTTGGTACATTGTAAGTTTGTCTTGTTCCGGAGGCTCCAGCATGAGGCTGAGATTCCACTGCAATGCTGAAGGAGTGCTGCACCCTCGATGAGACAGATGAGATGTTAAGCCAAGTGCTTTCCTCTCCAAGGTGGATTTAAAACGTTTTGCTGGTGTGTTTTTAAGAAGAGCAGAGGAGTTTTCCCTGATCTTTTTCCAAGGTTCCTCACTCATTAACGTAGAATACCATCCGATGGCAGACTGTTGTCTGGGAGAGCTTTCTGAGAGCCAGTTGGCTGCTGTGTCTCTGACTTCATAAGGAGTGCTGCATTGGCTGTGAAGCAATTTGGAACAATGTGGAAGGTGCTATGTGGATGCAAATCCACTTTGGTACAAAACTAATGTAAAATATGCCAAGACCAATGTAGCACAGAAATAGAATCTTTCACTGAAATTGGTGCCCTCCTAGTGAGTCTAAATGTCTGCATTGGCCCATATCCCTCTAAACTTTTCCTATCCATATACAGTACTGTGCAAAAGTCTTATGCACATTTATATATGCAAAAGACTTTTGCACAGTACTGTAGTAACTTGAGGTATTGCACTATAATGCTGCCACAAGAAAAAACAAATTTCATGACATATGTGAGCGATGATAAACCTGATTCTGATATGGGTCTCTATTGTGGACTGAGAGTCAGAAGGGGGGTAGGGTGAGGGGAATCATGGTTAGGAAAAGGGGATGGGAGAGGGGAGGGCACGGGAAGCACCGGAGAGACATTCTGTAATGATCAATAAACCAATTGCTTGGAATCAAATGACCTTGCCTGGTGTTTCAGGGCTGGGGAGCCTACACCCATGCCACCTCCTGCCCCTGGTACTTCTCTCCCACTTGACCCATACACCTCCTGTGGTGTTCCTCCCTCAATATTCCCAACATCCTTTGTTCCCACCAGGTCAACAAAGTCGCTCTCCAATGAACATTGATAAATATAGTACTGTGCAAAAGTCTTAGGCACCCCAACTGTATATATGTGCCTTAGGCCTTTGAACAGTACTGTACTTATCCAGATGTTTTTTTTAAAAAAATGCTGTCATTGTACCTACTGTACCTAACTACTCTCTCTGGCAACTCCTTCCATATACATACCACCATCTGCATGAAGAAGCTGCCCCTCAGCTCTCTTTTAAATCCCCTAGTCTGAAAAACTGTGTACAGTTAACCATCTAATTTTGTAACAATCGCTCCAAGAAACAAAAGGCAAGGAGTAAGACTTTGGTTGGAGAAAAACACTGCAGGTGCTGCAAATCTAAAACAACAGCAGAAAATACAAGAAGCACTTACAAGATCAGACAGCACCAAAACCAGTCACTGGCCTTGCTTCAGATTGGCTAATTGGCTGCCAATTATTGTGCCCTTGAAGCCCCCTCGATGGGCTTATGGAAACTTGGCTCATTGCTGGCCCTGCTAACAGCCTGGGGACGAAACAGTGGGAAGGCCACCTTTCATAAACCATAGGCATCTAGGGTTGGTATGAATTGGGCTCAACCAAACAGGAATGCCGATTACAGAATCCTCAATTTGAGTGAATGCGGTGTAAATACTGCCCATACACACACAATTGTCAGTCAGCAAGAAATATCAGATCGTACACCGCATAAAATTATAAAGAAAGTATATTTACAGATTTCAGCTTTATCGAACATTTAGTAGGAAAAAGAAAAATGGAAAAACATAAAAGGGTCTATTGCAGTTAAAACCAGTCTAGATGAGCAGTTCATTGAAGCTCATGTTGAAGTTGTCTTTTTACTCAGGCTGGACCCATGGTTTGCATGAAAGCACACACTACACTCTGAACTTTGCTTGAAATCTATCTTGAACAAATGGGTTCTTTCTTGGGAGTATTGGCTCTTCCTCCTTGGAGCCATTCATCTGCAAAAAGCACCTTGTGCGAAAGGGACACTCCTTCCCACAGGATCCTTCTCCGTTTTCCCTTCTGTCCTCTCTGCAGCTCCGGCCAGAAAGACCATGAACCCCACCAGCCTTTGTTACAAATCTCTCTCTGCCTAGCTTTCTCCAGAACTTCTCCCAATTCCACCTTCCTGATTGGCTGACACAACATTCCCAAGTTGAACATTATAGCTCCTTAACTTTAGCACAAAAGCCAATCATGCAAAATGCAGAACATACTGCTTTTACAGAACTGCTAAAATGAAATACCTACAACATAGCAGAAAAAATCTTAACCAGGACATTACACCATCCATTCTCAGTCTTAATGGACCCAAATGTGCAGTAGGACAGGCAGTGTATTTATGGACGCCTGTCTAGTGCCAGCAACTAAGGAATCAGTGGATTCTGGTTAATTGGGCCACTTTGGGACCCGTGTATTTTGGCCCAATTAAGCGCTTACCCAATTAGCCGAAATTTCATGGAAATAGTTAGAATGGTATAAAAAAGACAGGCTATAGAACTGTGGAACATAGCCTGAAGATTCGGGGGGTAAATTTAGGACAGATATGAGGCGAAACTGCTTTCAGTGGTGAATCTGAAATTCTCTGCTCAGTGAAGCAGTGGAAGCTACCTCAGTAGATATATTTGACAAGGTTCGATAGATTTTTTCGTAGTAGGGGAATTAAGGATTATGGGGAAAAGGCAGGTAGGTGGAGATGAGTCCATCATCAGATCTGCCATGATCTTATTGAATGGTGGAGAAGGCTCGATGGAACAGATGGCCTACTCCTGCTCCTATTTCTTATGTTCTTACTTAATGTTTAACTAATAAATTATGTATTTAAATGCAATGCCGACAAATTAGAGCATTACCAATACAACAGTACTATAAAGTTGTGTATTAGTTCCTAATAGTTATCAACAGAGCAATTCATCCAGTGTATACTGCCATGTTCTTTTGATTAACTATAAATGAACAAAATCAATGCAGACACCTCGTGCAGATAATAGATTGTCTTCATTCAATGCTTTCGTCAGTTATATCTTCCAAAACTTCATTTTCATTGTAACATTCAAGATGATTGTCAATACCTTTAAATTCTTTGCAGTTTCAAAGTTGCTGAAATAGTGAAATTGTTTCATTTTCACTCTTGGTCGTTTCAGGCATTTCTAAGCCTGAATGCTTGAAGCCACAGTGAGCAAAACAGTTCTGAATTGTCTTACTGCTCATTCCTTGCCATCTATCTGTGACAAAAATCACTGTTTTTTCAACACAAGCACACACATTAGAAATTGCATCAAGCACGGTATAGTGTCTAACAGACACACAAGTGCACGTGACTGACACTAGTTGGAAACTGGTCGGCAGCAGTCTCCTGTCACAATTAAGTGGCATTGTGTTTCAAATAAACAAAGGGAATCCCAGCTTTTCTTTTGATTCACTTTTGTCCTTTAAGAATAGTCTCAAATAAGCGGCTGTCCAATTAAATGGAATCTGCTGAATTCCCCAAATCCTTCCTCAAACTATTTTGGTTTATTTTCATTACACAAGTTAACATAAAGCAGAGGGCGGCATGGTAGCATCATGGTTGGCACATCGCCTTAGCCAATTATTGTGACTCAGTTCCTGAGTCTGTACATTCCCCTGACTGTGTGGATTTCCGTATAACCATATAACAATTACAGCACGGAAACAGGCTATCTCGGCCCTTCTAGTCTGTGCCGAACGCTTACTCTCACCTAGTCCCACTGGCCCGCACTCAGCCCATAACCTTCCATTCCTTTCCTGTCCATATACCTATCCAATTTCACTTTAAATGACAATACCGAACCTGCCTCAACCACTTCTACTGGAAGCTCGTTCCACACAGCTACCACTCTCTGAGTAAAGAAATTCCCCCTCGTGTTACCTCTAAACTTTTGCCCCCTAACTCTCAACTCATGTCCTCTTGTTTGAATCTCCCCTACTCTCAATGGAAAAAGCCTATCCATGTCAACTCTATCTATCCCCCACATAATTTTAAATACCTCTATCAAGTCCCCCCTCAACCTTCTATGCTCCAAAGAATAAAGACCTAACTTGTTCAACCTTTCCCTGTAACTTAGGTGCTGAAACCCAGGTAACATTCTAGTAAATCTTCTCTGTACTCTCTCTATTTTGTTGATATCTTTCCTATAATTCGGTAACCAGAACTGTACACAATACTCCATATTTGGCCTCACCAATGCCTTGTATAATTTTAAACTTTCCTCCTGGCGATCTGGTTTCCTCCCACATTCCAAAGACATATAGGTTAGGATTAGAGAGTTCTGAGCATGCTACGTTGATGCCAGCATGTGCGACAACACTCGCGGCATTCCCAGCACAATCCTCGTTGATTTGTTTTGACGCAAACGACACACTTCACTGTATGTTTTGATGTACGTATGATAAATAAAGCTAATCTTTATGGTTGGTTCACAGAGGAAGAAATTGCTAATGGGCCTAATAATTTTAATGAGCATTCTGTGATATTAAAATCTGTTCCTTCAGAAAGGTACAACTTTTTTTCATTATTACCTATCACAGTATTGTGGGAGAGATGCCATTTTAATATGCATAATAATATTATGAGCCATTGAAGCTCACATTTCATAATAATAAAACCCTTCATTTAAAAGCTGCAGAATAAGAAATCTGCAAAAGATGAAGAGTCGCTGCTTGGCACTGAATCACTAACAGGAGCAGGAGGCTTGGACCAGATGGTCACACAGTAGACCTAATACAACAGATTAGCCAGGGAGATTAATAAAATAGGCAATTTAATCAAGTACGGGCTACAAACAGAATAATGGACAAGGAGTCATTAATGTAGTGCACTTGTACTACAAAGAGTGCATAATACATTCAATCAGATTACTTTAATGGCTGATAACTGGCAGTGAAATACATTGATAATTTCACATTATTGGACGCAGAGGGAAGGTATAAGCAAATGGAAGGTTGGTACTTTTATCCCATCGAGCTCAGGCTCATAACAAGTGCAAGAAGAAACTTGCAACTTTTCTCATATCCCCGTATTACTGGGGGAGCCTTGAGGCTCCAGAGCATTTCCAGGAGTTGGATGGTGAATAAAAATTTCTTCCGTTCTTGCTCAATCTCAAGCTCATTGAAACGGCTTTTAGGTACAACCTGGCTTCAGGCAATCTGGCACTTCATAGAAGGGTCTAAATAGTGTGAAAGGGTGGCACGGGAATGTGAACGGGTGGCACGGGAATGTGGTAGGGTGACACTATAGTGGTTAGCGTAATGTTGTACAGCGCCTGTGAACGGTGTTCAGTTCCCAGCGCTGCCTGTAAGGAGTTTGCACATTCTCCCCCACGACCCTGCAGGATTCCTAGGGCTCCTCTAGGCTCCCCCCCACATTTCCAAGGTAGTCCGGCTAGCAAACTGTGGGCACGCATTGCATTGTACTGCTGCCACCAAGTGAAGAAATTTCACAACAGATGCTGGTGGTATTAAATCTGATCCCGATTCTGCTATGTTGGTGAGACTTGCGGGCTGCCCACAGCACATCCTCAGACTGCAAATGGCGCATTTCACTGAATGTTTCAGTATGTACATAGTGTCATAGAGAAGTACAGCTCAGAAACAGGCCTTTCAGCCCATCTAGTCCATGCTGCCTACTCCCATCAACCTGCAACGGGGACCACAGCCTTTCATATCCCAATATCCATGTACCTATCCAAACTTCTACCTGTGATAAATATATCTAATCTAATAGAAACCTTCCATTTTATAGCATCGTTTACACCCTCATACTTCCTATGCTGGGGAAGTCTAAGGGCAGAGGACACAGAGGGGTGTCCTTTTAGAATGGAGATGAGGAGGAATTTCGTTAGCCAGAGAATGGTGAATCTGTGGAATTTGTCATCACAGACAGCTGCGGATGCCAAATCTTTGGGTATATTTAAATCAGAGGTTGCTAGATTCTTGATCAGTCAGGGCATGAAGGGATACGGGGAGAAGGCAGGAGACTGGGGCAGAGAAAAACTGGATCAGTCATGATGAAATGGCGGAGCGGACTCGATGGGCTGAATGGCCTCATTCTATTCCAATGGCTTATGCTCTTATGTTGTTCTGAAGCTCTTTCCAGATGGAGAAGCATTTCAGATATGCAGTCACTAGTAAAACGAGGCAATCAATTTATATACAGAAAGATCTCACAACCACAAAAGAATTATGATCATACATTGGTGATATTGTGGGGTATTAACTCACAAGGAAACTGGTGATAAATCTTGTGCTTTATTGAAATGATATATGGTCTTTCATAAGAGTAGAGAAAGGGGGCTTTAGGCGCTACCAAACCCATGACGTATTTGATGAGGTGGTTTTGAGGGATATTTACACCATTTCAAAACACTATTGTACATTCCCTGAGAGTGGTTGGTGGAACAGTAATGGGAGAACTTCACTCTGTGGCTAACCTATGCTCTCGCCACCTCAGAGTGTTTCGTGGTTTAGTCTCGGAAGGAGGGCTTGATGGCGGGTGCCTGAACTGGAGATTTATCCTTTCTCCATCACCAATATCCTTCACTTTAACGAACATATCACTGAAAAAGCAAATGTCTGACCTGAGAGTTTACTTCTAATTCCCTGAGCACAAACAATATTGACTTCACTACTAATACACAGTACAACCATTCCTGCATATATTTCAGCCATTTTTTTCCATTCCAGAAATTTCATTCAGATTCAATAAATTATTTTTCCCATTTTATGTGCGTCCTAAAAGTCAAGGCTGAATTTACATTACAAGACAGTTTTGATGAATTTACCCAGGGCGCAATGTTACTCAAATGCACATTCCCATTAAAGCTCTCCAACCTTAAATATCACTATTTCCAAATCAGGCAACAAAGTGCTTTCTCAGCTGTAATGATCAGGCCTTAAAAGGCACCAAAAGAAATTGTGTCCATCCTAATAGCAAAGTTTCACTCTGTGAATTGATGGTTCTAGTTAGAATTCATTTGACAAAAGCACTTACTTTAGAAAGGGTTATTGCAAAGAGCATAAAAACAAGGAAGAATCTAACCACTTACTCTTGATATCACAGCTTGGTAATGGGAACTGCTCTGCCCAAGATTGTGAGAAATTCTAGAGAGTCGTGAACACAGCTCAGTCCATCACACCAACCTGTCTTCCCTCCATTGACGCTGTTTACACTTCCCACTGCTGTGGGAGAGCAGCTAACATAATCAAGGACCCCTCAAACACCAGTCATTCACTCCTCTCCCCACATCTGTCGAGCAGGAGCTACAAAAGCTTTGAAATCATGTACCACTAGGCACAAGGGCAGCCTCCATCCTGCAGTTATGTTACTAGTCTCTTGAATGGACCGCTTATATGTGAAAGATGAACTATTGACTTTCCAATCTACCTCATTGTGGCTTTTGCCCCTTTTTTATTTACATCTACTGCACTTTCTAAAGCAATCACATAACCAGAGACACCACACACCTCGGCCACTCCCTGTTTGACCCGCTGCCGTCCAGCAAAAGGTTCAGGACACGAAAAGCCAGAGCAAATAGACTGAGGAACAGCTTCTACCCCAGAGCTGTGGCCTCCCTCACACCACTCCCACAGAACAGTGACTGAAACTGTGAGCACACACAGGGACTCAAATACTTGCACTAACGGTACTTTGTGCATTACTGTGACATTCTGGTGCTGCTGCAACTTATTTTCTGCTACTTATCTATTTAATATTGTTTTTCTATCACTGTCTTGTTTTTATCTACCGCTTTATTTAATTGCCTGAGAGGAAGCCAAGCAGAGTTTCATTGTATCTATGTGTAATGACAATAAAGATCATTTAATTAATTCTCTGTAGACACAATACTATATTCTGCATAGTTTTCTTTCCATTACATCAGTGTACTTATAGATCAGAATCAGAATCAGGTTTAATATCACCGGCATATGTCGTGAAATTTGTTAACTTTTGTTAATACAGTGCAATACATAACTCTAGAAAAAAAACATCAATGACAGTAAGTATCTGTATATAAAATAGTTGAATTAATTAAGTAGTGCAAAAATACAGGTATAAGAGAGTAGTGAGGTAGTGTTCATGGGTTCAAAGTCCATTCAGAAATCAGATGGCAGAGGGGAAAAAGCTGTTCCTGAATCATTGAGGGTGTGTCTTCAGGCTTCTGTACCTCCTTCCTGATGGTAACAATGAGAAGAGGACATATCCTGCATGATGATGCTCCCTAATGATGGACGTCACCTTTTTGAGGCATCGCTGCTTGAAGGTGTCTTGGATACTATGGAGGCTAGCGCCCATGATGCAGCTGACTGATTTTACAACTCTCTACAGCTTGCTTCGATCCTGTGCGGCAGCCTCCCCATACCAGATGGTGATGCAGCCAGTTAGAATGATCTCCACGGTACACCTGAAGAAATGTGTAAGTGTTTTAGGTGACATACCAAATCTCCTCAAACCCCTTATGAGATATAGCTGCTCTCTTGCCTTCTTTATAGCTGCATCAATATGTTGGGTTTAGGTCAGGTCATCAGTGCTGGCATGATCTGACAGGACGGATTACAAATAAAATGTTTTCACTGTATCTTAGACCATAAGACATAGAAGCAGAATTAGGCCATTTGGCCCATCAAGTCTGCTTTGCCATTTAATCACGACTGATCCTTTTTTCCCCTACTCACCCGCACTCCCCAATCTTCTCCCCATAACCTTTGATGCCATGTCCAATCAAGAACCTATCAAGCTCTGCCTTAAATACACCCAATGACGTGGCCTCCACAGCTGCCTGTGGTAATAAATTCCACAAATTCTGCACCGTCTGGCTAAAGAAAGTTCTCTGCATCTATTTTAAATGGACGCCCCTCTATCCTGAGGCTGTGCCCTCTTGTCCTAGAACCATCCACCACGGGAAACATCCTTTCCACGTCTACTCTGTCTAGGCCTTTCAACATTTGAAAAATTTCAATGACATTCCCCCCCCCACCATTCCTCTAAATTCTAGCGACTACAGACCCAGAGCTAACAAACATTCCTTGTATCATAACCCTTTCATTCCCGGAATCATCCTTGTAAACCTTCTCTGAACCCTCTCCAATGCCAGCACATCTTTTCTTAGATGAGGAGCCCAAAGCTGTTCACAATACTCAAGATGAGGCCTCACCGGTGCCTTATAAAGCCCGATCCCTGCTCTTGTATTCTAGACCTCTTGAAATAAATGCTTACATTGCATTTGCCTTCCTCTCCACCAACTCTACCTGCAAGTTAACTTTTAGGGTGTTCTGCACAAGGACTCCCAAGACCCTTTGCATCTCTGATTTTTGGATTTCCTCCCCATTAGAAAATAGTCTGCACATTTATTTCTACTTCCAAAGTGCATGACTATGCGTTTTCCAACATTGTATTTCATTTGTCAGTCTCTTGCCCATTCTCCTAATCTGTCCAAGTCCTTCTGCATCCTACCTGTTTTCATAACACTACCTGTTCCTCTACCAATCTTTGTATTATCTGCAAACTTAGCAACAAAGCCACCTATTCCATCATCTAAATTGTTGATCTACAGCATTAAAAAAAGGGGTCCCAACACCGACCCTCCTCAAGGAATTCCAACAAGTTTGTCAAGTAAGATTTTCCCTTAAGGAAACCATGCTGACTTTCCCCTATCTTGTCCCGTGTCACTAAGTACTCTATAACCTTATCCTTTGAAATTGACTCCAACATCTTCCCAACCTCTGAGGTCAGGTTAACTTTTCTTTCTGCTGCCTTCCTCTTTTCTTAAAGAGTGGAGTGACATTTGCAATTTTCCAGTCCTCTGGCACCATACCAGAGTCCAATGATTTTTGAACGATCATGACTATTGCCTCCACAATCTTAACCACTACCTCTTTCAGAACTCTAAAGCGCAGTTCATTTGGTCTGGGTGACTTATGTACCCTAAGGTCTTTCAGCTTTTTGAGCTTCTCCTCTCTTGTAATAGTAACTGCACCCACTTGTCTTCTCTCACACCCTGTGACAGCTGGCACACTGCTATTGTCTTCTATTCACTATTCACTGCTATTGTATTAATGATGCAAAATACTCGTTTAGTTCATCTGCCATCTTCTTGACCCTCATTATTATTTCTCTGTCCCCATTTTGTAGTGGTCCTATATCCACTCTCATCTCTCTTTTATTTTTCATGTACTTCAAAAATTTTTTACTTTCCACTTTGATATTGTTTGCTAGCTTGCCTTCATATTTCATCTTTTCCCTCGTAATGAATCTTTTCGTTGCTCTCTGGAGGGTTATAAAAGCTTCCCAATCCTCTGTTTTCCCAATAATTTTTGCTTTGTTGTATTCCCTCTCTTTTGCTTTTACATTATCTTTGACTTCCCTTGTCAGCCATGGTTGTACTATTTTGACATTTGAGTTTTTCTTCAATTTTGGAATACATCTATCCTGCACCTTCCTCATCTTTCCCAGAAACTCAGGCCACTGCTGCTCTGCTGTCATCCCTACCAACATCTCCTTCCAATTTACTTTGGCCAACTCCTCTCTCATACCACTGTAATTTCCTTTACTCAACTGAAATACTGCTACACCAGACTTTACTTTCTCCCTATTAAATTTCAAGTTGAACTCAATCACATTGAGTCTCCTAGGGGTTCTTTTACCTTAAACTCTCTAATTGTCTCCGGTTCATAATATAACACCCAATCCAGTATAGCTGATCCCCTAGTAGGCTCAATGACAAACTGTTCTATAAAGTCATCTTGCTACACTTCATTGAAAGTGCCATCACAGGTAGATAGGGTCGTAAAGGAAGGTTTGGCACATTGAGCTTCATAAATCAAAGTATTGAGTACAGGAAATATGATGCTACATTGAAGTTGTATAAGATGTTAGTGAGGCCTAATTTGGAGTATTGTGTGCAGTTTTGGTCACCTGCCTAGAGGAAAGATTTTAATAAAGCTTGAAAGGGTACAGAGAAAATTTGCAAGGATGTTTCCAGGTCCAGAGGACCTGTGTTATAAGGAAAGATTGAACAGGTTAGGACTTTATTCCTTGGAACGCAGAAGACTGAGGGGAGACTTGGTACAGATATGCAATATTGGCCGGAAGAAACTACAGTCTAATCAAGGACAGGGGAAGCACACAAACCAGTACTCCTTGTTTCCCCCCATTTTGTGGAATCTGAACCAATTCTTGCTCTTGTATAATCTAATCAGAGTAATTGAATATGGCCACAAGGAACTTCAGGTAATGATCTGCTAAACCTGAGACCATTCTCAAACAACTAGCTATTTGTTATGTAAAGGGAATGGACTCTGACGCTACATCCACACTATGCCGGATAAATCCGTAACCAAAGCTTTTTCTCTTCGTTTTTACGCTCCGTCCACACTGAAACGGTGATTTCGTCCCCCGAAACCGGAGCTTTTCAGAAACTCTTTCCAGGCTGGGTATTTTTGAAAATGCTGCTCGGGCAGATCAGTGTGCACGGGGTAACCAGAGACTTTTGAAAACACTGTCAGACGGCAGCACACTATTTCATTGTTTTCTTGAACGCAACCTAACAATTTCAGAACAGACGGCAACGAGACTGAAGCCAGAAGAGTTCGAAATGTATTCACCAAATACTTTGATCCATAACTTACTGAATAAATAAGTATACTCACTTTGCCCTGTTTTCTGTCTGTGCTCGTATGAAGGTGGTTTACCTATTTATGCAAGTACTTCTCTGACAATAGATGTGTAACAGCCTAATGTAACATTGTATGGAAATACAAGATAACACTGATGCAGACATGTTTTATACATTTAACAAGGTGCTTTATTAATGCAACAGAGTTAGTCAGTTTTTCAATGTTCGTCGTCAGCCGGGTCAATCTGTCCATGAACTCCCTGTTGGTTGCCTCCATACGCTCCAGTATTTGTTTTTTTAAGTTTTAAGTTCTCCTGCGCGAGAGCCAACAGCTGTCCGTTGTTTTAAGTTTTTCTAGTCTGTAACTACACAAACACGCACTTTTACGGCGAGATTCCACACCAAACATGTCGCTTGTTTTCAGTAGATGTGTCCTGCGCATGCCCAGTAGGAGGAGATTCGCCAAAATCTCCGTTTCAATGTGGATAGAGATGTTTTCAAAAACGCATAGTGTGGATGTCTATCGTTTTTACGCGAAACCGGCGTTTCCAAAATTATCCGGTCTAGAGTGGATGTAGCCTGAACTGATTCTTGACTCTGGGACAATCTAATCAGAGCAACTGAATGTGGACACAAGGAACTTCAGGTAATGACCTGCTAGATCTGAAACCATTCTCAGAGGAGTAGCTACTTGTTATATAAAATGCCAGACCTACCAAAGAAACAATCGGTAATCTCATTAGACTCTGTCTGGGTTGCCTCATTTAACTGGTTTGGACCAGTCAGAGTGTAAAGACACAAATACACAAGGCAGGGGTGGGCAGAGCCATGAAACAATGTTGGTTGTAGCCCTGTACAATGACCAGTAAGAAGGTGACCCAGGTAGGTCAGGTGACCTTGAGTCAATGGAATGGAGATCCAACAGTTGAATTGATGAGGAACAGTATAAGACTTAGTAGCTCCAAATATGCAGGGCGATAATTCTCCAGCAGCCAGAGACCAACCATCATGGATAAGGTGGACCCCTTTGGCCAGGTAGAGATCGGGACCACGAGGAACGCCTGGCCAGCACAGACTCCTTTCCCGGGTAATACCTTTTCTCTTCACTGACTGTTCATAGAGTGTCACGCATTCCAGTAGGTTTCACACAGGTAGATAGTTTGAAAACCCATGTGCTTTTTAGATGAAACAATTAAAGTTACTTGTCAGTAACTACAGATTCTTTGTGCCTCACTGATCATTATTACAAGGGGTGATTCTTGTAACAACACAATTGCAGGGAGTATAGATAGGGTAAATGCTAGCAGGTTTTTTTCCACAGAGGTTGACTGGGACTACAGCTAGTGGCCATGGATTATGGGTGAAAGGTGAAAAGTTTAAGGGGAATATGAGAGGAAGCTTCTTCATTCAGAGGGTCACAAGAGTGTGGAGTGCGCAAGTGATGGTTGCGAGCTTGATTTCAACACTTAAGAGAAGTTTAGATAGGTACGTAGATGGTAGGAGAGCTATGGTCCCAGTGCACGTCGATGGGAGTAGGCAGTTTAAGTGGTTCAGCGTGGACTAGATGGGCTGAAGAATTTCTTTCTGTGTCAAAGGAACACACAACGGTCCTCAGTGAGGAATCAGTGGTGGAAAGGGTGATCAGTTTCAAATTCGTGGGTGTCAACATCTTAGGAGATCTATCTTAGGCACATCTTATTAATGTAATGATAAAGAAGGCATACCTCATTAGGCGTCTGAGGGGATTTGATATGCCACCAAAGACTTAGCAAATTTCTACATACGAACTGTGGAGGAGAGTGTGGTTGCATTGCCACTTGGAACAGAGACTTCAATGCACAGGATCAAAAGAGACTGCAGAGTGTTATAGTCTCAGCCAGTTCCATCATGGGAGCAGGCCTCCTCACCATTGAGGATATTTTCAAAAGATAGGGCCTCAAGGAGGTCGCATCTCTCATTAAGGACCTTCACTGTCCAGGACATCCCCTCTTCTCATTACTACCATCAGGGAGAAGGTACAGGAGCTTGAAGATGCACATTTCACATTTTAAGAACAATTTCTTCCCCCCTGCCATCCGATTTCTTAATGGTCCATGAAACCATGAATGCTAGCTCACTTCTCTGTTTTTGCACTGTCTATTTATTTATTTTGCATTCTAATTTAAGAGTAATTTTTTTTATGCCTTGCACCATACTGCTGTCACAAAATAACAAATTTCGCAACTTATGTCAGTGATAATAACCGTGATTCATCATTGATCAGGAACTTAACTGACCCAGCGGCATAAGCAGTGTCACGTGGTGGTGGCTGCATCATGCTGTGGGGATGCTTCACTGCAGCAGGCCCTGGAAGGCTTGTGAAGGTAGAGGGTAAAATGAATGCAGCAAAATTCAGGGAAATCCTGGAGCAAAACCTGATGCAGTCTGCAAGAGAACTGCGACTTGGGTGGGAGAAGATTTGCTTTCCAGCAAGACAATGACGCTAGGCATAAAGCCAAGGCCATGCAGGAGTGGCTTAAAAACAACAGGGCTAATGTCCTGGAGTGGCCAAGTCCGAGTCCAGACCTCAATCCAATTGAGAATTTGTGGCTGGACTTGAAAAGGGCTGCTCACTCACAATTCCCGTGTAGTCTGACAGATTTTGAGCAGTTTTGTAAAGAAGAATAGGGAAAATTGCAGTGTTCAGACGTGCGAAGCTGATAGAGACCTATCCACACAGACTGAAGGCTCCAATTGCTGTCAAAGGTGCACCTACTAAGTACTGACTTGAAGGGGTGAATACTTATGCAATCAGTTATTTTGTGTTTTATATTTGTAATTAATTTAGATCACTTTGTAGACATCTGTCTTCACTTTGACACGGAAGAGTCTTTTTCTGTTAGTGTCAATGAAATCCAAATTAAATTCACTGTGATTCAATGTGTAAAACAATAAAACATGAAAACTTCCAAAGGGGGGATGAATACTTTTACAGGCAAGGTCTTGGCCCGAAATGTCAATTGCTTAGTCTTTTAATAAATGTTGTGTGACCTGCTGAGTTCTTGTTGCATTTTGTGTGTGTTTTCATGAGTTTTGTTGCTTTGTGACAGCAGAACAGTGCAATACATTATAAACTCACTACGAGTTTCAATAAGAATACGTAAATAGTTGAAAAGATGAGTAGTAAGATAATGTTCATGGAGTAGTGAGAAATTCGATGGTGAAGGCAAAGAAGCTATTCCTAAAATGTTGCTTTGCTGTTGATGCTGGATCCCAGAAATGAAGATTAAACAATAATAAACATTCTGATAAGTGGGAGGTGGTCTGGAATTAATCTCAACAGAAACTGTGCAGAAGTGTTAGGCACATACAGTTTATATAGCTAGACTCTTACAGAGTACTGTAGTAAATTTATGTAATGCACTGTACTGCTGCCACAACAAAACACAAATTTCATGACATATGTGAGTGATGATAAACCTGATTCTGATATGGGCCTCTATTGTGGATTGAGAGTGGGAAGTGGGCAGGGAGAGGAGTTATCATGATTGGAAAAAGTGGAAGGGAGAGGGGAGGGGAGGGAACAGGAAGCATCGGAGAGACACTCTGTAATGATTAATAAACCACTTGTTTGGAATCAAATGACCGTGCCTGGCGTCTCAGGGCTGGGTTTGTCTGCACCCTTAACCAACATGCCCACCCTGGCACTCCTTCTCTGCCATGTGTCCCACCCCTCCGGTGGCACTCCATCATCACTATTCCCAGCATCCTTTGTTTCTGCCAGATTTGCAAACTTGCTCTCCACTCCGCATTGACAAATACAGTATTGTGCTAACGTCTTGGGGCTGCTACCTATATGGATGTGTCTAAGACTTTTACACAGTACTGTAGAACATAGAATAGTACAGGCCCTTTGACTCACTATATTATGCTGACCTTTTAACCCATTTTAACCCTTCCTTCCTGCATCAATCCCATTTATCTATCATCCACGTGGCTGTCTAAAAGTTTCTTAAATGCCCCCAATATATCTGCCTCTACCACCATCCCTGACATGGTGTTCCATGCACTCCCTATTCTCTATGTGAATAACTTACCTCTAACATCCCCCCATACTTTTCTCCAATCACCTTAAAATTATGCCCCCTCATATTTATCATCATTATGTGACATCTCGTATGATGTGGGCGATCATGGTCTGCACAACAATGATTGTTCTTGGTGATTTTATCTACAGAAGTGGTTTGCCATTGCCTTCTTCTGGACAGTGTCTTTACAAGCCAGGTGACCCCAGCCATTATTAATACTCTCCAGAGATTGTCTACCTGGCGTCAGTGGTCGCATAACCAGGACTTGTGATATGCACCGGCTGCTCATACGACTGTCCACTACCTGCTCCCATGGCTTTATGTGACCCTGATTGGGGGGCTAAGTAGGTGCTACACCTTGTCTAAAGGTGACCTGCAGGCTAGTGGAGGGAAGGAGCACCTTACAACCTCCTTTGATAGAGATGTATCTCCACCCTGCCACCCATCCCCTCTTATTAGTCAATCGAATTTCTACAGTGGTGTGATTTAAGCTGAAAGTCACGGTAGCCACATTCCAATCTGGTTAGAAAAATTGATTTTCTGGTGCTCGACACTAAAAAATATTGTTCCATGACTGAATTCTTTGTATGTCACAGATGTGGAGGAGAAATCTCGAGGTAACTCCAGATGAGATGACAAATGGAGTGTGAAAAGGAGGAGGGTAATGCAAAGGAAGAAAAGCTGGGTCCAGAGGAGGACTGAGTTGCAGAAGTGGAATCATTATCTGCAGTCATTAATCACGACCTTGACTCTAGAACATTCTGATGAGCTTGGTTCAAAGATGACGTGTTAGACCTCACCGGGCCAAGGACAACGAACTCAAGTAGGAATGGAACAGAGAACTAAAGGGAGCATAAACACAAGGTTACGTTTACATGCAGAGCATTTGTATGTATCAAGTTAGGTGAAGTCAGCTTTCTGCAGATGAGTGCACCGTCCCCATACAGATGAGGAGGTCGTGCATTCCAATTACATTGCGAAGCTGCCCGGATAACTTAGGTTGTCAGGTCTGGCTGAGATTACAGATGAACTTGTCATGATAACAGAGAACAAACCTTCACTGCCTTCTGAGGAGGGTGGGAGGTCTCCTGCTGTCCTTGCCAACAGTGCTTAAGCCTGTTAACAACTAATTCAAAGCTCGCCCACCTTTCTGGTGTTTTCTGGGTTGTGGACCCAGTTCATGGATTCACCTCTCCCTCCCACCAGTGTACCACAGCAGCGGTGAGTACTGTGTCAAAAATGCACAGTGGTCACTCCCCTGGGCTGGAGTATGAAACATAGGGCCAGAATTAGGCCATTGAGCTCATCGAGTCTGTCCCCCATTCCACTAAGGCTGGTTCATTATCAATCTCAAACCCATTCCTCTGCTTTATTAATCAACGACCTACCAAATTCCACTTTAAATACGCCCAATGACTTGGCTTCCACAACCGTCCTTGGCAATGAATTCCACAGATCCACCACCCCGGGGCTAAAGATCTTCCTCTTCACCTCTGTCCTGAAGACTGGAGGATGGAGGCCCAGACGCCTGCCCTGGGGTTGGAGGACTGTATGTGTGCATGGGTAGGGCCAGAGGGAGGAATGCAGTTTGTTTTGCTGTTGTTGTTTTGTTGAGTTGTTCAAATCAAGTCAAGTTTATTGTCATTTAACTGTATGCATTTATATCTGCAAATGAGACAACATTTCTCCAGACCAGGGTGAAAAACACACAGCCGTACACATAACACACATATAACGTAAGACAGTAAGAATTAAATCTACAAATGAATTACACTTAGATAAACAAAGTGAAGTTCATAAATTAAATATTGCAGGGTACAGTACAAATTATCTGGTGACACTTTGAATGTGATGCGGCAGTGAGTTCAGAAGCCTGATGGCCTGAGGGAAGAAAATGTTTCCCATCCTGACCACTCTTGTCCTGTTTTAACCTGATTCACCCCTCTTTGCACAACCTAGTGATTCCGGACTCCTCTGGAAACACCATATCGATGCCCGACTGACTGAGGACAACCGGTCGGCCCAGCCCGCAGCAGCCCAGAACTCTTGGCCTCAAATATATCTGACAGCGTCAGCCTCCGAGTAGCTGGATTACAGAAGCGCTGCCTCAGAGCCTCCTGCCTGATGGTAGAAGGTCAAAGCCATAACTATGACACGGCCATAGTGGGGTGTGTCAGGAATGGACAGGAGGAGGAGTATAGGAAACTGATACAGGACTTTGTGATATGGTGCAACTCAAACTACCTGCGTCTCAATATCACCAAGACCAAGGAGATGGTGGTGGACTTTAGGAGATCTAGGCCTCATATGGAGCCAGTGATCATTAATGGAGAATGTGTGGAGCAGGTTAAGACCTACAAGTATCTGGGAGTACAGTTAGACGAGAAGCTAGACTGGACTGCCAACACAGATGCCTTGTGCAGGAAGGCACAGAGGCGACTGTACTTCCTAAGAAGGTTGGCGTCATTCAATGTCTGTAGTGAGATGCTGAAGATGTTCTATAGGTCAGTTGTGGAGAGCGCCCTCTTCTTTGTGGTGGTGTGTTGGGGAGGAAGCATTAAGAAGAGGGACGCCTCACGTCTTAATAAGCTGGTAAGGAAGGCGGGCTCTGTCGTGGGCAAAGTACTGGAGAGTTTAACATCGGTAGCTGAGCGAAGGGCGCTGAGTAGGCTACGGTCAATTATGGATAACTCTGAACATCCTCTACCATCCAGAGACAGAGAAGCAGTTTCAGCGACAGGTTACTATCGATGCAATGCTCCTCAGACAGGATGAAGAGGTCAATACTCCCCAATGCCATTAGGCTTTACAATTCTACCGCCAGGACTTAAGAACTTTTTAAAAGCTATTATTAATGCTTTTTGAGATAGTGATTTAGATGCATATCATATTTTTTACTGAGTTAAGTATTGTATGTAATTAGTTTTGCTACAACAAGTGTATGGGACATTGGAAAAAAGTTGAATTTCCCCATGGGGATGAATAAAGTATCTATCTATCTATCTATCTATCTATAACTGGATGGATGGATGGGTGGGATCCTTGATAACACTAAGGACCCTGCGTATGCAGCACTCCTGATTAATGATAGGGTGACCCCTATGAGCCTCTCTCATAGTCCTTTGTAGGGACTTCTGTGTTGTTCTGGGAGCATGGTGGGCACACTATGTTCGTGCCAGAATGTGTGCTGACACTTGTGAGCTGCCCCCAGCTGTCGATGTTTCGGGCCGGGACCCTTCGTCAGGACTGGTCGCCACTGGTAACCAGTCCTGACGAAGGGTCTTGGCCTGAAACATCGACAGCGCTTCTCTCTATAGATGCTGCCTGACCTGTTGCTTTCCACCAGCATTTTGTGTGTGTTGCTTGAACTCCCAGCATCTGCAGATTTCCTCGTGTTTGGCTTTATAATGCATTGGCCAGACTGCACTTGGAGTACTATGAGCAGTTTTAGACCACTTATCTAAGAAAGGATGTGTTGGAATTGGAAAGGGCCAAGAAGAGCTTTATGAGAATGATCTCAGGAATGAAAGGATTAATGTTTGAGGAACATTTAATGGCTCTGGGTGTGTCTCGCTGGAATTTAGAAGGACAGGAGGGATCTCGTTAAAACCTACTGAATATTGAAAGACCTAGATACCTAGATATAGTGAACGTGAAAAGAGTGATTCCAATTGTGGGGAAGTCTAGGACCAGAAGGCAGAGCCCCAGAACAGAAGGACATCCCTTTAGAGTAGAGATAATAAGGAATTTCTTTAGCCAGATGGCAGTGAATCCGTTGAATTCATTGCCATAAATGGCTGTGGTGGCCAAGACATTGGGTATATTTAAAGTAGAGGTAGATAAGTTCTTGATTAGTAAGGGTGTCAGATGTTATGAGAAGAAAGCAGGAGACTGGGGTTGAGAACGCAGTCAAGTGTCAGGGCAGACTCAAGAGCAGGATGGCCTAATTCTATTCAAATGTTCTGTGGTTTAAGATATTCTGTTTCTGGTAATGATCAATGAACATCAAGTAAAATAAATCTATTAAGCGTCATCACCTGATGAAAGTCACAAAGTTCAAAACTACCCGATACATTAGCTGCCAAGTGTTGGCATTGTTAGCCAAAGCAGCAGAACAACAACTTCCATTGATATAGACCCCCCCTTGGAACTGTACAGGAAAGCTATCAAATACAGTTTGAAATGGACATTCAAGAAGTCACCTGGGACAAGTACGATCATCTTGGTCAAAGAGAGGGGGAAGGTGGAATGTGAAAGGAGAATTGAGAATGGAAGAAGGTTAGGGTGGAATAGAGGGTTGGAGGAGTGCAGAGATCCCTGAAAGATGTGGAGTGAGACACAATTACAGGAACGTGGTGTCAGGTGGTAGCTTTGAGAAGAAAGGCAAAAATTTTGAACTTGTGATGTCTGCCAACTAAACTCCTGCAGAGGTCAGTAAGCACATCCATTAAATTGTTAACACTATTTTTAAAGATTTTTGGGAATTTGATTTGGAGAATAAATTTCCCAGAGATGAATAAATCCAGTGGCTACCAGACACAGCATTCTAAAATTAGAAGATAAAGGACTCCATCTTTCTGCTCTAATTACAAATGCACAGGTCTCTCATCAACTAGAGAAACCAAATCATTTCCCTTCCACATAATTACAGAGGACCATATGGCGTTCGGTGAGAACTAATCCCTCAGCAACGATTCCAAGTCCAATTTTAAGATTCATTGTCAAGGAATGGGGTTGGGTGTGGTGGGGGGAGATGTTCAGCACATAGAGCCCATCACTTTATAGTAGGTTAACCTCTGTCTGTGCCTTTCGTCTTCTAACCGAACATCTGAAGAACACTTTACCTTGATAACAATGGCCTGATTTTAACAATGGCTGAGTGATGGAATTGGACTGGGCAAGTAATTAAGATGGTTACACAAGAACACAAGGAGATCAGAGCAGGAATAGGCTACCTGCCCCTCAAACTTACCCACAATTCAATTTGATCATGGCTGACCTTCCCCCGGCCTCAACTCCTCATCGGTGTGCGTTCCAAATAGGCCTTGCTTCCATGATCCATCAAAAATTTATCCAACTCCTCTTTAAATACCTGCAGATATCTAGCCTCTGCAACTTCCCAATGGTAAGAAATTCCAGAGATTCACCAACCTCTGTGAGAAGGATTCTGGCAGGTTTTTAAAGAAGTGTCCCTTTAGTTTTACATTGTTTAAGATTCTGTCAGTAGTGAAAACATTTCAACATCTACTATGAGGTACCTCCTCAGTGTTTTCTATTCTTCAATATGCCTACCGTACATTCTTCATAACTCCACAGAACACAGGCCTAATATTTTTGGCTGGTTGTGACAGGACGACTCTCCCAACATTGGAATCAGCCTAGTAAAGCCGTCGAGTAACACAGCATAGAAACAGGCCCTTCAGCCCTCTCAATCATGCCAACTGAGATGCCCAAATAAGGTCGTCACATTTGACCCACATCCCTCTAAACCAGGGATCCACAAACTTTTTATGCCATGGACCAATACCATTAAGCAAGGGGTCCATGGACCCCAGGTTGAGAACCCCTGCTCTAAACCTTTTTTATCCATATACTAGTCAATGTGTCTTTTAAATACTGCTGTTAATTAAACCTCCTCTGGTTATGCTAGCTGCTACTCTACTCTCTCTCCAATGTGAGTATTGATAGCTTGCAAATAGCATAACACTATTACAGTGCCAGCACCTGGGGTTCAATTCCCGCTCTGTCCGTAAGGAGTTTGTGTGTTCTCCTCGTGACTGTGTGGGTTTCCTCTAGATGCTACAGCTTCCTCTCACGTTCCGAAGACGTAGAAGTTAGGGTTAGTAAGCTGTGGGCGTGCTATGTTGATGCCGGAAGCACGCCAACACTTGTGGGTTGCCCCCAGTACATCCTTGGACTGTGCTGGCTGTTGATGCAAACAATGCATTTTACTCTAAGTTGCAATGTACGTGTGACAAGTAAAGCCAGTCTTTAAATCATTAAATTCTTTCTGAAGCAAAGAGTCTAAAACTACACATGGTATTCCAAATGTGTTCGCACTAACTCAATTGTTGCAATACTTTCCTATTTCTAACTTCTAATCCATAGCACTAAAGATTAAAATGGCACTGTCTTCTTAACTAGTTGCTCCAACTGTATGCTTACCATTTGTGTTTCATGCACAAGAATAGCTGGATTCCTTTGTACCCCACTCACTTGAAGTTTCTCTCCATTTAGATGGTAGTCTGGGTTTCAATCCCTCATCCTGAACTTCATAACCTAATACTTTCCTACATTAAACACCACTGGCCAATTAAATGCCCGCTCACTTAACCTATCTATATCCTCTTGCAGGGTCCAGGTATCCTCAACTCCGCATGCCCTCCCAAACATTTACATATCATCTGCAAACTTGGACACCTTACACTTCGCTCCTTATCTAATGTCAAAGTCAAAGTAAATGTATTATCAAAGTACATACATTTTAACATATACTACTTAGAGATTCATTTTCTTGCAGGCATTTACAGAAAATAAAGAGCCACAATAGAATTTATGAAAAACTATTCGTGAACAGAGATGTACAAAGAACTATGTGCAAAATTGCACAAAAATAAGTAATACTGAGAACATGAGCTGTCGAACTTGAAAGTGTGCCTGCAGGTTGTAATGATCCGGATCATTAATACAGACAAAAAGACAAAGTGATTTGCTTTTAGTTACCTAGAATTGGAGAAATCTGTTTGTTTTTTCCTCTTTTTAAAGATAATTTGTACATTCTCCAAGTGACCACGTGGGTTTCCTCCAGGTGCTTCGGTTCCACCCAGTGTCCAAAGACGTACTGGTTGGTAAGTTAATTGGTCATTGTAAATTGTCCTGTGATTAGGCTAGGGTTAAATGGGGGGATTGCTGGGCGGTGTGGCTCGAATGGCCAGATGTGCCTACTCTGTATTGTATCTCAATAGTTAAGACCATAAGACACAGAAGCAGATTTAGGCCGTCTGGCACATCGAGTCTACTCCGCCATTCAATCACGGCTGATCTTTTCTTTCTATCTCCTCCTCAACCTCAGTTTCCGGAATTCTCCCCGTAACCTTTGATGCCATGTCCAATCAAGAACCTATCAACTTCTGCCTTAAATACACCCAACGACCTGGCCTCCACAGCTGCACGTGCCAACAAATTCTGCAAATTCACCACCCTTTGGCTGAAGAAATTTCTCCACATCTCTGTTTTGAAAGGGTGCCCTCTATCCTGAATCTGTGTCATCTTGTCCTAGATTCTCCCACCATGGGAAACATCTTTTCCACATCTACTCTGTCTAAGCCTTTCAACATTCAAAAGTTTTCAGTGAAATCCCCCCCCACCCCCTCAGTCTTCTGAATTCCAGCGAGTACAGACCCTGAGCCATCAAATGTTCCTCGTATGATAACCCTTTCATTCCTGGAATCATCCTTGTGAACCTCCTCTAGACCCTCTCCAATGCCAGCACATCTCTTCTAGGATGAGGGACCCAAAACTGTTCAATTACACGGATAGTAAATAATTGAAGTCAAGAACTGATCCATTGTGCACTCCACTTATTTCAGTCGTTCGCGAGAAAGGGAAAGTTTAAAAAAGAGCAATGAGGCAAATTTATTTTATACAAAGACTGGTGGGTGCCTGGAACACACAGTGAGTGGAGGTGCTGGAAGCGGATACGATAACATTTAATAGGCATTTAGACAGGCAGGGAATGGTGATGCAGTATATCGACTCTGGTTGGGTAGAGTTGTTCTCCAATCTTGGCCACTTGCATGCAGGAGTTTCGTCACCATATGAGGAGATATTGTCAGTGTGCTGTTGATTGTGGAGTGTCCTCCGAATGCTTGGCCTTTATATACTTAGCAATCCGCTGATTGGTCATCACTACGGAAACCCAATTATGATGTAGGGACAAGATTTCCTCCCTACATCAAAGTGATGACCAATCAGCTATTCGCTAAGTATATAAAGGCCAGGCATTCAGAGGACACACCACAATCAGCAGCGCACTGATGATTTCTCCTCGTATGGTGACAAAACGATTGCAAGTAAATTGCCAAGATCGGAGAACAACTCAACCCAGCCATCAATCACCCAAGCTACACATTGTCCAAATTATCTCCATATATAGATTATATACAGGCAGATGGGATCAGTTTAGATTGGCGTCAGAGTTGGCCCAGTCATCATGGGTCAGAGAGCCTGTCCCTCTGCTGCTCTCCTCTATGTTCTGTAAACAATATTTTTAAGCATAATTTTTTTTTGCTTAACTTGGTACATGGGAAAACTCTTCAGACATGGTCTGAAAAGGTTTCAAACAAAAGGTGCTACCAATGCCACTGTCTCACAGCATCAGAGAGCAGGGTTCAATCTTGACCTTGTGTGCTGTCAATGTGGAATATGCATGTGCTCCCTGTGACCGCAAAGGTTTCCTCCCAGAACTCTTTATTTCTCCTTCATCCCAAAGCGTGCAAGCTGACTGATTCATTGGCCACTGTAAACTGCCACTGGTGTGTAATAGAGGAATAGAACCTGAGATGAATTAGAGTCAGGGAGATACAGCACTGAAAGAGACCCTTCAGCCCAACTAATCCATGTTGACCAAGATGTTTACCCAGCTATTCCCATTTGCCTGCTTTTGGCCCATATCCTTCTAAACATTTTATATCCACATACCTGCCAAAATATTTTTTTAAAGTTCTGAGTATGTGGGAAGAATAAAAAATGGGATTAAAGGAGGATTTATGTAATTGGGTGGTTGGCGGTCAGCTCAGATGCAGTAGGCTGAAGGATCTGTTCCTGTGCTGTACGACGAACTCTATGACAAACACCAGGTTCTCTTCCTTCCAAACAAGACATTGAAGTTCATGTTATGAAGGACGTCTAACTAGCTTGTATGTTTCTGACCACATACCTTTGGATGGTCCCACCAGGCAGCCTCCGAGGCACCCAAAAATACTGCTCGTCCTGTCGTCGGCCCTCGGGAAAGCGCCAGGGAGGTGCTGAGAGCTCGATGCATTGCTTCTCGCGTGCATTTTGTCAACAACCCGGCTGTTGCGCGGGTAAGTCCGGGATGGCACCCGTCCCTGATACTCCACTCCGTCTGCAACCCCGAGGGAAACCATTAATGAGCTTTGCACTTTAACCTTGATCCCCGGCAGAGAGTCAAAGAGGGGCGACTGGGTCATGAGTTCCTTGTCCATTGGTTCCTGGAAACAGATCGGCCCGCTATAGGTCCTGCTCACCGTTAAGTCTTGCTGCATCGATGGGTTCAGGAGCAGGGAATTTCCTAGGAAAATGGACAGAGAAAGAACACTTTTAGTGTTTTCCCTGCAGATGCTGCAATCTGGAGCAACAAGTAAGATGCTGGAGGAACTCAATGGGTCAGGCAGCATCTGTGGAAGAAAATGGCCAGTCAATGTTTCAGGTCAACACCCTTCATCTGAACAAGAAATGCTGATTGCCCATTTCCTGCAGTGAGAATAATAACATGCAAAGGCCTTGATGAGGTGGCTTGGGAGATCAATAGTTCACTGCGTCAATGGTTCAATTTAATAACAGAGAATGTGTACAGTATACAACCTGAAATTCTTACTCTTCACAGACATCCATGAAACAGAAGAAGAAAATCCCATAGAATGAGTGACAGACAAATGTTAGAACCCCAAAGCCACCCTCACCCTCCCATGCACAAGCAGCAGCAAAGCATCAACCCTCCCTCCACCCCTCCCTCAGCAAAAGCATCAGCTCCCCACCACCCAACATACAAGCAATAAAGAGACCACAATCTCGGGTCCACCAGAAACCACTGTTCATCCCAACGGTTCGACATGACACAGGCTTATCTTTTAGGATATGAGAGGTCAGATAAAGAGTCTGATAAGAGTACGATTGAGCTCGATCCACTGCCTCAGAAAACATTTAACATTAACAAGGACTCCTCCTGCCCTAGTCATTCTCTCTTCTCTCCTCTCTCCCACTGGGTAGAGTAGGGATCTGTCCTTACGTTGGATCCTTTCCTGAGGCAGCAGGAAGTGTAGACAGTGGAGGGAAGGATGGTTTCTTTGATGAACTGGGCTGTATTCATAATTCTGAAATTTCTTGTGGTCTTGGGCAGAGATGTTGTCGTACCTAGCTGTGGTGCATCTGGATAGGATGTTTCCTGTGCTGCATCCAAAAATAATTGGCAGGAGTCAGAATCAGAAACAGGTTTATTGGCGTTGACAGCAGTTGTGGATTTTCTTGTCTCTGGCAGCGGAGCAATGCGGGGATAAAAAGTACATGATGTGAACCAGGAATAGTGAGGTGTCGTTCATTGATTCATGGACCATTCAGTAACCTGATGGAAGAGGGGAGCAACATGGGCCAAATACAGCAAAATGGAATTGGCTCAGGTAGTCCTGGTGTCCAACCATTTTAATTCCAATCCCCATTCCTATTCGGACATGTTGGTTCATGGCCTCCTCTATTGCCCCACAGGCCACTCTCTGACTGGAGGAGCAACACCTCATTCCCCATCTGGGTAGCACCCTACTCGATGGTATGATCGATGATTTTTTTTAAAACTTCCCCCCCAATTCCTTCTTCTTCCGTTCCCCAGTAAGGCTCCCTCCTTAACTCTTTTCTCTCCTCACCTGGCTATCACCTCCTCTATTAGATTCCTTCTTCTTCAGCCCTTTACATTTTCCACCTATCACATCCCAGCTTCTCACTTCATACCCCGCCTCCTCCACCCACCGGGTTTCACCTATCATCTCCTGGCTTGTCTTTCTTCTCTCCAACTCCCTTCCCCCACTTTCTCATTCTGGCTCCTCCCCCCCTTCTTTTTCAGTTCTGATGAAGGGCCTTAGCCTGAAACATCAACTATCTATTCCTGTCATGGATGCTGCCTGAACCGCTCAGTCCCTCCAGCACGTTGTGCGCGTTACTGGTGAAATTTGTTCTTTTGCGACACCGGTACAGGGCAATACATAAAAGCAGCTATAAAACAAGAGGAAATCTGCAGATGCTGGAAATCCGAGCAACACACACAAAACGCTGAAGGAACTCAGCAGGCCAGGCAGCATCTGTGGGAAAAAGTACAGTCGACGTTTCGAGCCGAGATGCTTCGGCAGTTCGGCAGTTGTTTCATTGTCAGTTCAGGAAGCTGATGGTAGAAGGGAAGACACTGTTCCTAAAATGTTGAAAGGGGTCTTCAGGTTGCTGTATCCCCTCTTTGATGGTAGTAATAAGAAGAGAGCGTGTAGCAGGGGTCCTTAATGATGTTGTACGTCTCTTTGACTGTAACAACCCAAAACAGGTTGCTTGCTCTGAAAATATGTTAATAGGCAACAAAATGCGATCTAGCATTGGAGCAGGGAATGGCTTCCCAATGAGCAATTTATAATAAATCAGTACATACTAACTAGGTATTTACAAAACGAAAGACTGACATACAGTCTAAGCAGTGTTTTGAGAGAATTCAGTGTGATTACAGAGTGGTTGCACTGGGACATTAATCAACTGTACACAGAAGAGGCAGAGTATTTTGTCAATGACAATAACCATTGAGTAAAGTGCTTTCACTTGATTCAGTTTATCTGTTTGTACCGGTGCTTTTGAGTCCAAGTGTACTCGTCTGCAATTATGATAGTAACTACAATGATTCACATAGAAAATTACTCTCCTGAACTGATTAATCTACTTCCCTTGAAGTCCCTGCATTTTACTAAGTAAATGCTCTTCCATTCATTTCCATTGAATACTTGGCCTCCACATGACAATGACCTTTATGGTTGCTGCTTTTGTCAGTGGCGTTTGAAGTCCATTCACGTAGTGCACTCTCAGATAGCAGATTAACAATGTCTGTACTTATCTTTGTGAATTCTAAACTATTCTCATCTAAACTGGTTAATTGAAGATACATTAATCCTCAGAATCTCTCTCTCTATCTCTCTCTTTATTTCTCTCTATCTCTCTTTATTTCTCTCTATCTCTAGCTCTTTCTCTTTATTTCTACCTCTCTCTACTTCATCTCTCTATATCGATCTTTCTCTAATTCTCTCCATCTCTCTCTATCTCTCTCTCTCTCTCTATTTCTACCGCCTTCTCTACTCCATCTCTCTATCTCTAAGTCTCCCATCTCTATCTTTCTCTCTCTATCTCTCTCTATTTTACTCTCACTCCCTCTTCTTCTCTCTCCCCCTCTTTTTCTCTCTCTCTTTCTCTTTCTCTCTCAAGCTCTCAAGCTGACCTGAAGGAGCTGTGTGGAAGACACACCTGAACCATTAGTAGCAAAAGTCTATTCCTTCCTGCAGTCTCCCGTGGTCGGAGGTGACTGATTTTTGGCGGTAATGCAAAGGAGGTCCCTGATTTTCAGACAATGATGTAATCAGAAATCAATTACAGAAGCACTATTCTTCTCCTAATACAACGGTAACGAAACAATGAGTCATAAAAGGCAATGTGAAGAACATTTCCCCCGGTTGGCATGCATTTGAAACACGGCAGTGGAATCAGCACTACAAAAGTAGGGATGTATCGTAGTGGCATGGTAGCATAGCGTTCAATGTAATGCTTTACACCACCAGCGACTGGGGTTCAATTCCTGCCTATGCTGGAAAGCAGTATGTACGTTCTCCCCGTGACTGCGTGGGTTTCCTCCAGGTGCTCCAGTTTCCTCCCACCTTCCAAAGTCATACGGGTTAGTAAGTTCATTGGTCACATGGGTGTATTTGGCAAAGAGGCCTTCTTGGGCCAAAGGGGTCTGTTACTGTGCTATAGCTCTAATAAAAATAAATAAATAATCATGTCCTCCTTCCTGCAGCTGAGGCCATTATAATTCCACTAGATTTCTGAAATGGTCTCAAACATTGGAAATGGACCCCAAACACACTGATTAGTTAGTCACTGTGAACTCCGCTTGACATAGGTGAGTGAACGGGGGGGGGGGGGGTGGAGTAGAAGGAGGCAATATGAGGGGAATGGGTTTGATCTGAGAGCCAGCACAGACCAAAGAGCCAAATACCTTCCTTCTATATCATAAGAAGATGAGAGTTTCTGTAATCGCTGAATTTCGCCCCCTATTGGATTGCTGCCTTTGTTGGATTTCTTGAGCTCCTTGACTACACAAAACTAGATAGCAAGGAGCTCTCAGCCCGAAATGTCGACTCATTATTCCTTTCCATAAATGCTGCCTGAGTTCTTCCAGTAACTTTTTTGTGTGTGCGTATGTTACTAGGGAGCGTACACCACTGGTGGAACTCACCAAACATCCAACTGTGGATGCAAGTGGACAGGAAATCAGATGTGCAGATTTTTCCATTTCCATTTCCTGATTTCACCCATAGTGAAAGTGAGGAACTGTGTTTTTTTAAAAAAAAATCACTTGTTTGTTTTTATTCTGATACCCTCTTTCTGCATTAAAACTTCTAAAGGAATTAAAGACCTGAAAAAGTATTTGTTGTCCTAAGTGTGTATTTTCCCCAGGCTACAAAAAAAGAAAAATGGAGGAGTGTGTGAGAGGGAAGGGTTAGATTAACCGTTAAAAGGTCAGCAGAACATGATGGGCCAAAGGGCCTGTTCTGTGTGTTATAGTGTTCTAACTTTTGTGTAAACAAGCAGAGTGCAGACTACTACTTATAAATTAGTGGAACACCACTTAAGAGATTTGTTTTTTTGTAAACCGACAGAACATAGATGTCAGCCAATTGTGTGTCAATGAGACTTTGTTAATTGGACTACATTAAACTAAGCAGAGACACCTTCAGCTAAATTATTTTCCACAGATCAAGGAAGGTTCCAAATCTGACATGGGCACAAGAGACTACAGATGTTGGAATGTGGTGATAAAGCAGATGTTAGGGGAATTTAGCAGGTCAAGCAGCATCTGGACATGGGAAAGGCCAGTCAACATTTTGGTCCAGATGAAGAACCTAGACCCAAAGCGTGACATCCCATTTCCCTCCACACGTACTGCCTGCCCTGAAGAGATTGTCCAGCATTTCTTTCTGCTCCAGATTCTAAACCAGAATTAAACACATCAAGTATGCTCACAGGCATATTTGCTCAGTCAGTCAATAATTGGGATTCCCTCTCCCCACATCCCTCCCCCCCGACCTTTTAATTCTGGTGTCTTTCCCCTTTCCTTTCAGAAGGGTCTCAGGCCAGAACATCAACTCTTCGTTCATTTCCACAGATACTGCCTGACCTGCTGAATTTTGTGTGTCCAGTCACAAGCAAGAGAGAATCTGCAGTTGCTGGGAATCTGAGCGATGCACACAAAATGCTGCGGGAACTCAGCAGGCCAGGCAGCATCTATGGAAAAGAGTAAACAATTGATGTTTCGGGCCAAAACCCTTCGGCAGGACTGGAGAAAAACTGCTGAGGAGTAGATTTAAAAGGTGGTGGTGGGGAGAGAGAGAGACACCAGGTGATAGGTGAAACCTGAAGGGGGAGGGATGAAGTAAAGAGCCCGGAAGTTAATTGGTGAAAGAGACAGAAGGCAATGGAAGAAAGAAAAGAGGGGGAGGAGCCCCAGAGGGAGGCAATGGGCAGGCAAGAAAATACAGTGAGGGAGGGCAAAGGGGATGGGAAGTGGTGGAGGGTGGGGAGGTGGGGGGCATTACCGGAAGTTTGAGAAATCAATGTTCATGCCATCAGTTTGGCTGCTTCCCAAACGGAATATAAGATGTTGTTCCACCAACCTAAGTGTGGCCTCATCACGACAGTGGAGGAGGTCATGGATAGAAATATCAGAATGGGAAAGGGAAGTGAAATTAAAATGGGTGTGTTGCTTTGGATTTCCAGCATCAGCAGACTTTCTAGTCTTAATAATTGGGACGTTTACTGCACCTAGAGAGTTGGTCCTCACAGAATTAATTTTAGGTGTCTGGAGTCTAACAAAAATGTTTGAATATTCAGTGATAGCTAGGACGTGTTCCTATTGTGAAAACTGTAATTCAATAGATGTTATTGTAACTATTGAAATTGTGCTCAATCACCTGCTGTTATTTTTGTTCTTAAGAGTATCAAAACTTGATATATTTGAGTTCAGAGAGCATCTCCTGAAAAAAAAGACCTTTTATATCTCGACGTCCAGTCTCCACTTGGCTCAGTCACAGTCACAACACATCCCATGTCCATGTTAATTGACTTCCAATAACGCCGTTATGGAGCGTTGACCAAGAAGGTCATTCAGCACAAATTATTCAATCAAGCAAACCTGTAATAGTCCATTTGAAACTGTGCAGCACACTAACCCTGCCTGACTGTTTTGAAATTGAAAGACTGGAAACCACCAGTAAGGGCCGAAGAGTCGATAACATCGACACCATATTCACTCTGACTTCTCCGATACAGCGTGATGCCCACCACAAGCATAGTGACTGCGATCACTGCGGCCCCGAGCCCGGAGTATAATGCCACATCACTGTTGATCTCGATACCTGGGCAAGAAGACAAAAGAATTAGATGAAAAATTGTAGTTGTTAGCCTCTATTCTTGCTCTTTCACATCTGAGTGCTCCGGGCAGCACATGTGGCACAGCTGTCTCACAGCGCTGGAGACACAAAGTCCAAAATTCAAAGTAAGTTCAACATAGATCTATTACACTGGACAACAAAGATTTTGCTTCTGAATACTTTTGGGTGTATCTTATGGATTTTGAGCTACTGATCATGAAAATCGCCATGAAATTTCCCTATCACGCACTATTTTTTTGAAATCCCCTGTATTTTTAATTTCAATGCATAATATAAGTCAGAATCACAGATGCCAAGATTAAAGAAGGCATTTTTGTTGGTCCACGAATCAACCAGGTCATCAATGACAGGGAATTTGAAGAACCTCTATTGGGACCAGAGAAAATTGCATGGAAAGCATTCAAGATATTGTTGAAAATTTTCTTGGCGACTACAGAGTACCAAACTACGTTCTGCTGGTTGACAACATGCTTCAAAGATAGAAAACCATGAAGTGCAACATGTCACTAAGGATTCATATTATACATTCCCATTTAGAATTCTTCCCCGCAAACCTTGGCCTCTGTCAGTGATGAGCACAGTGAAAGGTTTCACTAAGACATTGCAGTCATTGAGAAATAGTATCAGGGCAACTGGAATCCATCAATGCTTGCTGATTATTGTTGGACACTTAAGCAAGAAGCTGCAGATAGTGAGTTCAAACAAAAATCATTAACGGCACATTTTTAGCTTAGTTGAACTATTGCAAAGCATCAGCACCATTATGCAACTAACACATTATATTCAATAAAAAATAATTTCTTGCTTCTCCAGATTCCTATGTGATACAAATAGTCTAAAATTATATTTGTGTTCAGCTTCAAGCGGTCTTTCATAAACAAAAAAAAATTCTGAGTAAGCAACCTAAAAAAATCTGATGTTGAGTGTTATCCAAGTACAGTGTGCACATGTTACTGCACATTGAGAGTCATTCTCATGCAGACATTTATAGCCAAAAGAATAAATAGAATTTTATAAAAACTATATATAAGCAAAGACTGACAAAAAAACCAATGTGCAAGAGAAGACAAATGGTGAAAATAAAAATAATTCTGAGAATGTGAGTTGTAAAGAGTCCTTGAAACCCCTCAAATTGATCCAGGTTCAATTCCAACCTCTGGTACTGCAAGGAGCTGGTACATTCTCCTTCTGATTGCCTGGTTTCCTCTCTTATCCCAAAGCTGCAAAGATCAATAGGTTAATTAACCTTTGAATTATTCCCTAGGTGTCAGTGTGGGAGAATCTGGGCAAGAGAATATGGGATTGCAGTGGGATTTGTGACGGTCACCACAGATTCAGTCAGCTACATTTCTCTGTGACTCGATATCTCTCTGAGATGTCTTGGGTCTTTTGAAAATGAAGGCATCAATTTTTCCCTCATATTTTTAAGCAACAAGGAAAATGCCAAGTTCTCATTCGCAGTAAGATGAACAATATCATGGGGTGGAAAGAGATACAATTTCATCCCAGCACTTACATCTCTCTGGACTGTTATGTGGAAAAAGGAAAAGGTTTGTACTCCTCCTCTCCCCTCCTCATTCCTTCACCTCGGTCCAAAGTACTGTAAGTCAACAAATGATTTTTGCAGTGTCTCCAAGGTTAACCTCTGCTCAGCAAGCTCCCAGAATTGATCTGCAACATCATAATGAGCAGATAATCTATCATAGAGTTCAATAGTCTAGTATTTGACTAGTGGACAAATATTGGCCAGGACACTGAGGCGAACTCATCTTGCAAATTGTCTCAAGTGATTGCTTACACTCCATTTGTGAGGTGTCTTGCTTTAACAGTGCTGTCACCCAGGTGTTGTCAATCTAGATTGTAGGCTTCTGGGGTAATTACCCAACTGGAGACTGACTTTGACTTTGATGTGAGAGACTCAGATTAATGACACAATCCTGATGCCGGAAACCATGTTTTTAAAATAATGCCTTTTATAAAATTTGTACTTTTTAACAAACTCGTGTTTTTTACACTCACTGGCAGAAAGCAGTATAGCAGTTAAACTAACAATTTATTACCTTTCTCATTTTCCATTCTCTAAATATTAGCACATTACCCACGTGATGTAACTGGTTCAATTACGTAGTAATTAATTCATTCCTATCTAATGAAGTTCTTTATCTTATCAAGTCAAGTCAAGTCAACTTTTATTGTCATTTCGACCATAACTGCTGGTACAGTGCTTAGTAAAAATGAGACAACGTTTTTCAGGACTATGGTTTACATGACACAGTACAAAAACTAGATTGAACTATGTAATAAAAAAAAACACAGAGAAAGCTACACTAGACTACAGACCTACACTGGACTGCATAAAGTGCACAAAAAAACAGTACCGGCATTACAATAAATAATATTAAAGAGGACAGTATATAATATAAATTATATGATATATTACTTTATTTTCCTGTTCATGTCTTCAAGGGAAAGAATCTCGAGGTACCATATGGTAACGTGTACTGTATGAGGGTCGATTTTTTCTATAAAAGCGATGGATTTTTCAGAGATGCCATCTTGGCTTCCTTTGTCTTTACACCTCTTAGCATCATTTCTCAGCTCTTTCTTTAGGTTACATAGTATTTTTTATGCTTGTTTGTACTGTAAAACAAACTGAAATCTTGGAATTAAGAAAACTTGTCATCCCTCACTCCCGGAAGGACCCTAACGATAAGAAAATGGACGGAGATCCAAACCTGTCATTTCTATTGGTGGCATCATGCAGCGTATAGGCTGCTTAAGACTTAATAGATGGGCCTTGAATGGAACAGGTTAGACGCGAAGAAGCCCAGTTACACTCTGAGACCATTTTATTAGGTACACCTGTACACCTGCTCATTAATGCAAATCAGCTAATCACGTTGTAGCAGCTCAATACTTAACAACCCACAGACATGGTCAAGTGATTCAGACCAAACATCACAAGGGGGAAAAATGTGGTCTGAGTGAATTTGACTGTGGAATGATTGTTGGTGACAGATACAGTGGTTTTAGTATCTCAGAAACTGCTAATCTCCTGGGGTTTTCACACACCATAGTCTCTACTGTTTACAGAGAACCATACAAGAAACAAAAAATAAATCCTGTGAGTGACAGTTCTGTGGGGAAAAAAAATGCCTTGTTAATGAGAGGGGACAGAGGATAATAGCCAGACTGATTCAAGCTGACAAGAAGGTGACAATAACACAAATAACACAAGGTGGTGCGCAAAAGAGCATCTCTGAACTCACAACATGTCTAACCTTGCAGTGGATGGGCGACAGCAGCAGAAGGCCACGAATGGCCACTTTATCAGGTGCAGGAGGTACCTCATAAAGTGACCACCGAGTGTAATTCAGCTCTGTATAAGATTCACCGCAAGAGAGTATTAAAGAGAGGTAGAAGCATCTCAGTATTGGTGCAATCACAGGCATTCTGGTGCCCACTACAGCTGCCTGTACTCCAGCGTGTCACTGTTGACAGTTTGATTGCAGTCACAGCAGGATTAGCAAACATTCTTTTGTAATGAATCTCCCCATAATATCTAATGATTATATCACTTAATCCACCTGAAGACAATTAACCAGTTACAGCTGTTTAAAGGAAAATAAACGCCAGCGCATCTTACAAAGCAATAAGAACAAGATTCATTAAGTTGCAACCTGCTGTGTGTAACAAAATGAGTTATTTCTGTACAAACTCATTTAGCTCACATATTTGAATTATTTCAGTCAATGCATCATTTATGATGGGGGTTATATTTATAAATACAACCAGTGCACTGCTGTTTAGGAGTATGGCTCCACATCGCTCCCAGAATGTCACCTGTTGTTTGATAAAAGTGCAGAGACCACCCTAAGCAACGGACAGTCAGCGTTGTTCAAGCTGAGAGAGAAGCAGGAAAGTCTGGCAGCAATTCATGTTCACAGCATTGTTTATTTATTTTCGTTTGCGCATTTTTCCTTCTTTTGCACATTAGTTGTTTGACAGTCTTCATTAAGTATAATTTTGATAAATTATATATAACTTTATTTTCCTGTTCATGTCTGCAAGGGAAAGAATCTCGAGGTACCATATGGTAACGTGTACTGTATGAGGGTCGATGGTTCTGCTGCTGTTTGTGCTTGGGGGGTGGGGGGCCTTGAGGTTCTGATATTATTATCATTCATTCTTTGGGGTTTCTTGGATGTTTCTGTGAAGAGTAAGAATTTCAGGTTGTAGACTGTATACATTCTCTGATATTAAATTGAACCATCTGAACCATTTGTCCTTTGATTTCTTATAACATCACAGGCTGCAGAAAAATTGATAGACACTTTTGTGATTTTTTGATACACTACTGCAAAGCACTCTCTGCTGTACAGTCTAAGAAATATATAAATTGGATTCAGCTTGTTTGAAATGCAGCAGCAAGAACCTTAACCAAAAAAAAAGAACTCTGAGCACATTTCAGTGGTTTTAGCATTATTATACTAGCTACCCATGTCCTTTAGGATCAATTTTAAAATACACTTAATTGAACTTAAGACTGAATAATCTAGCTCCTCCATATATTTTGGAGTCTTTCTCCCCTTAATCTTAGATCCACAAATACCGGTTTGCTTGGTGTTTCTAGAGCCAAGCACGTAAGAACTGGTGATGCAGCCTTTTGCTCGAACGCACCAAAAATCTGGAGTACTCCACTGACTGAGGTAGCCGGGTTAGTACTGCGGAACAATTTGAAACACTTCTTAAAAACTTACTTTTTTAATTTGGCCTATTTATAAGATTACTTAATGCCTGTTGATGTTGATTACTTTTATCTGATTTGGTATATTAGATCAAATTTTATTCTATATGCTTGTCTTTCCTTATGATTATTAATTTTGTCTCATACTTTTATGACTATATTGACTAATCCTTACAACTAATGTAAAGCACTTTGAGCCTGCATCTTAATGTACAAAAGGTGCTAAGTAGTTATTATTATTGTTGGCAATAAATTTACTTTGACTCTGGCTTTGGGTTGCTTTCTCTTGAGTGTTGAGGGTAAACTTGATTAAAGTTCTTTTTTTAAGAAAGTGAACTTTATTGTTAATAAAAATATATCTTATAATAAACTGTTCAGTGCATTTTCAGCCTTTATATTCATTGCCAATGCTTTCTGTACTGACCTCTTCCATTCGTACACATCAATAGCACTGCTGCCACTCTGGGGTGTAATACCGCTGCAATAATAATTAAGGGGCTTCCTTCCCCAACCCAGCCCCTCTCCCTTCAATAGGAGAAGAAGCCTACGCTGTGGTCCTTCACCACCGAGCCATTGTGATGGCTGCACTGAGCTTCAGCGTGTCCCTCAGCACGTACGCCCGCTGCCTGGAACGTCCCAGTTGGCAGCGTTCCTCCATGGATATCCCGATGCGCTGGCAGATCCAACAAGTTTCAGGCAGCCTTTCGCCGAGTTGATGATCAGCCAGCGGCACCTGATGTTCGTCTCCCAGTGTGTCCCTGGGAACAGCCAGTAGGTCAGAGAGTCCTTTGTCACGCAGCAGCTCTGGATGAACCATGCCATAGGCCCTTTCACCTTTCCCAACACCCTCTTTGCAAACCCACAGTCCACAAAGAGGTGAGCTGTTCTCTCTTCCCCACAAGTCATCCTACGGACAGATTGACAGAAGTTTATAGAATTACGAGAAGTCAGAATCTTCCTCCCAGGGTCTTAAACGAGAGGGCACAGCTTTAAGGTGAGGGGGGAAGATATAAAGTGGGTGATATGTTTCTGGAATAGGTTGTCAGGGCAAGCTGATATGATATTGGCATTCAAAAGGCTTTTCGATGGGCATATGAATATGCACTGGATTGAGAGAGATGGGTCATGTGCAGACAGAAGGGACTAATTTACAATGCTTGGTACAGACATTATAGCTCTTCCTGTTCTGAACTAGTTAATGTCTTGGAAGGATTATGTTCTGGGTGAACAGGGTGTAGTAGTAAGTTATAAACCAGATGGCTATATAGGGATAGGTTAAGATAGATCAGATCAGAACATCAGTACTGACTATTCATCATCATGACTACCAGACAGGTATATGGAGGAATTTAAGGTGGAGGGTTACATGGGAGGCAGGGTTTAAGGGTCAGCACAACATTGTGGGCCAAAGGGTCTGTACTGTGCTGTATTGTTCTATGTTATAACATTATGTTCTGTGTCATATGATGTGGGCAACCATGGTCTTCTTCTCTCTATCCATGAACATGATTGTTCTCAGCATTTCTTTCTACAGAAGTTGTTTGCTATTGCCTTCTTCTGGGCAGTGCCTTTACAAGACGGGTGATCCCAGCCATTATCAATACTCTTCAGAGATTGTCTACCTGGCATCAGTGGTCGCAAAACCAAGATTTGCGATATGCACCACCTGCTCATACGACCGTCCACCACCTACTCCTATGGCTTCAAATGACCTTGATTGGGAGGCTAAGCAGGTGACCTGTGGGCTAGTGGAGGGAAGGAGTGCCTTGCACCTCCTTTAGTAGTGACTTATCTCCACCCTGCCACTGCACTGACCATTAGGAATGCATTTTATAGATTTTGAGATGAAAAGGTCTGGGTTGATCCTAAGCTATGTCACTTTAATTCTTAAGCCCACTGCTATTTTGATCTGTTTGAATTCAATCTTTACCACTACTATAGCAAGGTCCAATGTACTCTTGAAGAGGAATATGTTACTTTCATCCAGGTCTTTTGTAACTTTCTGGTGTGAACGTTGAGTTTTCTAGCTTCACATAAACAACCTGCTCATCATTTCCCATTATGAATCATGTCTCTTTCTCATCTGTTTCTAAAGATGTTTTCCTAATGTCAGTAAAGAGTCAATATTGTGGGACGAGATCCTTCATCAGGATCAGAGTCTCGTCATGAAACATCGACCCCTTACTCCTTTTCATAGAAGCTTCTGAGCTCCTCCAACATTTTGGGTGAGTTCCTCTGGATTTCCAGCATCTTTAGAATCTGTAGTGATTTTGTCCCAAAGATCAGTACTCAATTCCCTTATTAACCTGAACCAATTTCCACTTAATCTCTTACCTTTCACCTAGCAGACACAGGAGCCTATAAATGCACACTCATTGCTTTAAGAACAACTTCTTCACTACCACCACCATATTTTTGAATGGCCCACGAACCCATGAACACTACCTCAACATCTTGCTTATTTTGCACTATTTATTTACTTCTTTATATGTCCTTATTGTAATTTATAGTATATTTTATGCATTGCCCTGTACTGCTACCACCAAACAAATTCCACAACATACACTCAGTGGCTGCTTTATTATGTAACACCTGTAGATAATAAAGTGGCCACTGGGTGTACGTTCATGATCTTCTGCTGCTGTAGCCCATCTCCTTCTATGTTCCATGTGTTGTGCATTCAGAGATGCTCCTCTGCACACCACTGTTGTTAAGTGCGGTTATCTGAGTTACTGTCAGTTTGCTGTCAGCTTGAAACATCCTGGCTATTTTCCTCTGACCTCTCTCATTAAGAAGACACTTTCACCTGCAGAACTTCTGCTCACTGGATGTTTATTCTTTCCTGCACCATTCCCTGTAAAATCCAGAGACTGTTGCATGAAAATCCCAGGAGATCAGCTGCGTCTGAGATACCCAAACTGCCTTGTCTGGCACCAACAGTCACTTCGATCACATTTCTTCCCCTTTCTGTTGTTTGATCTGAACAACCAACTGAACCTTTTGACTATGTCTGCACGCTTTTATGACTGAGTTGCTGCCACATAGTTGGCTGATTAGATATTTGCATTAACGAGCAGGTGTACAGGTATAGCTGATACAGTGTACGTCAATGAGAATAAACTTGATTCTGATTCACACTTTATCTTTGTCGAAAGCTGTAACCACTCCACTCATCCCCCCCGTTCTGTCGAAATGTCCCTGACCCAAGGAGATGACTGGCAGTTCAAAATTGCTTCAGAGCAGTAAGATCAAAGATTAAAGCCGTCTACATGGACCAGATAAGTTTGATCCAGAGGTTTTAAGGATCAAAGAGACAAGCAGTGGAGTTTAGGGAAGGAACTGCAGATCTTGAGGGCACGGTAGCTGAAGACACAGCTGCCGAAGATTACATAGACAGGGAGAGATAAAATCACAGGGGGAGGGTGTTGTAATGTATCCAACAGGGTCTAGTAAGTTTGATGTTAACCACAGGAACTTCAAGCAAGTAAACTTACTCCAACTTATTTATTCTAGCTATTCAAAAGTGCTGCACCTCATGATTTTTTCACCCCTGGCAAAATGCTTGCAAATTCACTTTGAAATCTCCCTGATACAATCACATATTTTTGTGATGTGGCGACCGTGTTCGGATACAAGTGCTGCAGCTGTGAACCCGCTGATGGTTTGTGTGGTTTTAGCGTGATGGTGCTCTTCTTATGTTCAGTCACAACCGCTCACTTTGTTCGCTCAGCCAAAAGGTACCGTGGATGTTTCCTTAACCAGAGTTACTGCCCGCCCTTTCATATTCTACACAGGTTGGACTATTTTGAATCCACAGGAACATAGGGACAAAAGGAGTGGGAGTAATCACAAGCTTCTCAATCCTCTCCTATTCAATATGAACCTGGCTGGTCTATGCTGGTTTCAACTTAACCTCCTGTGTCAGTTCCCCCATGACCCTCACTTCCTCAGCCTTCCAAACATTTACCTATCTCCACCTTGAATATATCCAAATGATCTGGCCTCCACCATTGCTGGGTTGGATAATCGTATCAGATCAGACGGGGGCACCGTGGTAGTGTAGTGGTTAATGCAACGCTATCGCAGGTCAGGGCTTTCTGGAGTTTAGGGTTGAATGTTGGTGCTGTTCTGTAAGGATCCTCCGTACGTCCCTCCTGTGGAATGTATGGGTTTTCCCGAGGAGTTCCGGTTTCCTCCCACAGTCCAAAGCCGTACGAGGTAGGTAATTGGCCGTTGTAAATTGTCTCGTGGTTAGGTTAGGGTTAATTGGGGTTGTGGGGTCGCTGGGGCGGTGTGGCTTGAAGACCGGAAAGGGCAAGTCCACACTGTATCGTTAAATAAAAAAACTAGAAGTAACAATTCCCTCTCCTTGTTCTAAACTCTAAAGATTATAGAACCAAATTCCCTAGCTTCTTTTAGATGTAAACCCTGGTTAAGACTTTTACTGCTAAGCTGTAGTATTTCATTTTAGCAGTTCTGTAAGAACAGTCCCTTCTGCTTTCACCCTGTCTGGGTTTGAGCTGAGTTAAGAGGCTTTGTTGCTCAGCTTAGGAATGCAGTGTCAGCCAATCAGGATGGTGGAACTGGGAGAAGGTTCTGGAGAACACTGGTGTGGGTCGAGGTCTTTGTTGGCAGGAGTTGGGAGAAGACAGGAGGGAAGGTGGCTGAGGAGGCCATCCCTGTTGCACAAGGTGCTTTGTGCAGATGAATGGCTTCAAGGAGGTAGGACCAACACGCCCGTGCGAGAGCCTGTTTACTCAAGATGGATTTCGAGTGATATTCGGAGACAGTGTGTGTCTCAAAGACAATGGGTTCTGGAAGAGCGGAGCTCCACCGTGTGCATGTGACTGTTTAAGTATAATGGGCCCTTTTTGGTTTTTTCCTTTCTGTCCTTTAATAACTGGTTGCTTAAGTTAACATTCTTAAATCTACTTCTTTATAATTGCATGCAGTGTACGATCTGTTATTTCTTGCTGACAGGCGATTGCTGGGGGCAGTAAATCACACGGCATTCACACAAACCGGGGTTTGGGTGGGTGTGACATCCCAACCTTACAGATTTGGCAGGACCAAAGTCGTATACACCCTAGACGTACAAAGCCTGATAAAGGTGGGTTTCTTGCCGCAGAGTCCAGTGGCTGTTAGCGAGGGCTAATGAGCTGCATTTCCAGAGATGCCCAGTAAAAAGGGGTTTCAAGGATAATTGAATTTCCTTTGGACTGCCTCCAAATTTACTATATCCTTTTTTTAGTTGTGGAGACCAAAATCATATTCTGAGTTATAAGTGTGGCCTCACCAGCACCCTCGACAATTGTAGCAAGATCTCCTTTTTCTTAACCTCCAACCTAAACAAAGGCCACATTTCATGCTATGTCTTGCCTCTGCACTTCCCCTAACAAAACCAGAAAGATGTTGCCTGGGGTGGAACATTTCAGAAGAAGCTGAGGTGCTGGCTCCACTTTCCTGCAATCAGAAATGTACGAAGAAAATCTGACTGAAATATTCAAAATGAGGAAGGGCATGGATAAGGGCAACGGTAAGAAATATTTCTCCTTAATAGAAGCGTTTTTAACCAGAGTTAAAAAGTTTAACTTCGGGGACACTAGATCTTAGAGGGGATATAACAAAGAGTTTTTTTCCAACCAGAGAGCAGTTGAAATCTGGAACGTGCCCTCGGCAAGAATGGTGAATGCAGCAAGTCTTGCAACATCAAAGGAGTATTTAGATGAGCCTTTGAATGCCATGGCATTAAAGCTATGGACCAAAATCCAGGCTGTGTCTGGCTTATGTCTGTTCCTGAGAGATGTCCCTATGCAATTTCTGCATAAGTCAGGAACGTTGATTTTCTGTGGCTACCCATTTTACACCGCTCTACGTGCACTTCCTGCAGTTCTTTCATATCATGAAATATTCGCCCTAGCAGCACCAATAATTATTTTGATAGATTATATACTCTGTCTTGTCATTAATGAATATCATGAAACATTTCATTCTTACTATTATTGTATTTTTCGTTTTTCTCCGCTCAAGCTGGTAAACCCTGAATTACAGGCAGAGCCAAGCACACTCATTTCTCAATTGCTAGGAACTTTAGGACTATTCTAGTGCAGTTTTGTATTGTGGCTTTCTGAAGACTTACACAGATGATATTGTGTAGCTCAAATTATTTAATGTCATTGTATAGTGCCTTTGAGATGACACCAGTACTATCGGCATAATGCATGCCCTGTTCATGTTCCATAGTCTTTCAATTTCCTCTTTTAATTCAGCATATTTCTGGTGTTTTTCACAGTGATTTCTGTAAGTCATGTGCGTTTGGAGTGGCTATATCTATTAAGTAAATTGTTCTTGCTTGTTTATACTGTATAATTGTACCTGGATGGTTATTACAGATTGTCCTACTGTTATAATGGTTTATTTTTTTTTATCTCAGCACAGGCTGGTTTACCCTGTGGTAAGGGCGTAGCCAAGCATGCTCGCTGGCAATTACTAAGAACTCCTGGACTACTCTAGTGGTGCTTAGTACTGTGGCTTTCTGAAGATTTACATACAGTAGATATTACTGTGTAGTCCTAATTGTTTAATACTATTATGCAGTGCCTTTGGGGTGACACCCAGTCACAAATATTACTATTGGGACAATGCATGCCCTGTTCATGTTCCAAAGTCTATCAATTTCCTGTTTTAATTCAGCATATTTCTGGTGTTTTTGTCACGTATTGATTTCTGTAAGTTATCTGTGTTTGGAATGGTTATATCTATTAAATAAGTTGTTCTTTCTTGTTTATCCTGTATTATATTATCCAGGTGGTTATTATGGATTGTCCTGTCTGTAATAGCTGACCGGTCATAATATAATTTACGGTATTCTGACTCTAAAACTGGATCAGGCTTGTATTTATAGTAAGGCGCAATTTCACTTCTGAGTTTGTATTTTAAAAGCAAGATTTTGATGAATGATGTTTGTTGCTCGATTGTGCCTGTGTAAGTAATCAGATTGTGTTAAACTGCTATTATTATTACTATTACTGCTATTACAATCTTGAAAAATTCTTTAAAAATCTATGAGTAAATCTGCATGCAGTTGGCTTTCCATAACCTGGGCAGTCCCTGTATTGGTCAATGACATTAGTGTAGGTATGTATTTGATGGCTGGCATTGACACAGCAGGCTGAATGGCCTTTTTCCCTGCTCTGGGACTCTATGCCTTTATGATTTACCTCACACTTCTTTCTTAATGTTACAGAAAAGCAAAAAATGTATTTAATTTCATGCTCCTCGGCATCTAAAGCAACTCTCTTATTCTCTATCCCTGCCTGCTGTGACCTCATGTCTCTATTGGGTAGCCCCACAGGGCAAAACGGTAGAAGCTATCTAAATCCTCAGCAGTCAGGAGATGGGGAAAGGTGTTGATTTTCTCAAGGCAAGAGGTGAATTTATTCAGATCCACAGTTATCTGCATAAACTAAAATTTACACAGTGATACCTCATGTCTTTGAACTGAATTATTAAGTTTGCTATTTGAACTGATATGTTAATTCTTCTGTTAAATACTAGATACATGTGACGTGAACACTTTCCATTGCTGAGTCTGTTTTCTGGATTTTAATTCCTTATCTTGCCAAGGTTTGTTGTGAGGACATTGGTCAAAGAACCTTGAATGCATGAGCAAGCAGTCCACAATGGATCCTTTCTAAGACTAGGAACAGCAGCACTTTGAGAATTTAAGCTCCTGCTGCACAATATTACACTGTCTTTGTTATTCCTCTCCATGCCTTCTGACGCATCAGGTGGCAACTTCACGGTTTCCTTAGCATTTTGTCTGTTTTTTACGAGGTCGAGTCGCTAGCTCGACATTCAACCCAGTGTGAATGGAAAGTATTCGAGGAGTCGGCAAAAGTTGAACCCAGGACCACTGGCCTCGAAGTCCAGATCTGATGCTACTACACCAATGGCCAGCTTGCAATATTACATGCCAGGTGTTTTTAAGGCAATTGTGTGTGAATATTAATTTTAATGGGTAGAAAGCTCCTTCGATATCCTTATTCCAGTTTGTAATATGCGATTTGGAAGTCAAGCTGATTGTTGCTTTTGCAGCCCATTCCCAAGGTTTTCCATACCGAAGCCAGGGCTGCTTTGCAAAAAGGAAACGACGTCAAGAAAGAGAAATGTTTTTCACTTGAAGAGAAAACCCGTTGTAATTGCTGGCTGTGATAAAATGTTTGTGAGACTTGGTTTCATCAAGCTTACGGGCAAGGTATCTACAAATTGCAAAGGCTGACGCCCGCTCCTAAGGCATGGAGGTGAATTCTCAAGCCGTTGAGGTGTGCAGAGTAGAGCGTATTAAAATATGAAAGGCATACAAAATGATCTGGTCTATGCCTCATTATAAAGTGATGGGAGATGTCCTTCTACATAGCCAGCACAACAGAGACTCTTTGTTGTCATAGCTGATTCTTAAGCTTCAGAAGAATAACTTACAATGCCCTGCTAGCTCGGAAAGAAGGCAACTGAGAGCAGAATGGCAGAAGACATTAAAATAGCTGGAGGCGATAGATAACTTTTTCCAGGTTCATTAAGCTACGAAAGCCCGCAGAAACTGCCTCCTCTGAATTTTTTTTGCCTAAGTTTTCTAAATAATTAAAATTGGAATCATTATGCATACTCACTTTGAGGTTGCACCTCCTGCACTGGTGGCTGGTCTGTTAAGAATAACAGGAAAGAAAAACAATTAGTATTAATGTAAATCTAAAGTGCAAATGCTTTTCATTCTAGTTGTGATTTACAATGCTTTTCTCTGTCATTGCTAGCGTTGGCAGATGGGGCAGGTCAAGTGTGGGCTGCTGAGACTCCCAGTAGCTCCAAACGTGAGCCAGATCAGTTGGCAGCAGGCACTTCTCCATGGAGTGTGATTGACAGCGTTCATATTTCCCCTGTGGTCTCACCCAGCAGTCAGTGAATAGAAGCTGGCAGATTCATCAAAGTCAACAGGCCAGCATGTCAGCCATGTTGTGTTTCCAAACTGGAGACTGGGTTACAAGAAAATAATGTTAACCACTCCCCCACAGCTTGTTTGCATGAGTAACTTTGACTGCTTGATCAAGGATAGATTATTCATGTACCCATTGCTAGAAATAACTTTTTAAAGTTCTTTCTCGGGATGCGAGCACCGCTGACAAGGGCAACATTTACTGCCTGCCTGAAAGTTCCCCTTGAATTTTCTGAATGACCCTATAAGACAGAGAGGCCATTCAGTCCATCAAGTCTACTCTGCCATTCACTCATGACTGATTTATTTTTCTCTCTCGATCCCATTCTCCTGCCCACTCCCCATAACCTTTGATGCCCAAACTGATCAAGAAGTTATCAGCCTTCACTCTAAATATACCCAATGACTTGGCCTCCATTGCTTTCTGTGGCAATGAATTCTACAGATTCACCACCCTCTGGCTAAAGAAATTCTGCCTCATCTCAATTCTAAAACAGTGTCCTTCTGTTCTGAGATAGCACCCTTTGGTCCTAGACTTTCCCAACTTGGGAAAAATGAGAGACCATAAGAGGTACAGGCAGCCTAAACCTTAATAGCTGTCACATTTTCTATCCTAATTATGATTTCTCTTGTATAATTTTGTACACTTTATGTTTAATTTATGTTTTTCTTGTGAATATTTTGTCTCTCGATACTATGTACCTGTAAATAAGTTTTCCATTGTTCCTGTGAATACATTTATTTATTTTGGAGAGACAGTGTGGAATAGGCTTGTCCAGCCTTTCGAGTTGCACTACCAGCAACCCTCCAATTTAACCCTACCCTAATCCCAGGATAATTTCCAGTGACCAATTGACCTACTAACCAGTACGTCTTTGGATTATGGGAGAAAATCAGAGCACCTGGAAAAGACCCACGGGGAGTAAGTACAGACTCCTTACAGAGGATGCTGGGATTGAACTCCGATGCCCTGAGCTGTAATAGCATTGCACTGACTGCTACACCATCGTGGCGCTCATGTCCTTGTCCATATGACAATAAACTTGATTTAGACCTTGATTTTGATTAGGTTGGTAGACTTCACACATTTACGAAAGCTTTAAAAATCTAGCCAGCGTTTATTACAAACACATCATTACATGGCGCTGACTGTTGGTTTTTACAAAATCTAATTTAATTAACTGTGTTTAACTTCCCAACCATTGAAGCTGGATTTGAATTCATGTTCCTGAATCCCTCCAGATTTTTAATCCATTAAATGAAGTACAGCATAGTACCCGTGAACATACAGTGAGTTTTGCTTACTGCAAGGTAGGTCCAGGCATTTTATGTTCACTTGGCCTCACTATTCTGCTGCCTTTTTGGAATCCAGACATGTCCTGTATCATATGGTCATATGTCAGCTTAGCCAATGGTGGATTAATGCTCTAAATTGTTACTAATTGCTTTACTAATTGCTAACTTCTTATAGGTTTGCTTTCCTTATGCTTGTTTATATGTTTGTATAATCAGCTGTTTGTAAATGTTCAATAGATTTTCAGTAATTTGTGCTACAGTTAGTTCTGAACTTCTGTCCTTTCTGTTTTACAGGGAATCCTTAGTTTTACAGTCAATGGGCCGAATGGTCTAATTCTACTCAGTAGACAATAGACAATAGGTGTAGGAGTAGACCATTCAGCCCTTCTAGCCAGCACCGCCATTCACTGTAATCATGGCTGATCATAGACAATCAGTACCCTGTTCCTGCCTTCTCCCCATATCCCTTGACTCCGCTATCTTTAAGAGCTCTATCTAACTCTTTCTTGAAAGCATCCAGAGAATTGGCCTCCACTGCCTTCGGAGGCAGAGCATTCCATAGATCCACAACTCTCTGGGTGGCCTACCCCTTATTCTTAAACTGTGGCCTCTGGTTCTGGACTCCCCCAGCATCGGGAACATGTTTCCTGCCTCTAGTGTGTCCAATCCCTTAATAATCTTATATGTTTCAATCAGATCCCCTCCCATCCTTCTAAATTCTAGTGTATACAAGCCCAGTCACTCCAATCTTTCAACATATAACAGTCCCGCCATCCCAGGAAATAACCTTGTGAACCTACGCTGCACTCCCTCAATAGCAAGAATGTCCTTTCTCAAATTTGGAGACCAAATCTGCACACAATACTCCAGGTGTGGTCTCACCAGGGCCCTGTACAACTGCAGAAGGACCTCTTTGCTCCTATACTCAACTTCCCTTGTTATGAAGGCCAGCACACTATTAGTTTTCTTCACTGCCTGCTGTACTTGCATGCTTACTTTCAGTGACTGATGTACAAGAACACCTAGATCTCATTGTACTTCCCTTTTTCCTAAATTGACACCATTTAGATAGTAATCTGCCTTCCTGTTCTTGCCACCAAAGTGGATAACCTCACATTTATCCGCATTAAATTGCATCTGCCATGCATCAGCCCACTCGCCCAAACTTTCCAAGTCACCCTGCATTCTCCTAACATCCTCCTATGTCTTATGGTCTTACCAGAGGTTGATTAGCTCTTGATAAGTAAGGGTGTCAAACTTTATGGGGAGGAAGCAGAAGAGTGGAGTTGAGATGGATAATAAATCAGCTTTGATGGAATGATGGAGAAGGTTTGATGGGCTGAATGGCCTTATACTGCTCCTATGTTTTATCATCTTATCCTTATCTATACTGTTTGAACCAGTTTTCAGTATAAAGACCAACCACGAGGCAAATTCTATGTGAAAGCTAGAGTGGGTTGGAGTTAGTTATCTGCTTCTGTCTTTTTTGTTATGAATATCTAAAAGAATGGCTGTAACCACAGGATCAGTGCGTCAGTCCTGACTTCCAAAGAGTTTCTGCTGAATATTATCTCCTGATCGAACACCAGCAAGGTCAGGTAGGGGCCATGCCCATATGCTAGAGATTCCTCATGGTCAATGCATGGAAAACGGGCATTTAATTTCAATGGTTTGCTTGCACTTCCCGTGAACCTTTTCTCAATCCAACACATCTATTCCTTTCTCCCTTATCCAGCCTCCCTTAAAAGTATCTTTTCTCAAATTAATTCATGGGATATGAGCATCATTGAACTCCCCCTTAACCGTGGTCTTTGTGGCCCCTTGAGAAAACTCCATCACCTCCACCACAGGTCTCGAGTCACCTGTACGGAAGACGTTTTACCGTAGCTGAAGGTTCTGAGTTGGCTAGTTGGGTTGATTGATTCTTATCATGTTATTGATAAAGTTCAAAAAAGTAAATTTATTATCAGAGTGCTTACAGGTCACCGTATACAACCCTGAGATTCATTTCCTTGTGGGCATGCTCAATAAATCTATAGAATAATAACCATAACAGAATCTACGAAAGACTGCCCAACTAGGGCGTTCAACCAGTGCGCAAAAGACAACAAACTGTCCAGGTACAAAAGGAAGAAGAGAGCATGTCGTGATAATGGATGCTACTTTCCTGAATCAACATTTCATGTAAATGTGCTCAATGGTGGGGAAGGCTTTACCTGTGATAGACTGGGCCATATCCAGTACTTCTTGTACAATTTTCCCTTCAAGGGCATTGTTGTTTCTATACCAAGCTGTGATGCAGCCAGTCAATAATCTCTCCACTACACATCTATAGAAGAATATTGAGGGTTTGTAACTGTCCCTGAACCTGGTGTTGTGAGTCCTGAGGCTCCAGTACTGCCTTCCTGATGGCAACAGTGAGAAGAGGGCATGACCTGGGTGGTGGGCGAGGAGGGCCATATCATTCACTCCAATGACACTCTGTGCCAATGATTTTGACTTTCTGGCCATTGTCTTGAAGAGCCAACTAATTATTCCAAGAGGCTTCACTCTATCCCCGAAAAATGTCCAAGCTGCCTGAGAAACTTCCAGACCTGATCAACAAGGCTTTGGGTTGTATCATGGACTCACATGGCTAGAAAAGTGCCACACCCTTAGTGTGATGAGAGGCACAACGTTGCAGCGGGTAGTGCTGCTGCAAGTGTCCTGGCTTCAATCCCGACCCTCGCTGCTACCTGGGAGAGGTTTTCTTGTTCCACTCGTGATGTGGGATTTCCTCCGAATGCTTCCGCTTCCTCCTCCCTTCTCCCAAAGATGTGCTTGTTGGTGAATTGACTGGCTGCAATAGATTATTCCAGGTGTGACTTGAGGCGGGAGAGCTTAGCGGACCTGGGGGAGGTGAGCCGAGGGGGGTATGTGAGTTTGGGGTGGGGGAGGTGAATCATAGGAGGGTGATTCGTGGGGAGGTAAGTAGGGGGATGGAGGTGTGGGTTGGGGGGAGATAGGTTAGTGGGGAAGGTGTTTCAGCTGGGAGGTAAGGGTACTCAGTTGCGAGTCAGGGGTGTTCAGGTATGGGGGAAGAGTTTTCTGGAGGAGTGGGGTGCAGACTTATTCCAGGTGTACATCAGTGGTAGGAGAATCGGGTGGTGTTGATTGGCGTGTGAGAGGAATGCTGTGTTTGCTCTGAGAGCCAGTATAGACCCAATTAGACAAACAGCCATCTGCAATATCGTAATGTGAGTATGACAAGAAACTGCAAAAGATGAAGTTGCCAGCTACCAGCAGGAAACGGCTGGCAAAACCCAGGCCAATGTTCAATTTCACAGTTACTTGACAGAGAAAAAAAAAGATGCACATCTTCATCAAAAGAGGCATCGGTGACAGAACAGACAACTCTTTTCAACTGGATAAGGAGGGTAGGAAGGGAGTAATACATAGCTTTTCTGTATATCTGTCCATAATTTAGTAAGGTGTCAGAAGAAATAAAAATAGACAGAGTTATTGCAAAAATAGGTACGCCTCACAAATAACAGCAGGGTCTTGGAGTTCTCGACAGCATCTAAATAATGATAGAGGTTGGTGGATGACAGGATATACCTTGGCACCTTATTTATCTATTTTATAAGATTTTGAAGGAGCTTTGGGGAACGATTATCCCGGCTTCAGTCTGGTATGATAGAAGTAAGGTGAAAAAAAATCTTGCAGAAAATAACTTCTAACGATAAGGCAAATTCAGATTTAGATAAATCGAAAGCGTCATGGGAGATTGAAGCATCGAGACAGCAGGCAGGCAGTGTACAATTATGTCATAAGACGGCCCCCTGCATACGAGCAATCGCACTCTCTCTCTCTCTCTGTATCTGTCTCTCTGTATCACTCTCTGTCTCTCTCCCTGTCTTTATCTCTCTCTGTCTCTCTCTCTCTCTCTCCCCCTCTCTGTCTCTCTTTGTATCTCTCCCTGTCTTTCTATCTCACTCTGTCTCTCTCTCTCTCCCTGTCTCTTTCTCTCTCTGTCTCTTTCTGTCCTTGTCTCTCTCTCTGTCCCTGTCTGTCTGTCTGTCTCTTTCTCTCTCCCTCTCATGAATGACAGTCTGCTTGTCCTCAGGTCGGGGGAGCTTGGACAAGCGACGCGGCAGATGGTAACATCAAAACGGCGAACTGTTGGTCTCTCCTCTCGCTGTTGCAGGAAGAGAGAGAGAGAGAGAGAGAGAGAGAGAGAGAGAGAGAGAGAGAGAGAGAGAGAGAGAGAGAGAGAGAGAGAGAGAGAGAGAGAGAGAGAGAGAGAGAGAGAGAGAGAGACTGCCTGAGATGTCAAAGTGTTGGGATGGACAGTAGTTTTTGATAGACTCTAGATCACGGTCTCTGGGGGCTTTGCTATGCGTGGTGGGTGGTGGGGAGGGATTGATGCTTTTCTGGAGTGTGGGGGAGGGGATTCTTTGATGTTCTAGCATTTTCTGTCAATCAGTCATTTGGGTATTTTTTTCTGTTTCATAGCTGCATGTGAAGAGTAAGGATTTCAAGTTGTATACTATATACATTCCCTGATGTTAAATCAAACCATATAATGCGGCAGAAAGAACACCTGAATCAGAAGCAGAGGAAATTTACAATGGATTTTAGCAAGAATTGGGTTGTCAAAGATTTAGTGAATTTTAGTAATGCAAAGTGAGGGAAATGGTTCATTTCATTATAACACTGAATGTGAGAAACGTTGCATGATGCCTCACAGAAACAGCTCTTCGGCCCATCTAGCCTGTGCCAAACCATTTAAACTGCCTACTCCCGTCGACCTGTACTGGGACCATAGCCCTCCATATCCCTATCGTCCATGTACCTGTCCAAACTTCTCTTAAACTTTGAAATCAAGTTTGCATGCACCACTTGTGCTGGCAGCTTGTTCCATAGTCTTTCGACCCTCTGAATAAAGAACTTTCCCCTCATGTTCCCCTTAAACTTTTCACCTTTCATCCTTAACCCATGACCTTTCGTTCTAGTCCCGCTCAACCTCAGTGGAAAAAAGCCTGCTTGCACTTACCCTATACCCTTCATAGTTCTGTATACCTCTATCAAATCTCCCCTCAATCTTTTATGTTCCAAGGAATAACACCCTAACCTGTTCAAACTTTCCTTGTATCTCAGGTCCTCCAGTCCCAGCAATATCCCTGTAAATTTTCTCTGTACTCTTGATGTTATCTCAAAAAGTTCAGGCTTAGAGTAAATTTATTTTCAAAGTATGCAAAGGTTGCCATATACTAGCTTGAGACACACACAAAATGCTGAAGGAACTCAGTGCGCCAGGCAGGATATATGTAGAAGAGTAGAGTCGACGTTTCGGGCCAAGACACCAATCCTGATGAAGGCTGACGGCCCGAAATGTCAACTGTACAGTTTTCCGTAGATGCTGCCTGGCCTGCTGAGTTCCTCCAGCATTGTGTGTGTTGCTTGGATTTCCGGCATCCGCAGATTTTCTCTTGTTTTTGATATACTACCTTGAAAATCATTTTCTTGCAGGCACTTACAAGGAAAAAGAAGAAATACAATAGAATTTTATGAAAAACTATCCACAGATAAAGTCTGATAAACAGCCAATGTTGAAAAGAAGATGAATTGCGCAAATGAAAATAATACTGAGAACGTGAGTTGTAAAGATTCCGTCATTACGTGAGTCTGTAAGTCAGAGTAGTGGTGATTGAAGTTACCAATGCTGGTTCAGGAGCCTGATACGAGGAAATCTGCAGATGCTGGAAATTCAAACAACACACACAAAATGCTGGTGGAACACAGCATTTTGTGTGTATTGTCAGGATCCTGATGGTTGAAGGGTAATAATATTCTTGAACCTGGTAGCGTAGGACCTAAGGCTCCTGTGCCTCCTGACCAACCCTAGTGGCAAGAAGAGGACATTGCATGGTGGGGGGTGGTATTTGTTGATTGATGCTGCTTTCTGGTGACAGTGCTCCATGTAAATGTACTTAATAGTGGTGAGGACTTTGCCTGTGATGTATTGGGCTGTATCCACCAACTCCTGTAACCTGGGCAATTGTCTTTCGAGGTTTCCCAAAGTTTTTGGTGACGTGCCGAATCTACACAAGCTTCTAAGAAAGGAGAGGGGCTGAAGTGCCTTCTTTGCACTTATGTTCTGATCCTAGGAGAGATCCTCTGAAACGTTAACACCAAGGAATTTAAAGCTACTGGCCCTCTCCATCTCTTGAACAGGAAGATTGAGGCGAGCTTTATAGCGTTTGGAAAAATGAGCAGTTTTTAAGATGAAATAAAATTCATAGTGGGATTCGCGGGGTAGACGCGGAGTGGTGTTTGATAGCTTGAAGAATCTAAGCCTTAGGGCAAGTGAATTGTCTATTTTTTCCTTTCCACTCCTTGTGGCACATCAGGCGTTAACCCGGCTGTTTCTTTAGCATTTGCCTGAGTTGCTAGCTCAATGCTCAACCCAGCACAAATGGGAAGTGTGCAACGAGCCAGCCGGAGCTGAACCCAGGACCATTTGCCTCGAAGTATGGTGATGATGTCAATACCGGACGGCATTACTTTTTTCCTTTGGGTCGTTGGAAACTTTTGGAATTTGCCCTAATGATCAATGATCTCAGTCGCTGAGCGAAGCGAAGGCTGAGGTCCCTAGATTTTAAATGTGAGGGGAATCAGTGGGAAGGTGAATAGGGAAAATTATCAGCTATAATCCAGTTAGATGGCAGAGCTGGCTCGAAGATCAGCCTGACTAAACCTGTCTCTATTTCTCATGGCTTCAGTGAAGAGAAATTAACCAGTGATCTATACTGTACAAAAACATAGAGAAGCAGGTTTACCTATTTACGTCAGTCCATCATATTCTGCCATTCCATACTATACGTTGTAACTATGGGGTTTTGTGCAGGTCTTGTAGCTTTAGTTTTTTAGTCTTGTTTTGTCTGGTGGATTTGGAGCTCCTTTCTGGGGAATGCGCTAAGATGGTAGCGCGATATTAATACGCAGCAGCCTCTCCGGACTCTGGATTGAGGATTGCCAAACGTTGCGTGGATTTTCTGGTGTAGTCTGTTTTGTCATGTGCTTTGTTGATATCATTCTGGGGGAACGTTGTCTCATTTTTTAACTGCATTGCATTTGTGGTTTTTAAATGACAATAAACTGAATCTGAATCTGAATACGCCCAAAGGGGATGTGTATGTAAAGAGTTTATAAGCGAGCTTGTACTTGTGCCAGTGAGTGCAGTAAGGCTGAAGCAGACCTCCTTGTATTGGATCAAGGCTTCGTCCTGTCCAGCCGGTGGTAACTGGTGCGTCTCCCACTCCTCAGAAATAGAAAGGAAGCAGCTCATTTTACCACAAAGGATGGAACTGGTAGGTGAGGTAATCGCAGCCTCACACTCAGCTATGAGCAGTGTAGGGGTAGTGACAGAGCAAATCCACCTTGGATTTGGAAGAACAGAAGGCTCCATTAACCCTTACACTTAGGAGGCCACTTGGCCCATTGCTTCGATGCTGGCTCTCAGGGGAGCAATCCTATTAATCCCATTTCCTCAATCTTATTACTAAGTACTTCTGAATTCTCTCTGAGTTCTCCCTTATGTCCTTCAGTTTCCCTTTTTTCTCTTACATTAGGGGCAACTTAGAACAGCCGTTTAATGTACCAGCACATCTTGGAGACGAGGGAGGAAACAGAAATAATTAGGGGAAGCCTGCATGGTCACAGGAAGAAGATGCAAAATCCAAAACTCCACACTGACAGTGCCGGGAATCAGGATCAAATCCAGGCTGCTGGAGCGCCAACGGCTCTGTCATCCTAGCTGAAGATCATGGATTATGTGTGTCCTGGCTGCACCTTCTGTGATGAGAGCCCTTGACAAGGATGGTTAGGACCCAAATGCTGGAGTACCTGAGGCAAGAATCGAGACATGGTATAAAGCTGGAATGAGGAACAAGCACAAACAAAATGCTGGATGATATCTCTGGTTGGGCTTACGATTGAGCACCAAGACTCCATTCAGGTGCTCTTTAAGTATTCAATTCCTGGCATCAAAACGAGATTGCCAATTAGCGGGATGGTCCTGAACCCTTAAAAGGGCTGCACCAGCTAATCGTACTCTGTAGAGCTGGAGCGTTAAACCCGGAAGCTGGTGAAGTTGGGTGCATCTCGTTCCAGAAGGAGTGGCAGAGGATACCCAAATCGGAACTCAAACAGTGGTATCTCATTTGCTGAACGCTGTCAGGTGTTGTGAGCGACCTCTGCCCACATCAAATGGTCGCACCACTCATCAGGCTTTTCTGAGGCCAGGCATCTTAGGGTTCATTCCAAATCGTGATTGATCCGCTCTTTCTGGCTGTTGGACTGCGGGTGAAACCCAGAGGAAAATCTTACAGAACGCCCTCCAGAAACTTGATGCAAATTGTGGACCACAATCTGTTGCAATGCCCACTGGGAATCCATGGATCCTGAAGACCTGGAACACTACAATTTTGGCCATCTCAGCCACAGATGGTACCTTACAGGCAGAGGGTGGAGAAGCCCTTGAGGTTGCACATGTGCTTCTTTGTTCCAGGTGCACTTCTTGCATGCCTGCATTTTTTGCCGAACCTCTTTCATTATTCTAAGCCACCAATACCTTCTCTTGATGAACTTGAGAGTCGTGGCGGTCCCTGTGTGAGTGGTCATTCTTGATGAATGTCCCCACTGCAGTACCTGGGACCGAACTGAACTTGGGACGTCCAGATAAATGGACTCATGCATATCTTGGTCAGAGCTGTCAGTGGAACCGCCGCCAAGCTGAGGTTCCTGATGAACTTCCGGTAAAAGTTGGCAAATCCAGGGAATCATTGGACCTGTTTCACATTGGATGGTGGTGGCTAATCTCTGACTGCCTGGATCTTGGTGGGGTCCATCTTGAGATTGCCAGTAGAAATGATAAAACCTGGAAGTGAAATGGTGGCCATGTGAACTTTAGACTTCTGCAACTTGATGTAAAGTCCATGGTTTGGAAGCCTCTTTAAAATGTCCTTGACATGAGTGACATGCTTCTCCTTGGACTTTGAAGAGATTAGAATACTATCCAAGTAGACAAAGGTGTAGATATGGAGAGTATCCTGGAGCACGTCATCTATAAAGGCCTGAAAAAATTGCTGAGTGTTTGTAAAACTGAAAGGCATAACCAGTTTCTCATAGTGCCCCGTTGGTTTTCCACTCATCACCCTTGTTTAAGCGGACCAGAGTGTATGAACTCTGCAGGGCTAGTTTCATGAGTACTCTTGCCCCTTGGAGAACCTCAAAAGCCGTATTCATGAGTGGAATAGGTAACAATTCTTGGCCATTATGCGTTTTAACCCTCTATAATCAATGCATGGTTGCAGGGTCCTATCTTTCTTTCACATGAAGAAGAAGCCCGTGCCAGCATTTGAGGTGGAGGACCAAATTAAACCTACGGCAAAAAACTCCTTGATATATTCTTCCATAGCAACACTCTGGGCCTGAGTGTGTGTATTGTCGATCTCATGGAGGACAAGTACTAGGCAGGTCTATAGCACAGTCGTAAGGTCGGTGTGGTGAAAGAGTTGAGGCCTTTTCCTTGCTAAAGACCTCTTCCAAGTCCTTGTTAACAGAAGGAACTGCGATTGGTCTGGGTGTTGCAAGTTCCTCAGAACATTCTTTCAAGGATGACACCTGAGGTTTCTGAGGTGGCAGAGGTGATTTGATAGACTTTGAAGTCTCCTCCCTAAGTCCACTAAACTCCTTTGTTGAACAAGTGGCCAAATCAGTGACCAAATCCTCATCGGTATCCTCAGTCAATGGCAATGAGGTGTTACAGATGATTCTTGTACCCTAGGGAAAGGGCTCCAAGTGTGTGTGTTTAGGAGCCTTTCCTTTTGTTGTGTCCAGGTGGCTGGATCCCTTAGGCTTAGCTACAAGAGTCCCCGACTGCTTGGGCATCTCCTTGGTCTTCACCTGAACTTGAGATTCCCTCTCCCTAACTTCAGCACAACCCCGACTTGACAGGGTCGGGACTTGCACAGTCCTGTTGGTCGGGACCAGCTTGTCAGTCATTGAGGGTAGGACTGGGTCTCCAGAAAGCTTCAGGGTACCCAGCCCCCTTGTTGGTCATTGGTCTCGGGAGAGTCTGGGGTTCGGATCCCCACACTGCAAACATACTCTCTTACAATGACTGAACCAAGCAATGATTCTCCCTTCTTTCCATTTCACAGAGGGTTATGCTGGGACAGCCAGGGGTGTCTAAGGGTCAGGGGTTAGAGAGGCAAGTCATTGATTTAGAAACTAATATCCTCCACATCTGTTCTCATCTGCAAGACCATTGATCCATTGCTGGATCTTCCCGGAACCTAGTGGACGGCCGTCAAAGACAATTGCGGGCATAGACTGACTCAACTTTCACAGTGGTATTGTTGAGCCAACAGGTGGTCCCCAAGACAAGAAATTGCCATTTGCCCCAGAGTCCACAAAAGTCTTCACCTCTCTTTGGTTCTTACCCCAGCAGATCTCCGCCTTCACTATGAGACCTGAATCCATGGGGTTGGGAGTGGTGGCAGCTACCGTCACAGTCCTTCTGGCATTGGATAGTCTTAGCAGATCCCCAGGAAGCTGCACTCTCGGACTTGCGGCTACTGAAGACCTGGCTCCCCGCAGTAATGGCAGCAGCCTTGACTCTGATGCCAGGACCTCTCATCCGGCGGAGAGCCTAGTGCAGCCGATTTGCATGAGATCTTGAGCAGGAGATGGGCTGGTCATGGTCCAAGGTCAAGGCTGCTGCCATTACTGCAGGGAGCCAGGTCTTCTGTAGCCACAAGTCCGAGAGTGCAGCTTCCTGGGGATCTGCTAAGACTATCCAATGCCAGAAGGACTGTGACGGTAGCTGCCACCACTCCCAACCCCATGGATTCAGGTGTCACAGTGAAGGTGGAGATCTGCTGGGGAAAGAACCAAAGAGAGGTGAAGACTTTTGTGGACTCTGGGGCAAATGGCAATTTCTTGTCTTGGGGACCACCTGTTGGCTCAACAATACCACTGTGAAAGTTGAGTCAGTCTATGCCTGCAATTGTCTTTGACGGCCGTCCACTAGGTTCTGGGAAGATCCAGCAATGGAACAATGGTCTTGCAGATGAGAACAGGTCCAAGGTCGAGGAGTGGAACTGCAGAGCACTGAGTTCAGGCTCGGGCTAGCCCTCTTCGACCTCTTGATGTAGTCCCACTTTCGCTCTGCCAGACCATTATCGAGATGAATGGACTGGTCGATCAGAACCTCTAAGACCTCCCAAAGCAAGGGCATTCTGGAAATCGCAGCAGCATAGAGTGGCCAAGGCGTCCCTATTCCAGACACTCTTTTAGGCTAAGGTTCGAAACTTGATAGCGTAGCTGGGTGCTGATAAATGCCTTGTCGTAGCTTCATCATACGGTCTGAGGCTTGGCTTTCTCCAGCAGGGTGATGGAACACCTTGCTCATGGCGGCCATGATTCCTCTGAATCTGAGCAAACCTCCAACCTTCATTCCCAGTGCAAGGTGGCCCAGGCCAGGGCACTCTCAGTCAGAAGAGAGATGATGAAGGCCACCTTTCTGTGCTCCTAAGGGAACCAGGACAGCTGGAGTTCGAGCAGTGAAGCATTGAGTGAGGAAGCCACAGCAAGAACCTGGGTCACCATCGAATATCTCCGCAGCTGGAAGATGTACTGACTCCACAGAGCCACTGACTGGCTCTCCCAAGCGACTCTGGCTTCTCCCTTGCAAAATCTGATGAGCAGCTACCTGGAGGTCGTGAATCTCCAGGCTCTGTTGGGTTCATGTTGGCTCAATCGTAAAGTGACACGAGATGCTTTGGACCCAAATGCTGGAGCTTTTGAAGCAACAAATGAGACATTGTATCAAACTAGACAAATGCTAGACAATATCTCTAGTTGGGCGTACCATTGAACACCAAACCTCAGGTCAGGTGCTCTTTAAATACTCAATTCTTGTCACAAAAGAATGACTGCCACTTAGCGGGATGGTTCTGAAGCATTAAAGGGGCTGTGCCAGCTCTCTATACGCCAGGGAGTTAAACCCTGGGAACTGACTAGGTTGGGGGCGTCTTGTAACACCTTCCTGCTTTTAGTCATTATCCATTTGTCAAATATTTATCAACCTCAGATTTAAAGGTAATGACTAACTTGGAATTAATTACGATTGGAATTTCTACCGGTCCTTGCGTTTTGAATTGCCTCCTGTACAACCTGACCAGTGCTAATTCCTGTCACTACCAATCGCTATACACCTGACCCCATTCAACACCCCGCCACTCATCCCTCAGCTCTGAGCTCCCTACCCAATGAAAATGGATTCCCTCACTCCTACTTATTACCCTTAAGATGAGGGTTAGTTATTGAGGGAAAATTCAAGTTTTCAGGACAGTCTGCTATTGACTGAAGTGAGAGAAACTAGGCTGTGTCATCTCCTGCAGTAACCCTGGAGCTTTCTGTTCTCCCAAATCTGAGGTGGCTTTGCTCTGCCACTGCTCATGGCCGAGCTTCTCTCCATACATTCTGCCCGACCTGCCGTGATCCTCCTGCATTCTGTGTGTGTCGCTCAAAATTTCCAGCATCTGCAGAACCTCTTGTGTTAAACCACCACTCAGTCACATGCCCCCTCTCAGTATTTCCCATGTCCACTCAACCCTCTAGCTCTTCCTATTCCCACACCCCACTCCATCCCTACAACATCCCTCCTTCCCTTCTCTTCCTGCTTAGACTGTGGCTGCCCCTGCCACCTGATCTCTCCCAGGACCACACAATAGTTCTGAATTACCTAAGGCTGTTGTCCCCTCAGTCCCTGCTGTCTCCCCGCGGTTACGCAGAACCGGTCCCCGTACTGGTGGTAAACTCACTCTCAACCTGGACAGCACATTCCAGCAGAGATGATCTGGTCAGCAGTCAGTCCTTTGCAGAAGCATTGTACTCACTCTGAACGCACAGGCCTTCTGTACAGTTCTCCGATTCCTGCCCCAGTCCCTCGCAGAACTTTCCGCCGTACCTCGGCTCGGGAGCCACGCATGCGCGCACCCGCTGGTGTTCACACTCGGGGGAGCATGCTGACCATCTGTTCCAGGGCTCCCAGCCCCCGTCCACTTTGAAAGAAGAAAGAGAACCATTTCGTTTTAGTTTCCAGCGCGTTTCAGGCCGTAGGAGGCAAGATTCAAATCAGAATCAGGTTTAATATCACCGGCATCTGTCGTGAAATTTGATACATACATCAACACTCAGTGGCCATTTTATGAGGTACACCTGCACGTTAATGTAAATATCTATTCAGCCAATCATGTGGCAGTATCTCGATGCATAAAAGCGTGCAGATATGGTCATCATATCTCTGACTGGGTGATGCCAAGGTTATCGCGAGTGGTAATGACTTAGAAAGAGAGAGAAAACAAAGAGAATGGTAACGCTATAAAGTGCAAGTCAGGGGTGTTTGGTGCCCAGCAGACGAGACAATGTCAACACAGAGAGGAAACCAGAGTTAATATCTCAGGTCAACGACTAACAGCAGAGATTTGATTTAAGCGGAGAGAGTGAGTTACCTGAAATTATTGAATCTGACATGCCGTCTGGAATGCTGCAATATGCCAGATGGAAAAGCAGGTGTGTTGATATGGTTCCATCCTTCTTGTCTGCCTGTTCATCACCACTAACCAATTGAAACCATTGTTCAAATGTCAAAAGCATTGGAACGAGCGAGAGCAGGGACAGCACCAAACATTATGAGAGGGCACAGCCAAGTTAGGGAGGTGTAAACTTTTCCCCATCGCAGGGGCGCCTATAGTCAGAAGGCATAGGTTGAAAACAAAGAACGAAGATGATACAAGGAAGATTTTTTTTCACTTAGAAGGCAGATGGAGTTTAGAATGTGCTGACTGAGGGGCAGTGAAAACAGAATGTAGAACAATACAAGCCCTTTGGCCCACAATGTTGTGCTGCCCTTTTAACCTACTCTAAGACCAATCTACAACATAGAACATAACAACACCAGCCCTTCAGTCTATGAAGCTGTACTGACCTTTAAACTACTCTAAGGTGAATCTAAGCCCTCCATTTTCCTTTCATCCATTACTCTATGGATTGATTTAGTATGCCTGCAAGGCAATGAATCCCAGGTTTGTATATGGTGACATATATGTACTTTGATAATAAATTAACTTTGAACTTTGAAATTATGCTCCCTCCTATTAGCCATTTCCACCTTGGGAACAAAAAGTCTTTGTTGTACACTCTATCTATGTCTCTTATCATCTGGTACACAGGTTTCCCTGGCTATCCGAAGGTAGAGTGTTCCTATGAAACCGTTTGTAAGCTGAAATGTCGTAAGGTGAAGAAGCAATTACCATTAATTTATTTGTGAAAATTTTTTGAGCATTCCCAGACCCAAAAAATAACCTAACAAATCATACCAAATAACACATAAAACCTAAAATAACACAAACATATAGTAAAAGCAGGAATGATATGATAAATACACATCCTATATAAAGTAGAAATATTTTATGTACGGTGTAGTTTTACTTATCAAAATCGGGAAGACAGTGAGCTGATATCGGCACATACACGCATACGCACACACCTGCCCGCACAAGGCTTCATGTTCATGGTAGTTCTCGGAGTAAACACACGTATAAAGCGGGCGTCTTTTTTTTTCCGTAAAAGCGAAAATCCTCTTTGGTTAGCAAAATCAGGTACTAATGTAGGTCTTTCGTAACAGCGAGCTGTCATAAAGCGAACGTTCGAAAAACGGGGGCCACCTGTACCTCTATCAATTCTCATCCTCCTTTGCTCCAAAGAGAAAAAGCCCCAGCTTGCTCAACCTTTCCTCATAAGGCACACTGTTTAATCTCGGAGCATTCTAGTAAATCTCCTCTGCACCTTTTCTAAAGCTCTATATCCTATAATGAGAGGTCCAGGATGGAACACAATACTTCAAGTGTGGTCCAGACAGAGTTTTAGGCAGTGGAGGCAGAGACTCTCGTTTCAAGGGTACCTTGATGAATGTTTGAATCACTAAGACATGGAAGGCTACAGATCATGTGCTGATTACTGGGATTAACATGACTGGCGTGGGGCTCAGGGATCTGCTTTTGTGACTTACATTCTATGACTACAACTCTATATCCATCTTGAATTTGTGTAATCGGTAAAATGACAGCTCCTCCCAAGGTTCTGGAAATTAGTTCTGCATTGCAAACTCTCTCTAAGCAGTGAACTCAACCCTTTAAAATGTCCTCCTCAGTTGGAGATCAAGTGTAAAGCTATTACAATGCCAGCAATCAAGGTTCAATTCCGCCTCTGCCGGTGAGGAGTTTGTACATTCTCCCAGTGACTGTGTGGGTTTCAAAGCCAATGTAAGTTTATCATCAAAGTACCTATGTAGCATTTATGTCACCATGTACTCCCTTGAGATTCATTTCCTTGTAGGCATTTCCAGGAACATAGGGAAATACAATAGAATTTATGAGAACAATGACTGACAAACAACCATTTCCTTCGGTTGCTCTGGGTTCCAAACTTAAAAACCAACAGGTTAGTAGGTTCTCAGCAGGTCGGCAGCATCCGTGGAAACGAACAGTCAACGTTTCGGGACCCTCCGTCGGTCTCGGCTCGAATCGTTGACTGCTCGTTTCCACGGATGCTGCCCGACCTGCTGAGTTCCTCCAGCGTGTTGTGCGTGTTGCTTTGACCCCGGCATCTGCAGAGTACTTTGTGTTTAGGTTAGTCGGTTCATTGGTCACATGGGTGTTAGTGGGTGACACAGGCTCTTTTGGCCAGAAGGGCCTGTTACCATGGTGAGTTTCTTATAAAATAAAAAAAGTCAATTCAAAAGGCTTCTTGTACCCAGCACTGATGACTCTAACTCCATTAAAGAATCAAAACTGGCAGCAATTTTTAATTAGCATTTCAAATAAAGAGTGAAATACACATTTGAATTAAGTAGTTGCAATATCATAAACATTAAAAGTAAAATAAATATTTGAAATATTTATGTAAGGAATAAGCAGTTTATATATTCAGGGCTAATTAGTTTGCCGAGCAATAATTATGAATGAGCACACCACTAAAAAGACACCGAGATTTTCTATCAATAATTGTAAGATCTTTGGGTTATTTTCCTGTAGCATTAGTTTTTACAAAGGCTTAAATTCACATAATTTTAAGTGATTTTAGTTTGTTTGCAAACAGCTTGATAAACTTCACCAGATCCAGAGCAGCTATTTGGGATCTGGAAATTGTTATTACATGCACAAGTCATGAGGGAGGAAGAGGAGAAGAGAAGGAGTGAAAGGGTCACCAGATTGGGGCAAAACAACACAAGAAAAAAGAAGTGTGGGAGGGGGATATCGAGGGGAGCAGCTACCTGAACTTAGAGAAATCAATGTTTACAATTCTACCGCCAGGACTTAAGAACTTTTTAAAAGCTATTATTAATGCTTTTTGAGATGGTGATTTAGATACATATCATATTTTTTTACTGAGTTAAGTATTGTATGTAATTAGTTTTGCTACAACAAGTGTATGGGACATTGGAAAAAAGTTGAATTTCCCCATGGGGATGAATAAAGTATCTATCTATCTATCTATCTATGTTGAAGGGTCTGAACTGTTTATATTCCTCCATATGTTCCTCCGGCACTTTGTGTGTGTTGCTGAACATTTTCCACAATTGCAGAATTTCTTGTGATTCTCAAGTACCTATCCATCTCCCCTTTAAAGGTTCAGACTTATTATATTTCCACCACTCCTACAGGCTGCTCTGCGTATTAAAAATCTTTGTCCTGTGTCTACCCTGTATATTTAGATCATTGTGTGCCTCACTTAAATCAAAGGGGATTCCCTTGATCTACCTTGTCTTAGCTGGTCACTTTTCACTCTCTCCTTTCAAACATTTTGCTCAGCCCTGCAGAATAGGAAGAAGTCATCATCATTATGTGCCATGTCGTATGACGTGGCCAATTGTGGCCTTCCCTCTCATGATTGTTCTCAGCAAATTTTTCTGCAGAAGTGGGATGCCATTGCCTTCTTCTGGGCAGCGTCTTTACAAGAAGGGTGACCCCAGCCATTTTCAATAGTCTTCAGAGACGGTCTGCTTGGCGTCAGTGGTCAACTAACCAGGACTTGTGATATGCACCAGCTGCTCATTCGATCATCCACCACCTGCTCCCACGGTTTCGCGTGACCTTGATCGGGGGGGCTAAGCAGGTGCTACACCTTGCCCAAAGGTGACCTGCAGGCTAGCAGAAGGTAGATGCATCTTAGAGACCAATCTCCACCCAGCCACCCAGAAGATGTACATTTTAGGATGGGTTGGTTAAGTATTGGTACATATGAAAGAAAAGCATAAAATGATATATAGTTTGAGTTAAAAGATCTGGGTGATATTGGGTGGATTGTCTCCCTTGTTGCTTTCATAGATTCATCATGTTTTACAGCAGGGAAACAGGCCATTCAGCCCACTGAGCCTGTACCAACCAACTAGCACTCAGTTATACTAAAGAGTTCTTCTCTATGCCTTGTGGTACATTGGGCAGCAAACTTGCCACTTCTTTAGCATTTGTCAGTTTTTTATGAGGCGGAGTTGCTAACTCCACGCTCAACCCAGCATGGACGGAAAGCGTGCAAGGAGCCGGCCAGATTCGAACCCAGGACCACTCACTTTGAAGGCCGGAGCGGATGTCACTGCACCACCAGCTGGCTATACTCATTTATACAAATCCTAGCCTGTTCTCTCCATATCCTCTTGCTCCCCCCCACCCCACACGTCAGATTCTACAATTACAGTTACACTCTACGATTGCTGTTATTTGCCCCATCTTGGGGCTGAGGGAGGAAGCCAGGGCATCCACAAGAAACTCCACACAGACAGCGCCCGAGGTCAGTACTGGACCTGGCTCTGTTACTCTATTCCAGGGGTTGCCGTGGACCAAGGGGTCCACAGACACTAAGTTGGGAATCCCTGGTCTAATGTTATCCTGATGTGTAAGCGATACAGCACATACAAAACAAAAAATCACAGGGAAAATAGAAAGAAAATGGACAGGTACGGGTTAGTCGTGTTATGTGAGTGTTAGTTTCTGTGTAGGTCGAAAGCTGCTTCTACCGTGCCAGTCATCAATTGGCTCATTTAAAGGATGCAGCTTCTCTTCCCAGTGGTTGCCTTGTGTGCCATAGCACTGGTGTCTCGTTTCAGACGACTCAGGGTAGAAGAATAGCTCGTGCGGGAGGCTTGCTCTCTCTCCTGTTATCTCTGGGGGCTCTTCACTCTGAGGTTACAACCTGTGCTGAAGAACCATTGGGGAAGTTTGCTCCAGACTCGCACTCTTGGCCAACTGTTTGTAGACTATTTAGTTTAGTAGTTTGTGTAATTTGGGGGGACTTATAGATGTCAGGTTGAATCTTTTACTGTTGGTTAATAAATGATGAATATGCTTATTCATCATCGGGGTCTTCTGTGTCACTCAACAAACCCGTGAACCTGCTTCCATGCAAAAAGTTGACAGTGGAGCTGGCGTAGGCTGCCTTTCTTCTAAGCCTGTCAAGTCCTGACTGTACATGTACAACATGATAGAAAGGCTGAATTTGTAATATGCTCCAGCAGATTCCTACACTCCTCCGGATAATTTTGACATTGTGCAATAATATAAACTAATTCCTTTTTATTTGTCAGTGCTTTAGTTTTAATGAAACAGAATTATCATATGAAAAGGATTTATTTAAATCATGTTCATGAAACAGACACTTTTTCCCTGTCATGTTCTTAAAGCCCTGCTAAAGGCTGCTGAAACAAGGCTCGTTATTACATGAAGGTGCCTTGAGTGTACGAATCAGGAGATTAATTACATGATGGAAGGGTTACAAGGAGATATCTGGATCTTGAGGTTATAATGACAATTGGGTGTCGCGGTGACATAGCAGCCAGCACAACGCTGTTACAGCTCGGGGCGTTCTGGAGTTCAGAGTTCAATTCCGGCGCCATTCTGTAAGGAGTCTCTGTTCGTCCTCCCCGTGGAATGCGTGGGTTTTCCCAGGGTCCTCTGCTTTCCTCCCACAGTCCAAAGGCTAAGGGCAGCACGGTAGCGTAGTTAGCACAACGCTTTACTGTTCCTGCGACACAGGTTCAATTCCTGCTGCTGGCTGTAAGGACTTCTTCGTACGTTCTCCCCATGACCACATGGGTTTCCTCCGGGTGCAAAGATGTACGGTTGGCAGGTTAATTGGTCATTGTAAATTATCCCGTGATTAGGCAAGCATTAAATTGAGGGATTGCTAGGCGGCACAGCTCGAAGGGCCAGAAGGGCCTACTCCATGCTGTATCTCAATTAAATAAAAGAGATGACCTGGGTTATTTAATTGGTCATTGTAAATTGTACCATGTTTATGTTGGGGTTAATCGGGTTTGTTGGGGGTTGTCGAGGCAGCAAAACTGGAAGGGCCAGTAGGTCCTACTCTGCGCTATTTCGCTAAATTAAAATAAATAAGTAGAATGATAGTGAAACTATCAATGTTTGTCATGACTGTGCCTGGAAAATGGCCAAAATCTTGGCAGTTCTAAGGTCCAAAAGTTTCTGTCAATGATTCTCTCCAGCTCCACGTTAGAAAATAAGAGCATAAGAAATAGGAGCAGGAGTAGGCCACCTGGACCGTCAAACCTGCTCCGCCATTCAATAAGATCATGGCTGATCTGGCCAGGGACTCATCTCCACCTACCTGCCTTTTCCCCAAAACCCTTAATTTCTCTACTATGCAAAATTCTATCCTACCTGGTCTTAAATATATTTATTGAGGTAACCTCCTCTACCATTTCATTGGGCAGAGAATACCACAGATTCACCACCCCCTGGAAAATGCAGTTCCTCCTCATCTCCGTCCTAAATCTTCTCTCCCGAATCTTGAGGCTATGTCCCCTAGTTCTAGTGGAAACAACTTTCCTGCCTCTATTTTATGTTGCCTCATAATTTGATATGTTTCTATAAGATCTCCTCTCATTCTTCTGAATTCCAGCGACTCCAGTCCCAGGTGACTCAATCTCTCCTCATAGATTAACCCCCTCATCTCTGGAATCAACATGGTGAACCTCCTCCAAAGCCAGTGTATCCTTCCTCCTTAAAAGTTGCACTTTTAAGCCTCCTCCCCCACTACCTTCAGGCTTAATTTCATCTTCTTCCATTCACATCTCTTCCAGACGACCTTTACACCTGCTCTCAGCTGACACCACCACCTCTTCCTTCATTCAAACTCTCTAGATCTACATACTACCACTGACCTTACTGTTTATTCTCTCCATGACCTTTTCTCTCCTCTTGACTTACTCTAAAACTTGTTTCTAGTTGGTTTGGTCCAGCTGCTCCTGTTTCTTCCCACATTCCACACATACGGGTTAGGGGGTAAATTGGTCACATGGGTATAATTAGGCGGTGCAGGCTCTATTGGTTGTTACCGTGCTATATCTCTAATTAAAGCACATCATTGGATGTAGTTCTTAGCAGTTCTGAAGAGAGGTCATCATCCTGAAAGGTTTTTCCCTCTGCACCAGACTCAATTGCTGAGGATATCCACCAAGTTTGATTTTTGTTTCTGGTATCCAACATTTGCAGCACTTTTTATGAGAAGAGAGACCGCGATGGGTTTGTGGGAACCATCTGCCTCATTTATTATTATGCACAGTGGTGTTGGTTTGCAAAACCAATGATGTTTGGTTGGGATGTTTTTGATTCATGTTTTCTTGGTTGGAGTCACACTCATACTGCACGAAGACAGGCCCCTTGCGCCAATGAGAACATGCAGCCAACAGTCATCCATCTAAACCTCTCCCATGCTTTTCTTCTCATACAGTCCTCTTCAAAAGTCTTAGATTTATATATATATATACACACACACACACACACATATATACACACATGGATAGATAGTTAGATAGATAGATTGCTAGAGCCAGGGTGCCTAAGACTTTTACACACTACTGTACATTGATTACAATAGGAAGGTGTTTGTGAAACTAAAGTAAAAGTGCTTAGTATTAGTTCAGTAATATTAAGTGTTACTTGGTAACTGGGAAAACATAATATATATAGTACTATGTAAAAGTCTTGGGCACATATATATAGTTAGGGTGCCTAAGATTTTGCACAGTTTTGTATTTGTCAATGAGGAGCAGAGAGCAAGTTTGTAAATCTGGCGGGAGCAAGGGTTGTTGGGAATAGAGAGGGTGGAGCGACGTGGAGGGGTATGGGACAGGTGGCAGCGAAGGAGTGCCAGAAGTGGGGATTGGTGAGGGTGCAGACACACCCAGCCTTGAGACACCAGGCAAGGTTATTTGATTCTATACAATTGGTTTATTGATCATTATGGAATGTCTCTCTGGTGCTTCCCACTCTCTCCCCTCTCTCTCCTCCCCTTTTCCCAACCATGGTTACCCTCTCCCTGCCCCATTCCCACTCTTAGTCTGCAATAAAGACATATCAGAATCAGGTTTATCATCACTGACAAATGTTATGAAATTTGTTTCTTTTTGCAGCAGCAGTACAGAGTAATACATAAAATCACTACAGTACTGAGCAAAAATCTTAGGCTCCCCAGCTATATGTGTACGTGCCTAAGACCTTTGTACAGTACTGTACTCCCATGTGCTCATCCATATTTTACCCTTATCTACCCCAGCATCAGTGGGCAGTGAGCAATTAACCTACCAATCTGTAGGTCTTTGGGACGTGGGAGGAACCAGAGCACACAGAGAAAGCCCACGTGATCACTAGGGGAACATACCGACAGCACTGGAGGTCAGGATTAAACCACGGGTGCAGGGGCCATGAGGCTTTGCCTCGACAAGCTATGGAACTGCGTCTCTCTATGGTCTGTTGTTTAGAGGTAATGATTTGTCTCTACAAAAGAAAGTGAAGGAATGAAGGTATTGGGGCAAATTTTGCAAGCTATGCTCAGGCATTCCAAAGGGAATAGTCGGCTCTCAGGTCAGTATGTCCTTGATCTACGCCGGCCAGTCCAGTGGGACCTGAGGGACTGCTGGCAGATGCATCACTCCGCTCCGTCACTGCTTCCATTTGGATGCCAGCAACACATGGCTAGAAAGCCGGAACGTGTGCAGAGCACAGGGATGCTGCGTGGGACTCGAGGGAATGAGTTATAGAAAGAGGATGGAACTTTTTCATTGGAGTGTAGGAAAATTAGATTGAGGTGTATAAAAATATGAATGATGTACATGGGGTAAACACATAGTCTCTATCTGAGAGATGGGAAATCAAGAACTGCAGGATATACAGTACTGTGCAAAAGAACATATATATAGTTAGGGTGTCTAATACTTTTGCACAGTACTACACATTCACAGTGAATCCGAATCAGAATCAGGTTTATTATCTCCGGCATGTGATGTGAAATTTGTTAACTTAGCAGCAGCAGTTCAACGCAATACATAATCCAGCAGAGTGAGAGAAAAAAAATAAATAAAATAAACATAATAATAAATAAACAAGTAAATCAATTACATATGTTGAATAGATTTTAAAGAATGTGCAAAAACAGAAACACTGTATATTAAAAAAAGTGAGATAGTGTCCAAAGCTTCAATGTCCATTTAGGAATCGGATGGGGAAAAAGCTGTTTCTGAATCGCTGAGTGTGTGCCTTCAGGCTTCTGTACCTCCTACCTGATGGTAGCAATGAGAAAAGGGCATGCCTTGGGTGCTTGAGGTCCTTAATAATGGACGCTGCCTTTCTGAGACACCGCTCCCCGAAGATGTCCTGGGCACTGTAGGCTAGTACCCAAGATGGAGCTGTCTAGATTTACAATCTTTGGCAGCTTCTTGTGCAGTAGACCCTCCATACCAGACAGTAATGCAGCCTCACATGGTACATCCGTAGAAGTTTTGGGTGTATTTGTTGACATGCCAAATCTCTTCAAACTCCTAATGAAGTATAGTCACTGTCTTGCCTTCTTTATAACTGCATCAATATGTTGGGACCAGGTTAGATCCTCAGAGATCTTGACACCTAGGAACTTGAAGCTGCTCACTCGCTCCACTTCTGTTCCCTCTATGAGGATTGGTATGTGTTCCTTCATCTTACCCTTCCTGAAGTCCACAATCAGCTCTCTCGTCTTACTGATGTTGAGTGCCAGGTTGTTGCTGCGGCACCACTCCACTAGTTGGCATATCTCAATCTTGTACGCCCTCTCGTCACCACCAGAGTTTCTACCAACGATAAGGTTGTATCCTCAGCAAATTTATAGATGGTATTTGAGCTATGCCGAGCCACAATATCATGTGTATATAGAGAGTAGAGCAGTGGGCTAAGCATTCACCACTGAGGCGCGCCAGTGTTGAATGTCAGCAAGGAGGATATGTTATCACCAATCCACACAGACTGTGGTCTTCCGGTTAGGAAGTTGAGGATCCAATTGCAGAGGGAGGTACAGAGGCCCAGGTTCTGCAACTTCTCAATCAGGATTGTGGGAATGATGGTATTAAATACTGAGCTATAATCAATGAACAGAATCCTGACGTAGGTGCTTGTGTTGTCCAGGTGGTCTAAACCCGAGTGGAGAGCCATTGAAACTGTACCATTGAGAGGGGGGAGATTTAATAGGAACTTGAAGGGCAACTTTTACACCCTGAGTTGGTATACATACATGGACCAACTACTAGAGCAGGTGCATTAACAATGTTTAAAAGGTATTTGGACAGGACCACGGATCAGAAGGGTTTAGGACAGGGGTCCCAACCATTCTTATGCCATAGACTTCTATCATTAACCGAGGGGTCCATGGATCTTGGATTGGGAACTCTTGGTTTAGAGGAATGAGGGCTGAACATGGGCAAATGGGTCTAGCTTGAATGGGCATCTTAGCAACACACACAAAAATGCTGGAGGAACTCAGCAGGCCAGGCAGCATCTAGAAAAAGAGTATAGCCGATATTTCAGCCTGAAACATCAACTAAACTCTTTTTCTAGATGCTGCCTGCCTGGCCTGCTGAGATCCTCCAGCGTTTTTGAGTGTTGCTCGGATTTCCGGCATCTGCAGATTTTCTCTTGTTTTTGATTGGATGGGAATCTTGGTCAGCATGAACTAGTTGGGCTGAGCGGTCTGTTACTGTGCTGTAAGATTCATATTTAATCCTGTTAGAATCTCCCATCTTTATGCTTTATAACCTCACTCTATGCTCCAGTATCAACCAGACCAGTAGATCAGAGACATTTAGAAACATCTTTAGCCCCTCACAGAATTTGACAGCAGGCTAAGCTCAGTGCCCTAGCCTTGTTCACAGTTACAAAAGTGATTTTGATGTTGGGGATTTACAGACTCAGGGATCAGGAACATTTTTAAAAAATTTGTTCATTCACAGGATTTAGATGTTGCTGGCAACTAACTGTCAGCATTTGAAGTCCATCAGTTAACCTGCCTGAACTGAGGAGGTAGTCAAGAGTCTTGAGTCTGGAATCACATATAGACAACACTGGGTAAGGACATTTGTAAATCAGATGGATTTTCGCAGCAATCCGGATAACATCACAAGTTTTTTTTCTTGGTTCATTACTTGAATGTAAATTCTCCAGTTGCCATGGAGAGGATTAAGCTTACATCTCTGAACCACTACACTGCTGCTATTTTAGTTATTGAACCAAACTGCTCTTGTCCCCCATTTTCAGAGGCCTGTTTCTAACTTTTCTGCCTAGATTGCCCAACAAATAGAAATAATTTCTTTCCTCTTACCCGATACTTCAGTAATTGAACAAAAAATTGCAATGGAGCATCTAAATTTCAAAGCCTTGCTTATGCAGCAATGTTTACAATTTAACCCTTGGTGCTCAAGATCCAGCTATCAATTCCACACTATCTCCAACGCTGATTCATCCTACCTAACTTGTATCGGCCAAAATTGAAGCAGAGCTCAGAGTTTGCCATACACAAGGCAATAGAACATAAATGGGTATCCTTAGGATATTCTTCAGAGTCCACCATTCGTGTGACCTAGTAACCTGTTACAGTAAATGAATAATTGAAAGTAATACAGTATGTTTCCATTTATCATTGAACTGAGACAGAATCATAAGAATCCCTGATAATTAATTGTGAAGTTTCAGTAGGTTTGATTTATAGCTACCATCTGCACACTCAAGTCACCTTGCTCTGTCCAATATGACTGATTGTGCCTATAACGCTCCATGATATCAGCGATCCTCCAATTGATGTGCACTTTCAAAGCCAGCAGGGAACAGTGGACTAAATAGCCTCCTTTACCATTGCAGTATCCTCAATGGAAACTCTAAGTGATGAGCTGTGTTGGAAATCACTGTTTTAAAAGTACATTTCATAAGATATTAGATGAATTAATGTAACACTATAGTTGTAGTATAATTACTTGAACATTTACTGAAGTTGTATTTTAATTATAACTTGTACTATTTAAACAAACTCCTGTATTCTTCACAGTATGTGGTGGTTCTTACTGGAGGAGGTACAGCAATTACATCTTTCATTGGCTAAGTATGAGCACATGACACATGATGCAATTGGGCAACCATTGATTGGTTTATTTTTATCTAAGGAATTTCTGTTGGCTGGATTATAAAAGATTTTTCAGAGGTGTCATCTTCATCTTCACTTTTTATCTTCACCTACTTCATTCATCCCTGTTTTGTTTCTCAACACTTTACTTTGTTTGCTTAGTATTTGTATATCTGTTTGTATTTTAAAATAAACAATCACTAAGAACTAAGACTGCTCGCTCTTCTTAACTCCTGGAAGAACCCTGAGGATCAAAACAATAACAGGGACACAACAGCTGCTTCCCAGGGGCACGTCATAATTGGTTGAAATATTGAAGGAACTGACAAAAACATGTGCTTGGTCAATAATGGTAGATATGAAGAAACAATAGAAGACCATCCACAGAAGATTCTGCAGATGCTGAAAATCAGGAACAACTCAAAACAACATACAGCATCGATGGGGGGAGATTGACGATCGATGAGTCCCTTCATCAGGACTGGAAGAAATACAGAATAAAAAGAGTGGGGGAGGGGGAGAAGCACAAGCTGGCAGGTAATGAGGAAGGTGGGCGGGTGGGGCAGGGGAATGAAGCAAGAAGCTGGGAGGCGATAGGTGGATGTGGTAAAGGGCTGAAGAAGAAGCAATCTGATAGGAGATGACAGCAGACAATGGAATAAAAGGAAGGAGATGAAGAACCAAAAATAGATGGTGGGCAAGTCATGAGGGGAGCAGAGGGTGATGAGAAGCAGTGAGGTGGGAGAGGGGTACACAGGGGGAAACAAAGGTGAGTGGTTACCGGAAGTTAGGGCTAGGGCTTTACTCTCTGGAGAGAAGGAGGATGAGAGGAGACATGATACAGGATATTAAGAGGAATATATAGAGTGGACAGCCAGTGCCTCTGCTCTAGGGCACCACTGCTCAATACAAGAGGACATGGCTTTAAGGTAAGGGTGGGAAGTTCAAGGGGGATATTAGAGGAAGGTTTTTTACTCAGAGAGTGGTTGATGTGTGGAATGCACTGCCTGAGTCAGTGGTGGAAGCAGATACACTAGTGAAATTTAAGAGACTACTAGACAGGTATATGGAGGAATTTAAAGCGGGTGTTATATGGGAGGCAGGGTTTCAGGGTTGGAACAACATTGTGGGCCGAAGGGCCTGTACTGTGCTGTACTATTCTATGTTCTAAGTTAGACGAATACAGTACAGTGCAAAAGTCTTAGGCACACAAACATATAGCTCGGGTGTCTATGACTTTTTCACAGTACTGTTATTGGTTTAACTAGGAAGGTGGTTGGGAAACAGAAATAAGAGTACTTAGCTGTGTATTAGATCAGTAGTATTAAGTGGTTAACTGCTAACTGAAAAGACATGATATACAGTACAATGCCTTAACAATATATATATATATATATGTGCCTAAAATGTTTGCACAGTACTGTAGATGTTAATGCTGCCAGACTGGAGAATACCAAGATGGAATGTATAACGTTGCTTCTCCAACCAGCTCTTGTCCTCATTGTGGCAGCAGAGGAGGCTGTGAACAGATATGTGGGTGTGGGAATGGGAAGTGGAATTGAAATGGGTGACCACTAGGAGATCCTGGCTGTTACCATGGACAGAGTGAGGGTGCTTATTGAAACAGGCCCCAATCTGCGTCAGGTCTCATTGATTTAAAGGAGGCAGCACCAGGGACACCAGGTACAATAGGTGACCCCAACAGACTTGCACGTAAAGCTCCACGCGGATGGACTGCTCGTGGCCCTGAGAGAGGAGGTGTAGGGGCAGGTGTAGCACTTGTCACACTTGCGGGGAGAGTTGCCAGGAGGGAGGTCAGTGGGGAGGGATGACCAGACAAGGAAGTTGCAGGGAGAGAAGTCCCAACAAAAGGTAGGGGTGGTGAGGGGAGAAGGTAATGCTTGGTGATGGGATCTTGCTGGAGGTGGCGGAAGCCGCTGAGAATGATGTGTTGCATTGTGGAGGCTCGTGGTGTAGATGAGGACAAGGGAACCCGACCCCTACTATGTTGGGGTGGGATGGGGTGAGCAGGTGAGCAGGAAATGGAAGAGATGGAGGTGAGTGCAGCTTTTATAGTAGTGGTAGGAAAGCTCCATTTTCTGGAAAAGTCCTGGAATGGAAAACCTCATCCTGAGAGCTGGTGGATGTGGATGCAGAGGAACTGACTGGTGACCATCTGGTCTAGTCTGAGAGATCAGCTGATGGAGTAACCAGTGCACAGTGGCTCTGGGCAAGCGCTGAGGTCCTCCGAGGAAGTGAGAGTCGGTGTTGGGCATAGATTGAGGTGTCTCTGTAGGAGAAGTAGCCCACAGTTTAATTAGAGGGCATCTACCATCATCCTTTGAAGTGAACAGTTATCCATCCTCTTGTAAAAGATGGGCGATAGGGTGGAGATATGTCACTACCAACCGAGGTGTAAGGTGATCCTTCTCTCCACTCGCCTGTAGGTTACCCTTAAGAAAGGTGTAGCACCTGGTTAACCCCCCCCCCCCCCCACCGAATCAAGGTCTGGTGAAGCCATGGGAACAGGTAGTGAGTGGTCGTATGAGCAGCCGGTGCGTATCACAAGTCCTGGTTATGCGACCCGCTGACGCCAGGCAGACAATCTCTGAAAGTGTTGATAATGCCTGGGGACACCCATCTTGGTCACGGCTGGAAAATGAGTGCGCCTTCGGGGTTCTGAGGCTTTGTGACCCTGGGGATGAGTCAATCCTACGCCAGTGTTGCAGGAGGAAAATGGAACATTCAGAAGAGTGGATCAGCTGTCAGGGGCTCTGTGCTCGGTGAATCGCGTACCCTCTCTCTCTTCCTCTCATTGGTGGTGGGGGGGGGGGGGGGGGAAGAGCTGGTTGCTGATTCTTGAATCAGAGAAGTTGTGAAAAAGCAACGCAGCACCGTAACTCAGTGAGTTGTGTTGGTCTCCCCTCTTGCTGTGAAAGGGTTTCACCTCTCTGTCCTTTTATTAGCGGGAGAGAGAGAGAGATAGATAGCCTGTGATATGTTGAATTGTCCGCTGAACAACTAGTTTTTATTGTAGTGCCAAACATGGTCTTCCTTGAGGGTTTTGCTGTTGCTTGCTTGGTGGGTGGAGGGTGCTGATGCATTTTTTTGCAGAAATAAGTGGGGGAGGGGGAGTGTGGTTGCTTTGCTTGTGTGTAAGAGGTGGAGTAGGGGGGGTTTGGGATTTTAACGTTTTTACTGTCACTCTTCTGCTTTTGTGTATGTCTGTGAAGAACAAGAATTTCAGGTTGTATATTGTGTACATTCTCTGATATTAAATGGAACAATTGAAGTATTGAAGGCAATGGAAAACTACACCTGTAGAAAAATTTGCCAAGAACAATCACAGTCACGGAAAAACCATGATTGCCCACGTCATACAACATGGCACATAACAAACGAATAAAGTTGTAAATGAAATTCGAAAAAAACTTCCGGCCACTGGAAATCTGCAATTAAAAAAAAAGAGAAAGCGGGAAACACTCCGTAGAGAGACAGAGTTCACATCTCAGGCTGAAAATACCTCATCAGTTGCATGATGTCTCAAAAGACTTCCAAAGTTTTTGTGGACGTTGTCTGAAGTGAAAGCAAACTTCATGGAAAGAGCACTGCTGATGTAGCATTTAACAGCTTTGATGATAACTTCTTGTTGTGAATTACTATTTCCACTCTGCTCAGCAACATGTTCAGATTATCAAACCACTTTCGTGGTGAAGGATTGACAGAATGTGTGTAATCAATACGCAGTAAGATTGGTGAGAAAGGTCTTTATCCTATTAATTAGTGGTCAGTGAAGGATTGTAAAATGAATACTTCAGCATTCAAAATAAATCATAAACACAAGAGATTCAGTAGATGCTGGAATTCTAGAGCTACACGTACAATATGCTGAAGGAACTCAGCTGGTCAGGCAGCATCTATGGAGAGGTTTAAACAGTCGATATATCAGGCTGAGACCCTTCTTCAGGACGGGAAAGGTAGGGGGGAAGAAGCCAGAATGAGAAGGTGGGTGAGGAGGGAGGAATACACCTGGCAAATGATAGGTGAAACCAGGTCAGTGGGTGGGGGGTAGGGGATGAAGTTAGGAGCTGGGAGGTGATAGGTAGAAGAGATAGGCTGAAGAAGATAGGAGAGGTCAGTAGACCATGGAATAAAGGGAAGGAGATGGAGAGCCAAAAGGATGTGATAGGCAGGTCATGAGGGCAATGGAGGGGTAGAGCAGCAGTGAGGGGGGGCAGAGTAATGAGGGGAAATAAAAGTGCGTGGATACTGGAAATGAGAGAAATAGATATTGATAGGTAGGTGGAAGAGGTAAAGGGCTGAAGAAGAAGGAATCTGATAGGAGAGGAGAATATACCAGGGGAAATGGGGAAGGAGGAGGGCCAGCAGAGGGAAGTTCAAAGGAGAAGTGAAGGATTAAGAGGAGAGCCAGAATGGTGAATGGAAAAAAGAGAGAAGGGGCAGAGGGGAGAAATTACCAGACATTAGAAAAATAGATGTTCATGCCTTCAGGTTGGAGGCCACCCAGACAGAATGTGAGCTGCTGCCTGCTTGTGACAGTGGAGAAGGCCATCGACTGACATGGAATGGGAATGAAAAATAGAATTAAAAATGCCTGATTGCCAGGAAAACCCACCTTCTAAAATCATCATCCCGAATGCTGCACACATAATAACATTTCACATGCTGTCAGCTTTGCTTCAGATAACGTTCCAGATTCTGAGCTTCAAGTTTGTGGGCTTAAGTCCAGCTCAGAGTATTGTATAGGCTGTGCTTCCCGTGAACTACTGATAGAGTGTTGCCCTGTCGAGAGGGGTACACCAAGGTTCCATTTGCTCTCCCAAGATCACACACATTTATTTGGATTGAAGCCTTGGGACTTCTCTCTGCTCTCCTGGTCAATCAGCCTCACTAAAAGATCACCTACTCATGATTTGCAGACCGAGGGAGAGGGACAGGTACTGTGGATGAGGCAAACCATTTACAGGAGGAGTAGGGCAGGTTGCATGAACGGGCAATGAAATGGCAGGTGGAATACAGTTAAGACAAATGTGCGGTCATGCACTTTGGTAGGAAGAATAAAGGTATAGCCTATTTTCTAAAAGACCCACGTAAGAAGGTTGGGCACTTCTGTGATGGACAGCACAAACATATTGGGCTGAATGGCCTTCTGTGCTGGAACCATTCTATGATTCTAAGGGAAATATTTCCTTGTTTACAATGTTTTCTGTCCGCGTTACAGCATTCCAGGACTCAGTATCAAATTCTGTAAGCTAATGCCATAACAAATTAGGAATATTGTGTTCAGTTATAGTCACCACCTTATAGGAAGTGTGTGGAAGCCTTAGAGAGGGTGCAGAGGAGGTTTACCAGGATACTGCCTGGATTACCTGTCTTACAAAGATAGACCATGTCACGTTGTGTGCTGGCAACATTGGAACTCAAGTGCGGAGGAAAGACAGACTCTGATGTAGAGTCAGCAAAGAGAACTTATTCATAATAATTCCAAAAGAGTATCAGCTGCTCGGCTGAGCAACACAACGTGACTTGGCATTCTCTAAACGAGGACCCTGCAATTAGTGCTAAACAGGCATCCGCTTAAATAATACAAGTAACATGGAATGCCTGACCCTTTCAAAATAAACTTAACAAGCTTAGAGAAAAGGCACCAGGAGACCACATTACAAAGAGCGAGTTGCTCAAGAAAGACACAAGGAACTCTAAACAATTAATAACTGTTGTTAAATGACAATTAACCAGTTCAGGTACTCTAAGAAGCTCAGAGCTCCGTGCTCTTGGGGTGCCCCACACACACATCCTCATTACAGGCAGTGTGAACTAGGGCTTTTCTCTTTGGAGCAAAGGAGGATGAGACGTGAGTTGATAGAGGTGTACAAGGTGATAAGAGGCATTGACGGAGTGGACACTCGAGACTTTTTCCCAGGGCAGAAATGGCTAATACAAGGGGGTGTAATTTTAAGGTGACTGGAGGAAAGTATAGGCGTGATGTCAGAGGTAAGTCATTATACAGAGAGTGGTAGGTGTGTGGAGCACCTGGCCAGGGGTGGTTGTAGGGGCAGATATATTAGAGGGATTAAGAGGCTCTTAGATAGGTATATGAATGATAGAAAAATGAAGGCCTACGTAGGAGACAAATGAGAAAATCTGCAGATGCTGGAAATCCAACACAACACGCACAAACTGCTGGAGGAACTCAGCAGGCCAGGCAGCGTCTATAGAAAAGTGTCTTGGCCCAAAACCTTGACCGTTTACTCTTTTCCATAGATGCTGCCTGGCCTGCTGAGTTCCTCCAGCATATTGTGTGCATTCTTTGTCTATGTAGGAGGCAAGGGTTAGATTGATCTCACAGTAGGTTAATATGTCTGTACAACACTCTGAGCCAAAGGGTTTGTACTGTTCTATGTTCTATTTTATGTAACGGCAGCGTCTGGCTATCCTTCTTTTATCATTTTGGGTTTATTTCTTATTCCTTTGTGTCCTATTACCACCCCACATGGCCTCGACTCAACCTTTCTGCCAAAGAACCTCTCGCTGATCACACCCTTCCATGTTCCCATTATGTCTCAAACATTTCACACTTCTAATGAAGGATCCTGAGGTGTTAACTCTCCTCAGGAGAGCGGCAAGTGTTTCCTGCAATTTCTTGCCTTTATTCTGTCATTCCCACTTCTCCCCTGATGACACGGGATTGGCACAAATTCGCTGATAGCTATGATGAAGGAAGGAATTTGCTGAAATTTGTTTTAACCTTGTAAGCTTCAACTGCTTCAATCTTTTGTGACTATTGTTCTACTAAAAATAACTAGCTAATTTGTCACCGCCAAGCAGATGAAATTGCTAAGTTTTTCAGCCTTGTATAGGTTTCAATGATACGACTATCAAACACATGTCCCTGTGCGATGACAATACCAATTGCTTTGATTGGGCTACTATGCTGATTCAGACTTCAATCTGTCACTGGGTTTTCAGAACTGTTAGGTTGTTTCATGGAATTCTTTTGCTTGCTAAACCATCTTATCACTTACATTTTGTTTTGCCGGTTTTATTGAGAAGTGGAGGCTCTAACCTGGGCAAAGAGAGGAGCAGACAATCTTCTGGACTGAGGTCCCATCACAGAAAGTTCCCCCGTTGAGTGGTGCTGGGTTGGTGCAGGTGCGGGTTCGTTTCTGCCACCCTCGGCCGCAGTGGACGCTACAGGGCGACCATTCTGTCCAAGAGGACCAGGCACCGTTGACTGAAAAATAAACATCCAGTTATACATGTTAAGGGCTCTGTGAACTGGACCCTGCTGGGGACGGGTCATCCATCTGAAACAACTTCTCTGTTTTTACCACCCTAAACTGCCTGACTTACTGACCACTTGAAGCAATTTGACCTCCAATTCCCATAAAACTGTACTCATTCAGAGGAGGAGGACATTGCTGGCAAAGCTAGTACTTATAGAAAACACAAGTACGTACACAACACTGGAATAACTCAGCAGGTCAGGCAGCATCCGTGAGGAAAGAGTAGCCAATGTTTCGGGCCGAGACCCTTCATCAGGAGGGGTCCTGTTTCCTGATGAAGGGTCTCGGCCCGAAACGTTGGCTACTCTTTTCTCACGGATGCTGCTTGACCTGCTGAGTTCTTCCAGCGTTGTGTACGTATTCTTTGATCCACAGCATCTGCCGTTGTATTTTTGTGTTTAGAAAACACAAGTGACTGCTGATGGTGTATTCTGGAGTCAAAAAAAAACTTTTTACTTTCGGTCATACATACCGAACAGAAACAGACCCTTCTGCCCACATTGTCCATGCTAACCAGAATGGCCACCTAAACTTGTCCTAGCTGCCTCCATTTGGCCCCATATTCCTCTAAATCATTCCTATCCATGTACTTGTCCAAATGTCTTTTAAAGATTATTACTTTACCTGCCTCAACCACTTCCTCTGGCAGCATTCCACCTATATGCACCACTCTCTGAGTGAAGAAGTTTTCAGCTTCCAGGAGTACTGGCAAAGATCTCGTAAGTCTGGATGCAAACACATCGATCCTCCATTTGCCCCCACAGATCCTGCTGATCCACCAGGTTCTTACATCATTTACTGCCATTCCAACTTACATCAGTTTGTAAGAATGTTGCCTGGGTTTTGTGAGGCTAGGACCTGCCCTGGAACTGAGGAGATGGTTGAGAGTGGATCACAGAGTCAAGTCACACAGCCCATGTTGAAGAAGGATAACAGATTTCCTTCCCTGAAGAACATTGGTAACCCAGATAGAGTTTAATAATGGTTACCATGACCACAACTCACTTAAATTACATTTTTACTGTTGATCAGGCTAGGTTTCAGCCATGAATCTGAGCCAAAAGACTTTTTGCACGTTGGTTGTCTGTTTGCCTTGTGTGCATTTTTTTCATAGATTTTATTGTGTTTCTTTCTATCTACTGTGAATGCCCGCAAGAAAATTAACCTCAGGTAAGTACTATCACTTTGATAATAAATCTACTTTGAAGGTCCATACCGGGGCTGCATAGAGGCGTAGTTTGTAATGCTGTGGTCTCACAGCTCAGTGACACAGTAGCCTAGAGGTCAGCACAACACTTCACAGTACCAGCAACCCGAGTTCAATTCTTGCTGCTGTCTGTAAGGAGTTTGTACGTTCTCCCCGTGACCCCCTGGGCTTCCTCCGGGTGCTCCGGTTTCCTCCCACAATCCAAAGCTGTACCGGGTTGGTAGGTTAATTAGTTGTTGTAAATCATCATGTGATTAGGTTAGGGTTAAATCGGGGATTGCTGGTCCACAGCTCGAAGGGCCACAAGGGTCTGTTCTGCGCTGCATATATAAATAAATAAAAACCCAAATTCAAAGCTGACCTCAGGTGGACCCTGTGAAAATTTGCATAATCCCCCTCGGCACCATCCAGGTTTTCCCCCACATCTTAAAGACATTCAGGTGGGTTAATTTGCTGCTGTAAGTATCCCCTAGTGTAGGTTAGTGCTTAACTCTGAGGGAATGTGGGCAAAATGCATCAGCAGGCCAAACCAGAGAGATATTTTGTAACGATCAATAAACCAATTGTTCAGAATCAAATGACTTTGCCTGGTGTCTCAGGGCTGGGAGTATTTGCACCCACACCACCCCCACTTCTTTTCTGCCACCTGTCCCACACCCCTCCTGTGGCGGTCTGACCTCGCCATCCCCAATATCCTTTGTTCTCACCAGATTTACATTCTTTTTCTTTTCTCCACATTGACAAATACAGTACTGTTCAGAAGTCTTTGGCACACTGGCTATATATATGTTACTAGGATTATTGCACAGTACTGGACATGGATGAGAAGGACTTAGAAGCAGAAGAACCAAAAGTGGGCACATAGGACAAGTTTGGATGGGCACCTAGGTTGGCATGGGCCAGTTGGGTGGAAGGGCTTGTTTCCATGTTCTGTGAATCTTTAAAATGGGATTTGTGCGAACGAGCATGGACTTGATGGCCCAAAGTGCCTGCTTCCATGTTGCAGGCCTCGAGGGCAGGCCTCACCTGGCACTGCAGCGAGGTTCTGAGAGGGTTCACCCACTTGAGTAACACCATCCTTTGCATGGGAGTCTGCCTGACTTATCGGGATTGCTGGAAAACATGGGACCTTTCCCAATTCCCTTGAAGCCAACACGTGACCTCTCACTCCATTGCTTTCTGCTGGATCTTGCTTCATGCACATCTCCTGGGTTACAGCAGTCGCTGCACTTCAGAAGATGCAGGGACGTTCTGAGATTGGGAAAGACGCACGCTAATCACCGCAATATCCACACATGAGGAGTGCAATACTATTTCTTACCAAAGACTGTCAGCGTGGCGACAGTACTCCGTCGCCGGGCAACCACGTTGGAGGCAATGCAGGTGTAGTTGCCTGAATCGGAGAGGTGCGCTTGCTCAATGACCAGACTGTGCTCTGCAGTTGTGTAAACATTGGGGTCGTGCTGAGGATCAATCGCCTCTTCATTCTTCAACCATTCGACCTGCAAGGAAAGGCAGAGGCATGGACTCCCAGAAAGGATATCACAGATTCATAGAGTCGTGCAGCATGGATACAGGCCCTTCAGCCCATCTTCTCCATACTGACCAAGGTGTTCGCCCAGGTTAATCTGCTTTTAAAGATTAAAAAGATTAGCTTTATTTGTCACACAGACATCGAAACATACAACAAAATGCATCACTTTGCGTCAACAACGAACATAGTCAGGGGATTGTCCTGGAGCCAGCCCCCAAATGTCACTACGCTTCGGGTGCTAGCATGATATGCCCGCAGTTTAGGAACCCCAACCCTAACTGTACGTATTTTGGAATGTGGGAGGGAACTGGGGCAGCCAGAGGAAACCTACATGGTCATGGAGAGAATGTACAAACTCTTCATAGACGGTGCTGGGAATTGAACCTCGATCAGCGATTGCTTGCGCTGTAAAATGTTGGCTCTAGACTTTTCCTTTCGAAGGACTTGTCTGGCAGCTTGTAACAGTACCACACTGTGTTGTGGTGTATTAAATTTTGTGCCATGAAAGTCTGATCAATTCCAAGCAATGCTTTAACTCTTTGTGAACTCATAGCATGTAAAGTGTACAAAATTAAGGGAGGGAAGTTTAGGGGAGACATCAGGGGTAAGTTTTTTTACACAGAGGGTTGTGAGTGCCTGGAATGACTTGCCAGCGACGGCGGTGGAGGCTAAAACATTAGGGGTATTTCAGAGCCTCTTGGACAGGCATATGGATGAAAGAAAAATGGAGGGTTATGGGGTAGTGTGGGTTTAGTACTATTTTTTTAAGGATTATATGGGTCGGCACAACATGGAGGGCTGAAGGGCCTGTACTGTGCTGTAGTGTTCTATGGTTCTATATAACAAAAAAGTGTCTGTACCAGTTGAACACTGTACGCTTGGTGAATGCTTGCTAATAGCTGCTGGATTCTCTTTGGCCTCGGGCACTAACGGCATGAGACCAAAAGACCAAAGAGTTTATCTATCTCTGCCTCTCTTGCTATGCTCGTGGATTGAACCCCTATTTGTTGAACCACCTTTTGGATGGGTCTTGGGACTTTCCCTAGATCGAGGAACTGTGATCATCAGTGTCGAGGACAGACCCAGAGTGATTTCATGAGTTGGAATTTGAAGTTCCCCCAACGACAGTAACAATCAAGAGGAGACTAAGAATCGTACACCCTGAAACATCTGTGGAAACCTTTGTGACTTACCAGGTAGTATATTGTGTGGTTTATATGTGCTTTCTGTTTCATGATAATAAATTAGGCTTGTTATTTCGCTGTGCGTGTCCAATTATTACCACATTTCTAGGATTATCTAATTGGCTTGGGGCTTCGGGGGTCTGATCAACCCACCCATTGCATGTACATGTATCACCCTGTACATGAAGGGGAGGCACAGAGGTACAACTGGTGTAATCCCTACCCCAGCTCAGTGACCTGAGTTCAGTCCCAATCTGTCTGTGTGTAGTTTGCACAATCTCCCTGCGACCCTAAGGGCTTCCTCTGGGAGCTCCAGTTCCCAAAGATGTGCTTTTTGGTGAAGTAACCGTAAGAGACCGTAAGATACAGGAGCAGAATTAGGCCATTTGTCCCATTGAGTCTGTTCCTCCATGGCAACATGGCCGATCCAATTTCCTCTCAGCCCCTATTCCTGCCTTCTCCTCGTATACAAGAGACCACAACCGATTGCCCCTGGGGTGTAGGTGAGTGGCCATATATTGGGGCTGAGTTGATGGGAGGGTGAGAAGAGCAAAATTGGTTAGGGTAGGATTAGTCTAAAAGTGGAAGCTTGATGCTTGGCCTGGACAGAGGACTGAAGGGTTTGTTTCTGTTTCCTATTCCCTACCTTTTATAAAAAACAAAGTATCCAGGCATGTCTGGGAGAGATAATTCCAACCATTCATGACTACCTGAGTGAGAAAATTTCTCCTCAAGTCACTTTTGAATGGGTAAATGCTTATCCTGAAGGCTTTTCTTCCAGCTGTCACATTCTCCAAACACTTGTTAACCTCTACTGATAGGAAAATTGAAGAGACGAGATGCGGGAGAAAGTGTGAAGTGATTCAACTTGGAATGTCGAACTTGAAGGCAGAATACAGGGTTAGTGGCAGGATTGAATATCCTTGTGGATAAACAAAGGCAGCTTGGAGCTAACGTCCATAGATTCCCTCAGTGGTGCCGCTTAAATTGATAAGGTGGTTAAGAAGGTTAATGGTGTGTTGGTTTTAATAGTTGGAGGACTGAGTTCAACAGCTGCAAGTTAATGTTGCAGCTCCATATAACCTTGGTTAGAACACGCTTAGAATATTGCATTCAGTTCTGGTTATAGGAAGGATGGGGAAGCTTTAGAGAGGGTCCAGAGGAGATTTACCAGGAGGCTTCCTGGATTAGAGAGCTTGAGGACAGGTTGAGTTAGCTAGGGCTTCTCTCTTTGGAGCGAAGGAGGAAGAGAGGTGACTTGATAGAGGTGTACAAGATGATAAGAGAAATTGATTGAGTTGTTGGCCAAAGAGTTTTTCCCAGGGCAGGAATGGCAAAAAAAAAGGAGGGCATAATTTTAAGGTGATTGGAGGAAAGTAACTGGGGGATGTCAGAGGTAGGTTTAACACATAGAGAGTAGTGGGTATGTGGAATACCATGCCAGGGGTGTTAGTTGATGCAGTTGCATAATGGGCAGTAAAAAAAATTCTTAGATAGGCACACGGATGAAAGAAAAATGGAGGGTTATGTAAGAGGGAAGGGAATGATTGATCTCAGAGTAGGTTAAAAGGTTGGCACACATTTTAGGAAGAAGGGGCCTATACTGAGTTATAAGGTTTTATGTTCTACGTTCTAACTCTATTCAAGTCACCTAGCCTTACGATTTGGAAATACATTACTGTTTCCTCATCATCTTTCGTCGACATCCTTCAGCTATTACCCAATATCAATGCAGGAGATAAAAACAATGACACAAAAGTTCCCGCAGAAGCTGAATCTGGCTTCTGCCCCTTTCCTCTCCAGCCCTGCTGAAGGGTCTTGGCCCGAAATGTTGACTGTTCGTTTCCCTCCATAGACGCTGGCTGACCTGCTGAGTTCCTCCAGCATTTTGTGAGGTATAAACTGATTGTGTTAGGAATGCAAAATCCTGAAGAAAGATTGGACCAACACTTCTGTAGATGCTGCCTGACCTGCCAAGTACTTCCAATATCTTCTGTCCTATTTCAGATTTCCAGCATCTGCAGATGTTTTTCGTCACTCTGGGACTTCACCAGAAGGACTGTAACAGCTGAAGCAGCTGGTTCACTAACACTGACTCAGTCAGCGATGGGGGAATGGATTTAGACCTTGTCAGTGATGCTTGACTTCTGGAAACAAATACTAAAAAGTTCTAAACATTCCAGCTGGGGATAACAGCCTCTCAGGATCAGTGAAATGTCTACAGCCAAGAAATTGCAGCAGTGGAGACCGAGTCCACATCTGTCCGAGGTCTGAGCACTCAGTAATAGTGGTGGAGCTTCATATCTTTGCCCCTGATGCTGCCATTATCTCTCCAGTTAACCTACTATTCGTACGTCTTTGGACTGTGGGTGGAAACCAGATCATCGGGAGGAACCCACGCAGTCACAGGGAGAACGAACAGACTTCTTATAGACAGTGGAGGGAATTGAACCTGGGTCACCGGTGCTGTAATAGTGTTATGCTAATCAATACTCTACTGAGGACTCAGCAGGCTAGGCAGCATCTATGGAGGGAGATGAAGAGTGTGAATATTTTAGACCAAGACCTTTCATCGGGATGGAATTCGTCCAGTATTTTGTCTGCACCTCCGCTCCATCTGCCGAAAGCAGAACTGTCATTCCCATTCCTGTTCCGACGTGTTGGTCCGTGGCCTTCTCCTGTGCCGTGATGAGGCCACCCTCAGGGTGAAGAAGCGACACTTTATGTTCTGCCTGGATAGCTTCCAACCTGATGGCATGAATATTGATTTCTCCTTTCCCTTCCCTCTGCATCTGTTCTCTACTCTGACCTCTTACCTCTTCTCTCCCGCCTATCACCTCCCCCTGGGTCCCCTCCTCTTTCCCTGTCTCCTATGGTCCACTCTCCTCTCCTATCAGAGTCTTTCCTCTCCAGCCTTTTACTTTTCCTTCACCCCTGGCCTCACCTATCACTTTCCAGCTATCCTCCCTCCGCTCCCCCCCCACCTTTTTATTCAGGCATCTTCACCTTTCCTTTCGGGTCCTGATTAAGGGTCTCAGCCCGAAACATCGGCTGTTTATTCATTTCCATAGATGCTGGCTGACCTGCTGAGTTCCTCCATCATTTTGTGTGAGTTCCTTAATGGCAGCAGCAGGAATTGAACTCCGATCTTACAGCTGGCACTGTCACAGCGTTACACTAAACGCTTTGCTACCGTGCCTACCCACTCCTCCTTACTGCCATCCTCACTGAGTGCTATGCAGTCTGATTTGAGAGACACACTAATACCTCCCATGGGCTTAACACTGCATCTGGCTACTTACTGAGGTACATGGTAAGAAACTAATATTTTGTGCCCTTAAGTGAGTGATAAATCCCAGCTGTAACACAAATTATGTTTTTCATTTTTCACCAAGCCCGTAATGAAAACTGCGATCCCCTGGGGAACTTCGCCAGCTCAATAAATTACAACAAGGTTAATATTATTCAGCTGCTTAGAATATCAGACGGAGATTCCTGTGTAATTGTGAAACCAACCGAGCTTCAAGCGGCGACGTGTAGTCAGCCAGTGGAGCGGTACCAGGTATGCGTTGCTCAACGCAGGCACAAACTGAAGCTCCTTGCAATTAAAAGAATATAATTGCCTCAATTGTCTCCATGGTGACAGTCACTGTTCATTTACGTTTGATTATAAGGATAGGTTAGGCTGCTGAATAGTACTGGACTAGACTGTGCTGTTTAATTAGAATCTCTCGTGGAGCGTTTGTGTGCTGCTATGTAAAATCTGGTTGAAAGTGGCCCAACAGTGATATTTATGTGTCTCTGGCTTATGAAGGTACTTGTATTTCAGCTCCTCTGTTGGTTCAAGGGCGAAAAGGAGAGAAAAATAACACCAGATGGAGTCTCTCAACAAACTCTCTCCACATGTGCAGCTTATTTTCTTACGAAGATAAAGAGATCGCTTTCCTACTTACTCATCTCTCAGGGTCTCTGAAAAGCTTGCCAACAGCTCTGTGGAGCCACATAAAAAGGAAGGATATGATTGCATTAGAGAGGACGCAGAGGCTTAGTTTTCCTCAAAGTAGAGGAACCGAGGAAGAGGTGGACAGAATTATGAGGAGCATGGATAGGGTAGGTAGAAGTGTGGAAAAGAGCCTGGGGCTTACTTACGGAACAAACTTTCTTTTTATTACAAACTGAACTCAACAGTGAAGTATCATGTCCTGGAATGAATGCATCCCGATTCAGCAATTTCATTATTTTTATACCATTTTTTATCGACACTTAATCCCTTTTACTTCTATCTGCATGCGCTGTGTATACATAGTGTGAGGTAACCATATAACAATTACAGCATGGAAACAGGCCATCTTGGCCCTTCTAGTCTGTGCGGAATGCTTACTCTCACCTAGTCCCACTGGCCCGCACTCGGCCCATAAGCCTCCATTCCTTTCCTGTCCATATAGCTATCCAATTTTTTTTTAAATTGGTATGCCTTCTGCAGAGTCAAGCTTCAGCTTCTTAAGTGGTAAATGAGACAGGAGATTGTGCTAGTGCTGGAAATCTACACACACACACACACACACACACACACACACACACACACACACACACACACACACACACACACACACACACACACACACACACACACACACACACACACACACACACACACACACACACACACACACACACACACACACACACACACACACACACACACACACCAGGTCAGAATCAAAATCAGGTTTAATTTCACCGGCATACATCATGGAATTTATTGTCTTTGTGGCAGCAGTAGAATGCAATCAATATTAATAGAAAAGACTGTGAATTACAGTAAATATATATGTATATATTAAATGGCTGAAATAAATAAGTAGTGCAAAACAGAAATAAAAAAGTAGTGAGGTCTTGTTCATGGGTTCAATGTCCATTCAGAAATCGGATGGCGGAGGGGAAGAAGCTGTTCCTGAGTCATTGAGTGTGTGCCTGCAGGCTTCTGAATGTCCTCCGTCATGGTAACAATGAGAAGAGGGCATGTCGTGGTTGATGGGAATCCTTAATGATGGATGCTGCCCTTTTGAGGCATTGCTCATTGAAGATGTCCTGGATACTATGGAGACTAGTGCCCATGATGAAGCTGACTAATTTTACAACTCTCTACTGTATCGGCCCTTGCCCTTCCCTTGGACAACATCGGTGGTGTGGAGGGGGAGACTTGCAGCTTGGGCAACTGCCGGTCTCCCATACAACCCTGCCCAGACCTGCGCAAATCCATAGTCTCTTGAGACTAATCTGTAATTGAGGTTGGTTTGAATCAGTTCAGTCTACCCATGTTTATCTGCTGCAATGACCATCCTGCTGTTCTCTAGTAGCCCTCCAGCCTTCACTATTCCCTAATACAGTAGGAAACTTTTTACTCACAGCAGAGGTGAATAAAATTACAGGACATGGGTTTAGGGGAAGGATTAAGAGGTTTAGATGGGATCGTAGGAGAAAAATTTCACACAGATGTTGGTTCAAATTTAGAATATACTGTCCTGGTGGTGACTCTCAGTGTCACGACCATGGACGCTGCCGTGGAATCGGTGTGCCCATGCTGGCGGGCTGCGCAACAGGTTCAACAACTACGCTCGTAAATATGCACTTTCCAGCTAATTACTATGGTGGTATTTAACTCCATTTATTTTGTTCTGGTCTTGTTGGGACTTGACCAAAACCACAGGAACATTTACACTTCCAAATTACCCTTATCCTTGTCTGGGAAAGAAGACTAACGTTTTGACTGATGCTGTAAAGGAGCAGTATTTATTTAGTTACTGCTTCCAGCCAGAGTGTTGGCCTTTAACTTTCAGTTTGAGAATTTTAGTTAACGGTCCTGTAGGCCCGGCATTTATTGTTTTTCTTTTGCTTTAAATTCTGCAACAGTTCTCATTAAATTCGGTGAACTGTTAACCCATCCATTTCAGTGTGTCTCTGAACGTGCTTGGGCCCTATATCCGAACGTCCTGACACTCAAAGTTCAAGGTTCAAAGTACATTTGTTATCAAAGTATGTATCCATTATACAACCTTGAGATTTGTTTCCTAAGAGGCAGCCTGGAAACAAAAGAAATCAAAAACAATCATTAATAAAAGACTGACAAGCGCCCAATGTGCTGAAAGGAAAAAAAAAATTCATGCAAACATTAATTGCAAGCAAATAGCGTTCTGAACTGAAATCTACAAAGACAGTTTGTCTCTAGAACCTTAGTTCTGTGCAGAGTGGAGCAGCGGGCTGAGCGGATCCATCCCTCGCCTCAGGCCCCGACACCATGACCTTTTCAATCTGGCCCAGCGCTCACAACATTTAAGAAAAGCCTAGATAAGCACTTAGAAGTGCCGAACATGTCCCTACCTTAGAAATTACTAGGTTTACCTATAGCCCTCTATTTTACTAAGCTCCATGTATCTATCCAAAAGCCTCTTAAAAAACCCTATCGTATCCACCTCCACCACTGTTGCTGGCAGCCCATTCCATGCACTCACCACTACTCTGTACTTACTCCCCAGCACCTTAAACCTGTGTCATCTTGTGGCAACCATTTCAGCCTTGGGAAAAAGCCTCTGACCATCCACATGATCAATGCCTCTCATCATCTTGTACACCTCTATCAGGTCACCTCTTATCCTCCGTTGCTCCAAGGAGAAAAGGCTGAGTTCACGCAACCAATTCTCATAAGGCATGCTGCCCAATCCAGGCAACATCCTTGTATCTATTCTCACAATAATTAAGAAGTATTTAGGTGAGCACGTAAAGCACTTATGTGTAGATGTTCTATAGGTCAGTTGTGGAGAGCGCCCTCTTCTTTGTGGTGGCGTGTTGGGGAGGAAGCATTAAGAAGAGGGACGCCTCACGTCTTAATAAGCTGGTAAGGAAGGCGGGCTCTGTTGTGGGCACAGAACTGGAGAGTATGACATCGGTAGCAGAGCGAAGGGCGCTGAGTAGGCTACGGTCAATCATGGAAAACCCTGAACATCCTCTGCATAGCACCATCCAGAGACAGAGAAGCAGCTTCAGCGGCAGGTTGCTATCGATGCAATGCTCCTCAGGCAGGATGAAGAGATCATTACTCCCCAATGCCATTCGGCTTTACAATTCTACCGCCAGGAGTAAGATATGTTAAAGTGCCGGGTTTAGGACTGAGCTTAAGTTACCATTCAATGTATTTTATTTTAAGTATTTTATTTTATGTATGTATTTTAAGTATTGTATGTAATTAGTTTTGCTACAATAAGTGTATGGGACATTGGAAAAAATGTTGAATTTCCCCATGGGGATGAATAAAGTATCTATCTATCTATCTATCTAGAAAGCACTGGACCAAACATTGGTAAATGGGATTAACATAGACTGGTCAGCATGAATGTGGTGGGCCGAAAGGCCTGATACTGTGACCTATGACTTTTTCAGCATCTTGTTCCTCCGTTAGTTCAGTGCTCATTCAGCCTATTTTAATCTCATGCAGTAACCCCCTCCCCACCCTCCAATACCAGATGGTGATGCAGCCAGTCAGAACGCTCTCCACAGTACATCTGTAGAAATTTGCGAGTGTTATTGGCGACATACCAAATTTCCTCAAACTCCTAATGAAAATACAGCCGCTGTTGTGCTTTCTTTGTAACTGAATTGATATGTTGGGGCCAGATAGATCCTCAGAGATATTGACACCCAGGAGTTTGAAATCGCTTACTCTTTCTACTTCTGATCTCTTCATGAGGACTGGTGTGTGCTCCCTCGACTTGCCCTTTCTAAAGTCCACGATCAACTCTTTGGCCTTTCTGGTGCTGAATGGAATGTTGTTGCTATGCCACCTCTCAACCAGTGATCTATCTCACCCCTGTATGGCTTCTCGTCACTAATGTCTATATTGCCACTGAAGGAAGCTATTTAGCCTCTTTGGCCCTGTTTCTGGCATTCAATAATCCAAGGCCAAGTATGGTACTGACCTTAGAACCAATACTGTCTCTGCCAACTCACTGGAAGGGTAGGCTAACCAATGCCAGGCTAACATCCCTTGCACTGAGGCCCAGTTTCTCACAGGGGATTACATTGGGCAGGACAGATCGCTTGCATCAGATTTGAAAAACAAATGCTCTATTCCAAGCTACTTCATAAATTAGCAGGTGGACTGAGTAAAAGGTTGAAGAACTGTAACATCCTCAGAGATTCCAGTGTATCCCTGGCCCGTGATCATCCAAACGGAGACACATTTAGGATCTATTGAGAACCCAAGTCCAGACATCAGGATGGAAGGAGTGCTACGTAGGAGTAATATCCCTTCCATCAGACACCTTCTGCCCCATTTGTAGAATTTATATTGGTCTCACTAACTACTTCAGAACAGATTGTATGAAGAAGGATGGATCAGATTCATCTGGATGTTGCCTTAATTCGAGTCCTTTATATATGGGAAGAGATTGGATAGAGTGGGCTTGTTTTCCCTGGAGTGAAGGAGGCTGACGGTTGACATGGTAGAAGCATATAATATAAATGAAGTTACAGGTAGGGGAGATGATCAACGTCATTTTCCCATGTATGAAGTATCAAAAATTAGAGGGCAGAGTTTTAAGAGGAGAGGTAGGAGAATTGCAGGGGAGTCCAATGGCAAATATTTTTACATAACAGTTGGTATCTGGAGCTTGTTGCCAGAAGAATTCAAGCACAAGTTTATTGTCAGGGGAAAATACACGAAGTGCACAAACTCTATGAAAATTAGCTTTCGGCAACAGCAGCAGTGCAGTACATGGCAAACATTAATTACATGAACCTAAATTAACCTTAATTATTATTTACAGCAAGTGGAATCAGATACAATTACTATGCTTAAGAAGCTTTTAGACAGATCCTTAAATAGGTAAAGCATAGAAGGGTATCGTCCTAATGTGGGCAACGGGGTAAAGTGTAGATTAACACCATCAGCTTTGACGTGATGGACCAAAGGAACTGATTCTGTGGTGTATGAGTCACAGGGTCATAGAGCACAGGAAAAGGCCATTCGGCCCATCATAAAACTGAAAAGCAAGTGAGTCACTCTTGACCCCAAGGGTCTGCCTAGGAGGAGAAACATCTTTTCACATCTAGGATATGTTCTATTCCTGCTACCACCATCAGGGAGCCTAAAGACCTACACTGAATACAGGAACAGTTTCTTTCACGCCACCATAAGAATGATCCATGAACCTATAACCACTAACCCATTATTCCTTTTTTAAAGCACTATTTATTTATTCTGTAAGTATTAGTAATATTATGTATTTGTATTTGACTGCTGCCACAAAACATCAAATCTCACATTGAACAAGACAGTGATAATAAACCTGCGTATGATTCTGATTAAAAACGTTTCAGCTCTGTGGATCACAAAGGGATTAGTTACAGTCTGTCCTCTTTTTTGGGTATCCAGAGAAGTACTCACAAAATGTCGGAGGAACTCAGCAGGTCAGGCAGCATCTACGGAAAGGGATAAACAGTTGATATTTTGGGCTGAGACCCTTCATCAGGTCTGTTTATTTCTCACCAGAGTTGCTGCCTGACCTGCTAAGTTCCTCCAGCATTTTATGTATGTTACTCTAGCTCGTGATAAATATCTGGTTTCCTCTCCCTTCCACCCACGCACTCCAATGCAAACTGTCTTTGCAAAAATTCCTAGAAAGATTCCAAACAAAAATGAAATTTTGCCAAAGAAAATCATAGAAATTTACCCTCAATGGCCACTTTCATTATGTACATCTGCTCGTTAATGCAAATATGTAATCAGCCAATCATGTGGCAGCAGCTCAATGCCTAAAAGTGTGCAGAGATGGTCAAGAGGTTCAGTTGTTGTTCAGACCAAACATCAGAATGGGGAAAAAGTGATCTAAGTGACTTTAACTGTGGAATGATTGTTGGTGCCAGATGGGGTGGTTTGAGTATCTCAGGAACTGCTGCTCTCCCGAGATTTTTATGCACTAAAGTCTCTAAAGTTTCCAGAGAAAGGTGCAAGAAACAAAAAGCATCAAGTGAGTGGCAGTTCTGTTGGCAGAAGTGCCTTAATAATGAGAAAGGTCAGAGGGGGAATGACCAGACTGCTTCTAGGAAACAGGAAGACAACAGTAACTCAAATAACCACGTTTGGACAGGTGGGGCTTATCAGCCTTGGTCGGCAGCCCGTCTAGGGGAAGGAAATCTCTGATTTTAAACCTCCGCTGCCTTGCGGCCATACCCACCCAAGGGAAAGGCTTCAGGAGTAGATCCTGAGGGAGAAATCCGGAGCTGGGGTCCCTAAGGCAGTTTGATGTCGTTTACAACTTCACCCTGGCAACCTCTGCAACAACACCTGTGCCAAGCTGTATCAGCGCTCGCCCTTCCCTTGGACAACATCAGTGACGTGGAGAGGGGGAGCCCGCTGCATGGGCAACATCCAGCTCTTCAAATCTTCCCGCCCAGGCTTGTGCCCTGGAGAGGACACAGTCCACCAGAGGCGCAAACCCGTGAACCCCTGGGATTGACGGCTGCCTACTATAACAGTGATGTACAGAAGAGCATCTCTGAATGCACAACATGTCAAACCTTGAAGTGGATGGGCTACAGCCGCAGAAGAACATGACCATAAACGTACATACAGTGGCTACTTTATCAGCTCCTGCAGGTATCTAGGAATGTGCCATTCTGAGTGTATATTACTTACCAATGATGATGATGATGATGATGATGATGTCATTCATCAGTCTTGAAGGACAACGGATGTTTTGTCACTGGAGGGACCTCTCCTGGGCAAAAGCCTGGGTAGAAGGTATGGAGATCCTAGGATACCCAGTCATCAAGATCCCACTCCTGGCATCACCGGTGTAGTCCAAAGGAAAGTGAAGAAATATGTTTGGCGCCAGCTTGGCCGTAGCTGTTGCCGTTAGGATGTTCAGTGATGTCCAACCACCTCATCAGAAGCTCCACTCTGGATTTGCTGTCTGGGTTTACTCCATAGCCTTTGTCTCTCCCGAGGCGGCCCACAAGGCAGTGGGACCACTTCCCCACTGCTGGGAAACCCATGCCCTCACCCATTACCTATAAATCCCTTAAAAAAATGATTTTCTAGTCTTTTTTTTTCTCCCTTCACCCTTGTTCCCTAGCTGTGAAAGGTAACCTCATCTTGTCCTGCTGGAAGACAGATATTTTTGCCTGATTTGTTTAAACTGTGAAGGAGACATCTAATGCTATCATGCTCTTAGGAAATCAAGTCTATTCATAAAGGGGAGGTCTTAAATAGGCCTGTCAAAAAGAGTGGACTGCTTTGAGACATGAAACATTATGACTTGAGTCGAAATCTAGAAGTAGTAAATTGAATCACTCCACCATTTCACGTCCATGCAAAGCCAGTGGATGAGCTAAATTGAAATTCCATTATATACTCAAGCTTCTGGCTAATCACAAAAAGATCTATAGTGGAAATGCAGGGACATATATGGATTAGTTCAATAACCCTGTGTTAAGCATCAAGGGATAAATTTGCCTAATTGGTACATTTGTTCCAATTACTGAAAATAATTGCCACATGCTGACTGACAGGGTATGTTCGAAATGGGCTCTGTTGAGTGAATTGGAATCCTGTCAGGCTTATTGTGGTCACTGCACCTGCTACTCCCACCTGCCTCTCCAAATCCATGTCCCTCCTTTGGCAAGGAGAACAGTTTCAATCTTTAAGGAATCAATTCACATTGACAGCGTGGCTTTGAACACTGGCGAGTAAGGAGGCTGCTGAAAGTTATGTAAACACACAGTGGTCAGCAGAACCCAGCTAAACACCGATTAATCAAAAGCTCACATCGGCAAATTTATCGTGTTCACATCCACCTCCGTGATTACGCTGTGATTTCATCAACACAATTATACACATTAATCTTCATTCCGCAGCATTTGTCAACTGCATTCTGGGTATAGAGGCCATTATAGTAGCTACTGCACTATCTAAATTAATCCATCGGGTGTATATCGAATCACTTAATCATGATGCAGTCAAGCGGCCCCTGTGAGTGCATTCCACCTTCATTAGATTTAATATATTTCTCATTATACACTGCAGTCTTTTGGATGAATACTTGGTGATCTGTTTGGTGTTTACTCTTCATCTGCCCGATCCTACTTCAATAAGATGCCAATCAGAAGTTGCACCTAAATTTGGGCTGCTCTGCTATCATTTCATTGGCTTTATCTGTTCACATACTCTCGGTGTCCACTTTATTAGGTACACCTGATCGTGAATGCAAATATTTAATCAGCCAATCCGGTGGCAGCAACTCAGTGCAAAAATCAAAGCATGCAGACATGGTCACGAGGTTCAGTTGTTGTCCAGGCCAAACATCAGAATGGAGGAAGAAACGTGATCTGAGTGACTTTGACCGTGGAATGATTTTTGGTGCCAGATGGGGTGGTTTGAGTACAGGTTTCCCCCGCAATCCGAAGGTAGAGCGTTCCTATGAAACCGGTTGTAATCCAAAATGGCAAAAATTGAAGAAGCAATTAGCATTAATTTATATGGGAAAAATTTTTGAGCGTTCCCAGACCCAATAAAAATAACCTACCAAGTTAAAGCAAATAACACATAAAATCTAAAATAACACGAACATATAGTAAAAGCAGGAATGATACGATAAATATACACTCTATCTAAAGTAGAAATATTGTAGGTACAGTGTAGTTTCACTTATCAAACTCAGGAAGACAGCGAGTCTCGGGAATCTGCACTTACACGCATACGTACGCACATGCATACGCACGTACACGCATATGCACATATACGCATGCGCAAACAACTGCCCACACGAGGCTTCACGGTCACTGTAGTCTTTCTCGGAGTAAACACACGTATAAAGCAGGCGTCTTTTTTTCGTAAAAGCAAAAATCCTCTTTGGTTAGCGAAAACAGGTACTAATGTAGGTCTTTCATAACAGCGAGTTGTCGTAAAGCGAACGTTCGAAAAGTGGGAGCCACCTGTATCTCAGAAACTGCTGATCTGACATACAATAGTATCTGGAGTTTTCAGAGAATGGTGCGAAAAACAAAATAAAAATCCAGTGAATGACAGTTCTGTGGGTGAAAGTGCCTTGTTAATGAGAGAGGTCACAGGAGGACGGTCAAACTGGTTCAAGCTGACAGGAAGGTGACAGTAACTCAAATAGCCACATGCTACAACAGTGGAGTGCAGAAATAACACACAGCACACACAAAATGCTGGAGAAACTCAGCAGGCTGGGCAGCATCTATGGAGAAGAGTACAGTCGATGTTTTGGGCTGAAACCCTTCAGTAGGACCCATCTTTTCAATAGATGCTGACTGGCCTGCTGAATTCCTCCAGCAATTTACTGCAGATTTTTTCTTGTTTCTGAACACATAACACTTGGAACCTTGAAGTGATGGGTTACAACAACAGAAGACCACGAGCATACACTACAAGAGGTACCTAATAAAGTGGCCACTGAGTTAATTTAACAATGACTGACAACTTATAATGTGGACCTCCTCTTCTGACAATACACAGAGGAGCAGAATTTTTCCATCATGATTCCCTAAACCGATAAACTCCTACATAATTTTGCGGAGTAGATCAGGATGGGTCCTGATCGGTGGTTGTGTGACGGGTGGCCTGAATTAAAACACTTTCTCTGGAGGCTAATCAGCCCAGAAAACAATCTGTGAATCTGAAAAGAAATAGCAAAAAGCATTTATCCTTCATTTCTTCCGTTGCATGCACACCTCAATTATTTTGGGTTTATTTGCACAACAAAGTGCGCTGTGATTAGTATGTTTAAGACACAATTGGCAGGATTTCCATGGCAAGGTAGAAGCTGCCAGATGAACACCAAAACCAGAGGGGGGCCACCACACTTAATTAAACATCTAGCAAGATGCCATGAGTTGTGGAGCACAAACACTGAAGAGGCCCAGATGGACTACTGGGTAGAAAACGGTTGGAGGGTTGTGAAGCTAGGGAGAGCTGCTGCCTCATGTTTTCAGTGTCCTAGGTTCAATCCTGACCTCAGGTGCTGCCTGTGTGGAATTTGCATGTTCTCACTGCGATCTTGTGGATTTTGTCTGTGTGGTCCAGTTGTCTCCCAAATTCCAGCAATATGCAGGTTGAGATAAAATGCAGAATTGGTCCTTCCAGCCAGTTGCCCAGCAATCCCCTGCATTAATCCTAGCCTAACCACAGGACAATTTACAACGACCAACTAACTTATCAACTGGTGTATCTTTGGACTGTGGGGGGAAACCAGAGCACCCAGAGGAAACTCACACAGTCACAGGGAGAACCTACAAACTGCATACAGGCAGTGTAGGGAATTGGCCACTAGAACTTTCTCCTGGTGTGCAGGTGAGTGGGAGGTGGAATCTGGGTGGAGCCGATGGGAATGTGGGGAGAACTAAATGGGATTCCTGTAGGATAAGAGTCAATGAATGGTCAGCACAGACTCAGTGAGCCAAATGGCCTGTTTCTATTCTGTGTGATTGTATGTCTCGATGGTAGGGCAGGCCTAATTCCTACTTTGGAGACACAAGAGACTATGGATGCTGAATACTGGAGCAACAATCAAGATGATGCAGAAACTTAGTGGGTTGAGCGGCATCTGTGAGCAGAAAGGAATAGGACGCAGAGACCCGGCCTGAAACATCAACAATTCCTTCCCATCCCCTCCCCACCCCCACAGATGCTGCTTGAGTCAGACACACATACACACACCTAAGCTCAATCATGAAAAAAAGGGAAAATCCAGGAAACACTCAGCAGTCAGGCAGCATCTACGGAAATCAAAACAGTTTTAAACTTCTGGTCTGAGACGGTTCAGAGCTGGAACAAGAATTGTGGGGTCATCTTATATTCTTCCAACCAGCTTGCGGAAACCTCCCTGAGAGGACAAGGCCACCATCCCAGGAACCAATGTGTGAGTATACTCCATCTATCAATAATGTATCCTTTTTAGAAAGATCAAAACTGTTTATAATATTCCAGATGTGATCTCACCAGAAACCTACAGCACTGAAGCAAACTGTCTTTATTGATGGACTCAAACCGCCTTACAATAAGGGCCAGCACACTATATTCCCTGACACTGCAGTTTTAATGATTCCTATACAAGGATGTCCAGGTCAGTATGAATGCAAACTTGTTTTATGTTCTGACCACTTAATAAACACTCTTCTATTCGTTTCTACTAAAGTGAACAACATTACATGTGAACACAAAGTACACTGCAGATGCTGTGGTCAAATCAACACGTACAACACGCTGGAGGAACTCATCAGGTCGGGCAGCATCCGTGGAAACGAGCAGTCAACGTTTCAGGCCAAGACCCTTTATCAGGACTGAAGAGGGAGAGGGAGGGGGCAGGGGCCCTATAAAGAAGGTGGGGGGAGGGTGGAAGGAGCCAGGTGAAAAACCAATCAGAGGAAAGATCAAGGGGTGGGGGAGGGGATGCAGGGAGGGGATAGGCAGGAGAGATGAAGAAGGAATGTAAGGGGAAAGAACTATGGGTAGTAGAAGAAGGCAGAATCATGAGACAGGTGATAGGCAGCTGGAAGAGGAGGCAGGGTGAAAGTGGGATGGGGGAAGGGAGAGGGTGGGAATTACTGGAAGTTGGAGAATTCAATGTTCATGCCAAGGAGCTGGAGACTACCCAGACGGTATATGAGGTGTTGCTCCTCCAACCTGAGTTTGGCCTCATCATGGCAGTAGAGGAGGCCATGTATGGTATATGTGAACACTACGTGAATATGTGTATTATATGTGAACACTGTAGAAGAAGGGATAGACTGGTCTATACTAGACTGCGGTATAAGAGAGACTGTGTATTGTTTTTCCACTGGACAGAAGAGCGCTAAGGTGACATGACTGGAAGAATTGGATTGGCCCATGGTGGAATGGTGGAGCGGACTCGATGGGCTGAATGGCCTACTTCTGCTCCTATAATCTTATGGTCTTATGATCAGCAGCATGGAAGCATAGTGGTTAGCTCAACGCCTTACTGTACCAGTGGCCCAGGTTCAATTCCCGCCACTTCCTGTAAGGGGTTTGTACGTTCTCCTTGTGTCCGCAGTCAAGAGATGTACCAGTGTCTATGTTAATTGGCTATTGTAAATTATACTGAGGTTAGGGTAAGATTAATTCGAGGGTTTGCTGGGCATCACAGCTTGAAGGGACTATCCTATGCTGTATCTCAATAATAAAAAAATATTAAATCAAAGTTCACAAGTTCAAAGCAAATTAATTATCAAAGTACATAAATATCACCATATGCAAACGTGAACCCTGAAAAGCAAAGAAGTATGAAAGCCAGTATCTGTTTGGCATGGTGGTGGTGTCTAAGGCTACAGGCATCAGTTGGTGAGAGGGTTTGAAGGGGCTCTGAGGAGTAAATATTTCACACAAAGAGTAGTAGGAATGAGCTGCTAGAGGATGAGGTAGGGTCAGGATCAGTAACAAAGTTTAAGAGGCATCTGGAGAGTTTTTGCAAGAAAATGGCGTTGAGGGGCATGGAATTGATGCAGGCAATTGGAGTTAGTAAAGACAGGAATGTCAGTCAGCATAGATGCAGTCCCCAAAGGGCCTGCCAACTCTATGTTTGGGCCCCGAGTAGAGATAAGGCAGGAGGTGAATGGACAGGTGAGGTACTTCTGCTTGCAATTATAAGTACAAGGAAAGAGATTAGTGGGGAGGGACAAATGGATAACGGAATCACAGAGAACGATTCCTGCAGAAAGTGGAGAGTGGGGCGGGGGATGGGGGAGAGACAAAGATATATTTAGGGGTAGGATCTTTATGAAGATGGTGGAAGTTGCGGATAATGATATCCTGGTTGCAGAGGCTCTTGGGGTTGTAGGTGAGGACAAGAGGAATTATCATCCGGTTAAGGCAGTGGGAAGATAGGGTGAGGGTGAATGCCTGGGAAATCGAGGAGATGCGGGTGAGGGCAGAACCAATGGTGGAGGGAAGGAAACACCATTCTTTGAAGAAGGAGGAGGATACGTCTGATGTTCTGGAAAGGAAAGATGAGGCTGAGCCGAAGGAACTGTGAAAAGGGATTGGCATTTTCACGAGTGACAGGGTGTGAAAAAGTGCAGTCAAGGTGGCTGTGAGCATCAGTAGGTTCATGAAAGATATTTATATACAGTTTGTCTCCAGAAATAGAGACAGAGATCTCGAGAAAGCAGAGTGAGGTGTGAGAGAAGGATCAAGTGAATTTAAGGGGAAGGTGGAAATTAATGAGCTCAGCGTGGGAGCATGAAGCAGCACGATTGCAGCCGTCAGTGTAGGGCAGAAAGAGTAGGGGGGCATTACCAGGGACTGTTCCGCGTAGCCAATGAAAAGCCAGGCCTAGCTGGGGCCCATGCAGGTGCGCATGGCTGCACCTTAGGTTTGGAGGAAGTGGGAAGAGTTGAAAGAGAAATTGTTGAGGTCATTGATTTGATGTGTATGCTCAGTTAGAGGGTCAAAGAGCTAAAAAAAAAAATAGACCCAACGTATCGATGCAGCTACAAAGAAGGCACGACAGTGGCTATATTGCATCAAGAGTTTGAGAAGATTTGATATGCTTTACCTCCCTCTCTGTCCTTTCTGAAACATCTGAAGCCTGGCACTCTAAGTAGCCGTTCCTGCCCCTGAACCATCCAAGTCTCTGTAATGGCCACAATATCGTAGCTCCAAGTACTGATCTGCGCTCTAAGCTCATCCACTTTGTTCATGATGCTTCTTGCATTAAAATAGACGCATCTCAGGGGTTATTTACCTGATTGCACCAGAGCTCGTACTTTTCCAGTATGACCCTTAAGGTTATGAAAATATGAAACTTCCTTGTTCTTTTGGTGTTGCTAAAGTTTTGCACATTGTCAGCCATAATCAGTCCATACTAGCTGGTCAAAGGGTCAGCAAAAGGGTTAATGAATTGAGTAGCAAACTTGCATTTTTTTATCTGAACTTTGGAACTTAACATCCTAAGCTTGGACTTACAGCAGACGGTCTTTCATAATCAGGATGCAGCACTGAGTGCAGAAAAGAGGACCATACATTCATATGACTTAGTTACTGACTGTTCAATGATTAAAAATACCTTGTGCGATGGATGCACCTATTTGCTCTGGTGTTTTTTTTATGTAGTTAAGACTAAAGTTACAAACATCTTGTTTCTGTAATGTATAAAAGAAGGAACTTTTCCACTCAACACATACAAAATGTTGGAGGAACTCAGCAGGCCAGGCAGCATCTATGGAAAAGACTACAGTCGCCGTTTCCAGCCAAAACCCTTCAGCAGGACCCTTCGGTCCAAACCATCGACTGTACTCTTTTCCATGGATGCTGCCTGGCCTGCTGAGTTCTCCAGTGTTTTGTGTGCGTTGCTTGGATTTCCAGCATCTGCAGATCTTCTCTTATTTGTGATAGGAACATTCTATTGCGTATTTGGCGTCCAGGATGCCCTGTTTGTGAGACGGACTCCCCATGGCATATCTCATATACAAAGTGACTTCGATCCTAGTCTTCTTAAAGTCTGAGTCTATTTGCCTGATCAAGATAGCTAGTTTCACTAACAGTTCATCACCAAATATGAGTCCTGACGAAGGGTCTCGGGTTGACTGCTCGTTTCCACAGATGCTGCCCAACCTGCTGAGTTCCTCCAGTTTGTTGTATGTGATTATACAAATTTCTAATTGGCTGCATCACCGTCTAATATGGGGGAGTGGCAAGGGGCTACTGCACAGGATCGAAGTGAGCTACAGAGTTGTAAAATTAGTCAGCTCCATCATGGGCACTAGCCCCCCCAGCATCCAAGACATCTTTAAGGAGCAATGCCTCAAAAAGGCGGCATCCATCATTAAGGACTCCCTATCACTCATGACATGCCTTGCTCTTGTTGCTACCATCAGGCAGGAGGTACAGGAGCCTGAAGGCACACACTCAACGAATCAGGAACAGCTTCTTCGCCTCTGCCATCCGATTTCAACTGTCTCTCGAGTTCACAGAGAAAGGTGCGAAAAACAAAAAGAAAATCCAATGAGCGGCAGTTCTGTGGACAAAAATGCCTCGTTAAAGGGGGAGGTCAGAGGAGAATGGTCAGACTGGTGTGAGCTGACAGGACAGTTACACTAACTCAAATAACCTAAGCACCCAAGTTACAGAGAAAGGTTGAACAAGTTAGGTCTTTATTCTTTGGAGCGTAGAAGGTTGAAGGGGGACTTGATAGAGGTATTTAAATTATGAGGGGGATAGATAGAGTTGATGTGGATAGGCTTTTTCCATTGAGAGTAGGGGAGATTCAAACAAGAGGACATGAGCTGAGACTTAGGGGGCAAAAGTTTAAGGGTAACATGAGGGTGAATTTCTTTACTCAGAGAGTGGTAGCTGTGAGGAATGAGCTTCCAGTAAAAGTGGTAGAGGCAGGTTCGATATTGTCATTTAAAGCAAAATTGGATAGGTATGTAGACAGGAAAGGAATGGAGGGTTATGGGCTGAGTGCAGGTCGGTGGGACTAGGTGAGAGTAAGTGTTCGGCATGGACTAGAAGGGTGGAGATGGCCTGTTTCCGTGCTGTAATTGTTATATGGTTAACTATTGTTGCAACAGTGGTTTGCAGAAGAGCGTCTCTGAATGCACAACATCTCAAACCTCGAGGTGGATGGGCAGCAGCAGCAGATCATGAACATAGACTCAGCGGCCACTTTATTAGAGACAGGAGGTAGATAATAAAGTGGCCACTGATTGTAAATTCAGCTGCGTTGCTCTCCCCCCACCAGCCACACACTCTCTGCCTCACCTCAGCCACAGGCCGGTGCAGGGAGACCCTCACCCAGCCTTTACACCGAAGCTCCCTGACCCGCCTTAGCGTTTCTGTAGCATCAGCAGCATTTTCCTCCTCTTGCGACAAAGCACGCTGTTATTATTTTTGTACCCGGCATGTTGCTCTATTCTAACAGAGAGGATGTTAACAATGCCTGGTGCCTGCCTGGGAAAAGATAACGAGCCTGCTTAAACACACTGATTGAAGCCGAGGCATGCTTGTGGCACGGGGGGTCACAGAGCAGCGGGGAGCATTTTGGATCTGCTTCTTAGAATTCATATCAGCGCTTCGCTAATGCACAAATTTTCTTATTATCTTTGGATGTAATCTCACAAACCAGACTTCAAACTGTACCGGTTAGAGACGGTGAAATTGCATGCCGTGGAGAAACAGACCATGTTTTTGTGTTTATTTTCAGTATGGAGCTAGCCAGGCAATGGCATTGAGATAAAGCACTGACTGACAACGAAGCTGAACGCAGAAAAAGGATGCCTGATTGATTCCCGCTTGAAAGCCGACATAAAACACTGCAATAGGCAGGATTTTAACAGGACAATTTTACAGATGGGGAAGAGCAGCAGGTACGTATTTGGCCGGAACTGATTCTATCGGCACGCTCATGTGTATCAGAATTTTCTTGCTTGTCTGTAGAAGGTAGAAGTTGGCCACTTCTGCCAAGTTCTCAAGAAGATAGCTCTCTGTCCGAAGATGGGATGATTCCCTTTCTGTTGTTAATGAAAACATGCACATTAAAAAAATATATATTATTCTGGCATCTGAGCGTGACTGATCCCTATCATGTAAAGGCCAGATCATTTAAGGCTGGCTTATTTCCTTTCCTGAGTTCTTCCAAACACTCCAGCCCAACAAAAAGGAAGTGGGTTACCGCAGATATGAAAATCTGGTGTTCATACATTGGACAGGAGACTGCCCAAGTGGAACATGTGGCATTGTTCTTTGAGTGTGCATTTGGCTTTACCGCCATGGTGAAGAAGGCTGAGAACAGGCACTTATGGCCGAGGACAGGAAGGGGAGTTGAAATGACATATAACCAGAATCTCAAATTGGCCAACGTGGAAAGACATCAGCTGCTCCGCATGGTCTATGCTTGGTCATGCTGATGTAGAGGAGGCAACATTTTGAGCACTGGTTGCAGTAGACGGGGTTGGAGGAAGTGGACATGAATCTCTGCTTCAACTGGGAGGGCTACTTGGACCCTTGCACGGTGGTGAGGGAGGAGGCATAAGGACAGGAGTTGCACCTTTGATAGGGCGGAATGGGTGGTGAGGAAGAGGGAAACAGGGAGTCATGGGTGAAGTGGTCCCTGTCGAGAGCAGAATGGGAGTGGAGAAAGGGAGATGGGACTGGTGATGGGCTGGTGAAAACGGCAAAGGTTGATATGCTGGATATGAGGGCCAGTGATGTGAAAGGTAAGAACCAAAGGAATTCCAACTCTGTCCTGTTTGGGGAAAAGGGTAGGAGCAGATACCCAGATGTTCTGGGATGGAAGACTCCATCTTGACAAAAGATGCACTGAGAGTCAGAAATTGGCTATAAATCCTTATAGGAGACAGAGTAAGAGGCAGTGCAGTCAAAGCAGCTGAGGGAGAATTTGGTTTTACAGGCAATACAGGTGGATAGATTTTCTCCTGAGATAGAGACAGAGGTCTAGAAAAGCAGCCATAGTGAATATGAGGGAAGATGTAAGTTGGTAGAAAAGGTGATAATATCGACAAGTTTACTCAAGCAGCGCCAATGCAGTTGTCGATGCAGTGGAGAAAGGGTGGGAGAGGGTTAGGTTAGGTTTAAGTTTGGGACAAGGACTGTCCCACATAGCCTACAAAATGACAGGCAAGGCTGCACCATTGATTTTTAGAAAGCAAAGGAACTAAAAGATAAGTTTTTGAGGGCAAGAGTGAGGAGCTGTGCATTCAAAGGAAGTGAGGTTGGAGTTGGAGAGGGAATTGATATTGACCTAACGTCGACGGATGTAAAGTGAAAAGGTCAAGGGAGGGTTAAAGGCCAAGAGGGGCTTCTGGTTGTTAGATGTAAGCAGCTTACAACAAGAACTTGTATTTGCAGAGCACCTTTAATCTGGCAAAGCAAGTACAATGTGCTCAAAAGAAATGTGCCCAAAGCCACTTAGAGAGATATTAGCATTGAAGGTCAAAGGTTTGTCCAAAGATATATGTTTTATAGAGGGCAGATATAAAGCAACAAAGGGCCAAGGAATCCTAGAACTTAAGGCATAAGTAACTAAGGAAGGCCTGTGGTGCAGCTGAAGATCTGAAACCTTTGATATATAAACCAATAGCAACTTAAAGATACCAGAGCAGTATGCTGACTGATTTTAAAATTAGGTAAGTTTTAGGGGCGAGCAAGGAGATATTATTTTGGAGTACAAAATCTCCTCACTGAGATAAAAGAGAAGTCAAAAATGCCAGGTGTTTACTGAGGGCAGAAATTTGTGCTGCCACATCCGTTAAACATTTAGCATATGATTATCCCTGCGCTACTTTCCATCAGCTGAATTTGTTTTCATTTACTTTAGTCCATCTAAATCCTGGAGGATAATGTATTCATCCTCGTATAAGGTACGGCTGGTACTGGTACATATAATCTGGGCAGACTGCTAACCCAGTGAGAGGCAAGCTCAATACAGAAGTCAGAAATGTCCTGCCAGTTGTAACCACTGTGGCCTATTCTGACTTCTTCAAAGGTTTATGAAAAAGTAATGCCTACAAAGGATTTGTAGAAATTTGTTACTTCCTCTCCATATCTTTATGATCTTCACAACCAGCTTTATTTGTCACATGTGCATTGAACATCAACGCAAACAGTGAAACGCATTGCAAACACGAGGAAATCTGCAGATGCTGGAAATTCAAGCAACACACACAAAATGCTGGTGGAACGCAGCAGGCCAGGCAGCATCTATAGGAAGAAGCACTGTCGACGTTTCAGGCCGAGACCCTTCGTCAGGACTAACTGAAAGAGAAGATAGTAAGAGATTTGAAAATAGGAGGGGGAAATCCCAAATGATAGGAGAAGAAAGGAGAGAGAGGGGTGAAGCTAAAAGTTGGAAAGGTGATTGGCAAAAGGGATACACAGCTGGAGAAGGGAAAGGATCATGGGAGGCCTAGGGAGAAAGATGGAGAACGGGCAAAGAGTGATTGTGAGAGGGGCAGAGAGAAAGAGAGAGAGAAAAAAAAGGGAGAGGGAAGGTAGGTAGGTAAATAAATAAATAAATAAATAAGGGATGGGATAAGAAGGGGAGGAGGGGTGTTAACGGAAGTTAGAGAAGTCAATGTTCATGCCAACAGGTTGGAGGCTACCCAGACGGAATATAAGGTGTTGTTCCTCCAACCTGAGTGTGGTTTCATCTTGACTGCAGAGGAGGCCATGGATAGACAATATCAGAATGGGAATGGGACGTGGAATTAAAATGTGTGGAAACGCATTGTTTGTGTTAATGACCAACACACAGACTGTAAGTGTCACCATGCTTCCGGTGCCAACATAGCGTGCCCGCAACTTACTGATCCTAACTCGTACGTCTTTGGAATGTGGGAGGAAGCCCTCCTGCCCACTATACACACTCCTTACAGACAGCAGTGCAACTGAACCCTGCTGGTGCTGTAATATCATTATGATAGTTGCTATGTTACAGTACAAACCAACTGTACATCTGACATTGACAGATCTTGTTAACCAAATGCTTTTAAAGATATGCATAGTTATACAGAGTTAGAGTACAGATCAGCTATGATTTCACTGAATGCTAGAACAGTCTCAAAGGGCTGAGTGGCCTGCTTCTGCACCACATTCATGAGCTCAAATGCTTTTGATTAAAAAAAGATATAGAGCAGTCAGTTGGACGTCAAGTCCAAGAAGCTCTAACAAAATATGTTTACTGATTGCAAATACATTCAGCGTCCATTTTGTTAGGTACCTACTGTACCTAATAAAGTGTCCACTGAATGTACGTTCATGGACGTCTGCTGGCTGCTGTAGCCCATCCACTTCAAGGTTCAATGTGTTGTGCATTCAGAGATGCTCTTCTGCACACCACTGTTGTAACACGTGGTTATTTGAGTTACTGTTGCCTTGTCAGCTTGAACCAGTCCAGCCATTCTCCTCTGACCGCTCTCATTAACAAGGCATTTTTTGCCCACAGAACTGCTGTTCACTGGATGTTTTTTTTTGTTTTTCACACCATGCTCTATAAACTCTAGAGACTGTTGTGTGTGAAAATCCCAGGGGATCAGCAGTTTCTGAGATACACAGGCACCCTGCTTGGCACCAACAATCACTCCAAAGTCAAAATCGCTTCGATCACATTTCTTCCCCATTCTGATGCTTGCTCTGAACAACAACTGAACCTCTTGACCATGTCTGCATGATTTTAGGCATTGAGTTGCTGTCACATGATTGGCTGATTAGATATTTGCATCACTGAGCAAGTACACAGATGTACCTAATAAAGTGGCCACTGAGTGCATTGTCAACAGGTTTTACGGAACTTCACGAGCAACTGTCAATTCAAATGATCCCATCTGTTATTAAAAATCGAACTTGCATTTACTTCGATCTCTCAGACATCTGAATAGTGACAAATGGTATGTGGAAGCAAGTGTTTTCGAGATCAATACATTGAAATCTATTTCCATATAGAATATCTGGGTAATGACAATTTGTGAGGCTTCTCAAATAAACCTTTCTGAATTTATTGCTCACATCAACGGCAATGAGTGAATCGATGTGATTTGAACTTATTGTTTCTGATAATAATCCAAGAGCAGAATTTGACCTCCTGAACTAGAGTGAGGATAACTTCACTCAACTCAACTCTGAACTGATCACTGAACACAACATATGGACTCACTTTCGAGGACTCTAGAACTCTTCTCAGTATTATTTTAATTACTTATTTATTATTATTATTTATTTCTTCTCAGCTCAGGCTGGTAAAAGCTGAGGTACGGGCAGAGCCAAGTATGCTCATTTGTCACTTGCTAGGAACTTTCTGACTATTCTAGTTGTGTTTAGTGTTGTGGTTTTCTGAAGATTTACACAGATATTGCTGTGTAGCCCTAATTGTTTAATACTATTGTTTCAGATTCAGATTCAGATTCAGTTTATTGTCATTTAGAAACCACAAATGCAATGCAGTTAAAAAATGAGACAACGTTCCTCCAGAATGATATCACAAAAGCAGATGACAAAATAGACTACACCAGAAAATCCACATAACATTTGGCAATCCCCAATCCAGAGTCCGGAGAGGCTGCTGCGTATTAATATCGCGCTACCATCTTAGCGCGTTCTCCAGAAAGGAGCTCCAAATCCACCAGACAAAACAAGACCAAAAACTAAAGCTACAAGACCTGCACAAAATGACATAGTTACAACATATAGTTACAACAGGCAAACAATAGCATAATTGATAAAAAAACAGACAATGGGCACAGTAAAAATAGTCCAAAGATGTTAAAGGACTATAAGTTCAAAAGAAATCACCACACAGTTTCCAGAAGTCCCCAGGGTCCCGACAGACTCGCCATCCCACGCCGGTGGCAGAAGGGAATACCCCCGCTATGGACTTCCACGGCGCTGCCCGATCAGCCTCGCAGACGCAGCACACAATGAAAGCGACCTGACCGCAGCGGACTCCGAGTCCATCGAACCTCCGAGCCGACGACCATCCCCTCCGGCACAGCTTCTCCGAGCACCATCCTCTGCGAAGCGTATTAAGACGGCCCCGCCAACGGCCATCGGCAACGCGACTTCGAGGACTGGGGACTTGTTCTTCCCAGCAGAGACCCGGACCTCACAGCAGCAGCAGCAACGAAGAAGGTCTTCCTGGAGATTTCCCGATGTTCCTCCATGCTCCCACGTCTGTTTTCAATCGATTATGATTGCGCACGGCACCCCACTTCACAAATAACAGATAATCAGCTCCGGAGTGGACGCTGCAAGCTGCATCGCGCCACCATCTTGGAAGTTGTGTAGTGCCTTTGGGATGACACCAGTTGTAGATATTACAATTGGGACAATGTATAATTTGTTCATGTTCCAAAGTCTTTCAGTTTCTTCTTTTAATTCAGTATATTTCTGGCGTCTTTCACTTAATTATTTCTGTAAGTTGTGTGTGTTTGGAATGGCTGTATCTACTAAATAAGTTGTTCTTGCTTGTTTATCCCGTATTATTATATTTGGATGGTTATTATGGATTGTCCTGTCTGTAATAACTGATTGGTCAGAATATAATTTGTGGCTTTAAAATTATAATTTCTGACTTTAAAACTGGCTCAGGCTTGTATTTATAGTAGGGTGTGAGTTCATTTATGAGTTTGTTCATTTTAAAGCAAGATTTTGATCAACAATGTTTGTAACTTAATTGTGCTCGTGTAAGTGACCAGATTGTGTTAAACTGCTACAGGATCCTGTAATGTGTTGGATTGTTTCTGGTTTTTCTTAATAATAATACATACTATTATATATTTATTTTGTATTTGCATAATTTGTCTTCTTTGGTTGCTTGTCATTGCTTGTTTGCATTTATTTTGCCTGTGTAAGTGATCAGATTGTGTTTTTTTTTACTGATTGCATTATGTTTCTTTAGTCTAGGTAAATGCCTGCAAGAAAATAAATCGCAGGGTGTTATATGGTGACATGCATCTACTTTCATAATAAACTTTACTTTGAACACTTGGTTGGAAAAGGAATGACTTGCATTTCTGTAGCACCTTGTCCAATCTCAGGCAGTTGCAGACTTCTTCAGAAATTACAGGAATTTTTATCTTCGAAGAGTTGTCATCATGGCCATTTAATGGCCAACTTGCATGCAGCTAACACAAACAGCAATAAGATGATGATTAGATCATTTGTTTTAGTCACATAAACTGAGAAGGAATATTGGCCAGTACACTGGAAATAGATCCCTTTCTTTTCTGTTTCCAGCTCTTTTAGAGGTAATTTTACAGAACAGAAAGTACCTTGGCTTAGCACTTCAAATAAAATATAGCATAATTGACATCAGAGCTTCTCTTGGGAATGTCAGGCTAAATCAGCAAGAGTTTGGACCTGAAATTTGGAACCACGTTCTCTGAGGGCTATCAGCTCAATCATGGCTGACACTTCAGAGCACAAGTACTATGTGGGAGGTATAGGTTTTGCCTCAGAATATCATTATGCCATCTCTGCAAAAAGATGCTGAGGAGTTCAATTAATTATTTTGGTGTGCAAATCCATGTTTTTTCTGGAAAATGGCACTTACTCTCAGTGACCACTTTATTAGGTATGCCTTTACACCTGCTAGTTAATGCAAATATCGAATCAGCCAACCATGTGGTAGCAACTCAATATATAAAAGCATGCAGATACAGTCAAGAGGTTCAGTTGTTGTTCAGACCAAACCTCAGGATGGGGAAGAAATGCAATCTAAGTGACTTTGACTGTGTAATAATTGCAGGTGCTAGGAAGGGTGGTTTGAGGATCCCAAAAATTGCTAACCTCCTGGGATTTTCACGCACAACTGTCTTTTGAGTTTACAGAGAATGGTGTGGAAAATAAGAAGAAAAAACAGGCAGATATGTGGCCAAAACTGGCTTTGAAATGAGAGAGGTCAGAGGCAAATGGCCAGACTGGTTCAAGCTGACACTAAGGTGACAGTAACACTAATGACCACGTATTACAACAGTGGTATGCAGATGAGCATCTCTGAATGTACAACATGTCGAACCTTGAAGTCAATGGACTATAACAGCAGAAGCACCCTCTGGGTTCCACCCCTATATCTAATAAAGTGGCCACAAAATGTTGTTCTATGTACAGTTACAATGAAAAAAAGAAATAATAATGGTTTCTCTTGCTCCTTTAATGCAGCACAAAGAGATGACTTGGGTTTGAAAGCTCAGACAGAACACATCCTCCTGAATGACAAACAGAGGGTTTTCTAAATTTTAATACATACAGATTGGATAAACGGCAATAACTGACATCAGCACATTTTCAGAACATACTGTTATGAGGCTTCACAGGTATAGGATCAGACAGGAATTGACCCAAAGCTGAGGAGCTTTTGGGTCAGGTCAGAAAAGGTTGGCCACAGTAATATTGTAGGCTCCAAGGGCTTAAAGAAGAGAAAAACAACAAAATAAATAATGAGCAGCCCAGAGCTTGGGATCCAGGTAGATGGAGGCATAGCCACAGATTTAGGAGAACACTAGCGCACAAAAGGGTAGGGTAGGATGGATAATTTTGGACAGCTATAGTTACGGAGGAAGTTACAAGGCTTCATGTCAATCAGGTGAGAGCCAAGTTCCACCTGTGGTGGTCAGGAAGCTGTCAAACAGAGTGATAATGAGCTGTGCTCATTAAAACCAAGCCAACTGTACCTGCTGTTGCTCCTGTGTTGGCATTGCTGCTTGCTTGCCCAAATGATGCCTCATTTAATTAGAATGTAAAATGTTGTATCTCCCTTGGAAGAGCCAACACAGACCAGGAGGAAAATTAGACAGTGAGGTTCTCACATGCACCAGCCATGTGAAATTTCCTCTGAACGGCCATGACTGTATTCCCCAGAACAACTGAAAAATCGGATTAACAACCCAAACTCAGATATAATAGTTACATTTGGCAAATGGTGCTTCTGACTGAGACCCACTTGATGTGATCAACTCTTATCAAGCTCCTCAGTACAGGGATATTTAGCAACGGGCAAAAAAGTGCCTGCACTGTCAGAGATATCGCATAGGTGGCACAGAAGTTAGCATAATGCTATTACAGTGCCAGCAACACAAGTTCGATTCTGCTGTTGTCTAAAAGCAGTTTGTATGTTATGGTTTCTTCCAGTTTCTTCCCACATGCCAAAAACATTCAGGTTTGTAGGTTAATTGGCCACATGGGGGTAACTGGGGGAGTGCAGGCTCATATAGTCCGGGGGTGGCAGTGGGGAAATGCTCCCACTACCTATTAAATGTTCCCAGTGGCGTCCGGCCTCAAATAGCCTCTGACCACCAAGTCCAGCTCCAGGCCTTCACGTGTGGCTTAGCTACTAAGACCAGTGGACCTGTTTCCACTGACAGGAGAAGGGGAAAAGGTGGGTTACTGGCGTGTTAAAACTAGTCGCTTCTGCTCGATGGGGCTCATCAGCCGTGATTGGCAGCTCATCTAGGAGAAGGAAAACTCTGATCTCAGACCTCCGCTGCCTTGCGGCCATACCCGCTCACGGGGAAGGCTTCGGGAGTAAACCCAGAGGGAAAAACCCCGAGCTGGAGTCCCTGAGGCAGTCCTGCATTGAGTTCAATGGTGACTGGCAACTCCTGTGTTGCTTCTGGTACCAAACTGTATCGGTCTCTGCCGTTCCTTTGGGTTCATCAGATGCATGGAGAGACGGAGCTAGCTATATGAGTACCAGCTTGCTCTCCATATCGTACTGCCCAGGCTTGCGTATCTAGACAGCCAGGATGCAACATCCGTGGTCAACTCTGACCAACGTAGGCCCCTCACCTTAGGCTCGTTGGGCTAGAAGGGTCTATTACTGTGCCGTGTCTCTAAAAAACACAATGGAAACTCCTCCAATGAGTTTCTTGGAAGTGCAACACATATCATATTAGAATATTTATAGAGTTTTAATTGGTTTGATAATTAAAAGTTTATTGATTAGATGATCACCGTCTCATGAGCCTACCTGAGTGTATTTGAGTGATAGGATAAGGATTATATTAATACAAAGTATTATGCAGAGTATTATCAAAGTATTAATGCAGCATTTTGTGTATGTTTCTTTGGATCGCAAGCATCTGCAGACTTTCTCCTGTTTGTTTTTCACATAAATGTTGCGTATCTGATGTTATGTGCTACTGATGCTTCTGTAAGTTTTTCATTATGCCGGTGTGTACAGGTACTTGTGTATAGAACAATAAGATTTATGAGTTATTCCCAACCTGATGTACAGGAATGACAATTAGAGATGATAAGGAAGTGTCGTAAATCAGAATTAGGATCACTTACTTACTTCCCATTATACTTGTTGGCATTTAGGGCAGCAACGAAGGTCCTCCATCTCTCTGTCCATACTGTTGCACTCTGATATAGGATTCTTCATTGCTGTTTCTTCAACAATTTCTTTTTAAGCCAGTCAGGGTTGTTAGCCTTCAGCTGACCCCCTGGACCTGGAAGACCAGTGGACCGCTCTTAGTCTGGCCTCTACCCTTTGACCTGTTTGGCATGGGTGACCCTACCAAGAACAAAGCATAAAGCCCTGACTCCAGCCAACATAGCTCTCCAGGTCATTGAGGCACGCAAGCCTCCAAACCCAATGACAAGCTTGTGGTCCTCCTAGAGGAGAATCAGAATCAGGTTTAATCTCACCGGTGTATGTCGTGAATTATGTTCTCTTTCTGATAGTAGTACAATGCAATTCATAATAATAGAAAAAAACTGTATTACAGTAAGTATCTAATATACATATTAAATAATTAAATGAAATAACTAGTGCAAAAATTAAAAAAAAGCAGTGAGGTAATGTTCATGGGTTTAATGTCCATTCAGAAATTGGATGGCTGAGGGGAAGGAGCTGTTCCTTAATCTTCAGGCTCCTATCCCTCCTCCCTGACGGTAGCAGTAAGAACAATGCATGTATGAGTGATGGGGTTCTTTAACGATGGATGCTGCCTATTTGAGGCATCGCTCCTTGAAGATGTGCTGGATACTACAGAGGTTAGTGCCCATGATGGAGCTGACTAAGTTTACAACTCTTACACTGATCTTTTGCAGCAGCAACCCCCCACCCCCCCCCCCCCCCCATCACCTCCAGACAGTGGTGCAGCCAGTTAGAATATGGGCTGGGGTTGATTTACGAATGTTTAGAGGTCATGAAATACGCTCTACAAAAGCAAGAGAGTTTGCTCAGTGTTGCGCTGCCTCTAACAAGCTCAGTTTGAAAGCAAATCCATGGAGATAAGTACCTCCATATTGCAGTCAGTCAGCATGCTGGGCCTCCACTTTGTACCATCTGGCTGCTAGGCACCGCTAGCCTTTCCGAATGCCGCACTTCCTCGGCAAACCTCCTGCAGTCTGTGCGCTCGCCCATGTGTCGGCTCGGAGTGCAGCTGGCGGTTGCTGTGTGGTGTTGCTCCAATGTGGCTGATGCTACGCAGGGTTCTCTTTGCTTTTGTGAAGGCAGCAGATGGGACATTATCAGATCATTAGCACGCTTGCCTCCATTTACATACCATGCTGGCAGCTCAGGCACTCTTTATGCATCTGTGCACAATAACAACAAGTTTCATTTATGTAATGCTTTCGCAAAACAGATATGTTAAAAGCAACACACACAAAATGCTGGAGGAGCTCAGTATCTATGGAAATTAGTAAACAATCGATGTTTCGGGCTGAGGCCTTTCTTCAGGACTCAGGATGGTAAAAGGTGCCTCACAAGAGTGCTCATGGAATAAGTTTACACTGAATCAGTTCAGATTTATTTTTTGTTGTCATATGTACATCCAAACATAAGATGAAGTGCATAACCAATATAACCTTCGGATGTGCTGGTGGGAGTCCACAACATGATCACAGTGTTCAGCAGAACAACAGCAAAACAAGTTCCTTTCCTCCCCTCACCCACCCACACACACAGACAGTCTGCCAAGCCAAGAAAAGGTCGGGCCTCCAGCCTCCACTGGACTCACAGACTCACCGATGTCGGTCTCCAACATTTCCAGAGGAATTGTAGGCTCAGGGCACTGGTTATCCCATCTCACCTTCCGGTCCTCCAATTGACTTTTGGGTTTCAATCTTCCAGGACCTGCCAATGGCTGGACTTTGATCTCGAGGCTTGCTGACGTGTGCACCTTTGGAGTCAACCTTGGGTGTCTCCTGTCCACATGGAACTCCAATCCCACTGATCCAACAGGGGGAATGGCTGACTTGGGGAGTGGGGTGCAGGTGGAAGCCAGCCCCTGTGTTGGCTGGTCTTTATCCACAGTGTCTGCTGGTCCAACACCCAACCACGGATATCCTTTGTCCATGTCATCACTGGCCTTCAAAAGCAGAGCAGAAGCCTCGACTCTGACTTGACATCTAACACTCCACATCCCTGTCTCTAACGCCTAACCTGACTGCTAACTCCCTTCTCTGTCCTCAAAACCATCCCTACAAACCTAAAGAGAAAATTAAGTCTGAGCTGCGAACTCGATGGAGACTACAGTTCAGTGCCATCTTGACTAGTCTGGAAGGACTTAAGGTGAAGCTTGGTACAGGTAGGTTGTAAGAAGCATGGAGGTCGGGAACAAGAGGAGGGTAGAGACAGCGAGTTTGAGGAAAATGAAACACACACAAAATGCTGGAGGAATTCAACAAGACAGGCAGCATCTATGGGAGGGGAAATAAACATCCGACATTTTCAGCTGAGACCCTTTGTCAGGACTGGAAAGGAGGGGGGCAGAGGCCAGAATAAGAAGGTGAGGGGATGGGGAGGAATCTCTGGTGCCCCGTTGAGAAAGGGAATTCAGAGCACCGGATCCCAGCTAATACCAAAGATATATTATAAGCACAAGAGATTCTGCAGACGCTGGAAATATTGAACAGCTCACACAAAATGCTGTAGGATAAGCCTTTTTAAAGATTAAAGATTAACTTTATTTGTCAGATGTACATCGGAAAATTGAAACATACAGTGAAATGCGTGGTTGCATCAATAACCAGCACAGTCTGACTGCTGGGGGTGGGGGGGGGGGGGCAGATTGTGAGGGTTGCCATGCCTCTGGCACCAAAATCGCATCCCACAACTTACTACCCGTCTGGCTTCTGGAATGTGTGGGGGGATTGCAGCACCTGGAGGAAACCCATGAGGTCACAGAGAGAAGGTACGAACTCCTTACAGAAACTGGCTCACCTGGGTCAACCAGCACAGCCCTAACCGTACCCCAGCAGCAGAACACTGTGCACCACCCCTTTTGTGAGTTATGCACAAACACCCCCAAGTCCTTCTGCACGGCAGCATGCTGCAATCTTTTACCATTTAAATAACGATCTGATCTTCCACTTTTCTTTCCAAAGTGGGTGACCTTGCATTGTACCCCATCTGCCAGACCCTTGCCCACTCACTTCACCTATCCATATCTCTCTGCAGACTCTCCATATCCTCTGCACAATTTGCTTTTCCACTCAATTTAGTATCATCAGCAAACTTAGATACACTACACTCCACCCCCTCTTTATACCTGTATATACCTGTACATATGGCGATAAACTGAACCTGAAAGGATCCTTTAAAAAAAAAGACACTATTTATTTCCCTCTGTAGATGCTGCCTGACTTGCTGTGTTCCTCCAGAATTTGGTGTGTGTTGCTAAAGATGGTTTGATTAAATTGGGGGTGCGGGGAAGAAAGAGGCCAGATTGTCATCAAATTAGCTGGCTAACATCTTTAGTTCTAACTATCCCAACTGGTTGCAACATGGCCTGGTATAGCAATGCCAACACACAGGGATGTAAGAGGTTGTAGATAGTAGGGGCATGCCCCTCGTCACCACTGCCTGTGTCTACAGGAGGCGCTGCCGCAAGAAGACAGCGTCAATCATCAATGATCCCCACCACCCAGGCTATGTCCTCTTCTTGAGTGCTTCCATCGGGCAGGAGGTAAAGAAACCTGTACCCCCTCCCATCTGGTAGTGTAGTGGCTAGCACAACGCTTCCCGCCGCTGTCTGTAAGGAGTTTGTACATTCACCCCGTGACCATGTGGGTTTCCTCCGGGTGCTCCGGTCTCCTCCCACAGTCCCAGAGATGTACCGGTTGGTAGGTTAATTGGTCCTTGTAGCTCATCCTGTGATCAGGCTAGGGTTAACTTGGGGATTGCTTCCTTGAAGGGTTAGGAGGGTCTAATCCATGCTGTATCTCAATAAACAAAGAAGTAAATAAACATCACCAGGTTTAGGAGCTTTCCTACAACCATTAGATTCTTCAACTAATCTGCATGACCCTAACCCTACCTCAGCACCAGAACACTGTGGGCCACCTCTGGCATTACAGAGGACCTGTCTCTAATTGTTTTTGTTTTGCACTAAGGTCCTGTCTCTTCTTCGCTAACTTCTATGATTTATGCATAATTTCTGTATAATTTATATTCAGCGTGTTGTCTGAGCCGAGGTGCCTGTGCTGCTCCTGGAAGCAAGGTTTTCATTTCGGCATTACCTCACTGTACTTGTGTATGTGGCAATAAACTGGGCTTGAAAGGATGCCGAGACCTTTGAAGCCTGCAGGAGACCAACTTCCCGAGGTGAGGGGGTGCTCAAGTTCATGGAGGGATTAACCAATAAAGTTACTGGTGGTGCTCAGATGGCAGGAAGTGTAGGTCACCAAGTTTGGGAGTGGTTTGTGAAAGGGACTGGGGGTGTATTAAGCCAACACCTAGTCCCTTTGGAATATAGAAGAATGAGGAGTCATCTTACAGAAAAAAATATATGATCCTAAAGGGGTTGTTTGGCAGGGAAGATGTTGAGATGTTTCCACTGGTTCATTCGTTATGTGCCATGTCATATGACATGGGCGATTATGGTCTTTGCGTGATCATGTCTGTCCCTTGCAAATTTTTCCACAGAAGTGGCTCACCATTGCCTTCTTCTGCACAGTGTCTTTCCAGCTTGTGAGTTCCCTATAAGAAACATACTTTTGGACCATCAAAGCCAACTAGTGATTTTATGATCTTCTGAAGGATTCAGCAACTTGGATCTCAGGAACGTAGGTCCGGCACCTTGAAATGGACATCACCAGAAGACAGAGCTTCGAGCTGTAATTCAAGCCATATTAAAGCAATGAGGCCTGAGAGCAGAAAATGAGGTGGTGTCCCAACCCACCACTCCATGCCAGCTAGGAGCCCCTCCCATCTGCCGGCTTTTGACCTGTCCCCCTCTCTTCTCACTACCACCATGGGGTGGGAGGTGCAGGAGTCTTGTGTCCTACACCACCAGGTTCTGGAACAGTTGTTGCCCTACAGCCAGCATGGGCCAGCGTAGAATACTTGACTCACCTCGGTCTACAACCTGTAGACTCACGTTCAGGGAGTCTGCATTTGCTTTGATTGTTTTTCTTTCATGGATTCTATCGTATTGTAGTTCTTTATTTTCTGGTGGGTGCATGCAAGAAAATGAATCTTCAGGTTTTACAGGGTTTACTACTTCGATGGGCCAGCCAGCGCTGGACTTTGAGACGGATGCTTCTGAGGTCAAATCCAGCCGGGTCCCAACCTGGGCAGCAGCAGTATCTGCGCCAAAGAAAGGCCTGGCAATCTACTTCTATATCTTGCCACAAAACCCCATGGACAACTGCACAGTGAGCTGAAGACAACTCGACGGAATTCAGCAACAACAACGTACTTTGATGATGGGTTTACTTTGAAATTTTTGAACTTTGAATGTGGCACAGGATCAGTTGTAGCCTTCCTGATTAGTAAAGACTTGAGAACCACGTGGGATTATCCTGCTTTAGTTTATGCTCTTCTATTCCTTTCCTTTGTTCTTCACAAGGCTGACATGACATTCATCACTTCTAGTACCATTTCTTCTTAGGCAGATGCAGCGCATTTCAAAGTTCAAAGTCCAAAGTAAATTTTATTATCCGAGTATGTATATGTCACCACATACAACCCAGAGATTCTTTTTCCCACGGCTATACTCAGTAAATCTATAGAATAGTAACTATAACAGGATCAATGAAAGATCAAGTGGAGCATAGGAGACAACAAAGTGTTGAAATGCAAATATAAATAAATAGCAATAAATAACAAGAGTATGAAATAACAAGATAAAGAATTCTTAAAGTGAGATAATTGCTTGTGGGGCATCTCGATAGATGAGTGTAGCTATCCCCTTTTGTTCAAGAGCCTGATGGTTGAGGGGTAGTAACTGTTCTTGAACCTGGTGTTGCGAGTCCTAAGTGACCAGTACCTTCTACCTGATGGCCGCAGTGAAGAAGGAGGTGAGGATCTTCGATGACGGATGATGCAACAGCGTTTCACGTAGATGTGCTCAACGGTCCAGCATTTGCTGGCTTTTTCCCCTTCCATTCCCATCTACCTCGCATTTATACTCTAGTTCATGTTCTGCTTGACTTGCTCCAGTCTCATTCTGTAATGGTGCTGTTATTTTCTTTTAGTTACTTCCTAAGCTGACGTGAAGTTGTTTAATAAGCATACCAAGCAATTTCATCAAGGAGAATGTACAATCTAATCCCTGGGGAGCACAGAACTTCCAGCAAATTGACGGCCACAGATTTAAGTTACACACACCAGATACTCCTACACAGAACAGACTGTTGCAACTTTATAAAGCTCTGGTTAGTCCTCATCTGGAGAACTGCATACAGCTCTGGTCGCCCAACTACAGAAGGATGTTGAGGATTTGGAGAGGGTTCAGAAGAGGTTTACCAGGATGCCGCCTGGTTTTATGGCATGGGTTATCACGAGGGGCTGGAGAAAATGGGTTATTTTCTCTGGAACACCGGAGGCTGAGGGGAAATCTGATAAAGATTTATAAGATTATGAGAGGCATAGATTGAGTGGACAAAGAGTATCTGTTTCCCAGGGTTGAAATGTCTAATACTAGAGGGCACGCATTGACAGTAAGAGGGGATGTGAGGGGATTCAAGGGGGATGTGAGGCGAGTGGTGAACTACATATACCTGTCTGGACATGCCCCCCTGCTGACTGCTCCTGTGGCTCCTCCCACAGACCCTTGTATAAAGGCGATTGGAGGCACTGCTCCTCCCTCAGTCTCCAGGATGTTGTGTGGTGGTCTCTTGCTGCTAATTGTGGTCTCTTGCAGCTAATAAAAGCCTATCGTTCACCTCCCGTCTCCGAGAGTTATCGATGGTGCATCAAGGGGTGAGTTACTCAGACAGTCATGGATGCTTGGAATGCACTGCCTGGTATGATGGTGGTAGTGGCAAATACATTGAAGGCTTTTAAGAGATGTTTGGATAGGCACATAATGTGAGGAAGATGGAGGGATAGGGACATGGTGTACGCAGGAGGGATAAGTGTTTGGGTGTTTTTCATTTGCGTTTTAGCTAGTTTGGTGCTACATTGTGTGCTGAGTAGCCTGGTACTGTGCTGTACTCTTTCATGTTCTGTGTTTCAAATGTTTATCACCCCTCTCAGTCCATCTGGAGATACTTATAGAGAGCCTTGGGATATCAGTAGCAATAATCTCAATCACCCTTATTGTGTAGTGTAATTCTTTTCAAATAATCAAACTAACTCTGGCTCAAAAATTGCTATTTAAAGCATCCCACTCTACAAACACACGGGACTTAGTTCTAATTTATGTCAGAGAGATTTCAATTCCATTGATTTCCTGGTGGCCCCTTAAAAGGTCCAGCATTTCTTGCAGGACAGGACCCGGATTTTGTTAGCTACTGCCCTTCCACAGCAACTTGTCTCTGCCTGACCTTAGTTAACCTCCTGTGCAGGTAACCTTCCAGTTGCTCACCATTCCACTTAAGAATGCTGAGGACTTGATCCGAGATATCCCAGACCTTGGCAGCTGGGAAGCCACATACCATCCGGGAATCTTGTTCTTGCCCACGAACCTCCTGTTCATTCCCCTAACCAACGATTCCCCTATCACCACAGTGTGTCTCTTCTTCCATGCCACCACCCCTTCCCTTCCGAGTCACAGTGACAGACTCAGTGCCAGGAACCCAACCACTGTGACTTTCCTCTGTTAGGTCCAAAGTGATGGCTGCCAACATTATCCAAAGTGATATACTTGTTGTGGAGGGGAGGCTACAGGGGTACTCTGCACTGGCTCCTTTCCTTTTCCTTTCCTGACTGTCACCCAGTTTCCTGTGTCCTGCATCTTGGGTGTAACTACCTCTCTATATGTCCCCCATCACCCCTTCAGCCTCCCGAATAATCCGGAGTTCATCCAGTTCAAACTCTAACTCCAACTCCTGAACGCAGTTTGTTAGAAGCTGCAGCTGGATGCACTTCTCGCAGTTGTAGTCATTAGGGACACTGGAGGTCTCCCTGCTTTCCCACGTTCTGCAAGAAGAGCATTTCGCTATCCTGCCTGTCATCCCTACTGTTCTATTTCAGCAGATATAAAGAAGAGAAGGAAAACACTTGAACTTTTCTTTCTTTTGCTTTCTCTGAGTGAAAGCTTCTTAGACCTAAACCCTTAAGATGACCACTCTATGATAGCCACTGTGATGACGGCCGCTGTGCTTGGCCCCTGCCTTCCTTTAATTTGCTCTTACTAATCAATCCCAAATGCCAACTGGTCACTGGTCAAAGTTCTATTACGCTGCCGTGACCTGCCTTTTATCGTCGGGTTGAAGTCCCCTCCTCCCCAAACGTCCGCCATCCGGATTGTCTGCTGTTCAAAGCTCTATTACCCCGCCTTTTATCCTTGAGCAGATATGTTGTGTCTGCTTTGGCCACAAAGGATAGGGTGACCCCAGTTCCATCCTTTAGTCATGCAAATACACAATAATCAGTTGATTTAGTAAGCATTATATCCACAGTATTATAGTGAAGAGCATCAAAAGCATGGGAGATCGATGTGAATGAAAAATTAGTTGTTGTGCTTAATTAATATTTCAATAATATTTCAGTAATCTTTCAAATACATGTTTGATTAAGCATTATTGATTATTTAAATAACTAATTATGGGTTATATGTAAAAATACATTAATTGCATACGTCATCATGCTTCCTTGCAATACATGTGTGCCTCGCTTAAGGTAAGCTCAAATTTTTCAAAAATTTACTCATTTCCGGGACGTGGCCATCGCCAGCTAAGCCACCATTTATTGCCCATCCCTGGTTGCCCTTGAGAAGGTGGTGATGAGCTGCCTTCTTGAACCGCTGCAGTCCCTGAGGTGTGGGTACACCCACAGTACAAAGTTACACCTGTATTTTGGGATGCTCATGTCATTTTTGAATCAGTTTAATGTTTTGAAGTTATAAAACAATACTAATAAAAGCAGAGAGACAGAGAGGAATCTAGAGCATAGAAATCTACAGCACATTATAGGTCCTTCAGCCCACAATGTTGTGCCAACCATGTAACCTACTCTAGAAACTGCCTAGAATTTCCCTACCGCATAGCCCTCTATTTTTCTAAGCTCCTTGTACCTATCTAAGAGGCTCTTGAAAGACCCTATTGTATCCATTTCCACCAGCATTGCCGGCAATGCATTCCACACACCCACCACTCTGTGAAAAACTTACCCCTGACATACCTTCTGTACCTACTTCCAAGCACCTTAAAACTATGCCCCCTTGTGTCAGCCATTTCAGCCTTGGGAAAATGTCTCTAGCTATCCACACGATGAATGCCTCTCATCATCTTATATACCTCTATCAGGTCACCTCTTATCCTCCGCTGCTCCAAGGAGAAAAGGCCAAGTTCACTCAACCTGTTCTCATAACGTATGCCCTCCAATCCAGCCAACATTATAAAAGTCTTCTGCACTCTCTCTATAGTATCCACATCCTTCCTGTAGTGAGGTGATCAGAACTGAACACAGTACTCCAAGTGGGGTCTGACCAGGGTCTTTTATAGCTGTAACATTAACTCACGGCTCTTGAACTCAGTCCCATGGTTGATGAATGCTAACACACTGTCAACCTGCGCAGCAGCTTTGAGTATCCTATTGATATGGACCCCAAGATCGCTCTGATCCTCCACACTGCCAAGAGTTTTACCATTAATACTACTACATTCTGTCATGAAATTTGACCTATGAAAATGAACCACTTCACACTTATCTGGGTTGAATTTCATCTGCCACTTCTCAGCCCAGTTTTGCATCCTATCAATGTCCCACTGTATCCTCTGACAACACTCCAGACTATCCACCACACCCCCAACCTTTGTGTCATCAGCAAACTTACTAACCCACCCTTCTACTTCTTCATCCAGGCCATTTAGAAAACTCACAAAGAGGATGGGTCCCAGAACAGATCCCTGAGGAACACTGCCGGTCACCGACCTCCATGCAGAATATGACCCGTCTACAACCACCCTTTGCCTTCTGTGGACAAGCCAATTTTGGATCCACAAAGCAAGGAGTCCTTGGATCCCATACCTCCTCACTTTCTGAATGAGCCTTGCATGGTCTAGCTCTGCTGTTTGTAGGAAAGAACACATATACATCAATCAGATTTCTGAATCTAATGATATCACTTATGGAAGCTTGTCCGTAAATATGCGTATTTGTGAGTCAGGCGTTCATAAGCTGGGAATGGCCTACTGTATACCCAGGGTTGTTAATGATGCAGGACTAAGTGGGAGTCTGAACCACAAAGAAGACACGGAATATATAAATGGGTTAAGATGGCAGTTGGAACACAATGTGGAGAAGTGTGACGTTATCTTTTGCTAGAAAAATGGAGACTTTTTCTCTAAATACGTGAGGAAATATTGTTGTACACAGGGCTCTGTGTGTGTTGATTCATGCCCGACATAAAACAAACAGCAAACAATTGAAAAGCAAGAACTTCGGCCATTATGTCAAGGGAATTGGAGAACAAATGTAAGGAACTCTTGGTCAGGTTTTTCAGGTGCTTGATGAGACCACACTTGGAGAACTGCATGTGGTCTTCATTCCAAGGCTAAAGAAACATACTTCGACCAACTGTAAGTGTTTGAACAACACAGATCTATTAAGTTTACTGAAAACTGAAAAACTTCTCTTGCCTTTCTCTATAGATACCGACTGATCTGCTAGGCGTTTCTTGCATTCTCTCTGTTTTTTGTGGCACTTATTTAATTTAACTAGTTAATATACATCTATAAGCTTACTGTAATTCACATTTTTTCTATATTTATCCTGTATTGTATTATATTGCTGCCGCAAAGTTAACAAATCTTCTGACACATGTCAATTATGTCAAACCTGATTCTGAATTCGGACCTCAACTCTAACCTATGTCTTCACAACTTTCTCTGTTTTCCCTCTCGCAAACTGCCCTCAGTAATCCATTAACCAGATTGTTCCACAAATATCATTTAGAATAGGTCACCTTTCCTAAAAGGTATGAGTTAACTGGGTGAATTTTTAATGGCAATTATACAGCAGGCTTTCAACTGCACCAAGCTCATTACCATAAAAATTCATTTTTAAAAAATATAAATCTTATATTTACTGATCCCTTATGTACCCATCATTGTTTGCCTGGTTATGTATTGAGCATTTTATATCCAGCCAGATATGTATTAACACTTTTTGCTGTGACCTTAATATAATTACCTGGGAAGGGTGCCAGAAAGAGGACGGAGTACGTAGCTTGGTGGAATTATGGAAAGCGTGTTTATTGCCTTGCTCACTTTAGACAAACAAGCCATCTCATCATTCCACAATTTTCCCTTGTGTAAGTGGCTAGCTCAGAGGTGCAGGGGGCAAAAAATATCCTCGGTGTATTGGACGAGGAATTTCAATGAGTTAGAACTCAAAGGTATTTTTGCCGACAATAGCTAAGGCTGAAGAATCAGCTGTTTGATGAAAAAAACCTTGAAATCAGCATTAAGATAAATGGCGTGGAAGTATTTCAATAAAGTTAATAAGAAACTAAGCAGAGTGCCAGCATCAATTTAACTTAACTGGGAACATTCTCATCTCTAAATCAAATAATTGAAAGTTCCAATCCTGTCCCAGAGCTCAATAACACAAGCTGACTGTGGTATAATACTGAGCGAGCCTGGATTAAGCTCTCTTTCTGAATTGACTTCTATTTTCATAAGTGGGTTTCAAAACACATAGATGCTGTATGTTATTGCAATGCATATTTTACTGCAAAGACAGACAACCAACGTGCAAAAGACAAATCATGCAAATAAAAAATAAATAAATAATACCCATGTTCTCAGTATTATTTATTCATTTTATTTATTATTTTCATGATGTGTCTTCTTTTGCATGTTGGCTGTCTGTCAGACTTTGCTATTTATAGTTTTTCATAAATTCTATTGCATTTCATTATTTTCCTGTAGTTGCCTGCAAGGAAATGAATCTCAGTGTAGTATATGGTAACACACTCGCACATTGAAAATAAATTTACTTTGAACTTTATACGTACAGTACAACAGAGTATGATTTTTTTTAAAAAATGGCACCATGCCAGCAAGGCTAAAACTACGTAACAAAAATTTAGCACCGCCGTATCCAGTGGAGTAGTGGCATCCACACCGGACTTCGAGGCGAGTGGTCCCGGGTTCGAATCCGGCCGGCTCCTTGCGCGCTTTCCATCCGTGCTGGGTTGAGCATCGAGTTAGCAACTCGGCCTGGTAAAACACAGACGACTGCTAAAGAAATGGCAAGGTTGTTGTAAGTTGCAGAGAGGGACATCAATATCCGGAGAGTGGTTGGAATGTGAGCTTCAGTATTGAGGTTTAGAATATGTTGAACATGAAGATTGAACTCAAGGGGAAAGAAGGAATACTTCGAGCCTAAAAGAATGGACGTTAAACATCAGGATTGGTGCTGAATAGCTTACATGGTGTTGTACTTTACTGACGTCCTACTCTAATAACAACATTAGATGTAATATTCAAATGAATTTCAAAGGTCCAGGAGATAGCAGACATTCCAAAAAATTGTTTGTACTCCCTAATATTTCTTCCTCCTTACCTCATCACTACTCATGGGAAAAGCTAATAAAATTATAGACAATGATTACAGTGCCTTGAAATGAAGCATTTTGAACAGCCTGAGAGATGTGGTCAGGCGCTTTATAACTATAAACATATTTCTCTTTCATCAAATAACATTCTCAGCAGGTGGAACCAAAACCCAGCTTTTATTGATTTTAAAAATGAAATAATCTAGGAAAGATGGTGGCAGCCTCACCCCCTGCTGGTGCCTGACACCTAAAGCTAAATATCAGTGCTGCACTGCTTGCGAATGTTACCAGGCGCTGTTAATTCAGTTAAGTAATCATGCTGTGCTTGTGAAGATCAAATAAAAATAACCACTCGAATTGGGGGCAGGAGACTGCAGATTGTGTAGCTGCTGCCACTAGCTCCAGTGGCCTGGGTTTAATCCTGACCTCTAGTGCTCTTATACACCGTTAGGAATGGGATATCTTTCAGGAATTATGGGATAGAGGTCGAGGCGAGTTGGCACTGGTAAGCAGCCTTCAGAAAATAAAAGGCAACGCACAAACAAAATGCTAGAGGAACACAGCAGGCCAGGCAGCATCTATGGAAAGGAATAACCAGTCGACGTTTCATGCTGAGAGAAATCTGCTTACAGTCTAAATCAATAGATACACAAATTTCAAGGATCAGGGATCAACATTATGTGCTGAATTATAGGAAAGATGTCAACAAAATAGAGAGAGTACAGAGAAGATTTACTAGAATGTTACCTGGGTTTCAGCACCTAAGTTACAGGGAAAGGTTGAACAAGTTAGGTCTTTATTCTTTGGAGTGTAGAAGGTTGAGGGGGGACTTGATAGAGGTATTTAAAATTATGAGGGGGATAGATAGAGTTGATGTGGATAGGCTTTTTCCATTGAGAGTAGGGGAGATTCAAACAAGAGGACATGAGTTGAGAGCTAGGGGGCAAAAGTTTAAGGGTAACACGAGGGGGAATTTCTTTACTCAGAGAGTGGTAGCTGTGTGGAACGAGCTTCCAGTAGAAGTGGTAGAGGCAGGTTCGGTATTGTCATTTAAAGTAAAATCGATAGGTATATGAACAGGAAAGGAATGGAGGGTTATGGGCTGAGTGTGGGCCAGTGGGACTAGGTGAGAGTAAGCGTTCGGCATAGACTAGAAGGGCCGAGATGGCCTGTTTCTGTGCTGTAATATATATTTAAATGTATATAACCATATAACATTAGGAATTTGTTGTGGTGCATTGGTCAGGGTGCAACATGCAACAACAAAACAACAACATTCAACGATTATAAAGAATAAAATATAAAATATAAAGTTAGCACTTAAAGTATGTACCGTATATGGAATAAAATTAAAGAATTGAAACTAACCATGGGGTTCAGAACATTCTTATTCCACATCAATGTAACTATACTGCGGAAGATAATACGTTAATTTTTATGTTAATTGGCCCTCACTGACACTGCCAAGATGAAATAATGTAAGAATGCATAGTTAACAAACATGAGAAAATCTGCAAATGCTGGAAATCCAGAGTAACACTGACAAAATGCTGGAAGAACTCAGCAGGTCAGGCAGCATCTGTGGAAAAGAGAAAACAGCTGACGCTTCAGGTCGAGACCCTTTAACAGGATGCACAGTTAAAGACGTATACTTGCCACTCAACACATCATTCAAGATATCTGTGCTTTGCCCGTTTATATTTTGGGTGCTTGTATATGCAGAGAGCCATCCCTCAACACAGCAATAAAAGGAATATATTTGTGCTCAGAACTCATCAGAATATCCACCAGTATCAAAACTGCCATGTCAGTTGAGAAGTAAGTGTGTAATTCTACAAAGTTGTCTACACCCAAAATATTGACATGGGTAAATAGAACTATTGAAATGGTACTAAATCAGTTATTATTATCTTAGTGTTTAAAAAGTGTAGCACCTCACCCTACTGCAGGATTTCTCAAAAGAAACAAGTTCTGCAGAATGCCTGTTGTACTGAATAACGATATTCTATTTACAGCAGCTTCAGTCTTCCTGTGGCTCATTCCCAGTCAATTTTGTGTGGAGTTCTCATGATCTCTCTGTGTCCACATGGGCTTCCTCCGGGCACTCCAGCTTCCTCTCATCGTCCCAACGATTTGTGGGTTTGGCAGACGAACAGGCCGCTGTAATATTTCCCTAGTGTGTAGGTGAGTGGTTGGATTTGTGGGAGTTAATGAGAATGTGGGAGAAACGGGGAAAATTATAAACACAAGAGACTCTACGGATGTAGGAAATCCAGACTAACACACACAAAATGCTGGAGCATCTTTGCAGATCAGGCAAATTCTATGAGAGGAATTTAAAGCCAAAGTTTCGGGCCAAGATCTTTGATCAAAGGGAAAATTAGTAGGGGAATGGAATTCCTCTGTGAGTCGGTGTAGGCTCAATGGTTTGCCCTCCTTCTGTGTTGTAAGGAGAAATGGATTGCAACCTACCTCCTAGTAAAATGCCTTTCAGCAACGGAGAGCACTGAATAATCAAAGTGACCTTCTAAATATATTGCTACAAAGAGTGATTATAACCACACTAAATTTTTGAAATTATAATTGCTTGTGATAAATCAAAGGCTGACTCTTACCTTGGCAGTGGGAACTCCCTCAGGAGGACGACAGTGCAGAATAATCTTCCCTTCCAAAGGTACTTCTTTTGCCTGTGGATCTTGCTCAAAATTCTTCCTCAGATCTGTGGGGGTGGGATGGAGGAGGGGGAGGAAAGCAATCAGATTAATTTATTTCTTCAAACTCAATTGACTTGACTTGCTAGCTGACATTGAGTAGGCCAAAAGGATAGGAGGGGACCATTCAGCTCCTTGAGTCTGTTGCACCATTCAACTGTCAGGACTGTTCAATGCTGAAATGTGATCAGACTCCACAGACCCACCTTCCAGTAGTTAAATTAAGATTCAGAAGTATAATTCCTTTAATCCTATGCAGTGTGCTGTCCGTCATTTTGTGGCACCAATTTGTAACAGGGTAGCAAATTACACAGCATCCACACAAACTGGGGATTGCAGCGAGAGAGTCCCTCAGTCTCACTAGTTTGGTGGGGCCAGAGGTTGTCCTCCCTAGACTTATGTGGCCAAGGAAACCAAGGTGTTTCAAGAATATTTTCTTGCTTACATCCCAAGAACTGTAGGTAAAAGTGATGCATTAGCAATTGGTCGATAGTTTTAAATCTTGGAGATTAAGTTGACAGCAATTAACGTGCCGCTGTTACTTTCTCCAACATTTTCCTTCTCCGAACCTTGGGCCAATCCCCTTTCTCATTCAGAAGACCAGCAGCAACAACCTGGCCAGATGTGGCTGGCTCAGCAAGATATCTGTGGTAGTGGCGATTCAACCTTCCTCAATCTGACACCTGGAGGCCATCACCTCCAACTCTGGCTGTGCTGGGCAGGACGAGAAGAAAGCTCAGATTGCCCGCTCACCTGAGGCCAAATTGGGAGCTCTGCTACACGCAACACAGGGTACAGAATGTGGCGTTGGCCGACATGTTGAATAACTCTGCAGTATCGGGGTCACCAATGTAGGTTTTCGTAAATTATACACGTAGGGGCATTTTATGTTTAAAGGAAACCGTAACAACTCCCTTATAGTCAACCAAACGAAGAACATAAAGCACGGTAAAAATACTTCACGTCATTATGTCATCAGGTCAGACCAGCCTTTTAAAGTTAACTCCAACTAAGTGTTGAGTTGTGAATTATGCATATGTCTCCACCAATTACATTACTCTACAGCTGTGAGATATTGTAACTTAGAAATAATAACGTTACGAGAAGGTCCTCCACCAGAAGGACTCAGGTCTTGTCTGGTATTCACTGCGGCTAAGGCAGACTAGAATTACAGAAACAGAATTATACAACACAGAAACAGGTCCTTTGACCCACCACATTCATGCTGAGTTCTTTGCCTATCTCTACTAATCTTGCTTGTCTTTCCTTGCTATTTATAGCTGTTCATAAATTATATTGTTTTATTTTCCTCTAAAGACCCACCAGAAAATCAATCTCAAGGTAGCATACAGTAACATATGCATACTTCGATAATAAATTAATTTTGAACTTTACTTGCCTGAATCCTGCTCTTTGCCTGTGCATAATGAAAGGTTTGATAATGAAATTTGTATAATTAAATGCTTGATGAGAGGGAAGCTTGCCACAGATTCTGTATTCACCATTTAGGTGCAATGACTTGGTCCCCACAGCAGTCTGTGGCAATGGATTCACCACCATCTAGCTAAAGAAACTCCTCCCCATCTCTGCTCTGAAGGGAAAACATTCTATTTTGAGGTTGTGCCCTCTGGTCCTAGACTCTCCCATTATCCTCTTCATGTCCACTCTATCTAGGCCTTTCAATTTTGGCCATCGTGCACTTAGTTTTGGCCACCATTTTTGGCAACTATCGCAACCAGGCACAAAAGCCTGAAAACCAATGTCGCAACTTCTATTGTGAGAAAAGTAAACCTCGCCCGACACGTTGATCTTGTGGAAGAGGCTCAGACTATGGTTTTGCAAGGCCAAGCATGCAATGTGCTAGGGGATCTACAAGGCATTGCAGTGTCCAGCAATCTCTCGTCCTACAAGGCACAAGGGGGACTGAGGTCCATCCCTGAGATGCAGCAGTGGCTCCAGGGAATCTTAGCCTATCCCAGGAAAACAAAGTTTATCCCCTCACACTGGCATCCAGAACAATTCACCCACAACTGGGTATGCACAGTGTGACCCTAAGACTATAACACACAGGGGCAGAATTAGGCTGTTCGGCCCTTAGAGTCTGCTCTGCTGCTCAATCATGGCTCATTTATTTTCCCTTTTAACCCCATTCTGCTGCCTTCCCCCATAATCTTTTGACACCTTACTAAAGTAGAACCTATCAATCTCCACTTTAAATGTACGCAGTGACTTGCCCCCACCCCAGCTGTCTGTGGCAATGGATTCCACAGATTCACCACTATCTAGCTAAAGAAATTCCTCCTCACCTCTGTTCAAAAGGGGCATTGTTCTATTCTGAGGCAGTGCTCTCTAGTCTTAGACTCTCCCACTATCCTCTTCATACCCATTCTGTCTAGGCCTCTCAAAATTTAGTAGGTTTCAATGAAATTCCGCATCCCCCCCTTCTAAACTCAGGAGAGTACAGGCCCAGAGCCATCAAATGCTCCTCATACGTTAACCCTTTCAATCCCTGGATAATTCTTGTCACCCTTCTCTGGACCCTCCAATGCCAGTGCATCTTTTCTTAGAAATGGGGCCTAAAATTGCTCAAAGTACTTCGTATGTGGCCTGAAAGTACAAAGCTTCAGCATTGCATCCTTGCTTCTATATTCTATTTTTATGTTCAATATCCTCTTGAAGTGAATGCTAAAGTTGTATTTGTCTTCCTTACTATAGCATATTGGACATGTAGTAATATTCACATGTCAGGTGGGATAATTGGACTGAGAATGTGTTCAGCTACCCAGCTCAAGCTTGTAAAGTCTGATTTTAATGAATTGTTTGAATCTGCTTTCTCCTTCTCAAGCATCATCACTCAGATTACATTCCCTGAAACCCTTCTATCACACACAGAATACCTCAGGATAACGGAGGAGGCAAGAGGGGTGAATGATCAAACCTTTGACATGATCAAACCTTTGACATGATCATCCTAGGAATCAAATTTGCGAACTTTGGTTGCATTGCTTCCAACAGTCAGTGTGTATTTCCCCAGTTACTGAGATCAACACCGCGCACAGCACCAGGTCGTTGCATATTTATAACTGCGTGGGAGGGAGCACAGAGGAGCTTCACCTGAATGATGCCTGGATTGGAGGACTTCACATATGGGGCAGAGATTGGATAGGCTGGACTTGCTTTCCTGGGATTGAAGGAGGCTGAGGGGTAACCATATGGAGATGTACACTCGGTGGCCACTTTATTAGGTACTCCTGCTCATTAATGCAAATATCTAATCAGCCAATCATGTGGCGGCAACTCTATGCATACATTCTTGCAGAAATGGTCAAGAGCTGTTGTTCAGAGCAAACATCACAATGCAGAAGAAGTGTGGTTTAAGCGACATTGACCATGGAATGATCGCTGGTGCCAGACAGGGTGGTTTGAGTATGCTGATCTCCTGAGATTTTCATACACAGCAGTCTTTAGAGATGACAGAGAATGGTGCAACAAACAAAAATAAAATCCAGTGAGTGGCAGTTCGGTGGGAGAAAATGCCTTGTTAAAGAGAGAGATGTCCCGCTGGTTCAAGCTGCGGGGAAGCTGGCAGTAACTCAAATAACCACACATTACAACAGTAGTGTGCAGAAGGGCATCTCTAAATGCACAACACATTAGGCCTTGAAGTGGATGGGCTCCAGCAGCAGAAGACCATGAACATACACTCAGTAGCCACTTTATTAGGCAGCACTCAGCATCATTATTAGTCCAGGAGCTACTTAATAAAGTGGCCGTTGAGGGTATAAAATTATGAGAGTGTGGATAAGTTAAAAGATTTTTCTCATATTACGCATATCAGAAACACAAGGGCATGGGTTTTAAGTGAGAGATGTGTGATGTAAAGGGAATCTTACAGGTAAAGTCTGTAACATGCTGACAGAGGAGATATAGAACAAATCAGAACAGCCCACATTGCTGTGCTTTCATTTTGACCTACTCTGAATTTAATCTAACCCTTCCCTTCTCCATGGCCCTCCATTTTTAATCCATTTGCATAAGAGTCTCTTAAATGTCCTGAATGTATCAGCCTCTACCACCATCACTGGTAGCTTGTTCCCTTCACCCACACTCCGCGGAAAAAAAAACTACCTCTGATATCCCGCCTATACTTTCCTCCAATCGACTTAAAATTAGGCTCTCTCTATTAGCCATTTCTGCCCTGGGAAAAAGGCACTACTCCATCTTTACCTCCTATCATCTTATACATCTCTATCAAGACACTAAACATCGTCCTTTGCTCCAAAGAGAAAAGCCCTAACTTGCTCAACCTTTCCTCACAAAGCATGCTCTCTAACTGAGGCAGGATCCTGGTAAATCTCTCTAAAGCTTCCACATCCTTTCCATAATGACGCAACCAGAACTGAATGTAAAACACCGAGAATGGTCTAAACTAGGCATTTAGACAACACTTAAATGGAGGAATAGAGACCAACTGTGGGCTAATGTGATTGGTGTAGGTGGGCCAAAAGGTCAGCATGGTCATGATTGGTCAAAGGGTCAGCATGGTCATGATTGGCCAAAAGGTCAGCATAGTCATGATTGGCCAAAGGGTCACCATGGTCATGTTTGGCCAAAAGGTTAGCATGGTCATGATTGACCAAAGGTTCAGCATGGTCAGGATTGGCCAAAAGGTCAGCATGGTCAGGATTGGCCAAAGGGTCACTATGGTCATGATTGGGCAAAGGGTCAGCATGGTCATGATTGGCCAAAAGGTCAGCATGGTCATGATTGGCCAAAAGGTCACCATGGTCATGTTTGGCCAAAAAGTCAGCATGGTCATGATTGGCCAAAAGGTCAGCATGGTCATGATTGGCCAAAAGGTCACCATGGTCATGTTTGGCCAAAAAGTCAGCATGGTCATGATTGGCCAAAAGGTCAGCATGGTCATGATTGGCCAAAGGTTCAGCATGGTCAGGATTGGCCAAAAGGTCAGCATGATCAGGATTGGCCAAAGGGTCACTATGGTCATGATTGGGCAAAGGGTCAGCATGGTCATGATTGGCCAAAACGTCAGCATGGTCATGATTGGACAAAGGGTTCAGTTCTCTGCTGTGTGGCTCTGTGACAGGAACCTGTAAAGTTACAGCAAGATTTCTTTACCTGTGTTCTTTCACTTCCTTACAATAAGAGTCAGCACATTATTTGCCTTTGTGGCTGTTTGCAGTAAGCCTGTGCATCCACTCCCTCAGCTTCATTTACCAGAACATCCAGATCCAAACACTGGCCAACATTGCCACGCACAAGTTTACTTTTACTAATCTTCCTATGAAAACAAATCACCTTAATCTTTTTTCTAAATTATGTTCTACCTTGTCCGGTTATTTACTCTGGCTGCTCCGGGCTTCCTGTCTATGGACTCGCTGTCATTCTAAATGCTATTTGTTTACTTTTATTGTTTGCACAATTTGTTTTCTTCCCGTCTTGGCGCATTGGGTATTTGACGGTCTTTTTTTTAATGGCTTCTTTGTGTTTCTTTATTTAGTGGCTGCCTGTTGAGAGAAGAATCTCAAGGTTGTGTAAAAGATGCATATTGTACTTTGATAATAAATATACTTTGAACTTTAACCTATCTCAACACTTATATCCTCCCATAAGGCATAGGAGCAGAATTAGGCTTTTCTGCCCTATTGAGTCTGCTCTGGATCATTTTCCCTCTCAACCCCATTCTCCTGCCTTCTCCCTGTGACCTTTGACACACTCGCTAATCAACACCCGATCAAGCTCCGCTTCAATGACTTGGCCCTCACGGCCGTTCTTGTCAATGGATTCCACAAATTCACCATCCTTTGATTGTAGAACTTCCTCCTCATCTCTGTTCTAAAGGGACATTCTTGTATTCTGAGGCTATGTCCTCTGGTCCTAGACTCCCCCATGATTGGAGACATCCTCCCTGCAGGCACTCAGTCTAGCTCTTTCAATCAATAGGTTTCAGTGAGACCCCCCACCCCCCCATTCTTCTAAACTCCAGAGAGCACAAGCCCAGAGGCATCAAATGCTCCTCATACATTAACCCTTTCATTACAGGGATCATTCTCATGGACCCTCTCCAAAGTCAACACACCCTTTCTCAGATGAGGGGCCCAAAACTGCTGTGCACCACCTCAGCAGCAAGCATCTTCTACAAGACGAGCCTCAAGTGAATTTTTGAAGCTACTGTGACACCATCTCCCATTTATCCTCCACCAGAATGAACAAAGGCACTTGGTATTACCACCACTTGCAGCTTCTCTTCCAAGTCAAATACCATCCTTCCTGTGAAATATATTACCCTCTTCACTATTGCTTGGTCTAAATCCTGCAACTCCCTATCCTATAGCAAGGTGCGTGAACCTCCACTAGAAGGACAATGGTTCAAGAAGCCAACTTACCAACACCTTCTTAAGATTCAAGATTATTTATCACATGTGCATCGAAACCTACAGTGAAATGTGTTGACAGTGTTAAGAACCAACACGATCAATGGTGTGCTGGGGGCAGCCTGCAAGAGCCCCCCTCACCCCCACCCCCCGACATTCTGGCAGCAAACTAGTGTGCTCCAAAAATGCTCGGCAGATCAACACAGAACACAACAAGTAACAGGACAGTAATAGCAAAACAAGCCCAATTCCTCCTTCCACCCACAAACATAGACAGTCCTTTAACTCTAGGACAGGCCTTGAGCCTCCGACAGGGGATAATTCACATCATCCTTAATTCTCCATGGACCTCTGCCTGGAGGTAGAAAGTTATCATCATCTGAGTATACAGAGTCTGAAAGAACTGTGCAAATTATATTTTACAAATCCTGATTTGATTTCTGCTTGATACACCTTAATGAGACATACATTCACTAGGCATTTTATTAGGGACAGGCCGTGTACAGCCATGGCTTTCTGCTGCTGTAGCCCACCTATCTCCCAGCTCAATGTGTTGTGTGTTCAGAGATGCTCTTCTGCACACCACGTTTGTAACGTGTGGTTGTTCAAGTTACTGTCTCCTTGCTGTCAGCTTTGTCCCCTGACCTCTCTCATTAACGAGGTGTTTTCACCCACAGAACTGCCGCTCACTGGATGTTATTTGTTTCTCGCACCTTCCTCTGTCAACTGTAGAGACTGTTGTGTGTGAAAAATCCCGGGAGATCAGCACTTTCTGAGATACTCAAACCACCCTGTCTGGCACCAGCAATCATTCCACGGTCAAAGTCACCTAGAGCACATTTCTTCCCCATTCTGATGCTTGCTCTGAACAACAACTCCTGACCATTTCTGTATGAAAGTTTGCAGTGAGTTGCTCCACGTGATTGGGTGATTAAATATTTGAATTAACAAGCAGGCATACAGGCATACCTAATGAAGTGGCCACTCATCCCCTTGCAGGAAGCATCCTACTCTCATTTCCACTGAGATTTGTATCATCAGCAAACCTGGATAAATTATGTTCAATCCTTTTATCTAAGTCATTAATATAAATTGTAAATAGCCGAGGCTCTGGCACTGATCCCTGCGTAACCCCATTAGTAACTGACTGCCAACCTGAAAGCGATCCAATTATTCCACGCCTCTGTCTGCAGCCCTGAAAACCAAACCTCGCTTCATTCTAATTTATTACTCCCAAACTCTCAAGTCTTTATTTAGTGAAAGTTCTGATACAATCCACTGCCTCCCCTCATCTACATTTATTCTCAAAATCTCTGTTGGAGTTGGGGGATATTACTTGCCTTTCTTTAAAAAAAAATGTTTATAACTGCAATTGTTTTCATATTAAAGACCTTGCATATCTCACACATGGAGGAAGTCTGCTGATGCTGGGAATCCAGAGCAACACACACAAAATGCTGGAGGAACTCAGCAGGCCAGGCAGCATCTATGGAAGTGAAGAGATATTTGACGTTTTGGGCCGAGACACTTCTAGAGGACTGAAAAGGAAGGGGGGGGGGGGGAATACCAGAATAAACAGGTCAGGGGAGGGGATGGAGGCTAGCTAGAAGATAATAGGTGAAGCCAGGTGGGTGGGAAAGGTCAAGGCCTGGAGAATAAGGAATCTGACAGAAAAGTAGAGTGGACCACAGGAGAAAGAAAAGAAGGAAAGGTTCCAGGAAGTAACAGGCAGGTCAGAAAAGATAAAAGGTCAGAGTGGGGAATAAAGCAAAGGGATGGGGGTGAAATTTGTTCACTGGAAAGAGAAATCGATATTCAAGCCATCATGATGGAGGCACCCAGATGGTGTAGATAAGGTGTAGATCTTCGACCCTGTAGGGAAACCTCATCTTGGCGCAAAAGGAGGCTAGGAAACGACATGCCAGAATGGGAATCAGAATTAAAATGTTTGGCCACCGGGAAGTCCCACTTGTGGCAGATAAAGCGGAGGTGCTCAACAAAGTTGTCCCTCAATTGTATCTCTGATGCTGCTCGAACAAGCTTTTCATTGTACTTGTACCTTGCTACAAACTTGATTTGCCTTAGCAATTCTACTGCTATATCTTATAGTCTTTGGCTGATTAGACCATAAAACATAGGAGCTGAATTAGCCCATTTGGCCCACCGAGATTGCTCCACCATTCAATCATGGTTGAATAATTTTCTCTCTCAATCCTATTCTCCTGCCTTCTCCCCAAACATTTGACACCCTTACTAATCAAAAACCCATCATCCTCCACTTTAAATAAACCCAATGACTTGAGCACCACAACAATCTGTGGTAATTCATTCTACAGATTCAGCACTCTTTGGCTAAAGAAATTCCTTCTAGTCTCTGTTCTAAAGAGTCTGTGCCCTCTGGTCCTAGACTTCCCCACTACTGGAAACATCCATTCCACTCTTCAAGGCTTTCAATATTCAGTAAGCTTCATATAAGATATAACAGAACAGCACAGTGTAGGTACTTCGGCCCATGATGTGTTACCTCAAGATCAATCTCATGCTTTGCTCCCACATGGTCCTCCATTTTTCTTTCATCCATGGGCTTATCTAAGAGTCTCCTAAATGTTCCTAATTTATCTGCCTCTACCATCACCCCTGCATTGTTCTATGCACCTATCAATCTCTGTCATTCCCCCTGCATTTTCATCCAATCATCATCATCATCATGATGTGCTGTGTTGTAATATTTGGGCAATCATGATCTTTCCATGACTATTTTTCTACACATGTGGTTTGCCATTCCCTTCAGCTGTCTTTACAAGATGGGTGACCCCTGCCATTATCAATACTCTTCAGAGATTGTCTGCCTGGTGTCAGAGATCGCATACCCAGAACTTGTGATATGCACCAGCTGCTCGTACGACCATCCACCACCTGCTCCTATGGTTTCATGTGACCCTGCTCGAGGGACCAATGAGTTGCTACACCTTGCTCAAGGGTAACCTGCAGGCTAGTGGAGGGAAGGAGCACCTTACATCTCCTTTAGTAGAGATATATCTCCACTTTGCCACCCAATTCCACCCATAACATTAAAACTATGCCCTCTCACATTAGTCATTTCGACCCTGAGAAAAAGGTGCTGGCCCTCCACTCTCTCTGTATCGCTTATCTATCAAGTCACCTCTCATTCTTCTTTGCTCTAAAGAGCAAAGCCCTAGCTTGCTCAATGAGAACTTCCCTCATTCTTCTACACTCCAGTGAGGGTAGGCCCAGAGCCATCAAATGATCCTCATGCGTCAGCTCCTTCATTCCCAGGATCATTCTTGTGAACTTCTCAGACCACCTCCAATGCTAGCACATCCTTTTTCAGATTTGCGGCCCAATACTGCTCACCATACTCCAAATGTGGACTAACCAATGCCTTATAAAGCTTCAGCATTACATCTTGCTTTCATGTTTCTTGAGTGAACTTGGCCTTTTCTCCTTGGAGCTACGGAAGGTGAAAGGTAACCTGATAGAGGTGTATAGGGGCATTGTCCATGTGGATAGCGAGAGGCTTTATCCCAGGGCTGAAATGGCTAACACAAAGGGGCATGGTTTTAAGGTGCTTGGAAATAGTTACGGGGGGGGGGGGGGGTGTCAGAGGTTAGTTTTTTACATAGAGACTGGTAGAAAGATATAATAGGGTTTTTTAAAGAGACTTTTAGGTAAGTACATGGAGCTTAGATAAATAGAGAGTTATGTGGAAGGGAAGTTCTGGGCAGTTTCAAGAGTGGGTTACATGGTCGGCACAACATTGTGGGCCGAAGGGCCTGTAATGTGCTGTAGATTTCTATGTTCTATGTTTATAGTGTAGACCTCTTGAAATGAATGCTGATATTGCACTTGGCTTTCTCAAACTTGTCCACAAAGCCAACAATTCCACCACTCGGATCATTAACTTATAATGTGAAAATTAGTGAATCTAACACTGACTTCTACGGAACACCACTCATTACTTACAGCCAACAAGGAAAGGCCCTCTTTATTCCCACTCTTTCTCTTTTGCCAGTCAACCGATCTTCCATCTCTGCCAGAATATTTCTTCTGATACCATGGACTCCTATCTTGTTTAACAGCCTCACGTGTGGCACCTTGTCAAAGACTTTCTGAAAATCCAAGTAAACAACATCCACTGCCTCTCCTTTGCCTACCCTGCCTGTTACTTCCTCAAAGAAATCCATCAGATTTGTCAGGCAAGATTTTCCTTCAAGGAATCCATGCTGACGTTGGCCTACTTTATCGTGTGCTTCCAAATAGCCTGAAGCCTCATCCTTAATCATGGACTCTAACTCCTTACCAATCACTGAAGTCAGGGTAACTGGCCTATAATATTCTTTTTCCTCCCTCCCTTCTTAAAGATTGGAGTAGCATTTGTGATCTTCTACTTCTCTGGAACCATTCCTGGATCTAGTGATTCCTGAAAGATCACTACTGATGCCTCCACAATCTCTTCAGCTAACACTTTCAGAACCCTGGGGCGTAGTCCATATGGTTAATCTTTACTCTCCTTAATGTTTCTTTAGTTGTCGTCTGTCGGTTTTTAAAAGCTTCCCAGTCTTCTAGATTTCCACTAATTTTTCCCATATTATATGCCAGCTCTTTTGCTTTGATATTGTCTTTGACTCCCCATGTCAGCTATGGTGGCCTCATCCTCCCTTCAGAATATTTCTCCTTCTTTGGGATTAATCTATCTTGAGCCTTCCATATTGCTCCCATAAACACCAGCTGTTGCTGCTCTGCTGTCATCTCTGCTCGTGTCCACTTCTAATCAACTTTGGACAGCTCCTCCTTCATGCCTCTGTGCCTCTGTAGTTACCTGTGATACAGATACATCCGATTTTAACTTCTCCCTCTGAGACTGCAGGGGTAAATTTTACCATATCATGATCATTGCCTGTGGGTTAATTCGCCTCAAACTCCCTAATGAAATCAGTTTCGCTACACAGATCCAGGATCCAGAAATTCCTTTTCCTCAATCTATGTTCTGTCTCCTTTCTATATCCACTCTCTGGAATATCCCAGTGGATAAAAACTTTTTCACTGAGTGTTAGTTTTTCAATCAAATGTATATAAAGAAAATTATTTTAAAAAATTGAATTAGATTAGGTCATTATAGATTAAAAAATATTAAAGATTAGTTTTCAACACACATAAGATGCTGGAGGAACTCAGCAGGGCAGACAGCATCTAAAGAAAAGAGTACAGTCAATTTTTCGGGCCATGACCCTTCATCAGGATCCTTCGTTAGTCCTGATGAAGGGACTTGGTCCAAAACATTGACTGTTAACTCTTTTCTATAGATACTGCCTGGCCTGCTGAGTTCCTCCAGCATTGTGTATGTGTTGCTTTGAATTTTCAGCAGCTGCAGATCTTCTTTTGTTAAAGATTAGCTTTGTTTGTCACATGTACATTGAAACGTACAGTGAAATGTGTCATTTTCATCTAATCAAATCAGTGAAGGACGTGTTGGGCAGGCCACAAGCATTACAAAGCTTCCAGTGCTAATGCAGCATGTCCAAAACTCACCCAAACCGTACATCTTTGGATTGTAGGGGGAAATCAGAGCACCCAGAGGAAACCCACATGGTCACTGGAGTGGAGAACATTCAAACTCTTTGCAGGCAGCGGCAAGAATTGAGCTGCGATCAGTGATGGCTAGCACTGTAAAGCAATGTGATAACCACCACGCACTGTGCCTCTGTTTATGGTGCAGAGAATTTTCTGGAGCTGGTTTAGACTCAAGGCAAACTGGAAAATCATAGCTGTGCACCCATTTCACTGGGGCGAGACTATCTGGTCCAGGTGGTCTTACAGCAATAAACCTCTCCAGTACCTGTGGTAAACTATGTATACCTGTCTGGACACACACCTCTGCTGACTGCTCCTGTGGCTCCTCCCACAGACCCCTGTATAAAGGCGATTGGAGGCACTGCTCCTCCCTCAGTCTCCGAGATGTCGTGCTCCCTTTTTGCTGCTAATTAAAAGCCTATCGTTCACTTCCAGTCTCCGAGAGTTATTGATGGTGCATCAGTACCTTTCCTGTATCAGTTCTGTAACTCCTTGCTGTTTTCAGAGCACATAAGCTTTGAAGTCCGACACTAAATATATTTACCATCTCAGGTTTCCATGGTGTGCTCCAGTTCCCTCTCACTTTCCTAAGACATACACATCAAGGCACGCCATGTTGTAAGCTGTGGGCATTGTCTGTTGGTGCTGGAAGCATGGAGACACTTGCCAGCCGCCCCAAGTATGTTTGGACTGTGATGGGCGTTGGCACAAATGACACATTTCACTGTATGCATGTGGTGAACTACATATACCTGTCTGGACACACCCCCTGCTGACTGCTCCTGTGGCCCCTCCAACAGACCCCGGTATAAAGGCGATTGAGGCCTGAGCCCGGCCCTCAGTCTCCAGGATGTAGTATGGTGGTCAACTACTGCTTGTTCTTTCTTCCAGTCAATAAAAGCCGATATCTCGACTTCACGTCTCAGAGAGAGTTATTGATGGAGCATCAATGCACACGTGCCAAACAAAAGGCAATCTTTACCTTTAATCTCTCCCGTTCTGCCTTCGAAGCACCCACGTTAACTTGTATCCCTTTAGATTCAGTTGAAAGAATTTCTTGCATGCTTTTGTTTTGTATTTTTCCCCTGCTTATTCTCAAATTCTGTTTCATCCTGGTTATCTTTTCTTTTGTCATGCTAAGCCAGTCACCTAGGCTCTTCCAGTCCTCAGGCCTACAACTCTTCTGGGCAATGTTATAAGCATCTACTCGGAATCTAATTCCATCCTTAATCTCTTTACTAACCTGCGGATGGAACTCTTTTCCCACAAAGATTTTGTTTTTCAATGGACTGCTGAGGATGTCTCAATCTTTCTTGAAATTGGTCTGGTACCTCAGCATCCCTGGTTTAGAACTTAGACAATTTTAATTTTAATTTACAAATAAACATCGAATCAGACCTAACCAGGTTTCATCCAGCAACTGTCCTCCACAGATTAATTTTATACCCATGATTTCAGACAGCTATGTAAAGGGAAGAAATCTCTTTATTATGCTAGGCCAGATACCAACAGAAATCTTCCACATTGTTGAGGGTGTTATTTATCTCTTGGAAGTGGTTCACTGTGAAACGCAAGTCATTACAAGATCCAGAAAGTGCAAAAGAAAAAGGTCCATGCATTATTTAGAGGCCAGAGCCAAGAGCTTCAGTATGTTTCTCTTGCAGGTTGTTCCTGCACTGTAATTCACACAGTGATCTGGCTAGGAATTATTCAGAAAAAATCTGTTTGATTGACTACCTACCCTACAGCAGCTGAAACCTGGAAGGAGGACATGACAGGATAGTTAATTCGTGTGTGTGTGTGTGTGTGTGTGTGTGTGTGTGTGTGTGTGTGTGTGTGTGTGTGTGTGTGTGTGTGTGTGTGTGTGTGTGTGTGTGTGTGTGTGTGTGTGTGTGTGTGTGTGTGTGTGTGTGTGTGTGTGTGTGTGTGATGCTGCACCGAAACTACCGGTGATTAGCAGCTCCTGCCTCCGAAAGTTCAAAGTTTAAAGTAAATTTATTATCAAAGCACACATATGTCACCATATAGTACCCTGAGATTTGTTTTCTTTTATATACGAAAAGACACAACAGAATCGATGATAAACTGCACACAAAGATGGGCAAACGGCCAATGTGCAAAAGACAACAAATTGTGCACATATAATAAAAAGAAAATAATAAAACATAAATAAATAAATATTGAGAACATGAGCTTTAGAGTCCAAAAATGCATTCTGATGTTGTGGAATCCGTTCAGTGTTGCTTACATGCTATCCGGACAGTTGCCTTTCTACTTTTTGTTGTCCCCAGCTCACTCCAGGCCACGCAGAGGCACCAGTAATCTTCCGGGCCATGGAAATCCTCCACTTGCTGGCGTGAAATGTTGATCAGGACCTCCCGAACGTCCAGCCCTTTGAGGGAAGAAAAGAAGCACAGGGTTAATAGAGGTGAACTCGTGTTCCAGTTTCTTGGGAAATGCAATTTAGTTCTCGACGTGTTCAGCAAGGGCCGAGTGGGGGGTAAGAAGAGAGGTGCTTTCAGCCCCCCTTTTGACCTGTTTCTATTATTGTTGAAGTGCCACGAGACATCAAAATGTTGCCGTACAAAAGGGATCGGGGGGGGGGGGGGGGGGGGTCAAGAGTGTATGAAGGGGCAAGGGGTCGATGTGCCGGTACAGTAAGTAATGTTAAGAAGGGGTAAACGACTTCCATCACAAGGAGTTAGGCGTAAACACTTTCTGAAATTTTGATACTGATGCAAAACAGTACGTTTTGTCAAGCACTTCACTCCATCCACCACAGAAGAAAGAAAAACAGGATTTGTGCCATGATGAGGCCACCTTCAGGTTGGAGCAGGAACACATTATATTCCATCTAGGTAGCCCCCAACCCGTTGGCATGAATAACTATTTCTCCTTCCAATATAAAAAATTCACAACCCTTGCCCTCTTCTTCTATTCCCCACTTTGCCCTCCTACCTTTTATCACCTCCCTGTGTCGCCTCCTCCTTCACTTTCTCCTGTGGTCCACTCTCCTCTCCTCTCAGATTTCCTACTCTCCAGCCATTTACTTTTCCTGCACACCTGGCTCCACCTATCACCTTCTGGTTATCCTCCTCCCCCCCCCCCCACCCCCCAGCTTTTTATTCTGGTGCTTTCCCCCTTTCCCTTTCAGCCCTGAAGACATTTCTCAGCCTGAAATGTCGACTGTTTAATTATTTACATAGATGCTAGGCACGGACTAGAAGGGCCGAGATGGCCTGTTTCCGTGCTGTAATGGTTATCTGCTGCCTGGCCTGCTGTGTTGAATGACAGGGCAAAATCAATTGGTCAGATGACCTAATTCTGTTCCTCTATCTCCTAGTCTTATGGTCTAGGATGTTTCTCCCCAGTGGTGGTATCTGGAATTTGGGCCGGAGTTTCAGAATGTGGGGTAGCACTTAAGATGGAAATAAGAGGAAATTCTTTTCTCAAAGAGTCATCTTTCTGCGGAATACTCCCCAAAACTCCACAGTTTCTTGCATTCATGGCCATACCAAACCATTATGCATGTGGATAGAATGCTTTCTATGATGCATTGTTAGTAATTGGTGAGCGTCAAAGGGGACCACACCAAATTTCTTTATCCTCCTGAGGAAGTAGAGGTGTGTCTCATAGGCGGAGTCATTGAATTCATTCAGTGGTAATTGATTCGCGTTTAACTTCCACAGGAAGGTGGAGAGGGAGACCCACTCAACTTGGTATTGTTAAAGGATGCTTGTTCTGGGAGTGAGCATCTTTGCACTAAATTCCCCCTTGTTTTAGCGATGAGAGAGTGCGAAAGCACTTTGGTGAATTTCAGGACATGGAAATTATTGCACATCATTCCGGGTGCACAGAAACACCAGACAGTGAAGCCAGAGACCCAATCCTGACCCTAGGTGCTGTCTGTGTGGAACTTACACATGTTCCCCATAATGGCATGGATTTCCTCCCGTTGCTCCAGTTTCCTCCCACATGCCAAAGACATTTTCCCCATGATGGTGTGGGTTTCCTCCCATTGCTCCAGTTTCTACCCAAGTCCCAAAGACATGCAAGTTGGAGCAGATTAGTGTCATTTGTCATACATACATTGAAAGATGTCATTTGCGTTAACAACCTCTACAGTCCAAGGATATGCTGGGGTCAGCCCGCAAGTGTCACCATGCTGCTGGGTGGCAACACACTCATGACTTACTAACCCTTAGTAATCCCTACATCTTTGGAATGTGGGAGGAAACCGGAAGACCCGTTTAAAGCCCTTGCGGTAATGGAGAGGACGAGTAGATTTCTTGGCTACAGTGAATTACCCCCCTGCCCCTGTGGTAGAATCTGGGGAGGTTCAAGTTGATGAAAACACGAGGAGATTAAAAAGTTTGAATTTCCCCCCTCATCCTTTGCCTGCCTTCCCCTCACCACCACCTTCTCATTCTGTGGCTTCTTCTCCCTTTCCCTTTCTTTCCAGTCCTGGTGAAGCTTCTCGGCCCAAAACACCGACTGTTTTGTACATCTCCATAGATGCTGCCTGACCTGCTGAGTTCCTCCAGCATTTAATGTGTGTAGGTTGCTGTGGACGCGATGGCCTGCTTCTCTACTCTATGTCTCTATAACTCTAGGTCACATGTAAGCCTGACAACACGGATAAAAACAGCAGTGTTGGTGGGTTTTGGATCTAGAGAGATAATGAAAACAGACTTTCCCTCAATGCCAGCAGAGCAAAAGAGTTGGCCATTGCTCACTAATCCAAGGTACCTGGAGAACTACATGAAGTACCAGCACATGTTGAAGAAGGGGAGGGTGGTGCACATATTCCTGTCTATAACAAGGTTGAGGTTGAGAAGGTTGACAGCTTCAATTTCCTAGGACTGAACAGAACAAATGGTCTGTCCTGGTCCAATACGTGGATGCAGCATCTGAGAAAGCTCACCAATGGCTCTAATTCCTCAGGAGGATAAAAATAAATTGGCACGTATGGTATCAAAGAAAGCATTGTATCTGCATCGGTATGGCAGCTGCTCTTCCCATGGGCGTGAGAAACTGCAGAGAGTTGTGGACACAGCTCAGCACCTCACAGGAGCAATGTCCCCTCTATGGACTCCGCTGCCTCAGTAAAACAGCCAGCATAATCAAAGACACTGCCAGCCCTGGACTTTTCTCCCTTCTCTCCTCTCCCATCCAGCAGAAGATTCAAAAGCCTTAAAGCACATACCACCAGGCTCAATAATACCTTCTACTTCACTGCTGTGAGGCTATTGAATGGTTCCCTAGTATGATAAGATGGATTCTTGACCTCACAATCTACCTTGTTATGATTTTGCACCTGCACTGAAGATTTTTTTTTGTAGCTATTGTACATTATTTGCACTCTGTTATTGCTTACCTTGTTCTACCTCAAAGTACTGTGTAACGAATTGGTCTGTATGAACCGTATGCGAGACGAACTTTTCACTGAATCTCAGGACATGTGACAATAATAAACCAATTTTAATTCCATTTCTGATAAACCAGTCAAGTCTAAAGAGGGGTATTGATAGGGTAAATGCAGGCAGGCTTTTTTGACCCAGGTTGTGCGAGCAAGACCACAACTTGAGTTCATAGGGTAAGGGTGAAAGGTGAAATATTTAAGTGGAACCTGAGGGTGGACTTTTTCACTCAGAGAGTGGCACGAATGTGGAATGAGTTGCCAGCAGAAGTGGTGGATGCGGATTCATTTTTAACACTTAAGAGAAGTTTGGATAAGTACATGGACGGGGAGGGTATGGAGGGCTATGGTCCAGGTGCAGGTCAATGGGTTGAGGTAGAATAATAGTTTGGCACAGACTAGATGGGCCAAAGGGCCTACAGCGCTCTGTGACTATGGTTCTAAATCAATCACATGAGGATCAAGTCAAGTCACTTTTTATTGTCATTTCGACCATAACTGCTGGTGCAGTACACAGTAAGAACGAGACAACTTTTTTCAGGATCATGACACAGTACAAAAACTAGACTGAGCAACATAAAAAAAAACAACACAGAAAAAAAAACACTACACCTGACTACAGACTTACCCAGGACTGCATAAAGTGCACAAAAACAGTGCAGGCATTACAATAAATAATAAACAAGACAGTAGGGCAGTAAGGTACAAATCAGAAAATGTCCTCCGTCACTTTCACTAAACATACACCTAAGATCCCGCTACATATCGCACTCCCTGCACAACCCAACTCAACTCTAGAAGGTGGACCTGGTCTCCTAAGAACTGTTACAATGCACAGGTAGCAGAAGAAGGGACGATGAACTTCCACCTGTCACTGTGTCTGAGGTAGACCCAGCTAACACCAGTTATTAAGTCAAAAGGAAACAGACCATTTCACTGCAGTGTTCTAATTGGCACTCCTGCTTAGTACAACTCGTCTTATTGTCCAGTTATTCATAGTAACTGGGATAATTTAACATGAAAGTTAAATAGCGCTTCAGCCTCTTAGCATAAAATTACAATTAGCGTTCCTGTCAATGGCCTCCATATCTTCCTCAGGAGGTAGTTGCAAAGGAACATCTGCTACATAATTACTGCAAAAATACAATTTGTCAAAACATAATCATCAATTATGCAGAGGAGAATTTACACAATGTCGTGAGCTCTGAATAAAATTCCACCTATGTTCACTCCTGCAATAAAACGCAAAGCAGTGGATTATTTTGGGAGGTGGGGGATTGGTGCAAATTGTCCCAAATTATTAACCTGCAGATGGTTATCAGCTACGCACTGAACAAGGGGACAAGGGAGCCAGTGTCTCTGCGTTTATAATCTGTCTCCGGTGCAGGCTATACGTGTTCAAGATGGACTCCTCAACCACATCCAGATCGGCATGCGTTTGCAAGAAACTGACGACTGCTGTGGACGCCGCTGAGCACATCACGGAAACCAGCCTCCCCTCCGTGGATTCTGTCTTTTCGTTTTGCTGCCTCAGTAAAGCAGCGAAAATAATCAAAGACCCCACCCCCAGCCTTACATTCTCTCTGCTCCCCTCTCCCATCGGGCAGAAAATACAAAAGCATGTCAGGACATTCCATTATGCTCAGAAAAGCTTCTACCCCACTGTTATCGGATGCTTCGGTGGACCTCCTCCAATAAGATAGACTCTTGGCCTCACAATTTACTTGCACAACACTTGCTCTGTGGCTGTTAGAATTTATTCTGCACTGTAATAGTTTTACCTTGTCTTACCTCAATGCACTGCTTAAAAAAGGCAATAAGACTTCTTAAAACATTTGCCCCTTTGAGTCAGCTCCACCATTCCATCATGACTAATTTATTATCCGTCTCAAACTCACTCTCCTGCCTTCTCCCCATAACCTTTGACACCCTTACTAATCAGCTTCTACTTCAAATATACCCAATAACTTGGTCTCCACAGCCCGTTGTGAATTCCACAGGTTCACTACCTTACCCTCTGGCTAAAGAAATTCCTCCTCATTTCTGTCCTAAAAGGACATCCTTCTGTTCTTTGGCTGTGCCCTCTAGCCCTAGACTCCCCCACTATAGGAAACATTCTTTCCACGTCCACCTTATCCAAGTCTGATTGCAAGGGTTTCCAACCTGAGGTCCGCGGATCCCCCAGTTAACTACGGCATAAAAAGGGTTTGATCTTATGAACAGTATGCAAGGCAAGCTTTTCAATAAAAAGACAACACAAGTACAAATTCATGTTCCAGATCTTGTAACACACATACAAAATGCTGGTGGAATGCAGCAAAGCTGACACAAGATCTGGAAACACGAGGGAATCTGCAGACGCTGGAAATTCAAGCAACACACACAGAACGCTGGTGGAACGCGGCAGGCCAGGCAGCATCTATAGGAAGAAGCACTGTCGATGTTTCAGGCCGAGGCCCTTCGTCAGGGTCTGAAACGTCGACAGTGCTTCTCCCTATAGATGCTGCCTGGCCTGCCGCGTTCCACCAGCGTTCTGTGTGTGTTGCTTGAATTTCCAGCGTCTGCAGATTCCCTTGTGTTTCCAGATCTTGTGTCAGCTTTGGGACTGACAAAAGATAACTGCCATGTGAACATGGATATTGTCCTTCCCACAGCTGATGGCCATAGGCAGATACATTCCAGTAGGTGGTCATTGAGAACTTACAGTGAATGGAATTGTGGAGGATCCACCACCACCACCACTCCCTTTTCTCTCCGTAACTCTCTAACACTGCGTTTAACTGTCTAAACTTCAGCAGCCTGTTAAAGGAAGCATTAACCTTTTAACCCTAACTGTAACATCTTATGTTACAGAAAAAGCACTCCACACCAGCGAAACAGATTAAAAGATTCAAAGTACATTTATTATCCAAGTATGTATGCAATATACAACCTGAGATTCGTCTTCCTGCAGACAGCCACGAAACAAAGTAACACCATGGAACCGGTTCAAAGAAAACATCAAACGCCCAACACACAAACGACAAAAAATCAGAGACAAGCACACGGAATATTAACCATCAAAGCACAGAGTCCTTGAGACAATCTAGGAATGTTCACTTCAGTTCAGTGCAGTTCAATTTAACACTGCGTTGCTCGTTAACTTCAAGCCGCAGAGCCACTCTGCCTCAATCAAAATCGTGCAAGAGAGCAATGAGAAGAGGAGTGACCAGAAACCAGAAACACAGATGACAGGAACTGCAGAGTCCTCTTAAAGCAAGTCCAATCCACAAACTGCGCCGATCAAACCTTGCCCAAGACCCAAGGCTCCTGCGCCTTCCTCTGGTAGCAGCGAGCGAGAGGGAGAGGGAAACGGGTTAAACGCAGGCAGACGGCGCTGAATATCCACGTGCCTACTCAGTGATTGGACAAGAAATGGAGCCCATCATAGGTTTTCACTCTGCCATTAGACTGCACCCTCCATTCTCAACACCGCCGAATTCCCTCGCAGACAGCAAGAACGCCAGATTGTTCAGTCAGCCCAAAGACACATTACCAAAGTGTAAGTTACAGGCTACAACCACACACGGATCAGTAGAAGTACATTTAAAATAAAAAGGAGAAGAAGTAGTAATGTAGTTTTGTAATACAAAAGAAACATTAAAAAAAAACATTCTCTTTTCTTCTTTCTCTGAATGGACACGTTTCCAGTATTACTGAATCCCCAGTTGGCTTTGGGAGGCTGAGAATGGGCTTATTAACTCAACATCTGTAGTCTTTTCGAGGGAAGGTGTTCCAACAAGCTGTAGGCAATCAAATTCCCTCAATGCCACACCTCCAGAAACATTAACTTTATGCCACAACCAAACAGGTACAAAAGAAAGAAAATGTTTTTTAGATCAGAATACAATTTATTCATAATAAAATATATTTATAAGGATAAACTGCACAATGGCATTTCATTCTTACATTTGCAGACAATATATTAAGTTGTATTCTATTACATTTCTTAAAACTCATAACACTGTTGGTACTCATGTGGCCCTCTGGAGTGGTACACTACTGTAGCCCTGGTACTCCTCAGGCTCGCTCAGCTCACCTCTGTCTAGGGGGAGCAGCCTTCGGCCTCGCCAAACTGGGTAGTTAGCTTGTGTGGATGCTGTGTGATGTCCCCACCCTGCCAAATAACAGACAGTACACCATATGCGATTAAATGATTACACTTTATAGATCTTACTAGAACTAAGTGATTGATAACGATACAGTATATATGAAGGAAAAGAAAATAAAGAAAAGGCACCAAAACTTATCAAAGTCCAAACCACTTCGTGCAGAGCCGTTGGAACTCTATTAACGGAGTCTTCCGGCCACCATTCGATCCCCTCAGACCTCCTCGACTCGCAGCTCAGGACCACCCGAAGTGATCAATCAAGCACCCCCGGCACGTCTGTCTTCGTCTCCTCTCCTCGCCGAACCTCCTGGCTTCGGACTCCCGCTCAGGGTCCGTTCCGTTGCCCAGCTTACAGCATCGCGTCCCCTCTCTCTCTCACCCCCTCGTGCCGACTCCCCAAAAGCCTGCCAACACTACTCGCTTAACAGACCCACCAGAAGAATAACCTCTATCCCAATTGGTTAATAAATGAATCCAAATCTCGTTATCAGTAATTTTAACCCAAACAAGATGCGAGAGAAAGTACTTATCATAACAAAGGAGCATTCCTACTTTTAACAAAACAAAGAAGCCATTTTGATTAACGTACGCAGTAACAAAAAAAAAGAAACCCCCTTACACTACCATAACAATTAAGGGTCTTCCTCACCCTTGGACCTTCAAGAGGTTCACTGCCTTGTTGTAGGGTTTGGAGGGTTGTGTGCCCCAATGCCAAGGAGAGCTATGTTGGCTAGATTCAGGGCCTTGTGCTTTGGCACATGGTAGGGTCACCCATGCCACATAGGTCAAAGGGTAGAGGTCAGACTAATAATGGTCCACTGGTCCTCCAGGTCACCTGGTCAAAGAAAATTGCTATAGAAACAGCAACGAAGAATATTTCCAAATTTTTGTGCAACGGTGTGCACAGACAGAGATGGAGGACCTTCATTGCTGTCCTCAATTCCAGCGATGTAATGGGTAGTAATTAAGAACTTACCCTGAACTATTCACTGTCCAGTAGCAGAAGAACCCTAGAGGTGACTGCACCAGCCTTCAGTGTGTCCATCAGCACCCACTCCTGCAGCCTGGAATTCACCAGTTGGTAGCATTCCTCTACAGACATCATGGTGTTCTGGCAGACCGACAAAGAGTGTCCTTCACTGAGTTGCTGATCTTCCAGCAGCTTGTGATGTCGACTCTGTGCGTGTCACCGGGAACCGACCGTAGACCAGAGAGTCCCCTGTCACACAGCTGCTCAGGATGAACAGTGCGGTGAGCCCTTACATCTTTCTCCACACCCTCTTCACAAGCCTACAGTCCTCAAGGAGGTGAGCGACCACCTTGTCCCTGTTACAATCAACCCGTGGGTGAATGGATCTGAGTGGGAGGGCCCCTCTCACCACCAACCGGGCAAGGGGAGAGGGGAGTGAGGGGAGGGGTGAGGGAGAGGGGAGAGAGGGGAGGGGAAAGCGGAGAAGGGAGGGGGAGGGTGAGGGGAGTTGGGAGAGGGAAGGGGAGAGGGAAAGGGGGAAGAGTGAGGACAGGGAGGAGGGGAGAGGGGAGGGGCAAGGTAGAGAAGGGAGGGGGAGGGAAGAGGCAGAGGGGTGGGGAAGTGAGGAGAGGGAGGAGGGGAGGGGAGGGGAGAGGCAGAGGGGTGGGGGAAGGGGGAGAGGGATAAGGGCAGAGGAGGAGGAGGAAGAGGGGGAGAGGGGAGAGGCAGAAGAGAGAGGGGGAGGGGAGAGGGGGGCATGGGGAGAGGGGAAGAGGGGGAGGTGGGGAGATGGGGAGAGGGATAGAGTGCTGAGGTCTCCAACAGCTGTGCCTGCTGTCTCGAAGTTTCAACCTCCCACAACGCTTCAGCTGGTGCCATCGGCGAGGAATCAGGTTGTCCACAGGGCTTCACCCCAAAGTCTCACGTCTTCCAAGCCACTGCTGGAGATAGCAAACTTTTCCAGGAAGGACGAGTATTATGACAAAGTCCAGAAAAGCCAGAAAGAAAAGAATAAACCGTTGCAACTTCTGTTCATTCTTCGGTTGGAGTTGTCACCTCTGTGACAACCAGTGCCCGTGAGAGAACACTGATCTGTTTCCAAGTCATGGGGAAAGGGACCAGCTGAAACCAAACACATACTGCTGGTTTCCCAAGTTTCCAAGGTTCTGTCAAGGCAAGCTCGATGAGTTGATGCAGTGCATTTTGTAGGTGGAATACTCTGGAGCCAGGATGCACAAATTAATGCTTAAATTTTGTGGTTATGGTGCCAATTGAGCAGGCTGCCTTGTTCTGACTGGCACTGAGCTTCCTGCTCTGTTAGGGCTGCACTCATCCAGGAGATTTAAGAGCATTCTATCATATCACTGATTCATATTTTCCTCATGTGTGAAGGACTTCTGACAACTCTTGTGAAAAGTGCTTTAATATCAATTTTATACTACACAAAATGTGGCTCTTGTAGCAAAGCAGGCTGCTAAGCCACCAATGTGCACATACGAAACTAATGGCAGCAAGCAGGTCAAGCAACAATGACCAGATTTGTTCATTATCTGCCATGTTGTATGATGTGGACGATCATGGTCTTTCCATGACCGTGATTTTCTTGGCAAATTTTTCTACAGAAGTGGTTTGCCATTGCCTTCTTCTGGGCAGTGTCTTCACAAGACAGATGAACCCAGCCATTGACCACCAGAGATTGCCCGCCTGGCATCAGTGGTCACATAACCAGGACTTGTGATGTGCACCCGTTGCTCATATGACCGTCCCCCACCTGCTCCCATGGCTTCGTGTGATCCTGATTGTGGGGCTAAGCAGGTGCTACACCTTGCCCAAGAGTGACCTGCAAGATAGTGGAGAGAAGGACCATTTTAGATCTCCTTTGGTCGAGATATATCTCCATCTTGCCTCTCAAAGTGGTTAAGAGTGACCAGGTGACCTGTTTATTAATGTCGAGAAAGAGACAAGTATTAGTCTGGATAAGCAACACACACAAAATGCTGGTGGAACGCAGCAGTCCAGGCAGCATCTATAAGGAGAAGCACTGTTGACGTTTCAGGCTGAGACCCTTTGTCAGGACAAACTGAAAGGAAAGATAGTAAGAGATTTGAAAGTGGGGGGGGGGGGGGACACGGGAAAATGCGAAATGATAGGAGAGGACCGGAGGGGATGGGGTGAAGCTGAGAGCCGGAAAGGTAATTGGCAAAAGGGATACAGAGCTGGAGAAGGAAAGGATCATGGGATGAGAGGCCTAGGGAGAAAGAAAGGGGGAGGGGGGAGCACCAGAGGGAGATGGAGAACAGGCAGAGTGATGGGCAGAAAAAGAGAACAAAAAGGAGGGAAAAAAAACTATATATATCAGGGATGGGGTAAGAAGGGGAGAAGGGGCATTAACAGAAGTCAATGTTCATGCCATCAGGTTGGAAGCTACCCAGCTGGTATATAAGGTGTTGTTCCTCCAACCTAAGCGTGGCTTCATCTTGACAGTAGATGAGGCCATGGATGGACATATCAGAATGGGAATGGGACGTGGAATTAAAATGTGTGGCCACTGGCCTCCTCTACTGTTTTAAAGTTTTCTGTAACTGCTTCTTCCTGCATTCCACCCCCAGTTTCTGCCATTCACCGTAGGGACAATGTATAATGTCCAATTAAACCACTAACCCACACCATCTTTGGAATGCGGGAAGAAAGCAGATCCAGTGATATGAAGGATGGGCAAACTCCACGTGAGAATCGGAGGTTAGAATTGAACGTGATGGGTCGCTGCTGCTACGAGGCAGTGGCTCTCTGCTGCCCTAGTTAACGCAAGGAAAGTTGGCGGTCATTTAAAATTTCAGCCATTGCTTTCTGAAGGGAATTTGTTTTCTCACAGACGATAGTGCTGCTCTGAATTTCTGCTTCCTTGAGGGCTGTAGAAGTATTTAAAGAGGAAGTAATTAAATTTTTGAAATATCAGCTTATTGATTGTTATGAGGGGCAGAAAATGAAAGTGAGGTTTAAGGCAGATCAGCCGTGGTTATTTTGAATAGCAAGGAAGGCTTGAGGAGCCAAATGGCCTATTCCTGCCCCTATTATCTCATTTTCCTGCAGCCCATCCCTAATTGCCCTTCAGAAAACAGCAGTAGCTATTAATCCTGGAGTAATAGTAACATAACCAGCCTTTTGCCGAATATCTTTTCCATTCTGAGTTTGGATTTGAATCGATCAACCCTGCGTATATCTGATTTTGTCTCTCCCTGCATTCATTAAAGTGCTTACGTGCGTATTTAACCTTCTCCAGCCCCGTCTAATGGAAACTTTGTAAGTGTGTGTTCAGTGGGATGGTTCTGTTCTCACCGAGTCTACTGCAGTAGCTGAGGTTGGGACTTGCTCGGCGATCTTCCTTGAGGACGGAGACATTTACAACTGCTGAATCTATCATTCCAGGATGGAATCACGAATTAGCTGCTGGCCGTGATAAAACCCTGCTCTGCAGAAATATTGTTTATATAGAAAATGAGATTTTATTTCGTCCTTCCTGTAAACTTTATTAAACTGATTTAAAAAGAACACTCAATTTGGGAAGTAAAAATAACACTGACAGGGCACCCATTATCATCTCCCAGCCTCTCAGCCAACATTGCATCTCCTAATAGCTCGTAGAAACTGAGCAAAAGAACCCCTTCCATTGTAAGTAAGTTATTTAGGATGTTCTGACATGGACAAAAAAACCGATTAACAAAATGTAAAGTGAATTTCATTTTCAAGATCCACTCCACAGATATGGGCATACAGATAATTTTCACATCCAGGAATTGCAGATTTTTTTAGCTTTTTATATTTTTTTCCCCACGGTTTTGGGGGCCTTGACCCCTTTGAGTATATGCCGACTCTCAGAACAAGTGTATCATTCTCATCCCAATAACCTACTCTAGCTCGCGTGCCCAATATTTGTGATTCTGATCTGCAGAATCTTTTGTGTTTATTAGAATGATGTGCTAACCTTCCCAAAAATTAAATAACAGTGAATAGGAGAAGCTTATGAAGAGTTCTATCATTATTTTGCTTTGGGTTCACTAACTGCAGAGACTAAAAGTCACATGGAATCTTGTCAAAAATCTCAAAACAATAGTTGGAAGCTCTTCCTATCCAATTAATTAACCTGAATCTGAATGACATATTGAGCACAGGAAGGTATCACATGCAGAAATTAAATGTTTGTACAATGTACTGCGTATGTTAATCAAAATGGCTTCTTTGTTTTGTTACGAGTGTATGATAAGTGCTTTCTCTCGCAGTTTGTTTAGCTTTAGACTTGCTGATATCGGGATTGTATTCCTTTGTTAACCAATGGGGGAATGTTATTTTGTCTTGTGGGTCTGGGAGGGGGTTTTTCGTGGTCTTTTCGGGGAGTCGGGAAGAAGACGCCGAGGAAGGTGGACGTGCGCTGCACTGCTCGGTCGACCACCAAGGTGGTCCCAGGTGCAAGGACGTGGAGGAAAGCGACGAGGGGGTCGAATGGTTCGATGGTTGAGCTCCAAACAATGTGCACTAAACTGACTGACCTCTGATAAGTTTGGCGCCGTTTACTTTATTTTCTCTTCCTTCATATATACTGTATTGTTAGTACTCATTTAGTTTTAGTAAAATCTTTAAAGTATATTCCATAATGGTATCTGGTGTGAGTTTGATATTGTGCGTGCGACGCGGCATAAACTTGATTCCCACAGCACCTGCGTGTACGGGAGGCGGGGTTGGTGAGTGGCTGGACTTTTTTCCCCTAGACATATACCAGCTTGTTGGGCAAGTGTTACATGTTCAATTATGGCACTCCATCACCACTTAATTAGGTACCTCCTGTACCTATTGAAGTTGCTACTGAGTGCATGTCTGTGGTCTTCTGCTGCTGGGGCCCATCCACTTCAAAGTTCGATGTGTTGTACGTTTAGAGATGCTCTTCTGCACACCTTTATTGTAACCTGGTTATTTGACTTACCATCGCCTTCCCGTCAGCTTGAATCAGTCTGGCCATTCTGCTCTGACCTCTCTCAATAATAAGACATTTCCGCCCAGAGGACGCCGCTGACTGGATTTTTAAAATTTTGTTTATCACACCATTCTCTGTAAACCCTAGCAACTGTTGTGTGTGAAAATCCCAGGAGTTCGGGACTTTTTGAGAAACTCAAATCTCCCTGTCTGGAGCCAACAATCAATGCATGCTCAGAGATACCTAGATCACATTTCTTCTCCATTGTGAACAACAACTGAGCCTCTTGACCATGTCTGCATGCTTTTGTGCATTGAGCTGCTGCTGTACAATTGGCTGCTTAGATATTTGCATTAACGAGCAGGTGTACAGGTGTACCTAATAGAGTGGCCACCTGGTGTAAATCAGTCAGAAAACTTACCGCATGGAAGGAGTCCATTTGACCCATTGTGTCAATGGTGGGCAAGGAAGTCTATGTTGAGATAAAGCCTAGTCTGAGCCTAGCTTAGTTTGACTTAATCCTGCTTTCCAGCATTCAAACTCTGGGTTATGTTCTTCAAAGAACATCCAAGTTTTCAATGCAACTTTGAGGAGTGAGGGGAAACTGGGTATGAGCAGCCTGTTGCCATGGAGAGATACAATCTGGAAACAAGATTCTGGCCCACCAATGACTGAACACTTACTACTTTAATTTTATATTAATCCCCTTTGCTTTCTTTCTCCCTGTATTCTCAACATCTCTTCAGAAATTTGACTACTCAACTACACACCTGAGACAACTTACAGTGGCCAGTTATCCTAGCGGCCCGCTGGACATGTGAATGAACAATAGTACCTAAAGGAAACCCACATGGTCACAGGGAGAATGGCCGAACTCCACACAGCAGCATCCAAGGTCTGGATTGAACCCGGGTCTTTGGCACTGTGAACTTCCTTGACTGAGATTGGATTCAGCTCCCTGCATGCACCCTCCAGTCAGAGCACTCTTCTCCTTCGGGCTGTCAGGCTGTTGGGGGACGGGGGTAGATTCTGAGTCAGGCTGCACACTGGCCAAAGCTCTGACTAAAGAGAGATAGATCAAGTGTACTGGTGGAAGTGTCATTCTTCAGGGGAAATAAGTTCCATGATCCCAAAAATCACCCATGGCAACAGGGGTTGCAGAACAGCTTCACAGAAGGAAAAGGAAGAAAGCTGATTTCTTCGGGAGAGTCATGGTCAATCATCTAAACACTCAGTGTACATCTGTATGAGCGGGGCAGGTAAAATACCACTTACTTACACTAATCTTCAGATATACTATAATTATAATCTATTTTGATTACCTGACTCAATAAGATTCCCAACTCTGAGTCCAATTCAGCCATTTCCACCAGGGACACAATCCTTCCCACCATTGAGGGGATCAAGAAGGTAGCATCATCACTAAAGACGCTCCCCATCTGGGACATGCCCTCTTCTCATTGCTCCCATCAGTGAGGAAGTACAGGAGCCTGAAGACCCACACTTACTGATTCAGGAACAGTGTTTTCCCCGCTGACTTACGATTTCTGAACGGTCCATGAAACCATGAACACCATCTCGTTATTCCTTTCCTTGTGCAAAATTTAATTTTGTTTGTAACTTATAGAAATGTTATGTCTTTGCACCGTACTGCTGCCACAAGACAACAAATTTCACATTGTATATAGTCAGTGATAATACATCTACTTCTGATTCAGTATTGTTCCTTGGGCTTTAAGATGTTTGCAACAAACAGATACTGTGACGCTAGGGATATACAGGTCACCAAGATGCCTGAACCTAGTCATAGAGTTTTATAGCACAAGAGCAGGCTTTTCTGCTCAACTTGTCCATGCAGTAGAACAACACAGTTGAGGAACAGGCCCTTCGGCCCACAATGTTGTGGTGAACCAATTAAATTTGCAATCAAATTTCCAATTAAACTAATCCTTACTGCTTGCACAATATTCATATCCTACCTTTTCCCTCACATTTATGTGCCTATCTAAACATACCTTAAAATCCCAAATGTATCTGCCACTACCAACGCATTTCAGGCACCCTTTCTGTGTAAAAAATTTGCCCCTCACATCTCCTTTGAACTTACTCCCCCTCACCTTAAACACATGCCATCTGGTATTAGACATTTCCGTCCTGGGAAATAAAGATACTTTATGTTTACCTATGCCTCTCAATCTTATAAACCTCTACCGAATCTCCCCTCCGAGCCACCGCCGCTCCGGAGAAAACAACCCAAGTTTGTCCGGCCTCTCGTGATAGCACATGCCCTCTCATCCAGGCAGCATCCTGGTAAACCTCATACCAACCCTGCAGTTGGACTGTTCCCTGCCTCTGACCTACAGCAGCCTGTCCTGAAGCCGGCATGCTATGAAACAGCTTCCCTTTTGGTCTGTGTTGCCGACTGGATCCTGGGTTACAGGAGTCTGGGTTTTAATCTCCACTCTGTGTTTTCTGGGAATAGATAAGCTATCAAATTGACTTACTGTGCCTATCAAGAGGCTGTATTCAGGCCACGGAAGTAAGATACATGGCAGTTATTGCAGACAAATGATTGTATAATATTCAAGTAATGAATAGAAACTGATTATGCAGAAATAGATTAATATAATTAATGAGCTACCTGAGGCAACAGAACATAATATCTAATTTTCTTGTCTTGAGAGAGGAATCTTTTGCATAAACCTTGACAAAAATCTTTCCATCAGTTAATTTTTAATCCTCTGCATTATTGATAGGATAGTGTCCTTGTTAAAATTATTTTTTTTGGACAGCTTTGGTTGCTAACATGAGTTGGACAGGAGGTAATGATTATCCCCTGGGATAAAACTCTGCTCTCCCCATTTTCACCTGAGGACAAAACAGGACCTGTAAGTGGTCTCTTGATTCTGTGACGCTTCCCTACGAGAAATATGAAAATGGGAGTGGGGGGGGGGGGGGGGGCGGCAGTGCACATGAACTGTTCAGAGATTCAGAGAATTGAGACCTTCAAGTTACCAGGTGTGAAAATCACCTGTCCTGGTCCAGACACGTTGACGTCACAGCCCAAGGAAGCTCACGAGCGTCTCAGCTTCCTCAGGAAGCTGCAGAGGTTTGGCGTGACTCCTTCGACTCTTACCAATTTTTATCGAAGCTCCTCAGAACGCATTCCGTCTGGATTCATAATGGCTTGGTATGGCAACTGCTCTGCAGGTGACCGCAAGAAGATTCGGAGAATTACCGATACAGCTCAGCACATCGCGGAAAGTGGCCTTCACTCCGTGGACTCTGCCCGTACTTCTCGCTGCCTCAGAAAGGATCTGGCAAAATCAAAGACCCTATCCACCCCAAACATTCTCTCTTCTCTCCTCTTCCATCGGAGCAGAAAAGCCTGAAAGTATCTACCACCCATTGCTAGGACAGCTTCCATCCCCCTTGTTATTGGACCTCTTGTCTGATAAAAAGGATGCCTGGCCTTAAAACCTACCTCATTATGATCTTTTACTTTTACTTTGATCAGCGGTTCTGCACTTACTCTGCATTTTTATTCTTTACTCTGCATTGTTATTGTTTCATCTTATTCTGGCTCAATGCACTGTGTAAAGATTTGATCTTTGTGAACAGAATGCAAGGCAAACTCTTCACTGTATCCTTGGTACCTGTGATAACAATAAACCATTAACAACACAATGCAGACATCCCACTATACTGAGAGGGCATTCATCACACAGCTTTCGGTGTGTGCAGTCAGCAGCCAATCCTCTTTCCTTCCCTGAAACGGGGAGCAGGCAAGACTATAATTTCACTCAGCGAAAGAATGAGTAGATCAGTCTTTCAATCGCATGGTTGCCAGTTCAAATCTCACACCGGGGATTTGAAGGCAAGTCTCTAAGCTGACCCTTGAGGGAATGTAGTAAATAGAGAAATTTATTATCAAAGTACATATATGTCATGACATACTACCTTGAGATTAATTTTCTCACTGGCATGCACAATAGAAAAGAGAAATACGAGGGGTGATTGATAAGTCTGTGGCCTAAGGTAGGAGTCAATTTTAGAAAACCTAGCACATTTATTTTTCAACATAGTCCCCTTCTACATTTACGCACTTAGTCCAGCGGTCGTGCAGCATATGGATCTTGAACCTCCAGAAAGTGTCCACAGCAGGGGTGATTGATAAGTTTGTGGCCTAAGGTAGAAGGAGATGTTATTAACTTCAAACTTTCTGCATAATCACTCAAAGAGTTGAACTGCATGTGCATGTAACAAGAACTGTATAACTCAGTCCTGACGAAGGGTCTCGGCACAAAACGTCGACAGTGCTTCTCCTTATAGATGCTGCCTGGCCTGCTGTGTTCCACCAGCATTTTGTGTGTGTTGCTGTATAACTCATCTCCTTCTACCTCAGGCCACGAACTTATCAATCACCATCTGTGGACACTTTCTGGAGGTCCAAGATCGGTATGCTCCACGACTGCTGGACTAAGTGTGTACACGTAGGAGAGGACTATGTTGAAAATAAATGTGCTAGGTTTTCTAAAATTGACTCCTTCTACCTTAGGCCACAGACTTACCAATCACCCCTCGTACAGTAAAATCAAGACCAGCAAGCAACCATTGTGCAAAACAGGGCAATCTGTGCAAATAAAAAAAAGTAAATAAATATTACTGAGAACATGAGTTGCGGAATCCACCGGTTGATTTGGAAATGAATCCACAGGCTGTGGAATTCATTCAGCGTTGAGGAGAGTGAAGGGATCCATGTTGGTTCAGGAGCTCGCTTGATGCTGCCGGTGTCCCTGAGTCTTGGGCAAGGCTCACCAAAGCGGTTTGTGGACTGGACTCTGTAGTTCATGTTATGATTCATTTCCGGTTTCTGGATGCTCGATTTTTTCCTCGCTGTTTTGTGCGACTCTGACCGGGACAGACTAGTGCTACGGCCTCTGCAGACGGCAAGAGACACAGTGTTGGACTGAACTGAACTGGATGTGCCCGGGCTCTTCCGATGTCTTTGAGATTTGGTGTTTTCGATATTGTTTCTTGCTCAAATTGTTGTTTGCGTGATTTGTTCTTTTTTTGCGCGATGGAGGGCATGATGCTCTTTTTTAAACGGCTTCCACGGTTTCCTTTGTTTCGTGGCTGTCTGTAGAAAGATGAATCTCAGGGTTGTATACTGCATACACACTTTGATAATAAACGTACTTTGAACTTGAAGGGTAATAACTGTTCTAGAACCTGGTGGAGTGAGATCTAAGGCTCCAGCACCCGCTTTCAATTGCTTTACATCCTGGCCATTTCAGTGGTGCTGCCTTTTGAACTCCGAGACAATCAGCTACTGCAATCTTGTACTAAACCTTTCCAACACTGTTTGTATGTCTCTTTCCTTTTCTATCTTTCAGTTTTATTACATCTGGTTAAGGCTATATTTGATGGAGGCAAATATGAAAGAATTGCTGATGAGTCTCCTAGATAGGCACATGAATGTACAGAGAATGGAGGGATACGGACATTGTGGAGGTAGAAGGGATTTGTTTCATTAGGCATTTAATCACTAGTTTAGTTAGTTCAGCACAACATTGTGAGCCAAAGGACCTGTTGCTGTGCTGGTACTGTTCAATGTTCTGTCTTCTTTATTCACACTGCCTCCATGCAGGTTGGGATTAAATTCTAGTCAGTCATGACTTTGTTGAATGGGGTAGCAGGCTTGTGAGACCGAATGGTCTCTTCCATTGAGAGAGAGAGAGAAAATATCACCTCATTTGTGCTTCCGGAAGTTATACTGGATTCACACTGATTCATAGTTCTCCAATAACACCCCCTTTACGATCTCAACTTGATCCCAAACAGTATCAGTTAACCATACCTCCGCAAAAGCTGTGACACAGTTTCCGTTCTGAGTTTGTCCCAGTCCACTGAAAACTGCTCTGCCTCTCCAGCACAGAAGTAAGGCAGTGCAGCACTGCCAGATGGGCAGCGTCTCAGATGAGGTGCTAAGCCAAAGTCTTCAACATCCATCCATCCGCTTCAATAGATGTCAAAACCCCACCAGACTATTGAGACCATTAGACATAGGAGCAGAATTAGACCATTTGGCCCATTGAGTCTGTTCTATTATTCGATCATGACGGATTTTTTTTTTCTCTCAACAATCAGACTCTTGAACAAAAGGGGATAACTACACTTATTCTGTTTCTAGTGTCCCTGCAAAAGATGGTCTCACTTTAAGGACGCTTTATCTTGTTACTTCATACTCTTGTTATTTATTGCAATTTATTTATATTTACTTTTGCACAGTTTGTTGTTTATTGATCCTGTTTACAGTTACTGTTCTATAGACTTGCTAAGTATGCCCACAGGAAATAGAGTCGCAGGGTTGTATGTGGTGACATGTGTGCACTCTGATAATGAATTTTACCTTGAACTTTGATTCTCCTACCTTCCCTATGATGCCCTTACTAGTTAAGAACTTATCAACTTCTGCTTTAAATATTCCTAATGACTTGGCGTCGACATCCGTCCGTGGCAATGAGTTGAACAGATTTACCACCTTCTGGCTAAAGAAATTCCTCCTTATCTTTGTAATAAAGGGGCATTCTATTGTGAGATTGCGTCCTTGATTGTGACATTGAGGACTTCAGTTCTAAATGCTATTTGCATGTTTTTATTACTTGTACGACTTGTTTTTTTACCTCCCTCTGCGAATTGGGTGTTGGATGGTACAGTATTTTTTTAAAATTGAGTCTTTTGGGTTTCCTTGTTCTGTGGCTGCCTGTAAGAAGGCGAATTTCAACATTGTACAAGGTATACATAAATGTATTTTGAACTTTGATCCTAGACTTCCCCATTATTGAAAACATCCTATCATGTTATCTCTATCCCGACGTTTCAATATTCAGTCAGTTTCAAAGAGATCCCCCCCCCCCCGTTGAATCTATACCCTAAGGGCCTTGACCAATGTTTAGCCCAAAACCAAAATTTGTGAAAATAATTGATCTGGTTATAACTTTGAAAGTGTGCACTATTTGACTGCCGTATTTTCCGCATCACAATTCAGAGATGCTACTTGAAACAGCTTTTAGAAATGTGAGTCTGCCTTATCACACAAACTTCCCATTCTGTCATTTTGATCCTCTTGGTTATTCAGAACCTTGCAAGCTGCCAATTCCTTTCAGCTCAGCTTTTATTTTCTGTCGGTTGACTCCTTTTTCTCTCTTACAGCCCAATGCAGTGCCTTTTGCAGCCCAATTCAGTGCCTTTTGAGGCTGTATAATCTTCAATCCTATCAGCAACTGGAAACATTCAATGGACTTTTTCAGCAACGCCATTAGCTCCACCATTAGCTCTGCCTACAGATCTGGTCAGGGCAATGATTGTGAATGAGAATTGTATTGCTGTCTCCCATGCACCCACCAACTTTTGTTCCCCTCCCTCTTTACTTTCTCTCCCACAACTTTTGTTTTGTCATGCCCATTTTGATGGCTGGGGAAACGAGAACTAGAGGGCATGCATTTATGATGAGAGGGGAGAGATTTAATTGGAACCTGAGGGGAAATATTTTCACCCACAGAGTGGTCAGATTATGGAGTAAGCTGCCAGAGGAAATGGTTGGGGCAGACACAATAGCAACAGTTAAAAGGTGCTAGGAAAGGTACATGGATAGGAAAGGTTTAGAGTGATATGGGCCAAGCTCTGGGAAAATGGATGATCCTAGATGGTAATCTTGGTCAGCATGCGCCATTTGATCTGAAGGACCCATTCCCATGTTTTATGCCCATTTGATGGCTTTCCTCTTCAGCCATGCTATAGTCCCAGGTACCTCCCTCTCTGAAATAAATTTGCAATCCTCAAATACGGGAACAAACGTTATCCCAACAAACCCTCTCAGCCGGAGCTGTGTGAGTTGTGTTCAAAAGTAAATGACAAGTTTAAAATACCCATGGGAACGCCTTCATAAACTTGCACTATAGTCTTCTTGACTACAGTCCCAAATCCTGCAAAACTTGTGCTGTCAAAGGCTGATGACGATAATGGCATCCATCTGTCTCGAAGGACAATGGGTGTGCGCTATGGGTCAGTCCGTTGTTGGTTCCGTCACTGTTAACAGCAGCACTGGACTGACCTCTCCAGGGCACAGGCATGGGCAGAAGGTATGGAGATCCTGGGCTGCCCAGTCATCAAGATCCCCTTCTTAGCCTCACTGGTGCAGTCCAAAGGAAAGCGAAACAATACGTTTGGCACCAGCTTGGCTGCAGGAGCTGCTGGAAGGATGTTCAGTGACGTCCAGCTGCTTTAGGGGCTCCACTCCGGATTTGCTGGCTGGGTTTAGTCTTGTAGCATACATCAGTGGTCCCCAACCTCTGGGCTGCGGACTGATACCAGACCGATGCTCTACGCAATCGGCAATCGCCTCTGATCTGGCCTGACATTTACGTGCCGGGCGGCACCTAATGAATTAGCTTGTTTATCTCAGCTTTTTTCTTAAAGATGTGCCGGGTGCGCGCCGGCTACTGCTGCACCCCTGTACGCATCGCGGCCCGGAGGTTGGGGACCACTGGCCTACGTCCCTTCCGAGGCTGTCCACAAGGCAGTGGGGCTATTGACCCATAGCTGGGGATCTTGTGCAGGAGCAGTAGAATAATCAAAGACTAAATCTTGTGAGAAAAGCTACTTGAAAATCCCTCATCAAAGCCTTCAAAGGATATTAATTGCAACAAGAAGGGAGTCCTGTATCCAGTTTGAAATCCACACCTCACTGGCTGCCAAACTCAACCTCCCCATTTCCCCGCTAAGACCCCTGTACTCATGATGCATTCTCTCACCATGGATCAAAATAACCTGGCCGTCCCACCCCTTACCAATGAACCACGGTTAAAACTCCAAGCTGTTTCAGTCAAATATATGTTCATTTCAGAGTAAAGCTTTACGTCAACTGTTTATTAGCTGTGTCTGAAAGTTTGCCAATTACTCTCAAGACCAAAAGAACCTTTGGGAATCTTGGTTGTAAAATTAATAGACCTTTTTTTGTGCTAGTTTATTTCAGCCGTAGAAATTGTAGCTACTACAGACAGGGGAATGTGGAGTATATATCCCCTGATCCTTTTTTTTCAGGAAAGGAGTCATGAAATGAAAGATGATCATCAGATAATGGCAAATTAAAAATATCACTTCAAATTGGACTCAGTGGCCACTTTATTAGGTACATCTGTTCTCCCCCTTGTATTGCAAATACCGAAGTAGCCAATGATATAGCAGCAACTGAATGCATAAAAGCATGTAGGCATGGCAAAGAGGTTTAGTTGCTGCTCAGACAAAACATCAGAATGGGGAAGAATTCTGGTCTCAGTGACTTTGACCATGATTGTTGGTGCCAGATGGGGTGGTTCGCATATCTCAGACACTGCTGATGTCCTGGGACTTTCACACAACCGTCTCTAGAGTTTAGAGAGTATGGAGTGAGAAGCACAAACAATCCAGCGAGCGGCAGTTCTGTGGGGGAAAATGCCTTGTTAATGAGAGAGGTCAGAGGGAAGTGGCCAGACTAGTTTACGCTGACAGAATGGTGACCTCAAGTCAAATAACCACGCATTACAACAGTGGTGCGCAGAAGAGCATCACAGTATGCGTAACACGTCGAACCATGAAAGGATGGGCTGCAGCAACAGAAAACTACAAATATACTGCAGGGATAGAGTTTAAGAAGGATCAAAATAACCTCACTATAGGAAGGATGTAGAAGCATTGGAAAGGGTACAGAGGAGATTTACTAGGATGCTGCCTGGTTTAGAGAGTATGGATTATGATCAGGGATTAAGGGAGCTAGGGCTTTACTCTCTGGAGAGAAGGAGGATGAGAGGAGACATGATAGAGGTATACAAGATATTAAGAGGAATAGATAGAGTGCACAGCCGGTGTCTCTTCCCCAGGGCACCACTGCTCAATACAAGAGGACATGGCTTTAAGGTAAGGGGTGGGAAGTTTAAGGGGGATATTAGAGGAAGGTTTTTCACTCAGAGAGTGGTTGGTGCGTGGAATGCACTGCCTGAGTCAGTGGTGGAGGCAGATACACTAGTGAAGTTTAAGAGACTACTAGACAGGTATATGGAGAAATTTAAGGTGGGGGGGGGGTGTATATGGGAGGCAGGGTTTGAGGGTCGGCACAACATTGTGGGCTGAAGGGCCTGTAATGTGCTGTACTATTCTATGTTCTATGTACATTCAGTGGCCACTTTATTAGGTACAGCAGGACTGGGTGTGAGGATTAAATGGGATCGATTCACTCAGCTGGAATAGACAAAATGGGTCATTTGCCTTCTGACATGTGGAAATCTGAGACCGAGCCCCAGACTCACACAGCACAGATACAGAATTTCTCAGGGTTGTATATGGTGACATATGTACCTTGATAATAAATTTATTTTGAGCTTTGACCAGGAGGTACTTTACTGAGTGGCCACTGAGTTTAAATTCACACAGGAATAGCTCCAACTTGCAAAGGACAAAAAAAAAACTGAATTCAGCAGGTATTTTTGTGTTGGAATGTTTTTCAGCTCAGAGGTAATTTTGACACTGTGAAAGAGGCATCAGTGGAGATGAGACCATAAAGTGCAGGAGCAGAAGCAGGCCCTTCAGCCCATTGAGTCCTCCCCGTCATTCAATCATGGGCTGATCCAATTCTTCCAGTCATCCCCATTCAGAGACGAGAATTCACTTCTAGAGAGATTGGCTCAACTAGTCTGTTTTCCTTTGGCTGATATAAAAATATGAAAGCCCTACTTATGACTGGGTGTACCTATCCTCAGCTGGTCCCACATTAAACGAGAGGCCTTTGTGTAAGGGAATTAGAAGTATGAATGAGAATGGAGGACAGATAATGAGAGTTGGAACTTTCAGCGTAATAAATTGCTGAAAGCAGAGACACCGATTAAAGTTCAAAGTAAATTTTATTATTAAGGTGAATATATGTCATCATATGCATTCCTAAGATTCATTTTCTTGTGTGCATACTTAATAAATCTATAGAATAATAACCATAAAACATCTGTAAAAGACTCCCCGATTAGGGCATTCAAACAGCATGCAGAAGACAACAAATTCTGCAAATACAAAAATAAGAAATAATAATAAATATATAAGCTATTAATATTGAGGACATGAGATGAAGAGTCCTTGAAAGTGAGTCTATTGGTTGTGGGAACATTTCAATGATGGGGAAGTGAAGCTGAGTGAAGTTATCCCCTTTGGTGCAAGAGCCTGGTGGTGTGAGTCCTGAGGAGCCTGTACCTTCTTCCTGATGCGGCAGTGAGAAGAAAGCATGCCCTGGATGGTGACGGGAGTCCCAGTTGATGGATTCTGCTTTCCTGCAACAGTGTTTCATGTAGATGTGCTCAACAGTTGGTAAGGGCTTTACCCATGATAACTGGACTGTATCTACTACTTTTGGTAGGATTTTCTTTACAAGAGCATTGGTGTTTCCAGCCAATATACTAATACACATTTATAGGAGTTGGAGTAGACAAAGCAGACCATTTGCTTTCTGTATTGTGGAAATCTGAGACTGGGCCATAGAATCATGTAGTACAGAGACCAGGGTTGCAACCCACTCATTCTCCATTGACCATCACTCACCCATTTACCCTAAACTGGCACTAACCCTATTTTCTTCTCTTGGCGTTCCCTGAACTTTTCCCAGATGCTATCTCTAATCTACATACTAGGGTCAACTTACAGTGATGTGGAAGGAACCAGAGGACCTAGTGAAGGGCCGAATGGCCTACTCCTGCACCTACTGTCTATTGTCTATTATCTGCATCATGTGCACATTTCGACTGATGGCAGTGCGGTTGACTGCTGAAGATAGACTTCCATGCAACAGGTACTCTATTGCATGATAAATAGCCATAGCAGATAGCAATGAGTGCTTGGTGATTTACTTGGCTACCGAAGTTTGGGCCCTCATCAGGGCATTGAAGGTGAGATGGAAACAACAGTAAAGGAGTCCCTGGAGTTCTTTACGAAGATGTGCAATCCAAGATAGAAGAACTGAGACATGGTTTTGTCACAAAGTGCGAGCAGAATCATCTGCAGCTTAATGTGAAAAAGACTAAGGAGCTGGTGGTGGACCTGAGGAGGGCTAAGGCACCGGTGACCCCTGTTTCCATCCAAGGGGTCAGTGTGGACGTGGTGGAGGATTATAAATACCTGGGGATACGAATTGACAATAAACTGGACTGGTCAAAGAACACTGAGGCTGTCTACAAGAAGGGTCAGAGCCGTCTCTATTTCCTGAGGAGACTGAGGTCCTTCAACATCTGCCGGACGATGCTGAGGATGTTCTATGAGTCTGTGGTGGCCAGTGCTATCATGTTTGCTGTTGTGTGCTGGGGCAGCAGGCTGAGGGTAGCAGACACCAACAGAATCAACAAACTCACTCGTAAGGCCAGTGATGTTGTGGGGGTGGAACTGGACTCTCTGACGGTGGTGTCTGAAAAGTTGCATGCCATCTTGGACAATGTCTCCCATCCACTTCATAATGTACTGGTTAGGCACAGGAGTACATTCAGCCAGAGACTCATTCCACCGAGATGCAACACTGAGCGTCATAGGAAGTCATTCCTACCTGTGGCCATCAAACTTTACAACTCCTCCCTCGGAGTGTCAGACACCCTGAGCCAATAGGCTGGTCCTGGACTTATTTCCACTGGGCATGATTATCTTATTATTATTTAATTATTTATGGTTTTATATTGCTATATTTCTTCACTATTCTTGGTTGGTGCGGCTGTAACGAAACCCAATTTCCCTCGGGATCAATAAAGTATGTCTGTCTGTCTGTGTAGGCTGACTGTGGATATTGGAAATCTGGATCAACTCACAGAGGAACACAGCAGGTCAGTCCCGAAGAAGGGTATTGGCCTGAAATGTTGACTGTTCATTTCCACCAATAGTTGCTGCCTGATCTGCAGAATTCATCCAGAACTGAGACTGCAGATACTGGAAATCTGGATGACCTCGCAAAACAAGTTGGAGGAACTCATCTTAAAAATATGTTCTCTGGTTTTTGGGAGGAAAATGACTACTTACCCTGTCGCTACCTCGCATAAGCTTATATACAATCATGTCACCCCTCAGCTCCATTTACTCCAGGAAGAACAAGCTCAGCCTATCCAAACTCTTGCACTAACTGAGGCCCTTCACTCCAGATGACATGCTGGATGTATCTCCCCTGCACTTGCTCTTGTGAAGTCAAGTCCTTCCTAAAGGATAGTGGCCAGATAGGGCACATCCTAGCCAGAGTTTCGTAAAGTTGTAACGTGTCCCAAACTCTCTTTTGCTATGCCCTGATCCATGAAGGCAAACATGCCACATGCCACATTCATAACTTTCAGCGAACAATAGACTGGTTCCCTATGTCTCATCTATCACCACTCAGCTTTTCACATCATTCCCATTTTGTCCCTCCCTCCACCCTCCTGCCTTCCTCTTACAGCTTCCACCTCATGCACTTCTCCATCTCCCTACCCATTTATTCTAGCTTTAATCCTCTTCCTTTCTCGTCATAATGAAGGATCTTGGCCTGAAACGTTGACTGTTCATTTCCATCCATAGACGCTGCCCGATCTGCTGAGTTCCTCCAGCATTTTGTGTGTGAAGATGGAAGACCTGCAGCCTTCTTCCAGATGGATGGTGTTACTGTCCAAAGTTGCTTGCTCAAGCAAAACTATCTTGCAATCTTCTGCAACTAAGTGAGCTACACGATATGGAGAAGCCTATTAATATCCGCACATCCAGATATGACAAGTAAAATGATTGATTCTGCAGTGACAAACTGCTGACTACTAGCAAAACAGCAGAAATCCAGCCAACTGTACAGCATCCTAATGCCATGCCTGCAAAAACCAAACACACAGTGGCCTCTTCATTAGGTACCTTCTGTGTTTAATAAAGTGGTCACTGAGTTCATGTCTGTGGTCTTCTGCTGTTGTAGCCCATCACTTCAAGGTTCAACATGTTGTGCCTTCAGAGACACTCTTCTGCACACCACTGTTGTAACGTGCGGTTATTTGAGTTACTGTCACCTTCTGTCAGTTGAACCAGTCTGGCCATTCTCCTCCGACTTCTCTTATTAACAAGGCATTCTGGCCCGCAGAACTGCCCCTCACTGGGCGTTTTTTGCTTCTTGCACCATTTTCTGTAAACTCCCAAAACCATTGTGCGTGAAAATCCCAGGAGGTCAGCGCAGTTTCTGAGATACGTAACTCACCCTTTCTTGTGCCGTCTGTTTAGATATTTGCATAAATGAGCAGGTGTAATGGGTACCTAACAAACTGGCCAATGAGTGTAGATTTCTTCTTTCCTGTACAGAGGTGTAGCTGGCAGAGACGTTGCATGGAAGCTCCAGAGACCAGGTTCAATCTTGACCTGTACGGTGGAGAGGATTCTGATGAGCTGCATAAGTATCTGGCTGTAGACTCATCCAACTCCATCATGGGCACAACCCTCCCACCTTCAAGGGCATCGTCAAAAGGCAATGCCTCAAGAAGGTGTCATCTATCGTCAAGGACACTCACTGCCTGGGACTTGCCCTCTTCTCATTAACACCATCAGGGCAGAGGTACAAGAGCCTGAAGACCCACACTTGACATTTTAGGAAGAGCTTCATCTTCTCGGCCATCAGATTTCTGGACGGTCCATGAACCCTGAACACTACCTCACTATTTCGCTCCCTTTTTGCACCAAGGTGATTGATGAATCTTGCGAAGGGAAGGTAGGTAGATGGGGGAGTGGGGTTGAAGCAAGAAGTTGGGAGGTGGTAGGTGAAGTGAGAAAATGGGAGGTGGTAGGTGGAAAAGGTAAGCGGCTGAAGAGGAAGGAATCTGATAGGAGAGGAGAGTGGACCATGGGATAAAGGGAAGGAGGGGGCACTAGTGGAAGGTGATAGGCAGGTAAGGAGAAGGGAAGGGTAAGAGGGGAGCTAAATTGGGGAATGGAAAAAAAGAGAAGAGGGGGGTGGCAAGAATTATTGGAAGTAAGAAAAAATTATGTTCATGTCATCAGGTTGGAGGCTACCCACAGAATATGGCATGTTCATTCTCCAACATGAAAGTGGCCACAATGAGTTCATATGTGTTTCCAAGCTGTATATCTCTATAATATGAATAACAGAAGTGTCAAAGCAAACTGCTTAAACCTTGCCTTTCATGTCCTTGGATTGGACCAACCAATAGCAGTGCATGAAGGGATGCATGTTGCAAAACTAAACTGAAACTCTGATAGTTCAACAGAAATATTTTCATATTCTACAAAATTTAGAAACATTTCCATAGTACTCGTAGTACATGGGACTAACAGCAGTCCTGATGGAGGGTCTTGGCCAAAACTGATCTCTGTTTATTCCTCTCCATAGATACTGCATAACCTATTGAATACCTGCAGCATTTTGTGTGTGTTACTCTGAGTTTCCAGCACCTGCAGAATCTATTGTGTTTACATACTGTAATTAAGATTGTTCCCTCCTCCAAGAAACATGCAAGCTTAATAATGCTTGTAAATGACCACAATTCATAAAGTCAGCACCACCCCTTCTGCAGTTTTGTCTGTCTTGTCCATAGCTCAACTGGAAACCTCCGTGGCCCGATTTTGGTAGTACCTTAGTCTGTGTTGATGGACCAACAGTGGCAAGCATAAATTTGAACATTGTCTCTGACTCTTCAGTTCTGCACACTGTGGAATGTCCCTGGAGTCGGGGCTAAAAGTGCAGTATACGCAATTTCTGGCTAGCCATCACTTTGATTTGGTCAAATACTTGGCACAGCAAAATCCCACAGACAGCCAGGTGATATAGGTCAGACAGTTAATTTCAATGACCCTGAGAGAGAATAACTGTGATCAGCACTTCAAAGAAAAGAGCTCCACTCCTTAAAGTATCCTGTTATTTTTATTTATATATTGGCCAAAATAGTTTAATTTTTCTTCCAAAAGATGGCTGCTCCAGCAATGAAGCACTCACTCAGTCTCTCCTCTGGGACTAAATAGTGTGGAGAGGATCTTTCCTACGGTAGGGGTATCCAGAACTAGAAGGCCCTGCCTCCAAATTGAGGGGCAACCTTTTAGAGCAGAGGCTAAGGAGGATTTTTTTTTGAGTCAGAGAGTAGTGAATCTGTGGAATGCTCTGCGGAGTGGAGGCCAAGTCTGTGGGTATAGTTAAGGCAGAAGTTGATCGTTTCCTGATCGGTCAGGGCATCAAAGGATACGGCGAGAAGGCAGGTGTGTGGGGTTGAGTGGGATCTGGGATCAGCCATGATGGAATGGCAGAGAAGACTCGATGGGCTGAATGGTGTAATTCTGCTCCAATGTCTTATGGTCATATGGGCCTGATCCCACAGTTTCTGATCTGGGAAGAGAATTCCACAGGTAACTAGATACTGAGTGAATAAGCCAGACTGATGAAAACACAACACAATGCCATTGCTGGTTCTGGGGCTGTTTACTGATCCCATGACTTACTACAACTTTGATATTTAAGATAAGAAAGTATGAGAATGCTGATACATTATGAATCACGCACTGCTAAAATTAGATTTTTGTTTCAAAGAGAGCGATAATTAAGTGTTCAGGCTGGAAAAATTCTCATTTTTCAAAACATGTCATTCCCAGTCTGTTCTTTATTAAGGTTCCTTTTGGTGAGATTTAAGAACAACCACGTTTGTGCTTAGACATGATGTTGCCTAGCAATCAGGAAAATTAGATACAAAAAACAATAATTCTCAAATTGAAAGCTATGTTAGTGTAACACTGGGCTGGATTCATTCACTCAATTCCAGTGAAAGACATTTTTCTGAACAGTCTCACAGTATGTCTTTGAGTTCCTGCTAAGTTCCTCTAGCATTTTGAGTGTGGTACTTCTTTGAGATATTGTTTGGTCAGGGTTGCTCTGAAGTGTCTGGAGAAATAGAGTCACAGCTCAGAAACAGCGCCCTTTGGCCCATCTAGTCCCTGCCAGCCCAATTTTCCACCTGGTCATATCTACCTGTACCCGTAAGACCACCTGATATAGGAGCAGAATCAGGGCATTTAGTCTGCTCCGCCATTTTATCATGGCTGAACTCAAAGTATTTATTTATTTACTTTTATTTTGTAGCCTGGGGAGAAGTACACACTCAGGACAACAAATACTTTTTCGGGTTTTAATTCCTTTATCTGCTTTAGATGTTTTAGTGCCAGAAGAGGGTCTTAAAACAAAACGAGCGACTTTACAATCAGTTCCTGCCATTACAATCTCCATTTAACCTTTGATCCACACACTTGTGTATCGACGGATTGTGTATGCGGTGTAAAAATACATAAAGAAAACCACACAAAACTAATACAGTACTAAGACGGTAGTGGCAATTTCTTTTCTCACCAGGCCCCGTATTTCTGGGAGGAACTTAATCCCAAAGCTCCACCAGTTTCCTCTGCAGAAAACAAAATGGTCTTCCTGCTCTCCCGCGCGTGCGTAATGACATCACCGCCTCCACTTAAAGGCACAGACAACTATTCCAGCGTTACCCAGATGGATGCTTGAGTACACTTTTTAACATTAATGAATAGGATTTGGTGGTCACCCGGTTACATTTATTTATTTAAGATGTAGCACGGAACAGGCCCTTCTGGCCCTTCGAGACATGCCACCCAGCAACTCCCAATATACTGTAAAATTAAAGGCCAAAAAGTTACAAAGATGATGACACAAGACACTGAAGATGCAGGGGTCTGGAGAAGCACATGAAGTGCTTTAGAAACTCAGTAAATCAGGCAGCATTTCTGGAAGGAATTGGACAGTTGACATTTCTGGTCAAGACTAGACCGAAAGAAAGATGGACAAAAGTCAGTGTAAAAAGGTGTGGGGAGGAAAGGGTGGAGCTGCAAGTGATAGGTGGAGCCAACTGTGGGAGGTTGGGAGGGAAATGCCGGGGGGAGGGGGGAGATCGGGAATGATGTCAAAAGCAAGCAGAACATGTGGAAAAAACATTCTTACGGTAGGTTATAAACTCAAGAGATCCTGCAGATGCTGGGAGTCCAAAGAAACACTCACAAAATATTGCAGGAACTCAGCAAGACAGGCAGCATCTACGAAGGTGAATAAACAGTTAACGTTTTGAGCCTAGACCCTTCATCAGGACTGTGAAGATCCTGATGAAAGGCCTTGGCCCAAACTGTGTACTGTTTATTCCTATCCATAGATGCTGCCTTACCTGCTGAATTCTTCAAGTATTTTGTGTGTGTTACCTAAGGTGAGTCTTTCAGATTTAGGACTCACTCCCAGTTAGGGTGATGGAAATGGTGAATCCTTATAATGCAAAGAGAGGATGGTTCCTTGAGGGAGAATAATTTTGAGGGCTGTTGGAGAGCATTGGGATCGGGACTGATGGAAAGAAACTGGCCAAAACATAGTAGGCCAAATGGTCTGCCTTTGCATTGCAATTATTCCATAATTCTATTCTACTAAGGGTGGGCAAGGCAGCTTTCAAGGGCAGGTGAGAGTCTGCACTAGTAGTGTGTATAATAAGGCTGATTAATGTCCCTTGGCACAATGAATTGCATTGTTCGTCCAGCTCTGTGCCTCTCCAGCTCCATTTTCCAGGCATTAGAACAACAGAGAACTGTGTGAAGAGAACCCAACTGCTCTCATCGATCTTGATGATTCCAAAGGTAAAGATAGTCCAAGAAAAAAATGCCTGGGAACTCTTGCCAGTGAAGCGAGCTTGCTGGTAGGCACTCAACTGCAGTAGAGAGTTAGGAATTATTTTACCTGAAGATGATTTTGGAGAGAATCCACCATCTTCTGCAGTGTGGACAGTTTTATCTTTGCAGTGAGGTGGGGCAGCAAACAGGTCGCGCTCTATAAGGCGAAAGCAACACATCTAATTCTGAACGGCACTGTGGCCAGGGTAGGAGTCTAGGCAAAGTCAGGCAAGAATTTGATTCCTTGGAGTGTAGGAAACTGAGAGTTGGGGTTCATTCACCTCAACACCGAACTGATCACTGAACACAACCCATGGACTCACTTTCAAAGATTCTACAACTCATTTGTTTGTTGGTTCTTTTAGTATTTGCAGAGTTTGTCTTGTTTTGCACATTGGTTGATTGTCAGCTTTTGTATGTAACTTTTCTTTGATTCCATTGAGCTTCTGTGTTCTATTGTGAACGGCTGCAAGAAAATGAATCCCTGGGTAGCACTTGGTGACGTACACATACTTTGATAAAAAAATACTTTCAACTTTAAAATTTTATTGGTTTATTATTGTCACAAGGACCAAGATAGTGTGAAAAGTTTTCTTGCACACTGTTTATGCAGATCAAGTCATTACACAGTGTGTTGAGCTAGAACAAGGCAAAACAATAATAACGTAGAATAAAGTGTAAAAGCTCCTGAAAAAGTGCAGTATAGTGAAATGATTAAGTTTAAGATCATAATGAGGTAGATTGGGAGGCTACGAGCCCATCCATCCATTCAAGAGGTCCATTCAAGGGTCAGATAACAGCAGGATTGAAGCCATCCTTGAGCCATCCTTCAAGCTTTTGAACCTTCTGCCCGATGGGAGTTGGGAGAAGATAGAAAGCTAGTATTGATCTTATAGAGGTGTATGAGATCGCGAGGGTCATAGATAGGATGAATGCACTCAATCTTTTTTCCCAGGGTTGGGGAACGAAGCACTAGAGGGCAGAAGCTTATGGTGAGAGGAGAGATTTAGTAGGGACTTGAGGGGCATTTTCTTCACCCAGTGTATGGAATGGGCTGCCAGAGGAATTGGTTGAGGCAGGTACAATAACAACATTTAGAAGGCCTAGGTGGATGGCTTGGAAAGGTTTAGGTTAGGGGCCAAACACGGGCAAATGGAACTAGCATGGGCTACCTTGTTTGGCACGGACCAGATATCCTGTTTCTGTGCTGTACCTCTCTATCCACCACTCCGTTATTCCATGCCCAACCCCAACTAAACTGAAGAAGACATTTAATATTTTAAGTCCATTGATCAACTTTCCACTGCCTGTTCTGCCTTCCCAGAGCTCACTCACAATGACACTTTGCTCCAGCAGGTTTTTTAAAAAAATGTATAATTAAGTATTTTGTCATTAAAAAGTTTGCAGAAAATCCTGCAGGCTACTTCAAAACTGGGTTCTGCATTCGAGAGCTACTATATATGTATTCCCACCAGCAGCTTGGATAATTGAAGCTTAAGTAGAGACCTCTATCATCCCGAGGCTGTGCAAATATCATAGATAGTGATGACAGATCTGTTTGGAACAGGGCCATGGATTAGCCAGCATGGGTCCATACACAGACAGGCAAGACCTCTGTGACTTACACCCAAAGACTTGCTCTCCGACATAAGAGAACAACCAATGAGGGGTTTCGGCTCAAAACTCCGGCTCTTTATCCCTCTCCAGAGATGCTGCCTGACCTGCTGAGCTCACCCAGCATTTTGTGCTCTAAGAGAACAACTGTTATTTGTTCAGCATCTTCAAAATGGCAGTGCATAGGAGTGTTGTCAAAGAAAAATGGACACTGAGCCAGGAAACGGGTAGCCAACAGTTTGACCAAAAGAGCATTCTGTAATGACACAGTTGAAAGGTGAATGCTAGGAAACTGGAGGGAAACTTAGAGAGGGAATTCCAGTGTTACTTAGAACATAGAAATCTACAGCACATTACAGGCCCTTTGGCCCACAATGTCGTGCTGACCATGTAACCTACTCCAGAAACTGCCTACAATTTCCCTACTGCATAGCCCTCTATTTTTCTAAGTACCATGTACATATCTAGAGTCTCTTAAAAGTCCTTATTGTATCCGCCTCTACTACCGTCGCTGACAGTGTATTCCACACACCCACCACTCTCCGTGTGAAAAACTTGCCTCTGACATCCCCGTTGTGCCTACTTCCAAGCACCTTAAATTATGCCCCCTCGTGTTAACCATTTCAGCCCCGGAAAAAAAAGCCTCTGGCCATCCACACGATCAGTTTGAAGTGGGAATAGCAGAGAAATTAAATTTAGGAATGGTGGAATGGTTAAGCAGTCAGAGATAGACGAATGAAAGATCTCAGAAGATTCGGGGACTGCAGCCTGTGGAGAGAAGGCTGTGATTGGAACTGCTGCCCAGTTGACTGACACTCCCAATCCACGCACGGGATTCCCCATCAAAAAAAACCCATTACGCAAACTGAGAGGACACCCCTGGAATTAAATAATTTCAGATCTCCCAACTTCAGAATTTCAACCTGGAACTCGATAAGGTCACCTGTGACAAGCTGGATCACTTTGTCTAGCAGAGGCGGATTGGAGCTGAGCTTGCAGAGGTGGAGAACTCAGAACTAATCCATGCGGACTACATTTCAGTGAGTGAACGGGTAATCAATGGAACAGGCTCCCTCGAGAGATGCTGGCGGTAATTAATATTGAAATAAAAATCAAAATTTAAATGAAAATACAATAGAAGGTAATATTTTGTGATGCAGTGTACGTGTAATTTGAGATCTAGTGCGTGGTAAGTACAATATGTTGGAAAAGAATTGGTGACTTTACCCCTGTTCCCAAAGCCTGACTTCATTGGAGTTTTCCTCACTCAAGGTCCAGGTTTGTTGCAAATTAGTTGATAGCGACTGATTGCTAAGATTAATCAACAACTCAGTTGCTTCTAACAGCATGTTCAAAGTAAATTTTATTATCAAAGTACATATACGTCACCATATACAACCCTGAGATTCATTTTCTTGTGAGCATACTCAATAAATCTGTAGAATAACCATAACAGAATCGATGAAGAACCAGCAAAATAGCGCGTGCAAAAGACAAAAAACTGTGCAAATACTAAAAGACTAGATCACAATAATACCTAAATAAACAATAATTATCGAGAACATGAGGTGAAGAGTCCTTGAAAGTGAGTTCATTGGTTGTGGGAACATCTCAATGATGGGGCAAGTGAATTTGAGTGAAGTTAGCCCTCTTGCTTCAAGAGCCTGATGGTTGAGGGGTAGTAACTGTTCCAGAGCCTGGTGGTGTGAGTCCTGAGGCTCCTGTGCCTTCTTCCTGGAGCAGCAGCGAGAAGAGAGCACGCCCTGGGTGGTGGGGGTCCCTAATGATGGGTGCTGCCTGCCTGCGACAGCGTTTCATACTGATGTGTTCGCTGGTTGTAAGGACGTTATCTGCGATGGACTGTGCTGTATCCATTATGTTTTGTAGGATTTTCCATTTAAGGGCATTGGTGTTTCCATACCAGGCTGTGATGCAACCGGTCAATATAGTCTCTACTACACATCTACTGTATAGAAGCATGTTGAGGAACAGGGGTACTGAGATCTTTTTGTGCTTCCAAGCACTGCCTGTTCAAACAGGCGACATGCTAATCTATGCAGATCAGGGTACTGGGTAGTTTAGATGGTTTGACTTCTCAGAGGCAAAGGAACAGGCCCAGGGAAGTGAGTGTTAAGACTGTGTGTGTTAACTATGTGGGTTATGATCAAAGGAAAATTGTCTGGAGTCCCTAGCACTACAGTGCAAGAGAGTTTATTGGGTATGCCAAAATAGTGCAATATTTACAAAAAGTTATCTACCAGAAAACACAATAATAGCTCCATTCTTTTCCTGTGTGAACTACTGGCAGTCAGATCTCTCTTTCTCCTACTCTGGGCGAGGAGCTCGATTTTATTAGGGCCAGGACATAACAAGTTTAATTGCCCACAGTTAACTTAACACTACACCTGAATTAGAATATGATGCACCCTACAACGTAGTTACAATCATATTACAACTAAACAGAAGTATCTACCTTGAACACAGTATACAAACAATATTGAATGTTGAAAGGACTACATAGGTGGACGTGGAGAGGATGTTTCCTACGGTGGGAATATCCAGAACTAGAGGGCACAGCCTCAAAATTGAGGGACGACTGTTTAGAACAGAGGTAAGGAGGAATTATTTTTAGCCAGAGAGTAGTGAATCTGTGGAATGCTCTGCCATAGACTGCGGTGGAGGACAAATCTGTGGGTATATTTAAAGGGGAAGTCAATATTTTCCTGATCGGTTGGGGCATCCAAGGATATGGTGAGAAGGCAGGTGTACAGGGTGGGTGGGATCTGGGATCAGCATGATGGAATGGCGGAGCAGACTCGATGGGCTGAATGGCCTAATTCTGCTCCTATGTTTTATGGTCTTATGGTCTAATATATACACATTTACACATCCCCATTACTAAAAATTTGAATATTCTGCTGTGCATGGCGGGAAAGACACTATAAAGCCAACCTGAGCACATCAGCATGGCTTACAACCCATTATGGGAATATACCAGGGAAGACACTGAAGCGCAAAAACAAGACAACGTTTGTGCATGTGCGTGCGTGCGCATGTAAGGAGTGTGTTTACCGTGTGATATCTGTCACACTGTGGTAAGGACAGAAAAAGAGCCTTGGTTGACAGAAAAATAACTTAGGGACCAGCGAATCCTGACATCACACAGTGATGAACTAGGGCTAACGCTTAGCTCCGGGCTTAACGCATAGATGGATCAGTTACTGAAAGATGAGGCTTCATGTGATTACAACGCAAGCATGTCAAAAATAATGCATACAAATCAGAATTAATATAACTGGAAACCATAAACCGGAAAGTTGCTTTTTAGCTGGATTGATTATATTTATTGTTTTATTTAATTTTTTTCCAGGTGGTTTGGTTCCTAACCACTCTGTGTCCCTTGCCATAACCCAGACAGGGACCATTCAGGCCATCGGGACCATGCTGGCTCCCAACAGAGGAATCTCATTGGCCCCATTCCCTTCCTATTTATCCTCTCTCTTGCCTACCAGTCAGCTCCCGCTTGGTTCATTTACCACTTAAATCAGCACATCACTGGGATGCGGGGGGAAAACCCGATGCGGTCAGAAGGAGAACGGGAAAACTCCACACAGCACTTTAAGCCGGGATTGAACCAGGCTCCGCAGAGGTGTGAGTCAGAAGTGCTAACCGCTGAGCCACCATGCCATTCAGAACTGCCTCCCTGGGCCAGCTGTGACATTTTGGGCTGGATCATCTGACCGGGTTACTGTTGCCATTGCCAAACACTAACCTGCACTTGGGAGAAGGGCTGGGCGGAAAAACTTCCTGTGTCCTGCCATTTCCATTTTCTATTCTGCAGCCATTGGAGAGAGTCCAGAGGAGGTTCATGAGAATAATGCCAGAAATGAAAGGGTTAATGCACGACTAGCATTTGATGGCTCTGGGATTGTATTCGCTGGAATTTACAAGAATGAAGGGGAGACCTCATTGAGACCGGTTGAATATTGATAGGCCTATATGGAGCAGCATGGAGAGGATCTTTCCTATAGTGAGGGAGTCTAGGACCAGACGGCACTGCCTCAGAATACCAGAGATGAGGAATAATTTCTTTAGCCAGAGAATGGTGAGTCTTTGGAGGTCAAGACTTTGGGTATATTTAAAGGGGAGCTTAATAGATTCTTGATTAGTAAAGGCATCAAAAGTTAGGGGGAGAAGAAAGGAGAATGGGTTTAGAATAATAATAATCAGCCATGATGGAATGGCGGAGCAAGATAGGCTAAATGGGCTAATTCTGTTCCTATGTCTTATGGTCTTAAGGTCTTATGACTCACATCTGTGGTGTCTGTGGAGACCTGCACTGTTTTCATGAGGTGACACATAAAAAAACCTCAAGTTCCATCTCGGATGTTGTAGACGTTTAGACCCCATGCTTATTTTTACAACTTTGCATTATCTGCTTTCTCTGTGTTAGAAGTTTCTGCTACAAGTCATCCTTGCGTCATCTCTTCTGCCTGATCTGCTGGTTATATCCCGCAGCCCTGCAGTTTGCAATGGCTTTGTTCCTGAGTTGTTTTTATTTTATTTAGCGATACAGAAAGTGAAACCCTTTCAGCCATGTCGTACCAGCAACTCCTGACAAACCCAATTAACCCTAACCTAATCACAGGACAATTTTCAATGACCAATTAATCTACCCGGTACATCTTTGGACTGTGGGAGGAAACTGGAGGACCCGGAGAAAACCCAAGCATTCCACGGGGAGGACATTCAGAGGCTCCTTACAGTAGGTCTGACACAGTGGTCAGCAGCACAGGAGCGCCACAGGGAACCGTACTCTCTCCGGTCCTGTTCACCCTGTACACATCTGACTTCCAAAATAACTCGGAGTCCTGCCATGTGCAGAAGTTCGCTGATGACACGGCCATAGTGGGGTGTGTCAGGAATGGACAGGAGGAGGAGTATAGGAAACTGATACAGGACTTTGTGATATGGTGCAACTCAAACTACCTGCGTCTCAATGTCACCAAGACCAAGGAGATGGTGGTGGACTTTAGGAGATCTAGGCCTCATATGGAGCCAGTGATCATTAATGGAGAATGTGTGGAGCAGGTTAAGACCTACAAGTATCTGGGAGTACAGTTGGACGAGAAGCTAGACTGGACTGCCAACACAGATGCCTTGTGCAGGAAGGCATAGAGTCGACTGTACTTCCTTAGAAGGTTGGCGTCATTCAATGTCTGCAGTGAGATGCTGATGATGTTCTATAGGTCAGTTGTTGAGAGCGCCCTCTTCTTTGTGGTGGGCGTGTTGGGGAGGAAGCATTAAGAAGAAGGACGCCTCACGTCTTAATAAGCTGATAAGGAAGGCGGGCTCTGTCGTGGGCAAAGTACTGGAGAGTTTAACATCGGTAGCTGAGCGAAGGGCGCTGAGTAGGCTACGGTCAATTATGGAAAACCCTGAACATCCTCTACATAGCACCATCCAGAGACAGAGAAGCAGTTTCAGCGACAGGTTACTGTCGATGCAATGCTCCTCAGACAGGATGAAGAGGTCAATACTCCCCAATGCCATTAGGCTTTACAATTCAACTGCCAGGACTTAAGAACTTTTTTTTTAAAGCTATTATTAATGCTTTTTGAGTTAGTGATTTAGATGCATATCATATTATTACTGAGTTAAGTATTGTATGTAATGAGTTTTTGCTACAACAAGTGTATGGGACATTGGAAAAAATGTTGAATTTCCCCATGGGGATGAATAAAGTATCTATCTATCTATCAGCTCCAGAATTGAACTCCAGACTCCGGAATGCCGAGTTGTAACAGCATCGCGCTAACCACTACACTACGGTGGCCCCCTGGAGGAACTCAGTGGAACAGCATCTGAGAGGGGAAGGAATTGTTGATATTTTAGATCAAAACCTTGCATTAGGACTATGCTTCCTGACCTGCTGAGCATTTCTAGTGTTTTTTATAAATTTTTATTTTAGTTTTCACCCGTTTCCCAAGGTAAGTTCTGGTAAGTACTGTGCTCAGTTCTGATCACTTCACTACAGGAAGGATGTGGAAGCTGTAGAAAGGGTGCAGAGGAGATTTACAAGGCTGTTGCCTGGATTGGGGAGCTTGCCTTATGAGAATAGGTTGAGTGAACTCGGCTTTTTCTCCTTGGAGCGAAGGAGGACGACAGGTGACCTGATAGAGGTATACAAGATGACGAGAGGCATTGACTGTGTGGATAGTCAGAGGCTTTTTCCCAGGGCTGAAATGGTTGCCACAAGAGGACACAGGTTTAAGGTGCTGGGGAGTAAGTACAGAGGAGATGTCAGGGATAAGTTTTTTACTCAGAGAGTGGTGAGTGCGTGGAATGAGCTGCCGGCAACGGTGGTGGAGGCGGATACGATAGTGTTTTTTAAGAGGCTTTTAGATAGGTACATGGAGCTTAGTAAAATAGAGGGCTATAGGTAAGCTTAGTAATTTCTAAGGTAGGGATGTGTTTGGCACAACTCTGTGGGCCGAAGGGCCTCTATTGTGCTGTAGGTTTTCTGTGTTTCTATGTAATTTCTCCTGATGCAGGGTTTTGATCTAAAATATCAACAATTCCTTCCCCTCTCAGATGCTGTTCCATTGAGTTCCTCCAGGGGGCAATAGAAGGAGAAGTGAGTGAGTATGTGAATATCATGAGAGGAGTCAGGCAAGGTTGTGTCTTTTCACCCGACTTATTCAACCTGTATAGTGAAAATATCTTGAGAAGTAGCAAAGACATCAAAGTTCTCACAATTGGAGGCCATAATATAAATAACATCAGATATGCTGATGACATCGTACTAATAGCTGACTCAGAAACAAAACTTCAAGAACTACTCACTATAGTGGCAGCAGAAAGTAATCGCTGAGGCCTCTCAATCAATGCCAAGAAGAGAGAAAACATGGTCATCTCCAGAAAGACAAACATCCCACTATGTGTGATCAAGATCGGAAATACAAACATCAAACAAGTCAACAAATTCAGATATCTTGGCAGCCAAATAACAAGTGATGGCAGGTGTGACACAAATATCAAATACAGAATAGCAATGGTGAAAGAAGCTTTCCAGAAAACGAAGACCATATTAACAGACAGAAAGATGAGCATGTACACTAGAAACAGAATACTGCAGTGCTACATTTATTCTATCCTGACTTATGGAAGTGAAGGCTGGACCATTTCCCCAGCAATGGAAAAGAGACTAGAAGCAGCTGAATTATGGTTCTACAGGAGAATGTTAAAAATATCATGGACCACACACACATCAAATGAAGAAGTTCTCAGAAGAGCCCAGGCAGTTAGATCACTCATTCCAACAATAAGAGAAAGACAACCCAGATTCCTAGGACTCATCATGCGGAAAGATGAACTAGAAAAACTCACACTCTCTGGAAAGATCGAGGGGAGCAAACCTAGAGGAAGACCTCGGCTTACGCACATCAAAAGCCTAGCCAGGTGGCTACACATTGAGCAAGGGATAGATCTGTATGGAAAACCATGGTCACCAACGTCCGCATCGGATATGGTACCTAGACAGACAGACAGATTTTAGTTTTCCAGTGTCTGCAGTTACCTGATTTTCAGAGAGATGTATCTATACAATTACAGATCTGGGAGATGTGTAACTAAGTGGCAGAGGATACTAAGTGAAGTCAATGCTGGAAGAACCAAAACCAAGGATGAACCAGGAGGTTTGTAGTTTGCTAAGGGCTAGATCTGTGGCATTTAAGTCTGGCGATCGGGTGTGTATAAGAAAACCAGGTATCACTTGCAGAGGGCGACTTCAAGAGCCAAGAAACAATTCTGGGAGAGATTAGAAGTGACATCAGAGGCATGTTAACTCTGGCAGGGTTTGCAGGCCGTTACTTCTTACAAAGCAAAACCAAACATCATGAATGGCAGCGATGCTTCAGAACCAGACCAGCTCAATGCCTTTTATGCTCACTTTGAAAGGGAGAATAAAACCACAGCTATGATGATTCCTGCAGCATCCAATGACCCTATGACCTCTGTCTCAGAGGCCAACATCAGGCTGTCTTTCAAAAGGGTGAACCCTCGCAAGGTGGCAAGGCCCGATGGGGTATCTGGTAAGGCTCTGAAAACCTGTGCCAACCAGCTTGCAGGGGTATTCAAAGACATTTTCAATCACTCACTGTTACAGTCGGAGGTTCTCTAGAAGGGCAACAACTATACCAGTGCCCGAGAAGAGCAGTGTGAGCTGCTTCAATGACAATTGTCCAGTCGTGCTCAGATGGACAGTGATGAAAATTTGAGAGGTTGGTCATTGCTAGAATCAACACCTGTCTCAGGAAGGGCCTGGACCCACTGCAACTTGCCTGCCGCCACAATAGGTCTACAGGAGACGCAATCGCAATGGCTCTCCCCACAGCCTTGAATTATTTGGATGAGGCAAATACTTATGGAACTTCCTAACCGGAAGACCACAATCCATGTGGATTAGAAATAACATCTCCATCTCGCTGACAAACAGTGGCGCACCACAGGGATGTGTGCTTAGCCCACTGCTGCACTCCCTCTACAATAGACTGTGTGGCTAGGTATAGCTCAAATACCATCTATAAATTTGCTGATGATACAACCATTGTTGGCAGAATTTCAGATGGTGACGAAAAGGCGTACAGGAGCCAGATATACCAGCTGGTTGAGTGGTGTCGCAACAACAACCTTACACTCAGCGTCAGTAAGACCAAAGAACTGATTGTGGACTTCAGAAAGGGTAAGACGAGGGAACACAACCAATCCTCATAGAGGGATCAGAAGTGGAAAGAGTGTTAAGAATATTATTTTTTGAAAGAAAAAAGAAGGAAAAAAAAACTCCTACTAACTGAAAAAAAAACAAAAAAAAAAAACTCTATTGGGAGCACAACCCAGGAGCTATACATCTACAAGCTTCCATAAAAAAAACATCAATCCGCCAACTCAATTTAATTTAAATTTTGCTAATTTAATTCTTCATTGTACATAATGACATATTGACTTAATGTATCTTTTTTTTGTTGATCTTCAATAATAATTAATAAAAAAGATTTAAAACAGAAGTGGAGAGAGTGAGCAATTTCAAGGTCTTGGGTGTAAGGATCTCTGAGGACCTAATCTAGATGCAACACATTGATGCGGCTATAAATAAGGCAAGACTGCAGCTATATTTCATTAGGAGTTTGAGAAGATTTGGTTTGTCAACTAAAATAGCCGTAAACTTCTACAAATGTTCCATAGAGAGCATTCTGACAAGCTGCATCACTGTCTGATATGGGGGGGGGGGGGGGGTGGGGGGAACTACTGCACAAGATAGAAATAAGTCACAGAAACTTGTAAAATTAGTTAGCTCCATCATTTGCACTAACCTCCATAGTTTCCAAAACACCTTCAAGGAGCGGTGCCTTAGGAAGGCAGCATCCATCATTAAGGACCCCCATTACCCAGGACATGCCATCTTCACAATGTTACCATCAGGAAGGAGGTACAGAAGCCTGAAGGCACACACTCAACGATTCAGGAACACCTTCTTCCCTTCGGCCATCGGATTTCCGAATGGACATTGAACTCCAGAATACTACCTCATTTCGATTTTGTTTGTTTTTTTGCACACTTATTTTAAATTACCTATTTAATAGACATATACGTATTTAGGGTAACTCAATTTTTTGTTCTCTATATTTATTTATGATATATTTAATTGTAATGCATTTCATGACCTATGCCAGTGATATTAAACCTGGTTCTCAATCTGATTCTTTCCCCCAGGTTTCTCTACTCCACTTCTCTACCTTGTGCACTGTAATGAAGTCCACCTTACTGCCTAATACTGTCTCAGCAGTTAGTACCGCAGCCACACATGGCTGCTGGGACTACTATGAACCTGATGGGCCAAATGGCCTTCTAGCTCAAAGCAATGCCAATTTTGACAATGTCAAATGTGGTTAGTGTTGGTCAGAGGGACTTATTTACTTTGCCTCCTTGGCAGGTTAATTGTGCACTCAAGTCTTCTATTGTTTGCTGAATTAAGTGACACACAGAAGTATTGATTTGATACATTCTACAGTTTGGGAGGCTGTTACTTTCTGAAAACTAACATTCACATTTAAATAAAGCAGCGACTCATATTCTGTTAAGGCAGCCTCCAACTGGATGGCATGAACATCGATTTCTCCAACTACCAGAAAATTTTTTTCCCTTCCCCTTTCTTCAATCCCTCTTACCTCTTCTCCTTCACCTGCTTATCACCTCCCCCAGTGTTCCCCCTCCATCTCTTTCTTCTGTCATCCACTCTCCTCTCCTGTCAGATTCCTTCTTCTCCAAACCTTTACCTTTATCACCTCTCAGCTTCTTACTTTATCCCCCATCCCACTTTGGCTTCAGACCTCTTCTCCTCACCTGCCTATCACCTCCCCCTGGTGCCCCTTCCTTCCCTTTCTCCCATCATCCCTTCTCTCTCTTTTCTCAGATTCCTTCTTTTCCAATCCTTTACCTTTTCCACCAATCACCTTTGAACTTCTTACTTCATTCCCCACCTCCACCCATCTGGCTTCATCTATCACCTTCTAGCTTGTCCTCCTTCCCCACCTCCCCACCTTATTATTCTGGTATCTTCCCCTTACTTTCCAGCCCTGGAGAAAAGTCATAGCCTGAAATGTTGACTGTTTATTCACTTCCATACTTGCTGCCTGACAGTATTCTGTGTGTGTTGCTCTGAATTTTCAGCATTTGCAGAATCTCTTGTGTTTATAAAGTTCACACTCCTATTTTGTGATGTGGTAGGACGTAATCATTTAAAATTGGCTCTCAGAGACATAATCATAGAGCATGACCCTTCTGCCCTATCTAGGTTGACTAAGATTCCCATCGACGCTAGTCTCATTTGCCTGCATTGGCCCATATCCCTCCTAAGGGTTCCCAACCTGGGGTCCAGGGACCCCTTGCTTAATGTTATTGGTACAAGCCATAAAAAAGGTTGGGAACCCTTGCTCTAAGCCTTTTCTATTCATGTACCTGACTAAATTTTTAAAAAAAGTTTCGATAATGTACCTGCCTCAAAAATTTCTGCTGACAGCTCATTTCATATACATTTCCCTCTGCAGGAAAAGTTGCCCCTCAGGTCCCGTTAATCCAAAATAAACATGGTACATATTTAACAGTACAATGGAGTAAGAGAACGTAGAGCATAGAACAGTACAGTATAGGAACAGGCCATTCGGCCCCCAATGTTGTGCCAAACCGGCTAAAAAGCAAAACAAAACAGCCGAAAAACTAATCCCACCCACCTACACAATGCTGATACCCTTCCATCTTCCTTACATCCATGTGCCTAATCAAACATCTCGTAAAAACCCTTGATGTAGTTGCGTCCACCACCGTTCCAGGCATCCACCACTCTCAGTAAAAAATTTACCCCTCACATTCCCCTTGAATTTACCCCTCCCACCTTCAATGCATGCTCTCTGGTGTTAGACATTTCTACCCGGGGAAACAGATACTCCCTGTCCACCCTAATCTTAGAAACCTCTACCAAATCTCCTCTCAGCCTCCGTCTGAGAAAACAACACAAGCTTGTCCAGCCTCTCGTGATAGCACATGCCCTCTAAACCAGGCAGCATCCTGGTGAACCCCTTCTGCACCCTCTTCAAAGCCTCAACACCCTTCCTATAGTGCACCAAAGCAATAAGAAAAGACAGAACAAAATACAATAGACAGTTAAATATTCAACAATGCAATGGAGTAATATAACAAAGCAATACAAGGAGTCTTTTCCAATGTACTAGCGCTATGGAATTGGAAACTTGATCCAGAAGTTAGACTCTTCCACCTGACCGACTTCAAATTAGATACTGTTTCTCATCAATGCGTAACAAATTGACAACATATTCAACAGTAATTAAGTTTTAAAGGCTCTTTCACTGCCTGACTTGACTACTATCTGCTGTATATATATATTTTTTGATGTACAACACAATTTTTCTCCCGATCTCTACAAGTAATTTATCAATTATTGTTTTCACCTCCGTGAGCTAAGGAAAGTGAATGTAGTCAGGAAATAACGAGTGGCAGGGTTTGGGTGGAATTGCGTTGTTCATCAAAGAGTCAAGAGAATGGACAGCTGGTCAGCTAGTATAGATGACTTTATGCTTGGATTGAGCCAGGAGAGAAAATGGAAGAGAGTGTGTAAACGAGACTTAATCTCCGCAGTAGTGATTAATTCAACAGCTTGTAGTCCAGCAATAAAACACAGGAGCAGAATTAAGCCATTCGGCCCACTGAGCCTACTCCGTGGGCAACATATTGTGTTGTACATCAGAAAAAAAATATATACAGCAGATAGTAGTCAAGTCAGGCATTGAGAGAGCCTTTAAAACTTAATTACTGTTGAATATGTTGATTTATTATCCCTCTCAACCCTATTCCCCTGTCTTCTCCCCACAGTCTTTGACACCCTTATTAATCAAGAACCTATCATCCTCAGCTTTAAATGTACTCAATGACTTGGCCTCCACAGCAGACTGTGGCAATGTATTCCACAGATTCACCACCTTCTGGGTAAAGGAGTTCCTTCTCATCTCTGACCTCTATTTTTAAAGCTGTGCCTTCCAGTCCTAGACTGTCCCACTATAGGAAACATCCTATCTATGTCCACTTTATCTAGGCCTTTCATTATTTGATAGGTTCCCATGACATCCCCCCTCCTTCTTCTAAACTCCAGTGAGGACAGGCCTAGAGCCATCAAACGCTCCTCAAACATTAACCTTTTTCCTCCAGGAATCATTCTCGTGACCCTCCTCCGGATCCTTTCCAGTGCTAGCACACCTTTTCTTAGATAAGGGGTCCAAATCTGCTCACAATACTCCATCTGCCGTCAGACCAGTGCCTTATAAAGCCTCAGCTTCAGAAATACAATCAAATGAGGTAAATACCAGAAACAGAGAAGGAATATTAGGGAAGCGAAGTGTATAGTGGTGCAGCAGCCTGAAAGCTCCTGCAGTCTGGTTTCACCCCCTGACGCCTGGCGCTGTCTGTGCAGAGTTTGCATGCTCTCCCTCTGAACTTGTCAGTTTCCTCTGGGTGCTCTGGCTTCCTCCTCTGTCCTGAATTCATACTGGTTGGTAGATTGATTGACCACTGTAAATTGCCCCTAATGTCAGGGTGGAGTTGATGCGTGCGTGAGAGAGAACAGGCTGCGGAGAAAGAAGAGGGGCAATTGAGATTGCCCTGAGAGCTGGCACAGACTCACTGGGCCAGACAATCTCCACCAATGTCGTAAAGTAATACACTCTGATTCAGATTTATGTATCACATATGCACCAAAGCATACAGTGAAATGTGTCGTTTGTGTTAACAACCGGCACTGGGGGCAGCCTGCAAGTGTTGCCGCACTTTCCAACACCGTCACAACACGGCCACAACACAGAACGGCAAAACAAACTACAAACCAAAGCAGCAGCAAAACAAATCCCTTTCCTCCCCCCCTCACCTACTCCCACACACAGATTATCCTCCAGTAACAAAACTTACTTTGAATTCCAACTCCAATATAGACCTCCAGTATGATAAAATATGTATTATGTAATGTAATACGTAGGAGATCTTTAAAGACTACCTGAATGGAATGTGAATTGGCACAAAGAGGAACTGTTTTAAGCACAGAAGTAACTGTGCTTGAAATCACTTGCAAGGAAGTCACTGCATGTTTCAGGATGAAGATTCTCCGTCAAAAAACAGGCAAAATCGAAGATGAGTTTATTGTCACGTGCAAAATGCATTGAAAACTTATTTGCAGCTGCATCACAGGCACATAGTATCAGAGGCAAAAAAATGCAAGAGAAAACATAAACTAAACATAAGTTACACAAAATTATACAGGAAAGGACAGAATTAGAAAAAAAATCTGTTGTAGTGCTAGGCGGTCATGGTGTTGCTATACCGAACTTGAGATTCGTGTTCTGCAGAATTGGTTCAAGTGCTAAACGGATTCTTTATTGCAATAACTTTTACAAAGGTATCCATGATCTCTAACTCTACGTCATCCACAAATTTAATCAATTGCATATGTAATTGGGCATGCGTCTCCGTGGCCTGGATCTTGATAACACTTTCCCAATGAATGCTCCAAAGATCGGTGAGCTGATGCAAATAGCAGATCTCCTTTCAACTCTAAAGAACTGACCTCAAAGAAAGATTCAGCGATGCCTGAGCAACGCACACAAATTGTTGGGGGAACTCAGCAGGTCAGGCAGCATCTATGGAAAAGAGTAAACAGTCAACGTTTCAGGCCGAGACCCTCCATCAGGACTGGAAAGGAAGGGGGAAGAAGTCAGGATGAGAAGGTGGGGGGAGGGAGGAAGAAGTACAAGGTGGCAGGTGATAGGTGAAACCAGGAGAGGGAGAGGGGATGAAGTAAAGAGCTGGGAAGTTGGTGGGTGGAAGAGATAAGGGCTGGAGAAAGGGGAATTTGGTCAAAGAGGATATAAGACCATGGAAGAAAGGGAAGGGGAAGGAGCCCCAGAGGGAGGTGATGGGCAGGTATGGAGAGAAGATGTTAGAGGGAAACAGGAATAGGGAATGGTGAAGGAGAGAAGGGGTGTAATTATCAGAAGTTGGAGAGATAGATGCCCGTGCCATCAGGTTTGAAGCCACCCAGTCGGAATATAAGGTGTTGCTCCTCCAGTGCCTGAATTATAGACTTCACCTTGTCTGTTACTCCTTGCCAATATCCATCTCTGAACCAAAACTGACCTCACTTCAAAAAAGACCTTTTTCTATTAACCACTGTGTGTTCTGAGTCCATGAAAGTTGCTATGCTTTGCAATCCAGTCACTGTACTTGTGGAAGCAAGGTCCAAAGCAAACATAGAATTAGCAGCAGTGAAACACACCATTTGGCCAACTGCCTAATGTTGATATTATGGTTCCACAAAGACCTCCTCATCTCATTCGACTACTTATTTGTTTCTCCCTCTGGTGCTTCAGTCCTGATGAAGGGTCTCGGCCTGAAATACTGACTGTTAATTCCTCTCCGTAGGTGCTGCCTTACCTGCTGAGTTCCTCCATTTTGCATGTGTATCTCTAGATTTCCAGCATTGTGAAAATCTCTTGCTGTGCCTTGTACAGCAAGAGATTTCTTCTTAAGAAGATTTGCTTTCTTCTTAAGAGCACCAACAATATCCTTCACATTCTCTCCTCTCACTGGGTAAAGATGTTTCTCCTGAAATTCCTCTCATAAGTAACTTACTTATGCCCCTAGTTCAGGAATTCACACAAGTACATACAAAGATTCATATGATTCAAAGTACTTTTATTCTCAAAGATTGCATGCAATATACAACCCTGAGATTCATCTTCCTGCAGACAGCCACAAAACAAAGAAACACCATGGAACCCGTTCAAAGAAAACTTCAAACACCCAATGGACAAACGGCAAAAAATGAGTGAAAAACACAGAACATAAAGCATAAAATGGCAAAGTAATTGAAACAGTCCAGGGATGTTCAGTTTAGCTGCGTTCAGTTCAATTTAGCACTGGGTTGGTCGTTGACTGCAGGCTGTCCAACATGATCAAAATCGCACAGAACAGCAAGAGGAAAAGGGGCAACCGGAAATCAGAAACACGTCACAAAACGAACTTCAGTCCAACCCGCAAACCACATCGATTAAACCTTCCCAAAGATACAAGACTCCTGCGGCAGGGAGCAAGAGGGAGAGAGAGAGATGGGTCAAATGTAGATGCCTTCCTCTGGCAGCTGTGAGCAAGAGGGCGAGAGAGAAATCAATCAAATGCAGACAGACGGTGCTGACCACCAGCTCACCTTCCGGTCTCGGCCTCGTTGATTTCAATCTTACTCGACGCATTAATCAGCAATCACCAATTGTTCCTTCAACATGTTGGAGATCACGTCCGTCTCCAGGCTTCTTGGCTTCCAGGCCACACACTCCGCTCGAAATCTCACCAAACAGAGACAGCAAAGCACCAGATCACTCAATTCACCCGAAAGCACGCCATCAAAATGTATATCACAGGTTTCAATCGTAGCAGAATCATATTTGAAAGAAGTAGTAAAGAAAGTAGTCCATCTCTCCTATTAAACTCTTTTATAATTTAAAAAAATTCTGTTGAGCTACCCCTCCTTTCTTTTCCATAAAGGAGTTTGCCAGTCCCAGCCTATTCAGACTCTTTGTTGTAATAAGTCACCACTACGGGTACAAAAGTGCACTTAAAAGGCTATTATACACAGTAGGCACATGAATGTACAGGGAGTGTGGGAGATGGAGTTCAACCCAGGTAAGTGTGAGGTGGTTCATTTTGGTAGGTCAAATATGATGGCAGAATATAGTATTAATGGCAAGGCTCTTGGCAATGTGGAGGATCAGAGGGATCTTGGGGTCCAAATCCATTGGACGCTCAAAGCTGCTGCGCAGGTTGACTCTGTGGCTAAGAAGGCATACGGTGCACTGGCTTTCATCAACCATCGGATTGAGTTTAAGAGCCCAGAGGTAATGTTATAGCTATATAGGACCCTGGTCAGGCCCCACTTGGAGTACTGTGCTCAGTTCTGGTCACCTCACTACAAGGATGTGGAAACTATAGAAAGGGTGCAGAGGAGATTTACAAGGATGTTGCCTGGATTGGGGAGCATGTCTTATGAAAATAGGTTGAGTCAACTCAGCCTTTTCTCCTTGGAGTGGCAGAGGATGAGAGGCATTGATCCTGTGTACAGTCAGGGGCTTTTTCCCAGGACTGAAATGGTTAACATGAGAGGGCACAGTTCTAAGGTGCTTGGAAGTAGGTACAGAGGAGATGTCAGGGATAATTTTTTATGCAGAGAATGGTGAGTGTGTGGAATGGGCTGCCGGCGACGATGGTGGAGCCGGATACGATAGGGACTTATAAGAGACTCTTGGATAGGTACATGGAGCTTAGAAAAATAGAGGACTATGTGTAACCTTAGGTAATTTCTAAGTAAGTAGATGTTAGGCACAGCATTGTGGGCCAAAGGGCCTGTATTGTGCTGTAAGTTTTCTATACTTCTATATGGGTTGTGTGCAGGCAGAAGAGATTCAGTTTAATTCAGCATCATGTGGTACAGGCATTGTAGGCCAAAGGCCTGTGCTGTGCTGTACTGTTTTACCTGTAACTCTTCAATCAGGTTGTAGTGCTGACTTCTGAAACACTTTCATTTTACTCTTCTGTCTCAAATATTTGCTGATCAGAAAGGTCCTGCTCTCTATCTACTTCCCACTATAGTTAAAAATATATTGTGAACAGTTCAGAGGCTGGCACTAGGATCAAAACATTTCATCTTCATCCAATTAAAACTGCAACCACTAATTAAGGTCCTTTTTTTATTTGTTTGGTTGATTCATGTTCCAATTCTCGACAGCCCTCTCTATTCCAAGGCTTTCCTCTCTGCTGGTGAGGGTGGTTGGTGAGGTACGTTAAATTTTACGGAATATGAACCTCGGTTGTTATTTTGTGCACGTTGGTATTGAATTAGTACTTTCTCCTTGTTCGTAGATTGAATTAATGATTCCTAGAAGGGTGAAGATGCTGGAACATCTTACCCATGAGCTCCTATTCTGCATACTGTGTCACTGAGGAAGGTGCTGGTGAATATGAGACGAGAGTGGTGAAGGGACCTCGGAGAGGGATATGGGAGACCAAGATGAAAAAACACGAGGAGAATGTGAGGATCAGGCAGAAATGGATGAATGTGTGGTGAAGGGAAATGAGGAAACATGACGGGAGATGGGAAATTTGAGGGCGATATGGGATCGTGGAGAGAATGGAGTGGGAAAATGGAGAGAGATGGAGCACATGAGGAGGGGTTGGGAGATTGGGGGGTGATGGCGGACAGGGAAAGGGCAAGTTCTCTGAAAGACCCAGAAACACATGAACATCACTACTATTTGGAATTGTTTCTTTTCAGTCAATATTTATGATGTTTTATTGTGGAGAATATCCCCAATAATTACCATGAAGAGCTACTTTTTAGTATTTGCTTGGTAAATATTTAAAATTAGGAAAAGAAGCAGCTCAACCCTTGCTGTCTTAAGACCTAAACTCCTCTTCCCATCCTCTAAATCAATTCCATTCTACACCTTGCTAACCATGAATGCCTTTCTCAGGATTACTGAATGTCCTGTACTAGGTCCATTTTGTTATTCATTTTCTCCTTGACCTTGCTCCTCCACACAATAAACAAAAGTGCAGGCATCCTTTAACTTACGTAAGGTCTCCATGTTCCTTTTAGAATTTTTCTATAGAAGCTCGTAAGTCTCGGGAATCCAAAGCAACTGACCTTTCTTTTTTCCTGGAAATCAGCCGAAGCCTGGAATTAGCAGCTCATGAAGATCCAATTAAATTGCTACCACTATTTAAAATCCTATTACATACACTGTCGCATAATTTTCATCCTGCTCCTTTCATCATCATCATTATGTGCCACAGCATATGATGTGGGAAATCACGGTCTCCCATCTGTCTTTAATACCCCCTTCACACTTTTCTTTATCCATGACCATGATTGTTCTTGGCAAAATTTTCCACAGAAATGGATTGCCATTGCCTTCTTCTGGGCAGTGTCCTTACGAGATGGGTGACCCCAGACATTATCAATACACTTCAGAGATGGTCTGCCTGGTGTCAGTGGTCCCTTATCTTGTGACTTGTGATATTCACCAGCTGCACGCACAACCGTCCACCACCGGCTCCCTTGGCTGATCAGGATGGTGGGGGGGGGGGGGAGTTACTGAACAGGTGCTACACCTTGCCCAAGGGTAATCTGCAGGCTAGCGGAGGGAAGGAGCGCCTTACACTTCTTTAGGAAGAAATGTATCTTCCCCCCCATCCCTTCCCCATCCATTACTCTATTCCAGGGACCTCAAATGTTTCTTTTAGTAAATATACTTAAGACAAGATTTTTGCATAGTACGGGAATTAAGGGTTAGGGGGAAAAGGCAGGTAGATGGAGTTGAGCCCATGGCCAGATCAGCCATAATCTTATTGAATGGTGGAACAGGGTCAGATGGCCTACTATCCCTGTTCCCATTTCATATGCTTTAACACTTTAGCTCTATACTCTTGCAACAGTATCAAATAGTGTAATAGTTTTAGTTTTAAAGATCATCCTCATTCACTATATACATTTATATGTATTAGGAAATTGCTGTGGTGTGTTGGCATGGCTTGCAACAAAAACAACAACATTTAAGTTTTATAAGAATAAAGAATTATACACCTTGTGGCCTCTTTATTAGATACACCTGCTGGTTAATGCAAATATCTAATCTGCCAATCATGAGGCAGCAACTTAATGCATAAATATGTGCAGACATGGTCAGGAGGTTCAGTTGTTGTTCAGACCAAACATCAGGATGGGGAAGAAATGTGATTGAAGCAACTTTGACCGTGGAATGACTGTTGGTGGACTGTTGGTTGGCAGACCAATTGAATAATTACTTTGGTTCTAGAAAAAAAAACAAAAAAAAAATTAGAAGATTGAGGGGGGGATCTTACTGAAACGTATAAAATTCTAAAGGGATTGGACAGGCTAAATGCAGGAAGATTGTTTCCGATGTTGGGGAAGTCCAGAATGAGGGGTCACAGTTTAAGGATAAAGGGGAAGTCTTTTAGGACCGAGATGAGGAAAAACTTCTTCACACAGAGAGTGGTGAATCTGTGGAATTCTCTGCCACAGGAAACAGTTGAGGCCAGTTCATTGGCTATATTTAAGAGGAAGTTAGATATGGCCCTAGTGGCTAAAGGGATCAGGGGGTATGGAGAGAAAGCAGGTACAGGGTTCTGAGTTGGATGATCAGCCATGATCATACTGAATGGCCTACTCCTGCACCTATTTTCTATGTTTCTATGGTGTCAGTTGAGATGGTTTGAGTATGTCACAGCCAGCTGATCTGCTGGGAGTTCCATGCACAGCAGTCTCCAGAGTTTAGAGAGAAAAGTGTGAAAAAGTTTTAAAAAAAATACAGTGTGCGGCAGTTCTATGCGTGAGGAGGGCTTCTTAATGAGAGGGTTCAGAGGAGAATGGCCCAAGCTGTGCGGAAGGAGGCAGTAATTGAAATGACCATGTACTACAACAGTGCTGTGTAAAAGAGCGTCTCTGAATGCACATTTCAAACCTTGAAACGAGTGGCCTACAGAGGCAGAAGACCACACTGGATTCCACTCCTGTACCTCACAGGGTGGCCACTGAATGTAGGAAAAAATAGAGGTTCAAGTATGGATATGAAATAAAATAAGTATAAATACATATATACCAGCATGCATTTACAATGTATACAACATTATGAAAAGTGGTTTAACATGTTTACAGTGGAATGCAGGGAATAGGCTTATAGCTGAGAGCGGAGGGTGAATAGGTGAAAATTCTGCCACTTATCTCCTGTTCCTCATTAAACTGCAGATGATGAAAGGTTCCCTTCACCAACTGTTCCTTCAACATGTTGTATAGAGTAGTTAGAAAGTTTTACACTGTGACAAAGGTTTTCACATCTGTTTTTGGACATCTCAGACTGTCTTACATACAGGGAAGGACAACAAAATCAGGGGGGCCGATAAGTTCAGAGGATGTGGTGTGGAGATGTCAGCCGGCTCCTTCAAGGTTGTTTGAGATAAATGATGCCCAGGACAGGCAGGAAGGTGGCGGAGAGTTAGTGCTGCTGTCTCAAAGTCACCTAGGCTTGACCCTGACCTCAGGTGCTGTCTGGGAAATAGGCTTACTAAGGTCTCATGAACTGAGGTACAGTGAAAAGTTTGTTTGGCGTACTATACATACAGACCATCTCACATATCAGTGCTTTGAGGTAGCACAATCACGGTATACAGAATGAAGTGTAAAGGTTACAGAGAAAATGTGTGGAGTGTGAATGATGTCCCTTCGTCCGCATGGGTTTCCCAGGTGTGGGTTCCTCTACATCCTAATGACATGTGGGTTATAGGTTAAATGCCTGCTGTAAATGGTCCTCAAGGGTAAGTGGGTGTCAGGGGACAGACAGAAGATATGTGAAGAGGAACACAATTACAGGAAATACGGGAGAATGTTCTGAGAGCCATCAGAGATTCGATTAGCCTTATTGATCACATACGTTCCTTAAGGTTGTTATAGCCAGGGGTGGTAATGGGACAAGCTCCCACTGCCTACTAAATGCTCCCATGATCGAATAATAGAACAGATTCGATGGGAAGAATGGCCTAATTCTGATCCTGCATCTCATGGTCCTATGGGTTTATGATTTGTATTTACCACACCAGATTGATCAGGCTGTGTAATCGAGTCCCAGAGCAGCTGTCATTTGTGGCAGGGCTTATATGCCATAACAGTCAGGCAGCATTGCCAACAACAGCACATCCATCCCTGATGTGCTTAATGCATTCTATGCACATTTTGAACAGAAGGGTATTCGAGAGCCCCCTGTGCACCTGAACCTACAGTCAACATTGTGGACGTAAGATCAGCCTTCCGGGGAATGAACCCACAGAAAGCATCTGGTCTGGATGGTGTCCCTGGTCATATCCTTAGATACCGTGCAGATTATCTGGGGATTGGGGGGGGGGGGAGGTATTTGCAGACATTTTTAAAAAATCTCTCCATCCTTTCATCTGAAGCCTGCTCCTGATTTAACAAGACCACTATCGTCACAGTATCTAAGAAAAACAGGGTAAAGTGCCTTAATGACCACCAAACAGTGGTTCTGACATCCACCATCATGAAGTGCTTCAAGAGACTGGCTATGACACACATTAACTCCAGCCTCCCAGACAACCTTGTCCCACAGTAAATCACTTCCTACTGAAACAGGCCAATGGCAGGTGGCATCTTCCTGGCCCCACACTCATCTCTGGAGCATCGGGACAGCAAAGGCAGCTACTATGGCTTAATAGTTATGGTTCTAATTTCAGTACTATAATTCCATGCAATTTAATCTCCAGGCTCCTTGACCTGGGACTCATCGCCTCCATTTGCAACTAAGATCCTTGACTTCCTTGACAGAGTGCAGTCGGTAAAGATAAACAGTAATACCTCTGCCACAATTATCCTCAACAATTGAGTCCCACAGGGTTGCATTCTCAGCCCCCGGCTCTACACCCCTACACACTTCTGGCTGTGTGGACAGATTATACACTGACTCCATCGACAACCTTGCAGATGATACCATCATAACGGGCTATTTCTCAAAAGCTGATGAGCCTGAAGGTGATAGAGAGTCTGGTGACATGGCGTTACGACAACAATCTTTCACTCAATGCCAGTAGACACAAGAGTTGTTCATTGAATTCAGGAACAGGTCAGTGTGCATGCTTCTATCTACAGCACATCAACATGGAGGGTGAGAAAGTCAAGAGCTTCAGGTTCCTTGAATGCCCATCACCAATAGCCTGTCCTGGTCCAACCATGGCCAAGAGAGCTCATCAGCACTTCCACCTCTTCAGGGGGTGAAAGAAGTGTGGCCCATCCTCTTCTACCCTCACCAATTTTTATCAGAATATCATAGAAAACATCCTGTTGGATGCATCATGGCTTGGTACATCAAGAAACTGCAGAGAGTCGTGGACACAGCTCATCACACCATGGAAGCCTGCTTCCCTCTGTGGATTCCGCCTGTAATTCACAGCAGTACAGCCAGTAAAGCAGGCACCAGAAAGCCGCACCCAACCCCAATGTTTTCTCTTCTTCCCCCTCCGTTTGGGCAGAAAGAGCAAAAGCCTGATACAGCACCAGGCTCAAGGACAGCTTCAATCCCACTGTTATAAAAAAATTGATGAGTTCCCTATTGTAACATGGACTGTTGATCTGAAGATCCATCTCACTGTGATCTTGCACCATTTTGTCCACATACACTGCCCTTTTGGGCAGATGGGGCTCATCAGTCGTGGTTGGCAGCCCGTCTAGGAGAAGGAAGACTCTGATCTCAAATGGCCGCTGCCTTACGGCTATGCCCACTTATGGGGAAGGCTTCGGGAGCAAACCCTGAGTTGCTAGAGTCCCTAAGGCAGTCGTACATTGAGATCAACGCTGACCGGCAACTCCTGCAACACCGATGGCGCTAAACTTGATCAGCCTTTGGATTCATCAGCTTTGTGGAGAGGGGAGCCTGCTGCAAGGGCAACAGCTTGCTCTCGATATTGTCCTGCCCTGGCTTGCATAGGCAATTAGGATGCAGCATCCATGGTTGTGGTGAACGACATATACCTGTCTGGACATGCCCCCCCCCCGCTGACTGCTCCTGTGACTCCTCCCACAGACCCCGGTACAAAGGCGATTGGAGACACTGCTCCTCCCTCAGTCTCCAGGATGTTGTGTGATGGTCACTTGCTGCTTGTGCTTTCTTCCAGCCAATAAAAGCCTACCTTAACCCACGTCTCCGAGAGTTATTGACGGTGCATCAATGGTCGACCCTGATCAATGGAGGGGCCTACGCTGCACTTTTTCCGTAGCTGTTACACTTCATTCTGCATGCTGCCGTTGTTTTATCCTGCTAATGTGTCGTTCGGCTCTGTTTTTGTTTTACTTCAATGCACTATTGTAATGAATTGATCTGTATGAACGGTATGCAAGGCAATTTTTTTTATTGCAACTTGGTACATGTGACAATAATAAACTGATGTACTGATATAAACGTAAAAGACGACTTTCCAAGGACAGATGGAGATGTATGACAAATACTGGAAATGCCATAGATATATACAATGGAAGAATGCAATATCATTATCTCATAAACTCTTTAAAGAGGATACAGTTGGGGAGATAAATGGAGGATTACCGTCCTTCCATCCCTTCTTAATAGCAAGCAGTTAAAATCCCTCACCGTGACGTAAGTATCCAAAAAACTTCTGGCTGCACTAATTTAGGGATATCCGAAATCGTTTGTCGCGTCTGGGTAGCTATTCAGCTGATCGAGCGAAGGGGAATTTGAGAATAGCTGTCCATTAAAAAGGCGGCTGGGATAATAAATCGAATCCTCGGGCTTCTTGATGCTAAGTACTTTGGCTCTGAGAGTGCCACGTAGGAGTGCTTAACTAATTCATCTCCGCATTTACTGAGTGAGAGAGTAAATGGGTTAACACCTCCGCAGAAGCAGGCAAGTAGACAAACACATGAAATGAATCTAACGTGACAGAAGTTTAGACCTTTGCGCTCCAAATGGTTACACTTAAAGCTTTTCCTCCTCCAGGCTCAGTATTACTAATTGATTTATTTACTCATTATTACTTTTTTTTTTCCTATTTGCCGTTTATCTTCTTTTACACATTGGTTGCCTGTCAGTCTGTGTTTGTGTGTAGTTTTTCATGGATTCTGTTGCATTTCTTTGTTCTAGTGCGAATGCCTGCAAGAAAATGAACCTCAGGGCAGTATATGGTGACATATACAGTGCGTACTTTGATAGTGAATTTACTTTGAACTTTGCACTCTGGAGCATATTGCTTTCACTTCACAAATTGAGGCTAAAGCTTGGACTTTAATATTAAGCAATTTTTATTAAAAGATACAGTTTTTGCTAAATCCAGTAATTATTTACAACATACATTTTAATGTCCTTGTAACTTAAAAGGAAGACATTTTGGCCCATTGCATCTATGATAGCTCTCAGTTTCATTCCTCCACTTGTTTATCCCTTACCTTCTGTCTCTCGCAGATGCATCAGCTCTTTTTGTGATTCTACTATCTGCCAACTACCACAGATGTCTCACAGCAGTCAAATAATTTCAGGAAGTGAGAGGAAACCAGAACAGCCAGAGGTACCCACCTGGTGACAAGGAGAAGTTCCATACACCTGAATCAATGAAGTTGCATGGCAGCCATCTTCCCTCTCTGTCCTCCAACAAACTGAGAGCTACTTATCCTAATCATTACTGCATGATCATGGGAGAGTTTTGCAGTTGTGATAGATAACCATGAACTCACTCCTTTGGAATCTCCTAACTTTTTTGCTGCTAGTCTTTTCTTGATACATACACTCAGTGACCACTTTATTAGGTACACCTGTACACCTGCTCATTAATGCAAATATATAATCAGCCAATCATGCAGAAACAACTCAATGCATAAAAGGATGCAGACATGGTTAAGAGGTTCAGTTGTTATTCGAACCAAACATCAGAATGGGAAGAGATCTAAGTGATTTTGGAAGGATTGATGGTGACAGAAGGTGTGGTTTGGATATCTCCTGGGATTTTTCATGCACAGCAATCACTAGAGTTTACAGGGAATGAGCAGTGAGCAGTTCTGTGGGCAAAAACACCTTGTTAATGGGAGAGGTCAGATGCAAATGGCCAGACTGGCTCAAGCTGACAGGAAGGCAACCGTAACTCAGCCAGGCATTACAACAGAGGTGTGCAGAAGGGCATCTCTGGATGAACAAAATGTTGAAATTTGAAGTGATTGGGCTGCAGCAGCCGAAGACCATGAACATACACGCTGTGGCCATTTTGTTAGGTACAGGAGGTAACTGATGAGGTGGCCTCTGCGTGTATCTCAGATTGTCTACCTTTCATTTCCTGAAGCATCAAATGGAAGCCTCTTACTTCTGAAAGATACTCTGCTACTCAATGAGATACAGTGCTCTTTATATACCTAATTCCATTCAACATGCTTTCTCCCCATATCCCTCGTACCTCTGATAAAAATGATCTATCAATTTCACACTCAAAACAATAGCTAACCAAGCATTAATTGCTGTTTGTCAGTTTTCCAAGCTGACTGGGTGTAATAATTTTCTCAATCTTCAGAATCAGATTCAGATTTAATATTACTGGCATACGCTGTGAAATTTGTCACCTGGCAGCAACAGTACAATACTCCTCATAATAATAAAAAATCCAGAAATTGCAATAAAATATATGCATATATCAATTAAATAAGTAGTGCAAATAAAAACAAAAGGGAAAAAATACTGAGGAAGCGTTCATGGGATCATTGTCCATTCAGAAATCTAATGGTGGAGGGGAAGAAGCTGTTCCTAAAATGTGGAATGTGTGTCATCAGGCTCCTGTACTTCCTCCTTGATGGTAACAATGAGAAGAAGGTATGGGAGTCCTTAACAATGGATTCTGCCCTTTTTTGAAACATCACCTTTTGAGGATGTTCCCGGTGTTGCTGAGGCTCGTGCCCATGATGGAGCTGGTTGAGTTTGCAACTTTCTGCATCTTTTTCCATCTTGTGTCATAGCCCCTCCATGCCAGACTTCATTCTTGAAACACCTTGCTTCATTGCTTGTACTCTGCTCCTTTGTGCTTGTCTCCCTATCCAGCTTCTTTTCATCTCATCTATGACTTTCTCTTAGCATTTTGAAAATGTCCATATTCTGGGATAAGCAATCTAATTTGGTTAATTGCTCCTTGCAAGTTAACTGAGTCCTTGTATCATTTTGATATATCCAAAATGTGCTTCTTCTAAGGTCAACATATCCTTCCAAAGCTGACTCCACAACAATTCACATTGCACCAGGTGTGGCCCAACAGCAGTCTGTAAGGTGGATCACATCATCCATCCACTTGTGCCTCAAACCTCCCAATAATGCATGAAGAACATTTGATGGCTCTGGGACAGTACTTGCTGGAGTTTAGAAGAATGAGAGGGTGTCTTATGAAAGTTTTGAATATTGAAAGGCCTAGTTGGAATGGATGTTGAGAGGTTGTTTCTCATATTGGGGAAGCCTAGGACAAGAGGGTACGGCCTCAGAATAAAAGGACAGGGTGTTTCCTTAGAACAGAGATGAGGAGGGATTTCTTGAATCAAAGGGTGGTGAATCTGTGGGATTCATTGCCACAGGCGGCTGTGGAGGCCAAGTCACAGGGTATATTTAAAGTGGAGTTTGATAGATTTTTGATTAGTAAGGGTGTCAAAGGTTACAGGGAGAAGGCAGAGAACGGGTTGAGAGGGAAAATGAGACATGATTGAATGGACCAACAGGTTTAGTGAGCCAAAAGGCCTAATTTTGCTCCTATGATCTATGGTCCTACAGTCAATATAAAGGCACAACTTTTATTACAATTTTGATTCTTTCCTGTTCCAGGATATGACATTTGTCATCAGTATCAACGGACTCCAAAGTTTCTTAGCACCCACATGAGGTTTGGCTTTTCAGCAGTTGAAGTGGTTGCTACTTCATCTTTCCTGCGCTGAAGTGAATGATCTCATATTTGTTGACACTGACATCCATTCATCTGCCAGTTTCACTATTTTTTCAGTTTTAGCTCACAATCCCTGCTGAAACACTTTATCAAATGCTTTGTAGAAGTGTACATAAATAACGTTCCCAGACAGTCCCGTCTACTATTACAGTTACCTCATCAAAAAGTGCAATTGTCTCATTGGAGATTATTCGCCCCTTGTCAATCAGGTTCTGGAGTCACAGAAGTGGCATTGTACAACAAACAGACATGCAGTTCAGCCCAATATGTCAATGCCAACTATTGAAGTTACCTGTCTCATTCCGTTTATCTATATCTGCTCTGTGGTCTTCTGTGGCTTAGCGATTCAAGTTCATGTCTAGGTGATTCTTAAATTTTGATGAAGTGAAACTTTTCATATGCTCCTGCTCAGTGTATAAAACTACCGGTTGTGCTGAAGTCCTGACTAGGGTCTGTAAGGAGTTTGTATATTCTTGCTGTGATTGCATGGGTTTCCTCTGGGTGCTCCAGTTTCCTCCCACATCTCAAAGGTTAGCAGGCTAATTAGTCACATGGGTGTATATGGGCAGTGGAGGATCATTGAGCTGGAAGGACCTATTACCATGCTGTATCTCTAAATAAATAAAAAATAAATTTCACCTTATGTTTCGATTGCAAATATCTAATCAGCCAATCACGTAGCAGCAATTCAAGGCATGAAAACATGCAGACATGGTCAAGAGGTTCAGTGTTCAGATGAAATGACAGAATGGGGAAGAGCTGTGATCTAAATGACTTTGACTGGGGCATGATTGTTGGTGCCAGATGAAGTGGTTTGAGTATTTCAGAAACAGCTGATCTCCTGAGATTTTCACACACAACAGAGTTTACAGAGAATGGTGAGAGAAACGAAAAAAAAAACACCCAGTGAGCAGTTCTGTGGGTGAAAATGCCTTGTTAACGTGAGAAGTCAGAGGGGAATGGCCAGACTGGTTCAAGCTGACAGGAAGGCGACCATAAATCAAATAACCATGTGTTACAACAGTGGCGTGCAGAAGAGCATCTCTGAACACACAACACATCAAAACTTGAGGTGCACTGCCTAAACAGCAGAAGACCATGAATGTACACTCTGTAACCACTTTATTAAGTACAGGAGATAACTAATAAAGTGACCACTGAGTGTATTTGTGACAAATAAAGCTAATCTCTACCTTTATGTTTCTTTCCTACTCTGTCTTGAAGCATCTTTCCTTGAAGTTGAGAGATTACAGTAACTGTAATGCAACACCAGACATTGGGGATACGATTCATTTTCTAAACTCTCTCTCCATCCTATGAACTAAATTCATTAATGGCCAGGAATGTCAATCTGCTAATGATCGAGTAGGACAGTATTTCCAGGGAGTGACCCATTCACTTCCCTGACAGCAGGGCCTGAATCAGCGTTACCTTTCCCACAGCTGTTGCTTAATGGCCAATTCACCGTTGCCAGCTGCAGTGACTCTGTTGCTGACTGTATTCTCTAATGTCTGCTGCATTAACTCTGATAATCCAAATGCCGCAGATGCTAGAAATCTTTAGCGACATGTTGCACTTCATGTTTTTTTTGTATGCTTGAACCATGTTGCCAACCAGCCAAATGTAGTTCGTAGATTTTGGCAGGAAAATTTTCAACAACATTCTTGAATATCTTCCATGTGATCTTCTCAGGTCCCACTGTCAGTTCTTTGATGACCTGTTTGACTTGTGGACCAACAAAGATGCCTTCCTTAATCTAGACAACAAGACACACAAAATGCTGGTGGAACACAGCAGGCCAGGCAGCATCTATAGGGAGAAGCGCTGTTGATGTTTCGGGCCGAGACCCTTCGTCAGGACTAACCAAAAGGAAAGATAGTAAGAGATTTGAAAGTAGTGGGGGGAGGGGGAAATGCGAAATGATAGAAGACCGGAGGGGTGGGATGAAGCTAAGAGCTGGAAAGGTGATTGGCGAAAGTGATACAGAGCTGGAGAAGGGAAAGGATCATGGGACAGGAGGCCTCGGGAGAAAGAAAGGAGGGGGGGGGGAGCACCAGAGGGAGATGGAGAACAGGCAAACAACTAAATATGTCAGGGATGGGGTAAGAAGGGGAGGAGGGACATTAACAGAAGTTAGAGAAGTCAATGTTCATGCCATCAGGTTGGAGGCTACCCAGACGGAATATAAGGTGTTGTTCCTCCAACCTGAGTTTGGATTCATTTTGACAATAGAGGAGGCCATGGATAGACATATCAGAATGGGAATGGGACGTGGAATTAAAATGTGTGGCCACTGGGAGATCCTGCTTTTTCTGGCAGACCGAGCGTAGGTCTCCCAGTCTGCGTCGGGTCTCACCAATATATAAAAGGCCACACCGGGAGCACCGGATGCAGTATACCACATCAGCCGACTCACAGGTGAAGTGTCGCCTCACCTTAATCTAGACATCAGTTATCTGACTTGAATGGTGCATGATACAGAAATTTCATGGTGATTTCCATGACCAGCAGCCCAAGGTCAATGAGATACACCCAGAAGTATACAGGAAGCAAAATCTTTGTTGTCCAGTGTTATTTTAGATCAGGCAACCACAGTTTTTAAGCTTCTCAACAAGCCAAATCCTTGGCGTGTGTAAACAAACAACTCCCATATACCAGCATTTCTAAAAGCTTCCTAGGACAAATCTCTGACGTAAGAAGCCTTTATTCGGCAGCAGTTTTGGGAAGCAAAAGTTTCTTAGGTAAATAAATCCTGGGGGGTGGGGGAATGGCCTGAACCATTGGCTACCTACTGTTTATTTTTTTCTCCCAGCCCACAGACAGCATTCAGTACCTTCTAAATATCTGGTACTTTCAGACCATAATGAGGTGCAGGACTACAATTCTTCACCCAATTTCTGAAATATTTATCAAAATGCACATTGCCAGCACAAATGTCCTGACCCACCACTGTGGATATAGCCATCCCTCGTCCTCCAGTCAATACGACATGGCATTCAGTCTCTTTATCTGAATAGTGGACTCCAATAATCTTCTTAACACAGATATTAGACTAATGGATTGATATTCACAAGATTCCCTCTTCCACATTTGTAGAAAAGCAGAGTGATATACTGGAGACACATCTTCAAAGTTCTTCTTCAATATGGGCTTCTTGCTTCAGAGTGATACCTTCGGGGTTTCCATTTCTCCTCACATAGGGAGAATTTTGTAAGGTTATAATAGAAACATAGAAAATAGGTGCAGGAGTAGGCCATTCGGCCCTTTGAGCCTGCACCGCCTTTCAGTATGATCATGGCTGATCATCCAACTCAGAACCCTGTACCTGCTTTCTCTCCATACCCCCTGATCCCTTTAGCCACAAGGTCTATATCTAACATCCTCTTAAATATAGCCAATGAACCGGCCTCAACTGTTTCCTGTGGCAGAGAATTCCACAGATTCACCACTCTCTGTGTGAAAAAGTTTTTCCTCATCTCGGTCCTAAAAGGCTTCCCCTTTATCCTTAAACTGTGACCCCTTGTTCTGGACTTCCCCAACATCAGAAACAATCTTCCTGCATCTAGCCTGTCCAATCCCTTTAGAATTTTATATGTTTCAATAATAGGGCATTTGCAGTTCTCATCCACTTCCTTTAAAATCCTGGGATCTGCACAAGTTGGTCCTTAAGCAAACTGCTGGAACAACTTGCGCAGTAACCTTGGGGTAAAGGAATTGACATTTTAGGTCAAAACCCTGCATCAAGACTTCAACCTGGAAAATCAACAATTCCTTCCCTCCTCCCTGGTGCAATATGACCTGCTGAGTCACTCCAGCTGATTGCTTGTTTCCTCAGATTCCAGCATCTGCAGTCTCCTGAGGAGTCATTATATTTTATTGCCATTATTTAGTTTATTTCTTGAATTGATTTTTGTATAGTTCTATCCCTAATTCACTAGTAGTTTCTACAGCATATTGCAAAGTAATCACCAGCTATTATTATTTTCATAACTCTTAAACACTTTTAAGGAGCATACACTTCCAGATGCACAATTTTCTGATCCAATTATAAAGGGCTTTTGTTTTGATTTCAAAATCCTTTAAAGTTTCTTTTCTGGCGTTCCTTTCTGTAGCTTCCACAACTGCCTTGTTTTGTTTGTGTACCTTTTCAAGTTGCTGGGATCTGCACAACCTTTAGACTTTGATGTGCATTTTGTTTTATGTTGACCCATTTTCCCATTTTTCTTTGATTGGCCAGAATTCCTTTTTTCCATAAGTAGAGTTGTAGTTTTGGCATATATAAAGACAGGACATACTGCAGATGCTGGAAATCTTGACCAGCACACACCCACGCACCCAAAATGCTGGAGGAACGTAGCAAGTCAGCAGCGTCTATGGAAGGGAATAAATTGTTGACGCTTCAGGCTGACACTCTTCCTTCCTGCTGCTGTCAGTAAGGAGTTTCTGTGCTCCCCCTGTATCTGCGTGGGTTTCAGATGCTCCGTTTTCCATCCATAGTCCAAAGATGTACCAGGTAAATTGTTTATTGTAAATTGCTCTGTGATTAGGCTAGGTTTAAACTGGGGGTTGCTGGGCAACGAGACTCGAAGGGCCAGAAGGGCCTAATCCATGCTGTATCTCGAGAAATACAATCAAGAAATAAGAAATCGGGATGCCTCAGCAGATAAATTTATTCCATATTGAATTCCAGACCTGATGAAGGGTCTTGACCTAAAACGTTGTCTTCCATTTCCCTCCATAAATGTTCCCTGAACCACTAAGTTCCTCCAGCATTTTGTGCACTGCTGTATATAGAATTCATAAATCATCAAAGGTCCCGACTATCCACACCATGCCATCTTCTCATAGTTGCTATCAGGCAGGAGGTATTAAGCCTGAAGTTAACCACAAATGGACTCAAGAACAGCAACTTCTTATCACACCCTAATCATCGCATCAGTATAGCAACACTACGACCACTTGATACTACAATGGACTCTGCATGCTACCTTGTACAATCTTTTGCACAGTTTATGTTTTTCTTGTCCATCTGATGTCACATGTCTGTGATGCTGTTGCAAGTAAATTTTTCATTGCACCTGTCATATATCCACTTGTGCAATAAATCCGACTTTGACTTTGAATTAATTTTCTGAATCCTTTCGACTGATACGTGGTTGTCATACTCAAAAATAATTTTACTTGGTAAGCACTGGATCGTCTCCAAGTCATTATGTAACAGTAAACTTTACTTAATCTAGAATCTTGTGTCACTGCTTTGTGCTAATTCTTTTTAAACTCAAGTAAGATACAAAGCTTCAGTGGACCACACAAACATTTTACAGTTCAACAGCTGAGCCACTACTGTATCCAATGCTGTTCCTAAAGACTCCTCCCAACTTCTCCCAACATGTAAACACAAAACTCCTGATAGACTACTCGTCAAAATTCCTAGTCATCTATCATAGACCCATAGAGTTATGCAACATTGAGACAGGTAGTTTGGTCCATTGAGTCCAGCATCAAAGTTCAAGATACAGTGCCTATAAAAACTCTTCACCACCCACCCCCCCCGGAAGTTTTCATGTTTTATCATTTCACAACATTGTGTCTCAGTGGATTTACTTTGGCTTTTTTGACACTGATCAGCAGAAAAAGACTCTTTTGTGTCAAAGTGAAAACAGATCTCTACAAAGTGTTCTAAGTTAATTACAAATATAAAACACAAAGTAATTGATTGCATAAGTATTCACTCCCTTTTAATATGACACACCAAATCATCACTTATGCAGCCATTGTCTTTAAAAGTCACATAATTAGTTAAATGGAGACCTGTTTTTGGAGACCTGTGTGAAGTCAACTGTGTTTCAATTGACTGCAGCAAAAATACACCTGTGTCTGGAAGGTCCAACAGCTGGTGATTCTGTACGAAGACAAAAGAACACTTCAAGCAACTTGGCAAAAAGGTTATTGAAAAGCTCAAGTCAGGAGATGGAGCCAAAAAAGTTTCCAAGTTACTGAATATCCCTTGGAGTACAATTAAGTCAATCACCAAGAAATGGAAAGAATATGGCACAGTTGTAAATCTGCCTAGAGCAAACCATCCTCAAAAACTGAGTGACCATGCGAGAAGGGGACAAGTGAGGGAGGCCACCAAGAGACCTATGGCAACTCTGGAGGAGTTACAAGCCTCAGTGGCTGAGATGGCAGAGACTGTGCGTACAACAACTGTTGCCGGGTACTTCACCAGTTGCAGCTTTATGGGAGAGTGGCAAAGTGAAAGCTATTGTTGAAAAAATCTCACATTAAATCTTAGCTAGAAGGCATGTGGGACACTCAGAAGACAGCTGGAGGAAGTTTCTATGATCTGAGAAAAACAAAATTCAGCCTTTTGGTCAAACACCCACGTAATCAAAAACATACCATCCCTACCATGAAGTATGGTGGTGGCTGCATCACGCTGTGGGGATGCTTCACTGCAGCAGGCCCTGGAAGGCTTGTGAAGGTAGAGGGTAAAATGAATGCAGCAAAATACAGGGAAATCCTGGAGGATAACCTGATGCAGTCTGCAAGAGTACTGTGACTTGAGAGAAGATTTGTTTTCCAGCAAGACAATGACCACAAGCATAAAGCCAAAGCTACATAGGAATGGCTTGAAAGCAACAATGTCAATGTCCTGGAGTGGCCAAGTCAGAGTCCAGACCTCAATCCAATTGAGAATTTGTGGCTGCACTTGAAAAGGGCTGATCACTCACAATCCCCATGCAATCTGACAGAGCTTGAACAGTTCTGTAAAGAAGAATGGGGGAAAATCGTAGTGTCTAGATGTACAAAGTCAAGTCAAATCAGTCACTTTTATTGTCATTTCAACCATAACTGCTGGTACAGTACACAGTAAAAATGAGACATTTTTTCAGGACCATGATGTTTCATATTACAGTACAAAAACTAGACTGAACTATGTAAAAAACAACACAGAAGAAAACTACACTAGACTACAGACTTACCCAGGACTGCATGAAGTGCACAAAACAGTGCAGGCATTACAATAAATAATAAACAAGACAATAGGCACAGTAGAGGGCAGTAAGTTGGTGTCAGTCCAGACTCTGGGTACTAAGGAGTCTGATAGCTTGGGGGAAGAAACTGTTACATAGTCTGCTCGTGACAGCCCGAATGCTTCGGTGGCTTTTCCCAGACGGCAGGAGGGAGAAGAGTTTGTATGAGGGGTGCATGGGGTCCTTCATAATGCTGTTTCCTTTGTGGATGCAGTGTGTAGTGTAAATGTCCGTAATGGTGGGAAGGGAGACCCCGATGATCTTCTCAGCTGACCTCACTATCTGCTGCAGGGTCTTGCGATCTGAGATGGTGCAATTTCCGAACCAGGCAGTGATGCAGCTGCTCAGGATGCTCTCAGTACAACCCCTGTAGAATGTGATGAGGATTGGGGGTGGGAGATGGACTTTCCTCAGCCTTCGCAGAAAGTAGAGACGCTGCTGGGCTTTCTTTGCTATGGAGCTGGTGTTGAGGGACCAGGTGAGATTCTCTGCCAGGTGAACACCAAGAAATTTGGTGCTGTTTACGATCTCTACCGAGGAGACGTCGATGTTCAGCGGGGAGTGGTCGCTCCGTGCCCTCCTGATCCACACAGACTCAAGGCAGTAATTGCTGCCAAAAGTGCATCTACTAAATATTGTCTTGAAGGGGGTGAATACTTAAGCAATCAATTATTTTGTATTTTATATTTATGATTCATTTAGACCATCTTCAGAGATGTGCTTTCACTTTGACACGAAAGAGTCTTTTTCTGTTGATCGGTGTCAAAAAAGCCAAATTAAATCCACTGTGATTCAATGTTGTAAAGCAATAAAACATGAAAGCTTCCAAGGGGGATGAATACTTTTTATAGGCACTGTAAATTTGTTATCAAAGTCCCATATACTACCCTGAGATTCATTTTCTTGCAGGCATTATTATTGAACAAGGAATACAATAGAATCAATGAAAAACTACACACTAAGACTGACAAACAACCAATGTGCAAAAGGAGACAATGCACACAACATTCACCAGGTCTCAGCCTGAAATGTCGACTGTTTATTCCCATCCATAGATGCTGCCTGACCTGCTGAGCTCTTCCAGCACACTGTGTGTACTGCTCTAGACTTTCAGCATCTGTGGTACCTCTTGTATCTAAGAGTTTGTGCAAAAGAGGACAATTGTGCAAATACAAAAAAATTTAAAAAATATTACAGTAATATTAACACATAAGTAAATAAATAATACTGAGAACATAATTTGTAGAGTCCTTCTGCAATTTACACTAATCTTACACTAATCCCATTGCATTCTCCCCACATTCCTGATGCCTCTGGTTCTACACAAGGGGCAATTTACAGTGGCCATTAATTCTACCAACCTGCACATCTTGTGAATCTGGGAGGAAAACAGAGAAGCTGGAGGGAGAGCAGTTAATCAAAGGGAGATGATACGTGCAGAGTGCACCGCAGGTGGGGATCGAACCTGGGACATGGAACTGTGAAGCACTGATTCCTATATGGGTGCCACTTGGCCCTAATACCTAGTTATTAATTCTTAGTTGTTCCAAATGAGATTAGTTTAGACCCGAATGTTGGCTAGTATAATGTCATGGGCTGAAGGGCCTGTTTCCATTTTGTACACCTCTATGTCTCACAGAGCCAAAGTAGTCATGCCTCTGTAAACAGACCAGCAACCAATTTCTGATGTTCCTTTAAAACAAACTTGGTTCAAAAAAATCTATGTATAATACTGTGTAATTTCAACAAAGAAAATACTGGGGTATTATTAAGGAACAGTATCCAACAGTCCAGAAAATCTGAGTTCAAATCCAAGGTCCTGAGCACAATGGATTCTTCTGTTTTGTCCAGTGACAATGCGCTCAGTGCATCTTGTAGTCCCATTGGGAACTTTCCTAACTGGGAGCTTCTCTAACAAACTTAACAAAAACTTCAACAATTCCAATTTTAACTTCCCACAACCAGCCCAAGTTTCCTGATCATCCTCTTTGTAAACAGCACAAGCACCAGCTCATAAACAGAAACTGGTGGAAACACTCAGGTGATCAGACAGTATCTGTGGAAAAACAAACAGATTTAATGTTTGCAGCTGAAAACCCTTGCCTGAAGTGGAAAATCACAAAAACAAGTTGTACAGAGAGACTGGAAGGAAGATTTCTGATTAGCTCATGAACACCCTGTTAGCATAGCTCCACAACAACCCTAGTCTCACCATATCAGGGATATTTCCTTTGTTTTATGTACCCTTCCTCCGCCCTCACTGAGCTACTTGAACCAATTTTTTTCTCAGTTTTGCACTAGGTTTTCAATATAAAATGAACTATTCTTCTTTCTCTACATATGCTGCCCAACATGCTGAGTGTTTATCTAGTTACCTTGCTGCTCCCAGCAGGAAGAAGGTACAGGAGCCTCAGGGCACACACCACCAGGTTTAGGAACAGTTTTTCCAGCAGATTGTTGCTCCTCTAGACAAACTGTGCCTGTTGTCTTGTTTATTATTTATTGTAATGCCTGCACTATTCTGTATACTTTATGCAGTCCTGGGTAGGTCTGTAGTCTAGTGTAGTTTTTGTGTTGGTTTACGTAGTTCAGTGTAGTTTTTGTATTGTTCATGTAGCACCATGGTCCTGAAAAATGTCTCGTTTTTACTGTGTACTGTACCAGCAGTTATGGTCGAAATGACAATAAAAAGTGACTTGACTTGACTTGATAAAAGACCATAAGGCATAGGAACAGAATTAGGCCATTTGGTCCATTGTGTCTCCACCATTCTATCATGACTATTTGCATTGTGTTGGTTTCTTTCCACATCCAAAGGATGTGCAGGTTGCTAGGCTAGTTGGCCTCTGTAAAGTAATTCTACTGCTTGTTGAGTTGTAGATTCTGGTGGTAGTTGATAGAGATGTTGGGGAAGCAGAGCAGGGTTAAGTCACGCTCTTTTCTTGCTGCTACCATCAGGAAGAATGTACATGAGCCTCAGGATTTACTCCAACAGGTTCAGGTACAGTTATTACCCCTCAACCAAAGAGGATAACTTCATTTGTCCCATCACTAAAATGTCCCCACATCTATGGACTCATGTTCAAGGACTCTTCATCTCAGGTCCCCAAAATTTACTGTTTATTTATTTATTTATTATTTCTTTCATTTTGTATTTGCACAGTTGGTCATCTTTTGCACACTGGTTGAACACCCAAGTTGGTGCGGTCTTCCATTGAGTCTGTTATGGAGCATGCCCGCAAAAAAAAAAAGAATCTCAGGGGTGTATTTAGTGGCATATATGTGCTTTGATAATAAACTTACTTTGACCTTATTTTCAGTTTTTATTTCAGGTTTTCAGCATTTTGCAGTTTTTGTTATTTCATCCAAGGGCACACTGCTGACTGCGACGACTCTGCTGTAATCATCGACACTGCTCTGTACGTTCTGGACACGTGGAATACTTATTATTCAGTGTCTAAAGATGGAAACAGTGATGTCAGCAGTAAAAGAGTGCTGATACTGTTCATAGTACGGTTGCGATATTCAAAAAGAACATGAAAATGATAAAGCTGTTATCTAATAGGGTGGGAAATGCTGCCAAGGAGGACTCAATCAAGGCTCAGGAAATACAATTTGCAGACAGCATTTCAGCAATTCAACACTTAATAAGCATCAACCAAGGAAATCCGGTGGAGAGGTACATCGTGCTCTGTGATCTCAGTAATGGACTCATTAATATGCCTTTCCTTTGTTCTTCTCTCTATTAGGAAGCTCTCTGATGTCGTAAGAGAGCAGGAAACAGAAGGCGACGTGGGGCAGAGGAAGGCTGATGAGGAGCAAACACATCACTGTGGGCCGGTGTGACTGTGTGGTTTGAATCCGTGCTGCAAGGACTTCTGGTAATTTTCCCCCTCCTCCTTCCCTCTTCTTTCATGCCTCACTCTAGCTCACCTCTTCTCTTCTCCTCCTCTGCCCATTACCTCCCTCTGGTGCCCCCCCCCCCATTCTTTTCCTCCCATGTGTCCACTGTTCTCTCCTATCAGATTCCTTCTCCTTCTGCCCTTTTTCCACTTATCACCTCCTGGCTTCTCACTTAATTCCCCCTCCCTCTCCTCAACCACTGGACATCGCCTATCACCTTCTAGCTAGTCTTCCCCTCCCGCCACCTTCTTATTCTGGCGTCACCCTCCTTCCTTTCCAGTCCTGATGAGGGCTCTTGGCCTGAAATGTCAACTGTTTAGTCCTTTCCATGGATGCTGCCTGGCATGTTGAGTTCCTCCAGCATTGTGCATGTGAGGTAATGTGATTGGTGGCAACATACAGAATTCACAACCACCAACACTGAGTTAGTGTTCACTTCAAGAGGCGGATCTGAGGTGACGAGATAATTATGTAAGTGTCTTTTACCATGCTTTGTGTTCAGTTTTTGGTGCTCAATAAATGAGTTGTTACGTTTTTTTTCTTAAACATAAAATACCTCTGCTGTTTCATTTGTGAAAACCTGTGCGTGCGTGCGTGCGTGTGTGTGTTAGTTACTCGGGATTTCCAGCATCTGCAGAAAGAACCTCTTGTGCACGAACTTGCAATTATATTAATTTTGAAAACTTGTTAAGCATTGGGGTTAGTGTGTTCGTTATTAAAACCAGAATGCCATCTCACCTCCTGTCCTGTTTTGCATACTGCGGAGTTGCTGAAACACAGCTCCCCGTCTAGTTTGGAGCCCTTGAGCAAAATGCTGATGCAAACGCTGATGTATTCTGTGGCATGACTTCGAGTCATTGGCAACTCAAATTACTAGACCAGAAAACCTTCTCAATAATTGAACAAACTATTCACCCGTGGCTACGAGAAGAATTATTCCTTATTTCATGTAAATTTGTAATGAGTGTCTGATGCACAAAGCATTATGAATTCGATAAAGGGCAAAGTGGAGGGAGCAAAGAAAGGCCATGAAAGATAGGGTCTTTGTGATTCGACTGAAAGGAACGAGACTTCAGGCTAAAAAACCATGGTCATTGATTTCTTTTCCTGAATTGCGCTGAAACCAGCAGATTGTATGCGAGTTTCCTTGTAGCTGAATTGCTTCAATTGTTTCAATTCCATTCATTTCATTCTGGACTGAATAATTATCCGCTCTACCAGAGCAATCAATTAAACGTAATGGGCTGTTTTGAGAAACTCCAGTAAGTATCTCTGAGCTGATCTGAACATATTGACTGTTGTTTTGGTACTTTGCAAACTCTGAAAGAAGATGGTGACTGATTGACTGAGAATTGATAAAGTATTTCAGCTTACTGCTGGCTCTCATTATTTCATTACTCCTTTTTGATTGCTATTTTGTACAGTTTTGTTTGGGGCGGACTGGATCTGCAGCCTGAAGTCACTGAACAACACAGCACTACATTGAACAGAACTGAACTGAACTGACTATTCCTAGACTTTATCAATGACTTTGTGGTTCGATGTTTTATATTCTGCTTTCCACTCTTTTCTTGCCATTTGTGCTATTTGTTCTTTTTTTTGAGCATTTGGTATTCGATATTTTCTTTGAACGGATTCCACGGTGGTTCCTTTGTTTCATGGCTGCCTGTGGGGAATCAACTCTCAAGGCTGTATATACCGCATACGCACTTTGAAAAATAAATGAATTTTGAATCTACTTTGAATCTTTGAAAACTACCCATGGCATCCTCCCACTGTATCAGCTCCAGCTCACAACAGTGTCATGCATGCAGTGGCCACTTTATTAGGTATGCTTGTACACCTGCACGTTAACGCAACTATCTAATCAGCCAATCATGTGACAGCAACTCAAAGCATAAAAGCATGCAGACAGGGTCAAAAGCAAAGTTCCCTCTAATTTTTTTACAGCTGCGTGGACCAATCATTGCTCTGAGAATTTTTTACATGGCCTAAAAACTGCACGGCACTTTAAATGATTTTTTTTTGTAAAATGCATACTTATGTCTCAGAATGGAAAATTGAAAAATCACGTATTTTTGATTGTATTTATTAACTGAAGGGTGTAATGAAATACACTACAACAATACAAAATCTTTCACATTTTGTCATTTTTTTTCTCTCTTATTGCAAATCCATCATCTCTAAGCACTGTCCAGATAATTTTTTGCATTCAGATGAAAGATATGTCTTAATCCTCATTAAGTCACACAAATAAGATATAAGACATAAAGAAGCAGAATTAGTCCATTCAGCCCATCAAGTCTGCTCCACCATTTCATAATGGCTGATCCACTTCCCTCTCAGCCCAGTCTCCCGCCTACTCCCCGTAAGTCATCATGCCTTGACTAATCAAGAATCAATCAACCTCTTGCTTAAATCACTTGGCCTCCACAGCCGCCTGTGGCAATGAATTCCACAGATTCACCACACTCAGGCTAAAAAAAAACTTCCCTATCTCCATTCTAAATGGATGTCCCTCTATTATGAGGCTATGCCCTCTGCTCCTAGACCCCTCCACCACAGGAAACATCCTCTCCATCCAATCTGTCGAAGCCTTTCAATATTCAATATGTTTCAATGAGATCCTCCCCACCCCCTTACTCTTCTGAACTTCAGTGAGTACAGGCCCAGAGCCAACAAATGTCCCGTATATGATAACCCTTTCAATCCCGGAATAATTTGATGAGCATCTCCAACGTCAGCACAGCCTTTCTTAGAAAATGGCCCAAAATTGCTGACAATACTCCAAATGAGGCCTCACCAGTGCCTTATAAAGCTTCAGCATCACATCCTTGCTTTTATATTCTAGTTCTCTGGAAATGAATGCAAACATTGCATTTGCCTTCCTTGCCACTGACACAACCTGCAAAGTGATCTTTAGGGAATCCTGCACAAGGACTCCCAAATCCCCTTGTTCCTCAGATTTTGAGTCTTCTATCTACCTAGAAAATAGTCTATGCTTTTATTTCTTCCATCAGAGTGCATGACCATACACCTCCTGAGACTACATTCCATCTGCCAATCCTTCTGCAGCCTCTCTGCTTCATCAACACTACCTGCCCCTCCACCATTCTCCACATCATCCACAAACTTGGCCATAAAGCCATCAATTCCATCATCCAAATCATTGATATATAACATATAAAGAAGGGGTCCAAACACAGACCCCTGTAGAACACTACTAGTCACCAGCAGCCAACAAGAAAAGACTCCCTTTATTCCCACTCTTTGCCTCCTGCCAATCAGCCACTGCTCTATCCATGCTAGAATCTTTCCTGTAATACCATGGGCTGCTAACTTGTTAAGCAGCCTCATGTGTGGCACCTTGTCAAAGACCCTCTGAGAATCCAAGTACACAACATCCACCGATTCCATTTCTTGTCTGCTTCTAGATTTACATTTAAGACAGAATCCACATTCACAGTCAGTGCTGAAGCTTGAAATATTCCAATGATGTCAGCAAGAACTGACAGTTCTTCAAATCTTTGTTTCGAAGCATGCAGTTCAACATATCAGTAAACATCTCAACTGAACCAGTCTTAACTTTCTCAGAAATGACAACTTTGAAATCATGGTATTACTGCGATATTTTTGAGGCAACACTTTCATTGTAGTTTGTAATAGTAGCCAAGTAATTTTTTGTTAGTTGTAGAACATTCTTTTTTTCCAAATTCAAAATTGGTTGTATTTGCAATGGCAACAGGATCAAAAACTTGCCATTCTCTTAACTCATCATCAGGAAATCTTTTATCCAAGTGATTACACACTGTTGAGTGAATTAAATAATAGGCACAGTGTGAAATGTTAGAACTTATAGAGGCAAGTAGATCTTTCATTTTGTAACTCCAATAGATAGTATTGGCAAGATACTGTAATGGTAGCTTTTTTTTAAACTGTAGCGTTTCAATTGTACTCAAACAGCTTTTCTGAATGAATTTACAAAGAGATGCCAGATTGTCTAAAACAGCATTAAGGACAGTTAATGCTAATCTATAGTGTGAGTTGGTCAAAATCTTCAGGCAGTAGGATAGGATCGTTACATTCATCAACTTGCTTTGTGCAATACTGGATCAAAACTTTGTAATTCCTCATTAAACCAGTAACAGCAAAATGTCTTAACAGCCATCTTACTTTTTTTAGTGGTCTAAATGGCACAACATTACATTCTGTGACATTAGCTAATTCTCCTAGCTTTCTTTTTTTGACCAACGGCCTGCAGAACATAGCACACACTGTTTCTGTATCCTGCATAATTGATACTTGCTTCCATGCACCGTCTCATTCCAGGTCTTCTCTGTGTGCAACTCAATATTGCTCAGATAGATGCGTAATTTTTCAGCGAAGAATTGCTTCCACACCCTTATTCCTTCCAAGTATAACATTTACCCATCACCATCTTTTGAATATCAAGATAGTTGTTGACATAATCATTTTTTAACGACTTCATTTATAGTGATACTGTCACATGCAGTTAGCTTCAAAATACCCACAAACATAGTCTCATTCTAAGTTCTATTTTCTGGTTGAAACTTAAAAATATAAAATGAACAATTTCTCTGCAGAGATGTCTGTACTTTCCTCAGCAATTAGTGTATGGAATGCAGATTTCCCCAATTCTTCCATTATTTGTTTCTGAAGCACAAAGCTGATGTTCTCAACATATTCACATGCTGCGCCAACTGTCTGGTATATTTACATAATTGGCCACATGTGCATGAGTTTATTCAATGGAATACATAGAGGCATTAGTTTTAATTGCTATGGTAATGTCATCAACTACCACTTTGACCATATCAGAGTTAGACTTATTTTGCGGGTTTTGTTTCACTCTTGCTTCAACCTCTTATGGAGTTTCAGTAAATACGCACAAAATTCCACATTTCTTCAGGTTGTGTAATTTGGTAACTACATCTACATGAATTCTCTGATTAACACATTGTTTTAAGTAATCTAACTTACATTCTTCCCATTTATTCACTAGTAAAGTTGCCCCAACTTACACTTTTGCACAAATGATGCATACAATATAGCTAGTATATTATGATGTTAAAATATTACAGATTTTTTTTGATGTGAATATGGTAGTTTAGTATCTATCAGTTGCAAAACCAGCCTACCTTAAATTCAGTACAAGGCATTTAACTCTTCTTCAGTTTTTCTTTTTTATATCCTCAAGATACTAAATTAATATTAATTATTATTTGAGAGTACTAAAATAATAAGTTACTATTTGAAAAACAAAGTAAAGTCAAAAACTATAATTTTAATGAAATAACCACAGTCATGCAAACAATATAATAGAAACCCTGTTCCAACAATTTTTAATTAAAAACATCTAATTCAATTATAATTGTTTGAAAGATTATTCACCAAAAAGGTCAGAATAACATACACAAACCTCAACTCACAACACGTGTAAATTATACCACACAGTCAAAACAACTTACAGGCCCTATTGCAAAAGTAGAATGTGTTGACTAGATGGTGCCAGCGTCCAGTGGGCTGATGATTTATTAACAATGAGCTACTGACTTCCATTCTGTGCATATTGGTACAATTTGCAACAGTGTTATAACTGGAAACACCACCAATGTAAATAACATTGAAGCTCAAAAATATTTCAAAGTAAAGATTGTGGTACATTTATTATTTAGAAAATTTATGGATTATAATCATCAATACATAATTAATTATAGGATAGTTCACAAATACATTAATCTCAAAATTCGATTAACGCAATTTCAAAATAATATTAACATTATATAAAAGAGCATTACAGCTGTGCAGCAACAAAGGCTATGTGAACGGGAGCATTTCAGTTAGTGTGCGGCCACACACATGTGCAACTTAGGGGAACCGGTTGTGTTTTAGACCAAATATCAGAATGGGGAAGAAATATGATCGTAGTGACTTTGACCCCCATAAAGAACCCTTAGGGAACAGTGATCACAATATGATCGAGCACGAGGAAATCTGCAGATGCTGGAAATTCAAACAACACACAAAAAATGCTGGTGGAACGCAGCAGGCCAGGCAGTATCTATAGGAAGAAGCACTGTCGACGTTTCGGGCCGAGACGCTTCGTCAGGACTCGACGAGCAGGACTAGACATCTAGACTAGACGTCAGGTAGTCTTGACAAAGAGTCTCGGCCCGAATTATCGACAGTGCTTCTTCCTATAGATGCTGCCTGGCCTGCTGTGTTCCACCAGCACAATAAGATCGAGTTCACTTTGAAATTTGAGAGGGAATAAAATAAAATCCAATGTGTTGGTATTTCAGTGAAATAAAGGAAATTACAATGGCATGAGAGGGGAACTGGCTGAAGTTGCCTGGAAGGGACATTTGCAGGAAGAGCAGCAGAGCAGCAATGGCTGGAGCTTCTGCGAAAAATGAGGGAAGTGCAAAACAGATATATTCCAAATAAGAAGAGATTTTCAAAGAGAAGTAGGACACTACCGTGGCTGACAAGTGAAGTCTGAGCCAATGTAAAAGCAAAAGAGAGGGCATGCAAGGAAGCCAGAGCTATTGGGAAGTCAGAGGATTGGGAATCTTTTAAAAACTTGCAGAAGGAAACTAAGAAGATCATTAGAAAAGAAAAGATGAATTATGAAAGGAAACTGGTGACTAATATCCAAGAAGATATTAAAAGCTTTTTTAAGTATATAAAGGATAAAATAGAGTCGAGGGTACCTGTAGGACCAATACAAAATGACACTGGAGATATTGTAATGAGAGATGCAGAGATGGCAGAGGAACTGAATGTGTATTTTGCATCAGTCTTCGAAGTGGAAGACATCTACAGTATACTGGACATTCAAGAGTGTCAGGGGAGGAAGGTTTGTGCAGTGAAAATTATGACTGAGAAGGTGTTCAGGAAGCTTAATGGTCTGAGGGTGGATAAATCTCCTGGACCTGATGGAATGCATCCTCGGGTTCTGATGGAAGTAGCTGCAGAGATTGCAGAGGCATTAACGATGATCTTTAAAGAATCTATAGATTCTGGAATTGTACCAGATGACTGGAAAATTGCAAATGTTATTCCGCTATTTAAGAAGGGTGGGATGCACCAGAAAGGGAACCACAGACCTGTTAGCCTGACATCAGTGGTTGGAAATGTTGGAATCGATTGTTAGAGATGAGATTATGGAGTATCTACAGTCACATGACAAGATAGGCCAAAGCCAGCATGGTTTCCTGAAAGGAAAATCCTGCCTGACAAAACTACTGCAATTCTTTGAGGGAATTACAAGGCAAAGGAGATGCAGTAGATGTGGTGTACTCGAATTTTCAGAAAGCCTTTGACAAGGTGCTGCACATGAACTGCTTAGCAAGATAAGAGTTCATGGAATTACAGGGAAGTTACTAGCATGGGTGGAGAAATGGCTGATCGGCAAAAAACAGAGAGTGGGAATAAAGGGATCCTATTCTGGAACTAGTAGAGTTCCACTGGGGTCGGTGTTGGGACTGCTGCTTTTTATGATGTATGTCAATGATTTGGACTATGGGATTAATGGATTTGTGGCTAAAAAATTTGCCGATGATACAAAGATAGATGGAGGAGCGGGTAGTGTTGAGGAAACAGAAGCCTGCAGGGGACTTAGATAGTTTAGGGGAATGGCAAAGAAGTGGCAAATGAAATACAATGTTGGAATTTGTATCGTCATGCACTTGGTGGAAGAAATAAATGGGCAAACTATTGTTTAGATGGGGAGAGAATTCAAAAAGCAGAGAAGCAAAGGTACTTGTGAGTCCTTGTGCAAGATACCCTAAAAGCTAACCTCCAGGTTGAGTCGGTTGTGAATAAGGCGAATGCAATGTTGGCATCCATTTCTAGAAGTATAGAATATAAGAGCAGGGATGTGATGTTGAGGCTCCATAAGGCACTTGTGAGACCCCACTTGGAGTATTGTGTGCAGTTTTGGGCTCCTTATTTTAGAAAGGATAGACTGACATTGGGGAGGATTCAGAGAAGACTCACAAGAATGATTGCAGAAATGACAGCGTTACCGTATGAGGAACGTCTGGCAGCTCCTGGGCTCTATTCCCTCGAGTTCGAGGGGAGATCTCATAGAAACATTCTGAATGTTAAAAGGCTTGAACAGATTAGATATGGCAAAATTATTTCCCGTGGCAGGGGATTTTAGAACAAGGGGGCACAACTTCAGGACTGAAGGCCGCCTGTTTAGAACTGAGATGTGGAGAAATTACTTTAGTCAGAGGGTGGTAAATCTGTGGAATCTGTTGCCACAAGCATCTGTGGAGGCCAAGTCATTGGGTGTATTTAAGGCAGAGATAGATAGGTTCCTGATTAGCTAGGGCATCAAAGGGTATGGTGTGAAGGCAGGGATTCCCTATTCTACTGCATCCTTTGGTGCTCTACCGTTCACTGTGTAACATCTACCATGGTTGGTCTTACAGAAGTGCAACACCTCGCCCATGATTGAATGGCAGAACGGACTCGATGGGCCGAATGGCCTACTTCTGCTCCTGGATCTTACTGTCTTATGGACCGTGGCATGATTGTTGCTGTGGTTTGAGTATCTCAGAAACTGCTGATCTCTTGAGAGTTTCACGCCTAACAGTTGCTAGTACTTACAGAGAATGGTGCAAGAAACAAAAAATACATCCAATGAGTGGCAATTCTGTGGGTGAAAATGCCTTGCTACTGAGAGAGGGCAGAGGAGAATTGCGAGACTGGTTCAAGAAGACAGGAAGGTGATAATAATTCAAATAACCAAATGTTACAATAGTGTTGTGCCGATGAGTATCTTTGAATGCACAACATGTCAAACCTTGAAGTGGATGGACTACAGCAGCAGAAGACCACAAAACATGTACTTAATGGCTTCTTTATTAGGTACTGGAGATACCTAAAACAATGACCACTGAAGGTAGAACAGTACTGCACAGTTCAGGCCCTTTGGCCCACGATATTGTACTAATCTTTTAACCTACTCCAAGATCAATCTAACCCTTCCCTTCCGCATAGCCTTCATTTTTTATCATCCATGTGCCTATCTTAGAGTTTCTTAATTGTCCCTAATGCATCTGCCTCTCCCACTACCTGTGTAGGGTGTTCCAAGCTCCCACCATTCCCTGCATAAAAAAACTTGCCTCTGACACATCACCTATGCTTCCCTCCAATAACCTCATAGAGTAATAGAGTTATAGAAAAGTACAGCACGGAAATAGACCCTTCAACTCATCTAGTCCATGCCGAACTATTTAACCTGCCTACTCCCATTGCCATGTGCCAGGACCATAGCCCTCCACACCTGTATCATCCATGTACCTATCCAAACTTCTCTTAAATGTTAAAATCAAGCTTGCATGTACAACTTGTGCTGGCAGTTCATTCCACACACTCACAACCCTCTGAGTGAAGAAGTTTACCCCTGTGTTTCCCTTAAGTTCTTCCCCATTCACCCTTAACATATGACCTCTGGATGTTTTACCACCCAACATCAGTGGAAAAAGCCTGCTTGCATTTACCCTATCTATAGTCCTCATAATTATCCTCATAACTATCAAATCTCCTCTCAATCTTCTGTTCCAAAGAATAAAGTCCTAACCTATTCAATCTTTCCTTATAACTCAGGTTCTCCAGACCTAGTGACATCCTTGTAAATTTTCTCCGTACTCTTTCAACTTTATTTTCATTTTTCCTGTAGGTAGGTGACCAAAATTGCATGCAATATTCCAAAATTAGGAGACAACAATTTCTAATACAACTTCAACATAACATCCCGTCTCCTGTGCTTAGTATTTTTATTTATGAAAGCCAATGTGCCAATAGGTTTTTTTTATGACCCTCTCTACCTGTGACACCACTTTCAATGAATTATGGACCTGCATTCCCAGATCCCTGATCTACTGCATTCTTTGGTGCTCTACCGTTCACTGTGTAAGACCTACCATGGTTGGTCCAACTGAGGTGCAACATCTTGCACTTGCCTTCATTAAACTCCATCTGCCACTTTTAGCCCTTTTTCCCAGCTAGTCCAGATCCCACTGCAAGCCATGATAGCCTTCTTTGCTGTCCACTGCAGCCCCGATATTGGTCTCAAGCAAATTTGCTGATCCAGTTAACCACATTATTATCTAGGATATCGATGACAAACAACAACTGACCTGGCACTGATCCCTGTGGCACTCCACTAGTCACAGGCCTCCAGTCAGAAAGGCAATCATTTACTACCGCACTCGGTCTTCTCCCACAAAGTCAATGTCTAATCCAATTGAAAATCCGGACTCCAGCACCATCAACGCGAGTTCCAACGACCATGGACAGCTTCAAAGTGATTGCATAACCACCGACTGCGACTCCAGCCTTGAACTCCAGGCCGGGTCTTCTCATGCTGTGATTGTGACTCCCGTCTCCCCTTCCCCCACCATCACATTTTTACGACACAATTGGATAGCAGTAGAAGGATCAGTCTGAGTCAGCATGGATTTATGAAGGGAAAATCATGCTTGACTAATCTTCTGGAGTTTCTTGAGGATGTAACTATGAAAATGGACAAGGGAGAGCCAGTGGATGTAGTGTACCTGGACTTACAGAAAGCTTTTGACAAAGTCCCACATAGGAGATTAGTGGGCAAAATTAGGGCACATGGCATTGGGGGCAGAGTATTGACATGGATTGAAAATTGGCTGGCTGACAGGAAACAAAGAGTAGTGATTAACGGGTCCCTTTCGGAATGGCAGGCTGTGACCAGTGGGGTACCGCAAGGTTCGGTGCTAGGACCGCAGCTGTTTACAATATACATTAATGATTTAGATGAAGGGATTAAAAGTAAGATTAGCAAATTTGCTGATGACACAAAGCTGGGTGGCAGTGTGAAATGTCAGGAGGATGTTATGAGAATGCAGGGTGACTTGGACAGGTTGGGTGAGTGGGCAAATGTATGGCAGATGCAGTTTAATGTGGATAAATGTGAGGTTATCCACTTTGGTGGCAAGAACAGGAAGGCAGATTACTATCTAAATGGAGTCAAGTTAGGAAAAGGGGAAGTACAACGAGATCTAGGTGTTCTTGTACTTCAGTCAATGAAAGCAAGCATGCAGGTATAGCAGGCAGTGAAGAAAGCTAATGGCATGCTGGCTTTTATAACAAGAGGAATTGAGTATAGGAGTAAAGAGGTCCTTCTGCAGCTATACAGGGCCCTGGTGAGATCCCACCTGGAGTATTATGTGCAGTTTTGGTCTCCAAATTTGAGGAAGGACATTCTTGCTATTGAGGGAGTGCAGCATAGGTTCACAAGGTTAATTCCCGGAATGGCGGGACTGTCATATGTTGAAAGATTGGAGCGACTGGGCTTATATACACTGCAATTTAGAAGGATGAGAGGGGATCTGATTGAAACATATAAGATTATTAAGGGATTGGACACGCTGGAGGCAGGAAGCATGTTCCGGCTGATGGGTGAGTCCAGAACTAGAGGCCACAGTTTAAGAATAAGGGGTAGGCCATTTAGAACAGAGATGCAGAAAAACTTTTTCACCCAGAGAGTGGTGGATATGTGGAATGCTCTGCCCCAGAAGGCAGTGGAGGCCAAGTCTCTGGATGCATTCAAGAGAGAGTTAGATAGAGCTCTTATAGATAGCGGGGTCAAGGGATATGGGGAGAGGGCAGGAACGGGGTACTGATTGTGTATGATCAGCCATGATCACAGTGAATGGCGGTGCTGGCTAGAAGGGCTGAATGGCCTACACCTGCACCTACTGTCTATTGTCTATTGTCACTCTGCAGTCCCCTCTCCCTCAGATCCCATCATCAGCTCCTGGGCCCTCAGAGGCGCCATCTTCCTCTCACCCCAACCCTTCCCTCTCCACTGACACTACCAGCCTCCCTCCCACCTCTGATCACATCTCTCATCCGTGCCGGGTCGTTACCATTCCCTCCGACCTTCAACTCTCTGAGGCAGAGCATTCTGTCCTCAGTAAGGGCCTCAGCTTTGTCCCCCTTCTCCCACACCTCAGTGAGTTCTGTGTACGGCATGACGCTGAACTCTTCTTCCGCCGGCTCCATCTCTGAGCTTACTTCTTTGGAAGGGTCTCAGCCTGAAACATCAACAGTGCTTCTCCTTATAGATGCTTATAGATGCTGCCTGGCCTACTGTGTTCCACCAGCATTTTGTGTGTGTGTTCGAATTTCCAGCATCTGCAGATTTCCTCGTGTTTGGTCTAATCCAATTTACTATCTTATCTTGAATGCCGAGCAACTGAACCTTCTTGACCAATCTCCCATGCCTTGCTAAAGTCCACGTAGACAAATCCACTGCCTTGCCTTCATCCACTTTCCTGTTAACTTCCTCAAAAAACACCTCAAAGTTCTACCCTCTTGTATTAGCCATTTCTGCCCTGAGAAAAATTCTCTGGTTATCTAATTGAACTGTGCCTCATATTATTTTGTACACCTTTATCAAGTCTCCACTCATCCTGCTGCACTCCAGACAGAAAAGCCCTAGTCCGCTCAAATTTTATGGAACAAAATCTGCCATCCTTATGTAGTATTAATCACCAAGCTTCAAACCCTGGGCCTCCTTACCTCCCTTTGCAACCGGATGTCGACATCATTATCAGAAGATCACAGTTGATGCGGATCGGTAATAACATCTTCTCCTCACTGACAGTGAACACAAGTGCACCACAAGGATCCGTGTCCATCTCCAACTCTACTCTCTCCAGAAACACCTTCTTCACCTCCACCATCAGATTTAGAAACACTGCATGAATCCATAGTAATTTGTAAGTCTGTGCATTACTGCTGCCACAAAACAACAAATTTGATATCATATGTCAGTGATAATAAATCTAATTCTGGTTCCGATGGCCTACTACTTCATTAGAAATTTGAGGAGATTTGTTATATCAGCAAAGACTCCAGCAAATTTCTACAGATATGCCATGGAGAGCATTCTGACTGGTTGCATCCCAGCCTGGTATGGAGCTTCCAACGCAGAGAATCACAAGAGGCTTTAGAAGGTTGTAGACTCTGCCATCTCCATCGTGGGCAGAACCCTTCCCCACCAATGAAGACACATTCAACAAGTGAACCCTCAAGAAGGCAGCATCCATCACTACGGTATCTTGCCATCTGGGATACATCCTCATCTCATTATACTGTTGGGGAGGAGGTATATGAGCCTGAAGACCTTCACTAAATGATTCAGGAACAGTTTCTTCCCTTCACCATCAAATTTCTGAATGGTCCATGACTCATAAATACTACCTCACCATTCTTATTGCATTTATCTTTATAATTTATAGATATTTACATCTTTGCCTGAACTGCTGCCATGAAACAACAGATTTCAATTCATATGCCATGAATAATAAATGATCCTGATTCTATCTGCAATATCAGTACCATCAGTGTGTTGACTGATGCTGGAAACTCTGAGTAACACACACAAAATACTAGAGAAAATGAGCAGGTCAGGCAGCATCTATGGAAGGAAATAAGTAGTTGAAATTTTGAGCCAGGAACCTTCGTTATTTTCATCACATGCCTCTGGTCCTCCTCCTTCCCTTTCTTACATGGTTCACTGTCAACTCTTATAAGATCCCTTCTTGTTCAGCCCTTTACCTCCTCCATCTGTCACTTCCCAGCTTCTAGTATATCCCCCTTCCCCATCCACCCACCTTCCCCCTCAACTGGTCTCACCTATCACCTGCTTGCTAGTACTCCTTCCCCTGTCCTCGGTTTCTAATTCTTGCCCTCTTCCTGATCAAGAGCCTCGGCACAAAACTTCGACTGTTTATTTCCCTCCATAGATGATGCCTGACCTACTACATTCTTCCAGCATTGCGCGTATAAAGCTAATTAGTGATGGCCATAATTTGCTGAACTTGCCACCAAGTATGGACAAGTGAATTAGATGAGGTTTCCATTACTTGAAACTGGGATATTTTTGCCCTTTCTCAGCTCGGCTCACTGACTAATCAGGGGCTGGAGATCTTGTTGTGAGTGGTTCACTTGCCAACTCTTCAATGTCTTTCTATCATCTACATGGGACAGGCAGAAGCTGACAGATTAACTTCCATTTGCTCCAAGCTTCAACTCAACGTGATGACAAATCAGTCCATTTGACTGGCATCCCATCGATCACCGTAAACACCAGGGACCCGTGCACCATCTTAAAACATGCACTGCAGTTGCTTCCTAAATCTTGCCTCACATAGTCAGAGAGCCCATGGAATCCTCCTGCATGGAAATAGGCCATTCTGTCCATTGAGTCCATGCTGGCCATCGATGACATGAAGCCAGTGTTGAGATTTATTTCAGAAGATAAATCACATGTACATTGGAAATACAGTGAAAATAAGTCGCTTGTGTCAGGGTTGTGCTGCGGGTAGCCACCCTTCCAACATCAACCTAACACGTCCACTACTTACTCATGCTAAATGTACATCTTTGGAATGTTGGAGGAAACAGCAGCACCCGGAGGAAACGCCCTTGCAGTCATGGGGAGAACGTACAATCTCCTTCCAGACACAGAGTGGTATTTGAACCCTGATCTTATATCTGCACTGTAGTAGTGAGTCATTAGCCACAATGCTATTGTGCTTCAGTAATCTCTGTCAGATCTTCTCACTGGCTGGTGATCTGGTGGTGAGTGATCTTCCAAACCCATAATGTGTGCCACCAAGAAAGACAGCAGGTACCTGAGCACCTTCTCACATCTCTTACAACATGCACTCAGTGACCACTTTATCACGTACACCAGCATGCATACTTGCTCGTTGACGTAAATGTCCTGGCAGCCAATCACATGGCAGCAACTCAACGCACAGAAACATGCAGACAAGATCAAGAGCTTCAGTTGTTGTTCAGACCAAGATCAGAGTGGGGAAGAAATATGAACTAAGTAACTTTAACTGTGCAATGATTGTTGGTGTCAGATAGGGTGGTTGGAGTATCTCAGAAGCTGCCGATCTCCTGGGATTTTAATGCACCACAGTCTCTGGAATTTACAGAGAATGATGTGAAAGAAAAATACATCCAGTGAGTAGCAGTCCTGGGGATGAAAATGCTTATTAATGGGAGGGGTCAGAGGAGAATGGCCAGGCTGGTTCAAACTGACAGGAAGGCGACAGTAACTCAAATAACCACGCATTACAAAAGTGGCACGCTGAAGAGCATCTCTGAAAGCATAACACATTAAAACCTGAAGTGGATGAGCTACAGCAGCCGAAGACCTTACCAGGTTCAACTTCTGTATCTACTGCGATAAAGCGAGGCAGTAGCTCTACGAGATGTGCCACTCTGCCTCCCAGCAGCTGTTTCAGTTCCATTTATGTACAATCCTTGCAAGTGGCCAAAGTGCTACACCTGCCCATTCACCTCCTCCCTTACCTTCATTCAGACTCCCAAATAGTACTTATAGGTGAGGCAACACTTCACCTGTGAACCTAATGGAGGCTGTCTATTCTATCCGGTGCTACAACACGGCCTCCTCTACATTGGTGATAGCCATTGTAAATTGGAGCACTGCTCTGTTGAGAACCTCTGCTCCATCCACCAAAAGTGAAACTTCCCTTTGGCCAACCATTTTAATTCCTATTCCCATTCCCATTCTGACATGTCGGTTCTTGGCCTCCTCTTGTGCCATGACTGCACTTACAGGGCAGTTCTCCATCTGGAATGTGATGGCATGAACATCAATTTCTCCTTCCGGTAAAAAAAAATCCTCTTCTCACCTGCCTATCACCTCTACCCAGTGCTTCGTCCTCCATTTCTCCCATGGCCCACTCTCCTTTCCTATCAGATTCCTTCTTCTCCAGCTCTTTATCATTCCCGCCCATTTGGCTTCATCTGTCACCTTCTAGGTTGTCCTCCTCCTCCTCATCCCACCGTTTTATTCTGGCGTCTTCCCCCCTTCCTTTTCAGCCCTGAACATCAACTGTTCATTCATTTCCACAGATGCTGCTTGACCTGCTGAGTTCCTCCAGCATGGAGTGTGTGTGTGTGTGTGTCGTTACGTACAATCAATTTTATTGAAGGCTCCACCACTGGGAGATTAAATAAACATCGTGCTGTTGCCACAAGGCATTTTCATCTACATTGACAAAAAGATCTAGTTCCAGTGATAGTGGATAGTCTAATGATTAGCAAGAGGAATTTCATTCCTTGAATTGATTTAGCTTGCTGCTTTCTCAGGGGCACAGGAAAGATTTTTGCTTTTGTGAGAGTGGAGGCCTCCAAAAACACTCAAATCTCCTTGACCAAGGGTGTACTCGTTGGACGCAGGCTAACAGATACCAGTACAGAAAAACCTTTATTTCTGTTGCCTCTTTAATACAGCAAGAATATCTCAAAGACCCGCTCTTTTGGAAAAAGCAGTTTTCAAGGTGGGTAGCGTCTGCCATGATTTTCCCTGCCTGCTTTTTTTCCATCCTGGCCACATACAGGTCCTGCAGTGATGCTAGACCACTGCTAATGACATTTTCTACTATGCTGCCAGCTCGGTGCAGTTTCTGTCTATCGTGAGAGGATGCTGCACCGAATCAGAATCAACATTTGGGTTCCTGGGCAATCATTATTTCTCAGGACCTCAAGTGGGGGGGGGGGGGGGGCGGACCATATTTTTATTCAGTAACACAAAGACTAGGCAGGGGACATTCTTCATGTGGCAGTCGGTACAATTCCGTCTTCCCCAGAACACGTTGATGGAATTCTACCCTGCCTTCACACAGAGCATTCTCACATCAGCCATTGCCGTCTGACTCTCACAATCCACGGAAACGACACCGAACCGCCAGGGCAGCAGAAAATGTCATTGGCAGCGGTTTAGCATCACTGCAGGACCCGTATGTGGCCAGGACTGAGAAGCAGGCAGGAAAAATCATTACCGATGGTACCCAACCTGCAAACTGCCTTTTCCAAAAGCTCCCTTCTGGAAAGCACTATAGGGCTGTAAAACAAAAAGTACACCACCTTAAAAATGTCTTAATCTGATAAATCATTTTAATTAATCCGATCAATCATTCTAGTTAGCCTCCCCACCTCTTCTATCAATTACCCTTGATAGATCACTACACTGCATGTAAGCACTTCAAACTACTTTTTAATAATGCTGCTTACATTGGAAGCATCTGCTGGTATTTACCTATTTATGCACATTTTATTCCATATCTGTACTTTAAACTCTAACCTCATTTTTTAGATAATTATTTATTCTTTACAAGTATGGAATTTTTTTTTGTTGCATGTCACACCCTGACTAACACACACAGAAAATTCCTGTTACATGGACCGTAGGTGGTGAATAAAACTGACCCTTGGTCCTTGATGACGCATTCCTGACCAAAGGTGGCCAAGGGGCAGTTAAGCCCAAAGGAACGTTGGATAGACCAGAGGCAGCTAGGCCAGCAGAGATGGTCAAATAAGAGCACGCACTTGGCAGCTAGGAGTACATTTCTCCAGAGAGAAATAAAATGAGACAGAAATTGGCTGCGAGAGGAAGCAACCAGATAATACTATCAGCGGGATACCGCGGGATATGCCAATGGGAAATCCAGCCAAGTGTACGGGTGAGGGTGGAGCTGCAGCTGAATCCATTAATTCACTGATAAAGGCAATTTCATGGAGGAAGGAAAGCCAGGGTCTTCTTAATTAGGAGTGGAAAGTTTTGTACAGATAAGAGCACATGGCATTACAGGGGATGTGTCAAATTAGATAGATAAAGGATTAGAAAGTCAAAAGCAGTGAGAGGCTCCTAATGGAAAGCACTTGGAATGAGGTGAATAGCTGAGTGCCTCAGGGAAGGGCTCAGCCTCACGTCTTTATTAATGGCCTTCAGCGTTACATCTGAGCAAGAGCCGACGCGCAAAAGGCAAGTATGATCTGCGACGTAAGCGTGGAACTGGAGCGACCACGTAGTGGCAGGATTAAATGTTTTTACTGAATCGTGCTAGTAACGGTACACGCGGGGTGATTTACAGCGCGGGAACGACAAATCAGGCCCCCCCCCCCCGAGACAAAGGAAACACGCGCACTCGAAAGCCGGTGACCAAGAGACAGTGCGTCTCAAGCGTCGGAGGTCCAATCGATTGGCTCCGCGCGGACTCGCCACGTTCCCTGCGATCCTACTTGGGGAAAAAGTAAAGCCTGCACGGTCTTGAAAATTAAATGAAAAACCTGCAGATGCAATAAGCCTGAAATAAAAATAGAACAGGCTGGAAACACTCAGCGGGTCAGGCTGAATTTGTGGAAGTGAGAGAGTGAGGCCTCTGTCGGTCAGAGTTGTCCACGGGCATTGTGTCCTAGAAGTCTACAATTGCAAGCCTGGGCAATACAATATGGAGGGCAAGCTGTTGTCAATGTAGCGAAGTCCCCTCTTCCATGATGAACCCAAAGGGGCGGCAGAGACCCATACAGTTTGGTACCAGCAGCATCGCAGGAGTTGCCAGTCACCATTGAGCTCAATGTAGGACCACCTTAGGAACTCCCGCTCCAGATACTTCCCTCGGGGTTTACTCCCAAAGCCTTCCTCCTGAGTGGGTATAGCCGCAAGGCAGCGGAGGTTTGAGATCAGAGTTTTCCTTCTCCTAGATGAGCTGCAGATCACGGCTGATGAGCCCCATCTGTCCGAAGTGACTGATTTTAAGGTGCCAGTAATCCACCTTTGCCCCTTGTCCTGTCAGTTCCGTCGGGCTTAGTAGCTAAGCCACACGTGAAGGCCAGGAGCTGGACTTGGCTGTCAGAGGCTATTTGAGGCGCACACTACTGGGAGCATTTAATAAATTGTGAGAGCTTATCCCCATTACCATCCCCCGGTTATAACAGTGGAAGTAGTAGCAAGGCTAATATTACAGGTTAAAAACCCTTCCGTCAGGACCTGTGGAAAGAGAAACAGAGTTAACACCATTTAGAGAGCTTTTGTTTTGTTTCCACAGATTCTCTGGCGCGTTCATTGCTTCCTGGGTGCTCTTGATGAAAAAAAATTCCTATCAATGTGGTAACAGGTTGAGAGTGGAGGTAAAAGACTGCAGTTAATGAGATTTCTGGAAGAAGATGGTGCCAGCGAACAATGGACTATCCAGGCGAGAGCGGAAGGCAGGCGAGTGTTTAGCGCTGTCTAGCAGCCGCCTGCTCACTGCTGCCAGAGGGAGGTGTCTGCGTGTGACAGTCTGTGTCTCACTCTCGCTCGCTGCTCCTGGAAGAAGGTCTTGCTCTCCCTCTTGCTTAATGCCACTGGAGGATTGTGCTGGAATCCTGGATCCTGGTTTAATCTATGCAGCTCGTGGATTAGACTCTGTAGAACGCGTTTTGAAGTGTATCTGGTTTCTGGTCACTCCTTTTCCCATTGCTATTTTAGACTATTTTGATCAGGGTAAAAAGCAACACAGTGCTAGGTTGAACTGAACTGAGCTGAACCGAATATGCCTAGATTCTTCTGTTTTTGTTTTTTGCTCATTTTTTTTTCTCTATTTTGTCATCTGTGTGGTGTTTTTTTTTCCTGCATGGAGTGGGGTTAATGTCTTTCTTTGAACAGGTTCCAAGATTTACATGGCTGTCTGTAGGGAAGAGGAATCTCAGGGTGGTATATTGCATACGTACTTTGATAATAAATGTACCTAGAATCCTTTTGAATCAAAACTCGCACAAAAGGCTGGAGGAACTCATCGATGGAGAGGAATGAACAGTCGACATTTCGAGGAATGTCAACAGTACGTATGTGTTATGATTATCAAACCACTTTTGTGGCACCAGATGAACAAAGCACGTGCAGACAGAAAAGATGAGTGAGAAAGGTCTTTACCCTGTCAATTAATGGTCATGAAAGATTGTAAAACAAATACTTCGGCACCCAAAAGAAATCACAAACACAAAAGATTCTACAAGTGCTGGCAATCCATAGCAACACATGCAAAATGCTGGAGGGACTCTGCAGGGCAGGCAGCACCCATGGAAAGGAATGAACAATCAATGATTTAGGCCGAGACCCTTCATCAGGATGGGAAAGGAAGGGGGCAGAAGCCAGAATAAGGTGAGGGGAGTAGAAGCTCCTTTCTTCTTTTCCAGCGGTTGAGTTAAGAATGATAGATGCCTTTCTGGGTTATGGAAATTGGAACATTGGGGGCATTTAAAGAGGAATTAGATACAGTTTTGAAAGAGCAGGAAATTTGTTTACTTCCTGTTCCTGAACTTCCGGTCAAGATGGCACCTGCGCGCAACATTCCCATAGTCGACATCTTCTGAACAGACCACCAGCCACCAGACTACTTATTTCACTTCTCTCATGTCTGTTTTTCATCTTGAGTCTTTTCCTGGACCTGTTGGAGACAGTGATTTGCAGTTTGGCGATTGTTCGGGTAATCCAGCACTTTGCTGTCTCCGAGAGGCTTCTGGGAGGTAGCAAGCATGGGCCTCGAGGCAAGGAGGCTGGGGGTGGGGGGGGGGGGTGCAAGCTGATGTTGGACTCTATTTCGCTGATTAAGACGATGAGGGGGATTGAAACATCGAGGCAAATGCAGAATGTGAGAGCCAGCTGCCTGCTCTCTGATCACTGGTGTGACACTCCGCTGTTGGAGATGGGAACACGTGTGGCCTGCCACTGTGTCTGGAAGACTTTAACGTAATTTTTCTAGGGGGTTATGGGTATGGATAGAGATATGGAATTGGATTATGGCCTTTGGGCTTTGTTTCAATCTTTTTATATTCTGTGTTTTCACCTGTTCTTTCTAATTTTTTTGTGCTGGGGAGGGGGATTTGGGGGTTGATATTCTTCTGGCATTTTGTGTGGGGGGAGAGTGGGGGGGGGGTCAATGTTCTTGCTGCAATTTGTTCATTCTTTTGTGGAGGGAGAGAGATATTTGGGGACTGAAGTTCTTTTGTTTCCTGCAGAGGAAAGGGATTTGGTCATTGATGATCCTGCTGCTGTTCTTTCTTTTTTCTTGGTTTCACGGCTATCGGGAGAAGAAAAATCTCAGAGTTGTATACTTTGATAATAAATGTGCTTTTGAATTCTTGAATCTTTGAATTGAGGGTCACAAGGAGCTGGCATAGAAGGGTTGCTGGGGTCTAAGGTGGATCAGGCATTGAATGGTAGAACAGACTTCAGGGGCCAAGTGGCCTACTCGTGCTCCTATCTTCTTGCCTGCTTGTGTCACTGGTGCACTCCCATGCAGGCAATATCTCTCTCAGGTGGACTTTAAAGACCCCACCTCACTTCAAAGGAGGAAAGTTGGTGAATACAGCTGCAACGCAAGCCACAATCCACAACACTAACGTTGATAATCTAGATCAGAATTACACTAGCACTGGTTGGACTTCAAAGTTCAGTTCAAATTAAATTTAGTATCAATGTATGTATATGTCGCTATATTCTAGCATGAGATTTATTTTCTCACAGGTATTTACAGGAGAAAAGGAAATACAATAGAACTTACAAAAAAATTATACCGAAACAGCCGAAGACTGTTAAGCAGCCAATGTGCAAAAGAAGACAGACAATGCAAAATAGGAAGTCATATTGGGAACAGGAGCTGTAAAGAGTCCTTGAAAGTAAATCTGTAGGTTGTAGAATCAGTTCAGAGTCATGGTGATTGAAGTTATGCATGGCAGTTCAGGAGCTTGATGGCTGCAGGACAATAACTACTCCTGAACCTGGTGGAGTGGGACCTAAGGCTTCTATATCTCCTGCCCAATGGTAGTTGTGAGAGGAGGGCACAGCCTGGATGGTGGGACCATATTGGCTTGAGTGAAATGGGCTCCCGTGCTGCATTCATTGCAATAGAGATGTTAAATTCTTTAATTCACCAACACCCCCTCCTTTGCAAGAGACTAGACCTTGGTTTGACAGTGAACTGTGAGGGAAGCTCTGCTTACCACTGATTTATCAGTTATCATTAGATTGATTATGTTACATGCTGTTTTGCATTCCTTGGCAGAAGGATAATTGTGTATGTTAGTGATGATTCATATGAGGAATCATGCTGTAAATTCTGCAGAATCACTAATGAAGTTATTGAAAATCACAGCCACCCAGATTGAATATAGAGCAATAATCTTATCAAATGAGATCATAACCTGAAATCTGGCTTGTTTATTAAAATCATCTCAAAACCAAGTGATAAAAATTCCTCCAGGGCATATAGTAATGCTTATTGTTTGTGGACAAGGTCATGAGGTGCGCTCATTCGACGTCACAGCTTGTGGTTCTTTGGTGTCAGAAGAGAAACGATGACCGTGATTGAATTGGTGCCTGGTTGGTGGATCTGCAGAGCAACCCAGCTTGCTGCAGTGCCCATGACAACATCTCCCAGACCTCTGCACCTGGGCACATCAGTGCAGAAGCGGGGAACATACTGGGGGGGGGGGGGGGGGGTCAGAGGCAGATCCAGCCCTCCCACGGGGTTGTGGGCCGAGTCCAGCGACAACCTTCTACTCTAAACTTGGGAAGACTCAACATAACTGGCTCCCTAACTTTGTACTTCTTTTAGCTAGGACACCTAGGTCATTTCTTTTGAATGGGATCACTGTCTGTCACTGAACAAGAGTCTTCTTTTAAAATAATATTAAGACTTAAAAATTGAAAGTGCTTATAAATGAATGTATTACTTTACACAATAATCAAATATTAATTATAAATTGAGTTTTAAATTAATCTATTTTTACTTTTTAAAATAATGTTTTTAACATTTCAAAATCTATTTATTTATTAATTATTGATATCAATCCTCGATCTGCACCGCCCAGCAATCCCCCAATTTAACCCTAGCCTAATCATGGGACAATTTACAATGACCAATTAACCTACCACTTAGTATGTGTTTGGGCTGTGGGAGGAAACCCGAGCACCTGGAGGAAACCTACGCAGTCAGGGGGAGAATGTACAAACTCCTTACAGGCAGCAGCAGGAATTGAATCCAGGTCTCCAGTACTGAAAGCGTCGTGCTAACCACTACACTAATTATAAATTGAAATGAATTTTTGTGAAGATATTTTAAAGTTACAGAACATAATTGTGTGGATCTCCTCGACCCTAAAATGCTATTGTGGAATTGATGATATTTTCATTCTTTAAACTAGATGGCTGCCAGTAGTGAGATCCTCAGCTGACTTAACAGTAAAGATAAGATGTCACAGAAAATGTTATATTGTTACAGGAACTATCAATAAACTAAGACGTAGTATTCAGAGAAAAAACTGAGGCACTACTCAAAGAGCAATAATCTCCTGGGCAATATTCCTCCCTCCAAGAACAATAGCAACAACAAGAAATAACTGGTGTTCCGTCTTATTGGGTTGTGTATGATTTTTAAAGGAGGGAGATATTTGCTGGGCTTTGATTGGGAAATGATGGCCCACAATGCCTTGCAAAGCTGGGTCAGCACAGTAACGCAGTGGTTAGCATAAAGCTATTTACAGGGCCGGCGACCTGTGTTCAATTCCGCAACTGTCCATAAGGGGTTTGTGCCTTCGCCCCATGGCCACATGGGTTTTCTTGGGGGGCTCCGGTTTCCTCCCGCATTCCAAAGCTGTACGGGTTAGTTAGTTATAAGCAGGAGAAATCCACCAGAGGCTGGAGGAGCTCTGCAGGTCAGGCAGCGTATATCTCACCCTGAAACAATGGCAGTTCATTCACTTCCACGGATGCTGCCTGACCTACGGGATTAGTACATTAATTGATCACATGGGAGTCACTGGACCAGACGGGCTTGCTGGGACAGAACGACCTGTTATCATACAGAATCTCTAAATAGACCACCATGGTAGCATAGCGGTTAGCACAACATTATTACAGCTCAGGGCACCAGTGCACTGAGTTCAATCCCGATGCCACCCTTAAGGTGTACGTATGTCCTCCCCATGAATGCATGGGTTTCCTTCAGGTGGTCCGGTTTCCTCCCAAATTCCTCATATGGTATGTTAATTGGTCATTGCAAATCAGAATCAGGTTTTTACCACCAGCATATGTCGTGAAATTTGTTAACTTAGCTGCAGCAATACAATGCAATAGATGATAACATAGAAAAATAAATATTTGTGTATTAAATATTTAAATTTAGATACAGTGCAAAAACAGCAATAATAAAAACTGAGGTAGTGTTCACGGGTTCAATGACCACTTGAGCAGAGGGGAAGAAGCTGTTCCTGGATCACTGAGTGTGTGCCTTCAGGCTTCTGTACTTCCTTCCTGACAGTAACAATGTGAAGAGTCCTGGGTGATGGGGGTCCTTAATAATGGACACCACTTTTATGAGGCACCATGCCTGTCATTAGGCTAAGGTTAAATAGGTGTTTTGTTGGGCCTGAAGGGCTTGTTCTGCGCCATACCTCTAAATAAAATAAATGGCTCCCTGTGCCATTGCTGAACGAATAGATGTGAAGAAATGTAAATAAAAAGCTCTCCTTCCTAGCTTAAACAAAAGATAAAACCTCCCACGCAAAATGAACACTGTATAGATAATTAAATTCAAGAAAAGTTGGAACAGAATTCATTCCAGGCTATAATCCAATTTTCAGATTTAGAAGATGGCATCAAACTGGCAGTTTACGATATAACCTGAGCATTTTGATTAAATTGCAGCCCTGCAATCACTCTCCAGGTATCCGTTCTATGAAAGGTCTAGCAGCAGGTAGAATAAACATTTTGGCAGTGCAGTGCTATGAATTCTGGAGCCCTCTAAATTGCCCTCATCCAGTTCTGTTTTCTTTGGGGAATCTGACACGCATTCGGAACAAATTTGCATGATGTGATATTGGTCTATCAATGTGTGCATCCATATGCTAATATCACACAGCATGATTTTGCAAGCAATTATAATGCAGGTTTTGCAAACCAACAAACCTGCTTTGAAGGTGAAAATGGAAAAGAAAAACTTGTGTGCATCAACACAAGAAATTCTGCAGATGCTCGAAATTCAGAGCAACAGACACAAAATACTGAAGGAACTCAGCAGGTTAGGCAGCATTTAAGGAGGGGATTGAACAGTCAACGTTTTGGGCCAAGACCCTCGACCTAAAATGTCGACCGTTGTTTCCACTGCATAGATGTTGCCTGACTTGTCATAGTGGTTAGTGAAATGCTATTACAGTGCCAACAACTGAGCTGGGTTTGTATGTTCTCCCTGTGATAGTAGAGCTTTCTTTTGGGTATTCCGTGTACATCCCACGTTCCAAAGACTTACGGGTTTGTAGGCTAATTGGTCACATGGATGTAAATGGGCAACATGGGCTCCTTGAGCCGTATAAGTCATCCTACCATCCTGTACCTCTATTGAAAAAATATATAGCGCCTTTGATAATTTATCATTACACTCATGGTGTACTTCCAGCACAGATGTTGGACCTTCAGCACTCTGAGCCTATGCTGATCATGAAACACCCATTCACACTAATCCTAATCTGATCCTATTTATTCTCTCCAAATCCCCACCAACTCCCCTTCAATTATACCTGTAGTATATTCAATACTTCACTAATATCTGAGTAATATTGTAAATATTACAATTAATACAATATTGCTTGATTAAATTCTTTGTTTGTTTATACAATTCATTACAGGTTACATGTAAGAAGTATGTGAATAGCATACGTTATTACTTCATCACATCATATAGGAGTGCCTCACTAAAGAGAAATTAAGTGGAGAGGCTATCCTGGCTCCTGTGTTTCTCTTTCAATTAGTTTCTGGATTTACAAAACAGAACCATGGTAACCAGGAAGTTTTAAAATGAACCCAAGATAAGTACTTAACTGTTGAAGCACAGCACATTTTTCTTTGGAATGGGAGAGAGAGACATTTGAGTAAAAAAAAAGTGTAGCAACAGCTTTCTTTGGAAGGTGGAAGATAAGTTTGAGTTTATAAAAAGGCAGAAAATGGACTAAATTAACAAATAACAAATATGACCGCAGGTTCATAAATGAATGAGTATTGAGTTATATTAAAAATGTAACAAAAAAAAAAGAAATGGCTGGCTACATCAGACGCATATGATTGCACAACAGATAACTGGATGATGTTTACTAAATGAAGTGAGCAATACTTCTAAGCAAATGAATTAGCCAATGACAAACAAGTGCCAGTATTGCTGAGAGCAATGCATGGAAAAGCAAGCAGTTTCCTTAGCAGTTTAACTGTTCCAACCAAACCAGCTGAAATGAGCTTTGCTATTATCATGAATATAATGCAGGAAAACTTAGAACTGAAACCATTATTGATTGCAGAATGCTTAAGGTTTCATATGCAAAATCAAATGGAAGGGGAGTCTAGTTTCGTTTAAGTGGTTGAATTGAAGAAATTATCTGAGCATTGCTAGTTCAGTGATGGCTTAATGTTGAACTGAGAGAACGCTTAAGATTTGTTCAATCTCACAAATAAAGCATTCAAAAATGGCTCCTAACTGAAGCATAACTCACATTTAAAAGAGCAATTGAAATTGCAATATCAATGGAAACAGCAGCCGGAGACACAATTGAGTTGCAGTCAGAACTGAAAAATTTGATAATGATAAGAGTGCCACAGGACTGAGCAGTATTGAGATTTACAATGTGAAAACTAACAATATACAAGCAATATGGCTTACACCAGAAGTCAACGATAAATTAATTTAAATGGATTTGGACACTCGCTCGGCTATTTCAGCCATTCCACAAAATGAGTTTGATCAGCAGTTCAAAGATACTGAACTGAAGCCTGCAGATATCCGACTAAGAATTTACACTGGAGAAAAGTTAACTCCAGTGGGAATGACCTTCACAATGGTGAAATACAACAACAAATAATGCCACATCCAAGGGTTACAAAGCCTAACCAGTTCCTTTAATCATCCATAATAAAGTACCCAGTGAGCTAGATGGCATGGAGGCTGAACAAACTTTTCCCAAGGTTGAATGGAGCCCATGGGCAATGACAGTGTACCAGTAGCCAAGAAAGATGGGTCTGTCAGGATCTGTGGTGATTTTAAGTTCACCATCAACCCGGTACTAAAAGTAGATCAAAAGCTTCTTCCCATGTTAGAGGATATCTTGGCAAACCTTTCTAGAGGGAAACATTTCAGCAAAGTGGACTTAGCTGAGGTCTATCTACAGATGGAGATGGAAGAACCCAAGGTGTTTCTCACCACAAGCACCGTAAAAGGATTTATCGCTACAATAAGCTTATTTTTGGAGTCGTATCTGCACCTGAAAGCTAAGGACTGGTGCTACAAAGTTGCCCAGGAACTTGGTGTTACCTGAATGACAACCATAGTTACTACTGAGGATGACAAGGAAGATCTCCAAACTCTCAAGACAGTGTTAAAAAGATTAGAAGATTGATGGTCTCAGTTCATGGTGCGACAAGTGTAAATCTTTTAAACCAAGCATCACTTACTGTGGTCACACTACTGACGCACAAGATTTACACAATTTTGCTGAGAAAATTCAAGCAGTGAAAGGTCATAGGATGTGTCACAGTCATGGTCCTTTTTAGGATTTGTCAATTACTATAGCAAGTTCTTCCCAAACCTGGCTACCGTGCTCCACCCCTTGATGTTATTAATACAGAACTGTAAGAAAGGGGAATGGACAAAGCAGTGTGAGGTGGCTTTCAAAAAGGCAAAGGAAATGGTGACAATATTCTCTGTACTCATACATTATGATCCACATCGTCCAGTGAAGCTTGTCTTGGATGTGCTTGGCTTTATAGTATAGTGCAGCCACGTCACAGGTTATGAGTGATGGATGTGAATGCCCCATAGCCTTTGCGTCATGTTCCCTCACCGCGGCACAGAAAAGTATGCATAGATTGACTGAATCTCTGGTTCGGGGTGAAAAACCTTTTAACCAGTACTTGTATGAGAGAGGATTTACCCTCATTACTGATCTTCAGCCACTAGTATCCACTTTCAATCCACAGAAGGGTGTTCCACTAACTGCAGCAGCATGATGCAGGCATGGGCTCTCTTTCTTGGAGGACATAATTACGAGATCGAACTCAAGAGGAAAACTAACAATGGAAATGCTGATGGATTGTCTGGTTTACACTTTGAAAAGGAAATACCAGAATAATTTATTAAAAAGGACCGTCCTCTTGACATATTCTCCTTAATGCAAATCGAAAGTCTCCCTTTTATAGCAGAGATGATCCAAAGGGTAATAAAAAAGATCCCACACTGGCTCAGGTCTACATGGCAACCCAAAATGGCCTGAATGTGCAGCAGAAATTTCAGTTCCCACATTTTTACCAGCACTGGGATGAACTTGCCCTTGAAGGGTTTGCCTTATGTGGGGATGGGTAGTTGTACCATCCAACTTGAGCTAAAGTGTGGGAGGAGCTACCTGCCAATCTTCTCGGCGTGGTCAAAGTGAAAGCATTGGCACAAAACATTGTCTGGTGGGCTGGGATAGGTAGCAGGTTAAGCAGCTGGTTACGCAACATCTGGGATACCAACACGTCCAGAAGAGGCCAGAAGTATTCCCAATAGTCTCCACTTTGCCCTTGTACACTGTTAATGCATTGAGAAGCCTCTTCTCAAGGACTGGTGTTCCAGACCACTTAGTCAGTGACAATGGACCACAGTTTGGTGTGTAACAGTTTCAGTCATTCCTGAAAATGAATGGAATACGACATATTACATCTGCACTGTACCATCCTTGGTGGAAAGGTTTGTCCAGATCTAACTGCCTGTACTGCTAGTCCAGAGGCAAGAATTTTGCGCAGAAGACCGAAGCCCAAAGGTCAATTGGAGGTCTGGATCAAAGGCGATCAAAGGTTGATCAGTGGCCAAGATCGAAGCCCGTAGGTCAATCCGAAGTCCAGAAGTGAAGTCCCAGTTGCTGGAATTCCTGATTGCTAATTGCTAATTCCTGATTGGCGAATCTCTGCATGTTCGCTAGGGAAGAATGTGAATCCTTGACTCCGCAGGAGACAAGTAGATGGCTTGTCCTGGGGTTAGAGAACTGTGTATGTGAGTGAGTGGGTAGGTGGGAAGGAGGGATGAAGGGGCTTGATTGCTTTATTGCTTTCTGTGTTCTGGTGTGTTCAGTGCTGTTCTGCCAAGCATTACGGGCATGCTATATTGGTGCTAGAATGGGTGCCAATACTTGCGGGCTGCCCCCTGTACATCCTCGACTGTGTTGGTTGTTAATGCAAATAACACATTTCACTGTACGATCCAAAGTACATGTGGTGAATAAATCTGAATCTGAGTGTGAATAAGAAGATGTGCTTGAGCATCACCGCTTCAGACGTCCAATTTTGACCCTGATACCCAGTACTGTTTGTATGGAGTTTGCACATTTTCCTAAGTTCAATAATCCTTGGCTGTCACTCCAATGCAGTGCTGCTGGAGTGTTGTAATATGGACGATGCTGGCTTTCCAACAGGATGTTGCGCCAAGTCCCAATTTGCCTTCTCAGGTGGGTGTAAGAGATCTCATTCGCTAACTTAAGGGAAAGCAGGAGAACTGTCTTGGATAATGTTTATCCCTGAAGTAGAATGAAGAGGGAAATACTCCCATGCTGTTCACACTTTTGCTTCTGTGCACTCAATGTTTTGACTTCTCTTTGTGTCAGCTAGGCCCGCCGGATCAAGTTTTACGTGAAATTTGGAGTCTCCCTGAAACCGCTGGATTTCTCCCGGCTGCTCCTGTTCCCTCCCATAGTTGGCAGGCGAACTGGCTACTGTAAGGATGCCTATGGGCAGGTACAACATTCCCTTTACTACTTTTTAGAGCTGCGCGGACCAACCAGTGTTCTGAGCAGGAAAGCTTTTCGTGGCCTGAAAACTGCGTGGCACTTTAATAAAACATTAAGGAAAAGGAAATCCCAGCTGTGCAGCAATGGGAGCATTCCAGTTACTGCGTGGCCACACATCTGCACGGTTTCGAGGGAACAGTGGCCAGGTGCACGTTAAGAGAATTGAGAGGAGTCGACGGCTATGTCAGAGAGATGAGGTTAGGAAGCCAGTTCAGAGTCCACAGATGGGGCCTGTGGTGGCTGGAGGGAAGGTGGTTAGTCCATGGGGTAAACTCCCCCATCTTTCACCTGAAGGGGTTCCTTGGTTTTCCCAATACAAAGCCTCGAGGTTTTCAATACCATCCTAAATTCTTCTCATGAGCAGTAATGGGCAGAGATTTCCAGGAGACAGTGTGGATGTTGCACGTTTACAAGGAGGTTTTGAGCAAATCGTTAAATCCCTTCTCCTGTCCACCAGGTAATCTCTTCTCAAGACAGAGCATGGAATTGAGTGCCTGCTTCAAATTCTGTACAAGTGCTACACAATTGTTAACAGTCTTGGCACGGGCACTGTGATATTCATCACTACATCCTTTGACCACTCAATGCTCCCATCTCTAGCAGCAATTGTTCAACATCTGATACTAGCTGATTGGCAATTTCCTCTCAGTGAATACCAGGAAAAGTGGAGATGAAGTCCAATTCTTGAGGTGCTACTTTAAGTTAATTTGATTCATATGAAAGTTATCATACACTCATTCTACAGAATGCACCTCCATAGGTGGAATGAAGCTCTTATATCAGAATTATTGAAATGACAATAAATTCCACTCCAGTTACTTCTGAAAAGTTTTTCAAGGCAAGATCTTGTCTTAAAGTCTCATACCGCTGTTGGCTTTAAGCCAAAATTTTTTTATAAAGAGTAATTTCGGGAAGATAAGTGGGGCCGGGGAAAATATAATAGAAAAGGCAACCATATACAGTACCATGTGAAAAGTCTTAGGCTAGGGTGCTTAAGACTTTTGCACAGTATTGTATTTGTCAACATGGAGCAAGGAGTGAGTTTGTAAATCTGGCGGGAGCAAAGATGTTGGGAATGGCGAGGGTTGAACGTTGCGGGAGGGGTGAGGGACAGGTGTCAGAAGAGTTCATGAGGAGGGGGGTGATGCAGGTGTAGACACACCCAGCTCTGAAACACCAGGCAAGGTCATTTGATTCCAAACAATTGGTTTATTGATCATTGTAAAATCTTTCTCTGGTGCTTCCCGCTCCCTCCCCTTTTCCCAACCATGATTCCCCTCTCCCTGCCCCCTTCCCACTCTCAGTCCACAATAGAGACCCATATCTGAATCAGGTTTATCATCACTCACATATGTCATGAAATTTTTTTGTGGCAGCAGTACAGTGCAATACATAAAATTACTACGGAACCGTGCAAAAGTCTTAGGCACCCTGGTTATATATACAGTATATATATACACACAGACTTTTGTACAGAATTGTATTCCTGATCAATTGGTGACATTTTGTTCATCAAGTCAGAGTTATCCACTGTGTGGAATGGGATTGAATAGGAGAGGGACCATGGTAAGCAAGTTCAAAGAGGTAGTAAATGTGCTCACTCTATGAATGTGGGTGTAAGCTCTGGGAGGGAAAATAACACTAGAGACAAAACAAATGGAAGCAACTCTTTGGGCAGAGGCAATGGTCCAGTCTGTATGTTACACACAGCTCCCAATACTGAGTGATTTGGGGCACATATCTTTTATTGAGATATAACGTGGGCTTGGGTCTTCTGGCCCTTTGAGCCCAATAATCTGCTGATTTAATTCGAGCCCAATCATGGGACAATTTACAATGACCAATTAACCTAGCAACCAGTACGTCTTTGGACAGTGGAATTGTCACAGGGAGAAGATATAAACTCAATACAGGCACAGGTGGGAATTGAACCTGGGTCCCTGGTGCTGTAAAGAGTTGTTCTAACCACTATTCTACTGAGCTATCCCTCTTCAGAAACCTATGCCCTCTAATGAAAAAACATGGAGGGGAAACAGATTCCACATTATTGTATTTCATGTATCATTTCTATCACACCGCTTCCATCATTTATAGACATTGAAGTGCTATATGGTGCTGAATTTCAACACAGCAGAGTCCCAGAAGCAGCTCTCAGAGAATGGTCAGATCACCTTTTCCGTTTTTGCCTCGACAGCTTATCTTCCTGATGAGGTGTGCAGAAACAGAGTACACACATTATAAACACAAGAAATCTGCAGATGCTGGAAATCCAAAGCAACACACACAAAATGCTGGAAGAACTCAGCAGGCCATGCAGCATCTATGAAGATGAACAAACAGTTGATGTTTTCTTGGCCCGAAACATCGACTGTTCATTCATTTTCATAGATGCAGCCTGACTTGCTGAGTTCTTCCAGCATTTTGTTTGTGTTGCATAGTGCACACATTCCTGGATTATGAAGAATTAGTCAAAAGAATGTAAGAAATGGGACCAGGAAAGGGTCTTTTCCATCATTCATTGAGAACATGGTTGATTTACCTCAGTCCCTATATCTGCCCTGATGTTGACAAGGCTATCAGCATTGGTTTTGAATGAATTCATCACTGAGCCTACAGAATACCCCCCCCCCCCCCTTTTCCTCTAGCTCTTTTCAATTACCTATCACTTCCCCTGGGTCCCCTCCTCCTTCCCTTTCTCCTATGGTCCACTCTCCTCTCCTATCAGATTCCTTCTTCTCCTGCCCTTGAACTTTCCCACCCACCTGGCTTCACCTTTAACCTTCCAGTCAGCCTCCTTCCCCTCCCCCCCCACCATCTTTTCATTCTGGCATCTTCCCCCCTTCTTTCTCAGTCCCGAAGAAGGGTTTCAGCTCGAAACATCAATTATCTATTAATTTCCATGAGTTCCTTTGTGTGCGTTGCTTTGGAATTCCAGCATCTGCGGTCTTTCTTATGTTTATGACTTTGATAATAAATTTACTTTATTCTTGCAACATTGAGATAACTCATCATGACAATAAATCCATACTGCCACCATTCCCCCTTGAACTTTTTGCAGGAAACACTAAGGTAACTCATCGCCATCCTCACCCCACACTTTGACATCCTCCCTCACAGCGTACAGGAGAAATACCACTTCAAGAAGCACAAAGCAGACTGACATGTACAGATGCCTTCCAGGGGCTCTCACCATCCAAACGCAGGGATGCCACGAGGGACGCGTGTTACCTGTCAGCTCATCCACGTCCTCTTCCAGCATGTGTTCGTCCTGATGCACCCAGTCGCCGTTGCACTTGAAGAAGATCTGCATGGCAGGCATGGCTTTGCAACGCAGCTTAATGGGGTCGTTCTTCACAATGTAGGAATCCTCTGGTTCAATCTGGAAGCGAGGCAGCGTCCCTACAGGTGTGTTTGCAGCTTGACCGTCTCCATTGCTTGCCCCTGCTGAAGAAGAACAGCGTCAAGGCATTAGAGTGGATATAAGAACAGAAAGGGTAGCTGGCTACAAAACTGTGCAATTAGCACCTTCACCCCACACCAAGCCCTTGGAGAATTCAGAGAACATAGAATAGTCCAGCACAGTACAGGCCCTTCGGCCCACAATATTGCATCAAACTTTTAACCTACTCCAAGATCAATATAACCTTTCCCTCCATTTCTCTTTCATCTATGTGTCTGAGAGTCTTTTAAAAGTCTCTAATGCCTTTACCACCACCCTGGCAGAGCGTTCCATGCTCTCATAACACTCTCTGCAAGAAAACGACCTCTGATATATCTCCCATACATTCCTCCAATCACCTTAAAAATATGCCCCCTTGCTTTAGCCATTTCAGCTCTGAAACGAAAGTACCTGCTATCCACTATTAAGGCCTCTCATTATCCTGTCTATCTCTATCAAGCGACCTCTCATCCTCCTTCACTCCAAAGAGAAAAGCCCTAGTGAGCTCAACTTTTCTCCAAAAGACATGCTCTCTAGTTTAGGCAGCATCCTGGTAAATCTTCTCTGCACCCTCTCTAAATCTTCCACATCCTTCCCATAATGAGCTGACCAGAACTGAACACAATGTACCATGTGGGGTGTAGCCAGAGTTTTATAGAGCTGCTGCATTATCTTGTGGTTCTGGTACTCAGTCCCCTGTCTAATGAAGGTCAACACACCGTACAAAGATTCAAAGCACATTTACTATCAAAGAATGTATAAATTATACACCTTGAAATTTGTCTGCTTACAGGCAACCACAAAGAAGCTCGAAGAACCCAAATAAAAAAAGACCAAAAACCAATGTTCAGAGAAAGAGAGAAAAAAATACATTGCGAAAACAATAGAAGCAAGGCAACAGCATCCCAAACTAGACTGAGTTCTGGGGTTCAGGAGAATGAGGATGGATCTCATAGAAACGTTCCGAATGTTAAAAGACCTGAACAGATTAGATATGGCAAAGTTATTTCCGGTGGTGGGGGATTCTAGGACAAGAGGGAACAACTACAGGATTGAAGGACATCTATTTAGAACTGAGATGTAGAGAAATTACTTCAGAGGGTGGTAAATCTGTGGAATTTGTTGCAACAAGCGGCTGTGGAGGCCAAGCCACTGGATCTATTTAAGGCAAAGATAGATAGGTTCTTGATTAGCCAGGGCATCAGAGGATATGGGGTGAAGGCAGGGGAGTGGGGATGACTGGAAGAATTGGATCAGCCCATGATTGAATAGTGGAGGAGACTCGATAGGCTGAATGGCCTGCTTCTACCCCCCCCCCCCCCCCCGATATCTTCTGGTCTTATGGAGTTCCAGTTCCGCTCCTGGAGCAACTGGGGTAAGCCCAAGCCTAGCCTTGGTCCCCAGCTTTCACACCATCAGGGCAGAAACGCCTCGGCACCGCACAGAAAGAAATAAACATTCGCAGGACAGCGAGTGATCTCAGCTCGACTTTCGTCACCATACCCGTCTATCTGGGATGATGTCTAAATTGTCCAATGCCACGTCCAAGGACCCAGAACCGGGCACCCTGATTCACCTGGGCCACCTGCCCAAAGCCGTTCTCAGCCTTGCCAAATCGGCCCGCCACTTGGAGCGATCCAACCTCGCACCCGGGTTAGAGTGGACAGGCATCGAAACCCTTCAGCATTGACTCCTCTCCAAATCCCTCACTCCATCATTAGCAGTGATATCAACTCCATCTGCGAACCCGGCTGATGAACACGTTGTGCCTCATCCCCCGAAACAGCCCTGTCTCTGCCTGCCTCATTACTGTCTTTGGCGATAGCAGTAAGCTGTCGCACATCTTCGGTAGTGCTTGAATAAGCCAGAAAACACCACACGCCTCCTTAATCACCCGAGCAGCTTGAGTGGCAACTCTAAGGGATCCTCAGGGAGTTTTGTTGACATGTATTAACATTCAAACAATGATTGGATCCACTGTGGTCATGCGGAGGTGACTACCTCTCGCAAACAGCGGTAGAGCAAAGAATGCTGGGAGAGAGTCAGCTCTCATGTTAAGCTGTAAGACTGGAACTGGGAGGTAGGATGGAGGCAGATGGGCAATTAACAGAGAGGAACGTTTAACATCTCCATCTGCTAAGTCAGCCTAAGTCTTGATTCTGCTCCTCTTCCAGATCATCAGATTCACTATCAGATTTATTATCACTGACTTAGTTGATGTGAGATTTGTTGTTTCGCAGGTGCAGTTTTGGGCCCCTCATGAAAGAAAGGATGTGCTGGCATTGGAGAAGGTCCAGAGGATCTTCACAAGAACTACAATACTGAGAAAGTCAGTAGATGCTGGAAATCAAAAGGCAACACACACAAAATTCTGGAGGAACTCAGCAGGGCAGGTAGCATCTATGGAGACGAATAAATAGTCACCGTTTTGGGCCGAGGCGCTTCTTCTGGACTGAGAAGGAAGGGGAAAGTTGCCAGAATAAAAAAAGGTGGGGAGAGGGGAAAGAAGCTACCTGGAAGGTGATAAGGTGATAGGAGAAGGCAGGTAGATGGGAAAGGTCAAGGACTGGAGAAAAAAGAGTTTGATAGGATCAGAGAGTAGACCCTAGGAGAAAGGGGAGGAGGAGGGGACCCAGGGCAAGTTGTAGGCAAGTGATAAGAAGTAAAAGGTCATAATGGAGAATAGGGGAAGGGGGGAGGGGTGTTGGAATTTGTTTACTGGAAGGAGGAATCAATATTCATGCCATCAGGTTGGAAGGTAGCAGACCCTTTGGTCTTATGGTCTCTCCAGATGGAATATAAGGTGTTGTTCCTCCACCCTGAGGGTGGCCTCTTCTTGACACAAGAAGAGGCCATACATGGTCATGCCAGAATGGGAATAGGAATTGGAATTAAAATGTTTGGCTACCGGGAAGACCCACTTTTGGCAGATGGTGCGGAGGTGCTTGATGAAGCGATCCCGCAATTTATGAAGGGTCTCACCAATGCAGAGGAAGCACCAGACATGATAGGTGACTGTAGAAGATCCACAGGTGAGGTGTTGCCTCACCTGGAAGGACTATTTGGGGCTCAGAAAGGAGGTGAAGGGACAGATGTATGGGCAGGTGTTATCCCAAATTATCCTGGGAATGAAAGTGCCAACAGATGAGGATTGTTTGATGGCTCTAGGCCTGTACTTGCTGGAGTTTAGAAGAATGAGGAAGGCTCTCATTGAAGCCTATCAAATAGTAAATGGTCTGTTGTAGATTGAGTGGACATGGAGAGGATGCTTTTTATAACGGGGGAATCTAGGACCAGAGGGCAAAGCTTCAGAGTAGAAAGGTGAGCCTTTAGAACAGAGATGAGTCGGAATTTCTTTCATCAGAGGATGGTGAGTCAGTGGAATTCATTGCCACAGATGGCTGTGGCAGCCAAAGCATCGGGTACATTTAAAGCAAAGGTCGATAGGTTCTTGATTAGTCAGGGCGTCAAAGGTTATAGGAAGGAGGCAGGAGAATGGGGTGAGAGGGAAGATAACTCAGCCGTAATGGAATGGCAAAGCAGATGAATGGCCCAATTCTGCTGCTGGGCCTTATCGCAGCAGTATAGTGCAAAAGAAAAATGCGCAAAAAACAAGGAATAACAGAATCGTATTTATGGACCATTCAGAAATCTGTTGGCTGAGCGGAAGAAGCTGTTTCTGAATTTTGTGCATATGGTGCTGAGTATTGTGATGTGGAATGTTCAGTAAAATTATGTGGGGCAGGGTGCATGGATCAGAATATTATTACTTGTGTGCCTCAAAGACAATCACCTAAGAGCGAAAGCACTCTGAAAATTCTTTCCTGAGGTTAAATATAATCTAAAGAATGTACAAGAATAATTCCAAACAATTAACCGCCAGCAACTGCATAACAATGGAAGAATATTCCTTGTCTTGATGACACATATTGTGCAATGTACACTTAGCGGTAACTTTCTCCTGTACCCAATAAAGTGGCCATTGATTATAGCTTTGTGGTCTTCTGCTGCTGTAGTTCATCCATTTCAAGATCCGATGCATTGTGTATTCAGAAATGCTCTTCTGCACACCTCTGTTGTAACGTGTCGTTATTTAAGTTACTGCTGCCTTCCTGACTGCTTGACCCAGCCTGGCCATTCTCCTCTGGCCTCTTTCATTGATAAGGCATTTTGTGCCCACAGAATGCTTTTTGCTTCTTGCACCATTCTCTGTAAACTCTTGAGACTAATGTGTGTGAAAACTGCCAGGAGATCAGCAGTTTCTGAAATACTCAAGCCACCCCATCTGGCACCAACAAACGTTCCATGATCAAAGTCACTTAGTTCACATTTCTTCCCATTGTGAACAACAATTAAGCCTCTTGACCTTGTCTGCATGCTTTTATACTTTAGTTTGTTGCCACATGATTGGCTGATTAGATATTTGCATTAACAATTGGTTGTACAGGTAAAACTAATAAAATTCCAATGCATGTAAAACTGTGGACTCTTTTCCAGCAAAAGCAGTCTTTAGTTCAACCTTTTACATAATTTGAGTTCATCTATTCACTAGTATTTGATTAGCTAGCTTTCGTAATTTGCGAGCAGTTTATAGATTTGATGTTGGACTTCTTGCAGCTTACACCGGTATAGACACAACCCAAGAGTTATTCTACATCCATTATTCCAGGTGTTGAAAGGTCACATTGTAGAAGATTTGGCAACATCGTAATTGAAGTGATTTAGGAAATGAAACACTAGGATTTTGGACATATCAGTTCAAATCCCTGCAGGGGAACCAATAAAGAATTTTAAATGAGTAACTATAAAATGGACTGCCATTTGGCTCCCTAATCATATTTGTGAAGGCAGTGTCTCCTTCTGTGAGACTCTAGACTCCATTAAATTTTGGTTGTGCCAGTTGTACAGGGTAATGCCAAGATCACCCTTGGAGTACAGAGATTTATTATTGGGCTAATTCCTGTGATGAAAGGTTTGTGCTACCATGGGTGGCAAAAGGAAGTAGATATGCACTCAGTGGCCACTTTATTAGGTACACCTGTAGACCAGCTTGTAAATGCAATATCTAATCTGCCAATCGTGTGGCACCAACTCATTGCATAAAAGCATGTAGACATTGTCAAGAGATTCAGTTGTTGTTCAGACCAAACATCAAATTGGGAAAGAAATGTAACTTTGACCATTAAGATTGTTGGGGCTAGATGGGATGGTTTTGAATTTCTCCAAGACTGCTGATCTCCTGGGATTTTCATGCACAACTGTCTCTAGGGCAGGGGTTCCCAACCTTTTTTTATGCCATGGACCAATGCCATAAAATGAGGGGTTTATGAACCCCAGGTTCGGAGCCCCTCCTCTAGCATTGTGTTAAAAACAAAAACATTCTGTGAGCAGCTGCTCAGTGGGCGGAACACCTTGTTAATGAGAGGGGTCAGAGGAGAATGGCCAGACTGGTTGAAGCTGACAGGAAGGCGACAAAATAATCACTAGTTACAACCGTGGTGCACAGAAGAGCATCTCTGAACATAAAACATGTCGAACCTTGAAGTGGATGGGCTACAGGAGCAGCAGACCACGACTACATGAACTATATACTCGTAGGGTATATATAACTACTATATATTCATGGCCGCTTTATTAGGTACAGAGGGCACCTAATAAAATGGCCACTGAGTGTATAGTGTCAGAGTTACAAAGAAAGTGTAATGTTATTTCAGTGCAAGGGCATGATAAGATGGATTGGGAGATCAAGAGTTCATCTTTTAGCCTATGACATGTCCTTCTAAGAGTATGATAACAGTAGGGTTGAAGCTGTCCCTGATCTTGGTGGTATATGCTTCCAGTCTTTTCTATCTTCTGCCCAGTGGGAGAGGAGGTAACAGAATTACTGGGCTTGAAGGGGTCCTTGGTTTTGTTGGCTGCTTTCCTGAGATAACAGTTCATGTAGACGGAGTCAGTGGAGGGGTAGTTAGTATAGCAGGTTCACACCTCTTTGCAAGTCCTGGTGGTTTTGGGCAGAACAATTACCATTCCAAACTATGAGGCATCCAGATAGCCAGTCTGAGCTGCCAAGTGGCCTATTCCACCATCTTATAATTAATGAATTTGAAATGGTACAACAATTATCTCTTCTTTAATGGCTCTTGGGGTTGGCAACTAAACACTGCCTCGCTAGTGATGCCTACATCTGTAGCTGAAAGAACAAAATGCAAATGATTTCAAGGAGTGAAATCTTCCCTTTGAAGTTTTAGCTTTGGATGAATCTCTGTGCTTTTGCTCAGCGTGCTTTCTGACAGACTGCAGTATTTACAGTTGTTTTATCAGACTGCACCGGCAATTGGGTCACTTGTTGAGCGGTTAACCGTGCACCTAATGAGCTCCAACTCGCAAAAAAGCTGGCTAATTCTCCAAGGCAATCTTGCTGATTGAACGATTGGGTAAGAGTCCATTGATCAATCCATGCTGGTTAGTGCAGTCTGTGCTCGAGCAATTATCAGTGGGAGGAGGAGTAAATTGAAGTACTAACCCGATCAGGCAATTAAGTGCTTATAAGAGGGAGCTGAGACGGTGAAATGGGATTTACAAGTAAAGAAGTTTTGGAATATATAAGTTCATAAGACACAGGAGTGGAATCAGCATATTCAGCCCATCAAGTCTGTCCTGCCACTTGGTTTATTTCTCCTCTCAACCCCATTCTCAGCTTTCTTCCTGCAACTTTTGATCCCCTTACTAATCGAGAACCTATCAACCTCTGCTTTAATCATCCACAAGCACTTGACCTCCACAGCTGACTGTGGCAATGAACTCTCCCTGGCTCCACATGTCATGCTGTTTTTGACAGGAAAGGCAAGGGTTAGCAATCAGGTTAGTGACTTTTTGTCATTTGCTGTTCATAGGCTTACTGCTGACAGAGTACCTGGTCTTTTTTTCTCTCCTCTGCTATTGACAGTCCATTTTCTCAATTCAACAGGTCTTCTACTTAATTGAAAGCACTTTTGAGACATATTCACATGGATGTCACTGGTGACTGCAATATTTGTGAAGTAGCAGCAATACTAGCTAATCCATTTGCTGCCTGATTTCCTCCTGCTTCTTCTTGCTGTCCAACCACCCTCATTCTGATCTGTCTGTCTGTGGCCTGCTAAACTGTTACAGTGAAGTCCAATGCCAACAACACCTTATCTTCTGTCTGGGCCTGCTAAAGTCTGCAGGACCTCATACTTTCCAATTCTACAACAAGGAGAAAAAGGATGTTCGTAGAGCAGCAGGGAGAATAGGGGAGGGGATGTCTCCAACAGGTTAACACTGGGTAACCATGGTGATGAGTGAAGAAGAAGTTAACTGGTCAGTGAGTGAGTGGGAGCAGTTGGAGAGTAAGAACATGGAGAAAGGGCGTGTCCATATAGTTGGCATGGCAACAGTTAGTGCAAAGCTTGACAACCTCAGTGATCACCAGTCAGGGTTTGATTCCTTAAGGAGTTCCTACATTCTCCCCATGACTGTTTGTTTCCTTCGGGTGCTCTAATTTCCTCCCACATTCTAAATACGTACAGCCAGGGTTAGTGAGTTGTGGGCATGCTTTGTTGGCAAGTGTCACATGGCGATACTTACAATCTGCACACCAGCACAACCCTTGAACTGCGTCGGTCGTCACCATCAAACGGCCCATTTCGTAGCATGTTTCAATGTACACGTGACAAATAAAGCTGATCTTTAATTTGTTTATTGAGACGCAGCATGGAATAGGCCCTTTGGCCCTTTGAGCCAAGTCGCCCAGCAAACCCCACATTTAATTCTAGTCTAATCATGGGACAATTAACCTACCAACCAATACGTCTGTGGATTGAGGGAGGAACCTGAAGTGCCTGGAGGAAAGGGGAAAAAAATAAACAGAGTTCTCCAATTCTAGTAGATTAAAGGCAAATCACTTTGTCTTTCCATCTGTATCAGAAATGCAACACGAGTGAATCTGCAGATGCTGGAAATAAATAAAAAACACAAAATGCTGGCAGAACTCAGCAGGCCAGGCAGCATCTATGGGAGGAGGTAGTGACGATGTTTCAGTCCGAAACCCTTCATCAGGAGTGAAGTAACATGGGATGGTCGAGGGGGGATAAGAAGTGGGGGGGGGGGAGGGATAGACAGCTGGGAAGTGATAGGCTGTGATGTCCCCACACTTCTTCCCTCACCACCATCCCAGGCCCCAGACAGTCCTTTCAGGTGAGGCACCACTTCACCTGCGAGTCAACTGGGGTGATATACTGTATCTGGTGCTCCCGATGTGGCCATTTATACAATGGGGAGACCCGCCGCAGACTGGGAGACCGTTTCGCCGAACACCGGCACCCGGTCCTCCAGCAGTGGCGGGATCTCCCTGTGGCCACACACTTCAATTCCACAGACCACTCCCACTCCGACATGTCTTTCCATGGCCTCCTCTACCATCAAGATGAGGCCACACGCAGATCGATGGAGCAATACCTTATCTCCCGCCTAGGTAGCCTCCTACCTGCTGGCATGAACATCCAACTCACTGACCTCCATTGATACCCCTGCCCCCCACCCTTACCCCCATCCCTATCTATTATTTTAGTCTGGTTCTCTTTCTCTCTCTCTACCTTTTTTTCCTCTTTTATTTCCCATAATTCTCCACCTTCCCCCTAGCCCATTTCCCTCCAGCCTATCACTTCCCAGCTCTCTATTTTATCCCTCCCCCCCCTTCTTATCCCCCTCAACCATCCCATGTTGTATCAGAAATGGCTCATTTTATTTTTCCTAATCAACCCCATTGTTGTTGTTCCTCTCCGCACCTTTGTGGTGCATCAGGCAGCAAGCTTGCAGTCTTTTTTTTAGTGTTTTTGTCTATTTTTACGAGGCCAAGTTGCTAGCTGGACACTCAACCCAGCACGGATAGAAAGCGTGCAAGAAGCCTGCCAGATTCGAACCTGGGACCATTCGCCTCGAAGTCCAGTGCAGATGCCACTACACCACCGGCCGTCTGAACAACTCTATTAGTTCCACTTCATTTCTTGTACTCTCTTCTCTCTTCCACCTCCTTCCCCCCCATCCTCTTGCTATCCACCAAAATGCCCTAGTGGGATTTTGTGGGGACAGAGGGAAATGTGAAAACTCCACACTGACAGCACTGGAGCTCAGAGACACTGGAGTTGTACGGCAGCAGAACTTTCTGCTTTGTCACCGCAGCTTCAAGGATGAGAGAACTCAGCTGAACTAACGCTTATACCAAGTATCTCAGCTGGGGACAGAAGAATGCACCAGTGCTCACTGCCAGAGCTACAGAGGGCATCCAGTTACTGACGACTGCAGTTGCGTCGAGTATTGGGTAGTAGGCCTTCCCCCTGCTGCATGTTAGTTGCTCAGCAACAGCAAGAAGAGCAGAACCTGCATCTTATGTCGTACCTCTGCTATCTAGAGGCAGTGTGTACTCTACCAAAGATCACACACTGTCACAGTACAGAAACACCAAAGGGTTGCTCTGCTCAGCACCACCGTGCTATCTGTTAACAGCTAACAGCCAAATTTCAGCAATTACTCTTTATAAACAGCACCTTCCCGAAACAACAGCACACACTGGGACAAGAGGAAATCTGCAGATGCTGGAAATCCAAGCAACACACACAAAATGCTGGAGGAACTCAGCAGGCCAGGTAGCATCTATGGAAAAGAGTACAGTTGATGTTCTGGGCCGAGTCCCTTCATCAACGCACTGGAAAACAGCTCTTGCATGCCCTGCGGCAGTATAAATGAGCACTAACTACGGAGACAAGTAACATCTCTATTTCAGTTTGATGAGGATTACATTAGCAGGATTCAGGGACCAGAAGGCATTTGGGAAATCCAATGATCCAACAGGCTATGGGGAAAACATGTGGCAAGTTGCCCTTTCTATGGAGGAATGGGAAGGGAAATATAAATTTCTGAATGGTATTTGCTTACTTTAATTGTTTGCATGATTTGTTTTTATTTCTCTGCTCATTAGGTGTTTGACAGTCTTTTTTCTGGGTTTTTCTGGGTTTCTTAGAGTAAGGAGACAAATCCCAAGGTTGTATAATGTATACAATACTTTGCACTTTGAACTTTGTAATTGTTGGAAACTGAAGAGAGAAAAAGTTTGTGAATTCCCCCCCACGCACAGATGAAATTTTGTACACTCCCCAGCCCAGAGAGAGGGATGACGCTGGTGATCTTGAGAAACATTCATCTGAATAGTTGGTGCCTGGAAGCATATTATTACAGTCACCAGGACCCTCTGGAAATTCAGACGCACTTGAATATACTGATGCATCCAGAAAATGCTTTGGAAATGCCGATGCTTTCACCAAGATTCTCTTATAATAATGTAATTCAGCGGACCACTGTGAATGCTATTATACAGGGCGATGGGGTAATCTACTCTGCTGTTCCCTAGAAACTAGGTTACAGAGTAATTTATATCTCAGCTCCTCTCTGCATTAGGAGACAAACTACTCTGCATGTCCTCTCAGCACAGGACAAATGACTAACAACAGTCATTCTGTTCTGCCGT